>NC_141690.1:146450173-147738764 GCF_964263255.1 Lissotriton vulgaris | reverse complement strand
GATCCCGAGGCTAAGTGGGGGGAGCTTGATTTGGATTTATGGCAACATACAATGGGGTCAGCGTCAGGGGGGAAAACCATTTTCACGGCCAGTGGTTTCCCGTTAGTTTACCGGCCCTTTCAGGGGAAGCCCACCCGGGGAGGGGTGGGGGCCACTGCAAACATGCAATCAGGGACTGGGATCTGTTGGGAATTTAACAGGGGCTCCTGCACCAGAGAGTATTATAAATTTAAACATGAATGCTCTGGTTGTGGAAGGAAGCACCCGTTGTCCAAATGTTGGGACAACCAGCCAGCGGGGAGCCAACAGGGTAAGCAAACAGGTTCAGGAAATTCAAGTACGCCCTCACAGTTTTCAGGGGGAAGGGGATCCAGAGGTGCTAAGGGTGCTGGGTCCAAGGGCTCGTACACCAGTTAAGTTAGAGAGGCTGCGCATTGCTTTACACGGTTACGAAGATGAGTCTACAAAATTAAAGCTGTTGGAGCGTTTTCAGTTTGGTTTCCGGCTAGGTTACCTAGGCTCTCGGGAACGGAGGTGGTCTGCCAATTTAAAATCAGCTTCTGAACATGCCACAGTGGTACAAGACAAACTAAATAAAGAGGTACATGAAGGAAGGATGGCTGGCCCGTTTCATGATTGGCCGATCCTTAATTTGATTGTTTCACCGGTTGGAGTGGTCCTGAAGAAAGAGCCGGGACAGTTTAGACTTATTCAACACTTGTCGTGGCCTGAAGGGTCGTCTGTTAATGATTTCATTGACCCAGAGGCAGTGTCGGTCTCTTACTCTTCGGTTGACGTGGCCATGCCACTTGTTGTGACCGCGGGCGCAGCCGCTGAGATGGCTAAGTGTGATATCAAGTCTGCTTTCCGGCTGTTGCCTGTCCACCCGGACGATTGGTGCCTTTTAGGTATACAATTCGCAGGTAAATGGTATGTGGACAAGGCTCTGCCGATGGGCTGCTCCATATCATGTGCTCTGTTTGAGTACCTTTCTGCAATGGTATTTTTCCCATCAGTCCGGTCATTCACTGGTAACGCACTACCTCGATGACTTTTTCTTTGTCGGATCCCCGGTCTCCGCGGAGTGCCAGACGGCTCTGGACACATTCCAAGGGCTCATGGAGGATCTGGGAGTTCCTTTGGCTCCCGAGAAAACAATGGGCCCTGCCACTGTCCTCTCCTTTTTGGGTATTGAGATAGATTCTGTGGTTATGTCTGCTCGCCTGCCCGAGGACAAAAGGGTCAACATGGTGGAACTGCTGGATGTAATGTTGGCAAAAAGAAAAGTGTTGGTGAAAGAGATTCAAGTGCTTTTGGGCCATTTGAATTTTGCCTGCAGAGTGGTGAGAGTGGGCAGGACTTTTTGTAGAAGACTGGGCAGGGCTTTGGCCAGTTTTTCCTGAATTCCTTCAATGGTGTCCCCTTGGTCCGAGATGTTGACTTTCAGTGGGATGTGCAAATGTTTTCGGATGCTGCCGGCAGTGATGGTTTTGGGCTCTTTTGGAATGGCAAATGGTGTGCGGAACGTTGGCCTGATGAATGGTTGAATGGTGGTCGCAGCATCACTTTTTTGGAACTGTTCCCTTTATTGGTCGCCTTGACCCTGGGGGGAGGAATTGGCACACAAGAAAGTGCTGTTTCGTGTGGATAACATGGCTGTTGTAGAGATAGTGAACCGACAGTCTGCCAGGGACGAACAGGTGTTAAAACTTATGAGAGTTTTCGTTCTGGGTTGTTTGAAACACGACATTCATTTTCGTGCCTTACACATTCCTGGCGTGGACAATGACATTGCGGATGCTCTGTCTCGTTCACAGTGGGGGAGATTCCGTGGACTGGCGAGGGACGCAGACAGATCCCCGACTCCGATGCCGATTCATCTGTGGCACGTCGGCGAGGTCGGGTCGTACAATTGGTGGTAGGTTCTTTGTCTGTGTCTACGCGTTCTGCATATTCCCTGGCCTGGAGGGAATTCCTGGAATCTGGTGCTGTCAGAAGGGAGGATCTGTTGCGTCGGTCGGACGATGTGGTCAATTTTATACTGGACCTCATGGATAAGGGCTTAACCAAAGTAACCATTTCTGGGAAACTGGCGGGGATTGCTTTCATGGGGAAGTTGTTGTGGGGTTATACTCCGTCAGCGGGTGAAATTGGCAGGAGGATGCTTGAGGGTTGGGCCAGGGAGCAAGGGCACGTTGGTAGATCCAGGGCCCCCCTATCTTGGCAAGTTCTTGCCAGACTAATCACAGTTCTGCCTTTGGTTTGTTCGGATGATTTTGAGGCATGTGTGTTCTCAATGCTGATGGCGTTCATGTTTTTTGGAGCTTTCAGGGTCTCGGAGTTGTTGGGGTCGAAATATAAGTGTGGATTGTATTGGAAGGACGTTTTTTGTTATGATGAGGGAGTACATGTCTGGTTGGCCAGCTCCAAAACTGATCAGACGGGAAAGGGGAAAGGTGTGTGGTTACAGGCGCGTGCTCCAAAGCTTACTTGCCCTTTACTGCTGGCGCGGCGCTGGCGTTCATTATGTGGGGGTGGTGATGAGGTTCTTGTTTTCCAACATATCAATGGCACCCCTGTAACAACTTATCAGTTACGAATGGTTTTGCGCAAAGCTCTTCAGCACATTGGTCTCGATGGCAATCTCTATGGGACTCACTCTTTCCGTATAGGTGCAGCCACTGAGGCCTTTAACAGAGGTTGGACTGAGAGGGATATTATGCGACTGGGGCGTTGGTCTTCCAATTGTTTCCAGCGTTATGTGAGGAGCTCGGCAGAGGAGGCGCATGCGTCGTCCTCCTTCACATGATTTCTAATTCTTTTTTCTTTTTCAGGATCCGTTGCTGGGCCTCGCTCCTCGGTGGTAACGGTCTGGATAGTGGGGCATTCCTTCGTGAAGTGGGCCAGAGTCCAGGCAGCACGAAGTTACTTTGGAGAACTACTTGGTTTTAATGATCGAATGTTTAACGTTATTTGGAAGGGTAAAGGTGGGATGCTCTGGAGAGAGTTAATCCCTTGTTTGAACAACAACATGGTGGGCGGTTTATGCCCGGATATTTTAGTTATTCATTTGGGAGAAAACGATCTCTGTGCTACAAAAGGTGTGGTTTTGCTGCGAGCTATGAAACGAGATTTAGGCCTCATTAAGGATCTTTGGGCTGGGTGTCATGTTTTTTGGACGGAGTTGATACCGCGCAGGAAAATGAGAGGAGCTGTGAACCCCAGGGCTGTCGACCGGGCTAGGAAGAAAGTGAATTCAGAGGTGTCTCGTTGCTGTAGAAGCCTTGGTTTCAGCAGTATTTCACACAGGGACATTAAGTTTGAGTCCGTTGAGTTTTTTAGGGATGATGGGGTTCATTTGTCCCGTGTGGGCATGGATCTTTACTTGCTGGAGCTTCGCGAGGTGTTAGCGCTTGCATTGGCTATGCAGCGTTGATTTTCTCATTTCTTTTTCGCTTCGCGTGTTGGGGGGGCAGAAAGGGAGGCGTGGAGTGTCTCCCCCACCTACCTTTCTGGGTGGCGGTGTTTTTGTGTATCAGTACGGTTTTAGGCAGATTGTTTGTTGAGTATTCGATCGATTATTTCTTTGACAGGTGCTGGGGTATGTTGGTCATGGTTTGACCGTTCAGTTTTGTGAGGGGGGTATCTGCAGGAGTGCAGGGTTTATGGTTATGGAGGACCTGACCGTTGTTATTTCATTTGTGGTTTGACGAATAAAGTTTTAATGATGACGTATGTTTGATCAATGACGAAATGTTTTATTGATGACGTAATGTTTTATTGATGACGTAATGTTATAATGCTGTTATAATGTGTATTGATGTATTGTTGGGAGGGGGAGGGCCCAAATATTTTAGGGGTGGGGGTTGGGGGGCTGAGTTTGCAGTTATTTATTTATTTAGTGAGGTTTAGTTTTGTAAGGCGTTGCCAAGGTTTGTATTTGTAATGTGCACCTGTTTCCTAATAAAGCGGCCTTTTACACACACCAACAATTTTGGTCTACTTTTCTCCCACCCCTCGCCCTCCCTCCCAAGGGGGGCTTGGGGGAGGGAGCCGACCGCCGGGAGGTCTCCTCCCCCGGGCGGTTTGGGAGGGCTGCGAGGGGTTCTTTCCAGAAGTTGCCAGAATGTTCTAGTTTTTGGGCTGGTCTAGTAGGACCTGCCAGCCCAAGTATAAATTTCCCATTTCCCGCCTACCCGCCACCATTTTAGGTTTGGTGACCTGGTGGCTAGGAGGGCTTTTAGCTTTTTTGTCCCACCCTCCCTCCCGTTTTTTCCTTAGCATTCTTCTCCCCCTCGCTCCCCCGTTTTTTCCCCATTTTTTGGGGTTTTTGTTACAATTTTTCTTTTAAAAGGCTGTTTTGTGGGTTATCGGTGTGCAGGGGTTTTTTCTTGTATTTGTATTCGTCGCTAGGAACAGGTGCTGTGCGGTGTTTTTGTGTATCAGTACGGTTTTAGGCAGATTGTTTGTTGAGTATTCGATCGAGTATTTCTTTGACAGGTGCTGGGGTATGTTGGTCATGGTTTGACCGTTCAGTTTTGTGAGGGGGGTATCTGCAGGTGTGCAGGGTCAGGCAGGGTTTATGGTTATGGAGGACCTGACCGTTGTTATTTCATTTGTGGTTTGACGAATAAAGTTTTAATGATGACGTATGTTTGATCAATGACGAAATGTTTTATTGATGACGTAATGTTTTATTGATGACGTAATGTTATAATGCTGTTATAATGTGTATTGATGTATTGTTGGGAGGGGGAGGGCCCAAATATTTTAGGGGTGGGGGTTGAGGGGCTGAGTTTGCAGTTATTTATTTATTTAGTGAGGTTTAGTTTTGTAAGGCGTTGCCAAGGTTTGTATTTGTAATGTGCACCTGTTTCCTAATAAAGCGGCCTTTTACACACACAAACAATTTTGGTCTATTTTTCTCCCACCCCTCGCCCTCCCTCCCAACACAGCTAGGGGAAGAGGCACTGGGCTAGTTACACCTGAACGTGTGTGCACGTGTGTGTGTGCACGTGCGTGGGCTGGACGCAAGAGACTACAGTGCCTCTAATATCCGCTTCAATCTTCCACCTGCCTCCATGCAGTGCAGAGCCCATCTTTTCCACCCCTCTGGCTCTGGGAATGGCACTTTTAAAATCCAGTGACTGACTGAGATTGACCTACAGTCAGCCTCTCTCCCTCTTCTTTCTCTGTCGCTCTGACGCTCTCCCCCGTGGTTCTCTTTCTCCATTTTCCTCTCTAGATATGTTAACTCTGGGAGACTGTCTCGAGAAGGGACTAAAAGGGCCGGGGCACTGTCAGAGACTCTTGTGGGCACCGAGTATGATCTCCGCAGGAATCTCACAGCTAAAAATGAAAACGGTCATTGGTATTGTAGGTGCTGATGGAGACACTATGAGGATACTTCCTTATATCACACTGCCAATTGCTTTTGGGTTTAATTTATTTTAAAAAGCTTGAAAGGTAACTTGTCAAATGACCGACTATCAACACCTATGTTAAGCTGTTTAAATAGAAGAGACTGAAATGTGTACCTAAACTGAAGGAGAAAACAGCTCTTCAGACAAATACTATGTTTGATTTTAGGTCATGAATTGGAAACTCATTTGGTTCCCATCCTGAACTGAATGCAATTTGCTCTCGTCTATTGAAAACTTTTAATGTACATGACTTTTCATGTGTCCTTTTTTCTTGCGGCATTTCAATATCCAGAACATCATTGAAAGCTCTATGCCACAAAATGCACACGTTACACTAGCACATGTAAGAGCATCCCAAACAAGCATTGGTATAGCCAGTAGGTCTCGCTTTTGGGAACATTTCGGTGTTTAGCCATGCAACAGTTGACGTTGTTGCACCAGGGATATTGTGCTGCATAACTATTGGCTATGATAATGTTTACAACAGGCGGCTCAGTGTACAAAAGTGTGTACGCTAAGAAATCATTTCAACTGGGGATAATCAATAGCTACGCTCCCTTGCCAAATCGGAGATTTGTAAACAAGCACCTGTTGATAGTTACCGAAACAGAAAACTCTCAATAAGGGAAGAGATACGGCAAGGTATAGTGACTGTGAATGCGGAACGCATAAATAATCATATTTACAAAAAACTTGTAGTTATAATTTGCCTGTCTGACATTTTTCATGCCAAACAGTTCTTAGAAAGCTCAGGGTTTTAGCATACCTTAACTACCTAAACACGTGTGATTTCTTTGTATGGACTGAAAACCAAAGCCGTAAAATAACACGTATCCTCTCCTGAGCGTCTACTACAGTCTTCCATTGCCTCGTGCATCCAATAAAATAAGGGGCTCTTCAAGAAGCCGATTTTGTTGTTCTTACATACACAGGCTGCTTTGGCAAAAATCAACGCCGAATCGCAGGCTCCACCGCCTCTCAAACAAGAAACACTTTTATGAATGAGGACAGCTGCCAGCAACGTTGAACACAAATGTTTTAGGCCACATTAGTTGACTCGCCAACCATCTTGAGTAGTCAGAAATTGAAAGCTGCCAATACTCTGGAGCTTTGCCCTTATACAGGAATAGAGCCATAAACTGATGCATACGTCACATTGCTTCAAGAAGGTTGTGATGTGTGAGCTGAGTTATGGGCAGGAGAGTTAGGTGATAACGCTTGGCAGTCGCACCGAGAACACGCAGGGGTGAGTTTGTGCAGGTGGTGGCCGTGCTCGCCGGTGCTAACTTTAGAGACACAGGCTCATTTTTCATTGCGACAACTCATTGCTCCGAACACCTAAATGACTAAATTGTACATGATATACAATCAGTCTGTATTTGTTCACATGAAGCATCGTTGACCATTTCTATTCCACGGCCATTGTAATGTTCCAAGCAGTTAATGGCAGAGTTACACACTCATAACCAAATTATTTGTGTATGTGGGTATTTCAGTAATCCGTATAGTTCAAGAAACATCTAATGGGCTCTCATAGATACACAGGATCACTTGTAAGGAATGCTGTATTTTCTCTGTATCTATTTCTTGGTAAATATAGATGCCCAATTTTTTTGGGTCAGCTGTGTCGTAATGCTTAATAGGCTGTCGATAGACCTTTTTCACAGCTTGGAAGAAATATGCTCATCCTAATCTTCCACTAGAACACTTTCTCATAAACTGATAAACAAGCAGACAAAACACAACTGGTAATATCTTGCGTGGGTGAGGAGACTTCCGTCTCCTCACCCACGCACACAAAGCCCTACACGATCAAGGCCCGAGCTACCTCAACAACCGCATCAACTTCTACGCTCCCAAACGCCACCTCCGATCAGCCAGTCACGCCCTCGCCGCCGTCCCCAGCATCCGAAGAACGACAACAGGAGGAAGGCCCTTCTCCTACCTGGCCGCCAAGACCTGGAACTCCCTCCCGACCGACCTGCGCCTGACCCAAGACCACCTCTCCTTCAGGAAGAAGCTCAAGACCTGGCTGTTCGAGCAGTAGCAGCACCCCCCCCCCCCCCTAGCGCCTTGAGACCCTCCGGGTAAGTAGTGCGCTCTATAAATGTCTTTTGATTGATTGATTGATTGATTGATTGCCTATTAGCACGCGGGCAACTAGGGCCAATTTGTTTTGGGGGGGGGGGGCTGAAAACAATCTCAGGGGGGGGGGTAATTCTACCAACCATAGAAAGAGTGGCTGTAAGAAGGGGTGAACACACAACAAAAGCCTTATTTACAAGTAAATGGTCTTTTAAAGACCTGTTAAGTACTCGGGTGCGGCTGCAATTAGATGCTCGCCAGCTCCAGAAGCTGTCTCCGCCCGGGCTGACACACACGACGATGGGGGGGAGGGGGGGGGGGGACAGGGCTGAAGCCCCGTGAGTCCAATGGGTGTTGCGCGCCTGCCTATTAGTACAGTGTTTATACTAGTGGTGGGGGAGCTTAGTGTAAATAAAGATTGTGGAACATCAATGGTTATTTTTGACAAATTATGTATTACCGTGCAAAAGGTGTTATATTTCAACAAGAAAGGAACATTTAAGCTTTAATGTGCCTGGGGACAAGGCACAGGGTAGGCAGAATAGTAGTGAGCAGAGCTGGAGTGGCCAAGCTAGAGAAATAGATATCCCCCGGTAGAGTTCGACTGAGAGGACAGCTTCATTTTTCTAGCAGACACACTTACATTGCAGTCAGTATCAGAAAAACAGTGCTTCAGCTACTGAATGCCCCAGGGCACCATACAAAACCTAAATTATGAAAATATTGATTCAGTTTCTGTTTTGAACTGGGTGTAAAACCAATGGTTATTTAGGAAGCATATTTCAAAAACTGAGCTGCAAAATGAACATTTGGACATATTTGAAAAAGTAAAACAATATTGTGGACTAACCCCTTCTACCGATACGTTCGGGTGATTGCCAGGCTTGCCTACTGCACCCGCCAGTTGCGATATGGAGCTGGTATTAAAACATATTATGGCTCTTTTTCCTCCTTGTCCATACCTGGCATCTGGAGAGCTAAGGCCCGAAAATGCTGGCAAGGTGGGTATGTAAAGCAAACACTGAGAAAAAGAAACAATTAGGAAGGGAAGCCTGGTGTGCATATGAGAATAGTAGGGCAATTTCCAGAACCATCACGTACCAGTGCGAGTGCAAGTACACAATAACTTCATGAAAAAATTTAAATATCACGGAGGGAAGACTGAAAGATGTGGATTCGTCTCAGAACTGGCGCTGGGTCCGTTTCAAAGTGCTTGCACAATAGATATGTGACCTAAGAGTCTAATAAATGTTTAGTAGTAAGAAAAATATGCAGTTTGGAATGTTGCATATTGAGGTTCTAAAACTCAAGTCAAGTCAAGTCATAAAATTTATATAGCACACTACACACCCGGAGGGTCTCAAGGCACCTAGGGAGGGGAGGAGGACTACCTGTCAAATATCCACGTTTTAAGTTGCTTTCTGAATGCTAGGTGGTTCTGGGTAAGGCGAAGGTAAGTGGGAAGTGAGTTCCATGTTTTAGCTGCCAGGTATGAGAAGGATCTACCTCCCATGGTGGTCTTGTTGATGCGAGGTACAGTGGCGAGGGCTTGGCTGGAAGAACGTAGTTGGCGGGAGGGGGTGTAGAAGGACAGTCGTGAGTTGAGGCATTCTGGACCGATTTCGTAGAGTGCTTTGTGTGCGTGGGTTAGGAGACGGAAAGTGATCCTCTTATTGACGGGTAGCCAGTGGAGGTTTTTCAGGTGACCAGAGATGTGTTCGTTACGCGGGATGTCTAATATGATCCTGGCTGAGGCGTTTTGGATTCGTTGGAGTTTTTTCTGGAGTTTAGCGGTAGTACCTGCGTAGAGGGTGTTTCCGTAGTCCAGTCGGCTCGTGACCAGAGCGTGGGTGACTGTTTTCCTGGTTTCGGTGGGGATCCAGCGAAAAGTTTTTTTGAGCATGCGAAGAATATTGAAGCAGGATGAGGAGACGGCGCGGACTGTTCATTGAAAGTGAAGAATCCAGGATAACGCCCAGGTTCCGTGCGTGGTCTGTCGGGATGGGTGCTTTTCCAAGGGCTTCCGGCCACCAAGAGTCGTCCCATGCAGAGGGGGATGTACCCAAGATGAGGACTTCTGTTTTATCTGAGTTCAGTTTCAGACGGCTGTGTTTCATCCATTCGGCAACTTCTTTCATTCCTTCGTGTAGGTTAGTTTTGGCGGTGCTAGGGTCATTGGTGAGTGAAAGGATCAGTTGAGTGTCATCCGCGTAGGAGATGATGTTGAGGTTGTGTTGGCGGGCGATGGCCGCGAGGGGACTCATGTATACGTTGAAGAGGGTGGGACTGAGTGAGGATCCTTGTGGTACGCCACAGATGACTTCAGTGGCCTCGGACTTGAATGGTGGAAGGCGGACTCTCTGGGTTCTTCCGGTGAGGAACGAGGTGATCCATTCAAGTGCTTTTCCTTGTATTCCGATGTTTCTGAGGCGTTGTAAAAGGGTGCTGTGGCAGACTGTGTCGAAGGCTGCAGAGAGGTCGAGGAGGATGAGGGCGACTGTGTCTCCATTGTCCAGTAGAGTTCGAATGTCGTCTGTTGCTGCGATGAGGGCGGTCTCAGTGCTGTGTTTTGCTCGGAAGCCAGATTGTGAGGAGTCGAGGGATTTGTTGGCTTCGAGGAAAGCGGCAAGCTGGTTGTTGACAGCTTTCTCGATGACTTTGGCCGGGAATGGGAGGAGTGAGATGGGGCGGTAATTTTTGAGTTCGGTGGGGTCCGCTGTGGGTTTTTTCAGAAGGGTGGTGAGTTCGGCGTGTTTCCAGCTTTCCGGGAAGGTGGCGGAGTTGAAGGAGCAGTTGATGACGTCTCGGAGGTGCGGTGCTATGACGGAGTCTGCTTTGTTAAAGATGTGGTGAGGGCATGGGTCTGTGGGGGATCCTGAGTGGATGGAGTTCATCAGGCGGATGGTGTCCTCAGTGGAGATTGGGTTCCAGTCGTTAAGGGTGTTCAAGGGTAGTGAATGTTCAGCATATGGTTGGGTGGGTTGGTCTCCGGGTTGGTTGTCGAAGCTGTTGTGGATGTCTGCAATTTTGTTGTGGAAGAATGAAGCTAGGGAGTCGCAGAGGGCTTGAGAGGGGGTGATGTCATTGGAGTTGGCAGAGGGATTGGTGAATTCCTTGACGATGTTGAAAAGTTCCTTGCTGTTGTGGGCGTTGTTATCTAGTCGATCCTTGAATGCTGTTTTCTTGGCCTTTCGGATTAGTTGGTGATGTATGCGGGTGGCGTTTTTGAAGGCGTCCTTGGTGCTAGTGGTTGGGTCTTTTTTCCAGGCCTTTTCAAGGGAGCGGCAGAGTTTCTTGGACTTCTTAAGATCATCGTTGAACCATGAGGCCTTCTTGCTGCCAGGTTTGCTTTGACGTTTTTTCAGTGGTGCTAGGATGTCGGCGCTGTTGGATAACCATAGGGTGAAGTTGGCGGTGGCTTGGTCTGCGTTGGAAGAGTAGGCTGGGGTGTTTAGGAGGAGCGATGAGGAGATCTGGTCGATGGTGATTTTGTTCCAGTTTCTTTGCAGAGTTGGTTGGGGTGGTTGGTGGGTTTAGGCTTGTTGTAGGTAAAGTGTACGCAGCTGTGGTCAGTCCAAAGGAGAGCCGTAGTGTGGCTGAAGGAGACGTGATTGCTGGAAGTGAAGATAGGGTCGAGAGTATGACCTGCGATGTGGGTGGGGGAGGTGACCAGTTGTTTAAGTCCGAGGTTGGCGAGGTTGTCCAGCAGGGTGGTGGAGTTGCGGTCGTTGTTCTTTTCAAGGTGAAAGTTGAGGTCTCCCAGAAGGATGTAATCTTTGGAGGGGAGCGCGTGTGGAGTGATGAAGTCCGTGATGTCTTCACTGAATTGTGCGCGGGGTCCTGGTGGTCTGTATAGGAGGGTGCCTCCGAGTGTGGTCTTGGGGTCGACATGGATCTGGAAGTGAAGGTGTTCAGAGTTGGCGAGATTGACGTCTGAGCTGGTAGAGATGTGGATTGATTTTTTATGGACGATAGCGATTCCTCCTCCTGTGTGGCCGGTACGGTCCTTGCGTGTGATCTTATAGTCTTCAGGGATGGCGATGGTGATGTCTGGGGCGGAGGAAGCGTTCATCCATGTTTCTGTTAGGAAGGCGACGTCTGGAGAGATGGTGTCTAGTAGATTCCATAGGTCAATGGCGTGCCTGTGGACCGATCGGGTGTTGAGAAGGATGCATTGTAGGCGGGTAGGTTCGGGAATCTGAGGTGTGAGCGTAGCGGAGTTGGTGACGGTACCGATGAATTTGCAGGAGTAGCATGAGAAAGGTCCATGGGTGTGTCCGGGAGCGGCTTGGGCGCAGTTGGGGGAGCGGCCGGTGTTAAGGGCTAGGAGGGTGGAGGCGTCGTAGGTAATGCGGGAGGGCTGGGCAATGCGAGGGCCAGGGGGTATGGCGCTGGGCGCGGTCCCGGCGCGGACGGGCGTAGACGGGCTTACCTTTGGCGCACCTTCGGCGTGTACGTAGCGCGTGGACGCTGCGCGTGGAGGCATTGGTCATAAATGGATGTTGAAGGGGGCGGAGGGTGGGAGGGGCAGCAGCTGGGAGGCGGTAGCGGGGAGGAGGGGCGGGCCAGGGAACTGCAACAAACAAAATGGAGGGTGAAAGTGAAAGTGAGGCAGGGGCAGCAAATGGACCAGCAGGTCGGTTTACAAACTTCTCAATGATTGTCTTGGTTCTTACAACCTGAAAGAGTGTAGGGAATTAGATTCTTTGCCCTGTGTTTTCATCAGTAACGAAGAAGAGCGTCGAGGAGTAAAATGTTTTTATTTAATTTCAACCGAGCTCCTAAAGTTAGTTTAGATGAAATGGGAACAACCACATGTTTTAAAATATGTAGAAACCATTGATTGGCCACCCCCTCCCTCGAAACGAAAGTCTGAGATCACGATCGCTTGAAAAGCGAAAGTGATTGCGATGACGCGCTAAAACACGCAAAGGTACGCGCGCAAGCGTGCATCCTTGTGCACGTACTAGTAAGCTGGTCGCTGCTTTGGGAGCACTTCCAAAAGCAGCTTTTAAATGGCTCTCCGAGCAGCGCATGCACACTGACTCAGCGAGACCTAAAAAAGACGGACTAATGGCATAGTCATCCTCACTCACCTACCCATAAGGATTAACCTAGCCTAAACATAAGCATTAGCGAATATGGCTGGTGATTGATCAGCAATGGAGGCATAGCTCAAGTAACAAACCACTGTTGCTAAAACTAGATACTCAGTAACAAAAGAATGACCTGGTATTAATAGTATTTCACCATTAGTAACTTGCAGGCCTATTTCCGAATGCAATTGACTGTTGCCAGGATCATCACCTCAGTATTGATATATGACTAAAAAACAAACTAATTTTAATTATCTTCTAATATAAATTGAAGCAAAGCAGCTAAGCCATCTCTGCCATGTGTCTTTATCTTATCTGTTTTTACAGATTTTTCGAAACACCGCTCATGGGAGGGGGAGGGGGTCTGAAGGCCCCATCCATAAAGTTTACTGGGGAGCCCCCTCAACTTTCTGAGTTTGAATAGGTTCCCATCAGGGTAGCTCCGATAGTAATTACCTGCAGCGCCTGTGCGTAGACACAAGCCCCTACTATCACTATGGATGGATTGGCTGGCACTCTCAAATTGTAAGAATGCATTTATTGAGACTGGTCATACGGCTTCAAATAATGACAATGCTCACCAATGTGAATGTAATCTGGATCTGCCCACCAGCCCATGGAACTGCGCTAGGCCTGTACTTGAGATTGTCCCATTGTTGATGAGCTGTACCTACAGTGCAGAGCCAGCATGCTGTCATCTTCGTTCTGGTAGGCTTCCCCGCTGCTTTGATTACTTTTATCAATTTTTGTTTGCTCTATAGACCTTGCCAAATACAGCAGTCTAGCAGCCGGTTAGCTAACTAGATTAAGAAATATTAGTGGCCCACTCTCAGCCTTGTACACTCTTGCTTTGTTCCCTCGAGTGCTATTGGAAACAATGGAAGTCACCATGCCTCCACCACAATTTGACCCTCATTTTCTCCAAAAACAGTTGTGTTTATCCTCAGCAGTTAAACTGGTGATCATGAGGGTGCAGGTAGATCTTTGCAATGGGTGAAGTTGTCCAGTGAGCTGCATAGGTCATATCATTTATAAAGTCACGGCATTTATGATGATAGATTTTGCCAATCATATACAGACCAACTCGTATAACTAACAAGGCTCTTGAGTGTCATTAAATGAAAGGAGTGGGTGAACACTTCACAATGACAAGAGCACAGAGCCAATAACTTTATAAAGAAATGAAAAACACACATCTTCAAACCCCTTTGAAGACATTTGCTTAGCCAAGCATCACCTATATGAGATTCACTCCATTATGCCATGCTACGTTAGTGTAATCACTGAAACCTTGCCAACTCTCCACTTACTTGAGTACACCAAACCCTACAGGTCTTGGGTCAACATGCACAATCCTCACCGGTGGCACCTCTGCTGTTACAAAGAGCAACTCACTCACTGCAAAGGGATGAGGGGCACATAGAGTGACTTGTGGGAGTACTGGGGGGTTACAGAGGGTCTGCAGAATAGAAGGTAGAAACCAGAAAATGGATGTAGAGGGACAGAGAAGCATGCATGGGGCCATTAAAGCCACTCCCTGCTGCATATGGCTCACTAGAATCTGGGATGTGGTGTAACAGCATCCTCCCAGCTGTGAATCTCCTTCTGTCCCTGGTAACAGGTTGTTGATCACAGTAGATGCACTCAGGGGGCTTCTTCCTCTATACCTATTGGCCTGGAGTAGCTACTGTGACCTCTACATTTATGAGCTGAGTTGATGCGGAAAGATGCTCCACGCCCTATGGCAATGGCACAAGGGTAGGTGAGCACCATGGATGCTCTGTTCTATGGTAGTATTTCAGTATCTCTAGAGAGGGAACGTCTGGCAGCCATGTCACATTAGCTCTTAGCATATCCATGGAGGATGGTAACCAAGTTGGAATGTTCTCAGGTGGAAGGAAGGCTATTGACCATGTAGGGCAAGCTCTTCGGTGCCTTGTGTAAGGGGGCATGTGCCATGTCAAAGAAGCTCTGCTCATAGGCTGTCGCCAAACAGATTCTCTTTACTTCTTTTTTCACCAACCTGTACATGACAGATGAGGGACTCTCTTTCTCCCCGATTGAATACAAGTGGAAGGTGTTTTTAATCTTTCCCTGCACTGCAATAGTTTTCCACAGCAACATGTAACTATAGTCATTCCTAGAAACATCCTATTTTGTCCACGGAACTGCTGTGTGCTGCCACTGAGACCAAACAAAAAATGTGCCACTGGGCAATATGCATGTGTAAGCAGGAAATGGACACCTTGATTCACTTCATTAGCTTTTCTGAATCAGTATTGAGTAAATGCAGTCCTTCAAGCACAGTACGTGGACAATAGTAAAAAAGCAGACTTAAACAGGGAGAGGAGATTCCAACAGGCAATTACACATTTCAATCACAAGAGAAATTATGTAATTAATTGACATTAATAGTGACTTAAATGTTCTTTAAGCTCTTTACCTATCACATGTCAGCAAGTCAGGGAAAGAGGACACCTTGACAAATGTTCTCTCATAGAAGCGGTCATCGCTGGTTGCTGAATGGACTGTTGTAGAAGAACTGCAATCATCTTTGTCTCCCTGACTGAGAGATCCATCACTGCTGACGCTTGAGCTGTCCGTCACTTGGTTGGGCAGTGGAGTTCGCTTCGAATTCTCATGCAAGGAGGGATTGGAAGCGCCATCTGCCAGTGGCTACGAAACAATGTATATTAAATTAAAACAATTTCAATGATTCCATCTTAATTATTGCAGTTAATGACAAGAAATAATTGGTGCATGCAATGTTTTAAGTTACAGGTTTGTATATGGTGCCAAAGGACCCAACCATAGCTAAAAAGACCATTTTGGAATTCTAAAATATCCTGCTGAAAACAAGCTGGGTCATGGGGCTGTTTTTATAGCTGAATGTGCTTCTTTGAAAATACTTGGCTCCCGACCCACCTCCCGACCCACCTCCGCCTGACCCAGGACCACCTCGCCTTCAGGAAGCAACTCAAGACCTGGTTGTTCGAGCAGTAGCGGATCCCCCCTCCCCCAGCGCCTTGAGACCCTGTGGGTGAGTAGTGCGCTATATAAATGCTTTGATTGATTTATTGATGTGGTCAGAAATTGTGTGGTAATTAGCACACTTTGGACCCACTGATTTTACCTTTTCTTTAGGTTGTGCCCTGTCTGCAAACAGGATTACTCATTACGCTCACTCACCAGGTAACATGGAGTTAATTATAACATTTTGTCAGGTATAGAGTTTGTTCTCAATCTAGCTAACTAGTCTTATAATGCTACCCCAAAGAAGGCCGGCTAGGTACAAATAGCAGTATTTTGATAGTTGAGTGTAGAGGAATAGGATCTGCTTACTTTGGGTACCCCAACTTTTTGCTGATGTTTCACTGTTTTTTACTTTAACCTGGCTGGGGCCCTCATATTCAGGACACCACCCTAGCTGCTTCCTCTCTAAATTGATTGCAAGTACTTAGGTACACTCCAGTTTGGTTACTGGGGTACCCTTGTGAGTCCCTAGTATATGGTACACCAGGTACTAAGGGCAAAGGTACTCCAGAGGCCTATCAGGGACTGCAGCATGTATTATGCCACCCCTGGGAAGCCTTCCAAAATAACACCACAGGACTGCTACGGCAGCCTGGGCAAGGTGGTGCATGCACCCCTTACCAAGATATAGGTTACCTATATCTACCTTAAAACACTGCACCTAGAAACCTATCAGTCACCCCTATGGCAGGCCTTATCAGTCCTGAAGGAAGGGTGCTTGGTTTTGTGTGAGAGGGTGCCCATGCATGAGCAGGGCCCCTCTGCAGCCTTTGGAACCAATTCTCTGGGGCTGTTCTGTGATGCAGCCAGACCATATACTCTTAAGTGCATTATAACTTTTAGGTAAATGCTAACTTTGTAATGGCTGCACGGGAACATGTCCACACCAGTATACCCTGTACCAAGTTTAAAGAGCTCTGGCATCACAAAATGGATGCTGCAGCCACAGACACGAGCCTGGCCTCCTGCTGCTGGATGAAACTGCAGGGGAGGCCTGGACAATAGGTTTCCAATCACAGGGGGGTGTAACCACCTCCCAGACAGGCTTTAGTGTATTGGGGCCAGGTCGGTGCACTCAGAGTGCTTTGAAGTCTGCACTGGGGGCACATTTGGTGTCCCTGTGAATAGCCCAGTTCAAACCGGTAGTAGGGGCTACCAGCCCCTCTCTGGTGCGAAACTGGACAAAGGAAATGGGTGTAGCCACCCCTCTTTCCAAACCCTCCCACAGGTGGGTCCCCAGAGTAAGTCCAATCCCTTCCTTGGGTATTAGAAAGGAACCCCTGACTACAAAACTTTAGACTACACCTGGATGAAACTGAAACTGAATCCTGGAACTTCAATGCTCTACTCAAGACTAGAGGACAGAATAATCTCCCTTGTGGTCAAGGAGTGACATTCCTGTTTGGAAGACACCAATGAAGCATTTGCCGATCTGCATCTCTGAAGCTCCCACCGGACTCCGAAGTATTTGCAGCCCAGGAAGAGGATTTCCAGACATCTCAGAGGACGACTCGAGTCCCCAGCAAAGCTGAGACCCGCAGCCCTCGTGAGTGATGTGGAACCGGAACTCCTGGACACCGCACACATTTGCAAGTGCATCCGCTTCTCAATGCTCTTTGAGGCTGTGCGTTGGTTTACTTGTAGCCCAAGGCACCTTTTGCACTGAAGATTGTGGGCCTACACTCCACAAGTGTTCCATGAGCTTGCTTCTGGCATTTCCACTCGAGGCTCCTTTGTGAACCCTAGTCAGTCGACTGGTGGGTCCCTGTTAAGGCAACTCTAATTTTCCTTGGGCTTCCCTGGTTGCTCCAGATAGGCCCTGACTTCCCACCAAGTGGTGAGTCCCTCAGAACTTGCTGGTCCACACCAAAGCATTTCTTTACTTTCTGCGTGGGTTGCTGGTGCCAAGGATTGTTGGGCCCAATCTGGTAATCAACAGCACAGCACTCGACATCCTTCGTGGACCAGCTCGAATCCAGCTCCTGATCTTCGTCAACACCTCCTGATCCACGTGGCTGAAGAGTCAAGCTTCACCTCTTTCACCTGAAATCACCCGACATCGGTGGGCATTCGACTATTGTGCCCCTGGTCACTGGCAAGTGACCCAGACTTTGTCCCCCCTGCTTTCTGGTTCTTCTCATCTTCAATCCAGGCTTGGATCACACCGGACACTTTCCACTTCAGCGGCAGCAGCACTTTGCAGCAGATCACCATAGAAAACAACAATGATTCCTGACACCAAAAGACACCTATGCACCCGGCTTCCCTGGGTGAGGTAACTCAAGTACTCCAGTGCTCCTGTGGGTGCTGGCCCTAGAACCCCTTAAGAATAAAGGGGTTTGCTCAAAGTCCTCTCCTAAGTGTCCGTAATCTTTAAATTTCGAACCGAGACTTTCCCCATAGAGGCTAACAGTGATTCGCGGCATTGTTCGTTTTGTTACTACCTTGGGTGGGTCCTTGTGGGCTCAGCGATTCTCCAGGCTCTAGGCCTCGTGTCTAGTCAAGTCGTGGTTCTTATACCACTTTCTTAATATATGGTTTGGTACGCCCCTAGGGCTCAAAGTATATTGTGCTAATTTACTGGGTGATATTAAGTGTAACGTATGTGCTTTTACCTCTAGGCTCATAAAGAGACTAGTAGCGTGTGTTTATAATAAATACATATAATATATATATATATATATATATATATATATATATATATATATATATATATATATATATATATATATATATATATATATATATGTACCTGGTGTGGTTCTCCTTTCATTTGGTCAGTCATGAGATTATAGACACCTCTAAGGGGCTGTTTGGACTGGCATAAGGTGCCCACTATAACTGGTGGACTGCATATGCCAGGCCAACTTCTCACATTCAGTCACATATGCCTATTTATACTAATTCCGCTTTAGTACCGATACTGGTGAGGCACCAGACCCCATTATGAAAC
Organism: Lissotriton vulgaris; assembly: GCF_964263255.1. Lineage (NCBI taxonomy): Eukaryota > Metazoa > Chordata > Amphibia > Caudata > Salamandridae > Lissotriton > Lissotriton vulgaris. Next base: position 147,720,174 of record NC_141690.1, on the reverse strand, counting down.
CAGGATATTTCTATTTTTTTCCTACTGATAGACATCAATGGCATTTGTAAGTGCCACAGTAGATGGCACATAACACTGCCTAAGGAGCTTCTTGGGTAATTCCAGTGTAAATGCTAACAATGTGGCCTCATTGTGGTTTGGCTGTCAATTCGACTGTCTTATACCACAAAACAACAAAGTGTTAAAAATAAAGGAATAGTATATTACCATCGAATGCAAAGTCATGGAACTTGTCTCATACTACATGATTCAGCAGAGAGGAAGACAAACTATATGAATTTGTGCTGCTGTGAAATGACAAGTCCTCTATAACAATCTTAGATAAAGTAAATATAAATAAAATGCCTGGCATCTAACAGAGATGCCTCTAGCCACCCCTTTGGCACAAATGGCAGCACATCTGCATTTTCTACTGAACATCAAACATCCCCTTGTTTGCCTTTGACAGACCAAACCTAAATCCAAAGTTACAATGTATTTGGAATGCATCAGCTCATACCCAGTTTACTGAATCTTGCGGGTCTCTTTGAAACATTTGTTTGCCTGAAGAAAAGACCAGCATTTTGGCAAATTGTAATTTTAAGCACACCTCAGTGGGGAGCTATGTCCCTCAGGACAGCAAAAAGGAGACATGTGGACTATTCATACTCTCACCACAGCCTAATTCACACTGCACCATGCTGAGACTAAGTAAAAAAAAGATCAGCTTATCCAGTAGAGTCCAGAATGAGAGGTAAATATATTTATTCACATGTGGAGATTAACTTATTTTTTTCTCAGATGGGTGTATGCGATTTAATAGAAAATGATTTACTGGACTCCCATTACTGAGAAACCATTTCATCCAAACGTTTTTATGGAAATGTTTAGGATGAATGACATTTACCATTTGATTGTAATCAATTCATGAAAAATCATTTTGGGGAAGCTTCTGCATACTTATTTTTAAGGTGTAAATGAAATGGTTGCAGGACTTACTTTCAAAAAATTATTTTCAACGGTATGTATTTCAATCCTTCATGGCAGGGCACATTATTTCAAGTTTATATCTTTTACATTGTCATGCAAGTACTTTGGATGCTTTAAATTAACTGATTTTCTACCACCCCTAAACACCATCTATCTCTGCCTCCTAAGAATGCCTCCCAACACATAAATGACACCTATCTCTGACCCCTAAGCTCCACCTATCCCTGAACCCTTAAAGCCCTTTCTACTCCTAAACTCTAAACCTAAAACCCTCTCACTACTGCCAATCTCCACTCTTTTCTGAACCCTAAAAACCCTTTTCTATGCCTACATCCCACCCATCCCTGATCCCTTACATTTTTGCCCCACCTCTAAATTCCACTCATCCCTGAACCCTAAAAAAACTCACTACCTGTGAAAAACACCCATTCAAGACCCTAAAATCACTCGCCACCCCTAAACACCTGCACCACTCAACCCTAAAACCGCTTTCTACAAATAAACTCCAACTACCCTGAACACTTTAAACACCACACTACCCTAAACTCCACACAATTCTGAACACTAAAAACCCTACCCCACTCCTAAACTATATCCTTCACTGAACCTTAAAAACACTCACCAGCCATAAACTCCACCCATTTGTAAAACCTAAAAAAACAATACCTCTACATGCCATCCATCCCTGAATCCTAAAAACCTCTCAAAACTCTAATCATCCTCACCACCCTAAACTCCACCTAAGCATGATCCCTAAAAAATAAATCCCTCCCACTTCTAAACTCTACCCATCCTTGAATTCTAAAACCTCTAAAAAAACATAAATTGCGCTAAACATCACTCATCTTTGAACCCAAAAAACCCTCTCTACCCCTAATCTCCACCCATGGGTGTGATTTCAGATGTTTCATTAACATTATCTCTCTTAAAATGTTTCCTTTAATATTCGATTCATTTGTATTTCCTTAAATTTGTCTTTCCTTAAAATTGGTATTCCATGATTTGGTTTCCTCAAATGTGGTTTCTCATTTTCCGTGATTCCATGAATTCACATACATCATTCTCTGTTGTATGTGATTTCATAGAAAAAAATATTTACTGGAATACCATTACTGAGAAACCATTTCATCTAAACGCTTTAATGGAAATTTTCAGGATAAATGACATTTACCATTTGATGGAAACAAATTCATGGGACAGTTTTGAATAGGACTATGTAGATGACTATGAATATGCCATAATGTCTAGTTGTGAAGAGTCTCAAGAATATTCCATTGTTTGCGTTGATTACAGCCAGGCAAAAAACACAAGAACCTGCCTAATCAATGAAGTTAGTATCAATAGGGTTTAAGACTTTTTGTAATTTAAGTCTCCATTTGGACTGGGCATGTACTTAGAATCACTTGTTTAACATAAGGAAAAGGTAATTTTGAAGATTGATTGAAATTATATATGAATTTGCCTCCAGGTTAGGTACACAACCGATGAAGGAGTTAGTGGAAATGTAAAGAAGCACGTGTGTATTAATGGCCACATATGGTGCAGGCATTTGAAGACTTGGATGTACATCAGATCTACAATAGGCTGATACCTGTGCTTGTTTCTTGCTCCACTTATGTATTTCACATGGAGATTGGGCTTTGTTATCTGGAGGATTATATAAAACTTCGGCATAGATGGATTAGGTTATTTTAGTATGCTTATTTTAATATGGATTTTATCATCATGTTCTGCAGCATCAAAAGATATTGTCAGTTTTTGGAGATATCTTATTCAATAGATTGAATATAGAATGATTTGTTTTAATTGGAAATACAACTTTGTAAACTAATAAAAAAGATAAAGTCTGTTTTAAACTTGGTTATGAATTTGCAGTGTTAATGTAAAATGTTTTATTGATGTTTTGGTTTATGCTGTATGTTTTATGGTTGTGTTTTTTCTGCTGAATAAATATTAATGGATTGATACCACACTCGGTTCTGTACAACATATTTGTTTAATTAAGATGATTACTTCAGCCCATTCAAAATGAGTTTGAGCATTGCCCCATAAAAAAGCTGGTTCATTCCAGCAGCATTGATTTCAATTTTCATATCACCTTTGATGGTCATGCACATTGCAAGATACAGGTTAGAAAGGTATGTTTTTTCTCAGGCTTTCATTATTGAAATATTGCTGAAAAGGGTTTGCTTGGGTAGAAATAAATGATTGTTATTAAAGCCAACCCTAACCTCTGTTTAACGTTTTGAGTCCTGAGTTTCTGCTTCTAGTTCAAGTTCAGTAATTTGTATAGCGCACTACTCACCCAGAGGGTTTCAAGGCGCTTGGGGGAAGGTGGGTGCATTATTTGTCGAATAGCCAGGTTTTTAGCTGCTTTCTAAAGGAGAGGTGGTTCTGTGTAAGGCGGAGGGGAGTGGGGAGAGAATTCCAGGTTTTGGCCGCTAAGTAGGAGAAAGATCTTCCTCCCATGGTGGTTCTATTGATGCGCGGAATTGCGGCAAGGGCTTGATTGGATGAACTTCTCAAGATCTTCTCAAGATCAAGCACTCTTACAAATGCCTATGAGCATGGATGACATTTGAATCCTACACTTTGTAGCCACCTTTGCCTTATGTAGCATTTTCTATACACTGATTTGCACATGTATGATTCATTATCTCTGTATGAGTGTGTGATGTAAAGTGCTACGACACCTTACAATGATATGAGAGATGCCATAAAACAAATGAAATACATGTGAGGGGCTATGGAGAGATGAGAGACGCTGTTGAAGAGTGATGATAAGGGAATCTATGGAAGAAAAGATGATTGGTGGATGCCCAAAAATACTGTGGAACTGGGTGCCACCAACAATAGAGTCGTCCTGCCCTGGCGCTTATTGAGCTGGAGGATGCTAACATCCCTCAAAATGGTCTTTCATTGTGTTCTCAACTTTTTGGCTATGCTTAACAGTGAATATGTGCACTTATATTATATTTAAATTCATGTTTCATGCTTGAGATCTTATTATATTTGCTTTCCATAAGAATGTCTGTTGGTATGACTGGGCACTGTAAGGTCATCATTTACTATGCTTTGAAAGCTAATACAATGGTTATATATTAAAAAATGTGTTTTAGAATGCACCATTTTTGACATTTTCCTCAAATGTTCTTGGGGGGAGTAGAGCCCTTCTCCCCCTTGTGGTGGTCAGTCTTGCTCACTCACTACACACCATACGGGGGATGGACTGACATAATTAGCCGAGCAGCTTTGGGTTCTCAGTTCAGCCCTGCCAATCAGTTCTATACTTTAAATAATGATTTCCTAATTGTTATTTTATAAACAATATCTGGGACACAGAATTTTTGTCAGACAAAATGTACCAATATTTTATCCCCAATATTCTTCTTTAGCCCCTTGCATGCGCCCCCCGCTGTGCTGGGGGGCGGGGGGTGCGCACAGCGACCCCATGCTCATGACGAGCTCAGCTCGTCAGGAGGCACAGTGCTCAGGTGCTCATGACGAGCTGAGCTCGTTACGGTCGCACCCGTTTTCATGGAACGTTCAGCACAGCAGGGGAATTATCCCCGCGTTTGAGCGTTCCACGGGCCATGACGAGCTCAGCTTGTCATGAGCACCTGAGCATTGTGCCTCATGACGAGCTGAGCTCATCATGAGCACAGAACGGGTTAAAGAAGAGAAACCAAACCAAGGATTGATCGCTGTGCATAATGGAATGATATGGGAATGCAACAGGAAAATAGTATTTCTTAGGGTCAGGGGAGGGCTGCTCTCTTTAATAAGATTCAAGGGACCAGAATTAGAACTTAATGGGGGAACTGAGGAACTATGTGGAAAAAGTATATATAGAGATGACATTTGGATCAGCACTGCACCCCTTTGTGTTTACCATAGAATTCTGCATTCGGTCCTCGGATGCTTGATTCCGGTCTGGGAAAGATATGGCTGTTGTAGTTCGGACTGGACTGTTCCCATGGGGCACAGGGTCAGAGCTGATTTGCATAAAGCCATTATCTGTCCCAGGGTGGTGTGGAGTGCAAAAAACGATGGATTTAGGCCCAGATCCTTGTACTGGGGTGAATGTAAGACATTGATCTACATTCTGTCCATCAAATTGTTTTTTGTAATTTTCTCCCCGAGTGTACTGGGGTAGCTCAGACGTGGGTCCCAGAGCCTCCACACCACTGGAGTCAAGCTAGCCGGGCTGATGAGAGGTGTTACCTCGAAACCGGTCCGGTCCTCGGATGCTTGATTCCGGTCTGGGAAAGATATGGCTGTTGTAGTTCGGACTGGACTGTTCCCATGGGGCACAGGGTCAGAGCTGATTTGCATAAAGCCATTATCTGTCCCAGGGTGGTGTGGAGTGCAAAAAACGATGGATTTAGGCCCAGATCCTTGTACTGGGGTGAATGTAAGACATTGATCTACATTCTGTCCATCAAATTGTTTTTTGTAATTTTCTCCCCGAGTGTACTGGGGTAGCTCAGACGTGGGTCCCAGAGCCTCCACACCACTGGAGTCAAGCTAGCCGGGCTGATGAGAGGTGTTACCTCGAAACCGGTCCGGTCCTCGGATGCTTGATTCCGGTCTGGGAAAGATATGGCTGTTGTAGTTCGGACTGGACTGTTCCCATGGGGCACAGGGTCAGAGCTGATTTGCATAAAGCCATTATCTGTCCCAGGGTGGTGTGGAGTGCAAAGAATGATGGATTTAGGCCCAGATCCTTGTACTGGGGTGAATGTAAGACATTGATCTACATTCTGTCCATCAAATTGTTTTTTGTAATTTTCTCCCTGAGTGTACTGGGGTAGCTCAGACGTGGGTCCCAGAGCCTCCACACCACTGGAGTCAAGCTAGCCGGGCTGATGAGAGGTGTTACCTCGAAACCGGTCCGGTCCTCGGATGCTTGATTCCGGTCTGGGAAAGATATGGCTGTTGTAGTTCGGACTGGACTGTTCCCATGGGGCACAGGGTCAGAGCTGATTTGCATAAAGCCATTATCTGTCCCAGGGTGGTGTGGAGTGCAAAAAACGATGGATTTAGGCCCAGATCCTTGTACTGGGGTGAATGTAAGACATTGATCTACATTCTGTCCATCAAATTGTTTTTTGTAATTTTCTCCCTGAGTGTACTGGGGTAGCTCAGACGTGGGTCCCAGAGCCTCCACACCACTGGAGTCAAGCTAGCCGGGCTGATGAGAGGTGTTACCTCGAAACCGGTCCGGTCCTCGGATGCTTGATTCCGGTCTGGGAAAGATATGGCTGTTGTAGTTCGGACTGGACTGTTCCCATGGGGCACAGGGTCAGAGCTGATTTGCATAAAGCCATTATCTGTCCCAGGGTGGTGTGGAGTGCAAAAAACGATGGATTTAGGCCCAGATCCTTGTACTGGGGTGAATGTAAGACATTGATCTACATTCTGTCCATCAAATTGTTTTTTGTAATTTTCTCCCTGAGTGTACTGGGGTAGCTCAGACGTGGGTCCCAGAGCCTCCACACCACTGGAGTCAAGCTAGCCGGGCTGATGAGAGGTGTTACCTCGAAACCGGTCCGGTCCTCGGATGCTGGATTCCGGTCTGGGAAAGATATGGCTGTTGTAGTTCGGACTGGACTGTTCCCATGGGGCACAGGGTCAGAGCTGATTTGCATAAAGCCATTATCTGTCCCAGGGTGGTGTGGAGTGCAAAAAACGATGGATTTAGGCCCAGATCCTTGTACTGGGGTGAATGTAAGACATTGATCTACATTCTGTCCATCAAATTGTTTTTTGTAATTTTCTCCCTGAGTGTACTGGGGTAGCTCAGACGTGGGTCCCAGAGCCTCCACACCACTGGAGTCAAGCTAGCCGGGCTGATGAGAGGTGTTACCTCGAAACCGGTCCGGTCCTCGGATGCTTGATTCCGGTCTGGGAAAGATATGGCTGTTGTAGTTCGGACTGGACTGTTCCCATGGGGCACAGGGTCAGAGCTGATTTGCATAAAGCCATTATCTGTCCCAGGGTGGTGTGGAGTGCAAAAAACGATGGATTTAGGCCCAGATCCTTGTACTGGGGTAAATGTAAGACATTGATCTACATTCTGTCCATCAAATTGTTTTTTGTAATTTTCTCCCTGAGTGTACTGGGGTAGCTCAGACGTGGGTCCCAGAGCCTCCACACCACTGGAGTCAAGCTAGCCGGGCTGATGAGAGGTGTTACCTCGAAACCGGTCCGGTCCTCGGATGCTTGATTCCGGTCTGGGAAAGATATGGCTGTTGTAGTTCGGACTGGACTGTTCCCATGGGGCACAGGGTCAGAGCTGATTTGCATAAAGCCATTATCTGTCCCAGGGTGGTCTGGAGTGTAAAAAACGATGGATTTAGGCCCAGATCCTTGTACTGGGGTGAATGTAAGACATTGATCTACATTCTGTCCATCAAATTGTTTTTTGTAATAGAATTCTGCATGACACCTGGAAGCTCCGTGATGTAAAAAAAATAAATGACACTTGGGACAGAGACTGATTTAATCTTGCCACTTTAGATTGATTGAGATACAGAGTTTTCCTGTTTCGTAGCACAGATAACAATGCTGACACAGACACTGGACTGGTCTGGGATTACTCTTGCTTCTATAGATAAAGAAGATGGACTCATGGGGAATATGTTGTTTGAAGATTTCCCAGGCATTATAACTATAGTTACAGAGGAATGTGGTGTGATGTGTGAAGGCTGAAGGGTGTACAAACATGCAGAAGAAAATGCAATCTTCATGGATATAATGCAAACAACTGCAATTCTTACAGGATGTAAATATATTTAGCATTAGTCTCAGAGGTATTTACCTGTTGCATATGCATCATTGCAAAGGAAAAAGACAAAATCCCTCAATGTCTTATATTTCTAACAAACTTTGTGATACAGGCAGCTTAAAGGCAAGTCAAGATTTCTTTTTTTTTGCCGAAATGGTGTAACAGTGATTCAGGTAAGTAGGAGATGACTAAAGAATGGGTTGGGCATGTCCTTAATAAAAAAATCTGGGATTTGGTACTGGCAGCCTTCACACTAGTTGGACCTGGATCTATTTTGAGGGTTATCCCCAAACGTTTTGCCGGCTTCCTCTTATTTCTTCTGACCTGTTGCTTGCTGGTTTAGGACTCTGAGCAGTTTACAACTGCTGACAAGTGCTAAAGTGCAAGTGCTCTCGGTCTAAATTGTATTGGTAACTGGTTTATTATTGATTGGCATATATGATTCACTAATAAGTCCCTAGTAAAATGCACCAGGCATGCCTGTATATCAAATCATACTGGTGGGCCTGCAGCACTGATTGTGCCACCCACACGAGTAGCCCTGAAAACGTGTCTCAGACCTACCACTGCAGTGTCTGTGGGTGATGTTTTAAACTGCCATTCCGGCCTGGCAGTCTACCCACTTGCCAGGCCTAAACTGACCCATTTACTACATGTAAGTCACCCCTAAGGTAGGCCCAAGGCAACCCCGTAAGCAGGGTGCAATGCATTTCAATGACATATACTGGATATATACTGGTGTGTTTTACATGTCCTAACAGCGACATACTTCTAATTTCTCTTTTCACAATTGCAAGGACTATCTCTTCCATGTGTGTTGCCTTGAAATTTCTTTAAAGTGAAATTTCCCAGTAGGAGCAAATAGAGATTTGGAGTTTGGGGTCTCTGAGCTCACAATTTAAAAACATATTTTGTTAAAGTTGATTTTTAAATTGCGTTTTTGAAAATGCCACTTTTAGAAAGTGAAAGACACACAGATGATGGACGGAATGCAGAGCAAATCAAACATTAACCACCAGTCAATAGATCTGGGTTAAATCCTTCATTCTTTTGCTCACGATGCCACCCCAGTTTGGACCCAGCCTTATGCAAATCAGTCTTGACCCTGTGCCTCATGGGAACAGTCCAGACCAAACTGCCAAGCCTGGTCCTCTATGGATCGGAGACAAGCATCCTGGGACCGGTTACGGGGCATCACCCCTCATCAGCCAGGCTAGCTAGAATGCAGTAGCACAGTGAGCCAGAGACCCACGCCTGGACATACCCGGTGCACTTAGGGCGAGAATTCAAAAGACACAAAGATGATGGACGGAATGCAGAGCAAATCAAATATTCACCCCCAGAAATTAGATCTGGGTTAAATCCATCATTTTTGTGCTCACCACGCCACCCTGGCAGTTCAGGCTGGACGGTTCCCATTGAAAGCAGGAGCGATTTGCATATGGCTGGGTTGAAACTGGAATGGCATGGGGAGCAAAAATACGATGGATTAGGGCCCAGATCTCTGTACTGGGGCGAATGTATGACATTGTCTGCATTCTGTCCATCAATTGCTCTTTTTGCACCTTTAGAAAGTGGGCATTTTCTTGTTTAACAATTCAATACCTCTGTCTGCCTGTAGAATACACATCTGGTTTGGCTGTAAGTTAGGCTCTTGTGTACTCACTCTAGACAATCACATAAAGGGAGCAGAGGTGTGCCCTGCATATCCTGATGGCCCATCACCAGGCTGATGGGCCTTACTGATCTAGAGTGGTGGAAGAAGTTGTCACTGACACCTCAATAGGGCTGTGCATGTCAGTTGCGAAGCAAGGGGTGGTGGTCCGCCCCAGGTGGCACATGTTTTGGGGTTGGTGGCCTCCTCCCCCAACCCCCTGCTCTTACCTTCAGCTGTCGTAGGCGGCCACAGCAGGAGGAATCACCAGCACACCCTCTCTTTCAGATGGCCGCCGTGGGCGGCAAATGTAGGGGCCACCACGGGTAGCCGAAGGTCTAGCTACGCCATGGGTGCATGTCCTCACACAATGTTGTCTCTACCCACTGTAGTGCTTCTGGAGCCAGGTCAGGGAAAGGCAGGGTCTGGAGCACTACAATAATTTCCTTTGAGGTTTCCAAGGCAGAAAGGGGTATAATAAGTACTGGACCTCTGACACCCAAAAAATCTAAACACTTCTGGACTGAAGACATTCTGCCAGGAAGAAGAACTGGATACTGTAGGAGGGACTGCAAGTTTGCCTGTTCATTTCTTGTGCTGGCTAGCTGCTTGCTGTTTCTGTCATGGGAGTGAAAGAAATAGACTTTGCTTTCTACATCCTGCCTCCAAGGTTCTGTGTCCTGTTAAAAAGTCTCAGGGCCATCAAAGACTTCACCTGCTAGTGCCTGGGCTCTTCTGCTGAGAGTCCCGACTTTCCAGTTCCTAGGCCCTCAAAAGTATAACAGTGATCTTGAGGAGAAAATCCATGCATCGACTCCCACAGCCGGTCTTCTCAAAGCATCTCTGCAAAAGATCGACTCACTGCTGCTACATGCACCAAAGCATGGTTCCTATTTGGAACATAGACCACAGCTTTTACCGCAGACCCCAGCTTGTTGCTGCAGAGCGTTAAAAGAATCGCCCCAGCGTGAGTCCCAAACACCATGTCACCAAAGTATGTGGCAGTGCCTGCCTCGCAACTGTGACATTGATGCAGTGCTTGCATCACCATTGTCGCATTGATGTAGTATGTCTGGATTTTTGACGCATTGTCCCTTGAGGCAAACTCTTCGACTCTGTGCCGCTGTAAAGAATCGAAGCAGCATGTCTGGAAACTGATGCATGACCTCCCCTGCCAGTAAGGAATCGACTCATCACCTCTCCTGCGACTAACAAACAGACATCATCTCGACTGTGCAGTAAGGAACCGATGCATCGCTTTGCTTTTCAGGTTTCTCACCTCCCCTGTACGTTGCGCAATCTTAAAACGTACTAAAACGAATACATACGTTGATTTCTATGGACTAAACTTATATAACCTTTCAAAAGTGATATCTTGATTTTTGTATATTGATTATTTTCATTTTGATCTTGTTTGTTTTATTCAGATAAATATTGCCTATTTTAATAAACCCGTGTGGAATACTTTTGTAATGTTTTCACTGTGTTTCTCTGTTTGCAAATGCTTTGCACATTGACTTCGAGATAAGCCTGACTGCTCGTGCCAAGCTACCAAGGGAGTAAGCAGGGGTTATCTTAGCTGTGTGTGGTCCCTTACACTGACTAGAGTGAGGGTCCCTACTTGGACAGGGTGCAAACCACTGCCAACTAGAGACCCCCTATCTAACAACACCAATTAAATGTACTGAAGTCAATAGTACATCTTTTGAAAAGCCACAATACAACAGAAAATGTGAAGTTTGAAAACTTAAACATAAGGTGAAAGGAAACTACCACCTATGTTTAGAAACAATGTAGAGTAAATTAAGTTAGATCTGAGTATCTATTTCTTTGTGTTTCTTGAACACTGAGTGGGGTTCCCAGCAGAGGACCTCCTACGCTTAAAATCATGTGCCTTCATTATTAAAATGCATAATTAACACATGTTCTTATTGTATTTTATGCTTTCAGTTGCCACAATAAAAGCGTTGTGTATACTTAAAGGAATTAATTAAATCCCAAGAATAATATATTCAGAGGATGAAAGACTAATTTTTTAACAAGTGGGTAGGTTGATGAGGTAGCTCAAGGTGAGCTCACATGCTCCAGGATGAACCATTAGATTTGTTGGCTAGAAAATTATGGTTGTGCCATTTGCCATGGTTGAATGCACAGTAGATGTTAAGTTCACACAGGATAACCTAGATATAATTTACAAAGATTATCAAATGTTAATAATTTCAATAGACTGTGCTGCATTTTGATTCACATTTATGGCTCTATTTACTATTCATGCTTAAATGTGATAGAATCTGAAGTTTGTACTAATTTAATCATGAGAAATAGCTTGGGTGGCTAGGTGCCTTTAGATCAGGGGTACTCACAAATATTTTTCCAAGGGCCACAAAGTATGGTCTGTGATGTGACAGAGGGCTGCACTGATGCCAGCAGGGTAGTGGTACGGTAGAGGAGGGGGTGGGAAGGAGAGTATAGGGGAAGCAAAGCATATACATCTAGAGGCTGAATTGCATATTGTGAAACCAGAAGACCTGGAATTGAACCCAGCTTCCCCACTTTACCAAATTGTGTGATCCTAAGCAATTGATTTATTTCACTTTCCCTCCTTTTTCTTCATTATCACATATAAGAGTATCTCAAAACATGTTACTTTAGGATGTCCGCTGTACAAAACTGTCTCCTGTGTTGGATTTAATAAATTATAACTTCATGTATCGGGATGCAGACCGCCCGACATCTAGTTGGTGGCTTCACCCACCAAATTATGAAACGACCACCCTGTAGGCGATCGGAAACATGCCATTTTCAATTGCCACTTGTGCTGTGGCCCAGAAAAGGACCGCAGCACAAGCCACAATAGAAAAAGGCATGTTTTAAACATCCATGCACCCTGTGGCAGGCACCATGTGGTGCCTGCCACAGGGTGCAGCATGGATGTTTGAGGGGGCACCACATGTGTCCCCCAGGCCACATAGCAGAGGCCAACAGGTGATGGGGGCCCATGGGTGACAGGGGCCCTGCTGGGGGCCCCCAAAGTCACTTTCCGACAAGCCTTTTCATAACAGTCGGACGGCCATTAAAAGGCTATTTGAAACTGACATGCTACTTCCAACAGCAGTGCCTCCAAAGGCACCGCCTCCATTGTAGGGATTAGGCTCCGCCCACCGCCCCAATGGGCATCTTAAGCCTGCCGGAGGCAGTGGTCTTTCCCCTCACCAGAGGTGCTCTGACCACTGGAATCCTAATCCGGCGGTCAGACCTTTGCCTCAGATGTCAGACAGACCACCACCGACGGCCTGTCGATGGCAATCTGCCCGAAATCATAATTAGGTCCTAAGAGTGCAAATTACAACTGATGTGCTTCTTGGTCTACTATTGGCATTGTTGTCAGTGTGTGGGGAAGGATTGAGGTTTCTAAATTCATATTTGAAAACTATCACTTCAAAAAAATACTTTTCAATGCACTGATATTATATGATATACTAAGGTGAAATGGTTCTGCGTGTTATTGAAATACACTTTTTGAATTCTGAAGAGACCGTATCATATTACGCTGCAAGTTGGCCTTGAAAATCAAGGTGTTTTTAAAGTTACATGGTGCAGAACAACCTAGTTACTCCCTTTTTAACGTTCATGCGGAGTTGAGTAAACAGCAGCCTAATGCTGCTGTTGTAAAGGTTAAGGAAGGTTGCATGCGTGACCCGGGACTACTTTGAGTATGCGTGCTCTAGATTGTACTATTGAACTAATGACATCATAAAGGTTGCAAGTTCAAATCTATACAAAGATAGCTTTGCTTTTCTCCATCTAAGATGATAACCAAGTACCAATGGGGGGGGGGGCATATTTATGAACTATTTTGAGTTTGTAGACATACTCCCCTAGGTCATTGTTAAAAGTCTCTCACACTATTCTTTGATCAGAGTAATTTCTCAGAAATCACAACCATAATATTTCAAAGATAGGAAGCTGATCGTTATGTCTACAAATAACCTTCTCATACGGGGGTCAACGGGATATAGTTTCTCTCAACCAGTCATTTACGGTCACAGCAGTGGTCTTCCACTTAAAGTGTGTAGTTACGCTGACGCCAATTGCATTGCTCTCTCAGGCATTTTGAATAAGAAGCTATTTCACCTGATCAAGTGACTTTTGGGTGTCAAAGAGCAGCATCAGTGTGTTGTCCTCATCTTCTCTGACTTGCCACAGCAGGTAATGCATTTTCTTAGGTAATCCCTGGAGGAGCAGCATGGTGTGCAGCCCACTTGTGATGGGTAAAAAAGTGTTGGGAATACTGTACGCAATCTGTCTGTTAGGACCTTGGCCAGAATCTTGGTACCTACATTAACTAACGAGATTGATCTTGTAGCATAACAATGGATCTTCCCCTTTCATCTGTGACAGAGATATCCTACACCTTATTAAATGTAGGTAGCCAGTGATTTCATCATCCTTATTTCCACTGGTTGTGCTACATGTCTCGTACTCAATCTGTTTTCTCGCAATCTTTGAATTGGTGCTGTTTGAGACGGGATAACAAATACTCTGCTTAGAAAGGTGCATTGCATTAAGATCCAATTTCACAGTGTGACATTTTTGAGCTTCAACCATGACATGAAGGGAGATTCATAAATCATCTAGTGAGGCCTCCTATCTAGGTTTCAAGTTGTGATACAAGGTCTATTGCTTTTTTTCTGACAGTGGCTGAATCTTACATCATTTCTCCACAAAGGTAAGGGTTTCCAGCTAACCCATTGTCAAACTAAAGTATACTAAGCCTTCATTGTATTTTATGTATGGTGCACTATTGACAAGTAAAAACACATTTTTTTCTGGGAGTTTGTACCAGGCAGTATTTATGCACTATCATTTCAGTAATGGAGTGACCAGGCCTAGATTTAAGGGGACCCTCTTAGAGCGGATTTGCTGTTCTTTTGCTGGCCACCCTAAATTAATTGCTGCCATGGACTTCTAGACTTTGTGGGGGACCAACATCTCGCCGGACCCGCTTCGCGGGTCCCGCAGCGCCCCGTATTCACCCGGAGCTGTCCTGGGAGAGGAGCTGGGACTTTGAAAGACCTCGGGCGTGTGGAGCTGCCGGCAGGGCTGCGAGCTTGGAGGCAGGGACTCCAGCTACCAGGAGTCCCTACGAGCCCCATTCGACACACCTGGGCTGCTCTCCCTGCTGGCCCCGCCCCCCCGCCCACGGAGTGAAAAGCGGGTGAGGAGTTAGTGCTGGTGGGACCCTCTTAGAGCGGATTTGCTGTTCTTTTGCTGGCCACCCTAAATTAATTGCTGACACGGACTTCTAGACTTTGTGGGGGACCAACATCTCGCCGGACCCGCTTCGCGGGTCCCGCAACGCCCCGTATTCACCCGGAGCTGTCCTGGAAGAGGAGCTGGGACTTTGAAAGACCTCGGGCGTGTGGAGCTGCCGGCAGGGCTGCGAGCTTGGAGGCAGGGACTCCAGCTACCAGGAGTCCCTGCGAGCCCCATTCGACACACCTGGGCTGCTCTCCCTGCTGGCCCGCCCCCCCGCCCATAATCTTTCCTCATTTCCATTAAAAGGAGGTCAATAGGCCGCTGCGCGGGAGAAGCCCGGGACAAGGGCGGGACCGTCTGTGGCCATCCGGGGCCGAAGGAGGCCGGGCTGGGCCCCCCACTGACATTTGCCGGACTGCCACCCCGCTTTCAGTAACAGTGTGATTTGTAAGTCGTTTTTTAGTTTAAAGTGCTCCATCATTCTTGAAGGCATAGGAGGTTTTATAATATGTCTACTTTTTCAAGCACTCCCACCTTGTTGCCTTCATTGAATGAGACAGGAGCAGCCATTATGGGCCCCTTGGACACCTACTTTAAACGATTACCCCAAGACCTTGATAGAGAAATTGCCCTGGCGGAAAGACGTGCAGAACGTAGGTTATCCATTGAACTCCTGAAAACCTCTGTTGATAAACGCCCTTCTCAAAGTTTTCCGGCATTGGTTACCCCCTTATCATCTATTACACTGCCGGCTGTAACAGAAACTCCCTACCTCTTTCCTCCAATTACAGAGCCTCCGGTTGTCTTGTCTTTGGAACCTGAAACCTCTACCTTGCCTGCAATCCCTCTTAGTACCCCCGTTGATCCACCTATTGACCAGTTGTGCACGGCTCAACCTAGTGTTTTAACACATGTAGTAAAATCTAAACCCTGTCCCAAAAGGAAGAGGAGTGTAGTTCCAAAGAAAAGTTATGTCTCAAAACCCTTCCAAAGAAAAGTTATGTCTAGAAACCCCCGAAAAAATTAGGAAAGTAGGAATATGTACATGACCCCGGGATGCTACTGGGAGTAGTCCTAGTGGGCCACCAATGGGAGAGGGGGAAGTTGTCCCACAAGGTACAGATCCCATAGTGATAGCATCGTCCGAGAAACTTCCGCCCATTTCGCCATTGTTCCTGGAGCTGGAGAAACTAATACGGTCTCTTCTGACTCCCATCGAGGAACGAGTCAAAAAACTAGCAGACCAGTTAGATCATTTAGAGCAGGCGAGTCTGGATAATTTCTTCTCCACAAAATCATTAATTAAATCCCATTTTAGGACAGGAGAGAGTAGGAACCTCCAGCAACTTACTGGGCGGGATGAAAGTGTTCCCATGGTTGAATTCCATCCTCCCGTGGTTAGTACTGTAACTGGGTCACAGGGAAAGGGACAAAGCTGCAAGACTAATACCAACACGGAACTAACTGCCAGTTACCTCAGGTACTAACAATGGGGGGAAAACCAAGCTCCCTGACACTGAAGTTAAAGGTAGGAAAGAGTGTCTAAAAAATATCACCCCTCTAAGTAATGGTACCCAACACCCACCAAGCACCCTGAAACCCTGTCAAGGTCCTGTAGCTAGTGGTAACAGCAGCTCCAGAAAAAACTATGCTGTGTTGAATAAGCCTCAGGCTTCCCAGGCCCCAAAAAATGTTGGCCCTGTAATTAGTGGTAATGACATCTCCAGAAAAAGCAATGCTATGCCAAATAACTCCCAGGCTACCCAGGTGCCACCAAATGTTTCTATATCCTGCCCTGCTGCTCCAGATACAAGTCGCCCCATACTCCTTGTGACAAAGCTTCCCCCTAGGATACCTCCCATAAATCTTACCCCGGATTCTTACCCTTATGTGGCTGTCCTTACCAATGTTCCACCTTTATTGGTAGGCCAAAGAGAAACCTTCCAGATGTTAAAAAAAAAAGGTCATGCACTGGTTAAGGGCTAATAGACCATTGCCCGGTGAAGTTGATGGTTTGATTATCGGGGTAAGAAGGGCAAATTGGATAGGTTGCACTCCAAAAGATTTGGGGGGGGAATGTATTATAATTAATTTTCAAGATCCAAGGGTAGTAGGTTGGATCACGAGGCCGGGCTGGGGCACTAGCAGTGGTGGGATTGGTATTGTGGATCTCACCTTTTTCTATCCAAGACCAATTGGTGCCCAATTTGGTGGGAATAGTGATCTAGGCAGTTTTAGTTATTTACCACTAACAGGGATTACCCCCTTTACTGTGCCTTTGCTACGACCAAACTTTTACAATGGTCAAACCTACAATTCCTACGATGGGATGAAAAATTCGGGGTGGGGTTGTTGACGCAAGTTTGATGACTTCCTGAATATTGGGGGAAGTGTGGGAAGTGGGAACTTATGTGAGAACTCTGTGGTGTCCACCCTGGACACAATAGTGTATCCAAAAGAAGTGATCAGTGGTGGGAAGATCGTAAATTGGAGGGGAGATGGTGGGTTGTCTATGCAAAGTTTGGGTGGTGATGAATTGTTCATAGCAAGTACCACTGATACCCAGGTAACTGATGTTAACTTTGCGGACATTGTTATAGACCAGGAAGAGAACTCTGTGAGCTCGATTAACCCTCCATCTACGTTAGCTATTGAGGTGGGAATTAGAGATGGCCCTAGCCCGGGGAAGTTTTTCTCGTGGAATATTGCGGGGCTAGGTAGTAGACTATTGTCCCAAAATTGGATAGATTTTGTCAACGGGTTCGAAGTGTGCCTATTCCAGGAGACATGGGCTTGCGATCCCATCTTCCTCCCAGGCTATTTAAATTTTTCTATTCCAACGAATAGAGGTGCCAGGGGTCGACCTATGGGAGGCTTAACAGTTTGGGTCAAGCAAGGTCTACAAATTAAAGTGAAAGTGTTGGATCTGGGATGTAAGGATATACAATTGTTAAGAATGACATGGGACAAATGGGGTGCGATAGATATATATAATATTTATGCTAGAGGTACCAACACCGTGAATTCCCCCACCTTAGAGGCCCTGTCCACTTTCCTCGAATCACAGTCCCTGGGAAACAGAGTGGTAGTGGCTGGTGATCTTAATAGGACCTTTGAACCGTTGGAAAACACTGAAAATCCACTAGGGCAAGAGGAAAATACCCAATGGGGTGTCCCGACTCTAAACCTGGTTCCGGTCAAACGGTGGACGAAGGATATATTGCTATTAAATGCAATATGCCTGGAATACGGGTTGAGGGCCCTCAATGGAAGGACTAAGAATGACCAGGAAGGTGTTTGTACATTCGATAATAGCCACAACAAAAGTAGAATAGACTATGTCATTTGTAGCCTCAACTTATGGCAAGGGGTATGCGATATGGAAATAAAGGGAAGATTGGAAAGTGATCACAATCCCCTTTGTGTCACCCATGCTTGGTGGACGGCCATGCCAGGCAGTTTGCAACCTCGTGGTGGAGTATTACCTGTTATGGCCAATGACATGCGTAGAGTCAAATGGCCAAATGTGCTGGCGAATGTAGTATCTATGGACTATATAAGTTCAGAGGTGGATACAGCAATCGCCGCCATGGAGATTGCAAGCCCCGTAATTCCAGGGTCCAGTGTAACAACAGCCATACATGACAAGTTTTTCTCCCTTATAAAACCACATTTGATGAGATCGTTTAAGGCAAATAGGAAAAAGCCACCTAAACCGGCTAGATGGTTTAATAAACAGTGTAGGGCAGCTAGATTAGAACTAGGTAGAGCAATTAGAAGTAGGGATAGAGCTATGATTGGTGTAGCCAGGAAACACTACAATGTTAGTATTCGCCTGGCTAAGAAAAAATGGGATGAAGAGTATTGGGATGAATTGCTAGAGGCCTCAGGGGCAAGGGATTCCAGGCTTTTCTGGAAAGTTGTAAAGTGGGGTAGAGGTGGTACCCCAAATAAACCAAATAATAATGTTGATGAGGCATCCTGGGTGGAGTACTTTAAACCCCAGTACGCAGAGATTAGGGAGGTCGTGGCTCCAGAAGCAATTCCAGTTGTATTCTGTACGGAAAGTTTGTTTTCCACCAAAGAAGCAGAATTGGTAATTTCCTCCCTACAAGGTGGAAGGGCACCGGGTTTAGATGGGATACCCTCTGACATATTTAAAAATGATAAAGTAATGGGCTAGGTATGTGACCCTACTGGGAAATGCCATAGCAAAAGGGGCCGTAATTCCAGAGATATGGAAGGGAGCAATAATCATACCCATCTACAAGAAAGGTGATCGGTCACTCCCGGCCAATTACAGGCCAATAAGTTTGATTGACACGGTCCAAAAAGTGGTAGGGAAGATGGTGGTAACCAAACTGATGGACTGGGTAGAGGAGAACAATGCTCTGTCCCCTTACCAGGCAGGTTTCAGGCGGGCAACCAGTACGGTAGACCAAATATTCCGTTTCACCATGTTGCGGTGGGGGACGGTGCTCCTTGGTGATGGCAGCCTGTACGTCGCTTTTGTCGACTTGCGGGCTGCATTCGACCTGGTCCCAAGGAGCAAGCTCTGGACAGTTTTGAATGGAATGGGGGTCCCACCTGAGTTGCTCACTTTGATTATGAGGCTCCACGAGTGTAACTTTGCCAAAGTCCAATGGAGGTTGAATGGGGAATCCACTGTCGACTTCCCAGTTGAACGGGGGGTACGACAGGGATGTGCAATGGCACCTCTGCTCTTTTCCTTATTTATCAATGGAATTGTGGGTAGGATGTTGGACGCAAGTGTGGATGCACCTTCGCTAGCGGGCATCAGGGTCCCGATCCTGATGTTCGCTGACGATACTTTAATTGTGTCCAAAACCCCGGCTGGACTGCAGCGTGCTTTAAATATATTTGAAGCTTTCTGTGGAGAGCGTGGTCTTGAAGTAAATGTTGGCAAGACCAAGCTGATGGCTTTTTCTCAAAGGCGTAGACCCCGACCACGGATATTTCTGAACAACATAGAGCTCGAGGTAGTTAGCGCCTTCACCTATCTTGGGGTTGAGATATCTAACAAGCCAGGTTGGTCCAAACATATAGAAAAGGCGGCACTTCGGGTGGAACAAGCAAAATCAAAAACAAAGCCTATAAAACCGGTTCTTCTCGTCTATGATGCCAAAGCCATAGGGTCAGCACTATATGGGGCAGAAGTGTGGGGCTTCGAGAGGCTCACTACTTTACAAACATCAGAGAATAGGTTTCTAAGGGGAATTATGGGTCTCCCCCAGAGTGCGCCATTAATCCCGCTCGGACTTGATCTAGGAAGGAGATCTGTTAGTGACCGAGCTCGACTACGGCCTATTCTCTATTGGAGACGGTTATGGACTACCCCAGAGATTCAACACTATGCCGATGGGTTTCTAGCCTTAATTAAAGCAGACACCTTCCATAAAATACCATGGTTGAAGAAACTCAGGGTCGTATTGGGTGAGCTTGGCCTCCCTAATCTTTGGGATAATCCATCTGGGGAAGTATTCCCAAGTAAAAACATCATTAATACCCTTTATCGGGAGTACATAGAAGAAAGACTCTGGAGAAGTAAAAAATCTGAAACAATGGGGGGAAGATTTTTGGAAATTAAAATGAGACCTGTATTAGAACAATATTGGGACAGTATTACTGTTCCAATGGACAGGAAGTTATTTTTCCAGTTAAGGTCTGGCTCCCTCCCCTTGAGATCTTTGACGGGTAGATGGCGGAGCTCGAATACCTCATGCTGTCCGGTGTGTGGTGCAACGAATGAAAGCATAGGCCACTTTTTAGTTTTGTGTGAGGCCTATGCTATCCCAAGGAGAGTATGGCTGGCCCCAGTTTGTAGAAACCTTGGGGCGTCAAGTGGTGTTGAGGGGCTAAGAATCATCTGTACCTCCACTGATATGCCCATTGTGCTGGGAACTGCAAAGTATTTAGGGTGGGCATGGTCCATTAGGCGGAGGGTTATATCTGCTAATATGAATTGATATTGTTATATAAGTTTAAATAATTTCCTTTTGTTAAAGCTTGCACAACTGTTTTAAATGTATTTATATGTATGAAACACGGATTTTAATCAATATGTATTTTTAAATGTACGTTTGTGCTTTTATGAGAATATATCTCGAATAAAGCTTTACTACTACTACTAAGATATCCAAAATTGACAAGGACTTGAAAGCCCTCCCACTATAATGCTACAGGCCACAATATCCGCTCGGATGAGATGTAAAGCCAGAAAATAGTCTATCCTTTTACGAGTGCCAAGTACACAGTATACAAATCTAGATTTTGTTTTCTGGGATCAAGCAGTTTTCACATATCTATTAGGGTATGATCTTGTGTCAGATCTTTCAGAAATCAGGCTTTCGATGTTGAGGATAAATAAGTCAAAATCATACCCATACCCCCTTAATCAAGTAGGTTAGGCCATTTACATTTAAGGAAATTGTATTTAGGGGTTCAGTTAATAGCTGGGAATCATGGTTATCAGACATATGTACTCTGAGGAGAGTTAGGGGAGTCAATGTTGAAAGTAGAGTTAAGGAGTAATTGGCCTCAACAGGACCGTACCAATCAGTTTCTGATGTGAGAATGTGTTTTATTGGACAAAGAGGGAGAGGGTGGTTTTTTCCAATGTTTGATTTATGTAGCATTCAGGTTGCTAACATTTTAAATGTGTGCTGCTGGATGCGAGAGGTGAGGTCAAGATTTCTGTGCAAAGAAAGCAGAGTTTAAAAAAAATTGAGTTTTTTGTAGGCAGGTACATTTTAAAGGATCAGTGATAATCAGACACACAGTAAATCCTTGTTATATTATCAATTAATTGCTTTTACAAAAGGAGCCATACTGCACTTCTGCTGTTTCAAAGCATGTAAGTAACCACTGTTAAATATCAGAGGTAATGGTTCTCAATTCAACAACCTCAGAAGTTGGAAGGCTGAGTTGGTGTTTCCAGGATTCAGATTTGTGACATTCAAATCACTGCAAGTGTCCACTGTGAATGCCAAACACAGTGAGCTATACTGAGGGCACCTATCATATAATCTACCTTGATAGGTGTTGCTTATTTTAACCTTCGAGGCAGTAACCTCACACTCAATACAAAAGTTTTCACAACTCTTACAGTTTCTGAAGTTTTGCCTGTGACCATTGCCAGGCAGTTAATAGACAGGCGATGTAAAACTTGCAGTCTGGTTGTTGTCCTTCGTTTAGCTCAATAGCAGAAACAGTACAGCATATTGCACTACCAATTTATACTAAATACATAATTAATTGTTTTCAATTATAGATATTACGTTGGAATATCGAGTTGTAGAAAATATACATGAGTACTAATAGAAACTTGCTTTGTATGCTGGGGACACAAAGCCTGGATATAAAATCGTATATTATGTCAGTAGCTTTTGTGCAATATTAATGAAGCAATAACCTTTCTGATATTTACATGTCATCTGTTTTATTACAAGGGGGTGAACAGCCAGCAGCCTCGCTCCACTGCCTGAATGCAAGAAAAGCAAGGAATATATCTTACAGTCAGACCTTATTGGGCTGCTGCCTCTATTATTAAATGAGATGAGTTTGTCATGCCTTGGCACAGAACCATCAGTCACTGATCGCTGGCACATTTTATTGCTGCTGAAAACGTTATGATTTTTTCCATGAAATCCTGACTACTGCTTTATTCTTGCCATAAACCTTGACAGCTTTAGACAATGATTAAAGGACTGAAACAATTCACATGTAGCCAAACAACCTTAAACTTGTAACATTAGAGATACGGTTAGAAGGTAAGTCTTGAAATGTTCTAATTTAACTGGGGGGGTTGGGACATGACTGCTGGGACCCCCTCCATGTTCCCTGCATCGAGGGTCCTCCAGGTTGGCAGAGAAGTCCACGAAGAGGAAACAGGGCACTGTGCATTCACAAGAGAGACCATGTAATAAGTCTTGCATGAGTGGGTCTCAAAAAAGCTTCACCAGTAACTCGAGCTGAAGCGGATGCACTATCACCCAGGGCATTGAGACTGCGTGGAGATGGGAGCGACATAATGCTGACCACAGGTAAGGACATACGCATGGGAGACACCAGAGAGTGGAAGAATCCACAAGCTGCACAGGACTCACATTTAAAAGGAGGCAACCACCCAACCTTCAGTTACCCGGGTTTGCGCCAAAGGGGTACATGACATGATATGATGCTGGCAGGGGGCACGACATGGGGTGAAGAGAGGCAGGACATTTGAATAAGGAGGTTGTTGTGGTACATATGCCAGGATATAGCAGAGAGGTCTACAACAGACATTGGTGATATGAGGGAAGATACTTTGAGAGAGTAGAGACAGGCTTGACGGTATTCAGGAAGCGGTTGAGAGGACCTGGCAGAAGAGGGTTCGTCGGAAGACAGTGCGAGGGGAGAGCAAAGGGAAGGAGAGATTACATCACCATCGGATCGGGAGGAAGATTTGAAAAGAAGGTGGGTGGAAGAGAGAAGGGACAGGTCCACCGGGGTAGTTGAAAGAGAGACACAGGCAAGGGGTGTGAACACGGAGTCCCCCACAAAGACATCATATTCGAGAAGAAAGGGCCAAACGGCAGGTGGGGATGGAGAGTGATGGAAACCAACAAGGGAATGGGCAGAAATGGCAATGGAAGGCATTACCATCACGAGAAGAAATTGACCGCCCAGAGAGTGAGTATGAGGATGAACAGTGCTAAGGAGGAGATATGTTTTCTGCGTTGTCAAAAAAGTGCAAAGCTATGGGCACATACTGTGGGGAGTAATGAGGGGTGAGAGAGCAGTTGAATTTCCAGAAAACTCATCTAAAAATTATCTGAAGGCCAAGCGATGGGCCAATGACAATCAGGACAGGACAACACACAGACGCAAGCCAGATGTAGAGAAGACACAGGTTGACTAAGAAGAAAAGATAAGATGTAGGGCACGGAAAATGTGAGATTAGGACCATCAGCATGACTGCAGGACAGTTGGAAGGTGACAAGTAAGACAAAGAGAAGGATGATGGAGGAGATAGAGTTAGGAAACTTCCATATATGGTGGTACAAGGTGCGCTGGGTAGTCCTTATTTGGAAAGTACAAAGACCGAGATGCTGGAGGTGGGCGAATAACTTACAATTGAGTCAAGGGGAGGAACAAATAGTACAGGACAAACTAGACAATGAAGTGGCAGGTGGGAGGAATCATGGCCCATTTCAGATTCCTCCGATTGATAATTTACATATATTGATAGAGCCATGCCATGAAGGGCAGAAAAGAGGGAGGAGGCCCTTTGATCATGCATGCAAATGGAAATTTGGTGACAGCTAGGCCAGTGATGGGAACCTTGCAGCTGTGGTTATCGTGCATGGATTTGAGGGGAATGGTCTTCCAGACGTATTTGTTTTAGAAAGGGGAGGTGACGGAAGACTTCACAAAGGAAATTGTTGGGAGAAACAAAGCGTTTTCAGAGGTGGAGAAGTAATTGTGAAAGGGTTTTTTATTAAAACCTAAAACTAATTTAGTAAAGATGCAATATTAACATGCAAAATATTTTGCACTGACAACACGAAAGTGTGCAATTTCGTAGTAAATAATTATACCTATAAATGCAAGGAATCAAAATGTTAAAGCAAGGTTCATTATTTTAAAAGTAAAACTGAATGTACTGAGATGTGCACAAAATGCATGATTGTTAGCTTTTATGTGGACATCATTTTTTTTTTAAAAGCATCACACCATATGAATTAGAGAACATGTTTGATTAACAATAATGTTTGGAACGTTTTGAAATGTTGTTGAAATGCGTGTTCCTAGAGTAGGTGAACACTCTTTTTACCCAGACTCATTTTATACTTTTTTCCGATACCCTTGATGCTCTTCCATACCCACACCATTTGTCCACACTGAAGCTGAATGCTAATGGCTTAAGCTGGTGGCTGAATGCTTATTTGCAACCCTACCTGATCTGTTAGTTATTGCAGTGACTACTGCTGCTGCATGGTTATTTTGCTTTGTGAAACTCTCTTTATGGGAAGTTCAGCTGATGTTGACTAATTGATGTTGAGATTTATGCTCACTCTCACTCCTGACTCTCGAACTCTTCATCAGTTCTTGTTAACACCCATTTCGGCTCTTTCTTTAGAATAGGGTTTCTTTTCATCATGGAAATTGATGACTTATTCTAACCAATATTTTTACTATCCATTCTGTAATTTGATTGATGACTAACTAATGAAATAAAAAGAAAAGAAAAACTTATTAAACTCTTAACTAGAATAAAACCCTTATAACTGACCAAAACATCTCTTTATTGACTGAACTTTAAAGTGTATTTATGATTGTTGAATTTGTGATGTATTGCTTCTGATTTTCTCATAAACGACGGCAAAGGTCTGTCTCAGAGAAATGAGAGGAAACTCACATGTAAATCTAGAGATGGGATCTATCCTGTTTTGGTGTGAGACAGAGACATTAAACCATTTTATTTACATTAGATTTCTGCTATAGCAATTGTATGTGTGGATATGTTATGCTGTAAGGTCAAGACGTATACAAAGATGTTTTTTTCTTGGTTGGCAACAGATGGGACTGAGGAAGAAGGGCATCTGGATATGCGGACACTCATTGCCAAATGGGCTGGAATGCAGGTATTCAATTGAGTTTGGATTTGAAAAAGGTGGTGAGATGGTTTTGAAATAAGAGGTATAAAATGGAGGCAGCTGATGAAAGCATTGCTGGAGTTAAAAGACATATGGTCTCTGCCAGCTGTACTCCTGTTCCACCTGGGGTTAAAGCGACCTAGTGCAAACTATGGGACAGGAACTGTTAAAATGATTAGGAA
Source organism: Lissotriton vulgaris (assembly GCF_964263255.1). Lineage (NCBI taxonomy): Eukaryota > Metazoa > Chordata > Amphibia > Caudata > Salamandridae > Lissotriton > Lissotriton vulgaris. Next base: position 147,694,662 of record NC_141690.1, on the reverse strand, counting down.
GGATTTTGAGATGATGAGGAAGTGGTAGCCGGAGGCAAAGATATGGTGGACTAAGCTGTTGCCAAGGAGGGAATGGTGAGGAGCCCTTACCTGGCAGCTGTAAATAGAGCTAGGATAGAGGAGAACAGGGAAGTCTGGGGATTCTGCAAAGTCAAAGGGTTTGTGGTAGTCTGGCGCCGCAAAATAGTTTACGACAGTTTGGAATTATTCAGGCATGATGGTGTGCATTTATCACCTATGGGCAATACCATCTATTTACAGAAATTAAAGAGAGTTTTGGGAACAGCAAGGGAAAAAGCATGAATGATTCCAGCTGACGGAAGGGGAACAGAAGTACCACTCATGGGAGAGCTCTTTGATGGTTATTCGATTGGTACTCAGGATGTAAGTATGAGTATCAGGGAAGAGTCCGAAGGAAGAGAGACAATGAATGAATGAAAAGATGGCAGGCTTTGTCCGGGGCCAGACACGTCTGCAAGACACGAAAAGAAGAGCGGGTAGGAGAGGACCCCGAGGGGCCTCAGTGATGCATAAGGATAGAAACAGTACAGATGAGGTAGTTTGTGAGGCAAGAGGCTGAAGGACGTGTTCTTCTATGCACAGCCTGCTCCCAAATAAAATCAGCACTTTGACAACATAGGAACGCCTTTGTTGATTACTGTTCCAAGCTGGACCCCAGGCAAAGGGACGATTACATCATTGCGCCCCACTAGAGGATATTCAGTTTGGTATGGCAGAGCCCCCCGACCTGCCCAGGCACATTAAATATAGGGAGCAGACGTGGGGGTTCTTTGCTGGAGGTGAGGGGGCGTTTAGAACAAGGAAACAGTTCGTTATGGTATTTTTCGCTTGGGAGTGGGCAGTCAGAAGGGCACCCAGGACAGGATTACAGGTATCAGGGAAGAGTCCAGTGGAAGGGAAAGAGACAATGAGCGAATGAAAGGATGGCTGGCGTGGTCCAGGGTTGGAGATCCTCAGAGGCAAGAAAAGCAGAGGGGGGTGGGGGTGAGAAAAGCATGAGGGGCCTCAGTGATGAATAAGGACAGAAACTGTACAGACATGGTTAACCAGAAAATGAGGGGGCAGGAACTGCTTATGGTTAACCAAAAAATGTTAAAAGGGGGTAGGGGCTCCTTAGGCGGGCTGGTTGGGTTAGTTGTTTAATTCATTGTTAGGGCATTTTTAGTTTGCACAGCAAGAAGATGAAGGATGTTTTGTTATACACCCAGCTTGGTCCCCAATGTAAATGTAAATGTAAATGTAAATGTACAGGAATTTATATAGCGCAAATCACCGAGCGGTTTCTAAGCGCTTGCTTAGGGAACCCGTCCTGGTATTCCCCGGTCGGATAAGCCCGGCAGGGTATCCGCAAGGTGAAAGCCAGGCATCCCACCACGAGGGGCCGTTGTGGAGATTAAGCAAGCTATTGCCCAGAGTCGCAGAGTGTGAACCCAAGAGTCGAGAAGGCACCGGAGCGAGAATTATCGAGTCCATGGACATTTTAGGACTCAAGACCCCGCGGAGCCGGGAATTGAACCCTGGTCCCGGGCTGACCTCTGCTTCCAGGTCTGCCACCTCTAACCAGTGAGCCACACTTCTCCAATAAAAGCGGCCTTTTTACAACATAAGAGTGCCTGTGCTCACTTCTCCACCAGTCCTGGCTGTTGCTGCCCTGAAGGCACTGCTGAAAGAAATCATTAGAAATGACACTTTTCAGATCTGGCTGACATCACATTGTACAAGTGCTGTTAGGAACAGGGGGGGTTTATTACGCGTGATAATTGACTTTCTGCAAATTATCGTTTCACAAAGTGAAAATCAGGCACAACAGTAAAGAAAATGTATCATTTCTTTTCAAACATTGAACCCAATGCTGTTTGCAGGCCGTTTCGGTCACTACTACTTCAGCACAAATATCAATTTCAGAACACTCCACATACTCACTCTGAATTTTTGATTTATTGGATAAATGACTTTGGCTCTTGAGGCGAAAGCTGCAATGTCGCCCGGAGCAGAAAGCTCGTCGTCCTAGAGTTAAAACAGAAAATGCAATATTTGATCGGTTATGTTATGTCACAACAATCTAGTACAGTGGTATGCTATGAGACATAAATCACTGCAAATTGATTTCAATCTTTATATTCTTCATTTATTTTGACAAGACATTTGATTGAAATCCTTTTAAACATGTTGAATAGGCACAGCAGAAAGAAAAAGAGGAAAAAACGAGTGTAAAGTACATTACATACATTTCGTACACGTACTGCTCAGATTATTCAATGGAGTGAATCATCTCCAATAGCCTATTGCAATTAATAGACCAGTAGAACGTGAATAAAGGGATATTTGCTTTTAGCGTTATGGCATATGGTGCAAATAATTGTCTTTTTGCACTGGAGAAAAAGATCGCTCTATATATGCCTAAAAGGACTAAGGAGTCAGTCACAAAAATGGCAATGTCCATTTCCACTTGGGATATTTATACAAGGTCTGGTGATCTGATGTAATTACAGCAGTGCTTAACTTGTAAGAGATTGAGTGCCGGCCCCCAAACCTCTGTTTGCTAATGGTAATTCCATGAATATCATCAGTAACGCCCCTATATATTTTAGTAGCCAATTCTTAGGCTTATCCCTGCACTGGTCGGTTAGAGAGTTTTAAGGAAATGTTTCCCTGACCGGTGAGACTTCGGGTACTTATGGAGGAGAAGACTTTTTTCACAGATCCTAAAAAAGCTTGGGATTGAATTGAGACATCTGGGCCAGCGTTCAGACACACATCTTAGTCTGGAGCAACGGCAAGTATGCATTCGAGGAAAGATTGGTGAAGCCGAAGACACTGTCGCGAGCAGGGCCGGACTGGCTACCGCGCGTTATGGAATGCTGCTGAGCTGGGAGCTGATTTCGTTGAGGGGGACCTGCGTCTACTGAACGAAATTCGTTTTGCTTTAAATTAGTTCAACGTAAACGCAGGTCTCCATGACCAAAATCAGCCCCCACCGCAGTGAAATCAGCCCCCACCGCAGTGAAATCAGCCCCCAGCTCAGCAGAATTCCAAAACGCCCAGTAGTCAGTCCGGCCCTGGTTGCAAGGAAGGCTCCCAAAGTACTAAAACAACACCAAACCTGGAGCAGATGATACAGGAGAGATGGAGTGCCCTGCAGATGGCCGCGACGATGCGTGACACTGTGAACCAATCGGACCTTGATGAAAAGACAGCAGGGTCCTATAGTGCAGATATATCCTCTACGGCATGGACCTCTAGACAGGACCACGCAATACCACCTGATGCGACACCTCAAACAGCAGAACAACTCCTCTGAGCCTTGCTGGGACACAATACCATTTTACTGGTCTATTACATGCTGCACTTTGCTGATGATTGTTTTCTCCAGCTACTGTCACGCCACCTACAACAAATGCTTAGCACTACCCTCTCATAAGCCTAACAGCTCGCCCACAACTACCACAAAAAAAGCGTTTGTATTATCTACTTTAGACTCTGTAAACCAATTTGGATCCACTGGTCTCTCTGCACAGTGTACTTTGTTTGAGTGTACTATGTATAGAGCCAGATTCCTGCATTGATGGATCAGCGATGGGGTCTACGACTTTGCGTTTGCTGATACCACTTGGTCAATAAGTGACTACACAAGTAAATCCAAAAATTGCCTCTAGTTAAAAGTGAATGTTTTTCGAGTGTCAATTTTTTTCCTACATTTTTAAAATTAACTGTTAGGGCCTTGGTTAGGTCCCTGAAGTTTAAAACCATTAATGATTTAAAAACTTACTATAGTTAGGACTAAGGAAACTTGTATTAGAATTTTTCAAGCTTCATAAAGGTCCCAACTTTAGTACAATAATGGAGATGTGGCTAAGAAGCTGGACCTTATCCCTTCTCTACAACTTACTTTCAAGTAGTTAAGGACCCTCTGCAAAGGGCACAACATTAAAACTGAATCAAACACTACTGCTGTAATTCTACAGCAGCTGTTGGCAGAGTATGAGCTGGCCAATCCTACAGATGATGCCGCCAACCCAGAGAACCAGGCTGGAGTGAGTGAGGAAGATGACCCAAATATGCCTCAACTCGAAGGAGAGGACACTGTACCTCTATCTCAAAGACGACTCAATGTGCCAAGAGCACCTGCCTCTAGCGAGGACGACTCAGGGCGCCCAAGGTACACTGAAGAACTTTCTGAATAGAAGGCTCTTTCTGAAAGATTGGCCCACTGAATAGCCCTGGAGGACACGATCCTGGCCATAAAATGGTTAAGAGCAAATTTGTGTTTAGGACCCATTATTGGTGGCAGCAATAAAATAGATAAGGACAGAGAGGAAACCTTTAACTCTTAAATTCCCAAAGGGGTTCTTCCAAAGTATACAGAAGGTGATGATGTCACAGAATGGTTTGCAGCGTTCGAAAGAGCCTGTAGCGCAAGGGCGGTCAGCCAGAAGTATTGGAGCCCTCTCCTTTGGGAACTGTCCTCTGGTAAGTGCAGGGATAGACTCCTGACACTGACCAGAACAGAGGCTGAGTCCTATGACCACATGAAGGGTACCCTGATTAGGGGCTTTGGAGGCTCAGAAAACCCTGAGTCAGTCCTTGGTTGATTTTGTACACTTTTCAGTAAAGACACTGGGTGCTTGGTTGAAAGGTAGCAATGTGCATGGTTATGATGGGCTTTAACATGTAATTATGAAAGAACATTTATTAAGTAATTGTGTTCATAAGAAGTTGCCTCAATTCCTGGGGGACCAAGAGCGTGGGAGGAAGGCTGATTATTGCATAAGAACAAGAGTATCCAAAACTAGGCTAGGAGGGAGTGACAATAAGAAAGAGGCCAAAAAGCCCCCCTCACCCCAAGTGAAGAAAGTGGACCACTCTGAAGAGAAAGATGAAAGTAAGGAGTCCTCTGTATTCCCCAAAAACCTGACCAGGAGGGTGCGCCCTGAGACACCTCACAAAACAAAGTGAATACCAGGGTAAGAACTGGGACCCCAAGAAGACTTGGTGCCTTAACTGTAGGCAGCCAGGGAACCTAGCCAAGGACCTTCCCTGTCCTAAAATCAAACCCACAAGTGTATCCCCAGGGGTTACAAGTGAAGCCTGTGATGGCGATTTCCCAAACGTGGAAGTCCTCTTAACTGGAAAATGGGTCCAAAAGGCAATTTGGAGATTCCCAAGGGGAGTAGACACTTCCACCACCTTCTGGTGAATAAAATCCAAGTTACTGTCCTGACATATACATGTGCCAGTCACACTTTCGTGCATGGCAGGTTGGTACTCTCAAATCAGTATACCTCAGGGGAGACTAAAAGAGTATGGGCTACCCCAGGAGAGGTTACTGTTAGTCCTTTGGCCTTACTACCCTTAGAAATAGCTGGATCCTTAGTTGGCAAAACGGTGGTAGTCAGTACAAACGTCGCCCTTTACTGTCTCCTTTAGAATGACAATCCAGAGGTTAGTCTGAGCCGAAGTAAGGTCCTGGTCCAGTGCCAGTCCACACCGAGTATTCTGGGGGGGGGGGGCTGAACCTTTAGCTTGTGCAAGTATGCCCCAAACTAAGAGGAACATGAGAGAGTATAGGGAAGGTGGGCAACTTTTAGCCAAGGTTCCAGTGAGCCAAGGAGATTCTACACCAGTAGGGGGGGAACTCCAAAGTTGGCACTGGTGCAGCCCCACCTGACCCACAAGTAGTCCCGACTAGTTGGGCAGCTGTTAATCCCGAAATGGTGGCTCCTCAACTAGCAGAACTTAGCATGGAAAGATGGTGTTTGCTAGAAGATGTAGCCCAAGAAGAGACCCACGAACCGCAAACTGGTCTGGCACCATCCACCGGAGAAGTGAGGATGCCATGAGAGCAGCTGCGTACCAACAAACAGACGCAGGACCCTAGACAGGATCATTGCAACCCTCACCAGGAGACAAACTAGACACTTACCCATAGGAGGAGCTACAGGGACCCTATGGTCGGTTTGGGAGCATGAGTGAGAGACTTTGCACCCGCTGAGTGCAGCTGCCAGGCCACATGCGTCTGACTCACCTGAACTTAGCTGTAGCTCACTCAAGTGCCTGCAGATGGGGCGCAATCAGAAACTCCAGATGATTTAACCTGACGATGCATGTAAGACTGATTTTGATCCGGTCAGCCCCAGGGGAACTTGCTGCTAAATTAGCGTTATAGCGCTGGAACACTATTGACTTTAGATTAGGGTCAAAGAGGACTCATGAAACTCAGACTACTAGTGGGCCAAACCCTGGATGTTTACTATTAGTGCCTGGGGATTAAACATGATCGCTAGACGAAGGAGGGAGTGGGACAGGGAGCTACCAAATAAACGCTAGCATCCCAATCTCAGAGGTGACTGTGTAATTGTTTGTGAATGTCGTATTCTTCCTTTGGGCTAGTTAATAGTAGAAACAAAACAGTCTTCTTCTTTTATCACAGTGAGTATTTGGCTGGACCATGATTTATTGATGCTGCTTCACACATGCTGAGTTGTGAGCCTGTGTTCACTAACATGTACCTACCTCCCCCTGAGGGAGCCTTTGGACTTCAATAACGACGCATACTCAGAGTGTCAAGTGCAGAATAGTTACTTGGCCCCGTTACTCAGAGTTCATACTAGGCTGAGCCCGGGACATCAGGAGTAAAAGGCCTCAACCCCCATGATTGGGCCCAGTAACCCCTGTGTGCCCCATAGCAATCTGAAAGGTGTTCTGACACTTATCGACATAGTTTTACCCCCAGTCTTATACCTTAATGCATCATAGTTAACACCTTCGCCGCGGGGCTAATTCTCCCGCAGCGCTGGGGGCAGGGGGGCGCGTGCAACGCCACGGAGCTCGTGATGAGCTCAGCTTGTCACACTGCACGGTGGCGCTGTGCTCATGATGAGCTGAACTCGTCATGACCGCGCCCGTTTCTTAGAACTCTCAGCACCGCAGGGGGAATTAGCCCCGCGTGTGAGTGCTGCGCGTGTCATGACGAGTTCAGCTCGTCATGAGCACAAGGCCACCGTGCCTCATGACGAGCTGAGCACGTCATGAGCACGGAAGGGGTTAAGGTGTGTCAATTAATCCAAAAAAGGAGCTGAGACTCTAAACTCAAGCCTTGCCCCTACTATGAAATATAAAGTACCACTAACAACGTCTCTTCTTTTCTTAGTGTAGACTTAATATTCATGTGGTGACTGAATATCCTGGTCTCCATATAAGACTCATGCTTAGTCAGAAATGTAAGTGAAGCAGTGGTAGCTTGTGACTTCCAGAGTAGTTTTATTTCCAAGTACAGACTCTGCAGTATACCCGAGGGATCTCTCTCCTATCTTAGGTACCCTGACTCAATGCTAAAATTCTTCCCCATGCATGTGTAGAGTCACTCTCACCTTCTCTCTCGCTCTCTCTGTCTCCCAGACTATATCAATAGTGTTTCATACAAACCATTATTTACATCTGAAGGGCAAAATACATCTGGTGAAACAAAGGCAGGTTTATTATCAACTTGAACATCTGACCACAAATAAGGCTCACTTATGTGAAATATTGAAATGCAACAGAATCCCTAAGCCAGGCATGTATCACTACTCATCTAGTTACTACTGCTCCTCATCTAGATGTCAATGGCTTTAACATTAACAAGCCATTCGCTCCTTTTGGTTTTGTTCAATGAGTCAGTGGCCCCACTCATAGTTTGACTTTACCTTATCTCTGTCCTCCTGTTCTGTATGGACCTTTACCTTATTCATTTCTGGATAATCATGCCCTCACCTAGCTAACTCGGCACCAAAGTCTTAGTTATCGCTTGCAACCGGATGGCTGCTGCTAGTTCTGCTTGGTCTTCAGAATCCTGAAGAACTAACACTGCTCCTTAACTCTAGAAATCTTCTCTAAGTGAGTCATAGGTGTCTTTTTATTCCAGATTCAATAGCTGCATGGATTACACAGTCTCTCTTACTACTAAAGTTAACACCTTCCCAGAGAAACAACTGACTCACAATCATTGTGCGAAACAGTTAAAAACACATTTATTCAATCTGACAAGGCAAGTTTTGGCATAGAGTTCATTTAATCAGACCTTTTATTTCCTGGACACCTCCTTTTTAAGCATTTGCGTGCTCTACAATTTTAACATTCATTGTTGTGACTATAAACCCCATTGTCCAAGGTACAAATAAAGACTCTTACTGTGAACTCTGCACGAGGGAAAACATAGTTGTACTTGGGGAGAATACACCATTATCAGTGTCAACTATGTCTATAGATGGGGAGTTCGGGGGGGGGGGGAGGGCGACAGAAGAGCATACGGGGAGGGGGGACAACCAGCTAGCCCCCCCTTCACATGTTAGCCCTATCCCTCTGTCCCCAATAGCCTTGTCTACCCCTTCGAAAGATCCACCCGTTCTCAAAATTTCATCATGGAACATAGCTGGTATCGGATCTAAAATTGATCATCCTATCTGGAGGGATTTCGTTGAATTGCAAGAACTGCTTTGTTTTCAAGAAACATGGACCCTGGAACCAGTGCACTTGAACGGCTATAGAACATTTTGTACCCCAGCTGTAGCCGTCCCCCATGGGAGGCCCAAGGGTGGTTTGAGTATTTATTTATCTAACAAACTAAAGTGTGGGGAAATTATCGAACCTGTTAAAGATATTTATTTTCAAATTTTGGTTCTTGATCTGGGCTGTGATTTTCCGATTGTTGTGGTTAATATATATAATAATATTCCTGTTGAGGATGTTACGAGTGTCTTGAGGAAATTGACCAAGGTTTTACTTAAGCAAGGAAACTGTTTTAAACAGAAATTGATGGTAATCATGTTAGGAGATTTTAACTGTAATTTGTGCGAATTAACTAAGGATAACAGGTGTGGCCTAGCACGGGATGAAGGCGAGGGACATTTTCATTTTAAGCATAATTTTTTAGGGGATCAATTTAATTGTTTGTTAGCCAATTTTGATTTAGGGTTAGTTAATGAAATGTGCATTTCCGCTCCAATAGTAGTTCCAACATTTTATGGTAGAGGTTGTTCTACAACCATAGACTTTATCACTATTTCTAATGACAGCAGGAACAGAATCCACTCCTTTAATGTTCCTGATATAGCGTTGAGTGACCACTTTCCATTATGCCTGTCTATTTTGCTACCTACGGCCCCAATACTAATCAACAATAGAGAATGCAATAGCTTAGATGCTGACTTGGTAATTGGCAAAACCAATGGGTACACTTTAAAATGGGCCATGATAAACGAGGCAGAGATAATTAAAACAGTGGTTGAAAAATGTTCCCTAGAAATTAAAAAGTGTTTAGAGACAGATTTATCACCTGAAACTTGCCTTGCATCCTTCCTAGTAATATCGAATGAAATTAAAAACTCCCTTACTAGGCAACTTAAGAAGAGGAAGAAGGAGGGAGGATGGTATGACTCTAGATGCACTAAGGCTTATACAACTCTAAAAAAGGCCGGGCATAATAATCCTAGATCAGCCGAGGAAATTCGCATATTGCTATATGCAACTCAGATTGGGTCAGACACTTCGAAAGAGTCTATGAAGGAGAAGAATATGAAGAAGGTCAAGTGGGGTCTTTGACCTCCCTTGACGACTATCCCCTTAATAGTAAATTTGTATTTTACTCTAGAGGAGGTGGAAAAGGCGCTGAGTAGACGTAAGGGCGCCAAGGCGCCTGGGCCAGACGGGGTTCCCATAGACCTATTCAAGAGTATTCCTGCTCTGTGGGCGCCCCTTCTGGTTCAGGTGTTCAACGCTACTTGTGTTGCTGAATTCCTGCCCACGTGGGTGGAATCTGTAATTGTGCCGATTTACAAAAAGGGAAATAGACAGGATCCTGCCGGTTTTAGGCCTATTTCCCTACTGGACTCCTTTACTAAAATTGCGGGCAGAATTATTCTAGACCGACTTTTGGAATGGGCTGAGGAAAACTCTGTCCTGTCTGATCTCCAGTATGGCTTTCGCCCTGGTCTGGGGACAGTAGAACAGGGTTTGAATCTGCTCATGTTGGTCGGGAAATACACGAGGACAAAACAGGGCAACTTGTTTCTGGCCTTTGTGGATCTCTCGGCCGCTTTTGATTGTGTTGGACATTCTAAACTGTGGTCTATCCTGGAACATCTTGGGGATGAATCCAATGTTATTTATTATCTTAAACGTTTTTATAGTAACGCGTCGGCCCGCGTACGTTTTGGCCTAAACGGAGAGCGCACAGACACAATACCAATCAGGAGCGGGGTCAGGCAGGGTTGTGTCCTGGCCCCCTTCATTTTTAACTTATACATAAACGGACTGGAAGGTGTCTTGTGCAAAGATAGTTTGGATCCTCCCTTTGAAGGCGGCCGCCCAATACCAGCACTTTTGTACGCTGATGACGCTGTACTCATGTCACGTACTCAGGTGGGCTTACAGCACGTGGTTGACAGTTTCTACCGCTTTATGAAAGAGTTGGGCCTGAAAGCCAATACATCAAAGACTTTCACTATGTATTGTGGCAGGCAAAATAAATCCAAGAGACCAATCTTCATAGCGGGGCAAAAATTGGAATTTGCTAAACACTTTTCCTATCTTGGGATACATTTTGCTCAAAATGAGATGTGGTCTCAAGCTATTTCTGTTAAAAAGCTTGAGCTTTTAAGATCCACTGCCGCTCTCAAAATCTTTTCCAGTAAGCTAGGAACTAGACCCCCTGTGGAATGGACTAAAATTTACAAAGCTAAATGTGTAGCTGGTGCTACCTATGGCAGTGGGGTCTGGGGTTTTGCTAACCCCGCACCCATACAGGTTCCTCAAAATTCCTTTTTAAAATATATATTGGCACTTACCAAAAGCTCATCTAATTTTAACTGTCATTCACAACTTGGCCTTTGTTACATTACTGATCTCATTAAAATAGAGCCAGTTTTACTATGGCATAGAGTCTGGACTCAAGAAGCGACACACTTAAACAGAGATGTCTTGACAGATATTCTGAAATTGGATGGTGCTACAAAAATCTCATGGGTGAAGTATGTTTTTAATTTCCTTAAAGATATTGGGAGAGAAGAATACTTATTGAATCCCACTGGTATTTCAGCAATTTCACGAAAAGATCTGAAGAAAGAGTGTTTAGCCCTTCTGGATTCCAATAGGACTGCTGCGGAGGTCCTAAAACCCTCTATCCAGCAGCATCAATTGGTTTTAGCAACTTTTAAGATTCAGCCCTATTTAATCTATGTAACAAATAATGAGCGCTTTCTGCTTACACGTTTCAGATTTAATATCTTCCACAGACTGGTTAGTTTCCCTACAATTAATAACTGGACGCACGATCTACCTTTCTGCCCCTGCGATAATATCTCCCCCCAGAGTACCAGTCATGTATTTCTTTTTTGTAAATTATATGATGAAATGAGGAAAACTGTTTTATTGCCTTTATTAAGAGAACTAGGACTTCGTCATTGTTGTGTGGTGATGATCAGTATTCAAGCCCTAGATAATCATGTATCTGTAGCAACAACAACTTTGTTTTTAAAAAATGCAATGATTATTAGGAAACGTAGGGACATTTAACTTGCACTTTATAAATGAAATTGTTTTCGCCTTTTGTATTGGTTTTAAATGAATACAATGAACGTATGTAGTTTTTATACAAACATGTATTTATGATATTTTATCTGTACTTTTATAATTGCACCGAAACAATCGAATAAAGATATTTTTAATTGAATTGACATTCATTGTTTCATTTATTTTTCTTGGCAGCCAATCCCAGACTTTTATTCTCTAGTCATTTTCCTCTGTCTCTTGTCACCGTCATTCTAGGGTTTTCTCCCCTATTTTTGTAATATTTATCCTCTCTTTGGGATTTGGTTTCGACGTTCATTCTGATGGTACAGTTTGTCATCTGGCTGGGTGGCTTAGTATCTCTTTTCAGCAAGTTTGAGACTAGTCACAGGGAGTAAATATCTGGCTATGGGCTCAGACATAATGAAAGGAAGGTGGAGATGCTCCCAGCTTTCAATGCACCCATACCCACCTGGAGAGGTTCTAGCAACTGGACATGGGCTCGCAAATGACCCCCTGACAAACGTCATGTCAGTCTCACTATGTGGCCTCCAATTTCTTGATTGCAACCCTTTATGCCCTTTTCATCTTTGCTCCAAAAAATAGAATTAGGTTTCTTAATCATGATGGCAAGTGGCTTGCTTAAGTAGCCAGAGTAGGTTCCTGGTTGGATTGTTCCAACTCATGCCATCTTGGAAATGAAAACACATTTGGTAGAATTATAGACATTCAAATCTGGCAGCTCGCCTCATCAGAAATTCTTATCATTTTGGTCATGTCGCCCCTACTTTGAAAGTGATTCATAGGCTCCCGCAGTGTTCTGATAAATGTGCACCCTACACAAAGCCCTTGTTAGTTCCTCTCCTCAGTTTATAAAGAAAAAGCTCTTTAAATATTATCCGAGTTGGAATCTCTGTTCCTAGTCAGCAGCTCTGTTAATGATGATTAGATTCAGGGGAGCACGTGCTATTTTGTCCTCACCCAAATATGTGGCTAGGCTGGAGTGCAAACAGATTTATCCAGCACATGCATTAGTAAAGAAAGAGGTGTGGCGCTGCGGCTAGGGCAACTGACTCCGGAATCGGGGGATCACGGTTCGAACCGGCACCCGCGGCAGGTTAGCCCAGCACCATGTGACTCTGGGCAATAGCTTGCTTAATCTTCCCGACAGCCCCCAGCGCCTAGAGACCCTTACGGGTGATTGTGCTCTTTACAAATGTGGATTATTACTATTATAATCAAGGCCTTCATAGTGACCGCCTCGGTGATTGGAGTGATATTTTTCACACCTAATAAAATCCGACGCCTTCTAGTCGAAATACGGGGTGCAATAAATACTCCTATTAACTCCTTGGACGCTCATGACGAGCTGAGCTCGCCATGAGCCACGGCGCTCCGGTGCTCATGACGAGCTCAGCTCGTAATGAGCCGTGGAACGCTCGCATGCGGGGAGAATTCCCCCGCTGTGCTGAGCGTTCCACGGGAGGCAATACACCTGTGACGAGCTGAGCTCATCATGAGCACAGGAGCGCTGTAGCTCATGATGAGCTGAGCTCGTCATGAGCATGGGGGCACTCTGCGTCCCCCCCCCCCCCCCCCAGCACAGCAGGGGATTAAACACCGCAGCGAAGGGGTTAACGAGGTTTGAGATAATAACATGTAGATTTTGGTACTTACTGCAACAAAATATTCATGTTCTGGTAAATACAGAGCATAGTTCCCCTGATAAATATCAGCAGGTTTGACTTGCCGATATTTATCATAAAACGTATAATTCCAATATGTGCGGTAACAGCAGCTGCAGCACACATTGGAATTAACTGGGCCCAAGTAGGTTACTGACCCTACATTACAGGAGTGTGCAGTGGTTTCAAGGTCTTTCTAGAGATTCTCATTGCCAAAATTAGGTATTTTCTGACATTTATCTTTTACGTGGCCTACATTTATGGTTTTATTTGGGATAAAGTGTCACTCGAAATGTCACACGTTTAGCACTAGAAGATCCCTCATAAGTACACTGAAAACATGCCAATCGGAAAACCTGCATGTAATTTCTGATATTTATATGTTTCCCTCAGTTTAATTGCTTGATTTTGTTTGCGAGAAAGTGTCTCTCATGATCATTGAATGTCACTCATAATGACACTGAAATTATGAAAATGTCACACATAAGCAATCTGAACCCTTGGCAGCTATGTGTATAAGTGTCTCCTGCTTACCAGTCGAGCCCTCTGTCACTTGGAGGGTCCTTACTCTTGTCATTCTGCCTATTCCTGCCCATTTAGTCGAGCACTAAAGACCCCTTTGTTCCAGTAATTCTGCGATTGGGAAAAGGTATTTTTAAGTCTTACTAGCAATTATAGCATAATATCTATATACCATGTAATTATTGCACCATCTTTTTGTGGCAAACAATGCAGTCCCACTGAACTTGGTCCAACCCCTTCCATTTATAAGGCTGAACATGGTTGTGCAATGAAGTGCAGAGCATCATTTTAAAACATTTATTGTAGCCCTAGGTGTCGGTCATTAATGGGTTTAAACGCCATTTGATTCCTTTGCTAAAATACTCTCTTCATGTAAAAAATATTCTAACAAGAATGAAAGGCAGCGCCCCGCAGAGAGAATGCAAAACAGAAAAAACTTACTTGAAGCAATACCTCTCCTTTATGAACGTCGTTTTCTGTTGTCTTCTTCTTTACACCAGACCGTTTTTTAGAATGTCTTTCTTTCATTCTGCTGTTGTCAAAATGTCCCACGACTTTCGAGGAATCATCCTGAGAGAAAAGCAAACACATACTTTGAGATTCACCATCATCTGTTTTTTGTTTTAAATGTTTGGCTCTGTACAGATTAATTATAGCAAAGTTGTCTATGGTCACTTTGAATAACCTAATTTAATTGACTATCGAATGCACTTTCCAACAAGCAATTGAAAATGCAATATATTATTTAGCTACATGTGTGTTTAATTATGCTGATGTCTTTTGTTTGAACCCAGATTTAGTTATGATGATATCTGCTAGTACTAGCAACTATTTCTGGTACACTTTTTGAAAAATGTCAATGGCACGAATGTTCCTTTTATGTGTTACTAAAAAGAAACAAATATTGAAACTTGGGTGATGGTCAGTCCTGTTGGGCTATGTGCCTCGGTTGAGTCCACAAAAGTAAACACAGATTTTTACTGCTGGGTATCTATGGCACAACCTAATATCAACTGAGCAACAAAGCTATACTAGAAAGTACATGTGGTGTATGTGTGGGTTACAAGTCACAGGACAGTGGAATAAAAACAAATTCAGATCCAAACTAAGTTTAATTAAAAAGAGAAATCTTGAATGACCTAGGCAGCAAAAACGAACGAAATTAGATGTGTGAGTCTCGATTTGGAATCTAAGATAAGTAGTGAGTTTGACAGCTAGTGCAACAAGTCCACAAACGATCATCCATATGCATGAAATTTGTATATTCTGAGAACTTTTAAGAAGGATGGTGGATAATTTCAGATTGTTTTTTAACTGCATGAAAAATGATCCAGTTGCATGAACAAAGACGTCCACTAAAAGAATTAGGGCCATATGTATCATAGTTCCATTTTGCGATTCCTAAATAGCGATTTTTAAGGAATCGCTATTTAGGAATCGCAAAATGGTATGTATGAAGAAATTGGCTTTTTTTTTGCGATTCCTTAATCTTTCTTTTTTTTTTTTTTTTTTTTTTTAAAAACCTTTATTGGAAAATTAAGGAGATACATGCGCAAGCCCACAACCATCATGGCCGGCCGCAAAGACAGTCATTAAAAAACAGGAGAATCGTAGGCAATAGGTCAATATACAAACAGGATATTTCAAAGTACACTATAAGGACTGCGGGGTGCGCAACATAGAATATGAGGTTTTCGTTTTTCAATTTTAGAAGAAAAGAGGGGGCTGCGAACAACAAGGACTGCACACCTTACATAAAGGACAAAAAAGAAACAGGGGGGACGTACCCCATTTACAATCGGAGATAGGCTATGACTACAGCAACTATACAATCAAAGCAGCCGCAGCGACAAGACTAGACGATAGCAACGGTACAGAAAGCAACTTTACCAAGTCCGATCCCCGAGAGCCCACCCCCAAAAACAGGAAACAAAGGCGTATTGAAATGCCGGAAACAGAAAAAAGGTGCGAGACCCAGAGACAGCCAGCCCCACTAAAGAGGAAGACCCTCCCAAAGCCGGAAAAGAGCGATAGGGACCATAGAACAAAACAAACTAAAACAACAAACCCCCCCCGCACCCGCCACCCTGCACCCCTGTAATGGCTATGGCCTGACCCACTAACAGCGTGCCTGTCGCCCCGGAACTGCCCCACAGTAGGGAAAATATAGAGAATGGAGGAGGAGAGAAGCAGGCCCGCTCCCGGGCACCCGGTGCCCCTCGCCGGCAATTAAAACATATAGGTACAAGGGGTCATCATTGAGCAGGGTATACACAGTCGGGACTACTACGAGCGGAGCGTAGGCAGTAGCACGCCGGAAACAGGATTGATCACAAAACAGTACAGCTTGCTCCCCAAAGCATCCATACCCACTGTAGTAACAACGTCGTGAAAGCGGTACCCCTTGCAACCAAAGTCACAAACAAAAATGAAAGCCAACCTATAGCAGTCCCTCGGCCTCTCCCATACATGACATTATATCAGCACAGAATGTGAACTAAAGCAGCAAGAATCAGATCAAAGTAACATGTCGCAAGGGACAGAGTCAACTTGGCGCAGCATCAAAGAAGACAACGTATCGCGCAGCCCTCACAGCCCCAGCACAAAGGACGATGACCCAGAGGGGAGACATTTATCCTTGTCCAGTCTTGCTTATAGTACCAGAACCAGCGACAGTACCAATCTCCAGCAAGTGCGACGGGCAAGACCTGGCAGTGAGACAGACCTTCCAAACTCCATGCAACGAAGCAACACAGGAGAACCACAATACAATGTCCAAATACGGCAGGAGCAGCACCAGGATCTCAAGCAACAGGTCGTTGGAAAAGGGTATAGCAGCCAGGTCCAGGCCAGCGTCTCCAGACTGTCCGGTGCATCCAATAGTACACGTATGGAAAGTCCCAAGGCACAGTGTTTCCGACCCTCCAGCTGCAGTAGTAGGCGCCATCTTGAAGCATCCGGGCGCCGAAGACGGCGTCTCGCTGTGCATGAACGGGTCAGCCGATCTCATTCGCTCCACCGCGAGGGTCATGTTATCCAACTTGTCCCCCAATAGTCGGGCGCCCTGCACCAAGGTGTCATGAAGGGCAGCTAGAGAGGCCAGCAAAGCGTCAAGGTGCAAACCAGTTCCGTGCCCCCCGTGTATCATGTTCCCCTTCTCCATAGTAGCACGGGTCAGAGCAAGTCCGGTGTGGGGCCGTGGCACAGGCAGCAAGGCAGCGAGCAGTGTAGCTCCCCCGGCAGGGCCACCAAGATCAATCAAAAGGCACCGCTGGAGTCTGTGCAGCTGAAGGGCGGCTAACAGGAAATTCGGGAGCCTCCCGCCAGAAGCGGGACGGTTAGGAAAACACCTCTCGGCGGAGAGCAAGTGAAAATCGTGTCGCACTATCCGTTTACACGGGGGCACAGTGAGAGTCTCGGTCCCCACACGTAGTAACAGTCTGCCAATATAAGCCTGCCAAAAAAAACCCGCCGCTACAGCCACCTCAGGGCTGACCGGTCCCTCCAGGCCGACGGCGGCCGTTGTTGTTCACTCGGGGACCAGCCTCACAAACTGGCCGAGTCCCCGGTCTCAGGGCTGCTGCGGGCCGCAAACGTCGCCGACCATATCTCGCCTCCACAAGCAGGCACGAACCTCGGGATTGCGCCCTCGGTGATCGGGCGCTTTCATGTCCCCGTACACTCCGTCTTGCCACGGTAGTTCACGCAGGATGAGGTCCCGGGAGGAGATGGTGATCGGAGCTGAGGGACTAGGCGGCCATTGCGGTCGCCGGCTTGGCTCCTCCCCTTAATCTTTCTTAATTGCGAATTCGCATTTTGCGAATTCGCAATTAAGGAATAATTTCCAATGCATTCCTATGGGCCAGGAGGCCCATAGGAATGATTGCGAAATAATTCTCAAATTGCGAATTCGCAATTTGCTAATCGCAATTTGAGAATTATTGCAAGGGTGCAGGGGTGTCTTAAGGACACCCCGCTGCACCCCTGTAAATTACATATGCCACCCTCACAAATGCACAATTGTGCATAGTTACAAGAAATCGCAAATTACCACCAACTACAAGTTAGTGGTAATTTGTGATTTCTATACCTGAAATTGCAAGTCTGAAAAGCTTCATACATAGCATATAAGCAAAATTGCGATTCCTTAAATGCTTAAGCAAAATAAAGAATCGCAATTTTTTGCGATTCCTTATTTTGCTAATGTTTCTTACATTTCAAAATCGGTAAAAAGGCCATTTGCGATTCGCTAAGGCTGACATTCTGCGAATGTCGGCCTTAACGAATCGCAAAAGGCTTGATACATATGGCCCTAAGTCCTTGACCTTGTGATCCTGAGCTCAATCCTAGTGGGGGTCACTCAATTAACCTTTCGTCCTTCCAAGGTTGAGAAAATATGTGCCCTTCATTTGGGAACCAGCAAAAAACTGTCATCTGCCAACGGCACAATGATACCTCATGAAGTGAATACATGCTCTACAAATTTTCCTATTAACTTATTTTACGTTTGGAAAAAACAGCCTTTCGAATGTAATCTGTTGGAACATTACATTGTGTAGATTCACTGTATATTGTAGGTTATTTACTTATTTTTTTGTATTTTATTGGTACTTTAAGATTATTAATGTGGTGTCGATCATGTCACCCAGTTCACCTTCGATAACATTTTATTACGTTAAAGTCATAATGCCACAATCATAGTGACTAGCTGAAGAAACTCCAAAGAGAAAGGTTGTGGCATGAAAAGTGTATTGAGGTAAGAGTGAGAGACACAAGGGAAAAGTGCGACACACAAGGTATGGAACTGGCGAGGTCAGGAAGCATAATATGCCACGGTCAGGGATTAGGCAAAGTGGCAAGCTCCCATGTTGTGTGCAAGTGGGTGCCAGTCACAGTGCAATATGTCTTGCTGCGTGGGGTTCAACAGGCTTGATGCCCTAGGCTCTCTCTACTTTTGCTTCTTCTCGACTGGGGCAGTCTCTCAGTTTTAGACTGTTGGACCCTTCCTCAGAAGGATCCCCTGAAACAGTCTCACTAACGCCATACCTCTTTCCAGTATATTGTCATCTATGACCGTTCTTTACACATGGCACATGCGGGAAGGTGAGGAAGAGCCACAAGGTCAATTACGGAAGAGGTTTCGATCCAACTGGTATAAGCACAGGTCTTGCTCGCAGAAAGTCCAGATTCAAGTCTTATAAGAGAACAACTTTCCATATCTCAGTGGAGAAGTAGAGCACACAAAAGGGTAGATTACCAGAGCAAAGCGGTCTCACAAGTTCAAACAAGACATATGATTCTAAAGTAAATTCTGTAAAAGTCTTTATTAATTCCTTCCTCTAATTTTTAGACATTTTGAATCAAATTTAGAAATTCACAGTCAAACACGTTCCACACCTGACGTCAGTGATCGTTCAAAGCTGCAATAAAACAAAGAATATTTTTGGGATAATATATATTTCCATACATTCAGCATTTTATAGTGTCTCACATTCCAGTAAACAATAAAAGACCAGAATCTAATTAGGCGCTGAATCAGAGAAGGATATATTTTGAAGTGCAGAAGGAGTGTAGATATATGGAAATTAAAGTTAGATCTGCATTTGTGATCCTGCTTCACCATAATATTGGTGTGTCAAGTCGCTAGGCCAACTATGATGAAACTTTCTCCCATAGTGTACAAAACAATGAAGCACACACACTTTTTCGTAAATCACTACAGATGCACAAAAGTATACTATCAACGTCCTCTCATATTATTAGGTGTGTACAGGCAAGCACCACCCATAGAAGGGCCCCTTCTGTGACAGGCTACCTGTATGGAGATACAGGGCTGTGTTAGATGGTGTTTCTAAACGCAACCATCCCAGAGCCTTTTACCCAAGTTATACAGCTGACCATTTTTTAAGAGGTGGACATTAGCGGTTGGCACTCACAATCCAGCTTAACAAAGCTTAGAGTGAGTGAGACTCAGTTAGTGAGATTTACTCATGTCCAAAGTCCAATAATGAGTAGTCCAAAAAGCAAAGCATCTAAGGTGAATATATGGTTTGGTACACTTTTCTCACAATTATCTAATAGTGCCGCTGTCCAATCAATCAAGAGATATTGGGATAGATGTATCAAAGCATTTTACTAATTCTGTCCATGGAAAAATGTGTTCATACATACGGCCCATTGACCCCTGCCTCTTATCTAGCTACCAATGGCAAACAATTGGTCTGTAAAAAAGGAATCTGTAACTTATATACTGGGGGAAGTGGGTATAAGGTACCCTAAAGCTAAAGGCCAGCACACAAACCTTTTATTTTTGTTAATTTTCTCTTAAATTGATATTCCAAGAACTGTTTATCTATCTTTCACAATTGTGCGTTATAATGGCTAACAGTAAAAAAAACATCTTCGCTTTCATCTATTCGTAGACTTGATTTCTGGATCTTGAAAAGAGCAATCGAGCTGTGTTTCAATGGTAACAATGGAGCCCCCACATGTGGATTTGATATAGTCTTTCAAAATGTAGGAGGACTTTATCTTTAGAGCTAGAAAAAGATTCTGTCATGATATGTCCAGGTAAAGTGGATAGCTTCCCTCAGTTTAACAACTCAGACGCATGATATTGACTGCCAACTACAGACTAAGTAGAGTGGTTAACTGTTAATATTGTATCACTTTGTTATAGCTACTCTCTTATGCTGTGGTTGATTTATATATTACACAAAAGGGGGGTTTTACCCAGCAGTCGCGGGGACCTTGGCGCTATGTGGTACATGGAGAACAGGGGGTCCCCGCAAGAGGAAAAATTTATAAAGAAAGGTTTGGGAAAGTTATTTAAAATAATACAACAACTTTCTCACAGTATTGCAATTTATTAACAAAACTGGATACATCCAAAATTGACATCTGTTGAAATGGTCAATCAACAAGCTTAAGAGGCCCAAGGGGAAATGGAGGAAGGAAAGGACAGGGGGTGCTCATTAGAGGAAATTACAGGAAAGTGATAGTCATATAGAGTCAGACCAATCACAAAATTCAAAGGCAATTGAACATTTCAAATGTAACATCCTAAACATTGGGAGACTAAATTAGGTACAATTACAGGAAAAAAACATTCTCCGGTACAACCATGTCAATGGTAATGTCAGGGACTTGGAACCGGATGTCAGAAAAACCAAACAAAAGCCGTCGACGTTTCGACCCCTGTATTGTAGGTCGAGTGGATTCCTTAAATGGGGTCTTCATCAGGACTGGAAGGGTAGAACGGGGAAGAGGGGAGGGGGCCAAGATCTGGAAATTAAAAAAGGGGGGGGACAAAAGTTAATTATTTAGGAGCTGAGTGTACTATAGTATCACAACCTATTTAATCACAGACGTCGAGGAACCGGCGTCAAAGTATGAATATGCGCAATTACCATGGGCAGCAGGCTACAACGTGCTCAGCTGGGGGAAATGGAGTATCCCAATCAATCGTAGAGGAATATCCAACGCGAAACCAAAATCGCAAACTACAGAGGAATAATAAAACAGACAGAGGGAATGATAAGTAATAAGTTTCTGAGGAGGAAACCAGTAGTATGGTATAAACTCTGGTACCACGCAGAGCGTTCTTGAAACAGAGTTTTATGTGGTATCCCAAAGGGTGGAAAGGGGTCCAACCAGGAACTAATGTGGGCCCAACAACTTTGAAAAGTACGGAACACCAGAGGAGATCAATTGAAGCTCACCTAAGTATAAGGTCACGTGGGGCCTTAAATCAGTGCAAAGCCAAGCTTATGCGTCCGGATAAAATGTATGACTTAAACAGGGAACCGGAGTTTGAATAGAGGGGACACTGCAAACACAAAGGAAAAATACTTGATATATTAGAAAAAATAAAGGTTTTTTTTTTAAATTAATTGGCGATTGAACGCCAAAGATTAGGGGACCATACTCACTAGATCAATCCAAAGTTCACAGGCTTCAAAGGAGTACTTTCAAATTGAAGGGTTGCGTGCGAAGCTATAGGAAACAAATTAAAAACGACCTCAAAATCTAGTACTGGCTTTAAAGGTGTCTACAACATCACATATGACACAAAGCCACTTACTTGATCCTAAACAGAAGTGATCAAAATATCAGGCTGGATCACGAGCTCGACGAATATTTGAGGAGCCTCGGAGCCACGATCACTATGGTAATGAAAACAAAAACGGAACAAGAGTCCGTAAGTCCGGATGCCGCTAGGGCTGAAGAAACTATTTGGAAAATAGCAGACTCATCTGCATGCGCAATAATGGCCAAACAAACTCACGATTAATGAGCCTGGAACAACGACTTCCAGCGATGCAGCTCGGTGAGCCTTGGAAAACAGGTCAGAGCCTCAGAGCCACGATCACTATGATAATGGAAACAAAACGGAACAGAGGTCCGTAAGCCCGGGTGCAAAACGGGCAGGAATTACTGTTTAGAAAGTGGCAGATTCATCTGCGCTTATAGTGGTGGCGAAAACTCACGATTAATGGAACTCGGACAACGCCCTGCAGCGATGCACCTCCGTGAGCCAAGGGAACCGGGTCGGATTATTCAGCCATGCACGCCATTCAACAGTGCAGCGGGAGCAGACGCGAAGTGAAACTGACACTACGCGGAGTTGAGCCTGTGAGGTCACGTGTCCCTCATATCGGAAAAAGTGAAGAAATACTTCACGCGTCCTGAAGTTCCTTGAATTTTGCGATTGGTCTGACTCAATATGACTATCACTTTCCTGTAATTTCCTCTAATGAGCACCCCCTGTCCTTTCCTTCCTCCATTTCCCCTTGGGCCTCTTAAGCTTGTTGATTGACCATTTCAACAGATGTCAATTTTGGATGTATCCAGTTTTGTTAATAAATTGCAATACTGTGAGAAAGTTGTTGTATTATTTTAAATAACTTTCCCAAACCGTTCTTTATTAATTTTTCCTCTAGCGGGGACCCCGTGGTTGATTTATATGGCTTTAATAACAGTGAATGTTTTGTATTGGGGATCTGGACAATGTAGCACCATCCATCTTTAATATTGCTAGTTACTTCTGAATCTTCTTCTGTGTCACAATGACTAAAGCATGAGCACTGCAAGAAAACCTATCATTCAAGATATTTCAACAGCTACCTGTGTGGAGAATGCTTCAGGGGGTTCCTAGAATGTCAGAACGTATAAAACACTATCTTGATAAGAAAGTGGTCATTAATTGTTGGTGAACTCTCTATAAAACAGGAACCGCAGTGTTCATTATGTACTCTAAGTGGTACATGGTTAGAAAGATGTATTAAGGATTTTCTTTGTAATGGCTTTGCGAATCTCTCCCCTCCCTCCTCCCAGCAGCTAAAATGTGGATTGGTGCCACTGGGCCCGATGAACTGCTAAACAGCTAAGATAGTGATTCGTTGTTTATAGGCCTCTTCTATTTGCAGACCAAATGGTCATAAATAACATTGTAAGAAAATACTGTGACAGAGGTATTGGCCCAAGAGCGGCCCAATGGGACATGTACAGTGAAAGAGAGACAATTGGAAAAAGCAAAGAGAGGAAATAGAAAGAGAGCTGATGATTGAAATGTAAGAAAAAAAAAGGATGAGATGAAAAAGTAGGATGAGCAGATAGAAAGAAAAGAATGGAAGGGGAAAAGAAGAGTGAAAGAAGGAAGGAAACTTCGAAACAAAGAAGGAAGAAATGGTGATGGGTGAAAGGATGAATGGACTATAGAATGAACCAGATGGATGGATGAATGGAGCAATGGAACGATGAGCAGCAGAGTGAATTGAGGATTGGTGGAAGGATAGGGGATGGGCTAGTGACAGGATCAATGGCTAAAAACATAAAGGGCTGAATGAATATACCGACGAGTGGATGGACAATGAAGGGAACATGCAAATGTGGATGAATAAAGGGTGGATGTGAGAACCGATGGATGGATGATTGGATGGATGGATGATTGGGTGGATGGATACATGAAAGGAGAAGTGAAAGGAAGGACGGACAGGGTATAGGAAACTGTTCCAGGGAGTGTTGGGCTCTGTCCCTTGGTGCCATTTAAGATATGGTTCAATGGGGGAGTTATTTCACTGTTATGACTACTCACTTGTTTCGAAGTCTATGAAATGCTGCAGATCAAGGCGCACTGTCCTGCACTCCCGGCTTTACATCTGTTGCGAAAGTTTGATTTTTCCCTTTATGTTTTGTCAATCTTTGTGTTGCTGAAATCAACTACAATGTGCACAGATTTGCAAATCTATAATTATGCACTTTAATAGACCAATCTAGAAGAGTGGCTCCTACTAACAAAGAGAGGAATACAAGAAGATACAAGAGCGCATAAACATTAATGACACCATCTACAACGTGATTTTCTCTGGGATCAAATCTGTCAAATGCAAGCGATTGTGAGAGGGGTAAGAATGCAGAGATTATTTCGCAGTAAAGTCAGTCCCGGCTGGGGAGCACTTACCTTCCTTTTCAAGCGGGGCAGGAACACGAAGAAGCAGAGCAGGCCCCCCGCGACGACTCCCAGCACCACTCCCACGACCACGGCGGCCGCCATCAGCCCGGGGACCACCTGCAGAGACTCCACGGACACCCGCAGCACCACATCGCTCGAGCACGAGTCAGCCATCCCAGCCGGAGACGGGGCAGAGCGAGCCCTGCTCGTCTAGGCTCCCTCCGAGGGGATGCTCCCCGTATTTGACCGGGCAGCTGGCTTCACCCCCATTTGGCTGGTGGAGTCTTCCTTTAAAGGATACATAAACAAAGTATCCGCGCTGCCTCTATAAGAGGCGGGTTGCTACCTAATAGCTGCCCTGTATTTACAAAGCATTGAAAGTTTCAGAAGGGCTCGTCTGGCAACAGTTACTCTGAGCAAATCTGTGCGTGATGCGAAAAGGAACAGCTGCTAGGGATTCTGGGACATTGAGTTTTTAATAGTTTTCCAATGACAGAAAAGCTGCCAAACATTTCAAGCGCTGGCCAAAGAAGCATAGGAGACCAAGCATTTCCAATCACTTCGTATGGGTTGTTTTCGTGTTTCTGTTTGTTTCACGGTGTGTTCAAAAGGGTGAAGAGGTTTCCATGGACAGAGCAGAGCTCACTACATATCCCGGCAGCGCATAGGAGAGACTTGAAAACACAGGCTGGCTGACCCGTTTACAACTCCAGAGAGGTGTCATGTTTTAACCAATGGGGAGACGACAGGGCGGGGCGACAGGGCCTGTGCGCTTCAAGATTCAGGAATGTACGCGTTCCACTGCGTGGGTGACTGCTAACTCACAGGCACGCTTCGTTATTGTTTAAGTGTTTAAGAAACTTGGTAACAGTACCTACCCTGCGTTTAGCGCGGCCTCTGACTTGAGCTGAAAGACATCAACCCTGCAGCGCGCACCCCTTTGTTGTCCCTGATGTGTTTGTCTGTAGGTAAGCCCGGAGCAGTCTCTTCGGGGTGGCCTTGAATAACATGTGTCACTGGAGCGTTTTGTTGCAGGAGGCAACGGATTTGCAGTGGAAACGCGGTGCTTTCCAGGAGGCGTGCAGGGCTGATGGCGGCGGCGCGGGTCCTTCTGCACTTCGGGACGTCCTGACAGAACTGGCTCTGGGTCCGAGGGGCTGCACGGCTCCCCGAGGGGCGCAGAAGTACTATGGGCTCTTGAAGGCAGCCCTCGCCAGAAAGAAGCCCGTCCTGATCTGAGGGATGCCCGGCGCTGCGCCCAGGACTCCTCGCCCTCAGAGGGCCCTGCTCCCGTGGTGTGCGCTCATCTTTGCCCCCCATCTGCTGGCGCTCGTCTCATCACTGGGCTCCTGGCGGACACTGGGCCCGAGCAGTGAAAGGGACAGTCCGCGGGAATGCTCGATGTGGACATCTGATTGCACAGGGCATCCTGCCCGGGAGCCGCAGTGTTCGCATCTTGGAGTGATGTGGACAAGTGCACGCCGTGCACCCTGGGGCCACCTAGACCCCCCTCAGCATCAAGAGACTCCAGGGACACCCAGGAGAACTTTACAAGTGGCCACATGGCCAGACACTGACGCAATCTGCAATCAGGTAAGAGCACAGATCTCACATTTTGATTTCTATAGCGCTTGATGTCGGAGTCATGGCGCTTCAAAGCCAGGCGCCACGTTCAGTGCTGGAACTGAAAAAGATACTCTGGGAACCCATACATACATTGGGGCCAAGGTGTGGCAGATTAAAAGTGGTGGAGCCATGAGGGGCGGAGTAATTTAAAGTGGAGTCTAACAGCCAATTTATGTATGTATTTTTTTAAAATTATGCTGCAAAGACAATGGGAAAAAAGACAAATGTGACAGTAAACCTGTTCTGGCTTAATTGGTCACAAAGAGTCTGCGTTTTGAAACATCTTAAGGGTTAGGACACCTGCTGCAGAGATCTTTGTGTGCCCAGCAAGTGTCAGAGGATCATAGGACCCGGATCCCCCCAGCAAGGCCCCGCCCCCCCTAGTTGACACACCAACCCACAATTGAAGCCTCAAAGCATTGAGTGGGTTATAAAAAAGGCCATGTTTAATTTCAACATATCATAAACATGACAAAGCAAAGTAACATGCATAATCAAAATCACAGACACTTTTAATATTCATCTTCATAACTGTAAATCATAAATGCAAATTAATCTCATCGCCCCCCAGCACCAAGGGGGCCCTCTGGCTCGCATCTCGCACTGAGCCTACCACGCCAGGTGCACCGCACCTGCGCCAAGAGAAGTGGGCCCCACCCTCTGATCCTTGTCCGCCAATTCCAGGGCCCACCCCCCCGACCACCAGGCTGCCCAGGGACCCAGGAGGCTCGTGATCTGTCGCCCTAGCCTCCCCTGCTGGTGGTCACATCTTCCCAGCGAAGAGCTTACCGTCTCCCCCCTCAGTGCTGGCCTATGGAGTACGTAAGGCAGTCCCTTGTGTTAGTCAATGTCACGGATCGCAGGTCTCTCTTCCGCCACAAGGGTGGCCAAGGCCCTCAGGTCTGCCACCCTCTCCACCTGCGCTCTGTATAAATGACCAAAGTCCTTTAATCCATGTGTCTGTGCCCAAGTCCGACAAATGCACTCCGTCGTTGTGGTACATAGCCTCTCCCGAGATCATCCGGTGTGGGATATGACACAAGCGGCCCTTCACTGAGCACAACCTTGCCATCTCCCCGTTGAGTCGCCTTACTGACACATTCAAGGACCTTGTTCGAACTCCCGGGCCCCATGTCCTGCGCGGTATCATCGCCGACCAAGCAATCCTGGCCGATGGGAAGATTTTCCCTAACCACGCAAACTCTGCCAGCAACGCCTCTTTGACTGCCAAGCGGCCACGATCCACCATGTCATTTCCTCCCAGGTGAATGATAATCCAATCTGGAGACTTGTGCCCTTCTTGATCTCTTAACTCCTCCACGAGCCGCCTCAGGTGACAAATTCGCTTACCTCCGATGCCTCGCCGCAGGAATTCCGTCCCGCCCAAGTCTGCCGGTTTCACCACTCGCCGTTGATGTAAACGCACCGTAGCGCGACGCACGAACGAGTGCCCCAATACCCACACCACCTTCGCGGGCATACTAAGTTAGAGGAGAGAAATGGAAAAGTCAGGCACAAGTCACAGTCACTCATTGATCCATCATCACAACAATTCAGGCCTCACATATCTGCGATAGCAATCGAACGACCAGCGCCCCACTCTTTTAATCACATCGCTCTGGAGGCCCGCCCCTGCGGCCAAAGTAGCTGCGCCAATCCTAAAAGAATGGGATGAGTATCCCGCCGCCCCCAGGCCCAATCGCGCCAGCACTAGTCCCAGCACCGCCTTAAACTGAAACTGGGACAAACAGTCCCCGTTCTCATGAATAAACAAGGCCTGCCCGCTCCCAACCGGGCGCAGGGCCAGGTACGCTCTCATCTGGGTTACCAGGCATGCCGAGACCCCTGGCGCAGGACCCAGCCGAATGGTGACCCCTTTTCCCAATTGGTCAGTCTTCGATCTCCTTAAAGTTACTACTAGACCACTAGAAGACAGGCAAGTGTCCCTATGTTGGAGGCCCCCTTCCTGGTCAACCCTAGAGGACCCCACCACTTCACCCAGACGGAATGCCCCATAAAAGGTTAGAGTGAAAGCCGCCCCCAGCAGGATGCCTTCGAAAGGGGAATTACAAACCGAGGGCAATAGGTCCACCATGGCACATAAGGTCGGGATGTCCAAAGGCCTACGAGAATCCCGCCTAGGTCCTTCTAGTCTAGCCCAGCCCGCTACAGCTTTCCTGACTAAAAAAGAGCCACCCGGGTCTCGCACCCCTGCTAGTTTTGCAAAGAAGCCTATTGCTGACAAGTTAGCCCTAACGAACGAGACAGCCCTGCCCTGATCCCTTAACGTCTGGAGGTACCCATGAATAGCATCTGGAGCAAACAATTGAGGCAACCCAGCCTCCTTCACAAAAGACCTGTAAGAATTAAAATGCTTTTGGTAAGATTTCTTGGTGCGATCGTTGAGGGAAGCACCTACCAGCCCCGCTAATGCGGGGCACCAATTGTCCACAGTGATGGTGGGAACTCTGTCATTCGCTCCTCTGCCTGCGGGTGGAACCTCCGGAATTCCTGCAACTTGGAACGAGACAAAGCATCAGCAGCATTGTTGTCAACTCCCGGTGTATGCGCCGCCTTAAAAGTCAAGTTCAGCTTCAAGCATACCAACACCAAACGTTTTAACAGTCTCAACACATGCCCACAATAGGCCTCTTGCCTGTTAATAGCTTCCACCACAGCCATGTTGTCTGACCAGAACACCACTGCCCTGTCTCTGAAGCGGTCGGCCCAAATTGTCACAGCTACAACTATAGGAAAGAGTTCCAGGAATGCTATGTTTTTTGTCAGGCCTGTCCTGTGCCACTCCGCTGGCCACTCCGCCCCACACCAGGAAGGACCCAAAATGGCCCCAAAACCGATGCTGCCGGCCGAGTCAGTAAACAGGCCGAGTTCTGAGCTAGACACCGGAGGGGCAAGCCACACCACCCTGCCATTGAAATCTCTCAGGAAACTGCGCCAAACCCTAAGATCTTCCTTCACCTCGGCCCTCAGCCTAACACGGTGGTGTTTGTGTGTTAACCCCCCCATTGACCTGGCTATGGATCTAGAGAAAGGGCGCCCCATGGGGATGATTCCTAGGGCAAAATTGAGCTGACCAACAAGTACCTGGAGCTGATGAAGTGTAACCTTAGGGCCCGCCAGGGTGGCGTCAATCGCTCGGGAAAAAGCCTGAACTTTATCTAAAGGCAACCTGCACTCCCCTGCCACTGTGTCAATTTCTATCCCCAAAAAGGACATGCACGTGGCCGGGCCTACTGTTTTATCCGGGGCCAGGGGAACCCCAAACTCCCAAAACATCGACACCAGCTCCTTGAGCGCTCTGGCGCATTCCTCAGACGCTGCCGGACCCATCACCATGAAATCGTCTAGGTAATGCACCACATTGCCGCAACCTGTCCTGTGCGAAAAAACCCATTGCAGCATGGAACTAAAGGTCTCAAAATATTTGCAAGACACCGCACAGCCCATGGGCATGCACTTATCATAGTAGAATTGCTGCTGAAACTGGAATCCCAATAGTTTGTAATCCTCAGGATGTACTGGCGTCAAGACGGAAGGCAGATTCAATATCAGTTTTCGCTAACATCGCCCCCCGCCCTAGTTCCTTCACCATCCGCACAGCGGCGTCAAAGGATGAGTAAGTCACAGAACACAAAGCTGGGTCAATGCAGTCATTCACCGAGAAACCTTTAGGAGCTGTGTGGTTGTGTATCATTCTAAACTGCCCAGGATCCTTCTTAGGCACTACTCCCAGGGGGGAGCAGACATAACCTGCCAACGGAGGAGTGGGGAAAGGGCCAGCGACCCTACCTAAGGCCAATTCCTTCTCTACCTTAGCTGCCACTACCGTTGGGTGCATTCTAGCTGACATGAGATTGTTGCATTGGTCAACGGGAGGGACGCCTAGGGCGGGAATACGAAAACCTACAGAAAAACCATCAAACAAAACCTTGGCTGCTGCCTTATCTGGGTACTGATTGAGCCAATAAATTAATCTCCCTAGGTCTACAGGAGAAGGAAGCTTATTGCTGAGGAGGCTTGTGCTCCTTGTTCCCAGCCCCCCCGCGCTCTTTGAACTTCTTATTACATTTGAACTCTGGATGGGAGGAGTGACCACAATAGGAGCAGGCATGTCTGAATCTGCACTGCTCCGCGGGATAATTGCATGACTTCTTATTGAATGCCCAGCAAGCTCCTTTCTTTTCCCCCGGGCCTCCCTGTGAGGTCCGAAATGGCTGCTTGGTGTGGTGCCCCCCACCATTAACGTTCTCAAGCCAGGCATTTATTTCGACCTGGTCCCAGCCAATACTCGGGTTCTCCTCTTTTGCCCACCGGAATTCCCTATCATAATCCAACCAAGCTGTTCCCCCATGAGTCGCATGCGCTTTCACAATTTTATTTGTGTAGAAAACCAATGGAATCGCTAACTCTGGCCTTTTCTCCAACAAGACCGTCGTGTACACATGAAAGCCAAAGAGCCAATTAGTAAGAGACTCCTCTACCCTTGGCCTCCTGTCTTTGGAGGAGCCCTCTTTTACTTCCCTCTCCCTGAACTCCATGTCCCTCCTAGTAGGCCTGATGAGCGCAAATATCCACATACGCCCCTTTCCAGATTTTTTCTTTCATTTCCGTGGACACATGCGTGGCTAACATTCCAGGTTGGGATAACACATTCCTGTGACACCCCCCTGGCACTATCCCCGCTTCCCCGCCCTTGGCCGCCACCTCGCATGCCTTACCTCCCACAGGTATTGTCGCTATAGCTGGTGTCGCTCCTGTAGTCACACTGGGCTTCGCACTCCGCGTCTCTACTACAAGTGCCAACTGCCTCTGGATTTCTAACAGCGCCCCCTGTTCCACAGTCTGCCCTGGTGCCCACGGGGCTGCTGCCACTGTGCTGGGAGTCTGCCCCGCTGCCGGGGGTGCTAGCTGTCCCACTAGATTAGCTACAGATGCTAAAAGCCCAGCCATCGGGTCCTGCGCGCCTGCTGCCGCCACCACTGGCTGAGGGGGGGGGGGGGAGGTGCTGGTACCCCCATCACGGCCTGGTGCGGATTTACTGGGGCCAATGCTTTCAGTGCTTCCCTAATCTCTGCCAATGCTGAACCCACGGGGTCAGCTGGCGTTACTGCAGGTATTGGTGTTCCCCCAGTAGGTCCCGCTCCTAGCGGTAGGTCCACCCCTGGTATGACCGGTATGAGGGGGGTAGGAATCACATCTTCTAATGGAGTAGCAGGTATCTCCTCTAACGGAGGAGGGACGGGACCTACTGGTCTCTCGTCCTCAGCTACCCTGCCATGAGACTTTTTACGTGATGCACTCCCTTTACGCTTTCGCTGAGCTCTGGGCTTCTTCACTAAGGGGGGGAAAGCAGCCCTTGGTGGCACCCCCTCCCTACGCGGTCGCTCGCTAATGATCTCCTGCTCAGGCTCATCCTGCGAGGCATCGCTATCGCTCGCGCTCTCCTGATCCTTGCCCAGCTTAGCAAGCACTAGTTTTAACAGTTGTGCAATTTCGGGGTCCTTCCCCTTCCGTTTATGGCTGACCTTCTTGGGGCCATCGCTCTCTGAGTGCGCACCGGTGCTTACAACAATGCGATTTTGCGCGGGAAACTGTGCCTCCGAGATGAATGCTACAACTAATTTCCCCACTGCCGCTTTAAAACAATGCAATTTGCGCGGGAAACTGTCCCTTCGAAGTGAGTGCTCCAATTAATATCCCCACTGCCGCCTCGCGCACCTAACCAGACTCCTGTGTAAATACCACCCCGCTCCCCAGCCTCCCCTCGCCGAGCCGCCCACGCTGCCACAAGGAACCCGGACCCCAGGAGCCCCACGGGCAGCCACCAACCACCAGAAGTAAGCCCACAAAAAACCCGCGAACCCCCTCCCGCAATCAGCGGCTGCAAGCAGGCCCCCCAGAACTCCCGGCCCCTTACCTGGCAATAATGGGCGTCTCTCCGCCGCAGCGCGCTGATCTCCCGCCGACTCTCTCCACAGCCGCCGAGCCTCGCCGCCGGGCTCCGGATCACCAGCGCCGCCTTCAAGCAGCTCCTCGCACTCCCTCGACAATCCAACGGGAGGTGCGAGCGCCGGGGGACGAAGGAATTCAAATTTAAAGGTGAGGGGGTGGAAAAAGGAGTCGCCCGGCGAGGTAGTCAGCTGGAGTGGCAGAGGGCAAAGAGAGACTGGAGCCATGGTGCCTGACCCTAAATAGGGCAAAGGTCTCCGCCCCCTGCCACCCCAGCCGGACATACGTGTGCCGACCCGGAAGTACTTGGGCGACCGAGTGCCGATTGGGCGACCAGCCGCCCAGGATCACGTGACCGGGGGGGTGGCCCGGGGTGCCCAGGTCCTAAGGGCGCGCTTCATTAGATTTGCGCTTGTCATAGTAATGGAGAAGTGTGGCTCACTGGTTAGAGCAGGCAGACCCTGAAGCAGAGGTCAGACCCGGGACCAGGGTTCAATTCCCGACGCGGCAGGTCTTGAGCTCAAATGTCCATGGACTCGATAATTCTCGTTTCGGTGCCTGACCTAATCATGGGTTCAGACACTGCAACTCTGGGCATTAAGCTTGCTTAATCTCCACAACGCCCCCCGCGGCGGGATGCCTGGCTTTCACCTTGGGGATGCCCTGTAGGGGCTATCTCACAGGGAAAAACTAGGACGGTTTCCCAAGGCAAGGGCGGAGATACCCCTTCGGGGGTCGATTCTGGCGCTATATAAGAAATATAATAATAATAATAATAATAATAATGATAGGATAACTCAGCTGGTTAATGCAGTTCCGGGAGAATTCTGAGTGTTTGTCCAGTTTTATCTTCTAGGGTAGCATAGAAGGTGCGTGTGCTTTCTGCAAAGTACATATTATGACATGCAGGCAACAGATTTGTGCCCTTTGTGGATAGGGAAGCGCCGTATATATAAACAATCTGTATAATGCCCTTATTGATGGTGGTACAGCTATGCCTCGTAGCGAACATCGTTCGATCCCCGTGTTACTTTATGCAGACAATGTCATCCTTATTTTCAGAACAGCATTGCGTGTGGAACGTCTGTTTAACTCTTTGGTGCACTTTATGGATAGCCTTGATCTGAGTACTAACTTTACCAAATCACGTTATGGTGACCAGCCCCCGATTCACCAGGTTTAGAACTTTCCAGATTAAAGACAGAGTGAATG
Source organism: Lissotriton vulgaris (assembly GCF_964263255.1). Lineage (NCBI taxonomy): Eukaryota > Metazoa > Chordata > Amphibia > Caudata > Salamandridae > Lissotriton > Lissotriton vulgaris. The sequence goes on along the minus strand of NC_141690.1, from coordinate 147,661,629 downwards.
ATGAATTCATCAGTGCTGACGTATTGGCTGGATGGGTGATTGGAGAAGTGTATCGGACTCACAGTAGGATTCCTAGATTGCATGGGTAATAACTGTATTTAGAGGAGTGAATCAATAGTATATAGGTGGTTAGAGGTCTGCATGGATAGTGTACAGAATTGTAGCTGTACTTGTATTGGTAGTTAGGCCATTCCATAAGTACGTGACTAGTAACTGGATGATTATAGTGCTGTAAAGAGAGTGCATAGTGTATTTATAATTGCTTGTGTATTAGTAGAGAGATTGCATTAATATATAGTACTGGCTGGGTGACTGGAGATGGGCATGGGGAGTGACAGTGTCTTTGATAGACAGCAAGGGTAGTACCTGGGTGAATCAATCTTACCTGTTTTCAAGTAGATATGAAATGCATAGTAATATATATTCACTTTTCTTTAATGCAAATTTAAATATTTTAAACTTTAGTAGTAAGGTCTGTAAAAGAGGAAAAAAATCTGGTATTAAATATAATTTTATAGTTTTTGCAACACGTTAGGATACAATTACATCACATATTCAAGTAGCCTTTTTTTGCTGTCTTCAGATTGTATTAAATTTCACCATTAACAGTGATTTCAATGTTAATCATCAGATGACAGCAGGCAAAAAATACAGTCAATAAGCTTGTTAAAAAATCGTATTTCTCTTCAAAATATCTACAACAAACACAGCTTGGTATTTACATTTTCACAAATGAACATCCTTAGTAACATAGTACATAATACAAAGATCAAATATATGAGAACCTTCTTTCGAACACAATTTTGCAAATGCAATATGAAAGAATAGAATCAATAATTGAATCCGTAATTACCAACCTCTTCCCAAGTGGCCGAATGATGTTTGTGAAAATATTGCCATTAAGTATATCGAAAATAAACTTTTGAATTCATATACACACCTTCCCAATAGGCCGACTTATGTTTCTGAAAACATTTGCAATGAGGATATCCAAGATAGACTTCTAAAATCATATTCACATGCTTCCAATAGGGTGAATGATGTATCTAAAATCATTTGTAGTGTAAGTATCCAAAATATACTCCATAATTCATGTTGATATCTTCTCAGAATTTTGACATCAAAATTTTAAATATGAATTTGGTAATTCATTAGGCAAATGAAATTTATACTCTAAATGTACATCATTACATAGTGTCCATCCTTTATTGCATTTTAAATATACAGTATAGTGTTCAGATTTTGAAGTAGTTAGTTCCATTGTGGAAAACAATAGCCAGTGTTTTAAAAGTTCGTCCTGAAATTGAAACTTGACCTGCCACATTTTTAATTATGATTTCCAATTTTGTTCCATCTGCTCTACAACGTTGCAGCATTAAAATAATATAATGTCCACATCTTTGTATAAATAATGTTGACAACATTTCCGATTTGCACTGAGTACATTGCATATATTGATTAGCTGATTTCACTAGATCGTTGAAAGACACTGTTTTAAAATCTGGCATTGTCAAATATATGAATCGTTCAGTGTCTATTTTGGTGGCAGGTGAAAAAGAACAGCTGTCACATGTATAAACCCGATTTACAAAAGGGGGTGGTGATGAACAGAGTGTCTGAATTGAGCAGACCACTCTTACCCAGTCCAAAGATCAGGGCTTGATCCATCACCGTTATTTATCTCACTGCCCCATCCCAGCTCAGAATCTGGCTATATGCAAATCAGTCTGTCCCTGGCCCAGTGCATCATGGGAACAGGGCAGACTAAACTACCAAGCCAATTCTTTACCAGAAAGGAGACAAGCTACCGGGGACCGGTTTCTGGCATTTCAGCCTCTTCGGCCCGGCTTGCTTGAATCCTGATGGAGCAGTGAGAAAGGGACTCATGTCTGAGTATACCCTGCCACACCTATAGTGGCCAAAATCGATTTACAAAAGGGGGTGGTGATGAACAGAGTGTCTGAATTGAGCAGACCACTCTTACCCAGTCCAAAGATCAGGGCTTGATCTTCCCAGTGTAAGAATTGGCTTTTGTAGTTTGGTTTGCCCTGTTCCCATCATGCACTGGGACAGGAACAGGCTAATTTGCATACAGCCAGGTTCTGAAACTGGGATGGTGCAGTGAGCTAAAAAACGGTGTTGGATCTAGCCCTGATCTCTTGACTGGGTGAGAGTATTCTGTTTAATTCAGAGACTCTGTCCCTCACCACCCCTTGTTTTAAATATTTTTGTCCACCCTAAGCGTGGAAGGGTACACTCAGATGTGAGTCCCTTGCTCATTGCACCATCAGGATTCAAGCAAGCCGGGCCGAAGAGGCTGAAATGCCAGAAACCGGTCCCCGGTAGCTTGTTTCCTTCCCAGTGTAAGAATTGGCTTTTGTAGTTTGGTTTGCCCTGTTCCCATCATGCACTGGGACAGGAACAGGCTAATTTGCATACAGCCAGGTTCTGAAACTGGGATGGTGCAGTGAGCTAAAAAACGGTGTTGGATCTAGCCCTGATCTCTTGACTGGGTGAGAGTATTCTGTTTAATTCAGAGACTCTGTCCCTCACCACCCCTTGTTTTAAATATTTTTGTCCACCCTAAGCGTGGAAGGGTATACTCAGATGTGAGTCCCTTGCTCATTGCACCATCAGGATTCAAGCAAGCCGGGCCGAAGAGGCTGAAATGCCAGAAACCGGTCCCCGGTAGCTTGTTTCCTTCCCAGTGTAAGAATTGGCTTTTGTAGTTTGGTTTGCCCTGTTCCCATCATGCACTGGGACAGGAACAGGCTAATTTGCATACAGCCAGGTTCTGAAACTGGGATGGTGCAGTGAGCTAAAAAACGGTGTTGGATCTAGCCCTGATCTCTTGACTGGGTGAGAGTATTCTGTTTAATTCAGAGACTCTGTCCCTCACCACCCCTTGTTTTAAATATTTTTGTCCACCCTAAGCGTGGAAGGGTATACTCAGATGTGAGTCCCTTGCTCATTGCACCATCAGGATTCAAGCAAGCCGGGCCGAAGAGGCTGAAATGCCAGAAACCGGTCCCCGGTAGCTTGTTTCCTTCCCAGTGTAAGAATTGGCTTTTGTAGTTTGGTTTGCCCTGTTCCCATCATGCACTGGGACAGGAACAGGCTAATTTGCATACAGCCAGGTTCTGAAACTGGGATGGTGCAGTGAGCTAAAAAACGGTGTTGGATCTAGCCCTGATCTCTTGACTGGGTGAGAGTATTCTGTTTAATTCAGAGACTCTGTCCCTCACCACCCCTTGTTTTAAATATTTTTGTCCACCCTAAGCGTGGAAGGGTATACTCAGATGTGAGTCCCTTGCTCATTGCACCATCAGGATTCAAGCAAGCCGGGCCGAAGAGGCTGAAATGCCAGAAACCGGTCCCCGGTAGCTTGTTTCCTTCCCAGTGTAAGAATTGGCTTTTGTAGTTTGGTTTGCCCTGTTCCCATCATGCACTGGGACAGGAACAGGCTAATTTGCATACAGCCAGGTTCTGAAACTGGGATGGTGCAGTGAGCTAAAAAACGGTGTTGGATCTAGCCCTGATCTCTTGACTGGGTGAGAGTATTCTGTTTAATTCAGAGACTCTGTCCCTCACCACCCCTTGTTTTAAATATTTTTGTCCACCCTAAGCGTGGAAGGGTATACTCAGATGTGAGTCCCTTGCTCATTGCACCATCAGGATTCAAGCAAGCCGGGCCGAAGAGGCTGAAATGCCAGAAACCGGTCCCCGGTAGCTTGTTTCCTTCCCAGTGTAAGAATTGGCTTTTGTAGTTTGGTTTGCCCTGTTCCCATCATGCACTGGGACAGGAACAGGCTAATTTGCATACAGCCAGGTTCTGAAACTGGGATGGTGCAGTGAGCTAAAAAACGGTGTTGGATCTAGCCCTGATCTCTTGACTGGGTGAGAGTATTCTGTTTAATTCAGAGACTCTGTCCCTCACCACCCCTTGTTTTAAATATTTTTGTCCACCCTAAGCGTGGAAGGGTATACTCAGATGTGAGTCCCTTGCTCATTGCACCATCAGGATTCAAGCAAGCCGGGCCGAAGAGGCTGAAATGCCAGAAACCGGTCCCCGGTAGCTTGTTTCCTTCCCAGTGTAAGAATTGGCTTTTGTAGTTTGGTTTGCCCTGTTCCCATCATGCACTGGGACAGGAACAGGCTAATTTGCATACAGCCAGGTTCTGAAACTGGGATGGTGCAGTGAGCTAAAAAACGGTGTTGGATCTAGCCCTGATCTCTTGACTGGGTGAGAGTATTCTGTTTAATTCAGAGACTCTGTCCCTCACCACCCCTTGTTTTAAATATTTTTGTCCACCCTAAGCGTGGAAGGGTATACTCAGATGTGAGTCCCTTGCTCATTGCACCATCAGGATTCAAGCAAGCCGGGCCAAAGAGGCTGAAATGCCAGAAACCGGTCCCCGGTAGCTTGTTTCCTTCCCAGTGTAAGAATTGGCTTTTGTAGTTTGGTTTGCCCTGTTCCCATCATGCACTGGGACAGGAACAGGCTAATTTGCATACAGCCAGGTTCTGAAACTGGGATGGTGCAGTGAGCTAAAAAACGGTGTTGGATCTAGCCCTGATCTCTTGACTGGGTGAGAGTATTCTGTTTAATTCAGAGACTCTGTCCCTCACCACCCCTTGTTTTAAATATTTTTGTCCACCCTAAGCGTGGAAGGGTATACTCAGATGTGAGTCCCTTGCTCATTGCACCATCAGGATTCAAGCAAGCCGGGCCGAAGAGGCTGAAATGCCAGAAACCGGTCCCCGGTAGCTTGTTTCCTTCCCAGTGTAAGAATTGGCTTTTGTAGTTTGGTTTGCCCTGTTCCCATCATGCACTGGGACAGGAACAGGCTAATTTGCATACAGCCAGGTTCTGAAACTGGGATGGTGCAGTGAGCTAAAAAACGGTGTTGGATCTAGCCCTGATCTCTTGACTGGGTGAGAGTATTCTGTTTAATTCAGAGACTCTGTCCCTCACCACCCCTTGTTTTAAATATTTTTGTCCACCCTAAGCGTGGAAGGGTATACTCAGATGTGAGTCCCTTGCTCATTGCACCATCAGGATTCAAGCAAGCCGGGCCGAAGAGGCTGAAATGCCAGAAACCGGTCCCCGGTAGCTTGTTTCCTTCCCAGTGTAAGAATTGGCTTTTGTAGTTTGGTTTGCCCTGTTCCCATCATGCACTGGGACAGGAACAGGCTAATTTGCATACAGCCAGGTTCTGAAACTGGGATGGTGCAGTGAGCTAAAAAACGGTGTTGGATCTAGCCCTGATCTCTTGACTGGGTGAGAGTATTCTGTTTAATTCAGAGACTCTGTCCCTCACCACCCCTTGTTTTAAATATACATGTATAAACCCATCAGTAACGTAGTCCAAACAGATTTTCAATTTGTATACCATCATCTTTTAATACTGCAAGCATAAACATAAGAAATTCCTGAGCATCTTGCTGTTCATTCTGTGTAAATTATGAAGAACCAGAACATATATCCGGAAGATTCCGCACATCAGAAGCAGTATGGATTTTTTTTTTTAATCAGTTTTCGACTTCTCAAAAATATAATGTAACAAAGAACAAAATCTTTTTTCTGAATTTTCCATAATAGCATGCTGTAGATAAAAAAAAACACAACGTTCACGATTACATTAGCATAGCAGTTGATACCTGAACTATTTTCAAACTGATATCCTACAATATTACCAACCGTTTTCCCTTCCATTTTCTTTCCAGACTAATCATTCTTCAAAACGAGGTGACCTCCGAAAAAACTCCCCTCCACTGTGGAGTGCCTCAGGGCTCCTCCCTGAGCCCCCTTTATTCAATGTGTATACCCGTACTGTCGCAGAAGCAGTTCTCCCCTTCGGAATTCACATAGTCACCTATGTGGATGACGCGCAGCTGGTGATTGGGCTTAATAAAAAGGATAGTCACTCCCCCGGCCTGCACTCCTGTCTACAGGAGATTGCAACCTGGATGAGGAACTCCTTCTTAAAATTAAACAGGGAAACAAGCAAAATCATGGTCCTGTGAAATCGCTCCCCACTTGATATGAGAGAAATTTGGCTCACCTCCTTAGGCCTGGCTCCCACTCCTAAAACCCAGCTAAAGAGCCTGGGCGTTTGGTTGGACCAGGACCTGTCATTCAAGTCCCAGGCACGGAAGACCGCCGCCTCATGATACGATCTCCTGCAAATCTCTCTTAAAATCCTCCCCATCCTGCCGTTCCAGGCCAGAAAACATAATGGTCCAGGCACTCGTCCCGTCTATGCTAGACTACACAAACGTGCTTTATTTGGGGACCCTGTTGGCTACGAATTCCAGGCTGCAAACCGTCCAGAATCGGGCCGCCCGCCTGTTGCTGGACATTCCCCAAATGCAATAGGTCAGACCAGCCCTGAAATCCCTCCACTGGCTCCCTGTACTGGAAAGAATTCAATTTAAATCATTATGCATTGCCCATAAATCACTATTCAATACAGGCCCTTCCATTCTCAACAATATCATTCAGTCCTATGAGCCCAACAGAAGTCTTCGATCCAAATCCCTAAATCTGGCCTCCATCCCTAGGATTAAAAATGCCAGAAGTGGAGGTCGACAATTCTCTCTGAATGCTGCTAGACTTTGGAACTCTCTTCCTCACTATCTTCGAGCTGACTCCAATCATTTCTCCTATCTCAGATCCCTAAAGACACTATTGCTTCCTTAAACCTGGCTGGACTCCTCTGTTTCTGTTACGGTAAGCGCTGGGATGCCTCCGGGTAGCCATGCGCTATATAAATACTACTCAATTTCAATTTCTTCTCAATTCTTTTTTTCTTTGCAATCTCAGTTAAATCTTTATCTTATTTTCATTTTGGACGTATTAAACGTTTTTCATAAATAGGATATTCACCTAAGATAGGAGCATAGAGTCTTTTTAACCTATTGTGCTCTTTTACACAATTTACATCTGCACTAACTTTTTGCTCATCAAAATCCATCAAATACAATCCGGATAACGTTCTTACTCGAGACAATGCAACATATGCCATACCCTCCTTAAACACAGAACTTCCAATATTTAACAAAGCACTGTGTACACTTAAACCTTGAAATTTATTAATAGTCACTGCATATGCTTAACAAACAGGAAACTGTTTTGTACAAACATACATATCTTTTACAAGCAAGAAACTAACAGAACAGCGTCCAAGCTGTTTCACCTCTTCAGTCTGATCAAATTTAATCTTCAAAAATTCAATCCCATCTCTATTTGCATAACTAGCAAAGTCAACAACTTTCCTCATTGCTCCATTTACTAATCCTTTCTCAATATCTAAATTACGGCGTAATATTACCGGCAGTTTACAGATACATATAAGGTCTTTTCCAAACCAGCAGTCTTAGATATTGATTTTTCCAAAGAGTCTAATTTTGACTGCAATTTCTTTGACAAAAGAATAGTTACTCCTTCATGTTCTATTTTATCAATAGCTACCATTTTCATTATCGGTTCATTCTCCAGTTTCAACAGTTCTTCATTGAATGTAGAGCATTCTTTCAGTGTTGGCATATGGCAAATTATAGATTTCTTTTCTGCAATTCTTTGGTATATTGTTTCAGCTGCAATATTTCTTTTGGAAACAAGTTCCTTAGTAGCCAACTTTCTAAAGCATTTTTTCCATCCTTTGTTAAGACACAAATTGTAATATTTTGAAGAATATTTCCATAATCTTCATAATTTGTTTATCGCATATTCTTGATAAGTTCCTTATATTCAAAATAACTCAATGTTGACATTTCCAATACTTCCCAAATCTTTTTTAGTGTCTTTGTGAAGAAGTGTTTTAAAAACTGGTTGGCCTTTCACAGGTGTGAGTTGTAGTAGATCACCAAATACAATTACATGTTTTCCTCCAAAAGAAACATCGTAATTTGTTTTTAAAATCTGCTGCATCCTCAAATGTACAAAGGCAAGCATTACGTTTGAGACCATGCTTACTTCATCAATTACCAGAAGCTTAATTTTCTTCAGTACTCTTGAAACTTCAAAACAAGCTTCTCCAGATAGCTTGTGGTATTCCAACATATTTTCATGTTCTACTGGAAACATAAGTAGACAAAGTAATGTAATCCCTTTAATGTTGTGTGCCGCTAATCCAGTTGCAGCAGTTACAACACAAGAAAAATGTGAATCTATTTTTTTATGTAAATAACTTAACAAATATTTAATCAAGAAACTTTTTCCTATTCCAGCTTGTCCAATGATGAACATAAGAATTGGTTTAAATGATGTACATTGGCAATCATTCTTTTCATGCAGTAATCTATCTGTATCTGTTGTGTAACTTTGTGATATATTTTTTTCTGTTCAGTATTCAGACGTTCCTCCAAATTTTCCAAATCAATATTCTCCTGTTGTGCTTGCTGCATCACCGTTTCCACTTCACTCATTGCTATTGCTGCTTCATTTTCAAGTATGGCTACTCCTAGTGGATCTTGACTTTATGGAGCAAAACTCTGACTATCTTGAGAACTATCTCTAGCAATTTCAGCTGCAATAGTTCTTTCTTGATTAATCTCTTCATTCAACATTTGGAGATAGTTTGGAAAAATTGTACATTCAATGCTATCTTTACATGCATTAAAAGAATCTTCATAGCAGTCAAAATCTCCAAGTAATTCCATTTCAGTCCGCCAAGGTTTGAAGAGTTGCATAAGAGCTAAATAGAAAAACTCTCTTTTATCTTGAGTTTCACAACTTAATTTCCTGTGATTAATCAAATTTCCTTGGTCGTGTTTTACCAAACATCCTTCATATCCAATGACAGCATATTTTCCTTAATTTCTTTTTTTTGTAACATTTTCTTTAAAACTATAATGTTGCAGTATTTCATATAGATATGTTTTCCTGGTATAGACTTCTATTTGAATAGTACTTATCCAACATATTTGATTTCAGAATATCTGTACTTTCCGTTTCATTCAGTGCCAAGTATTCAATTTCATGTACAGATTTCAAAACTCGATTTCGTGTTGCAGCAAGACCTAGACTTATCCAGATGATTCCTCTTGACTTTGAATATAAATTTGCAGAAGTCAATCGATCTGAACATTCGTAGGTTCCAATTTCTCGATGTGAAAGCATCTTCAGCTGAAACTGTACATTTTTTTGCTAAGTGTCTTCTCCTGTGAAATTTTCTTCCACATTTCTTTCAATTCTGCCTTCTCAGACTCAGTAATATATGACGCGACCTAGAGAGCAACAGCAATTGAGTTATCAGCAACATATTGTATGTCCATATTTGCATTCCACATCTTCAAAATCACTGGATTGTAATCATTAATGTACTTCGATTCTTCTGTTCTTTTTATATTATAAGTATTTTTGGTTGATTCTTGAGTGATAGTATGCCTCACTAGAAACTATTAGCCTTCTCTAAAGGCATGAATACCTTTTACTGTAGAAATACTTCTAATGAACAAGGAAAGAAGTGGGAGAGATATCGCGGTTGCAATCTGAGAAAAACTATACATTCTTTCAAATGCCCAGAATCCAGCTACTCCTGCTAGGTAGAATGACATTAAAAATGTTTAAAAGCAGTGACAAGCTCTTCTAATTCTATCAAAGGCAGACAAGCACCAGTTGGGCGAGTCCTAGTCAGAACATGTTGCAGAGCCCAGCCAGACGGGCACTCTCTCGGCACATTTAAGGTGAAGCCCATGTAAGTTCCTGACCTCAGCCTGCTTCATCTTACCCTTCTGTCCTCACCCCTCCATGCAAGACAAATATTCTTCTTAGATCCTGTTGGCCTTTTCTAGTTTACATTCTGCAGCTCAGGCAGTAGGTCTATTTAATAGGGCACACCAAATTACCTTGACCACTGAGTCAATCAAGGGTATATTTTAACAACATGTAACTGATAGTTTTTATTCCCCTTTATGAAGACCAACTCTCTCACTGACCAAGAATGAGGAATAGATTGCTTATGAGCTGCATTAAGAATCACAGTAATAAACTGGGCTCAGAGAGAGATGTTTGATTATTATAGGTCTGGCGGGACTCTGTCGAGGCTTGGAGCCTTCTACTTGAAGGTTGGAGCTATAGCACCCAAATCTCTGCACTTAGGCATAGAGTCTATTAGAGACCGCAAGCCATAGGTTCCTTAAAATTGCCAGATACAGACATTTGGTTGAATGTGGGAGCACGAAGAAGGGGATTCTGGATGAGACAGAAAAAGACGCTTAACAAGCTCCCAAAAAGCAGTGCTATCTCTAGGAATGGTTGCTTGTGGTTACTGTTCTCCAGTCTCCTTGTGTAAAGTAGTTTTACTGTTATTTACCGACTGCTTGTATCTTGATCTACATGCTACTACCTCAGAGCTGACCCTTGGAATTATTTGTAATACCTTTATCACATTGTAATGAATGATGTAACAAGCATGATCAAACCATCTACACTCCCTGGATGAGCTATGCATTCTGGTATTAGAAAAGCTTCCTGACATATTGGTAAATAGAAAAAAATAACAAAGAATCCCATCAGTTGAAGATGACTGTTTGCTTCAGGCAATAAGAAAAACAAATAGGAATCCAGTAATTAGTTTACCCGAAGAGATCAGGTATCACCTTGACCCAGTGAAGCCCGTGCCTTTAGTCACAGAACTTCTTCACTTTCTCCGAAACTTGGACAACCTGTTGATTGAGATGACCCTATGGAAAAAGTCTGGATTATGATCACTTAAAATCACTCAAAGTGACCCTGAAATCGCAACCCATATAACAAAGTGAAGTAAATATAAAAATATAACCAATGATTGAGAATAATCCCCTACGGGGAAACGTTGGAGGTACTGAGGCGAAAATATAGTTTGCCCCCATGTTCATGGTGAATGAAAGGTTAAGATTGTGAAATCGCAACCCATATAACAAAGTGAAGTAAAAATAAAAATATAACCAATGATTGAGAATAATCCCCTACCTGGAAACGTTGGAGTTAGTGAGGCAAAAATATAGTTTGCCCCCAAGTTCATGGTGAATGAAAGGTTAAGATTGTGTGAAACAGAATTCAGTAGTTCACCTTGAGGGGGTGAACAAAAAATGTAAGGCACTATTCGTGGCACCAGGCTATCGAGCTGTGAACAATTTTCATGGTAAAGATGAAGTTGAAGTAACCCAGTAAAATAATAAAATATTTTTTGATAACTAAACCTATCTATAAGTCTAAATATTAATAAAGTAGTTGATCAAATAGTGCTAAGTGAGTGCAAAAAAGTTTAAAAAATGCTTAGTTGTGACTGTCAACTACTTTATTAATAGTCCAACCAGAATTGGTTAAAAACAGGTGATATTTGGACTTCTAGATAGGTTTCATTATTTGGAAACCCTTAGTCCTATGTAAATTTGGTCGGTCAACATGTTTCAGCTATCAGAGCCAATCGCTCAGCATTCTGCGGGTTGGCCTATTAATAAAGTAGTTGACAGTCACAACTAAGCATTTTTTTAACTTTTTTGCACTCACTTAGCACTATTTGGTTTTATTACCACATCAACACACAAAAGAACCAGCTCCGCTGTAAACTGGCGTTGAAGCACACTGGAAGGACACTGGGTCCTTCCAGTGGGAAGCCAATGATGAAGCATGTCACCACTAGGTTGGTGAGTGAGGGTTCTTTTTACAATTAACTTCTATGTGTTTTTTTCACCAGGTTCCACGTTTTCCCTCATAGGAGTTTTCACTTGAGGCGTCATACATATTACCAAATTGCTATCCTTCTGGGTGCATTCTTGCCTTGAACACATCCCCATAAAATAGCATCATGTGAAAACTGCCTTGTTCCCCCAACGATGGTGCCACCATTAGGGATCCTTGAGCTGCCCGGGTGGATGGCTAAGAAAGGAAGGACCTGGGCTTGCCTATCTACTGGTGCTGATCACTGCACCAGGCTGTGGTTGGGCACTGCTCTATTTGCTTTTCAGATCTCCTGTGTACTAACTGCAGAAATTATCACCAGCTTAGGCAGGCCGGGAGATGGTTGGCATACAAAATATATGGAGCTTTCACAGATTGATAGGTTTGTTGGAAGTCACTAACATAGTGGAGGTTTTGATTCACCCTGTAAAAAGCAGGAGAAGTGCTGAAACAAATCTCTGCTCTCAAGTACAGCTTTGACATTTCCATTTAATATGTAAGGACCAAGAGAAGCATGCTTCTTAATGAGGCCTTAGTGAGCTTTTATTGAAAGCACTATGAAAATTAACATGTCGCCAGTTTTGCATTGTTTACTGTTTCAAGCTCCTAAACTGCCTCCTGCACATTATGTGAGGTTATTCTCTCTTTGTTTTGAAATATCCAGGACTTCAGATGCGAACTGTGGACTCAAGAGGAAATACATTGCATCCAGTTTGGAGGTATGTTCTAAGTTCTTTTTTAGTTGGATAACATTTTCCGTTGAATGCCTTTTCCAAAATAAGTGACATTGAGCCTATATCTAAAACGTTTATTGTACACTTAAGACTGAACACTATCTACATTTAAAACAATCCAGGGTTATTGAAGTGTTTATGATGATTTGTGGATGGGTCCTCGAGCAAAATTTGGGGGAAATTTGCCAACTCATATGTTTGGGGAAACTACCTGCAATTATTTGCAGGTACGTTCTGCACTGAAAATGTATGCAGGTTCACTTCTGCCAAGGATAGCAGTTAGTGCTTTTTCAAAGTGGATTGAGAAAAGAATACCTCGAAAAATTGCTGGAGGTTATGCCAAAGGGTTTCCCAGTGTGGACATGCATTTTGCTCGTGGCAGTACATAACATTTTCAACGTTGTAATGCTATTTTGGATTTTGCTCAAGTGAAATTTTATACCTCGTTACTGTTCTGCTTGGGAAATACTTGTGCACTTAGGTGCTCTTGGAAATCTGTGCTTGGGTTAGATTTCATATTCTACTGAATTTCTTTTTGAACTCTGATAAATCAGAAATTACTAACTAGCTCAAAATTGAGGAGAAAGCATGCACAAAGACAATTCTCACTTCATTTCTGTGAATCAAGTCCAGTTTGTCTTGCATTATTCTTTGTTTTAAAATCTTCATTTGTATGAGAATTTAGAGGACACACGATAGTGCACGCCAAGGAGAAAGTTTCAGTGCTACATACAAAGTACAACCAGTACATCCATCACTGAGGGCAATTGTTTGGATTCAATGCATAGGAAAAAGATCAAGTCTCCTATTTGGAAACAAATCAATAGGAATCACCCAGATAATCCCTAAGTACACAGTGTTACCTGTATGGTGACTTGTACAGCTACCTGGTGAATCCACCCTTCCCCCAAACCAACCTCAGAGTATGAGCGGTATCTTAGAAGTAAAGGTACAGATTCTCACCACAAAAACAAGTAAGGTACACAGACTTTGAAACTGTCCAGACAACTTATAATTAATTCCATACCACCCCAGCCGACACGAATGCACACCATACCCAGATAAATATAAAGCACATCAAAGAAATTTCAGTCCGCAACCACCAACATTGCATTCCCATTGACCCATTGTCATATAGATGTTCCCCCAATGTTACCAACAGAGCACCAGACCACCTCTCAAGTAAGAGGGAGATCAACGATTATGCCCCACCTATGACCAACTTAAAAGAATGGGTGGGCAACGGGCCTGTGCAAAAAAAATCTAGCTGGACCGAAATTAACTCTCCAATGCTGTATCATCGTTTTAATCATCATTCTGTGTTGACAAAAATAGCTTCGGAGCCTCCATCAACCACTTCTCATGATGACTCGATACAGAGGCCCAGTTTTTCTCCGTAAATGTCTGTGAAAATAGATCTTGTAAAGTGAGCACCACCGCTGTAGTGGTGAAGAATAAATGCATAGTAACTATGCTGTACAGGCTCAAGGCCACCCCTCGAATATTTTCCCAAGTATTGGATTGATGGAGTAACCCTAAATTTCCAGAACCTGGTCTTCGTGCACTATATAAACAAGAATGATTATTTTGGATTTACTCTGGAGAGCCTTTGATTGCTTTGGCATCGGCTGTTACAGAAGATTCTGGATATATACAAATGCCACTTGATATGCTTTACTTAATGAAATATAACCCTAAAAAAGTTTATATGTAAGTGTTTTTTGTGATATAATCACAGAGTGAGGACACTGTCGCAGCATCCACCAAAAGCAATCAAGGGATCTTCAGAGTAGAACTGACAGAACCTTTGTTTGTATAGCATAAAGGGGGTGCCGTCCGGTCACAAGCTGTGAGCCCTAAACAGTGGGACAGTTGACCAGAATACCACCACTGAGTAGGTTGAATACCGTCCTGCAACTGGAAATCCTCAAAACACTGGAGCATGACCTTTCAGAACAAATCCTGAATGCACCCAAGACCCACCTCTGACCATTCATTTCAGAACAAGAGACTGTACCCTAACCGTGCCTCAGAAAGTAGATGCGGATGCACCTTACCTCCTTTGCTGCTGAGGCTTTTTACTTCCCCAGTGACAAGCCGTTTGGTGCACTTTTGCACTCAAAAGTTCATAGATCTTTTTCCCACAAAAGGTACCATGCTAAATTCCCATCCATGTATCCACATCTTGGGGATTCGAAAAATACCTAGGGTGTATTGATTCCCCTGGTATAAAACAAGAAACTAGATCAAATGTAGCAATATTTTGAGTTTTTTTTTAGAACAATTGGAAAAACGTGATGTGCAAGAAAGTGTATGTATTATTTTCTAAAACGGCATAAACAAAAGGTTTGCTATGCCAAGAATACCGTCTTCTAGCTTTCAGGAACAAGCAGCAGAGTTGTAAAAACAAACATTTTTTTTACCAATGTTGTGCATTCTTATAAGTGATAGACCATATTTTCTATTTGTTTTTCTGGCTTCAACCTCCTTGCAGTTTGCGGTAGAAACAGGTGTGAAACAAATGGATGAACCCAGATAGCTATTTTGCGTTCTAAAAAATAAAAACAATTCGGAATTCTGCAAAGCGTAATGTGTTATTGTTAGTTGTCCAAAAATATGCGATACCTGAGAAAGCAACTAAGTTGCAGTTTACAATAATTTTTAATTGTGTACCAACCATGCAACAATTCACATGGTACAACGTAACGAATGAATGAAAAAAATGGCATTAAGGAAAAGTGTATTATTTATGAAATGAGCACAAGACACTGAGCTTAAAAATGCACATCTCTGACTTTGCGGGTACCCATAATATCACATGATTCAGAGGGACTTTAAAAAATGTATTCTTTCTTTAAACTGGCTAACATTTAGTAGCCACACATGGAGAAAAATTCAATTGATAATATCAAATGTTGCACTTTTCTGTGTTCCCACACTGCTCCCAATAAAAATGGCACCTCACTCTTATGGCTGGGCCTAGCGCCTGCGTCGGGGAAGGCCTCAATATGTAGCATGGCAACTGGTCATAAAAATGTCCTTTTTTAAGCAATGTGGTTCATCCCCATTTCTAAACTACCCAGTTTCTCACTCCTTTTCTAAGCCAGGTTCACATTTAAATCAAGTTGAATCTAAGTAGTGTGGCTCACTGGTTAGAGGCGGCAGACCTGAGAGCAGAGGACGGCCCGGGACCAGGGTTTGATTCCCGGCGCGGCAGGTTTCTGGACCAGGGTCAGCGGACTCGATAATTCTCTCGCCTCGGTGCCCACTCTGATCAGCGATCACACTCGGCAACTCTGGGCATTAGCTTGCCTCATCTTCACTAACGGCCCCACCAGACCGCCAGGGATGCCTGGTCTTACCCTGGAGATACCCATTAAGGGACCATCTCTCAGGGAAGCCAGGAAGGGTTTCGCAGCGGTCGAAGCGCCTTGGGACCCTCCGGGTAAGTAGTGCGCTATATAAATGCCTATACATACATACATACATACATACATACATACATACACTGTACATTCAATAGTAAATAAAAAAGTAAATAAATAGTAAAATACGAGTGCAAAAAATATAGTGAAAAAATATACATTTATAGTGCAAAAATAAGACTTCAGAAACTGCTTAGTAAGGTATTCACTACCCTGGATAAAACCAAACCAACACCTGTTCAAAGCCTTATCAGTTCATGTTATTCTTACCCACAAAGCCTTGAAACGTTTACTTCACCATGCACCAATATTACACGCCTGTCTTGATCAGCTAACGTTTTTGTGTCCTACTTCTCAAAAAGCACTACTATGTAAGAAACTTGTGCTACATTAATCACTTCGGTCCTGACCTATAGTGTAACGGATGGTACACAGTCGTCAGGTGGTGGAAGATATTAAGTCTGCCTCCCTGACAGACTACTTTCAACTAAGTTCAGCTATCACCGCTGGCCCAGCGAGGATCTCTCTACCTTGACAGGAACCGCCATCATGGTCTACGACACAGTGAATAGTATCCCTAGAATACAGTAGAATAAGGCAGATTGAGGCGAGGCCTTACATTTCTGTGCTGTGTGATTGGCTGGTATCCCTAGGATGCAAACATCAAATACAATGGCACTGTATCGAGGTAACATGGAACAACATCAAGGACATGCAGGAAGACCCATTCTGATGGCGCACCCTTTTGTCCAATTAGAAAGTAACGGTGTTTGCAAATTAGGAATGAACATAAATAAAAACCCAAGGTAAGTTTATTTTACAACTCTTTGCATATTCATTTGCGTAGTCGTTGTAGGTTGTAGTAAATGCATTACTCTGACAGACTCTCTTCAACCAAACCAAAAAGGTGTGGTTTACAATAGCAACGTTGCCTCAGGCAGGTAAACTAGTGTTGAGCCTGCATGCAACCGCTTGTGTGTCATTGTTTTTCTCTTGCATTCATTTCTACTGTAACAAAAGTATATTTTGTTTCCAGACATGGCAACAGCATAGTTTAAAAACCCGCATGCCTTTGTTGCTATTTAATTTAGTAAATGTTTTTCAGTGTTCTTTTCTCCCACAGTTTAGAAGCGCATCAAATACCAAATTTAAACTTTTCAGAGTTAATGGCCCCTTCACCTTAGACTGACCTCAATATCGCTCAAAATAACTTCGTTTTTGCGTTCATTTGGTTATACTAACATTGACTAGAAACATGTTTTCTTTTACGCTGTGCTGTTGAGTGACATGGCTGAACAATAAGAGGAATCTATTTCACGCTGCGACAATTTTAATCCTTGTAATAGTTTTGTTTAGAACTGATTGGATAAAACACAGTAGCAATTTCTTTATGTTCCAGGCCTTTTGCCAGTGGAATGATTCGCCAATTAGTGTTTATATTACTGAAGTTTTACAAAGCATTCGCTCTCTGTTTTCATGATTCGTATTCTGGTTTAATCCGGTCTTGCTTCAGTCAAACCTCCCTGCTAGTTAGTGGCTTGTAACTATTTGTGAAGAAGGAATAAAACGTTGAGGTCCCGATGTACAAAGAGGCATTTGGTCAATAGTGGGTGAAAATTGTGCATTGATTGTATGTGCCCAGCCTGTCAATCAGTCCGGGATTTATAGAGCACACTACTCGCCTGTGAGGGTACCAAGGCGCTTGGGGGTACGGGCAGCTCCGTGGTCATCCGAAGAGCCAGGTCTTGCTTGAGATCTTTTCTGAATAGGTGCAGTGTCGGGCTTTGTCTAATGGGGAGAGAGAGTTTGTTCCATGTCTTTGCCTCGATGTAGAAGGATCTACCACCCGTTCTGGCCCTGTGGATGCTGGGGACCGTGGCTAGGGCTGGTCTGTGGAGCGCATTTTTCTCTTGGGGGTGTGGAAGAAGATTCTTTTGTTGAGGTATTGGGGTCCGGTGTTATGGAGGGCTTTGTAGGCATGTGTGAGCAGTTTGAGGGTTATTCTTGTTTTTGACTGGGAGCCAGTGGAGGTCGTGGAGGTGATGGGTGATGTGGTCATGTCATGGGATGCTGAGGACGAGTCTGGCGTTTTGGACGATCTGGAGTTTGCAGAGGAGTGTTTTGTTGATCGCGGTGTAGAGCGTGTTTCCATAGTCCAGTCTGCTGGTGATGAGAGTGTGGGTGACAGTCTTCCTGGAGTTGGGGGTGGGGGGCATTTGAATGTCATGCTCAGTATGGGGAGGGTGTTGAAAGGTGGAGGACACCGCGTTGATCTGGCAGTTCATGGTGAGTGAGCAGTCGAGTATGATGCAGAGGTTGCGAGCGTGGTCCGTAGGGGTGGAAGGGTTTCAAGGGCAGTGGGCCCATCAGGTGTTGACGCATGTGGAGGTGGTGGAGCCGAGGATGAGGACTTTGATTTTCTCTGAGTTGAACTTCAGGCAGCTGCTGCTCATCCAGGATGTGACGCCCTTCATTCCTTCTTGGAAACTGTATCTGGTGATGTCAGGTTCCTTGGTGAGGGAGAGGATGAGATGGGTGTCATCGGTGTATGAGACTATGTTGAGTACGTGTTTTCTGAAGATGGTAGCAAGGGTGGCCATGTAGACGTTGAAGAGCGTGGAGCTGAGGGAGGATCCATGGGGTACTCCGCATTTGATCTCTGTGGGTTCAAAGAGAAAGGGCGATGCACCAGCATTGGTATATGCCAGCGCATACAGGATTTGACTTCTGCACAGCAGGAGCACTGATTACCTCAAATTATCAAAGAAGCCTATGCTACATGAGGTAGAGATAATTTGAGAGCCAAACCTGGTAAAACCCAATTGAAGAGTTATTCTGAAAAAGATAACTCTATGCAAGCACCTGACTATTCAACAAAGAAGAAATGGGACACTAAACACTGGAATAAAGACAAGATAGAATCACAGGGTGGGTGTCCCAACAGGAATCCACTGAAAAATGATAACCCTGATAATAGACCTCCTGGCAAGTATCAGGATACTGATACTTGTTCATCTTGTTCCTTCCAGTAGTCATCCAAAATGTTTTGTAGAGAAGTGAACGGTCTGAGCGCAGATTGGAGGAGCATGTGAAAATGAAAAAGACTTGCAATGCTCATCTGACTACATAACCAAACAGGAACATAAATCAAAACCTTCCATGCCTCAATTCAAAAAGAAGAAGGTAGCCAGACTTAAGCTCAGACATGCCATGGATATTGAGGACTCTGCTTCTGAGTGGGAAATGTGTGGTGACAATGCTCGACAGTGCGGCAGAAGTCACAATAGTTCACCAAAACCTGATGGATTGTCTGGTGGGAGTAGTGCTTTCTGTACTATTGCAGCCCTCTGTCATCAGATGGGGCTTACAAGTACATCTTGGTAGCAGTGGCTTCCTGTTCTCAATTCCTGTTGATATGGCCACAGCAATTGGTTGACGCCCAAACTATTATAAAGGATCTGCAAGTCTTTATTGGGACTTATGGAGTTGGCACACTGCATGACGACCAGAGTCTGGCGTTTAGCTCTAGGGCTTACAGAGAGGCCATGGGAAGTTTAGGTTTGACCCTGCATTTTGCATCTCCATACCATTCCGAGGGAAATGCAGTTGTCGAGAGGAAAAGTTGTGAATTAAAGCAGTGTTTAACAGCAAGGGTACAAGGCTCACATCACAGTTGGGTACGTCACCTATATGGAATTCAGATGGCACTTACTACCATGTAGAGAAAATCCATGGGTGGTCAGACTCCCTATGAAATCCTGTTTGGGGTAGAGATGTGTGTCCCAGATCTCGACAATCCCAGTGCAGTGGTGGCTGAAAGACCATTTGACGTCAATGAATTTTTGGCTCTTTTTAGGAACTAAACAATGTCAGGGACGAACAAAGCAACATCCAAGTGAAATGCACTGCCACTGGAGAAGTGAAGATAGTTCCAGCGAGGCCTGGCTGGATCCTGAAGATTAAGGATCTGGTCAGGGAAAATATGATGATTGGGATATTGATACAGTGCTTGAACTGCTAGAAGATCTAGAACATTCAAATGTGATTAATTGTAGGATGGATCTAATTATGATGACATGCTCTGTTTTAGCGTTACGGTCATCATTTTCTGCATGAAGCAAGTATTTTATGGGCTGTTTACAATTATACTCAATTGGAACCTTGAACCTACACCACAACTGGGTAGGTCAAAAACATTTGCACAGACATTTGCTTACTTTTCTAATTAGGATACTACTGGCCCTGCCTCCATATTTCTATAGACTTGCACCATCACCTGCAAAGAAAAATATGCTAACTAACAGCAAGTGGATATATTCCACTTCCTTTCTTTCACAACTGTCTATATTTAGTTGGACGGCAAGCATGGCAGACGCAGCCTAGTTGAGCTCCGTCCCCGCCAGCCGTTTATCCGTCCAAATATCCTGTTCTTCCCCATCGGACAGCGACCCCGAGAGTAGCGCTCTGTGCAGAGGGTCGGCGGGCTCTCATCGGTGCCCTTCTTGCTGGGATTGTGCCGCAGGAGGCGAGTGAGGGCGGACGGACACAGTGCGGCCTGGGTGGCCTACAGAAGCCGGGGAGCTCGAGTTTGGCGACCCCGGGGAACAGCATACGGAGGCGGCGGGGGCTCGGCCGGAGGGCGGCGGACCTGTGGTTACGGAGGGTCACGCCTTGCCCTGTACAACCCGGAGACGTCCCGGCTCCCGACCGGTGGGTGCTGGCCTTGCTGCAGAGGCCCCTCAGGAGGCGGCGGAGCAGAGGGGCCGGCCGGAGAGCGGGAGAGACATTGCCTGCGTGGGGCGGCCCCGCTGGTGACCCTCCTCCCTGGCCTTCCCCGGGATGATGTGAGCTGTGCACTGGGGGAGTTGTTGTGACCCCGGAGGAATCATCAGGAGTGGAAGAGGCCTGTGCCAACGGCGGCAGCCCGGGACCTCGATTTCCGCGCAGCCCAGCAGCGCGCCAGTGGAGTGGCCTGGGGCCTAGCCGTGGAGGACGCCGGCTGGGTATCTTTGCGGGGTTTGACCGGCCCGGTCCACAACATTGGGAGCCCCCGCCGAGCGGGTGGAGAGCAGGAGACCCGACAGCCCCTACATCAAGGTAAACGATGGGGGGCCCCCTTGGCTGCTGCGGTGGACTTGCGCCACACCGGACAGGGGTCGGTGGTGGTTGGAACTTGGTGGAGGTGATCAGGGGCCCCGGTTGTATGCACGACTGCTGGAGTTGGACATTGAGGGGCGCAGTCGGGGACGGTGGAGGCCGTGGTGGGGTGCCTGGCCCGGCTGCTCGGCGGTCGGCCCCCCTCTTGAGTGGCGGTGTGGGCGGTGATCCGACGGAGCCTTTTCGGCGAGATTGGACATTGGCACAGCGAGACAACTATGACCCGCGGGGCAGGTGGTGGTGGGGGAGGCCCCAAGCAGGGACCCATCGACAAGTTCACAGGGCCGGGAGGCAGTGCGGGTGCCTCCGTTGGATCTCAGGCAGCCGGACCTGACAACGCGGCACTAATGGCAGCCATCACCCAGTCCCAGGATGCATTGGAAGCGAAAATTGGAGCGGTGGGGTCGTATGTTACGCTACTGCGCCAGGACTTGCGGAATGTATTTTACCGCATTACAGAAGCCGAAACGCGGATATCAGGGGCGGAAGATGACATTGTGACCCTAAAACGCAAGGTGGCTAACCTGGAATCCGTTCAAAAGGCGTGGAGGATGCGGAAGGGCGCGCCAGGCGCAACAACCTCCGTTTTGTTGGACTGCCCGAAGGCTGCGAGAAGGGGTACATGGAGGGCTTTCTGACGCGGTGGCTTGAAAGTTGACTGTCGCCTGACGCTTTGTCCCGTTGCTTTGTTATTGAGAGGGCGCACCGGGCCCTAATGCAAAAACCACCGGAGGGAGTGAGGCCGCGGCCGGTGATTGCGAAGCTTCTTAACTACCATGACGGAGATGTGATCCTAAAGCAGGCCAGAGGGAAAGAACCCTTGTGATATGAAAACCATACTATCCTGATCTTTCCAGACTATACAGCAGCGCCAATCTTTTACGGCAGCCAAGGCCCGGCTGCGAGACCTGAAAATACAGTATGCTCTTCTCTATCCAGCCCGCTTGAGTCATCTATCAATCCCGTACACACTTTTTTGATTCCCCGGAGGACGTGTTTCTGTGGACCGACGAAATTAGACCGGTGAAGGTGCACACTCCCCAGGGGCGAGACTCTGACTCCTCACATGAAGATGCACAGACGAGATCCTCTCGCGACGGAAGGCGCAAGGACAATTGGAGATCCCGATCACGACAGCGGTCTGTGTCGGATACTGTCTCGCAGAAGGCGACTGGGGTGGCTGAGAAACAGAAGAAGGGCACGTGAATGCGCTCAGGGACATATTGCTGACACTGATATAACTCTCTGCTTATCTGGGGCGTGTGCCTGTAGGGAGAGGAATGTATCTGCGCTATATGCGGGCTCCAGTGAGCGAGTGCGGGGTGACTGTGGATGGGGGAGGGGGGTTTACGGGCGGGGAGGGGTTCCTCCCAGTTGAGGGTTGGTGGGGGTAGGTGTTGGGAGAGTTGACTAAAGTTATGGGGATCCATTGGTGGGGTGGGTTGTCGGCCTCCTGTTGGGGGCGGAGGCCCTGCTACACCGCGACAGGTACTTAATTGTTTCTTGAGGTATGGGGTGGGGGGGGATCCGGGGAGTTGATGGGTGTTGACTTGGGGGGCAGAATGCACGGCTCTGATGCAATTACAGTGGTGGCTGAGGGTACACACAGGTGGCGAGCGTCATGGTTATTGGATACGAAGGGTCCTTGATGTCGAGCCTGGATAATGGGGCCGTTGGGCCCGGGGCCACACTTTGTGTCCTTAGTTGGAACGTACGAGGGGTGTTGGACAAGATCAAGCGGGGGGCGGTTCTGAAACAGGCTAAAAGGGTGGCGGCAGATGTTGTGATGCTGCAAGAAACTCATCTCCTGGGGACTAAAACACTATGCCTCCAGCGATTTGGCTACAGTCAGGTCTTCCATGCGGGCTTCGCCAGGGGGTCCAGAGGCGTGGCCATACTGGTGCATCGCAGGGTCCCATATGTACACTCCACCCACTGGATTGACCCACAAGGTCAATACGTTTTTGTTCAGGGTACATTGGGGGAGGAATCAGTAGTGTTTGGCTGTGTGTATGCTCCGCCCCCTTTGCAGTGGACTCTCGTGGAAAAGATTTTGTCAATATTGGCGGATATCCCAAGTGTGCTGGCCGTCATCGGTGGAGACTGGAACTATGTGATGGATCAGGCACGCGATAGGTACAGGCCGGGGGGGGGGGACAGGGGTATTCGGACATACAAAATTGCACGACATGATTAGGAACCTGGGATGGGTAGATACATGGAGACACATACATGGCGCGCAGCGTGAATACACCTTCCTCTCAGCGGTCCATAAATCCTTCTCTAGGCTGGACTATATCTTTGTTCTCCTGGTGGCTCAGGGTAGGGTGGAGGCTGCAGATATACTACCGCGGGGGCTGTCGGACCATTCTCCGGTGGCAGTTACTGTTGGATTGGACCGGAGGAGGCAGCCATTTGGCTGGCGCCTATCGGTCTGGCACCTACAATTAGGGGACTACCAGGCTCATATGAGGAAGGCCATAGCACAATATCTGGCTGAGAATACCAGAACAGTGCCAAATAAGGCAACACTCTGGGAGGCCATGAAGCCCACATTGCGGGGCATAGACATAGCGTGGTGTGCGGCGGCCAGGAGGCTGCGTAGGGAGACTCTGGATCGAGCGGAGGCAGACATATGGGACTTAGAGCGACGTAGTGGCCCCGAGGGAGAGGGCCAGGCGGTGGAGCAGCTGCTGCTGGCGCAGTAGTCTTACACTTCATTGTTACTGGTCGAGGCGCGGAAGCTGTGGCTGGCGACCCGTAGCAGGGTATATCAGTGGGGGGATAAATCTGGGACGATGCTGCATAGATTGTGTCAGGGCCAGATCCATGCTCAGACCCCTCCGAGAATTCTAGATGACTCCGGTGCCCCGATGACTGACCCCATGTTACTTGTGGAGGGCTTTGCGACTTACTATGCCGACCTGTACTCCCCACATGAATGCATTGACGCGGGTCTGATTGACAAATTTATAGCGGATCTGCCACCACAGGCGATTGCAGATGAAGCCCGCGAACGTCTGGATAAACCATTGACAGAAGATGAACTGAGTGTCGCTCTTGGGGATTGAATACAGGGAAGGCCCCGGGCCCCAACGGCTTTCCCAGCGAATTCTTTAAGAAATTCCACCTCCAACTAGGAACCCAGTATAGGGCGGTGGTAGAGGAGGCACGGGAACATGGTAGTCTGCCCCAGGACTGAAGACATGCTGTGGTAGTAGTATTTCACAAGCCTGGCCGGCCGCCTGAGCAGTACTCGTCGTACCACCCGCTTTCCTTGTTAAATGTGGAGGCCAAGGTCTTAGCTAAGGCGCTAGCCAATAGGTTACTGCCGTATATTACCAAACTTATACATCCAGACCAGGCCGGCTTTATGCCCAAACGGGCGACGCGACACAACATCAGGCGGGCCCATGTCGTAGTGGCGGCGATTCGGTCCTCCGGGGCGCAGGCGGCGCTATTTCTGGCGGACATGGACAGGGCGTTCGAGTCACTCAGTTGGACGTATCTTTTTTCGCTCCTGCCGTGGCTGAATTTAGGGCCGGTATTTCTGTCGTATGTGAAACTGCTCTATACCGACCTCACAGCCTCCGTTACAGTGGCGGGGCGGTGTCTTCGAGATTTATCATCCGGAGGGGCACAAGGCAGGGTTGTCCCCTCTCGCCTTATCTATTCACCTTAGCCATGGAACCCCTAGCCGCCTGGGTCCGGATTGACGTGCAGCTGAAGGGCTTCGAGTGGACAGGAAATCTGTCAGACCGCATTGCATTATATGCGGACGACGTCCTGTTTTTTCTCACAGACCTCAATAAGTCAGGGCCTCGCCTCATGCGCATCCTACAGATCTTTGGTGAGACATCGGGCCTATACATGAACCCAAACAAATCTACTCTCTGGGTGCTAGGAAATGGCCCGACGATCGGGGATTGGGCATTGGAGCTCCAGATGGCAACTGGAGGAATTAAATACCTAGGGGTGTTCCTGACAGATCCCAGCTGTTGCATGGGAGCGTAATGTGGTGCCGGTCTGGGAGCGTACTCAGGCAGATATTAAAATATGGTCCCGCATGTCACTGACCATCTATGGTAGATCGGCCATATTTAAAATGGTGGCTTTGCCCAGACTGCTGTATCAGTTGCAGAACTATCAGTACCTGATCCAACCCTCATGGTTTAAGCAAGTAAACACAATCCTGGGACAGTTCCTCTGGGTGGACGGCTCCGCTAGGGTGGCGTTGCGCACGTGCTTTCGCTCAACGTATGGAGGGGGGTTAGCGACCTCGGACGTTCTTTCTTATTACCAAGCGTCCCATCTCCTAGTCTTAAATGAATGGTGGTATGGGGACAGGGGAGAACCGGCCTATGCTCTGGAAAGGCTACTGATGGAGCCACATACGCTCCACACGCTGCTTTATGCACCAAGGGAGCACAGGGCCTTGCCGTCGGTGATACAGGTAGTTTTCGACGTCTGGCGGCGAGCGTTGCAGCGAATGGGATGGTGGCAAACCTTGACCGAAGAAACCCCCCTTTGGCGCAATGGCCACCTTTCAGGTTTGGCATCCCTATCGGGATTTGCGGGATGAGACGCCATTGGCATTTCTAGGTTGGGGGATGTTATGACAGGGACAACGCTCAAGTCGTTTCAGGAGCTAAGCGCGGAGTATGACATGCCCCGCGCGCAGTTCTTCCGTTACTTACAATTTCGCCATGCCCTGTCTCCGGATCTGGAGGGTCTGATGTCGCTTCCCGAGTTTAGCCCACGAGAGGCCCGAGTTTTTATGGGGGAGTTGGACAGTAAGAAGATTTCCTGCATCTACCAAATCCTGATTATACACTGCTCCACTGATTTACACAAACTTAAGGAGAAATGGGAGGCTGATGTTGGGCCTGTATGCAGCACCAGGCAATTCCAGGCAATTCCTATTGATTCCTGGTCATACTATAAGGGAGATCTGCGTTCACGGTCATGGAGTCGGTGATAATGCCCCATCTCCATTGACGGGCGATATAGGGTTAGTGCATGTACAGTCAGCCCTAGATCATGCTGATGCCCTCCTTTCGCTGGTGGGCAGGATATGGAGGAGCAATGCATGCACAAAGGTAGGGCCACATTGTGGTGATGCTTCATCTAATCTATATGTAGCCTACAAATAGAAACTTCGTGCAAAGAGACAGAGCCAGCATGTTTTGATGCCACCTCTCCTGTCCAGTAGAGGAGCACAGAGACTGATTCAAGCTCTACTGATGGTATCTTAACTTCCTGGAAACCATGCTGCTGTCAAGTTTTCTGATGCTGTGTGCGCACTCTTCTGGTAATTAAGGTACTTTTAGCATGCAGGTTTTCCAATGAGTGTTAATATTAGCCCATTAGCAGCAAATGCTTCATTTGAATCTGGAAGGCAGTCTTTGCCATCTCATCCACTGGGCTGTTTAACTCTGTGACTGCGTATAAGGAAAAAGAAGCATTTGCAAAGCAATAGGCTTCACATTTGCAAGAGTTTGAGCTATTGGCATTCTAAATGACAATGCCTTATACTTGCGTTTTGAAAACCTGCAAGCGGTGAGTAAACACTCACTTTGTATTTGTAGTCCTTGCTTACAAGAAGCAAGGCTGGCAGATATGGAGGCGCAGTTACTGTCAGCCTTGCTTCTCCTAAGTAATGACTACAAGTACAAAGTGCATTTTATGCACCGCTTGCAGGAACCCAAAACACATAAATAAAAGGTATTGTCATTTACAATGCCAATAGTTCAAACTTTCCCAAAAGCGAAACCTATTGCATTACAAATGCTTGTGATGACAAGTTATCTCTGGGGAACTACGTTATAACATTCTCCGGCACTGGCTTTGCACTGTTATGTGGTATTAGGAAGGTGTTTCCTGTTGTACCCCAAATCGCTAATTGTACACTGTCTTATACTTAGATTGGACTACTGTAATTCATTATTACCTAGCCCTGTAGAGTATCTTATCAATGGAGTGCAGAGAGTTCACACTTTCTCTAAATAGATCTCGCCAATCCTTGGCAATGAGTGCTTTAAAGGACCTGCACTGATTGCCAATTAGGCAGAGAATAACTTTCAAAGCCATGTGCATTGTGCATGAGGCAAACATGGCAAAGGTCCGGTGCTGTTTCATTCCAAGTATATACTCCGGGGAGACCTCTCTGTTTGAGTATGCAAGCCCGGTCTGCGTGAACAAATTTCACAAGAAGCGGCAAGGGCATAGTGCCATTACTGTTCAGGCTGGCCAGCTGTGGAATAAACTGCCTTCTCCTCTTAGATCAGCTACAAAGCTTTAAAGACCTGGCTGTTCCCCAAGTAACTGGTCATGTTCGTGTTTCGTGTTAGTGTTTCTTTCGAGGGTCCAGTGGCATTGTGTGTATCTCTCTTGCTATTTGCTCCAGGATACCAGCGTGGTGACAGTTGCACTTTATATATTTATATATATATATATATATATATATATATATATATATATATATATATTCATCATAATAATAAGGTATTGCAAATGTACTGTAGTCAAACTTGACACTCCACTTCTATGAACCAGAGCCCACTTGCGCCATGTTAGAGTGGTTAGAATCATTCTACAAACCCCAAATAAAATAACATTGCATCAAGATGGGAACACATACACACCTAGTACAGTCTAGGTAAAACCATTGTTATGTTATGATATGCAGGTTTGTAGAGTGCACTATCACCCAGGAAGCTATCCTGGCGGTGAGCAGGTGTGAGTCTAGCAAAATGTAGGTCCTAGTGGGACTACTCAAACAGCGAAGTCTTCAGCTAACGGTGGAATTCAAGAAGTGAGCAGGGGCCTCTTATATGCAGCTGCAGGTTGTTCACCCTTTATGAGCAATGTAGAAGGCTTGGCCTCTGGATCTAGTTTTCCATATGCACAGCTTCAGATGGTTGTTCTTCAATGGGCAATTTTAGTCATGCAGGTATTAATCTTGATCTGGGTACTGGGCGCCTTGTTGTTGGGAGCGAGAAGGAGCTGTGTGGCATAAGAGAAGACCGTTAAGTCATGAGAGCAGATGATGCTGACTAGTGATCATGTAAGCATTGAAGAGGGTCGGGCTTAGGAAGGATCCTCACAGAACTGCACAGATGAGGGTCACAGATATTCAAGGTGTACGGTGCCAGGTCAACAGACTGGTTCTTTCCAGTCAGGAAGGAGCAGATCCATTGGAGTGCATTTTCTTTGATTCCTGTGCCACCTAGGAGCTGGATGAGAATGGGGTGGGAGAGGTCCAGAAGGATGGGGGCAGAGTCTCCTCCATCTAGAGATTCATGCGATGTCATCCATGCTGGGCATGTGGTCCATTTACATTCTATGGTTGGGTCTTAAACTAGACGTAGTGGTGTTGAGGAAGTGCTGATTATTGAGGTAGCCAGTAAGACGTCTGTTGATGATTTTCTCTAAGATCTTAGCCGTGAATGGCAGCAGGGATATCGGGCCACTGCAACTCTTTGTTATATTGAATAGTCAGACGGATATATCACCCCTTTTATTAGAAGGGCTTTAACCGCATGCGCACTAGCGGAATTCCGCTAGCGCGCTGGGTTTTTCAAAATCGCACTTTGCGTGACGAGCTGGGCTCGTCATCAGTGTGCGAGCGGGCTACACCATGACGAGCCCAGCTCGTCATCAGTGTCGAAGGGGTTAAAAAAATCACATTACTCAAATAGTAGCAGTCATTCTGAATAGACACACAAAATCTTGATCACATCAAAATACTTAATGACCAATAAGTTTACGAAAATATTTTCCTTTTTTTTTACGATGGAGCTTTACATGTGCATGTATATAAAAAATCACATCGCACAAAGCTGTAGAAGTATATTTTGAATAGTCCATTAATTTACCAATCTTAAAATGCATACCTTTTACCTTAACACTGGTGGCACATATACTGAGAGCATACCTATAATTCACTACATTCTTTACAATTGTCAGTCACTCCAGCCTGAAATGATTGCCGTCCTACTGTTTAGTTTTACAATGCATTATTTGTACGACTTGGAAATGAATTGGATTTGGCTCACTGTTGAATACCAACATTTTTCCTATGTGTTTAATTTATTTTTATAATTGTACTGACTTTTGCTAGGAAGAGGCAATGCACCTGAAGTTCTACATCTACCACTGACATCTGCAGCATCAGACAGAATTTGGAGCCATTCACTCTTCAGTAATATTCAATTTTGGACGAAGAAGATTGTTGTCAAACGAGAGTCCGTCATAAACAACCAACCGGTAAGAAATATACATTGTTAATGCACTCTTACTTCCATGAATGATTAAATGATGATGTCTTGTTTATAGCTTTTATATATTTAATTAAAACGAAATGTTTCAAAACTGTATGTCTAGAGTCTACAGTTGACACAGAAACTTAATACATTTATGTGGTACACCTGGGAGCTTGCACCCTGGTAGATACTTCCACCTTGGAGGTGGTGCAAGTTAGATTGGTTTATTGCTAGGTCAATAAAGTTTGCAAAGTAGACTGAGAAAGATCAAGAAGCAAAGCAGCAAAAGTTTTCTCTCCATTTAGACATTTGGTGACCAGGCTTGTCTCTACTCCCACTGGGCATCTGCAGGTATTAGCATACTCAACCTCCAAAATACCCCACAGTCTGCCACAGTACAAGAAGCATGTCTTGTGGTGCAATAACCAGGAGGGTATTGTGTATTAATCAGTCGCATTAAATAATTTTACTGTCTAGTAGGTAAGTTGTCTAAGGCTGGTTTTTGATGGTTGTCGGGTAATTCATAACTGACTCTGGTGGCATGACCTATGTGCCTTAATGAGTAATTTCGCCTTAGTAGTTTGAAGTGTGATTTTGAATGTTTCTGAATTCCATTAGCTAATCTATGTTTTCCTGTTGTCCACATGAGCCCTCCTTGACTCCATCGCCCTTACTTATAGGATGGTGCTCTGAAAGAGTGTGCATTAAAGATCAAGGATGGAATTGTTATACAAGCGCTTTCTTGTAATGTCCCCAAAAAGCTTGGTATGCTGTTAAACCACAGTGCATTGGGACTTAGACGTGGTGTTCAGTATCAAGGCTGAATCCAGCAAGAAGAAGTTCAGGGCGCCCAAAACCTTGTTAGAGATCAAAGAAGTCTGGAATCCAGAATACTAAGAATGGCAAATGCACAAAATCCGGATTAGAACCAGCGGAGGTCAACCGTGAAAGGGAACTTACTCCTTTTGTTGTGGGGACATGATACACCGTGTGAACTGAGCAGAAAGATAAAGGGCACACTAACACCTGGGTTTGAACTACACCTTCAGCCCTCAATGTTGCTCTCTAGGATGTAAGAGTGGACAACAAATCAGACACACCTAAAGTTAGCAACAATAGTCCTGACGAGGAGGTTAACTGCATGAGTAGATTACAAGAATTGCTGTAGCGCTGGCATGAACAGGTATCTGAGGGGGTGAAATACAATTTGCTACAATGCAAGCAATGTTTGAAAGGCAAGTTGCTGTTATTTAATCTCTTGAAATATAAGGCACTTCTCTGCTGAATGAACCATACCATTGCATGTTAAAAGATACTATAAGGTGTGAAAAAAATGGAGTACATATTTCTCAACAGTCACAACGCAAATAACTGTGTCAGAGAAAGTAAAGTCCTTAAGAGGAGGGTTGAGACAAATGTTTATTTTCACCCAACTCAGTGATACCCCTTTTATCAGCCTCACAAGGATGAAAGGCTGAGTAGGCCCACCGGGATTCGAATCAGTGACCAAGATTTCAAACACATATCTCATGAGTGGATGCATTAGTCCACTGAGCCAGCAACCTGGACTCAGAAGCGCTTGTATTCGTAAGTAAGCCCTCTTCTTCCAACAGGAGTCAGGAGTATTCTGCATTTTGCTCCATGAAACAGGAGGCCAACCACTTGAGCTTTGGATACCAGCGTCAATCCCTGGAGACGAGCAGGTTTCAGTATTCTCAGATTACTTGAATCCTTTATTAATCCCTCTTCATCCAGCAGAAATCTACTCCCAGATGAATCCGTGCCCGTCTGATTGCTTTGGGGAGTCAGAATATTTTCCTGTATGCAGCTGTATTGCAACGCTCTATTGTCTCTGTGAGCATGCCAGGAAACGTAAGCTACCCAAAACTTATGGTATGTAACAATTTAGCCCGCGTGACTATCCGGATCCCCTCAGCCGTAGGACTCTGTAGTTTGTGGTGGAGTTTGATTAAGGCAAATGCAGTTTTGGTTGCCTTTTATTCCCAGCCTTTCTGCTCAAGAAAGATGTGCCCGTGTCTGACAGCTCGATGCTGAGATGGTTGTGTTTGCATGTCGTACTTAAGTTTTAGGGTACGAACTGCCATTTTAATGGATGTTTTTGGCTCTTTGGCCAAATACCAGAACTATATTTTTGAAGAATTTGCGGACAGGGACTTCTTCGAATAAAAGGAGTGCAGAATACCCAAGACCCTCTTCATCCCAGTTTGAGTAAGGTCCAGTAGCACCAAGTCATCCGCGTACTGAATGAGAGTCAATTTGTTGTGGCCTAGTTCCAAGAGAAAGATTTTTCCTTTCATGAGGTTTACACCTAAATCCGCTGTTTGTTGATTGAACAAGGTGGGTGCAATGACGCATCCCTGCTTCAGGCCTTTGTTTGTGTATATTTTTGCAGTGAGGAATAAAGAGCACAGTGATAGTTTAACAGCTAGAGAAGTAAGACAAATGTTGATTTTGAATATTTGATCTAGCACAGACATCGCTCCAAGAAGCAGAAGAGTGCATTTGCAGAGATCATTTTAATAGTGGAAGCAGCATCTCTATCATGAGATTCTACGATAGAACAGTATCCTATTTGAGGGTTTGCTGACACCAGATTATAGAAACTTGAATTTTGTGATGAGGGAGAAGGTGGGACATGATAATTAGGAGTATACCCTTTGCTGTTTAACTTTTTACTTTTTTATGTTGACCAATTGCAGATATTTACAATTTAAGTTACAAAAAGATTCTCTGATTCACACAAACCTTTGCCGAATTGAGAATTCTCCAAGATGCTCTGTATGCACAATATATATATATATATATTACAATTCGATTTGATCAAAATGTAGTAAAAGGCAGCATTTCCACATTTACAAAAATCTTTAAGGGTGAATTATTCAATAATTCAGGAATATCATAGAAAATGCACTGCATGCATTGAAACCTATTGACACATTGCCCTAAATTTGATGATTACAGAACCTAAACTTTAATGTAGTTATTGGTGCGATCGAATCTGTTAACGCTTCAGTCCGTGTGGATAACCGAAGTGTAATCCCCTATACTGCACTAGCACTGTTTTATAATCCACATACACACCACCAAGAGCCAGAAGAATGCTAACTTGACCACGAACAGCTTGATTTCGAGTTTGGCGGATGGGTTAATCCGTCACAAACTTGACTGATATCCGGTCTGCCGTATTATGAGTTCCATTATATTCCATTGTATATTATGGAACTCTTAGTACGGCGCATGGGACACCAGTCACGTTTGTGATGGAGTAACCCGTCTGCAAAACTCGTAATCCGGCCCTAAATGTCAGAGTTTGTCTACTTTACAAGCATTCTTGACAGTGGTCGATCAGCACAATCCACCAAGCTGTTTTCTTCAATTTATTACACAAAGAAACAATCCAAACCTTGGTTCACTTTTTTGCTTCACCTAAAAGAAAAAGATGGCGTAAGGAAGGTAAAACGAAGAGCAAAGGCAATGTATAGTGAATATGAAGAAAAGTATGTCAGGAAGATGAAGAGTGAGACAAGGGCATATGGAAGAGAAAGAATGAGAGAAATTTACAGGGAAGAGAAAGAGTGAAACCAAGGCACAGAGTTAGAGTGTTGTGCTCGAACAATGGGAGAGCAATAGACAAAGCAATGCACTTGCAAGGGAATGGAAAGCAAGCTTGAAAAAACAGGCCAGTACATCTTGGAGGGCATGAAAGAGTGGGCCAATGAACAATACAAAACGAAGCATCAATCTTAAGAGAAGCATAGGGAGTGAATATCCTTGAAGGATTGCTCAAAAGACCACTCTCACCCGCAGTAATTTTGAACTTTGTTATGAGCCACGTTCGAGTACTTATATGATTGATTTGCCCATTACTCCACTTATCATCCTCTT
Source organism: Lissotriton vulgaris (assembly GCF_964263255.1). Classification (NCBI taxonomy): domain Eukaryota; kingdom Metazoa; phylum Chordata; class Amphibia; order Caudata; family Salamandridae; genus Lissotriton; species Lissotriton vulgaris. Next base: position 147,628,475 of record NC_141690.1, on the reverse strand, counting down.
GTCAGATTCTCAACCAGTAGGGATATTCAGCTATGTGCCACATTACGGTAGTGGTGCTGGACCGTGCTAGGTGCAGTCGCAACGTCTACCTTCTGATGAATGTGTAATTACGAGGGAGACATCCCCTGCTCTCAACCACGAGGCCTGTAGTTTAATATGACTCTGGTTCTAACCGATCTGAATGAGGGACTGGTAGTGTTTTAATAATTTCCTTCTTTGTGCATGGTTTGACTGGATACCAGAACTAGGGAGTCCTGATACCTAGAAGAAGACCTTAGACCTTTTAAGGCTGTTGTATAGGTCGAAACATGTTGGTAACTGATGAATACAAAATGGGCAGGTAAATCATTGTACTTCACCATAATACCAGTTTCTTGTGTTTTTAAAGGATACCAGAGGTACTCACTAATAAAGAAAATCTTTGAGTATACCCCTAGGCATTTTTAACTATACTTGCATCAAAGAGGACCTGAGTATTTGTCCTGAAACAAGATTTATAAAATCTCCTAGGGCATCTTTCTCCCTCAGTTGAGTCTGCTGGAGTAGCATTGTTCTTACCCCAGTGTGAGAGGTCGCCAATGATGAAGCATGTCTTGATACATTAAGGGTGAGACGACCTCTCAAATATCTTTTGAAGACCCTATCTGCTTAAGTCTGAACTGTAAATTAGCAGTGGTGACAATACAATACACAAGTATTTTTTTGTGTTGATCTGTTAGCTAGGAGGACATACTTGAGGATTTACCTCCAATACTCTGTTGCGGGGATTGATATTCTGCTACCTTCCAAACTATAACAATTCTGCCATCAACCACTATTATGTTTATTACTTTAAATAAAGTCGGTCGCATTTTTAAATTGAGTACCAATTACATTTGCAATCTGGTCTTTGTTTAAACATTTCTATATAAACAGTCCACATTATTCATGCTTCTGCAGCAGCGAAAACAGTATTGCTGAACAAAGTAGTCTTTGACTAGGTGAGGTGTAGAATTGTATATTATAGTTTGATGTTTATGTCGAGTGACATGTCTATTAATATTGAAAAGTAAAGATTGATTGTTTGTGCTCCAGAAATTGTTGTTTCTTTTCATTTGAGAAGTGTATCGATTGTTTCACCGCTTGTATTACATTTGTGCATCATGTGTCTGTTTACTTCCCTCTCAAAAATAGTATATATTCTCATCACGAAAGTTTTAAATGTCAAGTAATCCATTACAAATGATTTGAATCCTTCTTCGTTGAGAGTGGTTTGTTTCTTCCGTTTAACTTAATGAGCTACAATTTTTTTACAGCGTGCAGACACGATAAGGACTTTAACATCTGACCATGGCCTAACCTTTGAGAAATGTGCAGTGGTGAGTTTAACTTGGTTTTTACTAATTCACACAAATATTTGCTTTATATTTGTCTCCACTTTTTGGACTTGTTCGCAGCATTCTGCCCAACCTCAATTAAAAAATGACTGGTATGTTCACCTCCCACCTAAAAGAATGCATTAGTAGACTTTTCAACAAATTCACAGTACTTTAGGTACGCATGATTTGGAACAGTATCACATATCTGATTGCTTGCTTTAAAAAAACGAGCATTGACAAAGCCATTTGGTTGACTTTAATTTGCTAACGATGTAAAGATAGGCATTTACAAATGCTGTTTTGAAGTGTTGCATGCATAAATGCTGTTTATTGTAGCGCGGCGGGGCCTGGAAGTCACTAGGCCGCAGCAGTGCTAAATTAAAGACACAAGACTATCGCTTTTACTCTCGTGGCCGGAAGACCCAGAGCGGTATCCGGCTTTTTATTTATCCCCTCGAGTCGAGCCCTGAGTTGTGTATGGATGCATGAAAACTGCAACATTGTAGTAGAGGGCCCGGGTGGCTCTCTACATCTCTCCTTTCTTTCGGTTCCAGACCACCATGTCCTCCCAGTTCATGAAGACGTATATACAAAGTCTTTCAGTCTCTGACTTGGTGCAGGATTCGGCCGGAGACCATACTTCTGGCTCCGGGAACTGGAACCAGCCAGAGCCCTGGACGGAAGACTCTCGGACGACTCAGTTGCTGTGTCTTGATGGGTCGACCTGGCAGCGTCTGCACCACCTTGGCTTGCTCGCCGGGGTGTCTCCAGCGATGAACTCTCCATGCTGGGTGAGGCCGGAGGGGAGGAGCTTGGAAGTGTATCTTGATAGTTGGATACTTCTGGGCCCAGCTCCTTCTCGCTGTCTTCTTGAACCTGGACACGTTCCTCGTCACAAAGTGCTGTCCCTTTTGAGCAGTGACCATGGTCCCCTGAATGCCCACAACGGTCCATACTTATGGCTCGCAGGGCCTCCGGAACTTCCAACCGGGGTGTTGGTCTTTGATCACGACCCCGGTCTCCCACTCTTAGCTGGGGTTCTTGTGCCCTTCGGGCTTCGCTGGCTTTCCGGGTTGTTCTCTCCCTCCTTGCTTGGACCGCCTCATCGTCCCACTCCACGGGCACCCACATCGGGTCCGACGGGATACTGTCTCATGGGGCCCGCTTGAACAGTTGGTTGTGCTGTGAGGGGTCTGTTGATACGCACCAAGGAATTGGTCGAGAGCTGTCTCGGTGTCTTCTCCTTCTCCCACAGCATTGCGCAGCGCTCAGTTGAGTGTCCGCATCAGACGTTCCACTTCTCAGTTTGCTTGTGGCCATAACAGGGTGATCTTCCGGTTGCAAATCACCTTATTCTCAAGGTACTCCTGAAACTCTCCACCCTGGAACGGAGGTCCGTTGTCAGACTTTACCTCCAAAGGCAGCCCCATCATTGCAAAAGTCTTGTCCAGGACCCTCTTCACCTGTGGAAATGCCATTGACGTCACTACTTCGACAATGGGGAACTTCGAGAATGAGTCAACCATGAACAGCATGTGACGCCAATCTGGGAAGCTCCCAAAATCTAGGTTGATATGTGTCCAGGGATCTTGCTCGGTTCTTCAGTGATCACAGGTGCAGGTGCTGGATCTCCTCCGCTGATCGTACAGGCGTAGCACTGCCTCACCATTTCCTCCACCATGGAGTCCATAGCGGGGAACCAGACCTTGTTCTGCAACCTGGCCTTTGTTTTCGCCATCCCTTGGTGGCCAAGGTGTGCCAGTGTGAGGATCCATTTCTGCAACCTCTCTGGGACTACTAATAGGTGTCCTCTTAAAACAACTCCTTGTTCCCCCACACCGAGTTCATAGCGGACTTGCCAGAGCTGTTGTTGAGCGTGGCTGACTTCGGGCCGGAGGACAAGCTTCCGAGGACTGGTTTCTGGCATTCCAGCCGTCTTCAGCCCGGCTTGCTTGAATCCAGTGGCAAAGTGAGCAAGGGACTCACGTCTAAGCATACCCTGCCACACTTATGGCGGCCAAAAGCGGTACAAAAGGGGGTGGTGATGGGCGGAGCATCTGAATCAATCAAACACTCACACCCAGTCAAAAGATCTGGGTTTAATCCATCACCGTTCTTTAGCCCACTCTGCCACCCCAGTTCAGACATGGCTATATGCAAATCAGTCTGACCCTGTGCCTCATGGGAACAGTCCAGCCCGAACTGCCAAGCCATGTCTTCCCTGGACCGGAAACAAGCTTCCGAGGACCGGTTTCTGGCATTCCAGCCGTCTTCAGCCCGGCTTGCTTGAATCCAGTGGCAAAGTGAGCAAGGGACTCACGTCTGAGCATACCCTGTCACACTTATGGCAGCCAAAAGCGGTACAAAAAGGGGTGGTGATGGACGGAGCATCTGAATCAATCAAACGCTCACACCCAGTCAAAAGATCTGGGTTGGATGCTTGATTCCGGTCTAGGAAAGCCATGGCTTGGTAGTTCGGGCTGGACTGTTCCCATGCGGCACAGGGTCAAGGCTGATTTGCATATAGCCATTGTCTGACCTAGGGTGGTGTGGAGTGCAGAAAAACGATGGATTTAGGCCCAGATCTTTGTACTGGGATGAATGTAAGACAGTGTTCTGTATTCTGTCCATCAACTGTGTTTTTTGCAATTTTCACCCCGAGTGGGCTGGGTATGCTCAGACGTGAGTCCCAGGCTCTCCACATCACTGGAGTCAAGCTATCCAGGCTGAAGAAGGCTAATAGCCAGAAACCGGTCCTTGGATCCTTGATTCCGGTCTAGGAAAGACATGGCTTGGTAGTTCGGGCTGGACTGTTCCCATGAGGCGCAGGGTCAAGGCTGATTTGCATATAGCCATTGTCTGACCTAGGGTGGTGTGGAGTGCAGAAAAACCATGGATTTAGGCCCAGATCTTTGTACTGGGGTGAATGGAAGACATTCTTCTGCATTCTGTCCATCAACTGTGTTTTTTGCAATTCCCTCTCGATTTGAGCATACCTAGTCTCTGTGTGGGTGAGGGCCTTGCTTGCATAGGCGACTGGTTTCCAGACCTCAGGGCCGTGTTCCTGAAGGAGGACCGCCCCTAGGCCCACTGGGTTGGCGTAGACGACCAGTTCCGTGCGCCGCCTTGGATGGAAGTAGGCCATCACTGTCTTGTCCAGCAGTCCTGCTTTGATGTCATGGAACGCTTTGTTGGCAGCCGTCGTCCCCTCCCATTTGTGATCATGGCATGTGAGGATCCGCAGCGGCTCAGACATGGCAGCGAGGTTGGGGATGAAATGCCTACAATACGTGGCCATGCTGAGGAAACTCCTCACTTCAGTGGGGTTCTTTGGCTTCCTGGCTGCGTGGATGGCCGCTGCCTTCTTAAGGTCCACTAAGAGTCCCTCTCGGGTGAATGTATACCCGAAGAAGTCAACTGTCTCTTGATAAAACAAGCACTTGGACTTGTGCAGGGTCAACCAACAGTCTGCTTGTCTCTTCAGAGTGGCTCGGAAATGATTGTGGTGTTCCTCCAGTGTGTTTGAGAAGACTAGTATGTCATCACTAAGGTTGATCACACCTTGCAGCCTCAACAGTGCTTCTCTGATGGCATTTTGGAAGACTTCGGCTGCTGATGACACTCCGAAGCTGAGCCTCTTGTACCTTTGGAGGCCCACGTGCTTCGAGAAGTTGGTGATATACCTGCTCTCGGGCTCCAGTTCCAGCTGATGGTAGCTGGCATTCAGGTCCAGCTTGGAGAACCACTTGGCTCCGTTTAGGTCCGCCACTATGTCGTCCATTGTGGGAGTGATGTGACGTTCTCTCTTTACAGCGGTATTTGGCAGTCTCATGTCGACACAGAGCCAGATGACTCTGGGTTGCTTGGGTTTGGGAACCACAACCCGCGGGGATACCCATGGAGTTGGGCAGAGACTTTTTCAATCACGTTGAGATCTTCGAGCTTTTTCAGCTCTTCCTCCACTTGCGGGCAAAGGTTGAACGGCACCCGCCGATGCCTGAGGGACACTGGTCTTACCGAGGGGTCAATGTGGAGCTCTAATTTCTTGCCCTTGAGCTTTCCAAGTCCTTTGAAGAGAGCCCCGAATTCCTTCAGCATCGCTTCAGCATGGGAGTCATGGATCTGGTTGGCGAAGAAGACCATTCCTAGGTCCTCAGCCGTGCAGCAGCTGAGCAGAGTCCCCTTTCTTCCCTCGGTGATGTGGAACCTAGTCTCAGTGGAGTAGTTTCCACTCACAACTGTGGCCTGAATGACTCCACGGAGAGGAAGCGGATCAGTCCCTACATACATATAGATCCGGGCTGTGGAAGATGCAAGCGGGGGTCGAGGTGACAGGCGGTCGTACTGCTCCGAGTCACATTGACAGACGCACCGGTGTCAATGAGGGCTTTTATGTCGGTGCCTTCGACTGAAGCGGAGCACATGGGAGGAGGCCTTTGGCGACGGTCCGTTCGGCTGACATACAATACCGCAAACACTTCCTCTTCCTCATCTTCATACATCGGGCATCATTCCTGCGACTGGTCCTCCGCTGTCGCTGGTGGATCGCCGAGTGAGATCTGGTGAACGCGTTGTGGCATGCTTCTGGGCCTTGATGACGTTTGGCCAAACCGCCCGCCGCGGCATACCTTGGCATAGTGATTCAGCTTGCCACAGCAGGCGCATGTCTTCCCTTTTGCCCAGCAGTCGGCCGTTGTGGGGTAGTTTTCACCACAGTCCACCTGGTGGCAGCCTGGGCACTTGGCGAGCTATGGTGGGGGGGGTCTATGGATTGCTTCAACCCTCTCTTCTTTGATCGGTGGGTGCCTGGGTGCATGTGAGGCGGCAACCGGTGTGTGCAGGGCGGCTTCCATTTCCTCCGCTCGGACGTCTGACAGCTCGTGGGAGCGGGCCAGGACCAGTATCTCATGCAGCAAGATTCCTGGTTGACGAAGGATTAGCATCCACAGGAGTTTGGAGCGGCAACCGGCGTAGCCGTGCATAGAACTTGTCGACAGACTCAGAGTCCATTTGCCATGCCCTCTTGAACTAGAAGTTCTCAAAGTCGGGGTTGAGTTGGGGGTCAAAGTGCCTGTTGAGTGTGGCGACCACCACCTCGTAGTCGTTGAAATTTCCATTGTTGGAGAGCGTTTCGAAGAGGTCATAAATTTCAGCGCCTCCATAGTAGATGAGAAGCGACCGTTTCACGGTTCCATCAGTTTCCCTAGTCCCTTTGTTGTAGTGGTTGAGCCGTCCAACCCATGCTTTCCATCTTGGTGCAGCTGTGGCTGGGTCAGAGGCTTCACTAAAGGGGGGTAGAGGCGCAACCGCCATGTGGCTGTGCCCTGGGGGAAGCGCATTGGCACCCCCCCTGGATTGTTTCCTCCATCTTGCAGGGCGGCAGTGCCAGCCGTCGGTGAGTTGCTCATCATGGCCATGCACCGACGCACAGGTGCGAGGGTGTGGCTTAGGTGCTGAAAGTCTGTGTCTGGGCATACGTGTCAGCGTGTGACCACGTGCCACAGACTGTTCTGTGGCTCTACTGGCATGCAGGAGGTGATTTGTCCCTTGGCTCAGTCTGGTGGGGCAGAAAAGTGTGATTGTCAAGCCTTTGTCTGCCTTGCACAGTAGCTTTCCTGTTCCCTATCTTTTTTTTTTTATTTACTTGTGCTCAGTATGTTCAGTCTACCCCACTGATCCACCTGTATGAGGGTGTGTCTTTGAGATGGTTTATCTCAGAGCAAACACACGCAGTACGACCTCTGTCTGGTCTGTACTTACCAGTGTGTGCCACTGAAGATCCCTACAACCTTGGTCAGATGTGTGTGAGTTCGGTGCAGGTGACGAGCAGGCAGCAGACCGGGCAGCTCAGTCTTGAGGGCTTTACCTACAGAAGGCAGGCAGAGAGCCGTGCTCTTTGCTGGTGTGCCTCAACGCGGCACTGATGAGGCAGGGGGAGGGGGCTGGAGCAGGCGTGCCTCGGCAACGTGCTTTGTGATGAGCAGACGGGGCGGCCAGGCCGCAGGGAGGCCGCGTTGCCTCTGCGCTCTCGCGGCGGGCACTTACCCCAAATTGAATACAGCTGCCGCGAGCGCCGCTGGCTGAACGGCTCCCGTTGGACAGGGAGATCCGTGGGCGGGTGCAGGATGATCAGCGCCAGCAGTGGGGTGAGGTTCCGTGACAATTTGAACCCGTGTTTTTCAATATTGTCGGAAATACATAATATTGGTATCAGCAAACCGCAAATGATCCATTTAGCATGTCCTGGTGTTTTCGCTACGCTACGAGCAAGAGTACTCCTGTAACCAACACATTTCTGATCTACCCATGGCATCCATCTTAGATCATGGCAGCCATTTTTTGTTTCTTGCCCTCACATACGCAATAACCTCTGATCACTTCATTTCAATTAAGGACACGTAGCCTTAGCCGGAGATTCACCTCTCTAGTGACACGTGCATCTTAGACCAGATCACGCTGTAGCTGCATGACTCGACAAAGGCTGCCTCCTCTGCCCGAGGCCAGCCCTGCTGAACTGGTTCTCGTGTCCGTTGGCCTGATCACGATTAGGCGGCCGAAGCTGGTAGCCTTGCCCATTTACAACCCACAAACATCTCTTATCCTGCTTTTCTATCTTCTGCACCTGGCTCTGCTCCTTTCCTTCTGGGCCTTTATTAGGGGGAGGTAACGAAATTTACGATGAGGCGGTCCGGGTCCTGAATGAAAAGTTGACATGAGATTATGATGGAAAAGTGGGAACCTCTCATTCGTAATGTTGTATCATCAGATATTGTCGACGATTCCTGTGCAACGCCAAATATTTATTGTTTAGGACACAAAGGTTTGGGAATGTAGTAACATGTGAAGAATTTGCCCGAAGCCCAATTTTCAGTATATAAGGAACAGCCCTCTTTGTACAAATCGAACAGGCTCCTAGATACTGCCCATGCGTAGTTTCTGTGACTTCTGTGTCCCTGCAGTAATAAACCTTTGGTCTTTGACGCCACCATCGAGAAGCCCGTGTTTCTGTTTATTTGCGCACCAAGACAGGTGGAACTCCGGGGTCTTCGGGTGTTGTTCCCTGACACCTCTGGACGGAACCAAAAAGTCCAGAACTCCAATTGGCGCCCAACGTGGGGCGACGTCATTCGGTACCGGTCCAAAAGCCTGAAGAGTTCGAGAAGCTTCGTGTGAAGATTCCTGAGGGAGGCGCCCCACTTCATCGATCCCGGCATATCGCAAAAGTGGCCCGAAGTTCTCTTCCACGAGGGTTCCCGTTCAGGACGGCTGCAGTGGGCCGTTGCCTTGACCGTCGCCCTGTCTTGGACCCGAGGTGCAGTCCTTAGTACGGCGAAACGTGACGGGTTTCTCCTTGGTGACGTCTTCAGTGCCTCAGTTAAGTATTTAGTGGTTGCTAGTTGGTTACTTCGTGAGGGTTGTTAAAATCCTTTTTGGTTCTTGGTTTGGTTTGGTTTCGTAAGATTATCACTGGTTGTTCTGGTTACGATAATCTATTTGGTTTAGTTTGGGTATCGATACATCAGTTCGCTTTTGGTAGGCCTAAGTTCTTGGTTCAGGTGCACATATCTGTTTCTTGTTTTGTCTGTTTTGTGTTCCGGATTGCAAAATGGTAAGTCGGAGAAATTGTATGTTGTCGTGTTTTGGTTGCAACAGTGATTCACGATTGGAGGACTCATGTCTGGTTCCTCCGATTGGGACTCCCTTATATGATCTGTACTGTAAGCATGGTGTGGGTCCTATATCTTATAATGAGGTATGGGTCCGCTATACGGAAAAGGATGGTGTCCTTACTTGGCCACTACATGGTAGTTTTGAACCCGAAATCCTTGATAATTTAGAAGCGAAATTGTTTAGGAAGAAAGCCCGGCCGGCAATGTTTGATTCTTTCCGTTACTGGCGAAAAGAATCTAAACAGAGAGAAATTAAAAGGTTGAAGAAAGAACAGAAAGAGCAAGAAGAAGTGACTTTAGAGCAAGCGGCTAAGCAGCTGCAAGTCAATGAGTCTGAGAAGGCTATAGAGGTGGCCATTAGAGAACATAATTTAGCGATTGACAAGTGCTATCCTGCCTTGCCATCGAAAACAACTAAGATACTGGAGGACCCCGAGAACGATCCTCTGTTGTCTTATCTGTTAAGGTCGCCTCCACCGTATGCACAGGGTGCTACGGCTCCACCTTTACCGAATGTTCAATTGCCGGTTGCTGGACAACCTGGTATTCCTGCTCCTGCCCCCCAGAATCAAGCTCCTGTACCTCCTGTGGTCAATATGAATGTTCCTACGGCACCTCCTCTTCCTGGGTTGCCGACTTCTTTACCTATACCTGTGTCGCTCACACCTACTGTTCCACAAGCTATTTTCCTTGATACTCCTACTGTCCCGCTATCTGTTCCTACTTCTACTGTGTTCTCTGTGTCTGCTAGTATGTTGACTCCGCTTTCTGTTCGTCGAAGAATCACTGATTCTGTCTCTAGCATTCTATCTCCTCTCTATAAAACTTTAATCAAGACTCCTACTTCTGACTCTGTTCAAAGACGTAGTCAGCTTCCGAGTACTGAGGAACGGGGAATTTTAGATTCCACAGCTCTCAGATGGATTTCGAAGAGTAGGTGATATAGTACGAGAGATGTACTAGATACATTTATGCAGTGGAATGAACCAACGCAACGGTATGTCTTTGACGAGATGTGCTCGCTTTTACGTGAGGAAGTAGAAGAAGATGATGTTGAATCGAATTTAGAAGACTTAATTAAGGTTCAGAAAGAGTTTGCTGCAGGAATGATAGTAGGTCAAAATATAAAAGAAGCGATGGAGCTGATTTTAAGTTATAGAAATGATCCATCACTTCGTTCACCAAGAGACTTAGAGAAAAGTAAGACGAAGCCAAATCGCCAATATCCAATGAGGGAGGTTCCTCCAATTTGGCGCGAAGCGGTGCAAGCTGACGCACCGAATGGTATTGCAGCCGCTCCGGCCCAATTCCAAAGAGTGTGGATACACATTCCATGGAAACGAGCCGAAGTGCTAGCAGTGAAGCAGGCCTTGCCAGATCCGCGTAAGAACGCTGCCGGATACTATAAGGAATTAACACAGACAGTTGAGGCCTGTGTAATGAATCTGGCGGACATTGATATGTTATTTGGTAATGTAGTTCCGCAACCAATTTGGGCTAAAATTCATAAAGAGAATCATCCAGTTGCCCTAGGTGGTGATTGGGCAGCTATCATTGCAGCGGATGGTCAGCAAATAGGTGGTTCCAAACCCGAACCCCTAATTGCTAATCTTCCAGGCAGAATAATCGACTTAATGAAGACTCTGATGCCCGCATTGCGTGTTAATTGGGACAAGTTGTCCGCATGCAGGCAAAAGAAAGATGAAAGTGTTTCCGACTTTTTCACGAGGTTCGAAGAGACTTTTGTAGATCATAGTGGTCAGGATATGAGCACAGAAGGAGGACAGAGACTGTTTGTCGATAAATTCGTACATAATTTGTTACCTGAGTTATGCAATAAATTAAAAGATTCAGAGAGTGCGTGGGCTGTCTCTACAACTGCGCAAATACTTGCAGCTGCACAGTATTATGAAAATAGGGATAAAGAGGAGAAAGAGAAATCAGATAAGAAAACGAAAGACTTAAAGACTAAAGTTCTCTTGCAACAGGCGTATCCGCCTCGCACGAGTCAGACAAATACGCAACAAGGGCCATATCAAAGGACAGATTATAGTTCACCGAGACCTCAATATCAGTGGAATCAGTGTGCGTACTGTAAGAAAGAAGGTCACTACAAAAATGAGTGCCCAGTCTTAGCGCAAAATAATGCAGCAGCAGCTCAGAGAGGTCGTGGTGGTTTTGTGCAAAATTCTAGAGGTCGAGGACGAGGTGCTATGCCTCCACAGACGAATGATCGCCCTTCCAATCACTTTGATCAACGAAATGGACAGTCTGCCCAGCAAAATAGATCTCAACAGTATCTAGTTGAAGACTATTGTGAAGTGGATGAGGGATTTCAGCAAAATGGGTACTAGGACAGCCATGGACAGAGAGAGGGAGTAGTATCAGTTCCAGTGGATCAGAGTGGGCCTTATGTCGCAGTAGCAACATCAGGTGTAGTCGAACCGTTTCTGTTGGATACTGGTGCAGCAAAAAGTTCTATCATTCATGCGAAACTCCCTGGCGCACCTTTGTCCGGCTCAACAAATGTTTCTGTAGGTTTTTCAGGCGCCCCTGTTTACAACCCCATATCTGGTCCTTTGTCTATTTCTGTTGGACCGTGCCAATTGAAAGCACCCCTGATTTTGACGACAGGTTGTAATGAAAATCTGCTTGGTTTAGACTTGTTAAAACGCCTATATGCGACATTGTACTGTTCTCCGGAAGGAGTACAGCTTACATTGGGTAAAAGAATAACCTCTCCGATGTACTTGTCAATGGATGCACTCCCGCCAGAGCTGCGTTCGCTTCCTGATACTCTTTGGGCGACTGGTCCTAATGATGTAGGCCTTTTAGAAATCCCACCATATGTAGTCACTTTGAAAGCAAATGTAAAATTTCCACGAATTCCTCAATATAAAATATCTAGTGAAGGAGAACGAGCACTTTTATTGATTGTACAAGATTTGATTAAGAAAGGTGTGGTTGAAGAAACTAGAGGAAATGTCTGTAACAGTCCTGTATTACCGATTTTGAAACGAACTGATCCTACAAAACCTCCAGTGTATAGGTTTGTCATTAACCTAAGAGAAGTTAATAAGATTGTAATCCCGCAGTTTCCTGTAGTTCCAGACATTACTGCCTTGTTAACATTGATTCCTGCTACAGCCACATGGTTTTCCGTCATCGACTTGAAAAATGCCTTTTTCAGCATTCCGATAGCCGAGGAAAGCAGAGATATTTTCGGCTTCTGTCTAGGAGGTCGAAGTTTCAGGTTTAAACGCGCTCCACAAGGCTATTGTCAGAGCCCATCCATTTACAGTCAGGCACTAAAAAGTCAGTTAGATTCCTTTGTCCTTCCTCCAGGTTCTGCTCTAGTGCAGCATGTAGACGATCTTCTAGTGGCTGCCGATGACGAGCAAACTTGCAAAGCAGCTACAATTTCGTTATTGCATCATTTGTCCAATTTGAATCATAAGGTATCACCTTCGAAAATGCAATACTGCTGCCAAGAAGTGACCTACCTAGGTCATCTCTTGTCAAAGGAGGGAAGGAAGTTGACCCCAGAAAGAATAAAAGCAATTACGCAGATGAGTGTTCCCCGCACGCAGAGAGAAGTACGTGCCTTTTTAGGTATTACCTCGTACTGTAGGCAGTGGATCCCAAATTTTTCTCTTTTAGCAAAACCGTTGGTAGCTTTGACTGGGAAAAATGTTCTGAGTCCGGTGCCATGGTCTGATGAATGTCAGGAGAGTTTTTCTGAGTTACGAAAAGCATTGTGTTCAGCTCCTGTATTGGGTACACCTGATTATAGCAAGCCATTCACGCTCTATGTTCACGAGAGAGAAGGTTGCGTGTTGAGTGTTCTGACACAGAAATTTGGTGATAAACAACGCCCTTGTGCGTATTTTTCATCAACATTAGATCCGGTAGCCAGAGCGTTACCTAGTTGTTTGAGAGCTACAGTGGCAGCTGCGGCTTCCATTCGACAATCTGCTGGATTGGTGATGAACAACATGCTAGTGGTCATGGTTCCTCATGCTGTGGATTAAGCATGGGCGAATTTTGCGAATCTCGCGTTCGCGAATTTTGCGGATTTGCGAACTCGCAATCCGCAAAATCCGCGAATTCTCGCGAATTTGCGGATTTTTTTTTTTTGTGTGTTTGCGCGGGTTTCTGCCAGTTCGCGAGGGTTTTGTACAATGTCGCAAATTGCGAACTTACCTGTCGGGTCGCAAGTTTCGCGAACTTGTTGTTTCTACGTGTCCAGCCTGTTTGGGACACTCTTCTTCATCACTGCCACTCTCTGTCACCACTGCCACTCTCTGACTACTCATGCCACCCTCTGGCCCACCCATGCCACCCTCTGTTTCATCACAGCACCCTCTGGTTGTCCAGTCAGTGTACATTATTGTGGCAACGCAAGCACACCTTCCCTGCCTCAAGTGACCTGAATTAATTTGGGGCTGATTAATGTGTCACAGAATATTTTTTTAGCTGGCACCTGCTTCCTTAGTGCTTCCTGATTAGTGAACTTTTGCACTTGCTAAGTGCTTTCATTGTTGCAAAATTAGTTACAACACCTGCCCTGCCCCAACTGACAATAATGAATTAGGGGCTGATTAATGGATTTGAACTGCCAGCCTGGCTCCTGCTTGTCTCCCTTAGCTGTAATTCAGGACCTTTGTGGCATATGTGTAACTATTCTGAGGTTCAGAGCAGGGTCACATAATAGTTGCAACTGGCAACTGAACTCTGGAGGGGCCCCTCAGCAAGCACTACAGGAAATGGCTACTAATGATGAGCCTGAACTTTTGAACCTGGTAAGTAGTTACTTTCAGTTTGCTAAAATCGTATTTCTGCAATTTTGCACTTATTCGCGGGGCGCGAACTCACGCGAACTCACGCGAACAGTGCGAGCAGTGCGAGCAAAATCCGCTGCTCGCGGATTTGCGGATTTTGCGGGAGATTCGCGAATCTCGCGGATTGCGAATTTCCCGAAAATCCGCAAAATCCGCGAGCGAAACGGATTTTCCGCCCATGCTTACTGTGGATACACTCATGAATCGAACCAAGACACAACACCTTACCAGTGCGAGACTATCTGGTTACGAGCTGACATTACTAGCGAGTCATATTCAGATCAAAAGATGTAATGTATTGAATCCAGCAACGCTGTTGCCGGCTAATCAAGAGTCGAGTGATTCCGAGCCCCATGATTGTTGTTTTAGAATGGAGGAAGAGACAAAAGGACGAATTGGTTTAAAAGACACTCCATTGTCAGATCCAGATGGCACGTTGTATGTGGATGGGTCATGTTTTAAATTGGAGAATGGTGATGTGACTGCTGCCTATGCAGTAACGACTTTGAAAACGATTGTGGAAACTGCAAGAGTGAGTCAGAATTCTGCCCAAGCTGCAGAATTAATAGCTCTAACAAGAGCGTGTGTTTTAGCTAAGGGAAAGATAGTGAATGTGTTTACAGATAGTCAGTACGCGTTTGGTGTGGCCCATAGTTTTGGCCGTTTGTGGAAAGAAAGAGGTTTCATTACGTCCCATGGGACTAAGATTCAACATGGTCAGCTAGTTAACGACCTGTTGGAACCTCTAACCTTGCCGACTGAAGTTGCGATTGTGAAGTGCAGTGCTCATAAAGCAATCACGGATGATGTTGGTCGTGGGAATGCTTTTGCTGATGAGACCGCTAAACAAACAGCTAGAGATATGATGAGTAGAATGTATGTTGCTACGTCTGCAAGATGGATTTCCGAGTCTGGAATGTGTGAGGATACAGTGGAAAGTGTGAAAGAGATTCAGAAAGAGGCAACTGAGGAGGAAAAACGTGCATGGAAAGAAAGTTCGGGCAAGTTGGATTCGAGTGGGTGTTGGATTGATTTGTCAGAACAACAGCGTTGGATGTTGCCTGATGCGTATGTGCTTGCAGTGGTGACAATGGCGCATGGAGTAGCGCATATAAGTTCTAAAGGAATCTGTAAGATGTTGGCTCCGGTCTGGAAGAATGATGGGATCAGTAAATGTGCAGAGAGAGTGGTGAAAAATTGTATGGTATGCCTGATGCATAATCCTGGCAAGGGAACCCCAACTCCTGCTGGTCACTTCGCTCCTCCTTCCTGCCCCTTTGAAGTGATTCAACTAGATTTCATACACATGGATCGCTGTAATAATTTAAAATACGTCCTGGTGGTAGTCTGTGCATTTTCCAGGTGGATCGAAGCATATCCACTAAAGGACAATACTGCCCTATCAACTGCCAAAATTCTTCTCAAAGAATATTTCCCTAGGTATGGAATGCCACGGATTGTATGGTCAGATAACGGAAGTGAGTTTATAGGGAAAGTTATGCAGAGTGTGTGTGCCGGTTTGGGCATTAAACAGAAGTTCCACAGTGCAAACCATCCCCAGTCTGCTGGTTTAGTTGAGGGTTACAATGGCACCCTCAAATTAAAACTAGCTAAAATACAGGCATCCACGGGTTTATCCTGGCCAGACGCATTGCCCTTGGCTTTGTTATCAACGAGAGCAACTGTACATTCTAGAGTAGGGCTTAGTCCCTACGAAATTGTTTTTGGCCGCCCGGCAAATGTTTGGGGTGTGCCTAGGCCAAAGGAGTTTTGTTCTCTAGAATATCCTATGTTGATCGATTACCTTTACGACTTGACTGCTAAATTGAGTCTTATTCACCAACAGATTTTCGATGCATTGCCAAAGCCTCCGGAGAGTCCAGGGCATCAGCTGAAACCCGGCGACCACGTTGTGGTTAGAAACTTCGCGAGGACAAAGAACCTTCAACCAAGATTCGTTGGCCCCTTCCAAGTGTTGCTTGCGACAAGAACCGCTGTTCGTCTAGCTGGTCGCAAGCACTGGGTACATGCGTCTCATGTCAAACGTGTACCTTTGCCACTTCCTTACGACGACTGGGTGAAGAAAGGAATTGGTGCCTCCGAATTTGAACACACGCCAAAGTTCATCCCTTTCAGCGATGCCAAATTGATTACCGACACTCCGAACTCTGACTCTCCTCCTGAAAAGACTCCTCTGAACTCTGAACATTTGTCCTCTGCATCAGAAAAAACTCTGTCATCTGCGAACCTGAACACTGCAACAGCTACTAGTGATACGTTATTTACCGATCAAACAGTTCCTGCAAAGCAAAGATACAACTTACGACCTCGTAATATGGACAAATAAAGCAGGCAACTGCCTATTGTGATATTTTGAAATTTTGAACTTTTGCCTTCAGCCAGGAAGTTTGCTATTGTTTTATTGTTTTTTAAAATTGCCTTGCCGTCTGGGTAGCCGTAGGGTCGTGGCTGTGTGCCTAGTTGAATCTGCGGGGGTCTGACACAAGGTCGATCTTTCTGTTGGTTCTGGGAACTCTCAGGGCTGATAGAGGCATTTTCATCTACGTACACATCATCAGTGGTTGCGAGCGGATTGTAGAAGATGGAGCTTCCTGCGCTGCAACGAGAAAATGTGATTTGTGTTCGCAGAAACAGACTTTACAGAATTCTTCACAGCAAATGCTTTTTCATACAATGTACCATTACATTTTTGATTGTTTTGATAACGTTGGTGGGTGGAATCGTCTTTGGTATGAGTTTGATTTTTATGCCAGTAACCACAGTACCTCCCCTTGATCCTGCTACTTCTACTGTTTCTTCTATACACTCTTTTCACTCGTTTCCTGAACATGAGCAAGCTCGACGCTCAGAATTCATTAATAACACTTTCGTACAGCTCTTGCACCAACACCAACTGGTAGTTAACACTACAGACTGCTGGGTGTGTGGCTTGATACCCCACACTATGGATAAAGGTATTCCCTATCTGGTTTTGCCTTTTAGCTACAATGGATCATTTCAGGCCCTTCAAACCATCTTTGCTTATGCCCTTGAAACCTAACCTCCACGTCCACCACGTTCCACTAAATATAACTCTGCCAACAAAGCTTTAGTCCAGGGAATTATTGACATGATCAAGGACGTCAATAATACTCCATCCTACCCTAGAGACGAATTGCGAGTATATTTGAGTTGGAATTCTTCAGAGTATCGCCTTAGTTTGGGAGAAAGCAAGCGTAAAAGCTCAACTCCAATCTGGGTCGTACTTCACCGAGGTCAGGTCTGTTTGCAAAGTAATGGGAGAAATCCGAGAGCTCAGCTAGGGAGGAGTGAGTGCGTAGAGACCTACGTGTTTCCGTCTAACTCTTCCCCTGCTTTTCTTACTGCTAGGGGTACCTACTTCATTTGTCGAGACAGAGCGTATACATGGTTACCTGCCGACTTTTCAGGCTCATGTTATATTGCTCGATTGTTGCCTCCAACATACACTACTTCATCCGATTATCACAAGACCAGAGTAGCAAGAGGTGTCTTCAGCAAGGAAGATACCGCTGGTCAGGAAGCTGGAGACTTCTTCAAAGGTTTCCTTCCGTTCTGGGGGCCTATGGCCAATAGTAGAAACATACGTCAGCTAACACGGGTAGTTGAATCTACTATCACCGAAACTGCTGGTGCCCTTAGCAATTTGACAGCTGAGCTTCAGGCGGATAGACTCATGACGTTGCAGAACCGTATGGTTCTAGACGTAATACTTGCAGATCGAGGTGGGGTATGCAGAATGATCCAATCGAGCTGCTGTGTCTTTATTCCTAACAATGCTCCAACAGTCTATGAGGCGATCTCGAAGCTACACAAGATTTCCGACTCTATTCATGTAGACAAGGGAAACTGGTCCTTCATGGAGTGGTTTTGGACTCTGATATCAGCGTGGGGATGGAAGGTTCTGATGGTCATTGGTGTCATCTTAGTATTCCTATTCTCATGCTGCCTGATTATCCAGTGTGGTCCTGCTCTGTGTAGTCTTTGTGCTGCAACCTGTTTTAGAAAACCACCTGCGTCTGGAGAAAAGGCGCGAGAAAGGATGATGATACAACAACATGTCACTGACCTGATGAGCATAGAATTAGACTCTGACATAGACTGAGTAATTGCCTATGTAAGGGCAAAAGGAGGGTCTGAGGTTCCGTGACAATTTGAACCCGTGTTTTTCAATATTGTCGGAAATACATAATATTGGTATCAGCAAACCGCAAATGATCCATTTAGCATGTCCTGGTGTTTTCGCTACGCTACGAGCAAGAGTACTCCTGTAACCAACACATTTCTGATCTACCCATGGCATCCATCTTAGATCATGGCAGCCATTTTTTGTTTCTTGCCCTCACATACGCAATAACCTCTGATCACTTCATTTCAATTAAGGACACGTAGCCTTAGCCGGAGATTCACCTCTCTAGTGACACGTGCATCTTAGACCAGATCACGCTGTAGCTGCATGACTCGACAAAGGCTGCCTCCTCTGCCCGAGGCCAGCCCTGCTGAACTGGTTCTCGTGTCCGTTGGCCTGATCACGATTAGGCGGCCGAAGCTGGTAGCCTTGCCCATTTACAACCCACAAACATCTCTTATCCTGCTTTTCTATCTTCTGCACCTGGCTCTGCTCCTTTCCTTCTGGGCCTTTATTAGGGGGAGGTAACGAAATTTATGATGAGGCGGTCCGGGTCCTGAATGAAAAGTTGACATGAGATTATGATGGAAAAGTGGGAACCTCTCATTCGTAATGTTGTATCATCAGATATTGTCGACGATTCCTGTGCAACGCCAAATATTTATTGTTTAGGACACAAAGGTTTGGGAATGTAGTAACATGTGAAGAATTTGCCCGAAGCCCAATTTTCAGTATATAAGGAACAGCCCTCTTTGTACAAATCGAACAGGCTCCTAGATACTGCCCATGCGTAGTTTCTGTGACTTCTGTGTCCCTGCAGTAATAAACCTTTGGTCTTTGACGCCACCATCGAGAAGCCTGTGTTTCTGTTTATTTGCGCACCAAGACAGGTGGAACTCCGGGGTCTTCGGGTGTTGTTCCCTGACACCTCTGGACGGAACCAAAAAGTCCAGAACTCCAGGGGCAGGCGGTGCGGCTGTGGAGGAAGCGGGCATCCGGGGCTCCAGGGAGCAGCAGGTGCCGGTTGATGTGGACCGGTGCATGTGGGACCGGTTCATGTGGGCTCCGAGAGCTCCTTGCAGGATGTCGATCGGCAGCACAGGAGCTGGACAACGCGGGTGGGCTCCGCACGCTCTCAGCAGGAACCGGGCAGGTAGGCGGGCACACGACCAGCCTCTTCGCCAATGTAGCGTGCAGGGCCTGGAAGTCACTAGGCCGCAGCAGCGCTAAATTAAAGACACAAGACTATCGCTTTCACTCTTGTGGCTGGAAGACCCTGAGCGGTCTCTGGCCGTTCATTTATCGCTCGGGTCGTGCCCGCCCGAGGGCTGTTTGGATGCATGAAAACTGCAACATTGTAGTAGCCTGGGTGGCTCTCTACATTTGTCACAATAAAGTCTGGTTTATTGGACTGTGCCAGAAAAAAGTAACTAAACTGATTGATTTCTGTATAGAATGCATGTATGAGATAAAGTAATGAATGCAATGATTTAAAGTCAGCCAGGGCGTGCGCCAGATGAGTGTTTGCACCAAAATTGTTGCTTCTTTTTATAAACTGGTGCATAGGCCAGCTTTCGAGGTGTGAGAATGACTCTCCTGTTCTGGCAAGCAAGAAGGTTCCTGCATTATTTGTTGCGCATGACAGCCTTTTTTAATCTCTAAAACTCCGAAAGTCCTGGTAAGCTTGCTTGATGAATTTCTAAACTTTTTTAACTCCCATTGTCTGGAAATTAATTCTGGGAAAACCAAATTCATAGCATTCAGCCCCCATGTAAAATCAGGGGGTAAATAAGATTGGGCAATATTGATATTAGAAAATCCACTGAGATTGATTACTTTGGAGTTAGGATAAATGATTTGCATATTTGGCATCCGCTTATTTTCAAAGCACACTCCTGCTCAAACACCGAACAAGTGACTTAATTAAATTCCTTACTCGGGGTAAGTCCTACCCAGTGTCCCCACCATTGAAAATATATAGAGCACAAGCTATGAGTGCTGACCTTTACGGATCAGACCTATGGGGGGGCATTGTAGGGTGGACAATTTAGAAGAGGTTGAAAATGCTCCATTAATTCCGTTAAGGCATGATACGGGTTTGAAATCAATTACAAGTTTTGCAGAACTGTGCCCTATTGTATTTTGGATAAGAATCTGGTCAACAGAGTAATTGAGTACCTTTAGGCAAGGTCTATTGGACACAACTTTACATCCCCAGGCAATAAAAATGCCCTGTCTTAATTATATAAAAGATCTATTGACTGGCATAGTGCGTGGGGAATATTGGTCTAATGCCTCTGGTATTAGGAAGCTCTGCTGACGGGCAGCAAAGGAAAGATATTGATTTGCACACCTGAGAAACTGCTGACCTCACACAAAGAAGGTCACATTAAGGGCAAGTTCTTAACAATGAAATGGTAGTATTGATTTGAGGACTACATGAATCTTATTTTATTTTGTGTGTATTCTATATATTAAGTTCAGATTAGGCATACCACCCCTGGCCATGTTTAAAACCTTGTGGTCAGATTCTTAGCCTTCCCCTTCATGTAACACAGCTGAAACAGAGGTACATGTTCTATTTTTTTGTAGTGCCTACAAAAAACCAGGCAGAGATGGGTTCAATCAATCAATCAATTAATCAATCAGGGTTTTGTAAAGCGTGCTACTCACCCATGAGGGTCTCAATGCACTAGGGGGTGGGGGTGCAGCTCCAGATCAGTCAAAAAGCCAGGTCTTGAGGCTCTTCCTGAAGGTGTGAAGAGTAGAGGAGCGTCTGATTTAACCCACATCTGGGTTCAAACTTGCAGTGATCGTCTGACAGAATACACCCACCCTCTATCCCCAGCTCCCTCCTGCTCGCCAATTGCCTGCTAAAGCACCACAGGAAGTGTGTGGGAGGGTGTCTGCAGCACCCAGTCATGCTCACTGTATGGTGTGATGCTCTTGCCTTAGGGATGGGACTTAGGAAGTATCCTAGATTGTCTGAGAGACATCAGAGAAAAAGTTTCACAGATAAAATAGAGCAATTAGTTGAATAAAGCACCATTTGTCATACAAGTAGGGCGTAGTAGGCTTTTAGCAGTTGAAGGAATGAGAGTTTGGGCAAGGGGCTTCACCAGATCTCAGAGTAAAAGTATAAAACCTTGCTAATGTGTTTAATAGAATAAGCCAGCACCTTGTTTACAGCACTACTGGTCACCACCCCACTCCCAATGGCCCCAAAACACCCAATTCCAAGTGGCTCTGTCAAAGTTTCCCACAGCCCCTCATTTTCAGCTCACATTCCAAATCAGAAGTCTGTTCATCACAGGTCTCAAACGCTATCCCTTGGGTTTAATCCTCCAAAATCCAGTGGGTCTCAGCAGGGCAATTTCTTGGCCTCAGCAGCCCTCTTCAGTTCTATCCCAGCTGTCTCAGCAGCTCTACTTCTTGGGCCCACCAGCTCAACCCCTTCATCAGTCATCAGCATCTCATTTTTCCAGTTCTAAGTCCATCAGCAGCTCCCTGTCCCATGGCCTTAGGAACCACCTGCCCCAGATTCAGCGGATTGTTTGCCAGCCCTTCAGGCCCAATGTCCTGGCTTCAGAAGACACCATGCCTGGTATCAGCAGTCAGTACTACTCATCAGCTGGTCTCCCCGTTTGGACACATTGAGCTCTGAAGCCATTCCCTCCCTTAGGGCTCATCAGAAGCTCCATGTCCCTACTTAGCTGGTGGCCCACCCCCCTTGAACTCAGTAGCCCATCTACCTACTCCTCAGTCACCATAGACTTCCTGACCCATTTCCATTGGCCTCAAAAGGGCCCTTTTCTTGCCCAGGCTGCCACTGTTTCTCAATAGACAATGTGTATCTAAGAGTCTGAGCTGCGTAAACTACAGACTGGGGCCATGGCCTTGTTGCATGTTCTTTGGTGTCTGTATGCTACAGCCCTATATCTCAGCACCCTTTGTCCCTGGACCTCAGCTGCACCCAGCTGACTTCAGCTTCAGACCCTGACATGCTCAGGGGGCCCTTCACTTAAAAAATCTAGATAACTCCTATAGGCTGTTTCATGAACGAGTCTTCACCCGCCACCTTTATCCAGTTCTAAATTTCCAAAATGTCTAACACACATGCTTTGTTTGAGTTGTTCTGGCCCAGTCTAAATTTGTAATTGTATCAAGATCATTAGCCCCCAAATCCTCCTAGAATACACTAGCACTATATACAAATCTAAAATAAAGCTACTGTGCTTTTGCCACATCCCTCTCCATGTTCCAGAGCTCTTCAAACCTGAAGCATAGGGGCAAAGACCACATCTGGTGGTGGGGTGGTCTGGGCTGATGGTGGTCTGGGCTGATGGTGAACTGGGTGCTTCAGTATTTGCATTTGTATACTCATAAAGTATAACTTTTACCAACAGCTCTAAGGCATGATAGGACTTAGCAGGAGATACAGACAGAGGCTAAAACTACTGTAATGCTAGAAACAAATGTTCTAGACCTTTCCTAAATCTTAATAAACTTAACTGTGGAGGAAGGAGCTCAGAGCAGGAATGTAAATGGACAGCGCGGGAAAGAGGCCCTTGCAGGCCATACCTGTTTTTATGCAGGGGTTGGAGGTTGATTCTTAACACCAGGTCTGCGCCTCAGGTTGCCAAATTACTCAAGACCCCCACCTGCTCCCTCTTTCACAAGTTACCATTTTTGTTAGTTCAATGGCTTCAATTAAGTATGACGATTCCCAGCATCCATAGAGTTGGAATACAAATACAGACTGGCTGTTCATGACTAACATCTTGGAGAAAAACTGAGCTTCCTTTGGGAGCGTGGGGGCTAAAGTTTTGTGAGTAGTGACAATTTGAGTCATCTAGGGGGGGGAGAGGGAGCAGCAGGTACAGATGTGACCCCATGTAAAGGGAAAACAATTCTATCTCTAGGAGAGGTGGGGTGAGCTGATGTCATTAAGGTTTGTCTGAAAGAGAACTCCAGGCACTTCCATCATGAAGAAAGAGGATTTTGTAAGACTTCTGCAATTAAGACTGAAGATCCCCTGACTCCCGCAGGCGCTGTGGAACTGGATCTGATTACCAGGACTCACATGGCTGGTTTCCTGTTGCTGCTATAGGGACTTAAAATGAAAAAGGGCTCAATGCTGTGAATAAAACCTAGCTGACTAGTTGAGACTTGAACCTTGGCGGCAGGGGGGGGGGTAGCAATGTCAGGAGGAAGATCTGGTGCGTAAGTGCCTGCTCTGAGAACCCGGAGGCCGTAGGACTGACTAGGATAGACTTTCCAAGAAGTACGAAACTTGTGGGACATATTCAAGGTATGGCGCTCTTCAGCTGGACATTTCTTTCAAAGTTTCCAGCCTCTAGGAGCTCTGCCCAGCTACAACATTTTGAATGATTTTGAGAACCAAAAATGAGACCGAATCTAAACATAATACTTGAGTCCTGGTACAGGTTCATAGGTACCACAGAAGTAGTGACTTAATTGACCAAGAACCCCAGTTTTAATCCACTTGGGTCTTTTGGAACCAAAACTAAAGGCCTCGGCGAGAGCTCATCGACGAAGAATCCGACTAATAGGGGCCCTCATCCGCTTAAATATTTTGTACTGCTGTACTAGAGGATTTTGAAAACCTCCATTAAAACATTGACTGGTGTAATCCACCAGACCTCCTTTTTCTTCACGATAAGCCTGACATTGTGCTTAGGTCCCAGTTTAATGCTACCATAGAATTTCAATTGGTGCTTTGTAGTCTCTTGACACTTCCTGACTGAAAACTTTGAAAATACAAATGCCTGGCTTCCTTCATTCAACTCACAATTGCTTTGGAAATGTTATCGTGTTCTGTTCTTAATAATTATGTTGTTTTCTAGTGCTTGAACTTGACACACGTTTTTCTGAAGAACTGCCTGCATTTCGGGTCTTGCTTCCAGGAGTTGAGCAGAGATTTTCTTGGTTTTCTGGCCTAATCAGTGTGTGTTAAATAAGTTGGCATTCAAATTTCATCCCAAACTAATAATCCAATTTCAGACTACCTCTTGCCGTAGCATCAAGACCTATCCAACTGAATTCACTCATTCACTCATTCATTGTATTTATGGATCAGTCATAACAAGTTGAGTCATTTTGTCAGTAAATGTTCTACTTTTTAAAATCAAAGGCCTCAAGGCAATATTTGTGTTGCGAAGTCGAAGTGAAGAAGGCCAAGTTGGGAAGAAACTCATTGAGATATATTACAGAAGATTCATTGATGTTATCAAGTTTTTTAGCTTGTTAACGAACAGTCATATCGGCTAAAAATAGCAGTCATTGAACATTCCTTAAACTACTGGTTTGTTTTTACACTTCAGACATAATAACTGTCGAGCTGAATCATACAAATGTCAAAGTTGAACAAAAAGGTAATTACATCCAACAGTAAAATACGCTGCTTGCAACCTTTTATATTTCAGTTTAAAAGATTCAGGTAAACCACTCTATGTGCAGTAATTTCAAGTTTGTTTTTGATGGAGTGCTGCTAAAAACTAAATTGAATTATATTGTACATTTGAGATCAGAAAAGACACTATATCCAGGCCCTCTGCTCGCCATTCTACCATACTCCTTCTATAATGGTCCTAATATTCCAAATTACACTCGTTATCATAAGTCTTAATTATAAAATGTATTCTTCGTCAGTTTGGAGATACACTTAGATAAATGTAGTTTTAGCAGAGCAAAAGAGTAGGCAAAGTGGACTAGATAAGGAAACATTGACAGGTAGGATAGAATATTGAGCCATTTCGGAACGGGTAAGTATAGTCTTTGAAGTTGAGCATTAGAAATTCTGTTTTGGTAGGGTTTATCCTTAAAAATATTGATCTCATCCAATGTATTAGCTTTTCGAGGAAGATTTGTAAGGTCCTCATAATGGCCAGAGCAGATGCACTTAGGTTTAGTTAAGAATAATCCACACATTTTTGCATTGATACTTTTTTGTTCATTAGCTTTGTGCCAAGAGGTCCCATTTGTGGGTTGAATAGATTGCTTGAAATAGATATATTGACTTTCTGCATTTCTTTTTGTTTCTATTGCTTTAACATTGTGGATGCACATGATATACAGGTTAATGGTCATCGTATTGTTAACAGAGCATATGCTGCAGAAATAATTGCAAATCAAATTTAGGATTTTTTAATGGAGACACTCAAAATTATCATGAAGTTCTTACCTCTGCTCAATGTGAAATACACAAAAAAAATGCCTATACATAGCTACATCAAATAATAATGAAGCATAGTAGGATATATGTTGCACTTTTCTGCTGTGCGTATGTAGCATGAACAGATCAACATAAATAATTAACTTCATCATGTTTAACCATCCGATAATTGGATCAACTACTAGTTCAGCTTCAAAAAAAGAAAAGCTCAGGTAATCTTTTTCCACCCTCGCTATTTAACTAAAGAAGTGAAGCATTCAGAAGCAAACTTGCTTCTCTTCAGGTGTAACATCAAATTATCTGGCTTTGTGTGGCTGTTTGCCACTATTCTTAACCTTCTTGACTTTGATCTATGAAGTACATCCTAGTCGTCAGTCAGGGAGAAACATCATGATCTGTGAAATGAAAATAAATTGTGAGACATGTAGCCAGGCAACCTATATGTTGGAGGACCGTCGGAAGCGCCGAAGGGACTCGGCAACAGTGGCAGCGACTTGATCCGGTCACATCTGAGACACGTGACTATTTGGCACGGTGTTCTAATGAGTGGTGCTGGTTGTGCTGACGTAGCGCCCTCAAGGTCCACATCTGTCTGAAAAGACTGAGAATAGTTAACCCCTCATATGCCCTGAAGAAATCGCTGAAACGTGGAGCGATGAAACATGTCGGCTTGAGGAAATAATTCACCATGGTATATAAGTAATGATTTTTAAACAAGTGGGGTTTGCTGCATCAGAATAAAACGGCAAAGCAAGCAAAGCCCTGCTTACACATTATTTTTCTTTGTGTTTGGTTAGGGGTCTATTTATATGTTTCTGTACACTACAAGTAGGTGTCAGTGTTGATACGTTTGTCACTATTTGTGTTTTTCACCACTATTCTCACGTCCGCACTAATATCCCTTCTAGTGCATGTTTGTCTTTTCACATAGAGAGAGTGGCCAATGATGAGAAGTGGGTATACCGGCAATTGCTAACCGGGCACCCCCTCGGTTTGTTCTACCGTGAGGTACTCTCTCTATCTTTCACACCTTTTCTAGGGTGAATTGTATGTGGTCCTGTGTGGTTTGATATTTTATATTGAAGAAGCACGCACCTTGACCTATGGATTTATGTTATTGGACACATTCCAGGGAAAATTAATGATAAGTAATCCCTATTTTGTTGGTCTTTTATATAGATGCAGTTGCATGTAGGTAAGGCTCCAATTGCTTTAATATTGTGTGAGTGGGGGGCTGCCTTACCTACTCCCCTCCCCCTCTACCCCTAGAGATTGTTCAACCTATATGTCCCCCCAGTCTCAAAGATAGCTTCATTTTGTATAGTAAAAATCCTCCATTGACACCTTTATGCAAGACGATATGTTGGGGCGAGACAATGATGTTGAGCACATGTTAATGACCCTTTGTTTATTCAGGTAAATACCCAGAATGATCCACAGACTGCATTTGTGAGTATCAAGACTACTAACAGCAACACACCTCCTTCTGCTTCCAGTGTTTCTGATCTTATTATTCGTGATGACATAGTTGGCTTCAATATTATAGGAAGTGATGGCAGTAACATCGGCAATGGACAACAGACCTTCAAAAGAGCAACATTACCAGGTGAAATTGTGATAACGTCTTGGAATTCTACATGTGTGTATTTCCTACTGTGGTGAATAGCTTTCAATGGTTAGACAGTGGTCAGACAAAAAATGGTACCTCCTCATTTTTCTATGGCAATACACATGGATATGATTTACAGAAGTGAATTAAATCTGATTGAATAATAGAATTAAAAATCTCAGTATTCTGATCGTTCAAGCATAACTTGTCTAAACGTTTTATTCAAGAATGTTGAGTTAATCACACACTGTTGTTTTTCCACCGTAACTGTGACACTTATCAGATCTACAGATTTCTTATTTCTGTGCTTCAGTATGTTCCCAAGTATTCATGTGGAATAGACATTTCTTTTATGATTACACCTTGAAATACAATTTACATCACTTTTCTTCAGATTTGTGTTGGAAAAAGATAAAAGCATTATTACAGCAATCATATTTTTCTTCAACAAAAAACATTGATATGCAGCTAATTCAGGAACGCGGCAAAATACTCCATTACTTTTAATTTCAAAAATACCTATTTTGTAAGGACCCTGGCAGAAACCAAGCAAACAAATACATTATGCTAAAATAATAAGTATGTTGGCATGACGGCACTAGTCACCCTTGCTGCTATCTGGCAATAAATATGTTGCTGTCAATGGCAAAGTGCAAGACAATTGTGTTTTTTTAAGGTCTTTCTGCTAAAGTATAGTGCCTAGCAGCCAAAAACAACGAATGCATTTATTTACCTAAGCAGGCTCCACAGTACAACCCCACAAGAGTATGTGTTGTGATTGAACGATGGCACTTGCATGCTGAATCGCTATTTCCAAATAGTAGTACCCACAGTGTGAGATGCCAGAGGCATTTACTCTCCATGGTGGTCTTTATGGTGATGGGAACTTGTAATTCACATTTTCTTGAGTTAGTTACAGATTGAGGTCAAAGCGTACCAGACAGCGCAGCTGTCTTGTCGGTAAAGACTTCTTGGAGACATTCTAAAAGCTGGCTGTGTTGAGGGGTCCATCTGCTCCAGGTATGTACCTGGAATCTGGAGTGTGGACCTGTCCTATAAGGGTGATCCATGCTGGCACCACCTACAAACGCAAATAAACCAAAACGTCAGCAGGGAGGAGGGGCTGACACTGTACCTCCCATTAGCGAACGTGAAGACAGGCTCTGTTTTCAGGAGCACCTGGAGGAGACCGGACAAATAAAAAGGAAGAAAAACTTGGAATGTGTGTTCCCTTTCAACCATGATGACGCTGACCACTATGATGAGCGCCAAAGAAAGTAAATTGATGCCCTGGAGATGACAGCACAAGGACAAAACCCTGCAGGACTTGAGGAACTGGTGACAGAAGAATGAGGAGATGTGGAGGAGGCTGGGGGAGACACTCAATGAATGAAGTGAGGATTGGTAGATGCGGCCAACCTTTGCCTGCTACCCTCCACAACTCAGAGTTCTGGCTACTTGGTTGATTTACTTGAGCGAATACTGCTGTGGACGTTACAATACTCTTGCCCTATTTTGCACACCTATTTCTCTTTTCTGGCATTAACTTCTTTCTTCATGGTAATTATAATTTATATGTTTGCCTTTCTCAATTCTTCAGCACTTGGTGGGCTTCTAATTTTTTGTTGTGATACTCATGAATGCCGGACTAGGAAGAAAAGCATGATTGACACACCTCTCATGTTGACTGCCAGTTTGGTTTTGTATAAAGAGAGCCTTATACGCAGAATAGGAGTTTAACCTTGGTTTCCCTTTGAGCTGAAAGCATTTTCCCTCGTTTTCTCATGGGTGAATTGAGACTGTTTTCCCTTCCTGATTAGTTTAAAGAAAAGATATAAAATCATTACTAATACTTACCCATACCTTTTCCGGTTTCCCCAAGGATACTGGCTGTGACTATCCCAGGACCCTAGGAAAAGAAAGGAGAAGATCAGACCGTGGATACTGCATTACTCACCGTCGCCACCATTCATGAAGCTGGATATACATTACATGAAACATGGACTGCCCATTGACATTACCATAACTCTAATATTCCGTTGTTTAATTTATCATTGGTGTTATCAATAAAAGTCACCATTCAGAAAACTGAGAAGCCTCTGAAGCCAAATTTCCACCTTTCTCCCCACAAAATGGTGTCAGAAGTGCTATCTGAGGAAATGGAGGCTTTTGTTGCCAAATTGGTTAAAGAATAGCAGAAATTTCGAGGACACGGAGACCTTTCAGAGCGCTCGCCCAAAACAATCAGAGCATATTGGCAAAGTCTCCCGGACACAAGACATTGGCATTAATAAATTGGCAGACACACTAGCAAAACAAAGAGGTCCCATTTTTTAACCTTCCATCGTCTTCCAAAAGTATGCACTTGGAGACAATCCTGATTTCTTTTTTTAACATTATGAACAATTAGCCCAAGCTGCTGGATGGCCAGAGGAATGGTGGGGACAATATCCGGGGCCACAGTTGACTGGTAACCTGCAAATGGCCTACCAGGCCGTTAACCCACGCTGTACCACCTCTTAACTGAGACATAAAGAAAAGCATCCTAGAGTGTCTGGTCATTGAGGACAAGATATATATAGAATACACGGGGAGACTGAGAAGAAAATTACTCAGGGGGAAGAGCCAGTGACCCTGAGACGTCCGCTAGACATAGGACCACTAGGAAGATTGACACCATAACTCTTCCTCTGGGAGCTGGAGGGGGAGCCAGTATGCCGCAATGCTTATATTGTGGAGGATTAGTACACATAGCCCGGTATGGTCCTCAGAAGGCAATAGGAAATAGGGCTAGCTAAACCATCCTTCTATGTGAGTCCGGGTTCCCTTTCCTCGAATTGTAAGGGTAAATGGCCAACCGGTAACCACCTTACCTGACACACAATGCAAGCAAAGTGTTATGAGACCCCATATCATATCCGCACAACCCCTGGAACAGATCTGGTTAGTAAACATACAGTGTGTACATGAGGACAAGAAGACCTACCCAGTGGTGGAATTCTGTCTCAGCCACCCTGCTTATTCAAGCACTGGCTGGTATGAATTTTACCCAACATGTCCAGGATCCCACTTATAGAGCTGGCCTTATGCTGGGCTTTATTTGTTCTAATGTAGCCTGTGTATAGGTTAACAATCTGGAGCATTTGATATGGTCTGATCACTTTAGTATTCCACATACGTTTCAGTGTCCCTCCCCAACTATTAGGATCTTCCCCCTCCACCCCCCCACCACCCTGCCCGAGCTGAAAAGGAAATGGCAGACTCTGTTGGAAGAATCTTATGCTCAGTCCCTCAGCAATTCCCCACCGATTCTTCAAGGGAATCGCTAACTCTATCTTGTACCTTTGAAAAAGTATGTGGCAAAAAAGATCTAGGCCTTCTGCTCCCTGGTCTCCCCTGCCTTAAGGGCTGGGAAAAGCCCATGCTGGTCCCATGGCACTGCTGATAAATCGTTGTTTTATATTGGAAAAAGTTTTTTTGCAGTGCCAATGAGATGCATTCCAAGACTAGCCCTCGTGGTGTTTGATATTTCCATTGTGTGGAGAATAGGACTTCCTCGATGATCAGGAGTGTTTCATCGTGAGGTAGGCTAGTATAAAGACTTTCTACGTCTACACTGATTAGGAGTTGGGTCTGAGGGTTAAATGTTGTGTCCTGCAGGAGTTGTAAGACAGCTTTGGTGTCTTTAAAGTAGGTGTTTGTTGATTGTACCAGTGGTCGCAGAAAGGCGTCAGCAAATTTCGACAGGGGTTCCAGAATGGAGCCGATGCCGGACACTATCGGTCTCCCTGGTGGATTGGTGAGGTTCTTGTGGATCTTAGGGATGCAGTAGAAGTAGGGGATGCGAGGTTTTTTCTGCTCAATGTGGAGCAGGAATCCAACCCTTTTTGCTCTACCTCCCCCTTGTGTTTTTGATATAACCTATTAATTCCACCAAGTCTGTTTTCACTTTACCACCTTACAAAACCGCAGATACTAATGGCACGCAAAGATGTTACACATAGAAAAAACTAGAGAAGTTACCTTTTACTGTTGCTGAAACACCATCCGTGGATTGATTCAATGGATACATCACCCTGCCGATTTCGATATTTCATTTTCAGTACTGTCTGCAGTACCACCAAGTGGGCAGATACGAAGCATTGTGGGAAGGGTTTATACATGAGTATTGGGAATTACCTTTTAGATTTCAGTGTTGAAATTGGACACTGAAGTTTTTCTCAGCGGTTCACACTGTGAGAATACTTTAAGTGGCTCTTTAGTGTGCAAGGATGTTGCGCTTCACAGGCCTGTAATGCTTTTGTAGCAAACTTATCTTGCTACTTGAAAGGTTCTTCAGTGGCCGTGATACGTCTGGCTTTCAAATGTGAGACTCCACTCTACAACACCGCCATAGGCGTCCTCTCAGCATACCAAATCTTTTTATGCAGCTCATTCAAATTGTTAAAAAAAAATTGGAGTTATAGATAGATTTTATGTGTTGTAATGTGAAGCCAGGGGAAAAGTCAGGGTTGCATTGTTGGTGCTTCTAGACAATAAAACATCCCTCTATTTTGTACAACTATTTTGAATGTTCTGTTTACTTCCTATCTCTTGAGAAACAGAAGAGTAGCTTCTTTCATTCTTGCACAATATTAAATAGTACACAAATGTACTTGGGGTGTATATTAAAAATTGTGAAAAAGCACTGAATGTCTCACAAGAAGTGGGCCTCTGGAGAGATGAGCACACTATGTATTATATATTGTACTAGGAAGGATGCACATATTTCATAAATGTCCAGAATTTCTTTTTTTTATTAAAACTGCTTAAGATCCCTCCTGCCAAGAAAGAAAGCTAATTTTTACTTCCTATGAAATTTTTACTTTTGATTTCACAAAGAAGTAAGTTTCTCCCATATGAAAATGGTATCCAGAACCCTAACTGAACCTCTGAAATTATTTTTTGATTTTTTTTTTTGAAGTATACTGTAATATTCATTTTACTTTTACACAGGGATGCATAACTATATCATTATCTTCCAGATCTCATTAATCAATAATATGTGTAAATATACATTGCTAGTTATTTAATTTTCTAGGTATTACTGCTTGTCTGAAAGAA
Organism: Lissotriton vulgaris; assembly: GCF_964263255.1. Classification (NCBI taxonomy): domain Eukaryota; kingdom Metazoa; phylum Chordata; class Amphibia; order Caudata; family Salamandridae; genus Lissotriton; species Lissotriton vulgaris. Next base: position 147,596,531 of record NC_141690.1, on the reverse strand, counting down.
TATTACTATTCATCCAGTCCAATTTAAGATTTATATAACTTTACAGCTTGTATACCTATAGCTCTGTGCAATCTTGCATATGTTGTTGAGTATGTGTGTTTTATTACATTTGCGTCAGAGTGTGAATGCAAGAATGATTCAGTTGATGAACGATAGGATGCATGAGGGACAAGACGCGTGGCCAAATGCATGTATGATGATTGAATGCCTGAATCCATCATTCAATCAATGACACAACAGACACTTTCACTCTTAAACCAGACCTTTTGGCATTCCCAATTCCTGCTGGCTTATATTTGTGAAACAAATGTCATTCTCATTTCAGTTGGGGATTCCTTTGTAATAAACTATACCGCAGCTCCCATCACAACTGCATACCAGAATGGCAAACTCGTGACACTGCCTGCCGAACTCCGCTTTATCCGTTCATCGCAAGTATGTTGGTTTACAGTTTTTGTATTAAAATCTGTTTTTATTGCTTGATTCTAATATTATTGATAGCTGGACTTTTTTTATGATTTTTATAATGTGTACAATGTCCGGAATAATTTTCGTGCATGTAACTGCCCGAGCCGAAAATGATAACCCGCTTCCTCTCATTTGTGTTCCTTCCTAGAAACTGATTAACTGTAATTTGTTTGCTGGTGCCTCTTTCTATAATTGGTGCTCCATCTGCAGCACGTGCGCTCCTACAGTGGTAAATGTTTTAGGTTAGAATTCTGCAGGATTTCTTATTTATACATGTTTAGGCAATTAAAAAAGGGATAAAAACATAGAGATAGAAAGTCTCGCAGTTTTGGGTTTTATTGGAGTCACATATTAAGGCATTAATTTTAATTTCAACTCATCTCCATCGTTAATTACTTGCCTTATTTTCTAGAAATGTGTGGTATATTTGCTCAAATGGCTTATCCGCCAGTTATTAGAATTTTATCTTGCTTCATGAAATAATTTTAAAGTAGCATACTTTTTACAATACCCCATGAGGCTTTCCATATGATTCTGTATGAGAATATTCTACTTCTTTGTCTGAGTGTTGTGGAATTCAATTTACTACCCCCCTGGTTTATTTACTCAACCTCATTATGGCACTGTGACCCTGATATGATGTCAGAAAGTCTGACTGGTGTGTATGGAAATGTAGGATGGGCTATAGAGAAGGGAGTTTGACAAAAACATATGGTCATGATTTGCATGGCTGTTGTGCGAGTTCTGGATTGTTTAGCTAACCATAACGGGCAAATTTTATTGGTTTTTAGGTATCCTTTTGTAACCATAACTTCACCTTAACTCAAGTTGAATTCAAAGATTTAAAAAAAACAAAAAAACATTAAGATGTTAGAACCATTCCTAACCTTACATACACTTTAACTGTCGATTTGTTTCAATGAATGTCAGTGTTTTCTGATGATGTGCTACATTTAAATTCTATTTAAGTATATACTTTACCCCAATGCTTGCTGCAGGTAGTTAATATCTGCAGCACAGGGACATTGCTGTGTGTAGTTGGGTTTATTGCTGAACCCTGGCTTCTGTCCAGGTCCTGCACTGAACCCACCACAGGCTACCATTCCCCCCAATCTAATTGGCCTTCAAGGGTGGTGCTGACTCAATTGTTCGGCCCCTCTGGTTTGTGGACCCTGTCACAGGTATGCAAACGCAAAAGGTGGTCCAACTAGTGGCAAAAAGCTTTTACCAGGGGTACAAAACCTAGCAGCTGAACTGGGGTCTGCTAACGCTGTAATAAAATTTCCTTTCTTTCTTTTTTAATTAAAAAATTATACCCCTAAGCCAGGGTTCAACGTTTGCTACTCCAGCTCCTTTATGGCTTCTTAAGTTTTTGCCAGGTTGCTGAAATTGAGTCCCATACCCAGTAATGATCCTCTGTTACAGCCTGCCAATCCAAAGTTTTGGATCTGTGGACCCTACTTTGGTTTTTGGGTCTGAAAATAATGGTAACAAAATTGTTCCCTTATCTAATCACATTTTTCTATTTTTTTTTATGTTACTCTACGGATTGTCCACGAACCACTCAAAAACATTTTGTATTCTGATTTCTTGAAAAATACCTTATTTATTTACAGCAAACCAAGTGAGGGTATTATCTTGAGAAACGTTCTACTTTCATACCAATCTTGGTGTAATTCCATCGGCAATTTTGCTGTAGAAAAAAATAAATAATCTTATGAAAAGTTGAAATGGAAAAACTATTTTTCTAACCCAGTCTGCCAATCTGCACAAAACTTGCCATCCTAAATTGGATTATTTTTGGAAAAGTTTGTGAATGTTATGTTAATTTTACCAAAGTTATTAGGAAAATAAAAAAAATGCCTTTTATAATGAAAACTCCGACCTAACCATAGGTACAGAGTTAACAAACAAGGAAATTGAGGATGTGTTTTTCTGATATCTTTACCTCTTGGACTTGAAATTGGTCTTTGTGGCAGGAACAAGAGAGAGCTGTACGTCAATAAAACTTTTAGTGCATGTAGGGATTTTAAGCATTTATGCTCTAATAACCAGCCTTTCCGGCTAGGTAGCATTTGGCCCTGTGAAATTACAGTCCTTAACAATCCTTACTGGGTCTCCTCCTACCAATTCAACTGATTCCATTTGATTCAAATTAGACCTCCAGGTCTCAGAAGATCCCTACCACATGTAGAGTTCCATCTTTTTATGCTATCACTTTCTACCTCTACATGGAGACCCTTGAGATTCTCCTCACTGAAAACAATATCTGCATTCATCAGTGCACCAAATGACACCTAGTTCTACTAGAAAGTGTTGCCTACTTCAAAGACCCAATGATTCAAATTTGCACCTCATCCAGACCTGCATGCCAAGCACCTATCTGAAGCTTAGAGATTGAATTCCTGTTATACACCAAGAACATCAACCAAGAACTAGTTGAAAACTGCTTCATTGACATGAACCTGGATAGCCTGGATAGCCTAAGTCTCTTGGATTCACCCTGAGCACCTTACTCACCTTCAAGGGATACAAGGAGAGACAAACCAAGATGGCTTTGTACCAAGTATATCTCTTGAAGAAAGTGAAACTGTTCCTCCCAGAAAGTGACCTCAAAACTGCCATTCAAGACCTTATACTCCCACATCTGGATGCCCCTGCTCTATGGACTCCCAGAATTGCTATTGGCCCCATTTAAGAGTCTGAAGACATATGACTGTACTCTTCTACCCTCATTCAACTTCATTTGCCAAATTGCACCATCTTCAAAACCAGTTGCATGATCTGTCAACCTATTAAGACTGGCACACTGCCTATCTGGCTTACAATCTCACCAGTTCCAGTAACTATCAGCACACTTGCAGCAAGGACACTATCAGACTAGAGATAATTAAGAGGTGTAGAAACGAAGAAGATTGCAGGCTAACTTCATGTATGCACCCAGGTTCTGCAACAGCATCTCTGTATTCATCAGGTCTGCCCCAACCCTTGCTAAAATGTAGGAAAGCAACAAAGTGATAGAAGGAATGCTTGATTTAATCGCAGCCACTGATCATCATTCAGGGCTGTAATCCAGTCCATCAGTTTTCACCCACTGTGCCACACTGGACAAGGACCAATCATATGCACTCAATAGGAACAATCCAACCCAAACTGACAAACACCCTGGGTGCCTCCAGTCAAGGATTCAAGCAGTCCCAGACCAGTTTCATCCTACATAGACTTCATCAGTGAGGTATAGTTTAAGTGAGCACTGTACCCTGAACAACACTCTGCTGCCGTTTGCATGATGCAAATGCAGCATACATACAGACCTGCTTACAAAGGTGTAGTCGTACAATTTACATAGCTTTTTCTTCACCATGATGAACTATGAACTTTGCTCATGGAAGTAATCCGCTTCCTGGCTTATGATGAGGCAGGAATTGCAGTTTGTGCAATAGGTGAAACATAATCGCAGCTCTCTTTATTTTTAAAAGATGGACCTGATTATTTAATGTTGATTTGATATTTTTCTCTAATCAAAACACTAATAGAGTGTTGATAATGTTACCTTTGTTTTCTCTCTCAGCCTAGTTGTTAAAATAAAGCTGCTGGGGGCATATTACACATATTAAAGCAGGAAGACCCCAGTCAAGCCCACCACTCCTCATTACCCCTAAATTAACTCCATTGAGCAAGGCACAAAACTCTTCTCTCTTGTTCACTTCAACAAACCCAGTGGATTGTCTTACAGTGGGTCTGATTTATAAAGCTACAGTAAGTAAGTAAGTAAAAATGTATTGTTTATGATTAATTAAAACCATTACAAAAATACATTTGAGTGCACATGTCATCAATAAAAGTCTTAAAAAGAGAGATCGTCCTTATTAATATTTGTATTAATAAAAACAGTGGGGTTTAAAAGTGACCATAGTTCGTTATATCTTGTCTGGACCGACATCATGGCTTGTTAATTTCAGCTCCGCCATCTTCAGGAATTTCACCAACTTCCCATTTAGTGACGGAAATCCTGGATCAAAACATGCAAGAAATGCTTGTCTGCTTGTGCGTATTCTGTGTTCATTAAAAGACATTTTTAGCAGAGCGCCTCTTTCCTCTTTCAGCCTCAAGCAGGTACATAGCAAATGTTCAATATCTTCGTTCCCTGCACCACATAACCTACATTTTATCCCACAGTTCCTTCTCAACCATGGTTGGTAGTGTGGTATAACTGGCAGGATTCCTAGCCTATGTTTTAAAAAGGCTTCTTTGTTTTCCTGCAGTACCCCAGTCCGAAATATGGTTGTAACCCGGGTGATTTATATGTACACAGAATCATCCAAGCGTGACGCCTATGGGAAAAGGTGGCTTTGTCCTCTACAAGCGAGAGTCTCTTCATATTCTTATTTGCTACATGTTTGAATTGCGCATGCGATAGTGGGATTTTCCATAGTTCTTTTAGTCCTGTAACAATCAAGGATTCCTCCAATTATTTTTTCTTCGGCATTTTGGAGCAGCTGCACAGATCTTGCCAGAGCTGATGGTTCAGTGTATTCTCTGGTGAGTTCTTTATTTTATGCCAGCACTTAATATATGATCCTCTCCTTGCAAGCGTTTGGATCGTTAGTCCAAATTCTAGCCGGATCTGGGCTTGTGAGGTATAAGATGGCAAATTTAAGAGAAGTCTGTATGCTTTTGAAATGATTGTATCCAGCAGTTTCGCGTCTGAGCCTCTTAATGCCTTGCTGCCGTAAGTAATGGATGACTGTATATTTACTTGGGCGACGCGAAGCAGTGGTAGAAGAGTAGGGCCAGTCAGCTTAGTTTTTAGCTGTTTGAGTGTTGTCGCGATCAGCATACTTTTTCTCTTTATGGCCTCAAGGTGGTTTGTGAAGCGACCTCCTTTATCAACTATGATTCCCAGGTATTTATATTCAGAGCAGTTTGTAACTACCTGTGTTCCAAGGACCCAAGTGTGCGGCTTTTTATTCCCAGATATTGACAGTACTTTGGTTTTGTCAATATTTACTTCAAGTAAGTTCTCTTCGGCATATCCATGCAGCGTGTTAATGAGATTCTGGAGTCCTACTTTGGTATGACTAACCAGGACCACATCATCTGCGTAGGAAATGCTGGGCAGGGCTTTACCCCCCAGTCTGGGTGCATGCGCATTGCAGGCTTCCAGAGCAGGTGGCAGGTCGGCAGTAAATAGATTAAATAGGGTAGGCGCTAAGACGCACCCCTGCTTGAGGCCTTTTGTCGGAATACGCCTGGAGAGGTGGGTGCCATTCCCAAGCTTCATCTGAACTCCACGTATTAGAGTGCAGTTCGATCAAAAGGTTTAAGAGAGGAGCAGGGATTTCCCAGGCGGCTAGTTTTCTCCAAAGATTGGCTCTGTTGACATTGTCGAAAGCCGCCTTAAAGTCCACAAAGAAAAAGTAAAGAGTTTGTTTAGTTAGTTTTACTTTGTCAATAAGTAGCGATAGTGCCAAGAGGTTTGTTGTAGTTCCCATATCTCTACAAAATCCAGTTTGAATAGATGGAATTATGTTGCACTTAGTTGCCCATTCGCCCAGCTGAGTCAGTAAAAGCCCTGCAAAGTATGTTGCCTCAATGTCCAGATGGGCTATCAGGCGATAGTTGTTTGGTGACATTCTGTCCCCCGCCTTATATATCGGTGAGATAACTGAACCCTTCCAAGAGGTGGGGAGACGCCCAGATTACATGAGACGTATAGAGGGGGGTCAGGGATTTTGCCCAGTAGTCCGGGTCAAGTTTGAAGAGGGCTGGAGGAATTCCATTTGGCCAGCTTAATTTGTGCCGGTGCTTTCCGGTGCTTAGCACCGGCACTTATTTTTCAGGGCAGGGTCTACATGCGTCTGCACAACTGGCTGCACGTTGTGACATATGATGTTATAACACATTACCAATACTGACTCGGAGTGGGCCCACTGGCGTAGAGTGTTGTTCTGGGTCTCCTCTCCTGAGTCCAGTGTGCTTCGGTTCAGTGTGAATAGGAGCCGGAGCAACAGCAAAGTGATTACTGCATCATCATTAATCATTACGATGATTATCATGTGATGGCGTCATCATGGCGGCGTCAGGCAGGCAGGCGCGGCCCTTCGTTGAGTGGACTGTTGCTAGTGTGGTGGGGTGGGCGGGACCCGGGAGCAGTACTGGGCGGGAGTCAGACATTGATTGGGTAGGGTGAATTTGACTGCGTGCGCGCAGATTTTTTCCCACTTGCAAGTTGCCACGCTTCGGCACACCCAAACCCCCACGAGTTAGAGGAGCCCGACCACGTTGAGGGCAGGCAGCACCACCATGTGGCCTATCAGTTAATCAAAACAGTGCCCCACAGCCCCGGCCAACCATGACGAGTGTAACCGTAAGTACTACCTTAAGTAGCTGCAAAGACATACTACGACATGCCCAGTGGTGGCGTGTCGGTCACCCGGACTCCATCCACAAGATTTGATGACGGCAACACACTTCACTGTTTCTGCCCCTGACCCGGCCCACGCTACACATGTATTAAATACATCATTATATCATAATAGGATAGGTTAGCTAAGATGAAGCACGCTCCTGCCTGGGCTCAGCTGGCTTGACCTAGTAGCAGCCGCCGGCCGTCCGTGCATACACATAGCCCGGGCCAGGCGGGCCCACGCCAATGTAAGCATTAATGTATCACAATGGCTGCCGGCGGTCGGGGTTAAGTTGTTAGAAGGCCCTACCCCTTGAAGTATCCTCACTAAAATCTGAATATGCATGCACCGTGCCCTGGTTGGCCTGGCATAGTAGCGGCCGCCGATGCCGTATTACCGAACACATGATCACGATATAAGGCCGGCCGGAGTTTAAACTTAAAGGCCCTGCCCCTGCCTTTAAACTTAGTATCATCGACCTCCCCTAAACAGTTTGCTGCCTAACAGTGTAGCCGGTGCAGAGTGTTGTTCTGGCCTGGGTGGGTCTCCGGAGTCCGTGTGTGCTTCGGTTGAGGCCAGCCCCCAGCGTCCGCCTGGGTTAAGTAAGTTGTTAAATGCCACTGGCATGGCAGTAAGCAGGTTTAGGGGCTGTGCGGTAGGCGGCGCGCGCAGGTTGTTTTCCGATTGCCTCGCCCGGCACTCCCGCACCCTACGAGCTCTCATCAGCTCGCCTACATTGAGGGTTGACCGCAGGCAGACAGCAGAAGCACCATTACGCTACTCTGATGGGCAGAGTAATAGCTCTTGAATTAGGAATGATTTGTGTAGTAGAAGTGTTCCATAACTTTTGTGAAGAACCATTTCGGCTAAACTAGATGCATGCTGCAAATAAATTAATTGATTAAACATTTTTCTACGTAGATGACTGTGTCAGTGAAAAATCAGTTCAATTGATTTGCTGTGTCATTTCTTCCACCTAGTACATTTGATTAGCATTTAGCACTTACTAGACATTTAAATCAGGTTTACATGTGTTATAATTTCATTTACCATGATGAAGAATGTTATAGAATATTTAACTCCGGTATAAAGACGTAGGTTTCAATGCTCAGATAGGAAGAGACCACTGGTCTGAATCACAAATAATGTTTTCCTTTATCTAGAGCAAATGGGACTTGGAGAAACTGCGAATAACTCCCGGATAAACCATTGACCGATTCGTACGTTGTAAAAAAAAAAAAAGAAGCTGGGTCAGGCGAAAGCAGCTCTACTATTTTTGCAAGAAGCTTCAGATCCCCACACTTCAACATGCATAATTAGCTTCATCAAGATGGCTATGAGACTAAGGAACACACGAGAAGCAGTGGATTCTAACAATCTGTAACCTAGCCCTGGACCTTAGTAAAACCCATTAATGATTATGTCGCCCTATTTTTAAGACTTTTTTATTAATTCTCTTTTAACTTGTCTATTTTATACAATGTTTTTAAGCAGTGTATGTTTATCTTTTTATGCTCTTTTATGGTATCTTCTGAAGTGCCGAATAAAGGTATTTGAACTGAACTGAATAACTCCCGGATAAACCATTGACCGATTCGTTCGTTGTCTTAACAGCTCTAAGCGCTACAGTGCCTCATAGCGAGCCCGGAACTGCTGTGTCTGCACTCAGAGCTAGCTTATCCAGTTGTATCTTTGTAATGTGCGCCTCACTGATTTAATAAACTGTACTCTTTTTAACAGTAGCACGTTTCTAGTTTTAACCCTTTAATTAAAGGAACCATACACCCAGTGTAATCTAAAAGAAAAGAAGCAGTTATGCTTCTACCCACTGGAAGCTGGTCGTTTAATGAATGCGTTAATGAGTTCAGAACTTGTGTGGCCGCTATGGGTGTCAGTGTTACATTATTCAAGGGCTGCAGAAGAAAAAAATATATCTGTATATTCTTAAGCTGTGCATAGTGTGCAATATTTATTGTGATGCGCTCTGTCGACCAGTTGTGCTCACTATCTGTCAGCATTCACAAAGTGACGGTTGTCCTGACCGGATCAGGTTTAACTGGGTGTTTAAGCTGGATTGTAAAATGCAAACTCTATAATTTCCTTTCTAAATGAATTCCACAATCTGACCCATTTTTCTGCGAAGGTCTTGGTGCTGACGAGACGGGATGTCTGATGAATTCGGCTCTCCTTACATATATTCACTCCCACAAAGCTCATTTGTGCCCACTCTCTGCCATGGGCTCTGTGTGCCTCCTGTGTGTTCAGGGCAGAGCTTGTCACTTCCCTTCCTCAATTGTGTCCCTCGTCCCACAGCCAGAGTTTGCGCTGTTTTCTAGAATCCCCCAAAGTTGCCATTTTTGAGTGAGTGGGAGGGATGTGTGATTTAAAACAGATTTAAAAGTTATGATTCCCGTCACCCAGCCGCCTGGATGGTAATAGACTAAATACCATTTTTGAGTGACTGGGAGGGATGTGTGATTTAAAACAGATTTAAAAGTTATGATTCCCGTCTCCCAGCCACCTGGATGGTAATAGACTAAATACCAAAGACCACAAAATGTTTGTAACAGTTCTTGAGCGTTATATTTTTTTAACGTCCCTTTTCTATGTCAGTAGCCTTTTCAAAGTGTCATCATTTTGAGCGTTGCTGAAATTTATCTGACTTTACACTGTGCCAGTTGAGTATGTGGGTGGAGCCAGCGGATGAAGTGGGTGGAGTCAGAGGAATGTAGGTGTGGCCTCTGACAAAAATGTCAACACCTGCACTTCATATTTTACAAATTAAGCACTGCTGGCCCCAGTGCACCGTCCTCCTTCCTTTGGAAATTAATTTCCTCAGTGTAAGAGCATTGATTTCGATTTGAGCTTTTTCGTATAATTTTGTTGTTTGTAAAGGATGGCTCTCCTGGGCAACCTTGTGGCGTGTTTGTTACGGCGGCCTGTTGGTTGAAATGGGTGTCTAAGAAGGATTCCCAGGAGCTTTTGGTTATATATGATGTTATTCCACCATGTTATGGATTTAAAAATGTATTTAGTGTGGACCAGAATCGGGCGCTGTTACTTCCTTTAGAGTCATAGTGAAGTTTAGCCCAGAAATCGTCTTCATTAGATCTTTTGACCTCCCATTTAAGTTTTTTGAGGTCCGCCCGGTGCTTGCGAAGCTGTTCGAGAAGATCCCTTTCGTCCGTGCTTGTTCTTAATGATCTTAGGGATTTGTTGATCGCTTTTTTTGTGGTTTTTTTAAGGCTAGTTTCTGGGTGCTTGAAATCTTCCCTGTGACCGTGGGGCCAAAAGATGGAAAGTGCCGTACTGTTGTTGAATATATGTTTGCAAATTCCGCCGTAAAGGTTTCCCATACATTTACTGGATTACCCATAGGATAGTTTAAACTGTTCAATTGTAGTTTTGCTACTTGAAGTACCTCCATTGTGTTTGCGACCGAGGTTTCGATTCGTTTAAGATTTATGGAATGACAGGCGTGAGGGCCTATTGGATTGGCGAGAATTGAGTCCGGAAAGGCAAGAAAAGAGACTTCCTGGGGGCGGTGGTTGCTGTCTCCCTTGTCTCCTAGGATAAAACCCAGTATATGATGAAAAAGTGGGAGGAAGACTAGCGTGTAATCTATCATAGAGTTTGCGTTGCCTGAGTTGAATGAAGCCACAGATGGAGAGTCCTCCGCGAATCTTCCATTTAGAACCCTCAGGCCGATGTGCTCCAGATCTTCCAGCAGCTCCTTCGCCGGCTTGGTGGTTTTACCTTGTCTTCTAAAGGATTGAGTTGGAATATTCCAATAGTAGGACTGGGCCTCAATGTCATTATTTGAGGATGAGCCCAAGATGTATTGGTTGAAGTCTCCAGAAAGAATTAAATTGGTAGAAGTGTATGAAGTCATTACGTGGTGTAAGTGGTCCATAAGAAGTTTCGACTCTTGTTTCTTCTTTTTTGGATTGATGTAATTGTTTCTTCTTTTTTGGATTGATGTAAGTGTTGATCAACAGCACCTCTTCTTTTTTCCTCCTAAAATGTAATTTAATCTGAACTGTGTTTATGGCAGGAGAGTTGGTGGTAAATTCCTGCACACTGCCGACATATGAGATTTTGATGTAGGTTGCTAAGCCACCCGCCGACCGAATTTACTTTTTCTTGTGGCTGGGTAGTGGTAACAGGTATAGCCTTCTATGTGTGCAGGATCCTCCAGCCATGTTTCCTGAAGGAGGATTATATCAAATGATTTCAGATATTGTAAGAATTCGGTGTCTGCTGCCTTTTTGTTAAGCCCATTTAGGTTCCACAAGCATAATTTCAGAATTGGTGTGGCCAAATGCAAGCCCTCCTCTCTTGAGTTCCCCTGTCATTGTGGGTGACTTGGAGTGTTCCTTATTCTAAATAGCCGGAGATCATCTAGATTGTCCGAATCAAAAACCATTGTGGTCTTTTAGGTGAATGTTCCCTGTGTTTTTGTGGGTGATCGACCCAGTGCCCACCTGAGCACTGACGTAGTCTTAGAGTTTTTTGTAGATGGACTGTACTGAGGTCTCTCGAGCAGGGGGAGTGGATATCCTATGTTATGATGTAGGGCAGATTTAATCCCCCAGGTTTTGAAAATATTTTGCTCATCTAGGATCTTATTTACAATTTCGGACGAAGTCTAGGTCGCTTTTGTAGCTTCCTTACCCTGTGTTCTGTCAGTTTTTATGAATTCTACTGATAAAAGGTCAGCTGAGCATAAGCCATTTAAAGATCGTATAGTGCTAAGGAGACGGAGTAGATTACCTCAGTTCAGAATATCGAATGGACCCTTTGATTCGTATTCTGGGGTAAAGAGGATAATAGTAGAATTCCTATTTTTATCATCCGACTCGGCTGTTGGGGGGTTGACACGCACTTGAATTCCTCTGTTAGTGTTGAACTGTGGTAAAGTTTCTGTGATGGTACCAGAGGAGAGTTTACAGGATTCAGAATCGGAGGGAGCTGTAAGGTCGCCCACTATAGAGGAGTATAGATGGATTTGGGTACATGGGGGTCCTGCATTCTTCAGTTCTTGAGCCGGGGGTCTTTCACACCGAGCGAAGGTAATAGCTTCTCGTGCCGAATCGGGCGGTGATTTGGAGGGGCCCCCCTTGATGCGGATGTCAGTAGTAGTATGGGGGGGCTAGCGTCCTTCCCTTTTCCGGGACCACGATTTACTTTGATGTTTGAATTACCAGTTTTGCAGCGGGGCAGGGCCCTACCGGCCTCCTGTGTAGGTGCCTCTGAGATTGCTACTACGTGCTCCCCTTTTGAGGAGGCACTGAGCGCAGTGGAAGTTTGTTCTATGCTTGTGTTATTTGCTGTGGTAGGGCCCAGATCTTGCGGCTCCTGTCTGATGCCAGACCTAAAGAGTGGGTAGACTTCTGGCGTACTTGAAATTGTTAGTTTGTTACGACCTTTCCTTCTTGGCTGGCGGCGACCCTTGGCGTTCTGGGTTGGTAGATGGTCCTTGGGAAGTGAAGGGGAGCGTATTGATAAATGATCTGCTGGGGGTACCAGTACTGTTTTGTCTGTGTTGTTAACTATGATGACCTTTCCTTTTGAGGGTTCGAGATTGGCTGTTTCGCGGGGATTGATGTACTGGTCCCTTGTATAAGGCCCTTTTGGCAGGCCTTCTATCAAAGTAGATACTATTTCTGGAAGTGCTGCTAATTTGTCGCTGATCGGACCGCAGCTGCACGACAACTTAGCTTCCTGCTGGGCTCTGCCGATTAAAGAGTTTAATTGGCCGAGTTTCTCGTCAATTCCCCCCACATAGACCGCCAAGGTATCAAGTAGAGTTAACTGTAAGTCCATTTTGTCAGATTCAAAGTGGAGAGTGTCTACGGTTCGTTGCATGGTGTTTAAGAGAATGTCCTAGGTGTTTGACACAGTTGATGCTGGAGTCCTAGTTTTGGGTCTCTTTTGATTTGAGGATTTGTTGGGTGTTGAGGAAAGAGAAAGATTTTGTGAAATTATTGAATTCGAGAGTATAGCCTCCTGATCGTAAGCCTGTTTAGTCGACTGGTTTTTGTTGGTTGTTTCGTCTGTGGACAGAGGTAGTTTAACCGGGATAGCTGGAATGTAGGAAGCAACCAGATCGGCCCACTCCTGTGATCCCAAATAAGTTAGATTAACAGGGTTGTCACACCCGGTGTTTTGTGTATTTTCCACGGCCTCCTTCCGGAATTCTTTGGAACTCTGTTCTTCTACAATTACTTCGATGGGCAGTTGGCAGATTTTTGGGCAGTCCGGGTGGTGCGAAAGGATATTGGCAATCTTTGGCGGGTTATTTGGATTAAACCTGCTGAGGTCTTGCCATTGGTCAGAGTCCTTACCACTGCAGGTTGTGAGGTTGCGCCAGGAATGCCTTAACTTCTGACTAGTTGAAGGTGAAGTAGTTGGAGTAGGTGAGGAGTTGGTATGCTTGGGAGAGGGGGGTGAGCATAGGGCCGGCCTAGCACCCCTATTGCCTGAGTGCGGAGTGAGTGGGCTGCTAATAACCCTGTTCATGAACTCCCCTTCTCCCACTGGCACTATTTTGTCATGAGCAGGTGGCCCCTGTGCAGATGAGCCGTCTGTTAAGAAAGGAGTGTTAATGATTTCCGGCGTTTGGCCCGAAGGTTGATCTTTTTGCGATTCCAGAGGGGATAGTGGGAGTAAGGAGTCCTGCAGGCCCAGAATTTTACCACTGGACGAAAAGATGGTGGAAAGTGGGGCCTTTTAAAATTGGAATTTTGATGTGATTTTTGGTTGGCGTAGGTTGGGGTGACGAATCACGGCCTGGAGGGCTTGGTCGCTGTATGCCCCGACTTCGTCTAGAGATGAGTCCGCTGTCCCACTGACTTGTTTTTTGTTCTGTTTTGTTTGGCCGTTGTCGTGGACTTGGACTTGGATTTAGATTTGGTCTCTGGCTGGGCCCTTTTCTTCCCTGACCTCATGCTTAGAGGTGGCTTGAGAAGCTAAGGAGATGTTATAGGGATGGTGGATCAGTCGGGCTTCACACAGGGCTCTTTTCAGTACCCGGTATCGTAGACCCCCGTATGGTTCGGGGACTGCGAACCTTACTAATGTACGTGACTTGAGGCAGTAAAGCCTTGGAGCCTTTGAGACTTCGGGGCCTTGGAGACTTGGGAAGTCTTGGGAAGTCCGAGGTATTGTGGCACAGTTAGACGATGGTTAATGGCTAACTGATGGTCGGATTGTAATAGGAGTCAGAAAGATCTGTGATCCAGAAAAGAGAGAGACAACAACCCAGACAACTTCACAGCAGGTTGCCGGTTAGTAGCTTGCGCTTGGGCCTATCCTCCTCCTTGGATCATGTGGCATAAAAGCTTGAAGGCCTGGAAGCAATGAAGCTTTGTGGATCTGTGCTCTAAAAGCTATGGTCGGTTATCTTTAATTTGCCCTCCGTATTCTCGGCACCCAACCAGGCTCGTCAACTCAGCAGCTTAGGAGTCCGATCTGGTGATGGTCCAGCCGTCAGACAGTTCTGGTTGAAAAGTGGGGCTCTGTTGGGATTGTGTTAGGACCTCGATGGGGGCCAGCTGAGTTCTCCTGGTCTGAGCTAGCTAGCCGGCCACGGTGCTCACAGTAAAATGCGCCCCCCCGCCCCCCTCCAGGTCAGGATCTCGAGGAACAAACTCGCAGTCTAACAGTCTCACCCCCTCTGTCCTCTGGCCTCTTCCTCTTATGTTCCTCTTCTGTACTGTTGGAACATCAGAACAGCAGAACAGCGGAACAGCAGCGCAGATCAGCTGATTTATAAAGCTGTTTTACCCCGGTGTTCAGAAAATGTGTATAAATAAATGTCTTGCAATGCAAAATGCCTTTCGGGGTTCACAGAATCAGAAATGGAATTGGTATTGGCCGTCGCAAATAGGATTTGCTCTTTGTACTTCCACCAGTATGGCCTAATTTCCATGTGGGAATGTCTATTACAAGAGCCAGGATGTTTATAGGTACAGCAACAATAGTTGGTGAACATCCATAAACCCACAAGGTTGTGAGCATTTGCAGAGCAATTTAAGGTAGTTTCCAAAACCTGGAAACATTCTCAAATTTACTCTGGGTAAAGGCAAAAGTAAATGTGTTTTAATGGCAAGATCAATGATTTCAACTCCAAGAAATATATATTTCCTTGTGGAAATGCCTATTACACTTTTGAATTACATTTCTGCACATGATACATTTCTACATGCTGAAAAGGTTACTCAGGAGTAGTCAAGGAATTCTTAGTGAATTGATAAAATGTCTGAAATTTACTTCTGTCTCAGATTTAAACCTGCACAAACAAATTCTTTATAAAGGATGTTTTTCTAATTGGTCCAGTGTGTTTGTTTAAAGTTTGAGGACCTTTTCTTGAAACAAATAAATCGCTATACCCTTATATATAATGTTCTAGATGGAGGACAAGGAATGTACGTGGAATTCCTGGAACAGTTTCCTATGTTCATATTTATTACTTGTGGGTGAATTACCCTGAAATAAAATTGATTGTGATCTGGTTGGACTAGTGACCCCATGGTCAATAACTGGTGAACATGTACATCTTCTGTACCTAAGCTAGAACAATCATGCATCGTTATTGAATGGAACTGCATCACTGCCATACAGTCCTACTTTTCATGAGAGGGATCCTTCTTTTTTGTTTAAAACATTTTATTACATTTAAAATAAATAAATAAATAAATATACTCCAATACAGGATTCATAACTCAGTGCATATATATACAAAATGTAAGTAGTATAATATAAATACGCAAGAGCTTCATGTGGGGCAGGGTGTACGCCAAATGCATTACCTTTTTTATCCTTTTCCTTTATCTATATGAGAAAAGCAACATGGGAGAGGAGGGACTTGGAAAAATCAATGTAAAATAAATTCAGAAATACTAATAAATATAATAAAAATCATGTCTTAACCAAAATTAAATATGATTAACATTAACAATATTTGTACATTCAAGCATAATCAGATTTGACAGAAAAGCATTCTTAACACCTTCTGATGATTTACAAACATCCATAGTTATATTATTCAGTGGTCTATTAACAATCTTAGAAATTCTATCCTAAGATAACTATATATTTCGCTTGCTAACTAGAAGGAGTAGATAGTGACTCCATCCAATTTATAATTATGACAAATAGTATTCCACCAAATGAGACACTTTGGTAGCATATTAAATGTATACATTTCCAAAGAGAGCCTTAGTCGGTTTGTTGCTTATAATATGAGCAAAGTTAAACAAAATGCCAACCAATTAGTCATACCTTGGGCACCTGATTGCAAAATGGTGTGACTAACAACTCGAGGAATCAAATGTTAAACCTAATTAGGGAAAGTCATTTACTTTCCCTATTTTCTTATTCTTGATGGAAATGGCACTGGTCTTGCAGTTCCTTGGGCCTTGCCTTGCAAATATTTTAGATCAATTGGTTTTGAGATCGTCCTTAAGCAAGATAAAATTGTCAATGAGACCCTTATGGCCATTTGTGGTCTTACCTATTAAATTGGAAACATTGGCATACAAAAGTGCAGTTATGATGTTTTTTGGGGGGGGGGAGTTTATTTAGGTCAAACTCAACACAAAAGTATCTGAGTGCTTTGCATGAGCACCAGTTATGTTACAGATTCATTTTATTAGGCACAGGGTGATTAAGTGATTTGCCTAGAATCGCAGGATGTTGAGCTTCCCTGCCGAGACTTGAACCCGGTTCTCCGGCTTCGAGGTCGACTGTTCTAGCCATTAGGCCACAGCTTCATATTTTGTCCATCACTAATTATAAAGACATGTACGTTGTTGATGTATAGTAGGAACAAAACATGAGTGAGGACACATCCTGGTCTGACTCCCCAATTTAATGTAAATGACTCCGTGCATTTTCCTCCTATGCCATATCTCACTGAAGCTGATACTCCCTTGTGGAGCACTCGAAGGAAGTCAACTAACGCATTTACCATCACCATATCTGTTAAAATGCCCCTGAGGTTTGACCGATTAACTCAGTCAAAAGCCTGCTTAAATCCAAAGATATGTGCATGTGGCCCCTTCGCTATGGTGTATTTGCTGACTAATAGGTCAAGGTTTAGGCATTCCTTTATTGTCCAGACCCCTTCTCTAAATCCATATTGTACCTTTGAATGGATATTCAAGTCATCAGACCTTGCCATGATTCTATCTAGGAACATGCGACCCACAACCTTTACAATTGAATCAAAGTAATTAAATGGGTCTGTAGCAGCTTGGGTCTTGGTGCTGTCTTTCTTAAAAACAGGTACAAAGATAGCTGTGCCATGAAGATGGTAAGAAAAGTGGTATGGGCTAAGTTCAAAGCGTTGGTGATGATGGATCCCTAAAGAAAATACTTGATTTATAGAGGTCCTTCCAGACTCCATTGGGGCCTGTTGCCTTTGCAGAGGGGCTGTGTATTATTGCTGTTACCACCTCATACCTCTCAAACCTCCTAGCAAGCGGATAGGTTGATGATACAGCATCACTAAATTGCTGGTCGCCTGAATTCACTAGGCAGTAGATAGACCTAAAGTGAGCCACCTATTTGTAGGTTATGATATTGAGCCGTAGGCCAATAATCTGTGCCCTATTAAATGTATCAATGTACATTACTACCCAGCATGTCATGGCATCTTTATTGTTACAGAAGGTGATCAGGTCCTCCCTCATCTCTTCCTTTAAGGGAGATGTCCTGCTTTTTAATGCAGTGTTATACTTAAGCAGGCGTCTGAATTCGTCCTCCCTATTTCCAGGGCTCTTGTTCAAGGCCTTATGCAAATGAGGGTTTGCTTCCCTACAAACGTTATCAAACCATGTTCATGTAATCTAATGGGTTACAGCAAGAAGTTCCTAATAAAACAGCCCAGGTTAACAGAGGCATCTATAGTGTATTCCCCAGGACCATTGTCACTTGAAAGACAGGTTTGACTAATTCTTGTAGATTTTCTCTAACAATGTTAACTAATAATGGTGATGCATCAGCATCTATCCATTTAAGTGCTAACCCTTGGTCTTTAACTGTGAAATCGTTAGTGCCCTTGTTAAGATGCCTTTTAGTTATTTCATGTATAACTAAAACTAAAATGTTTGGACTATAGTCACTATAACCATTAGCCAGAGTGTTCCCAGACTAAACATAGATGTACAATATTCTGGAAACAAAAACATAATCCATCACAGTTCAAAGACATCAGCCAATAAACATCAGAATTTGGTTATGGAATACCTCAAAGGTTTCAGCGATGTTTCACAGATAAAAATCAGATAAAAACCTGTGAAGTACGTTCCCCCTTGCATCCCTTTTTGAGTGAAAATGACCAGCATTCTTAATTGGAGATAGGTCAAAGAATGTAGGCCAATCACCAAAGTTATACAAAAGAGGGTGATGGACGGAGCGTTTGAGCAAATCAAACACTCACCCCCAGTCAACTGATCTGGGTTTAATCCATCACCATTCTTTAGCTCACTCCGCCACCCCAGTTCAGACATGGCCATATGCAAATCAGTCTGACCCTGTGCCTCATGGGAACAGTCCAGCCCGAACTGCCAAGCCATGTCTTCCCTGGACCTGAAACAAGCATACTGGGACCGGATTCGGATTCATAATCCTCATCAGCCAGGCTATCTTGAATCCAGTGGCCAAGTGAGCAAGGGACTCACGTCTGAGCATACCCTGCCAACCTAGGGCGAAAAAAGCGGTACAAAAGAGGGTGATGGACGGAGCGTTTGAGCAAATCAAACACTCACCGCCAGTCAACTGATCTGGGTTTAATCCATCACCATTCTTTAGCTCACTCAGCCACCGCAGTTCAGACATGGCCACCTCCTTTTGTACCGCTTTGGGCCTCCATAAGTGTGGCAGGGTATGCTCAGACGTGATTCCCTTGCTAACTTTGCCACTGGATTCAAGCAAGCCGGGCTGAAGACGGCTGGAATGCCAGAAACCGGTCCTCGGAAGCTTGTTTCCGGTCCAGGGAAGGCATGGCATGGCAGTTCGGGCTGGACTGTTCCCATGAGGCACAGGGTCAGACTGATTTGCATATAGCCATGTCTGAACTGGGGTGGCAGAGTGGGCTAAAGAACGGTGATGGATTAAACCCAGATCTTTTGACTGGGTGTGAGTGTTTGATTGGTTCAGATGCTCCGTCAATTACCACCCCCTTTTGTACCGCTTTTGTCCGCCATAAGTGTGGCAGGGTATGCTCAGATGTGAGTCCCTTGCTCACTTTGCCACTGGATTCAAGCAAGCCGGGCTGAAGACGGCTGGAATGCCAGAGACCGGTCCTCGGAAGCTTGTTTCCGGTCCTGGGAAGGCATGGCTTGGCAGTTCGGGCTGGACTGTTCCAATGAGGCACAGGGTCAGATTGATTTGCATATAGCCATGTCTGAACTGGGGTGGCAGAGTGGGCTAAAGAACGGCGATGGATTAAAACCAGATCTTTTGACTGGGTGTGAGTGTTTGATTGGTTCAGATTTTGCGCCCATTAACACCCCCTTTTGTACCAATGACCAAAGTTGGCATTAAAGTCACCCCCTAAAATGATGTTAAAATCCTGTGAATATACTTTCCACCACAGTAATAGATATTCACCTTAAGGAAGTAGCCACTATAGCTTTCAGTAGGCTTTTTTTAAATTCCATTTTGACAAGTTCATCTGCTGATAATTTAGGCTTTTTGTCTAATATGTATGCTCTAGAATTGTAATATTTTATAATATCTTACAAGTTTCTTTTTATGTACATTTCTTATTTGTGGAGACAAAATTATTAATGAAGTCCCTAAAAGCTACCTTATAATAGTCCTATATATCTAGAAAAGCTGAATCTTCTTCTTTACTGAACATAAACAATTCATTAGCAAACACTTAAAAAGCTAAATTAAAAAATGCATCCTTAAGAAGGGCAGTATTATTTCTCCAGGTTCCATCAGTACTTATGTTCAGTGCCAAAATCTTTGCATAAATGTTTCACGTTGAATCTATAATCAATATGGGGTTATGAACCATAAATAGGAGCGGAAATGATACATCAATGAACATTAGGATTAAACATGTGTCCATTAAAGCCGATTGCAAGATAATTCTTCTATTTTGTCCAATACCTACCTTTGAATGTATATCTAAAAAGGGTTAACATATGATTACTATTTTCTCCTACAGTTAAAATGTCAATATAAATGCTCATTAGTTTTATACCAATATTATTCCAATCATCAGGATTGGATTATAACACATTGGACCATGTACATTCAAAATGCACAGTGGAATGTTACTAATCTTTCAGTGAACAACAACCCATCGTGTTATTCTGAAAATATTTAAAGAATTGGGGTGTCGTAACTAGAATAATAGTGCCATGTGTCGTGGCAATTACTGATAAAACCGAAGCCACAACCAATCTCAAATATTTTTACACACATCATCAAGTTAGTTTATCTTCTCTAAAATGGCAGTATCATATTTTAGTTGAGATAAATATACCAAACCTCTCTGACCTTTAACTGGATTGCCCATACCCTTAACATTCCAAGAAATGATTTTGAATATAGATAATTAGAAAACATCACAAATTAGGAAAACAAAAAGTTGAATTTCACTTCTGATAAGAAAAAAGACAATAAAAAGAGCATTTCATATGAAAACAGAGTACAACACAAAGAGGAAAACCAGTGAACTAGTAAAGAAAGCAGAGGGGAACATGTCTGAAGGACAGTAGCGACCTAAAATGAAGTGATTGCATAGCAACACATGAAGATGTTGCTAGAGTGACAAGTATATTTCTTAAGATAGCCAAAAATTCATTTTTCTTGTTAGATGTCATTCTGGCAAAAATGGTTTGCGATATACCATATGTAAGATTCCTTTCCTTTGTGCCAATTCATACTTTCAGTAGGCCAGCAAACTCAAAGGGAAGGATTATGATGACTCTAGGTTTTGTAGATTTATGCCTTCTAAATAAAAACAGACGTGTCAGGTAAACCTACTATTTTAGGGGTAGGCTGTTCAAATGTATTCTTTTTGCACAGAGAGTGGATTGGGTGGGCCACCTGGCCAAAGACTTCCCCGGGAATCAAACTATTGTTACTTTAAAACCCCAGTTACTGCAGCTACTATCTTGTAGACTCCATGCCTAGATCCTGTGACAGTTTCTGGGAATACGGTCATTCTATTGTATTTTTTTCACCTACACCATAGGCTTAACTCCGGATTTGAGCCCAGTCAACCAGTGGCTGTACCCCCTTGCCCCCCCTCAGCTGTGTTCTACCTCTTGCAAATAGGTTTTCAGTATTATCTGACCTATCAACTGCTGATTGACCTTGGGAACCTGCCCCCTTCTAACTCGAGCGTGCCAGCTAGATCCTGCACCCCTGCTTTTACTTCTGAGTTTGCTACGCTGAAGGGGTCTGGCTATTCCTGTTCTCTCAGATGAAGTTAAATTATTGAGTTGGAATATTATGGGTATTCAGGCCAAACTAGCCATGGACCATTGGGTGAAATTCATTCAAACAGATGATATTGTCCTTTTGCAGAAAACCTGGGCTATATCTAATGATCTTTGAAATGTTTTTTCTTGTTAGGTCTCGGCTAGCGTAGGCTGTGCATGCGCAGTCTCGCTGGCGAGATCTTTGTCTCAGAGAGCGAGGCTTAAACCCGCCCCTCTTCTCCAATGGCTTGCCTCCTAAACGGCAGCCAGCCATTGGAGAAGAGGTCTCTGTGACGATCTCTTTTCGCTGTAAACCCCGTCCTTTTCGGATTAAGGGGCGTGCTTTTTCGTTTCTTTCTCTAAAGAAAAACACACCCCCAATCCGAAAAGGACGGGGCTTACAGACTCCTGCTGCCCGTGTCTCCTCTGTGCGTCTTCCCCCGGGTCCTCCTCTCTCTCCTCCCTCCGTCTCGCGCCACCGCCAGGCGACTGCCTTGGCCAGGAAAATGGCCTCCCTGCTGCTCCACCGTTGCTCTGGTTTCACCTCACCCCTCCTCACCTCGTGGTTCCGTTGTAGTTCCTCAGTCCTAGTCGCTGGCGAAGACCCGGGTGCAGGACCCACCGTTCCGGCAACCGCCAGCAGTAAAGCAGGAACCGGAGGCCCTCCCAGCAGCCCCTCAATGCTCGCCCGACCTCAGTTGCGGCGGGGAGACTGCATGGTCCCTGCTCGCCGCCGCTCCCAGTGGAGCCCTGCGGAGAACCCCAAAGGCGTCAGTGCTCCCCATGTGTCCAGGCCCCGTCCGTCTCCCGCTCTCCATGTTCAATGTTTAATAAAGGTGCTTTGAAGATGCACCGAAGCACACCAAACCTTATCCCAGTAATTGAAATACATTAACCACACCCAATAATTTGTACGCGAAAATTGCTAGCAGGGAAATTTGGAAGGAAAAAATCAAATTATGCATTTCATAAAGCTCTCCCCTCTGTGTAAAACCACATTCCCTGCGAGGTAACATCAGCGCTCAGGCAATAATTGAATAGGGAAATCCGCAGGCATGTTCGGGAGCTGTTGGGGAGACAAGTTACTCGGCTCCACACTGGGAGAAAATGCCAGTGTTTTGGTGTACTGACGAGAAGCCGTGCTTATCCGTGAGTTGTTTATTTAGAAAAACAAGCGGCGCGCATTCACACTAAGAGCTCCTGGCTCTTGGTAATTGCGCCGGCGCTGAAGGTGAGTGAAGGCTGGGGGTTTGTTTATTGTGCTGCGACGCGCCGCCTCAAGGTAGGCGCAGGTAAGCAGGGACCTGGTAAGGGACATATTTGGTATCTCTCATGACGGTTTTCACTGCATGCAGAAAACGTGCTGTCTCCCTCCCTCCCCCCCTCTCTATTTTTGAACCAACACTCCCACAGAACAGGCTGGACCACGAAAATATCTGAGAGAATAAAAGGAAATAACAAAAAAATGTTAGACCTGGCAACATAGGTCAGCGATATAAGTGATGGCTGCAGTTATCTATCTGTGACCTGCAGGTCGCCAGGGTCAGGGTCAACAGTTGTTTTCATTCTTCCAAGGTTCATAAATAGAGAGCTATTGAATGGGATACAATGACAATTGGTTAAATGGGCTTATAGATGGCAGAATGGTACTGCTGAGCTCTAGAAGACCATAATATTGTTTTAGGGACTATGGCATACCATTTTGTATCAAATATAAGGATAGATATTCCAATGCTAAGCAAATTAGTAAAGCCAGATTTCGTAAATCAGTATAGTTTGAAGGCCACGGCACACAGGGATTGAAGCTCCCCCGCCCCGAAAATCTGTGTGTAATGTCGTGCAAATGGTGCTCTTTAATTAACAAAGTCCAGTCAACTGCTCACAACATTTTAGGATTTAATAACTTGTTTAAGAGGAGTTTTGAGACTACTCCTGCAATGTTTTCTACTGAAAAGTAGAGCAAATGTCCTTTTGCTTTAAAAATATTCCAACCTTCAAGCTATGTCACACAACACACACATACACTGCCTCACCCAACCTACTGAGATATCAAATTGAAATTAAAACCTCTGACTGTTAGCTACATGAAGGGCTTTACAGCTAGCACCTTAATCCGTGTAGCTCTGTGTGTTGGTGTGCCGCTCTGTGTGTTGGTGTGTGACTCTGTGTGTTTGTGTTTGGCTCTGTGTGTTTGTGTTTGGCTCTGTGTGTTTGTGTTTGGCTCTGTGTGTGTATGTGGCTCTGTGTGTGTGTGTGGCTCTGTGTGTGTGTGGGGGGGCTCTGTGTGTGTGGTGGGGCTCTGTGTGTGTTTGTGGGCCGCTCTGTGTGTGTGGGGGCTCTGTGTGTGGGGGGCTCTGTGTGTGTGGGGGCTCTGTGTGTGGGGGGCTCTGTGTGTGTGGGGGGCTCTGTGTGTGTGGGGGGCTCTGTGTGTGTGGGGGGCTCTGTGTGTGTGGGGGGCTCTGTGTGTGTGTGGCGCTCTGTGTGTGTGTGGGGCTCTGTGTGTGTGGGGTTCGGTGTGTGGGGCTCTGTGTGTGTGTCTGTGTGTGGGACTCTGTGCGTTTGGCTCTGTGTGTGTGTGTGTGTGGGGCTCTGTGTGGGGGGCTCTGTGTGTGTGTGTGTGGGGGGGGGGCTCTGTGTGGGCGAGGGGGCTCTGTGTGTGGGGCTGTGTGTTTGTGGCTCTGTGTGTGTGGCTCTATTAATCAACTATGTTTAAGAAAGACAAGGGAACCCAGAAGGTATGCCATAGGGACCTTGGGCAGTATCGTGTTTCAAAAAACAGTGGTCCCTACTCTTGGACACAATGGTATACTAAACTGATAATCACACACCTGATAAGTGTTATGTCTTTTGTCCAGCCGGACAAGGAATGTATTTAACAATTCTCTTAATAAAACAGAATGAGTACATTAATAACAAGTGGGCACAACCGTGACCCACAACATTCAGACAAAACAACGAACAGAATGGTAAAAGTAGCAAAGCAAAAATATGTCTGTGTACTTGTAGTCAGTGTTACAGACAAAAATTGTTATAACCACACCATTGCATTTCACAATATTTTAAATGTCATATTGCATAAGGGTTTTTTTTGGTCGACGACGTTTCGATGCCTTAAGTTAAATGAGGGGCATCATCATCAGGACAAGATTATGGTCCTTGTTGTCTTTAAATATTACACTGCCTTTTAACGCAATTCTATACATTTATATAGTACATTGGAAAAAGGAGGAGAAAAGGGGAGAGAAAAAAATTACATGAAATTAGGCATGGTGTATTTGAAAACTGCAACCTCATCTCTTCCATTAAAGCAGAGTGAGTTCATGTGCTCATAGTGATGAAAAACTTCGCATTGTGGATCTCCGTGTCCAGGAATTCGTGAGACAACCGGGAAAGGACTTAATCGTTTGGAAGGGGTGTATTTGAGTGCCGGTGATGACAAATTAACGGCGCATTGAGGAGCAAAATATCAAGTCCTGTGAGACTATTTGGGAGCAGTGATGGAGACAAGTGTTCCAATTTTCGATGTGACTCTTGTGACCGAAGTGAGATCGGTCGGAAATGTGGGCAGTGAAGTTCAATTAGCCATAAAACAAAAATATCACAGGACTTTTCAAATACAACATGCCTAATTTCATGTAATTTTTTTCTCTATATTTAGCGCAACCTCTGGGTTGCAAGGGATTCAAGCTATCCCAGCCCCTTGTTTTACGAGTGGCTCCTCCCTGTCCACCTGTTGAATTTTCTATCTTTTACTAAAAAAACCCTAAGGCATGTCTGATCCTCACCCTCCATTATACAACTTAGAATACATTAATAAAATCCTAGGAGGTCCATCGCTCCTTTCTGATGCTACAGAAACACCATCTGGGTCAAGTACATCACTACCTGATGATCTAGAAAAACTTAAGAAGAAGGAGGTACGATTGATGTTAATGATAAGACTATTAACAGACTATTTAAAATCAAACACAATTCCATTGGGCCTACAAGTACGCAATGTCCCAGGAGTTTTTACCAATAACCCAAAATATATAAATGGTTTCAGCTATATCAGTACTACATGTTCCAGGCACTGGATGGTGATCGGAATTGAGATCGCTACTGAAGAGCTTCAAAAGCTCAACACAGAAATTACTGAGCTAGAAAAACAAATCAAGGACAATAACACCAGTTCAGAAACCTCCAAACTCTTCGAACAACTGAACAAAACGATCGAGGACTTTCATAAATTTGAACTTAATAAAAAAACTACCAAAGTACATAAATACATTAAGAATTTTAGCCAAGAAAGAACATACCCTTATTTATCAAAAGACTACTATACAAACCGCCATTTCAACGGCCCACAAAATCAAAGACCGTGGGGGAGGTTTAACAGAAGACAACAGTTTGTTGGTTTTTCAGACAGTTCAGCAGATTCCTCTGGACAGTCAGACCAAAGTGATAGTCCTGGTCCCTCTAACCGTCCTTTTTTAGAAGGAGGCCGAGGCCAGCCGAGAGGCAGAGGGAGGCCACCCCAGACATGGAAGAAACCACCGAACCCTCCAGGCGAGAGGTTCACACGCCGCCAGCATTACCGTTGGTAGACACACCTAACGACAATATGACTGAAACCAACCATGAACAAAGCTGCCTCCTTCCAATCTTCAATCTAACCAACCATACCCTGTCTAGCAATGAAGTGTCACTCCTGAGCAAAGGCCTCTCCTTTGTCCCGACAATACGCCCCAACTTCCAAGACGTACAAATAGAACTTCTGAGATTCTTCAGGAAGATTCGCTTACACAGCTTCTTTGCTCTCAACCCTTCACCCCCCACCCATGGCAACACCCCCTTCAAACCCCCATCTAAATTCTCCCCAACTGGCGGTTTGATCCCGGCGGAGATACCTACTTGTGAGAAATTAGTACTCAAAGATCTAAGCCACCTTGAGAACCAAAGGTCCTTCATACCATACAACATCACGCTTGAAGAAAAACAAGCAATCTCCTCCCTCAAAAACAACCAGTCTCTCATAATAAAACCTGCAGACAAGGGAGGCGGTATTGTGATCCAAGATCTAGAACTCTATAAACAAGAAATATTACGACAACTGAGTAAAACTGAGCATTATTGCAAACTCCCTCGAAATCCTACAACAGAGATTCAAGAAATGATTAGTAAGGTTACCACAGAAGGACTCGACTCAGGTTTTTTGTCGAAAAAAGAATTTGACTTCCTCAATACCAAGTCTCCCTGCATTCCTGTTATCTACTGCTTACCTAAAATCCACAAAAAACCCCTATCCCCTCCAGGACGCCCCATAGTTTCTGGTTGCGGGTCTGTCTTAGAGCCACTGGGCCATTATATTGACTATTTCATTAAACTCTTTGTACCCGAAACCCTTTGCTATATCAAGGATAGCATGAACATGATTAACATGATAGAAGAACATCCCTTTGACCCCACATCCAGCACCATGTGCACGCTGGATGTGGAGTCATTATACACCAACATTCCACAGTATGACTCCTTACGTGTGATCGAAAAGGTACTTGATTCAAGGACACGGCCTCACAATGTTCCATCCTTGTTCATCCTACAACTACTTGAAATCTGCCTTACGGAAAACTTTTTTCTTTTTGAGGGGCAGTTTTATGGCCAAGTCAGAGGTACTTCCATGGGAGCAATTTTTGCCCCTAACCTGGCCATCCTGTATATGGAGACCAATAACATCTTACATACATCTAATCCTTTCCACAATGGCATCGCCTTGTGGAAACGCTATATAGATGATATATTTATGTTATGGGCCGAATCCTCTGACAATCTCTTACTGTTTCAACATTGGCTGAAACAACAATAGCGGAAGTTTAAAATACACCCTGTCTACCAGTACTGAATCCATCGCGTTTCTAGACTTAGAGATAAGACACACTGAGGGTCGTCTTACCACTTGTCTACACCGCAAGCCTACAGAGCGCAATACTCTGCTAGAATACAGCAGCCACCACTCCCCTATTCCCAGTTTTTGCGCATCAGGCGTAACTGTTATTTTAAAGAAGATTACTTTACAGAGGCCAAAACACTCAGTAAGAAACTCAGAAACCGTGGCTATCCCAGAAAATTGGTACGTCGCTCTCTCAAAAGGGCTTGGTATTGCCCAAGAGAAGAACAAGATAGGCTAATCTGTGAGACCACCTTTTCCCCTGTTTCTAATGCAGTCAGAAAAAGTGTGTTGAAACACTGGCCTGTTCTCAATGCAGGTCAACTGACTCTGGACCACCCCATGTTTGCTTTTAAAAGAGCAAAGAATATACAGGACCATCTAGTGAGAGCTTCCCTACCACAGCAACCCCTCAAAACTACAATAAATGATGCATGGGGTCTGCCGCCACTCTTGGGCCATTCAAAATGTGGAAACTGTGTATGTTGCAACTCAACCATTGAAGGCAAAACTTTTGAGTATGGAAATGTAAAATTTGACCGTAAATACTTTTCTAACTGCAACTCCACAAATCTTGTATATGCTATTTTATGTCCATGCATGCTCATTTACAGAGGCCATACAAGCCAGAAAGTGAAACTACGAATTGGCCAACACAGAAGCAGGATAAGGTGCAGGACAGCTAATGCACCGCTTGTTGAAATTTTTTTAGAAAAAGGTCACAGTGACAAAGACTTGGTATGGACTGTGATAACAATCATCAAACCCCCTCGTCCAGGAACAGACATGTCCCTTTTGCTCAACAAGGAGGAACTCCATTGGATCGTTAGAACCAACAGCATCAGGAATGGCCTGAATCGTCTCGAAGATTGGACCTCCCTACTGTAAACAAAGCTTACAAGAAATAATCCTCTAAACGTTATTCTATGTACTGCAGTGTGCCTGATTAACTTGAACATTGTTCACTTTTTTCACAATATTCACCACCTTAAGATGGCCGCCGCGTCTGCACACCATGACTGAAGGTTTCACTTCCACAGTCCTTTCTCACTGTTCACAGCCTAACCGGCACCAACCTCTGCAGTCCATCTTCGCTTTCTGCAGACCACATGGTCCTTTTAATAAACTTGCCACATGGGAGCTCTTTAACACCAGAACCCCACTATCTGCCACAGCGCCGTTGACTTCTGCATGTAAGTAACCCGCTTGCGCCTTTCCTCTCACCCCAGTCCCTCCATGCCCTGCCTGGTAATTGACTCCACTGAATTTTCTTCCCAGATCGAGCTATTACGCTCCCAATTCAGACGACTCTCCTCGCTGGACAAGGCAGTACCGGTAATTATTCTACCAGTAGCACGCCATGCCGTTCACTCCCCTGGTCGCTCTCGACCGTCTTAATGCTGAACAATTATTTTTCCAGATTCCTCCATTGTTCGCAGTATCCGTTGATCCGATGCATTGCCTGTTGTAATACGCGTAGGTTTATGCATTTTCTCTTCCCAGTCGCATGCTCCGTATAATGTTCACTTGCACTCATAACAATTGTGCCCTTCACTACATGACAAACACAACAGGTGATGGACCGAATGTGGATCAATGTCACACACTCACCCCAGTCCAAAGATCTGGGCCCAAATCCATCGTTTTTTTGCACTCCACACCACCCTGGGTTAGACAATGGCGATATGCAAATCAGCTCTGACCCTGTGCCCCATGGGAACAGTCCAGTCCGAACTACAAAAGCCATGTCCTTCCCAGAACGGAATCAAGCATCCGAGGACCGGACCGGTTCCGAGGTAACACCTCTCATCAGCCCGGCTAGCTTGACTCCAGTGGTGTGGAGTGCCTGGGACCCACGTCTGGGCATCCCCAGCGCACCTAGGGCGGAATATGCAAACACAACAGGTGATGGACCGAATGTGGATCAATGTCACACACTCACCCCAGTCCAAAGATCTGGGCCCAAATCCATCGTTTGTTTGCACTCCACACCACCCTGGGTTAGACAATGGCGATATGCAAATCAGCTCTGACCCTGTGCCCCATGGGAACAGTCCAGTCCGAACTACAAAAGCCATGTCCTTCCCAGAACGGAATCAAGCATCCGAGGACCGGACCGGTATCGAGGTAACACCTCTCATCAGCCCGGCTAGCTTGACTCCAGTGGTGTGGAGTGCCTGGGACCCACGTCTGGGCATCCCCAGCGCACCTAGGGCGGAATATGCAAACACAACAGGTGATGGACCGAATGTGGATCAATGTCACACACTCACCCCAGTCCAAAGATCTGGGCCCAAATCCATCGTTTTTTTGCACTCCACACCACCCTGGGTTAGACAATGGCGATATGCAAATCAGCTCTGACCCTGTGCCCCATGGGAACAGTCCAGTCCGAACTACAAAAGCCATGTCCTTCCCAGAACGGAATCAAGCATCCGAGGACCGGACCCAGAGCCTCCACACCACTGGAGTCAAGCTAGCCGGGCTGATGGACAAAAGACGGGCCGCTGGACAAAAGACATAACACTTATCAGGTGTGTGATTATCAGTTTAGTATACCATTGTGTCCACGAGTAGGGACCACTGTCTATTAATCAACTAGTCACTCTCTACTAACTATTAATCACTGCTAATACTGTCTACTACTCTCTAATGCTTACCTATTGCCATTTTAAATGACAATACCCTATATTTATTGGTTTAAAAAAAAAAAATGAAAAAAATTACATTTGCAATGACAATAGCTCTAACTTTAGCAAAGACGAGACCATTGCTTTGTAAATGCTTCTTTTTCTGTTGCTGCTCTCCCTGGTGCCTCCGTCCGTGACAAAGCAAGCCTTATTACCTGGTTTAAGATGAGCCTTCCATGCCACAATTATCCTATTCCCTGTGAGTGTAACTTGATCCAAGCCTTTCATTTCGACTGTCCGCGTAAATATAGTGTCTGTATTATACATTTTTATGTCCGTTTTAACCATGCATGTAAATTCAATTATGCCACCTTGTTTTAGGTTAATAATGAACTTGCGAGTGATCAAGTGGAGGATGGTTCAGGATTCAATTTACTTTTACCCAGGGATTTTAATGCCTGAAGAGATCTCCCCAGGTGAAAACCTAACCTAAGGGGACGAGAGCTTTAATCCTATTTAGTCATGTAATGCTGGCAGCCGGCTTACCCCATCCCACAACTGCCACCTATACGGGAGGGAGACACTCCACTACTATTGATTTATATTTTTTCCTTGCAAGCCATCATAAATCTGGTCACTGAGGAGGTCTGTTGTATACTCTGCAATTAGCAACCGCAACACTTTGACTATTTCTCTAGAGGGGCTGTGGAATATCCATGATAACCTTAGACAGCACCTGGAACTTACTTGTCCCGAGATCAAGAGAGAAGAATAGTACGGCATTCACCCAATATAACAAAGATTACCAGGAAATTATGCTCAGGACATCTAGTCTTAATTTTTAATTGTCTCCAAACTGCCCAAGAGTGCTGGCCAGGGATACATGACTTTGTCAAGCTGAGTTATGTTTTTATAGAAGTTTTTATTAGGCTACTTAAGTTCAGGCCACCATTTCCCCCCCGCCCCTCCCCCCAACCCTCTCCATGCTGCATGCTGTAAAGAACCCTACCTCCAAGCATGGCACAGGACATCTGGTGTGCTGTTCCTGGTGCCCTGGTTGGGACTCTCTGCCCCATAAATTTGTACTGCAGGAAAGGAGGGGCCTTCCGGAAGTTCCTCTACGCCATGAGATGAAAAGCACCCTACCACCAACCGCAGCACTGGGCGTCTTTCGTACCATAGTGTTCTGGGTGCAGGTCACGCCTGGGCTATGGGCAAGCACATTCTGCACCCATCAGTCCCAGGAGGAGACGGGGCAGAGCCACCCCCTTGGTTTTGTGGAAAAGCATTGGCTGATATACCTAGGTAATCCTGATTCTGCATCTCAAGTATGCTTCTAACTGTATACTACTATTAGCCCCTTCTTTTACCATTGGCATAGACGCTGCATGCTAACGTGAGGTAAATTGAAACGATTGCTGCTTAAGACCATTGAATCACAAATGAGCACACAGTTTTTAAATAGGTTAGTGAGCTTCACCAGTAAAGACTCCTCAATTCAGCATCACTAGACCTATTTTAAATCACCTCCTTCTACCACACTACACATTCTTCACAACCCACATACCCACACCTCATTTTACAGCAAAATTGAGTATTGACATTTAGTAGGTAAAAATGGGGTTTCAGAAGCTGACCTAGGAATGGCACACGCACGAACACGAATATTGATCAGGAACACTGACACCCCTCCACACGCTATTATCTCATTTCCCTGCCTCGCCCAGCCGGTCTTTTGATCCGGTGAAGGCGGCAGTGGGCGCCATCTTTGGTGTGGCTGGGGGGTGCGCTCTAGTCGCGCCGGCCTCCCGCCCTCCCAGGCTATTTAGCTTGGCTTTTACCTCGCCCTCGCTGCCTAATTAGAGCTCTCCCTAGCGAGAGTAACTAGGGCTGCGAGCTAGTCTGACCGATATTATCACCTGCTGGCAAGAACACGCTGTGTAATGCGTTTTTAAGGAGCTTTTAGATCGAAAATTATTTTTATTGTTTGGGGGCTCTAAATTGTTTATTTCAGTGGGAATATTGATCAGGAACACAGACACCCCTCCACACGCTATTATCTCATTTCCCTGCCTCGCCCAGCCGGTCTTTTGATCCGGTGTAGGCGGCGGTGGGCGCCATCTTTGGTGTGGCTGGCGGGTACGCTCTAGTCGCGCCGGCCTCCCGCCCTCCCAGGCTATTTAGATTGGCTTTTACCTCGCCCTCGCTGCCTAATTAGAGCTCTCCCTAGCGAGAGTAACTAGGGCTGCGAGCTAGTCTGACCGATACTATCACCTGCTGGCAAGAACACTCTGTGTAATGCGTTTTTAAGGAGCTTTTAGATCGAAAATTATTTTTATTGTTTGGGGGCTCTAAATTGTTTATTTCAGTGGGAATATTGATCAGGAACACTGACACCCCTCCACACGCTATTATCTCATTTCCCTGCCTCGCCCAGCCGGTCTTTTGATCCGATGTAGGCGGCGGTGGGCGCCATCTTTGGTGTGGCTGGGGGGTGCGCTCTAGTCGCGCCGGCCTCCCACCCTCCTCACACCCTATATAATCTGCAGCATGGCCAGACGGCGCAGCGGGCGCGCCGGATGCGCGCCGAAGCTGCGCCTAAGCCAAGCCCGTCTGCGCCCGTCCGCGACCGGACTCGGCCCAGGGCCATAACCCCTGGCCCTCTATTGCGTTATTCTTCCCTGCAACTAAGACAGCTGAACCCTGGCCACTCCCATCGACACTGTATCATTCGACCTCTCTCCACTGCAGTGGGCGTTACCCCCATCCCTTGCCCTGGGTATCAATACCAACTTCCGCAACCTCGTTTGCCTGGTTCCTCAGCCTCAGACCCCCCCTAGCAATACACTTTTTCATGAATTGCATATCACTCAACCCCATGGCTGTCGAGCAGCGCTCATTAATACGCGCTCCCTTCCATGCCATAGCCTACAGATCAGCGAGTTTATTCTCGCCCATGATCTTGACTTCCTTTTTGCCACCGAAACCTGGGGAGATGCTGGTTCAGGACCGGACTTCTGCCTGGCAACCCCTGAGGGTTACAGTGTCGCTAGGCATGACAGACATATAGGAAGAGGTGGCGGACTTGCCATTATTTATAAGAATCTGTACCGTACTACACTCGATCCTATACAGTCCACTAACTGTGAAGCAGCCACCTTTGCTATTAATATTAATCATAAACAAGCCCTCAAGGGAATTTTGCTATATCGACCTCCTGGGCCCCGAAATTCTTTTCTTGCCACACTTTCTGATTTTAATGATCACATCATAAGTTCGCCGGAATACATGATATTAGGAGATTTTAACTTCCCTCTGGAAGAACAGGGCAACCACGAAACCACTCAACTCACTACTGATTTCCTAACCTTAGGACTTCAACAATTGGTGAAGGGAACTACACACCAGGCGGGGCACACTCTAGATGGTCTGTTTACCAACAACTCAGACATCTCTGTACTGGATATTCTTCCTCTTATGTGGTCAGATCACAGGGCCATTATCTTTAGGATCCATACCTGGCACGCTAACCCTCCCCCTTCCAGGCCACGATCTAGGTTAGGGACCCGTGCTTGGAAAAATGCGGATATCCATCAGATGGTAGATATCCTGACACTATCCTCTCCTATGGGGATAGCCAATCCTGCTTTATCAGCCTCCGACTTCCAAGATTGGATTCGGAACGCTGCTGATCAGGTGGGCCCGGAGAAGCTTATGCGACCTAATAGAATATCCCCATCGGCGGCTTGGTATACCGAAGAGCTTAGGCTCCACCGACAACACTGCAGGAACTTAGAAAGGCGCTGGAGGAAACTTTACTGCCCCATAGTCAAGCATTCCTACAAAGACGCCCTGACAATATACAAAAAGGCTATCATTGCCTGAAAAAGTGCATTTTTCTCGGCTCAAATCGAGAATGCCAGGAACTCTGCTAGAGAATTGTTTTCAGTGGTCACTACTCTGTCCACCCCCTCTACGGGACCTGGGGTTGAACACTCTCAGTCTCTTTGTAATGCTCTGTCCAGCTTTTTCACTACTAAGGTCGCAGATATATACTCATCCTTTGCAGGGAATGTAGGGACAAGATCCAGAGTCTGCAGTGGTGAAGAATCAGCCACTGACCATGATCCCTTCTCTTCCTTTGCTCCCATTACGCAAGATCAAATCAGCAGACTCATCTCTATTACCAAGTCTGGCTCCCCCTTAGACCCCTGTCCTCCCTCAGTGATGGCTAACCTCAGCGAGGTGATCTCTCGTCCACTTATGGAAATTTGTAACACCGCATTCTTAACTGGTCGCTATCCAGATCCTTGGAAGAAGGCCGTGATCAAACCTCTTCTGAAGAAACCCTCCCTGGACCCCACAGCTCTGGCCACCTATATACCAATAGCGTGTCTCCCCTTTCCTGCCAAAATATGCGAATCTCTGATGAACAAACAACTCTCAGAGTTCGTCGATACTCACCAACTTCTCGACGAAACGCAGTTTGGCTTTAGGAAAGGGCATGGAACCGAGACCGCTTTAATAAAGGCCTCAGACGAGATCAGAGCTATTATGGACCAGGGAGGTGCGGCTGTCCTGGATCTTCTGGACTTGTCCGCAGCCTTTGACACGGTCGACCATGCTATTCTGGTCGACCGTGTCACAGCCCTGGGGATAAACGGTACGGCTAGAGATCTTATTTCATCTTTTCTGGCCAACCGTACCCAGACAGTGAAGTTGGGTAACTTCTATTCTCCTGTCTCTGCACTCCCCTGTGGAGTTCCACAGGGTTCCTCACTAAGTCCAACGCTATTTAATTCTATGTAGCAGACTTAGCGAGGGTAAAAAAGGCCCATGGGTTGCGACTTACATCCTATGCAGACGACACCCAACTGGTTCTGGTGATCCACAAGGACGGCCCAGCGGTGGCAGTTAATTTTCAAAGCGCCATGCTTGCTGTCAGTACCTGGATGTCCTCCAATTGTCTGAGGCTTAACTCAGACAAAACCGAGGTCATGACCTTTGGTAAACTCTCCCCGGACTGGTCTTCCACTTGGTGGCCTAACCAGCTGGGCTCTCCACCTGTCCCAGTTGAAAAGGCTAGAAACCTGGGAGTCATTTTTGACAGCAAGCTGTCATTTAACCTTCATGTCAACAAGGTTGTGTCGTCTGCGTTCTTTATTCTAAAGAAAATTAGGAAAATACTGCCTTACCTCCCCACCTCAGCTGGGAAGACCCTGGTCTCCACCCTAGTGTTTTCCAAAATTGACTACGGGAATGCCCTCTTCCTTAATACTCAGAAACTCGTTCTATCTAAGTTGCAGTCCATACAGAATGCGGCTGCAAGAATTCTTCTTGACATCCCCCGCCGTCAGCCAACCACCTCAGCCATTCGTCACCTGCATTGGCTAAGAGTAGAGGGCCGTATTAAATTCAAGGCCCTCTGCATCGCCTACAAGGCAGTGCATGGCGTCGGTCCAAAGTTTCTGATTGAAGCGTTCCAGTTGTATAGCCCCAAGAGACAGCTGAGACTTGCCAAGACCTGCCTGCTTCCGGTACCTCGCACGAGAACGGCAACCTGGGGAGACAGGCGCTTCTTGGTTGCCACACCCAAACTTTGGAACCTTCTGCCACTCACCATAAAAACTGCCCCCAATCTGATGAGCTTTCGTAGGCTCTTAAAGACATGGTTGTTCAACCAGTAAGCCTGCTGCTCGGTCTCTCTATCCGCTACATGCGCCGAGACACCTTCGGGTATTTGATTGCGCAATAAAAATCTCGAAAATAAATAAATAAATTTCTTCTTGTGGCACACAATAGGTCAAAGGCGGGCGGGGACACACAGTTTTGTGCAGCCAGGCGCTTTATAAATGTCTTATAATTATTATTATTATTGCTCCGCCCATGGCCTATTGGTGTCTGTTACGAGCACCGGCCATCATGTGGTTTCAATTATCGTGCCCATACACAGGCGAGATAATTGAAAGCACATGTCTCCCTGTGGCGCGCGCGGGATTGTTCTCTTTTTGGATCCATTTCACAGGGAAGCAACTACATGAAAGAAACGCTGACGTCTTGTGTGCTTCTTGTCCGATCCGCCTGTCTTGTTCTCCTTTCCGTGCTAGTCGGTTGATGTGGCTATAAAGCCATAGAGGAGGTATTCTTCGTGTTACAATTGGAGTTTGTGCACCTATTGTTGGACCAGCAGCAGTGGGCTGGGAGCCAGCCCCTTATTGGATCTCTCGTTTAACAAGGACATGCACACCCTGTAGTATGAAGCCTGGCCCCTCTTACACTGCTCCTAAACTCCAGTGCCCGTCCTTGGCACAGTGCCCCCTCACTGGCACCCTCTGAGATCAGGTGCCGTGGATGCGTCTATGGAGCGGGCAGTGGTAGGCCTGACGGTTGCACGTTCTCTATGGGGAACCTCTCTGGGTTCCTCCCTCTTCTTCTTATTTCCATTTTTGGGTTGAGAGGAGTATCACTTCCGGTTCGTTCCTCTGCTTTTGCCGGTACGAGAGCCATCCCATCTTGTCTCTTTCAGAGAGACTTTACCAGGCACCAGTCGAGCCGCCGGCCCTCCCTTTGCATGGACCTCCATTTTCCTCCTTGCTCCTCGGTTGTGCCCACGATGGATTTCACAGTTACAAGTCACGTATGTTAAACACATCTGAGGGATGTAGAGATGGACATCCAGTTTGCCAGCTCGTTGTAGTAGATGACCGTGCCAAAGGAAGACGCGAGTGGGCACCTGTAGTAAGTGAGGCTGCCAGGCACGCTCAGTGACATGATGCCACTTGGGCCATATGCACGGTGGCAGGCTTTGCCCCTGGCACGCATGGTTCTCTGGGTTCTCTAATTCACAGTGACGTGCAGCGGCCCTTGCCTCCTTCCTGAATCTGATGCTTTTGCCCGGCAACCCCTGCTGCTACTCCTTGCATTTGCATCGTTGCTTGGCAACCACTGCAACATGGAGTATGGTGCAGGTCTGTTCAGCAGCATCTGCTCTGTCCGTGCTGGTCTGCTCGCACATTCACTTGTTTGGTTTGTAGCCACCACATCTGGTAACATACGCTGGCGCAACTGGCCTCTGTAGGAAGGGTGGGCATTCATTTACCATTTAGAGAGAAATTAACATTGAGGTACACCTTCATCTGGCTGCCTCCTGCTCCAGAGCACATATAGCATCTGAACTGTCAGTGAGTGCCCTACGGTGGGTTGAACGGAGAGCTTTTAATTTATAAGATCTCGGAGGCACCATCTCGGCCGCGCGAAGAATTCGACCTGAGATTGTGCATCAAACTTTACCTCCTCTGCGAAAGTAAATGGCTTGAACCAAGAGACTAAGAACCAGGGAGTTGCCACAGAACTGTTCCTAGATTGGACCAGAAAAGAATGAGCTCCGGGTTTGGAAAGCTCCGTGGATGATGTGCAGGGAGTAGAACCGAGGTCTCTTGCCTCTTGTAGCGTGGAGAAGGTACCATCTCCCTGTGAATCTGAGCTGGAGGGGTACTGCTGCATTCTGCTGGTGTTAGGGGTCCATGGACTCTTGCATCCACTGCAAGGATCTGTGCTTGAGTTCATGATCAGGTTCAGTTCCCAGTGGGCCTACTCAGCCTTTCATCCTCCTGAGGTTGATAAAATGAGTACCATCTAATGGGCTAACAGTAAACGTTTGTTTTCGGTTTCTTTCCACACCACTTTTAAACTCCTCAAGGGGAATTTGCACTCAACAAATACATCCCTTCTCTTCTGTTATTATACACTTAATGGAGATGTCCAAGAAGTGCATTTGTTCGATTGCCGAGCATGAGCAGCAGTTCGCCGGAGGTCCTTCAGCTCGAAGGATCAAGTGCTGACTTCCAAGCTGACCTGATCCGGAGGAAGGCTCCATCAGGCTAAACATTCATGACATGGGTGTCCGTGGTTTAGGACCAGGTTTTGTGAATGTTGTCAGGCGGATGTTCATCCCCAAAGACTCCTGCCCTCTTCCACACGGCTTTAAACGCACACAAGCACTGTTGGTTTAGGAGCAGTCACCAACCCTCGATCAGAGGATCTATAGCTTTTAAATTTGCATACATGTAGAACCAATCACGTGTGA
Organism: Lissotriton vulgaris; assembly: GCF_964263255.1. NCBI lineage: Eukaryota > Metazoa > Chordata > Amphibia > Caudata > Salamandridae > Lissotriton > Lissotriton vulgaris. The sequence continues at coordinate 147,558,561 of NC_141690.1, read as the reverse complement.
GTGGATGGCCTAAGTTAATGGATACCGTCCTTACAGGGCAGCTCAAGGCCTCCTTGCTGCACATCAGAACATCAAGTGGCCTCAGTGTGGCAGTTGTTAAAGGCTAATAGCTAGGATGCCCTTGTGTCCACTGCTTCAATGAAGTGGGTCTGCTGCCCACTCTCTGCAATGAAACTGATCTGTGAGCAGGGCCGGACTGACCATAGTGGGCACCGGGCAATCCCCCGGTGCGCCGCACCGGTGGGGGCCGTTTTTGTTACAGGGCCGTTTTTGCAGCATAGCTGCAAAATCGTCCCTGTAACAAAATCGGCAGAAAGCCGGGCCTGGCAAAGATCTCGGCAGCACCCCCAACCCCCCCAGGGGGGTGGGGGGAGCACGAGCACTTTGCCAGGGCCGGTTTATCAGTCCAGCCCTGTCTGTGAGTGTTGCTGCACAAGTCCCATCTCTGGGCCCCCTCTGTGCAGTGAAACTGATCTGAGTGGTGCTGTGCAAGTCCCATCTCAGGGCCCCCTCTGTGCAGTGAAACTGATCTGAGTGGTGCTGCTCAAGTCCCATCTCAGGGCCCCCTCTGTGCAGTGAAACTGATCTGAGTGGTGCTGTGCAAGTCCCATCTCTGGGCCCCCTCTGTGCAGTGAAACTGATCTGAGTGGTGCTGCACAAGTCCCATCTCTGGGCCCCCTCTGTGCAGTGAAACTGATCTGTGAAGCGAAACTGATCTGTGGAGCGATGCTGCACAAGTCCCATCTCTGGGCCCCCTCTGTGCAGTGAAACTGATCTGTGAAGCGAAACTGATCTGTGGAGCGATGCTGCACAAGTCCCATCTCTGGGCCCCCTCTGTGCAGTGAAACTGATCTGAATGGTGCTGCACAAGTCCCATCTCTGGCCCCCCTCTGTGCAGTGAAACTGATCTGTGAAGCGAAACTGATCTGTGGAGCGATGCTGCACAAGTCCCATCTCTGGGCCCCCTCTGTGCAGTGAAACTGATCTGAGGAGCGATGCTGCACAAGTCCCATCTCTGGGCCCCCTCTGTGCAGTGAAACTGATCTGAGGAGCGATGCTGCACAAGTCCCATCTCAGGGCCCCCTCTGTGCAGTGAAACTGATCTGAGGAGCGATGCTGCACAAGTCCCATCTCTGGGCCCCCTCTGTGCAGTGAAACTGATCTGAGGAGCGATGCTGCACAAGTCCCATCTCTGGGCCCCCTCTGTGCAGTGAAACTGATCTGAGGAGCGATGCTGCACAAGTCCCATCTCAGGGCCCCCTCTGTGCAGTGAAACTGATCTGAGTGGTGCTGTGCAAGTCCCATCTCTGGGCCCCCTCTGTGCAGTGAAACTGATCTGAGTGGTGCTGTGCAAGTCCCATCTCTGGGCCCCCTCTGTGCAGTGAAACTGATCTGAGTGGTGCTGCACAAGTCCCATCTCTGGGCCCCCTCTGTGCCGTGAAACTGATCTGAGTGGTGCTGCACAAGTCCCATCTCAGGGCCCCCTCTGTGCAGTGAAACTGATCTGAGTGGTGCTGCTCAAGTCCCATCTCTGGGCCTCCTCTGTGCAGTGAAACTGATCTGAGTGGTGCTGCACAAGTCCCATCTCTGGCCCCCCTCTGTGCAGTGAAACTGATCTGTGAAGCGAAACTGATCTGTGGAGCGATGCTGCACAAGTCCCATCTCTGGGCCCCCTCTGTGCAGTGAAACTGATCTGAGTGGTGCTGCACAAGTCCCATCTCAGGGCCCCCTCTGTGCAGTGAAACTGATCTGAGTGGTGCTGCACAAGTCCCATCTCAGGGCCCCCTCTGTGCAGTGAAACTGATCTGAGTGGTGCTGCACAAGTCCCATCTCTGGGCCCCCTCTGTGCAGTGAAACTGATCTGAGGAGCGATGCTGCACAAGTCCCATCTCTGGGCCCCCTCTGTGCAGTGAAACTGATCTGAGGAGCGATGCTGCACAAGTCCCATCTCTGGGCCCCCTCTGTGCAGTGAAACTGATCTGAGTGGTGCTGCCCAAGTCCCATCTCTGGGCCCCCTCTGTGCCGTGAAACTGATCTGAGTGGTGCTGCTCAAGTCCCATCTCAGGGCCCCCTCTGTTCAGTGAAACTGATCAGAGGAGCGATGCTGCACAAGTCTTCCCTCTGAACTCCCTCTGTGCAATGACACTGATTTATGGAGCGGGGCAAGTCCCATCTCTGGGCTGCGTTGTGGTGGCCTCTGCCCATAATAGCTTTCAGATCTAACAGGTCTCAAGGGAAATGGTTAAATCGGCTAATTCTAGGTGTCTTTCCTTCCCAGTCCTAAACCCAGTGTTAATATACTCTCCCTCTTGTGTCACTGCTTTGTTCAAAAAGGCACGTGAAAGGTTCGGGAATATGGCTGTATCGTTTTATTGCGATTTGTTTATTTACTAATTTTTTGGGGGAAACCAGGTCCTGTATTGTAAATCCACCGATGCACTGTGCGTTAAATCAGGGAGCGGTGGTTCGTTGGATTCAGAGTAGTTTAGCTCCGATTTGAATCTGCCTATCAATTTTTATTTTTAAAAATGTTGTGGTATGCGTTTGTCTAATAAACAAAATTTCACTAGATTTAACAAACTGAAAAGTTGGTCAAAGGCGGTAATGTGATGGCCATTCACGCCCTCGTTAATATGTGCATGGTCCACAGGTGCATGAGAAGTTTCTATTACTATAGGGACCCCAGATTCTGCTTAAATAAAATAGTGCCGCACGTGTAGAAGTGATGTCAGTTGTTACTTATGCTGTGAGGCCTGCAGAGTGTAAATTACCGCGGGTGCTGCCAATGATGGTTCACAGATGTGGCATTAAGAAGTTAATGTGCACAGAGACCTTTCGTACAGATTGCTTTTCCTGCATCTTTTTGACCTAGCATGTGCCGCGTGATCCAGACACTGCTCAGGATGGCGTGGACTGGTTCTTTAGTGCAACCTTGAGTTTGCCAGCTCCTCCTGTTTGCACACTTCTGTCCCCAGCTGCGTATGGAGGGTCATAGATCAGCCCCACCCTTCAAGTCTGGGTTTAAATGGTCTGAATTCTCATCCAGGTTCAAGTTCTGGCAGAGGAGGACGAACTCGATTACTTGATCTGTTCCACCATTGAGACACCTAACTTCCTTTTTAGGTCTCGGCTAGCCGCGCGGAAGCGCGTCTCCGCCGAGAACCTTTTGTCAGCGAGTGTGCTTCCCTGGAGACACTCCTGGCCGCGCGCAGGGGATTCTAAAGTGGCACGCGCACAAGTACGAGCGCTGCGCGAAGCTCCCACACAACACACGCATGCGCATACATAGAAACACACACAGAAGCGCACACGCACGCACACACACACATGCACCGCCCCCCTCTCCCCCCTCCCCTTTAACTTACTGTGGCAATCTGGGGGACTCCGCTCTCCGCACGGGCAGGGAGAGTTGTCGCTGCGGCTCTTGGTAGCTCCTTTCCCGGGACTCCCTCTTGGTCAAGGGAGCCCCGCAACACATGTGCAACGTCCTGTTGTCGGCCCCGGGGCTCTCCACCGCTCGCAGGAGCCCCGGGCCGCTCGACGCATTTCCTCCGCCTGCCTCCTCTTCCGGTCCTGACGCGGCTCCGCCCCCGTCACAGGCGACCTTGCCTGACTTCCGGTGCGGCCGCGGCGGAATTCCGGGGGGCAGTAAGAGTTATTTTATATTTTTCTAGTGTGTTTTCTCGTGATGGTGGGGGCGTGATTGTTAGCAAGTTGTTGTATTTTCAAACTTTATTTCCCCTTGCACAGGATAGAACGGGCAACACGAATGTAGCATGCAGGGTGAGTTTATGGTTATTACAGGCTTGCTCCTTTGCAAGAGCCGCTTAGGGTATGTGGACGCGCTTTGCAGAGTGTGAGTGCAGAGTTGTGAGTGCAGAGTGAGTCTGCAGAGTGGAGAGTGGAGAGTAGTGAGTGGAGAGTAGTGAGTGGAGAGTAGTGAGTGCAGAGTGCAGAGTAGTGAGTGCAGAGTGAGTGTGCAGAATGCAGAATAGTGAGTGCAGAGTGCAGAGTAGTGAGTGCAGAGTGAGTGTGCAGAATGCAGAATAGTGAGTGCAGAGTAGTGAGTGCAGAGTAGTGAGTGCAGAATGCAGAATAGTGAGTGCAGAGTAGTGAGTGCAGAGTAGTGAGTGCAGAGTAGTGAGTGCAGAGTAGTGAGTGCAGAGTAGTGAGTGCGCAGAGTAGTGAGTGCGCAGAGTAGTGAGTGCGCAGAGTAGTGAGTGCGCAGAGTAGTGAGTGCGCAGAGTAGTGAGTGCGCAGAGTAGTGAGTGCGCAGAGTAGTGAGTGCGCAGAGTAGTGAGTGCGCAGAGGAGTGAGTGCGCAGAGGAGTGAGTGCGCAGAGGAGTGAGTGCGCAGAGGAGTGAGTGTGCAGAGGAGTGAGTGTGCAGAGGAGTGAGTGTGCAGAGGAGTGAGTGTGCAGAGGAGTGAGTGTGCAGAGGAGTGAGTGTGCAGAGGAGTGAGTGTGCAGAGGAGTGAGTGTGCAGAGGAGTGAGTGTGCAGAGGAGTGAGTGTGCAGAGGAGTGAGTGCAGAGGAGTGAGTGCAGGTGCAGAGTGGTGTGTGCTGTGTATTGGCAATGTAAATGACAATGCCATTTATTTATGATTTAAAGAAAAAAAAAGAAATGTCATGAGCAATGCCAATAGCTCTACCTTTAATGATGCCGAGACCATTGCATTGCAAATGCTTGTTTCAGAAGCTGCAGTGCTCCTGTCTAATGCTTCGCATGCAACTTCCCCCCTACAGAATTTTGCAGGCATCTAATAGCACATATGCTTTATGTTGTAGTAACCCGCTGAGCTTTTTCTCACTCCATGTGCACTCTTCGCTTTACAGTAAGCTGCAGGACTACTTCTTACCTTAGCACGCGCCCTTTACTTTGCAGAGATCTGCAGAGCTCCTGCACTGCCCTTAGAGACATCTTTATGGAATCTGCAGTGCTATTGTCTCACCCTTTGTACATAACCTTCACTTCAGGTACGTTTGCATGGCTCTAATGGTACATATATTTCACTTTGCATATATCTGTGGGAGTTCTTTCTTACCCCTGCACACACCCTTCCTCTTTGCAGAAACCTACGGATCCTGTCTCGCCCTGAAACAATGATTCGTTAATAGGCTTGTTAGTCCTTGTCTTCATTTGTATCCTTCTTTGAGGACTGGCCCACTTAGTTGTTACACTGTAGGTTTTATTTAGTCTTTGAGCACTATTTTCTTTAATGGTTTCTCCTACTGCAGGCACAACATACTTTCCTGCAACGGTGCCGCTTTGCTTGCACTTTTTCAGTTAAATGTTTTGGCAGCATAGCACGCTATTCTAGCGGCAGCACACTTTTATTTTATATAATAAATCCACTGCAAATAAAAAAAAACAAAAAACAGACATTCAGGGGGCAAGATGGCTGCCGACAGGCTGTGGTGAGCAGTCGCTGCAAGACCTCTCTCCACTGCACCCCCCCTGATGGCTCTTACCTGAAAAAGATGCGTGTTCTCCCCTGATGGCGTTTGAGCTCCTGATACAGAAAAGCCTTCGCTGCTACGAGAGTCTGAAAAGGGGCATCACCAAAAGACTCAGTCCCAGGGCCCTGCATCTGAAGGTGGCAAGTGCTTTTGGAATACTTGGAGCTATCCGGGAGGTGAAATACTTCAGGAGGATGCCTCCACGACCCCAGCGGTCGGAGAAGGAGAAGGATAAGGAGAAGGGGAAGCCTCTCCCGGACTCTGCTGTAGTCAAATATCCGCCCGATACTGTAAGGAAGGAGGTCGTACCTGCGACCCTGAAATCGGGTGCGATCCGGAAGATTGTCGTGCCGGCACCAGCAATTAAGGGTAAAAAAACAGAAGTCTGAAGTAAAGTGCCAACAAGGGGGGAGCAACCCGAGGACGGGATTCCCACAGCAGTAGCACCATCGGACGCGGAGAAACAGAAGACAGGGGGGCTGGCGCGAGGCAAGGATGTTGCGCTTCGGCAGCCCACCCTGATGGAAGTCTTTACCCCAAAAATCGGGCAGCAGCTAGAGGAAGGTTTTGCCCTTGTTGAAAGCGTCCTCGAGGACGCTGCAGAGGACGCCGCTTCTGATGCGGTTTTGGTCGTTGCTAGGCAACGCTCGTACACAGACTCGGCTTCAGGGTCGCATGGAGGCGGGGGTGGCGGTGAGCTCGCTGTAAGTCCGCCGAGTGTAAGCAGGACAACGGGGTCTCCGGCAGCCCATGAGGCAGACAGGAACTCGGGTAAGACTACTCATACCGGAGGGGCAAACGCCTTAGTTGGCAGCGTGGTGAATGAGGGGCTAGGGCCCGGTACAGCAGGGAGCGCAGACATGCTTGAGGCCCTAATGCAGGTCGAGGCCGAACTGAAAGCAGGGAGTTCATGGGGTAGCAAGGCCAGCCTGGCTAATAAGAGGAGTTTGTTATCGAACAATGTGGTGGGGCCTAAGGGAGCTGAAGGAGGCTCAACAGAGGGAGACTGCTTCTATTCTGTGAATGAGGATACGGATGTCTCAATTACAAGTGAGACTCGGACAGAGGAGGAGGACGATGGGTCACTCTCGGACTCCAGCATGTCAGGGAAAGAAAGTACACAGAAAAAGAGATGGACTAAAGGAAGAAAGCAGACTTCGGGATCAGGGTCACCTACCAAGGTGGGGAAGAAGCTTCTCTGGGACTACTCGGCCACCTCACAGACCTATGAGGAGAATAATTCGGCACAGCTTCAGGCCCTTTTGGATATGATTACCAACACGCTGAAGCAGATTCAAGGGGAGGCCAGGGCCGAAAGTCAAAGGGCAAGACACGCGACCAAAAAAACTACATAACACTCTGAAGAAGGTCAACAAACTGTATGAGGGTATGGCAAATAGGGTCACTGAGGTTGAAGAGAGAACAGGAAGATTGGAGGACGACGTGGGAGCTTGGCAGGAGTTTAAAATCAACCAAGAAAAGGTGACCGACGATATGCTCTGGAAGATGGAGGAGTTTGAAAACTGCCAGCGGCGGAATAACATTCGCCTTTTGGGTGTGGAAGAAGGGACAGAGGGGCAGAATATTCTGCAATTTGTTGTAAATTTTCTTCGAGGGGCTTTTCCGGAATCGGACTGGCAGTGGGAGAGGGAGGTACAATGGGCCCATAGGTTCCCCTTTACAATCAAGAAAGGACGGGGAGGAGCGGGTCAGACAGGTAAACCACCCCTCCCTAGAGTAATTTTGATGTATGTTGGGAATTATCTTCTTAGAGAAGAGCTCCTGGAGAAGGTAAGGCCAGATAGTAGACGGTCATTTGAGGGTACCTCCTTTTTCGCCAGGCCGGACTTCTGCCATGTCACCGTAGAGAGGAGGTGGAGGCTGAGGCAGCTCATTAAGCCGTTTCAGTCATTGGGCTCTGAGGCTTATCTCCTATTTTCAGCAAGGCTAAAGGTGGTTACATCAAAGCTCAACAGTTTTTGGAGCAATTAAAGTCACAGAAAGGAGGTTAAAAAGGAGGCGCTTGGGCTAAAGTGTCTAAGGATATGGTAAAGGATGGCAATGTTCTGGTATTTTAATGGGGGAGCACGGGGCATTACAAGGAATTCGGGGGGGCAGAGAGGGAGGTTAGCGACTTCCACATACTGTAGCAACCACACATAGGTCTTTTTGACCTATTTGTCCGTAGAGGGGGGTAGGGGGTTGGGCCAGGAAGGGGGGTAGGGAGGGACAGGGGGGCTTAGGGGGCCAAGGGGGGAAAAATGGTGGAGAAGAATTGGGTTGCACTGTTTGGTACAGCACAGAGGAGGACAGAGTAGCGCACAAGCAAAACAGCAAACACAGTACTTGGTCATGAAAACACAATACATGCAATCAAGTGACGGTCTCAACTTGAGAAATAGCATGTCGGGTTGGTTACTATCATGTATGGAAGGAATCTCAGCCCATGGGGAAACGTTTGAAATTTCTAAATGAGTTGTAGGATTGCTACCATAAATGTCTGTGGTTTAAACAATGTAAATAAAAGACTCAGGGTGGCGGCACTATTGAGAATGTTGCGGCTGGATTTAGTATGCCTGCAAGAAATGCATATAGAGGCATCAAAAAGCTATCTTTTGGGACAGCTGGGATTTACTGTTCTTGCAAATTCTAAGCAAGGATCTAGGAATAGGGGAGTGGCTATCTTGGGTAGAACTGGGGATGTGGCTGTGATTAGGAAAAAGGAGGATCAGTGGGGGCGATGGGCGATTCTAGAATGAACCTTTAAAGGGGAGAAATTCACCTTCGCTACGGTCTATGGATCAACGAAGGATGATCCTGAGATCTTTCAATATTTGGAGATGGAATTGGCGCATTGGGCAGAGCCAATAGTAACCTGTGGGGACTTTAATATACATGATCCTAAAAGCTCATTTTCACAGGCGGGAGCTTGTTATCCAGGTAGGAAAAGAAGAACGTATAGAGCACTATCTGATCTGGTTATTCACAATTAAGCATGGGCGGAAAATCTGTTACGCTCGCGGATTTTGCGGATTTTCGGTAAATTCGCGATCCGCGAACGCTCGCGAATTTACCGAAAATCCGCAAATTCGCATGCAGCGGATTTTTTTTTCTTGGTGATCCAATTTTGCGGCGTGCGGTGTAAGTTCGCAATTGCGAACATGTAGGTGCGGCGGGCAGCAACAATCTCGCACTCGCGAAATTACAAAATTTGCAATTCTGCACAAGAAATCCACTAGCAAGCAGCATAGGCCTTCTGAAAATGATGATTTTTATCAGAATAACTCCTCAGGTTGACATTTGCCTGCCCTTTTTTAGATTTGAGGCCTTTTGACTTTCTTTGGATCACTTTTGGATTAGAAATAAACTTTCACAAGTAAGTTTGTTTGGGGCATTACATTTGCTGTTCTGCAGAAAAACGAGTTTTGCTAAACTGAAAGCACTCAGCAGCAGGTGCAAAAGTTCAAATTCATCATTAGTAACCATTCCCTGTAGTGCTTCCTGACTGGGGCCCCTCCAGAGTTCAGTTGCTAGTTGCAACAATTGTATGACCCTGCTCTGACCCTCACAGCCGGATCATAGAATAGCTACAAGTAGGCCACAAAGGTCCTGGAAAAAAAAATTGCACTGCAACAGAAAGCAAATTGATCACCACACCCTATTTGGATGCGTAATCGACGTTATAATGACAAAAATAAACCAATATCCACTTAAGGGTTTGTATGAGTGTCTCGAAATACAAACGGGTCTCCAGTTACGTCAGACTACTAGATTCAGAAAACAATATGTCAGGATAACTGAGTTTTACATTCACTAAATCAGAATACCGGTTTCTATCACCACATTTCCGTATTCTACCCTCAGTCCCTTGTAACACCCCACTCACCGGCCCTGCCGTAACTCTCCAGAGTCACGGCCGCTCTCCAGCATCCTCCGGGGGACTCCACCAGTCCTCACACCACGGTTCGTCCGATTCCTCTCCGGCGCCGTCTTCGTTCCGGAGCTCTGGCACGCTGGTCTGGTTCCGTTGAATGGTTACCGTCTCCTCCACTGGCGCCTTCACCGTTGATTCCGCTTTCCAACCCGACGCGCCTTCTTCCACACAATCTCCGCTTTTCATTGGTTCTCTGTGTGTACTTCCCGGGTCATGTCACACCCCTTCCGGGTCTTGACTACCGTTGGCTCCCTGTAGGAACACGGAAAGACGGCATGGAGTTTCAGAGTTGGGATCGGGACTCTTGACGTCAGACCGACATGTTCAATCCTTTGATGAACAACTGGGTTTAACCGCCCATGGGGATACATCGGTGAGTTCCTTCTCACAGTCATGAACTCCATCCACTCAGGATCACCGTCAGACCCCTGCCCACACCACATATTCAACAAAGCAGACGCTACCATCGCCCCCCAACTATGGAAGGTCATCAACATCTCCTTCGACACAGCGACATTCCCGGAAAGCTGGCAACACGCCGATATCAACGCCCTCCTCAAAAAGCCCAAGGCGGACCTCAAGGACCTCAAGAACTTCAGGTCCATCTCCCTTCTCCGATTCCCAGCAAAGGTCATCGAGAAGTTCTTCAACCCACAACTGACCCGTTACCTCGAGGACAACACCATCCTAGACCCATCCCAGTCCGGGTTCAGACAAAACCACAGCACCGAGACAGCCCTCATCGCCGCCACAGATGACATCAGGCACCAATTAGACAACGGCGAAACTTCTGCCCTCATCCTCCTGGACCTGTCGGCCACCTTCGACACAGTCTGCCACTGCACACTAAGGACACACCTCCAACGTTTTTCAAAGCTTCGACTACGTCCTTCAGGCCTCAAATTACGCCCACCAAATTTGTTAAACAGGACTGCTCTCCTTTGTTAGTGATACTCCTCATAATCTTACATGGCACTTCTGCTATAACCTAAATACAAGAGGGTGCAGTTCCTTAGAAAAAGTTAGGAGAAATGACAAATTGATCAAGCATTTGCAATGCAATAGGTCTCGCATTACACACCTCCAAGAAGCCGGAATTCAGGAGAAGGCCCTGGACTGGACCACGTCCTTTCTCTCCGGCAGAACCCAGAGAGTTTGCCTCCCACCCTTCCGATCCGAAGCCACAGACATCATCTGCGGCATACCCCCTGGGTTCATCCCTCAGCCCAATTAAGTTCAACATCTACATGGCCCCCCTCAGACAAGTGGCCCGCCAGCACGACCTGAACATCAACTCCTACGCAGATGACACCCAACTCATCCTCTCCCTCACCGAAGACCCGCACACCGCCAAAACCAACCTCCACGAGGGAATGAAGGCCGTCGCTGAGTGGATGAGGTGCAGCCGCCTGAAACTGAACTCAGACAAGACGGAGGTCCTCCTCCCCAGCCCCACCCCCTCTGCCTGGGACGACTCCTGGTGGCCGACCACACTGGGAACAGCACCAACACCAATGGACCACGCACGCAACCTAGGAATCATCCTCGACTCCTCCCTCTCCATGTCGAAGCAGGTTAACGCCGTCTCCTCCTCCTGCTACAACACCCTCCGCATGCTTCGCAGGATCTACAAGTGGATCCCGACCGAAACAAGAAGAACGGTAACCCAAGCCCTCGTCAGCAGCAGGTTGGACTACGGAAATGCACTCTACGCAGGAATCCCGACCAAACACATACGATGACTGCAACGCATCCAAAACGCCTCCGCCCGCCTGATCCTCAACATCCTGCGGCGCAGCCACATCACCTCCCACCTAAGAGGCCTGCACTGGCTCCTGCTCCTCACCCACGCACACAAAGCACTCCACAACACTGGACCAGCCTACCTGAACAACAGACTCAACTTCTACACCCCCGCCCGCCAACTCCGCTCCACCAGCCTCGCCCTCGCCACCGTCCCACACATCCAACGAACGACCTCCAGCGGCAGAGCCTTCTCCTACCTCGCCGCCAAGACCGGGAACACCCTCCCCACCCATCTGCGGCAGACCCAAGACCTGCTCACCTTCTAAAGGCTCCTCAAGACCTGGCTCTTCGAGCAATAGCAACCCCCCTCCCCTCAGCGGCTTGAGACCCTCACGGGTAAGTAGTGCGCTTTACAAGTTTACTGATTGATTGATTGGAGGAGAACAGGATGTATAGATGACTTTTAGGTCTACCTGCAAGTTCCCCAACTTTTGCTATTCATGTGGAGTTGAGGCATGCTTATGTGGAGAATCTTATCAATCTTACCTCCTTATTATTATGATGCTCAATCTTGGGGAAACAGGCAAACAGCCATAAACAGGGATATAATTGTTAATTGTCTGTCCTGTAATCATAACCTTCGAATTCCCTGGCTCTCTTGTATCCAATCAGCAGCCAATAAACTGGACAGACCGTCACTTTCTCAAATTGCCAAAACCTGACTTCCAAAGATAAAAGTGAACTTTCTTGCCTCATAGTATTTGCATGTCCACAGGAGTGGATTCCTCTCTGGGCATGGTTACCAACAGCTGGGAATGATCCCTGCTCGCCAAATTTAGATTTGATTTTATACAATGCTACTTGTGTTTTCCCCTTGGGCAGGACCATCGATCGTCAATTCTGATTTGCCCCTGCTATGAAGCCTCTAACCAAAGCATATTGCACTTTAGGTTCGCTTGTAAATTTTATGTTACATTTACATTTACTAAGCAATTTTAAATTCCCTTTTTGAGAAGTTTGGGCTTTGCCACTGGTAGACATGTCCTACGATTGATGCAGCACCCCAGCTCACCTCTTGTTTGTTTCTTTGTAAGTTCTTTTTTAAAATCTGCTGTGTGCCATAGGAAAAAATTGTTGTTTTGATATCTTATTAGGATTGTTTTTAATATGCCTGCACTATGTCCCAAAGTTAAGACCCTCAAGTTAAACCTTCATGATATTGTCAAAAATACAAATGTCATGACCAAACTGTATTTTATTTATTTATTTAATGCAATTTTATGTAGCGCGAACATTACCCGAAGGTGTCAGAGCGCTTTACAAAAGAACCAGTTGCGTTACATAAGGACTTTGGATTGCATGAGTTACATAAGAGATATAAACAGGAAAAGGAGGGAAAAATTGCAAATGTAAAGTCCCTCAAGGAAGAGATACAAACAGATACATTCTAAAATCCCATAGGAATGGTTGTAAGTACAAAAGTCTACTACATATACTAGTGGTTAAAGATATAAATATATACAAATTGCAAATTCACTCAGGATTACATTTTAACAGCGATTAGGCTTGGGCACTTATATATTACATATTTACATAGCAGGAAATTCTTGCCATCGTTCAGCGAGATGTCCATAGGGGTAAAAGGCCCGATGGTGGCGAGGGAAGCAGCATGCTGGATACCGGTTGTACTGGGCCACACAAAGTAGGCATGTAAACCTACTATTTCAGGGGTATATTTCTTAAGATAGCCAACCATATCATCTCCCACTACATCTTCAGGAAGGCCATACTATCCTGAGTTATTTTTTCAGTTTCTGGTTTTCAAGTATTCCGTTTTTTCGAAAGTTTCCATTTCTGCATTCATTTTTGTCGACCCTAAACTCTATAATGTCTACTTCATAAAATGTTGTTCAGCATTTATTCTAATTTCAAGCTGCACCAAGTTAATTAATTTTCTGTAACATAATAGTACTTTGAACCACAAAAGGTTGCAAATTGGAGATTATCCAAAGTAAGTGCAGCGCTTGCCTTAGAATAAAATGGATCCTATGTAGGTCTTTTACTGAATCAGACACACCTGCTGGGTTCTCTTTCCTAGATGTGACTAGTGAACAAATAGAAATGCTAGGCTTAGGTATACAAGATGCCTAACTAAGAGCTTGACTGTCTTAGTTTAAAATAGAAAATGCATAAGCACACCATTACGAACTAACTGTAGATTTTTTTAAATGTTTTTGTATTCGATTTTTTTACCAAAGTAGAAAGATCCCAGCCGAGTATAATGGTAGTAAATTCACATGGCTATGTAAGGCGCTGTCTGCATTAATCACAGATGCAGAGTCGTTGTCTGGTGATGAATCAGAATGGATATGTGTAGAAGAAATAATCCTAAATCTATCTTTGACTCTCCTAATTCTTCCCATATAGATATAAGTTTCAAGAAATACAAATACTCTGCTGACAAGCTGTTCCTGCTCTTCAAAAACATATAATCCACTCACAAGGCTTACTCTCAAATGAAAACATAAAGTGTAGAATAACGCACTGTCTGTCTGCCTCTTAAAAAATAATAGCTGGTTAATCCAATGGAAAATCGTAGTACAAGTTTGTGGTGTGCAGCTTTAATATAGCTTATTTCCTCATAGTTATTCATGTTATTGTATCAACAAAATAACTCCCACCTATTTCCACTGTATAAAGAAATTTTGTGGTCTATTTTGCACAAGGAACAACTATATTTTGCACAAGGAACAACTATAATGATAATAGCCTCCTTCACAACTCTCAATCCGGCTTCCGTCCCGGCTATAGTACGAACTGAAATGGCAGACTCTATACGCTTGACGGTCGACGGAGGTTCCAAGGCGGTGTTGGTGCTGTTCGACTGGTCTGCAGCATTTGACACCGTCGCCCATGCCATTCTATTGAACCGCCTTAAGACCATTGGCGTGGGGGGCTCAGTGCTGAATTGGATATTGTCCTTTCTATCTGACCGCACACAGCAGGTCCGGACCTATCCGTTCATCTCTCCAGTCAAACCACTGAAGTGGGGCATGCCGCAGGGCTCTGCTCTGAGCCCTCTGCTTTTTAATATTTTCTTAACCCCGCTGGCTGAATCGATTGCCACGTCTGAGGTCAAAATCATTTCATATGCTGATGATACTCAGCTTCTATTCACCTTTAATGCGGTGTCTGCCGCTACTTTTGACCCACTGAAAAATTGTCTCAAGAATATTGCGGCCTGGATGGACCGCAATTTCTTGAAACGTAATCCAGATGAGACGAGATCCTATTTTTTAACCAACCTTCTGCCCTCTCTTCTAATCTGTGGTGACCAGAGGAACTGGGCCTTGCTCCGGCACCCAAGGAATCAGTCAGGAATCTGGGAGTTAGATGGGACAATCAGCTGTCCCTTGCCACATAGGTTCAAGCAGTGGCTGCCGCTTGTTTAGGCAAGATTAAAATCATCAAGAAATGTATTAACTATCTGCCCAATGCAACCCTGAAAACAGTGGTCCACGCACTGATTACCACCCATTTAGACTACGCGAATGGCTTATACGTGGATCTCTCATTAGGCTTGCTACGTAGACTTGCAGAATTTCATCCTCCATCACCTTGCTTCTGATTAAATCTCAGTGAGAACAAAACTGTCACCGCCATCTCCAAGAGTATTCTGAAAGACTTTGTTCACATAAACGAAGAAGCACCGATGTTTAAAGAAACTAGGCATACCACCAGGATTCAACCATATTCATGGATACTGTTGCTTAGGAGTTCTTTCTTGTCATCCTTATTTCAGATCATTGTTCATTACTACCATCCAAGTCAGAATGGAGCATTAACAATGAGCAGCATCTTTGTCTGCACATAGAACAGCTCCCTGTAATGACAGGAATTCTAACAACTCACACCTGGCTGGTATAAAACATATGTCTCAGGAGGATTGTGTTTTTTTATGGTACCTAATTCATAAAGATTTGGGCATCTAAATGTTATGTTTAAGTTACTCTGTGATTATAAACTCATCTTTTTTCATCACCAAGTATTTATTAACACTGATACATCGATTTACCCACACATAACATTGCATCAATATTGTATAATATTACATGTGAACAAATCTGCCCACAGGGGTATATATAGGGTTGCCAGGGCCTGCGTAAATGGATATACATGCCCACTCTTGCATGTTTATAGGT
Source organism: Lissotriton vulgaris (assembly GCF_964263255.1). NCBI lineage: Eukaryota > Metazoa > Chordata > Amphibia > Caudata > Salamandridae > Lissotriton > Lissotriton vulgaris. The sequence continues at coordinate 147,543,221 of NC_141690.1, read as the reverse complement.
ATTTGGAAACTTTTGTCAGTCACATACCCCCTATTTGCTGTCTGAGATTTACCCCAGTCAGAGCAGAAGATGTCCCTATTCAGGATGGAATTGTGAGCGAACCCCTTCTGAAATTTATGGGAATATGGGGCAAGAGATTACACCCTGGGGTAACATGGAGAAAGGAAACACGTGTGTGTAATTGTAAACCTGTTGCATTTAAAGTATGTCTAAATATTTTCAATGTACTCCTGAAAAACCCAGATTTTTATTTTAGGAGAAAACCATTTAGATTTATGTTCTCCTGACTTATTTTGTGAAATATTCAGTTCCTCTGACCCAGAGGTTTCTTGATTTGGTCAGGGCCCGTTACAAATGCACTGGTAAACTGAGTTTCAGTCAAAAACTCAGGCCTCCATCTGCAATGGATCAAATGTATTTCTGGGCATACCACCCCTTGCCCAAAGCAGTTAGTATTATGCCATAACTTGGGTAAAATATATGAAAATCAGAATGGTACCATTGATATTGACATGCTATTCTTCATTGCTAATAGCAAAAGTCATAATGACTTGGTGATGGTGTTGTAATGCCCCCTACGCCCTCCAGTATTGGTAAGACAGTGTGTGGTGGTACCAAATAATATTACAAGGCCACTTGGTCTCACCTGTAGGAGCATATATTTGGTGCTCCCATGGCATGTCTTGCTTCTTGTTACTTTATGAATCTATATATCTGGTTTGATGATAGTATGGCATATAGGCTGATAAGAACCTGGCTTATGCATTTATCAATAACCTCTTTTAGTGTCATGGACACAACAATACTTAAATATCATGGTCTTGAAGCACAGATTTACATGTACAATATGATGATGGCGACCAAACAATGTACAAGTACAATTCAGCCTAACCCATAACCTCTGTTTTGCTTTCACAGGGCACTCAGCGAATCTCTCTGGTGACCTCATTCAATATAACAGTGCAAGAAAATCCGAAGGTAATTCATGCGAACCTCCTTAAGAGTATTTACATGTGTTTTGCATGTGTCCGTGTCCCCTGGTGCAGGCAAGTACTGTTTTCTAACGTTTCTCTTTCCCTGCTACTTTTGCTCTTAATGGTGGTAAGCATTCACTGAGTGACTACACTAGTGCACTGTTACCAGATGAAGGTCACTTTTATTTGGGATCAGATTACGTAAACCCTGCACTGCTTCAAGCATGGAGCAAATACCATCTAGCTGTTTCTGTATGCTCTGCTGCTGATTCAGGATAATTGCAAGCCTTCTCTCCTCCTTTACTCTGTTTTGTAATCATTTACTTCGGATCAGCCTATGTGACTATTAGCCCATCCACAGAAAGGCACTGCTGCACATGCCTGACAAACTTCCAGGAGTTTGGAAGCAGTAGACTGCAAGTGTTACTGAGTTCAAATGACTTGTCATAATGACTTGGTTGGTCCGGTTTATTCCCAGATTATTCTGCCCTGAGTAGCCGGCATAGATACATAGCAAGTACATAAAGGGAGGCAGTGGCTAACAATGTTCGTTCATGCATCCTTCATTTTTTTAACTTTACGAATTGTATTCCAGGATCCTGATTTGTTACTGGAACTTGCTAAAGGTCAGGCGGAAGGGGAGCTAAGGATTACCAGTAAAGTGTTACTAGAAAGGATGAGGCATTTCCCTTATTTTTTAGAACAAGTGAAACTTAATTATTGGTTACTCCATGTAAGGAAACTTGCCACTTTTTAAATGTATATATCTTTCTTTAAATTGTCTGGTATCTCTGAAGTCAAATTACACCTCTAAACTATTTTGTTAGCTCGATTACGAATAGTATGATGTTTGCATAGTTCGTTGAATTTCTTCACATGCTGAATGCTCCCTGTTGTGTATTGTCAGCTCGCAGCTGATACCTTGTGTTGTTGCTACACAAAAAGGTTTTATTCAGACATGGATATTTGGTTGCCAAAACTGCTGGACATTGCTGTGACTACTGTGGATGTGACAGTTGCATCCTATTTAAGAAATTAAGTTAACAGGAGGTGAAATTAAATTGGACCTGGGTATGTCCTTCATCCAGATGAAGGTATGGAATGTACTTCTATATTTATTTTTGGATTTGTTTTGCTGCTTGCAACCCTGAAAATGTTGTGCCTGTTTGTTTCTGCAGGTTTCACCTGACCATGGATTGCATGGCGCTGGATTTGTCATTGCCTTTTTTGCTTCACTCTTCTTGACCTGCATTACGTTTATTGTCATTTTTCAGTGCAGAGTGAGAAAGTGCTGTGTTTCTAGGGAAATATCGGTAAGTCCTCTTTTCACTTCCTTACATTCAACTGCGTGTAAGTACCTTCTGATTTACTCTCACTGATTGTAGTCTTGTTCCACTTTTTAACTCCTTCTAATTATCAAAATATTGTGAAACATAGGCACACAATTTAAGAGAATGACTCAAATCTCTGTTTAAATACTAAATTTCAAAGTTGTATCCTATACGCACTCCTGCAGTTGTAGCTGACTTCTTTATAGGTGTTCCCTTAACCAAAGCAAGATCAAACTTTTTAGTCAGCTGGAGTGGGTGGAGCAATTCCTAATAATTACTTTTCCAGTCTTATACAGGTATTGTCAATCTCCAGAATTTAGCCTAAGCCTCTACTGGTGAAGTTTAGGAATATAGCTCGTGATGTATCAAAGTGTTTTACCCATTCTCTGCCTATGAGAAATGTGTTAATACATAAGGGCCATAACCTCATTGGAGTCGCAAATCGCAACGTTTGGATCTTAGATGCTAGAGTTTTTAGGTCTCGCCTGTCGATGCGCATGCGCATCGAGCAAGCGAGACTATAGGGGCTCATCGACTCTTTATCTAACTTGCAAGGAATCGTGGCGATTCCTTGCAGTGCCCGTGACTTTTAAGGTCAATGCGCATGCGCATTGAGCTTATGCGCATGCGCATTGACCTTAAAAGCGCGTGCGCGTGCACGTCCGTCTCCTAACAACACACACACACCCTCTCCCCCGCTCCGCCCCCTCCCGCCGTGTCGCATTTCTCTTTCTCCTCCCCCTCCCCTCTCTCCCCTCCGTCTCGTTTCACACACACCCTCTCCCCCGCTCCGCCCCCTCCCCGCCAACACCGCCTTGCGAGCTCGTCATTCCAAACCCGCCCTCCCCCACCTCCCCCCTCCTCCTCTCCTCCCCTGCCTGCCGCTAGCCTTGCCTACTCTCTCGCACCCTCCCCCAGCTCCGCCCCCTCACTACTTGTTTTCTTTGCCCTTCCTTCCTCTTTCTCTTGCTACTTTCAGTGTTTAATACTCTGCCCCTTTCTTTTTCCCGCTAATCTTCTCCCTCTCCTCTTCCGTGTGCCCCATCTCGTTCCATTCCTCTTGTCCACCCTGGCGCTTTCCTCCGTCACCACCTGCCTTCTCTCTGTGTCCTTCTCCGCTTCCGTGTCTATTTGGAGAAGGACAGACGGAGATCCCACTAGCTCGCGGTACTCCATCCGAGGACGGCGGCCGAAACGGGCTCCAACATTTCCACCAATCATGTGTACCTTCTGGCTTCTGGTAACTCTCTGTTATTCCGTCTATGACAAGAAGTTGATACCGTTTGCTGCAGTTGTGTGATAAATGCTGAGACGGGCCAAGCTCCGGTTCTGCGTGTGTTTCTCTGCCTGTTTGTGAGCGCGAAAGAATTGAGATGGTTCTATGTTCCCTGGCTGCTCTTTTCCTAAGCACCTTGAATGTCGAAACCCGACCAGTTTCCCCATGGCCCGTTGCAAATGAGCAACCGGTATTGCATTTGTTACAGACTTATTTATTTATTTTTTTTTCCAATCATATTCCGGTTTTTGGTCGTGCCTGCCAGACATCGTAGCTTTCTGGTTGCAAAAGACTTATTGTTGGTTTGCTATGAAAATACATATCGGATTGAAGCCTGCCCGTTGGTTACCACTTGTTGGCATTCCTGTCACCCTCGTTTTTCAGCGTCTTTGTGTCCCAGCTTGTCATTTGTGTCTTTGTCCCTCTCATGAAGCCAAGTCTCTTTACCATCTCTTTTGATTGGATTTTTTGCCCCCACCCCAATTGCTTTTCAAGCACTATTTTTTTCTTTTTGGTTGAGCACTCCATGAGAGTGTACGTGTTTTCCACCTGTCTCCGTCATGTACCTCTATCCCTCTGCAGTCTTTGTAGTTATCTGTTACCTGTGTGCTTCTCCCTGCCCCGCCTCCATGTTTTTGCACACACTCTTGTGTCCTCCCCGTTGAGCTTTTGCTCGTGTGCTTCTCCCCCATCTACTCCACATTGCTTACTTGCCCCCTGCTTCTCTTTCCCACCACGGCTTTCTGTGTTTGTCACCCGGCCCTTCATGTTGCTTCCCCACCTTGCCCTCCTTTGTTGTCACTTGTTGCTTCTCTTGCCCACCCCCCATTGCTTCCCCTCACCTGCACTCTGTGTTGCCACACCAGCTCCCGCCACCTGCACTTCAAAAAATCACAAAACACTTGCATACGTATTTTCTTTTAACTTGTTGATCCAGCTCGGATCAGTAATAAAAAGAACAACGGAAAAAAAAACCTGAAACTATCTGCGTCATTTTGTAGGCATGCAAGTGTGCGGGCACAGCAACTAAATGATGCAACTGGTCACATCAAGGTATTTTTTTTTATTTAGCCATGCTGCACATTTCATGGTGCCGTTCAGCCTGGCTAAAATCCATTGACAAAGCCAATTGGTCTCCAAGGTTAGACCTATTAGCTTAGCGAATGCTTTGTATCTTGTGCTCTTAAAGGTAGAGTTGCCAGTGTATTATAGGCCATAGCTGCTGCCGATTACCAGGGCAGCCTTTCGTTCAAGTGGAGCATTATGTGATCACTACTTCTGGCCATAAATGCTAATCCATGCACTTTGTTCACAAAACACGTTTTCCCAACTCCTCTCGAGATTTCAGGCTTAGCCTCTGACAGTCATTGTCCCATGTTCCACCCTCTCCCCCACCCCAGCTCAAGAGTCCTCCTCTGGTTCATCCCACCTGTCATTCATCTACTGCCTTACATGCTTCTGCGTCGGAGGGCAACTATTTGGAATCATTTGAACAGGAATGCTTGGTTTTATCTACGTATCGTTTACATCAAAATGAGGTAAATTTGGTACCAGTTAGCCTCTCTGTTAAAAGTCTACCCTTTTTTGATGCGGTGTCTGTTAAAGTGCTGAAAACAACTGCACACCTCACCCTCACTCACCCTCAACCCCTCACCCTCACCCACCCCCAACCCCTCACCCCCTCACCCTCACTCACTCACCCTCACTCACCCTCACTCACCCTCACTCACCCTCACTCACCCTCACTCACCCTCACTCACCCTCACTCACCCTCACTCACCCTCACTCACCCTCACTCACTCACCCTCACTCACACTCACTCACCCTCACTCACTCACCCTCACTCACTCACCCTCACTCACTCACCCTCACTCACTCACCCTCACTCACCCTCACTCACCCTCACTCACCCTCACTCACCCTCACTCACCCTCAACCCCAACCCCTCAATCACCCTCACTCACCCTCAACCCCTCAGCCTCACCCTCACCCACCCTCAAAAACTCACCCTCACTCACCCTCAACACCTCACCCTCACTCACCCTCAACCCCTCACCCCCTCACCCTCAACCTCGAACACTCCCCCTCAAACCTCACCCTCACTCACCCTCACTCACCCTCACTCACCCCCTCACCCTCACTCACCCTCACTCACCCTCACTCACCCTCACTCACCCTCACTCACCCTCACTCACCCTCACTCACCCTCACTCACCCTCACTCACCCTCAACCCCTCACCCTCAACCCCTCACCCTCAACCCCTCACCCTCAACCCCTCACTCACCCTCACTCACCCTCACCCTCAACACCTCAGCCTCACCCTCACTCACCCTCAACCCCTCACCCTCACTCACCCTCACTCACCCTCAACCTCATGCTAAAGATTTACAAAAAAACCCATAAACAATTCTAAAAGCACTAACTCTAATGCTGCGAGACCTATTGCATTTCTAATGCTTGTTTGTTTCCTGTGTTACAGAACATCCCACTAAAGAGTCATAAGCAGCACCCCATGTATCATAAGAAAGGTCCAATCCCAGAACGTATTTTTGAAAGCAAGCCTAACAAATGTATGCATCCTTTTGTATGTGATTTTAGGCCTACAGTTTTAATTTGGGTTGTTCATTTAATACTTTATGAAAACATATTGCTTGATATGTGTAGCAGTAGATGCACCGTCTGTGCATACTCCTGCTATCTACTGTTGGGTTCAAATATGTGCAACTTGTTTTTCTTCGAGGTATATTGACTCCACTTATTACTGGTAGTGCGCATGGCATTCCATTATAAGATTTTTTTTTTTTTAATGTCTGGTTCAGCTGTGTGCAACGTCCTACCTCAGCCCAGGTACCTGTAAATGATCACACCACACACGGAGCTTGATATTACACATCTTTATTTTTCAGTGCGTAACCATTAACTGATCATTCTACATCATGACTTCCATCACCCACACCCATGCACTAACGTCACTGTTTTACGGAGGCCATCAGGCACCAAAAGGGTCTCATCATCACTAACTCTCAAGACACTACATCTCCCCTTTGTTAAATAAAAAGTGCCAATAATACATATATACATATACACATTGCAACTCTTCAATAAGTCGTTTTGGTGTTCAATTCAGTCATCCATAACTAGTCATATGAGGCAGTGGAGATACCAGAGAAATGTCCATGACTGACCTAGGTAACAGAGACATTGATACAGCCATTGGGCTCTCTGGATTCTCAGGTGGACAAGGTCTCACTCCTGACATAAGGAGTTGGCAAAGATTAAGGCAGGTGCTTGCAAAAGTAAAGAATCTTGTGTAATGGACTTTCCAGGACTTAGCAGTCACCATGTGTCCTTTACAGGTTACAACCGTCAGTGGCTCAGCATCAAAAGGAGCATCAGACTTAAGTTTCTGTTTCTGCCTGATGATGACTTGGTCTCCTCGGTTGAACACAGTGTTTCGAGCACAGGGACATCAGTCTGCATAAGTTTTAATTTTGTGTTTGTGAGACGAATCAGTATTCGAAGTTCGAGGTCAATAGATCTCTCAGTGATCCACTTTGGCAAGTTGGTGCCCATGGCTCTCCCAAACATTAAGGTGACAGGGCTCTCACCCGTGGTATAATGGTGAGTTGACCTGAATACAAGAAGCATAGATTGAAGAACTGATCTAAGTTCATGCTTTTCCAGCAAGCGCGCTGAACAGTGTCTTTGATGATGCTTGTAAATCTCTCAACCACACCATTTGCCTGTGGCCAGAGGGATGTGCTTTTCTGATGCTTCATTTTTAAATGAGTGAGAGAGTCTATAAATTCCTGACTATTGAAAAGGAAGATCATTGTCCGATTTTAAAATCGACAGAACACCCCAAGTTGCGAAAGTACTTTCTAGTCTCTCAATGACTTTGTAATCAGTAGTTGAGGACAAATCTTGCACCAGAGGAAAACTGGAATATTCGTGAACAATGACTAGTAGATGATGTCCATTGTCAAGTATACCAAATAAATCAATTGCAATCTTCTCTCATGCTTGGTTTGGGAGAACGGACATGTTTAACGGATGTGGGGTTGTCTTGACAAAGAATTGCACAAGTGACATGTCTTTAACTCCTTTTCACCTCTTTCATCAAGACGGGTGAACCACAATCGTCCTGTAAAACTTGTTTCATAGTAATAACCCCATGGTGTCCCTCTTGGGCTAGTTCAATCACTTGCTGTCTCAGACTCTCGGGTATGACAATTCTCAACCCTCATAAGATAATGCCTTATGGAGTAGCTGAAAGTTCTTCCTGCACATTTTCGAATTTCTGGTATTTAATGCCATCATGATCATCTGTTTTCGCCACAATTGGTGTGTAATCATTTCTTTGAGTATTAGCAAATCCCTGTCAGTACTTGTGGCATCAATGATTTCTTCTACGGATATGGCAGCAGTGGTACCGGATTTCCATATGAAGTTAACCTAGGCAACAGCCGCTTTCAAAGTAGTACCATGACACTGTATTGGCACATGTGAGAAGTAGTCAGCAGGATTTTGATTTTTTTCTGGATGATGTGCAATCGTGTAATTATACTCCCACCTCTCATTGTGAGGGGGGCATTTTAGCTTTAGGATTACCGAAAGTGACGAGTAATGTTTGGTGGTCAGTGACAGCTGTGAAATTGTATTCATACAGGTACACATGAAAATGTTCACAAGCCCTCACTACAGCTAGGCTTTCTTTTTTGGGATATGAATAAGCACCTTCTGTTGTAGACCAACATCTGCTAGCATATGCCACAATGTGTCTTGGGGCATTGGGATATCAGTGTGCTGGGCAAGGATGATGCCCAACACCACTAGGCTTGCATGAACAACAACCTTCGTCTGCAATTTTGAATAAAAGTATGCCATTTCCATTGCATTCACAATTGCATGCTTGATTTTCTTGAAGCTTAGTTCACTTTCAGTTGACCATTAAAAAGGATCATTTCGTTTTCATTAAGTCTCTCAATGGGACACTTCCAGTGGAAAAACCACGTATTTATCTTGAATAGTAACTGGGCATACCAAGGAAGAATCTCAGGCACATTCTCTGGGGGAGAAGAGAATGACCAGGCATGTACTTTGTTTCGGTCTGGAGTTATTCCCCCATCAGAAAAGACAGGGCCAAAGAACTTCAGCTTGATTTGATGAAACTCACACTTGGCCACATTTATAGTGATACCGGCATCAGCAAGTATACAACACACTTGTGTAAGAGCTTTATCATATTTCTTTCATGTGGCCCCAAAAACTGGTATGAAATCACTGTAATTGAAAGCATTTGTGACACACTGAATAATGCGGCGAATGACATCCTGAAAAAGTTTACCAGCTGATGACACTCTGAAACTTATCCTTTTATAATGAAACAAATCAAGATAAGTCAATAAGGAAGTAATGTATCTGCAATTCTCTTCCAGTCCAAGCTGGTGATACCGTTTGTTCAAATCAAGGTGGGAAAAGACTTTAGCTCCATACAGCTGAGTAATCATGTTGGCACTGTGCGACCCTGGATATCATTCTCTTTCAATCGCCTTGTTGGCTTGGCACATATCAACCCTGATGTGCACAGCTCCTCCACTATCATTTTTTGCACTACCACTAAGGGGATACCATTGAATCGCTCAATTATGTCCTGCATTAATAAGGTACAAAGTACTTTCTCAACAGCCTCTTGTAAATGGAATGCAAAAGTCCTCATTTATATGAAGTTGCACTTTCGTGGCCTTAAGTTTTTCTAATCCATGAAACCGAGATGGAAACTAATTGACTTTCTCATGATAGGAATTGACATTGTAGTTTACAGAAATCAGCCCCATGTCCGCAGCAGTACTGAAACTGAGTAAATATGCACTTGATGAAGTGCTAGACAAGACTTGAGTTGGCACATGTACTTTCATACTTGAATGCTTCACATTTGCTATGAATAAACATTGACTTTGCAGTGGTGTCTTAGCAGCCAACATGTACACTTTAGTTTTTGACGGAGTTAAACGGGGCTCTGGAGACAGTTCATTGTAGTTTTATACTGGCATACTGTTTGACGCACCACTGTCCATGATAAAAGTTATGGAGCACCCATTTACTTTCATTGTGTTCTTGGGACAGTGTCCAATTGAATTTTGTATTTCAACTTATGATTCTTCCTTTGAGTGACATTCTTACTTGCAAAAAGCTAAGTCTACAGGTGCACATCGTCCTGCAGTAAACATTGACATTGCACACACATCTTCCTCGCTGTTGCTCCACAATGACAAACCTTTAGAAAAGAAATTGTCGACTATCTACTTCAATTAGTTTCTGCTTGCCTCAACTGATGTTGCCACTTGGCCTTGTGGTCATGCGTGAACCATTGTGTCTGGATTTTTTATGGCATCTATTTTGTTTTCTCGACATGATGCACTTGATCTTGCCTCCATTTTGTTTTCTCGATGTGATGCACTTGATCTTTTCTGCGCAGACTGTCACAAAGTAGTCTCTTTTCCCACAGCCTTTACTTACCTGTCCAGTGGCAGGAGAACTAACCTTATGTGTAAAGGGAAATCCTCACCGGAACACAACTTCTTTTTCTTTGGAGACATTACTTTATGGCCTTCTGCCTTCGGTTTTGACTTTCTTTTCACACTCAGCGCTGATTCATTTTGGGCAGTTCTAGCCTCCATGCTAGCTGCCCTTCTGTCAGCTCTCTCCTCTTCTCTGGGTCCTCGTCTATGAGTACTTGCTGCAAGCTAAGTGTCTTTTTCAGCATTCGTCGTCTGAAGGAGTCGAAGAGGCAGCCATCAATTACTCTGAGAACAATGGCCTCTTCATTGTTAAACTCATCGAACTTGCATTGCTTTAAGATCAAATCAAGTCTTTCTACAAACTCATTCATCGTTTCCCCAGCTCTTGCCCTTTCCTGACTGAAAATGTACCTTTTGATAGTTGACGTTTGTCATTGGATTGTTTAAGGCTCTTTGATTTGACGGCATGTCACGTCATCACCTTGTGGTATTTTCAGTATCACTTCTTTTACTCCGTCACCTGCTAATTTCAATGGATATTTAATGATCTTTGTGTCATTTGTTTCCTCAATGAAATCATCAAAGTTTTCGACCCAGGCAGACTATCTATTGCCAATATTCAGCTTTTTGGAGGGATCAAAGGGAAGTGGTATTTTTAAGAAAGCATTGGCATTATAACCAGTTAAAGCCTTTACTGACTAGAGCATGTGCTGTTCACCTGGATTTGGACCATTCATACCATCTTTAAATAGTTTCATCGTGCTGGCTTCAGGATCGTTATGGCCAATTTAAACTTGTGTGTCTTCCTTTGCCATTGAAGCCGTTCAACTCTGAAGGACTTTCGATTTGTGTGGAACGCACCCGCCACTGTGTGTTGTCCGCTTCGGGGATCACTGGTTCCTTATTCACAGTCTCTGGGCCAAAGGTTGTGGTATGATGACTCTTTATTCAGGTTCTGGTAAGCATGAATGAATTCTCTTTATGTTTGGCTGTTGCCGATTCTAATGTTTTCTGCCTTTATTGTTTCTTTGCGTTTGCCTGCTTCTGCTCACAGTGTTCTTGTGCTCCTGACAGTCACCTCTCACTGCAATTTCCATACCTGGTCATCACTGCCGTTAGCATGTCTTGATGTTCTAATTGTCTCTGTTTTCAGTGCTTCCTTGCACTTGGCTTGCACAGCCTCTATTGCTTTACTGTGCCTGGTTGTCGCTGCCTTTACCATTGTCTTATTGTATGAATGAAGATTCTGTGTCACGTTGTGGCTCAGTACCTCCTATCTCGACTTTGCCAGCAAATTTGTAGCTGGTGACAAACAATCTTTATGTAAGGCCCTCACTTTCTTCACAGCCCTAGCACTTGCTGGAGGGTTGCTTTGACTCCATGTAGGAAAACTGTCGATTTTCACTTTGATTAAGGCACTCATGAGCAGTTTGCTGGACAACGGCAAACTCCCTGGGAGAGCACTCTTGGTTCTTCAAGTCTCATGGTTTATGTAATCCCCCTCTTCTCGCCAGTTGTAGCGTCCTACCCCAGCTAGGGTACTTGTAAATGGTAATGCCACACACTGAGCTTGGTATTACATGCCGTTATCACTCAGCGTGTAACCATTAACTGAACATTTTACTTCACAAATTTCATCACCCACACACTTGTGTATCTGTTTTACGGAGTCTTTCAGGAGCCAAAAGGGGTCCTATCATCGTTAACTCATAAGGCACTACACTGTGCTTGAACAGAGCTCTGGGTCGATGCCTCTCAGTATTCTGCATTAGTTGCCTTCCAACTTCTCCATACCCATAGGAAAAATTATACTGCGGTCTGCACAATCTTCAGCTTTATCGTGACCTCTATCAGGTTTGGGTTCCAGGTTCTTCTTGACGCCCATTTGGGTCCTCACCCCTCAAGGCCTTCAGTCTCCATCTTTTATCTTTTAGAATGCAGTAATTGGAATGGAAAGGACCCCTTTCCAGTGCTACCCACAGTGTAGTGAAGTATCCCTGGACAGACCTCCATCAGGTTTGCAACCTCTGTTCACAAAGCACGACGAGGTCTCTTGCATGACCTGTCCTACCTTCTGCTCTAAGAAGACACTGAGGTACTAACACAGATGGAATTTACTTGATGCACCATAGTGCAGCAACACGTTAGAAAATTCCCCTGACCTCTTCGAGGACCGTAATGATGATGAGAAAGCGCAACCAGGATCCTCGGCCGAGCATGATGTCCTCCTCAGTCCTGAGCCAAGCCCGTGATCCGGGTTGGAGACAGAGGAAGTCAGAGGAACCTCAGATCATTAAAGTCCATCCGAAGAAGGTGTTGTCAATGAGTGCCACCGCCACTCTTCCACCTGCATCCCAATACCACTCATCGTTTGAGCACTGCCCTTGAGGGGTCTGGCATCGAGCCCAGAAGCCAAGCGCAAAGTTGACGGTCCGCCGTTGCCTGAGGGCCATGGTTGGCACCAACATAAGGCTTCGGGTCTGGCAACAATCCAGCCTTCTACATCTGGTCTAGGTGACACTCTCCATGTCGAGTGCACCTTCTGCACTGTCACCTCGAAGACCACCCTGGGTCCAAAATATAAATTGGTGCTGAAAACATTATTGTCCTGCTATTCAGGTATAACAAGTCCCACTGGGATGAAACGGAAGAGCTACTCCTACATCTCTTGGAGCTCTACCGTAAACAAAGCCACAACCTCATCAGCAAGGGGAAATTGATCTCGGACACTACTATTCAGTCTGCCTCAGATGCCGCAGACACTGCAGCACACAAAATCAACTCAAGCATACTAGTCTGATGCTGTGCCTAGTTGCATGTCTCTGGCTTCAAGCCAGAAGTGCAACAGCACATGTCCAACCTGCCAGTCAATGAGGAGCACCTCTTTGGATCTCAGGTGAACCAGTTGCTTGAGAAAATCAAGAAGGATACAGACATAGCAAGGCCATGGATGCTTTCCCAGACTCCTTCTCCTCCGTGACTACTTTTGCAGGTCCCAGTACCATGGAAGTGCCAAGTCCACCTCCCCTAAAGCCTTTGACTCCTTTCATAGGCATCAGAGCCAGCACACCCCTTCATGGCTATTCACAGGATGAAGAAGAGGCACCCATTCACAATGGGGCCATTAAGCCCATGTCATCACCCCAGAGTCACGAAAGAAGTGTTCTCCCTTTGCTTTCTCATTCCCAAGAAGGACAGGCCTCTCAGATGTATAGCCGACTGCAGACCCCTCAAAAAGTATATTCTGTCAGAGCAATTCCACATGGCGACCTCATAGGATGCCATCACTCTACTGCAGCCAGGCGACTTCATGACTACCCTTGACCTGAAAGATGACGATTTTACATCCCAATACACCCTGCAGACACCAGCCCCTCTAGTTCCTGGTAAGTGGCAGCATTACCTATTCATGGAGCTACTCTTTGGGTCACCATGCCCTCAGAGAGTTCACAAAGTGTCTTGCTGTGGTAGCCACTCATCTCAGGAACGGCATCCACATCTACCCTTACTTAGATGACTGGCTGATTAAGAGGGCAAATGGATATCATTGCTTGTCTCACACCAAACCACCATAGACCTAATATACAGTCTAAGCATCACCAGCAATACAACAAAATCCCACTTCCAACCCATTCCGTTCCACCCCTTCTTAGGAGCAGTGTTCAACTCAGTCACTGTATTGCAATAGTTCCCCATGCCAGGTTACACATGCATGCATTGCAGGAGTGCCCAGCTGCACAATAGTATCAAGTGGAGGGTTACTGGGGGGATCTAGTGTTAATCTGTAGGCGAACCCATAGCTCTCTGCAGTTGTGGAACAGCAGCAATCTGTTGCAAGGCCGGCTCCTTCTCAACCCAGTTCCACAGTTGACCATCACAATGGACACTCCCCTTGCTGGGTTGGGTTGCATTTACAGGATTCGACTGGTATGTGGGCGCCTTTATCAACAGTGTCTCCACATTAACTAACTGGAGCTGCTGGCCATTCATCTGGCACTCAAAAAATTCATGTCACATGCTGCACTTAGTGGTTTTCATTTGCAAAGACAACATGTTCTACCTACATGTTCTACCTACATGAGCAAGGTGGCACACACTCACCACAGTTGTTGGCATTATCACAGGGCATATGACAGTGGGCACTCAACGCAGAGTCCATCTATTGGTGCAGTATTTACTGGGCATGAACAATGATTTTGCAGACCTGCACAGCAGAATGAAGCTACAAGCCCACGAGTGGGAATTCCACTAGCAAGCCCTACTCTCGTACTTCCGTTGTGGGTGGTTTCCAATGTAGACCTCTTCACCACTGCCAAAAATGCAAAAGCTTCACTTTCAAGTACCCACAGTCCTTGGGCAATGCACAATGGATGAGCTGGCCATTTGCCTACGCTTTTCTGCCTCTCCCGCTTCTTCTGTTCCTGCTTTGGAGGCTTTGGCAAACATCCCTCAGCATCATCCTGCTGGCTCCCACATGTGCCAGACATCCCTAGTTCACCACCCGCATCAACCTGTCCCTAGTGCTGTACTAGATGCTGCCCTATCGACTATAGCTTCTCATGCAGAGTTAGGACACGGACGGGCACCTGAAACCCAGGCCGCTCAATCTTGTGATTTGCCTCCTAAGGTTCTAGAATTTGACTACCTCAACCGACCTCCTAGGGGCATGACCATTGTTAGATCAATCAGCCATCAGGTGGTCTTGTCCAAAACATTTTGTCTTATTCTTCCATTTTTTTGCTGATCTTGTTTTAGTTGATTAGAGTTTTATATTGCGCAAACTAGACCCGAAGATATCGGGTATCAGAGCGCTTTACATGAGCACCAGTTTCGTTACACAAGGACCCATTCATTTTAGTCAGCCACAGGAAGATTAAGTGATTTACCCAGAATCACAGGATGTTTGTGCGTCATTGCCGAGACTTGTACATGGTGCCCCATCTTCGAGGTCGACCGCTCTAGCCATAAGGCTACATCCTCTCCCTAGACCTTAGGACTCTGTGCACTTTAACACTGCTAATCAGTGTTAACATGTTTGTGATCTCTCATTTAAACATGATTAATTTGGCTTACACCCAATTAGCACATTTAGTTTACTTGTAAGTCCATAATAAAGTGGTACTACATGTACCTAGGGCCTGTAACTTAAATGTTACCAGTAGGTCTGCAGCACTGATTGTGCAACCCACTTTAGTAGCCTTTCAATGGCAACCTGTGTGTGTAGTGTTAAACTGCCATTTTGACCTGTCAAAAAACTTTCTACCAGGCCTAACCCTTTGTTTTATAATACATATATGTCACTCATAAGGTAGGCCCAAAACAGCCCAAAGGGCACGGTTCACTGTAGTTGTATAGCTGGACATGTACATTTGAAGTTTTACATGTCCTGTTAGTGAAAAACTCTTATATTCGATTTTCGCAACTGCAAGGCCTGCTTCTCCCATAGGATAACATTGGGTTAACTTATTACATTTAACAAGTGATAGCTTTCAGTTGGGAGCAGGTAGGAATCTTGATTTTGGTCTAAATACATTGACATTTAAAACCCTTTTTAATTATAAAGTCAGATTTTTAGTCACAATTCTGAAAATGCCCCTTTTAGAACGTTTTCAGAAAAGAACACTCCTCTCGCGCCCCCACTGTCGCACTGCAAAAAGTGGGATTCAGTCCTGCAAATATATTTCATTAATCCAAGTATTCCAATTTAAACTCCAGTAAACATGGCCTTTTTTGAAAATCCAATGTTAAATCCATGCACTATTTCTCTTCATCACAGCGGAGACAGTGTAATTAGATCTGCAATCTTTATTTAACTCTTCCAATACTAGTTGCATGCCATTCCAGGCTTTGTACAATGGTACGAGCAAATCAATCACAATTTGAAGTTGACCCATTATGGAAATACCCAATGCATTTCGAGCCTTCCTGGCTCTTCGTCAGGGGTTTACTAAAACAAATAAAATGAACAGCTTTACCACACATTTCATTAAAGTCATTATTCAAGTGTTAAAAAACCCTTATTTTCAGAAACTCAGAAACCCCTCCGTGACCCCAATTTGAATTAAACATGATCAAAATAATAAAGCTTCCTGTCCCATGCACCCTCCTCTGTCACCCAAAACTGTGTTTGTCCTCAATATACTATGAACCTAAAAATCATCGTGACTCCCAACCCACTGGAAAACCCCCCCTTACCCATGTCATATTCCTCCCATATTGTCTCAACTATATTGTGCCTCCTACCACACTTGCACATCACAAAGTGCCCAGAAAACTCATAAAGGATTTTCACACTAGTCTTTTGTGACCACAGACAAGCTGGAGCACTAGGGAAGTGAGGCAGGAAATTCAAAATACCTCTGAAAATCTCCAGAACCTCCTACTTTGAAGTGGGCACCAGGTATAAATATCAGACCTCAGACCCAACACTTCAGTACACCTCTGGACCTGTGGAAGACTCGGTAGGAATGCTGTGCTGCTACCCAAGAAGGACTGCTACCCTGATGCCATGCTACCTGAGAGAAAGGAACTGCACATGTGTCTTGATCCCAGGACCACTAGAGTGACTCAATGAGCTAGTTAGCTGGTCAGATCAGAACCTTTAGGACAGAAAAGTCTCCAACCGCCTTGAACTCCGCACCAGGACTGTCTCTGATGAGTCTTGTCCCTGCACAGGGTGCCACACCAGTCCTGGACCCTTGGAGGTTGGGCTAAAGGTGCAATGCCATCCCATCTCTGGTCCTGTCTGTGAGCTGAACCAGCACAGCGTAACTTATCTCCTTGCAGCCGATACAAAGGTGCTGCAGTGCGACGCATCCCCTACACAGGACCTTGCATCGCAGCCGACAGCTTACTGGCAACTGCCGCTTGCTACACATCCTCTTTGCAGGCATTCGCAACACAAGCCTCTCATTGACAGTATCCTCAACAATGATGCAGAACTCCACATCACAGGCCTGCAGCTCGTTAGAGTTGCCACTCCGCAACACATCCTTGATGCGAGATATCACAACGCTTCTCAACCCAGAATTTCAGGTACTTTGTTCAGAGGTCCAAACTTGATCCCTGTATCCTTGACTGTTATCTGATTCACTTGCAGAAGTCAGTCCTTGCTTATTCTTCCATCAGACTTTATTCAGCCACCATTGCTGCTTATCTTCAGAATAGGGAACACACATCACTCTTCAAGGTTCCAGTTTAAGGCCTTCATATAGGGCCTTAAAAAGGTAATCCCACCCAGAGCACCACCTGCACCAGTGTGGAACCTCAACATTGTTCTCACAAGAGTTGTGGCTCCTCCTTATAAACCACTTCACATGTTCCCTTTGCAGAGGAAGATGAATTTGTTTAATGGAATACCTACTTGATGTGTCTGTTTTTGTATCAATCATTGCTATTTCTGGTGTTTACCTACAACTAATTATGTTAATTTACTGGTATTCTGTAGGAAAACAGCAGTACCTCTCAAAGAAAAGCTCTGGAGCCATCGCATTTGGATTTTTCAGATTCAAAGATTGAAGATTTTATTAAGAGTGACACTCTACTTGACATACTTGCCTTTGAAGAAACAGAAAACATGCTTCAAGCTTTGGAAGAGTAAGTCACTGCATTTATGTTCTAGATCTCTCCTTAGCATCCCATGGATATTTTATTGGGCACATAAGTGTATGTTGAGCTTTCAGACTCGTTGCGTTATTTCTTGCATATACATTCTAATGTGTAAAATATTTTTGAGGAATCTTGGAGAAGAGCAGCCCACACCTTTCAGAGAGAATTTAATGAAATCTGAAATGGTGAAAATTTTTTAAAGATTTCCCCTATCTTCGCTAACTATTCATGTTCCATTAGCAATTGAGGTTAAAGACCAGAGTGGTTTAATTATGTGACCAATGGATTTTTTTCACCCACTTAACACCATGGCTGCTGTGCATTTTCCCCTCCTGTGCTAAAATTCCTTGAATCCCTTTATTCATGACGATCTCAGCTCGTCATAAGCACAGCTCAACTGTGCCTCATGACGAGCTGAGCTCGTCATGAGCATCGAAAGGGTTAATATAGACTTCTAGTAAGCAATTACAGACTCACACCTGTCACTTAGCGAATGACTACCTCAGTCACAGCTGCTACATGGTAGCAGCGGTGGGGTGGGTAGGAGGATGGGGTGGGAGATCGTGGAATTAAAAAAAATCACTTACCTCCTGGCCACCAGGGCTCCCACACTTCCTGCAGCCAATCACAATGCTACAGTGCAGCGTTGTGATTGGTCTGAGCGCCGTGACACGGTGCTCGACCAGGGGCTGGAGGGGAGGAAATGTTCTCCATGCAGGCTGTAATGCAGCCTGCATTGAGAAGAGGGAAAGTGCACAAAACTGTTTTGGGTGGCCCGAGAAGGCCGATCAAACAGTCATTGCGCACTTGGGAGGGTTGTACCACTCCTTCTCTGCTCTGCAGCCCGGCCCCCTCATGAAAGCTGCTGCAGCAGGAGGAAAATTTTTAATGATAATAACATTAGTTATTATAATTATATTTTTTCCTTTCTTTTGTTACTTCAAGGCAGTGCGGCGATGCTCCTCAGCCTTAGCGGAGGAGCCCTCACTGGACGAGCTTGTCTAAAAAATGGCTAAATATGTTTTGTTTATGCCTGCATTTGTTAATACAAAAATGAGTTCCGTTGCGCGCCCTGCATCGCAAAATGCGATGCAGGGCGTGCTACGACATTCGTTTTATTAATTTAATTGTTTACTTGCCTGCAATCATCTATATTCTGGTGTTTACCACCCCCCACCCCGCCCCGCCTGTCTGCCCCACAGAACTCCCTCCACGGGCCGCGGCTGATTTATACCCACACACTTTTATATTAGTTAAAGAACAGTTATTGTTACAAATCAAAATAGAAAAAACACAGAAATGTGCACATTATTATTATTTTTTTTTAATTTTTGGAAGACCTTTATTTATAGCAGATTGTACACAAAGCCCAACAAAACGCCCGAAGGCACACAAGTACAGTACAGAGCAAAATGGCAGTGCGCAAAGGATTAATTACAGAGGTACTGAGGTCTAATTTCAAATTTTAGTTCGTAAGGATAAACGGTGTCAGGATGTCTTAGGTCAACACAGTGGTTCCGGCGTTTGAGGATCAGGAGGGACAAGTACACAATTCACTAATATTACCAGAACCACGACTATCCACATTGAAGAAAAACATCTAAATAGTCAATACTACACACCATTCAATCTGCAATAAACGGGGAGTCGATTTACTCGAAAGCCCATAAGAAAAAGAAAGAAAAAAGAATAGAAGGCCCATAGAACAAAAAAGAAAAAACGAAAGCCCCCATCCACCCCCCACCCTGCACCCCTGCAGCTGGCTACGGCCTACCCCCCCCCATAGCAGTGTGCCTGTCGCCCCACAAAAAGGAGTCCCGAAATATAGAAAGTAAGAAAAAGGTCCTAATCTATAACTACAATGAAAGTAGTGGGAAACGGGGGAAATGTGCACATTTTTGTTTCAACCCCAAACCGTAACTCGTACACGAGCCAGGCAAACCATAACTCCTACTCCTGATGCAACTCTTATAACTTCAAAATATTCATACCAATAGGTAACAACTAACACCTAATAACCTAAAAGCACATCATAATTAAATGAAAATGCATACTCAAACCAATAAATAATAGTACATTCGTAGCCCTTTCTTTCAGGGGTAATATGATATGTAATCTCATCTGTAAGATTATTTGTGACATTTGTAATTGCATCTGTCACATCAGGGATTTTTCTCTGCAACTTATGGTTTGCATGGCTGCTGTGCCAGTTATGATTGTGTGCAATCCTAACCATAATGTGTTGTGAATTTCAATGTTTTTTCACTTTAAATTTCACTTTAAATTTGCGTGTGTGCGTATATATATATATATATATATATATATATATATATATGTGTGTGTGTGTGTGGGTGTGTGTGTGTGTATATATATATATATATATATATATATATATATATATATATATATATATATATATATATATATATATATATATACATATTTTATTGGCCCATTGCATGTTTTGGACATTGAGTGGCACATTTTAAGAACAAACCTAAAATGTAGAGGACAATGAAGAATGAATGAACTGCTCTGTTGAGAGATTCTTGCAGCAGTAGGAACTTTTAGGGGTCTACATGCCTATCATGTAATTTCACCTTTAAACCAAAGTTATTAACCTGTTTTTGCCAGCACTTATAGCCGATTTAGCACAGAACCAGAGAAAACGGCCAATATCCCCACGCGACACTGTTAGTGGATTTCATTTCGACAATTTCCAGAGCACTTTTTTACGTGGACAGGTCTATTGGTCTCCAGGAAGCAACGCAATGTGGGTCGTTATGTGTGAAAAGTGAATGCCAAGAAGATTGGATTCGAGGAGCCACTAGGCCAAGGGCTAGACATACTGGCTACTGTGATTTGTTGAAAGGCACGACAAGACTGGCAGGCATTTAAGTTGGTTCAGCAATGAATTCAACAAAGACATCCGCGCGAAGAAAGCGGATTGTGCTTGTGTGAGCAAGAGTGTTTCCTTTATTTATCTGGAGGTAAACAATCGTCAAACAATAACTTGAGATAATGATAGTTATCTAGCACAGACAGAAAACAGGGGAAAGGAGCATTATTCTTTTTTGTATGCTGCTGAAGTGGAGATGTTTAGGAGTTGTATCTCCTGTGGTGATGTGAACTAAAGCACAATATTAACAAATCTTCACTGGTGTGGCCTCACTGCGGTACAATGTTTTTTCCAGTACTGCCTACAAGGATAATGAATAGAACGATGCCCGGATTAGTGATAAGGGAGACGCCACAGAAGGCATAATTACTGACCTTCTCTGACCTTTTATTCCCGATCACATAAGTAAGTAGACTTGTGTTGGTGATGTTTGATTTCGTGGACAGTATCCACAGTATTACATAAACCGATTTCAGAGGTATTTGAATTTGTCTGTGGTAAAACCTGGCAGCTATAATTGAGTTTGATATTCAAAATGTTATATATAGAAATCAAACGGTCATGGAATGAATACTTAATTAGGGACCATTGCCAAAAATATTGAGAATAAAATTCCTCTGTCCGCTTTTACTGCTGATTGTCCGGTCCCAGTACCTGCAGGGACTAACCTCACTGAGGCCACTTCATGGAGGGGAAAGGAACACACACATGTTACTGCTGGGTAGGCGTGCACTAGCCTTGAGCGGCTACTACACCTTTATTTATTCCCTCGGGCCTCGTCCGGTCTTCGGGATGCGTGCCTTTTACATTGTATGGTAGGGGCTGGGTGGCTCAATACATCTCTGCCAACCTTTAAAAAAAAAAAAACATAACCAAAACATATGAGCAGCCTTCTGAATCATAACACATTTCTAGTTCTCTTTCACCACCTTCTAGGCTTCTTCCACGAATGAGGTGAGAAATTTCCACCCATGATGGCGGTCTCTGGTGACCACATGCACGCCTTCCGCAATGTTGGTTTGACAGCTCTCTTCCCCTGGCTCGCCTTGTCATTGTTGTTTTTCTCTTTTCGTGAGCCGCTAATACTTCCAGGATGACAGACTGCCAGCTTGGCCCAGCTGGTAATAGATCTCTGATAGTCCTTCTCCTCAGGAGGTCGCTCTGGGCACATCCAGTGGTGCTGTGGGGAGTTTGTCTGTACGCCCTCAGGAATTGATGCAAACAGCATTCTAGATCCTCCTTTTTTTCCACACCTGTTCTAAGTGCCCAGTTGGGTGCCTGCATATACCTCTTCCCCTAGCCTGCAGCCACTAGAGAGTTATGAGGCGATGTCTTATGTTAAGTTGTCATAGGTATTCTCAGAAATCCAGACCTTGAAATGTAGGGCCATTGCCTGTCTTCATCTCCTCAGGCAGGACTAACAAAGCAAACACTTTCTAGAGTGCCAGCCTCAAGCTCTCAAAGGCGGTTAAGCAGACCAGTTCTTGATATGGCTGTCCATGATGACTACCGTGAGTCTATTGCCCGGGAAACTGTCAAAATCTATGAGAACGAACGACCAGGGCTGGGTGCTGGGGTCCTCGGTGATGACAGGGGCTACAGGATGATGCATGACTGGCAGTTGTTCACCCTTCCTCAACCAACTGATGCTTTCCGGCGAGCCATACTTTGCCCCATATTCGTGCTTTTGTTTTGGCAATGCCCTGATGCCCCGGTGAGCCAATTCAATTGTGCTGGCCCATAAATTCCAGGACATGACCGCCTGATGACTGCAAAGGATGAGCCCTTCTGCGCTCTCACTCAGGTTGTCTCTGCATCGCCATAGCTGTGTCCATTTTTCTTGTTCATCAGTGGTTAGACCACCAGCTCCATCCACAAAGTTCCTCCTGTGATGCCCTTTGAGTGCTTCAGTGACTCTCATCAGGCAGGCATCAGCCACGGTAGCTTCGGTGAGTTCTTACAAGGACAGCTCTCGGTGACCATCTTCGCAAACGCCACTGTTCGAAGGTCATCTTCATGCTGCGTGACTGGATCAGCCATGAGGGGATGGTGTGACAGGTAATCGACCGGATTGTTTACACCTGGCCTTTAAATCATCCTAGGGTGTACTGTTGGAGCTGGACTGCCTACCTCTCAATTCTTTGACGATGAAGGGTGAGGCTAGATACCACTAGTTGTTCCAAAGTCACTCTTAGCTTGGCATGATGTTCTTCCAGGGTGTTGGAATACATGAGAATATCGTCACTTACATTGAGCACACCAACCAGGATGCACAGTTCCTCGTGTATGTTGTCTTGAAAGACCTCCGCCGCCGATATCACGCCAAAACTCAGGTGCTGGAAACGTTGCAAGCCCACATGGATAGCAAAAGTGGTGCTGTATTAAATTGTTGGGGTGATAAGTCTCTCTCAGCAAATGGTCTTGTGGGCAGTATCATGTCAAAACATACAGTATAGTAGTGAGTGTTCCCAGTGGGCATAAACTAGGAACGAGTGCAAATTGGAAACGATTTAAACAAACTAACACTAATACTTTAGGAGGAAATTGGTTCAATGTTATTTAATCCCATTGATCAGTTCTAGGTACTGGTTAGTCAGCATATTATTCCACACACTTTGCACAAGTGCCCCACAGCAGTGGGAGAAAGGAAAGGGGAGGTAAAAGTGCATTAAGTGAGGGTCATAAAGGTGAAAGAAAAGGACGATGACATTGTCATAATCACAAAATTAGTTACAATAAAAATGGCTTGTTTTAGCCACAAAAAGTGATGGTCTGTGTAACATTACCATAACAAGAAAAAGTATCACAGTTACAAATCACTGTTGATAGTGGTTGGCACAGAACGACAACACAGTTGGCGTTTCCACCCCAAATAGAGTGTAGGCTGTTAAATTCCTTTAACACAAGGTCTTCCTCAGGACTAGAACAAATGGGCACCATGAGACACCCTTGACTGTGGGTGGTGGAGTTGGAATGGGGCCTGTAGGCTCCCCTTGGCAGAGAGTGGAGGGTTGGCACCTTCTGTAGATAATGTGTAGCGGCCAGTTAGGGTGCAATACAATATCTATCAAAACGCAAGGACTGAACGATTCACGTGCTCCGTTGTAGTAAACTCTGATCTGTAGGCGCACGTGAACGATTCAGTCCTTGCTATTTTATTGATATTGTATTGAACCCTAACTGGCCGCTGCACAGTATTAGTGTTAGTTTGTTTACATTGTTTGCAATTTGCACTCGTTCCTAGTTTATGCCCACTGGGACCACTCACTACTGTACTGTTCAAACCCAGGTGCCAGTGACTTACTTGGGTCTACCCTTTGCTTATATCTCATGTCAAAACATAGGCGTATTGCCCCCAGTTGTTTTGGTTTTGGGGCAGTGATCAACAGGGAGACCCATGGTGTAGGACCAGGCACCTTCTTTTGGACCCCGGCTTGTTCCAACCTTTGCAACTCTTTTTATTGTTCACCAGGGGGCGAAGATAGAACGTCACCCTTCTGTGGTGTAAGGCAACTGTCTGCACAGTATCATCTATGTGGAGTTTCACCTGCACTTCCTTCAAGCACCTTAGTGCTTCAAAGAGATCCTGGAAGTGGTTCAGTATTTCATCAGTGTGGGACTGGTGTATCTGATTTGCGATGAATACTAGACCTAAGTCCCTGACTGTATGACAACCTAACAGGGTATCGGTGCTTACCTTTGTCACATGAAATTTGGCTTTTGTTCTTGTGTTTCCATTGGCAACTTCGATAATACCCTTGAGCGGGATGGGGTACGTTTCTTCATATGTATATATTTTGGCCCTCAACAGCATGGCAACAGGCTTGGGGTACATGTTAAGGAACTGCTCAGTGTCGATGACATTCACTGAGGCCCCAGTGTCAATGAGGGCAGTGATCTTGACTCCCCCTCCACTTCTATTTGGCACTTGGAAGGAGGTCCACGCTTCTTGTTGTCTCGTCCAGTGAAAGATATTGTGAACACTTCTTCCTCCTTGTCTTCATCCTGTAGATCGCTGGTGGCAGCTTGGTTAAGAGTTATTGATGTTCCCCATCTTCCACTGACAGCTGCTACACTTTCATGGATTTCTTCCCTTTTGTACTCGACCCAGACCTGATGCTGGAACTATGTCAAACTTTAGCAAAATGGTTCTGATGACCACTCTTTAAACATGTTTTACCTTGTGCTGGGCACCCATGTGGAGGGTGATGAAGCTGCTGGATACGTTGCATCTTGTGCTGTCGCTGACAAGGCCGTGCCCGCTACACTTGAGGCGCACAATGGTTGTGAAAAGTCCCAGTGTTTCTTGTTCTCGTTATATGAAGCTGGGTCATTTTATGTTTGTATTTCTGGTGTTCTATTGTCCTCCCCACTCCTCATGCATTTCCTCTAATTGGTCCGTGCCTTAGTTTAATAGGTTTCGCCTGGCGATCCGCTGCGCAGCAGCGTTCGCGCAGGCGAAATCTTTTGAGAACAGTGTATGTGGCTTTGTGCCGCCTCTCTCTTCCATTGGCTAGCTCCATAAATGGAGGCTAGCCATTGGAAGAGAGAGGCTTCCGTCATTGTCCGAGGCGATTCGTGGGCGTTCCGTACATTTTTTTCCCTCTCCGCCCCCTTGCGAACATCATTGCAGTGGTGGGCGGTGGGCGGTGGTTTATTTATTTATTTATTTTTAGGTTTTTTGGGTCATTCCTCCAGGCCGTCCGCCGCTGGAAGAAGTCCTGGTGAGTGCTCCCCTCCCCTCCCACTGTCCGTGTGCCCATTCCCGCCCCCCTCCCGCTGTCCGTGTGCCCATTCCCACCCCCCCTCCCGCTGTCCGTGTCTCCGGCCTCGGCCCCACTTGTAAATGCTTGTATATTACTGCCTCCCAGTTTCCCCCAGTCCGTCCCCGTGCAGCTGCTCATTTGAGGGTATTCGCTCTTGATGTGAATCTACTTCCGTTGACCTCGTCCTACGCGCCTGAATGAAAGCTACAGGAAAGCAATCTTCCGGCACGCTCGAGACAACTTCCTGGCCATTTCTAGGACGTGCTGCCTATGATTGCCTCATACCCACTTGGGATGGATTAGTGAAAGATTGACCCGAATCCGGGCCTTTTTCATCTGAGAATGTGCCAAGATGTGACGTTTGTGTAAATGTATGCATGCGAAGATTATCGTTCGAGTGTTGAAATGATACAAAGTGAAAAAAAACTGCCATAAAATGCTGCAGTGTGCTGCATATATTCCTTTTTATTTTTGGTTAGCCTTGTCACATAATTTGCGGCTCCATTGTCTGTTGCCCCCTAATACCCCCCACCCTCCCGGAATATTTTTCACCCCCACCCCCCTGAGCTACTGCAACCTTCCAAGACACCGGTCAATTAAAATTATGGTTTGCGTTGTTGTGATGTGCAAGTGTATTGTTGATAGAAACTGTGACATTAGGGCTGATATGAATGAATTATTTGAAGGTTTATGCAATACTCATTTGGGTGAAATATAAGTTTGTGGCTTTAAAGGCACACATTATGTTTTGGCTGGGAGCCTGCCACGTTTAGCCTCTAGCTGTTGCATGAAGACAAGTCCAGCTGCATACACCCCCTGCTCAAGCTCCTGGCCTACATCAGGTCCATTGGCAATCTACTTTGGGTCCCCGGAAGTCAAGGGGCTACCCTTCCTCCTCATCCTCCTTAAATATGATGGAACATTTCTAGTGCCAGCCTCTTAAATGCTTGTGGCGTGTTTAGCTTCAATAGAAACTCAGTGTTTGATTGCTAATGGTGTTATCTTTGGAATCCTGATTTCAGCTGCCTTATGAACTTTCTGACTACCACCTATGGGTTGGGCAACGAAATGAAAGCCACAACAGTCTGGAAGTAGGTTTAGGTGGACTCGCTTCTACCTGTAGATCTGACTTGTGTAGCTGTATCCTGGAAGACACCTCATTGCTCCACATGATCGGTTTGGTGCAAAGGGCTCCTCCTCCTCACCTTGATGTCAGGAATTCAGACATGTTTCTCAAAGTAACTGTACTGAAAATGTAATACTGGCAGGGAGACTGGCAGTGTCCCTGCTATTGCAATAGCCATGCCCTGCATTTCCGTTTTTTAGGACATTGCCATCGAGTGTGCTGAAACAGGAAAAAGTGGTCTAGGTTGTGGTCGTAGTTCCCTTAGTTTCTTTTATGTGATCTCTTTCTACCAATGTGTTGAATAGTATGTATGTCCGTGCCAACCTTTATGGTCCGGTATTGCTGAATCCCAGCCCCTAGACCTTGACCTGGGAACACACCACCCACATCCCCACGATTTGGCACATTTTAAACACAAACATATCCTTAGAAATGTTTTCGTTTGGGCGTTGTAAACCCCAAACGTATTTATTACATACAACACATCAAACATTACATTTTAAATATCATTTTTGCACATTAATACGGCGAAACACCTATAGCACCCTATACAGTATTTTTTTCAATTTTGGGTGGCTAACCTTAACATAGACTCTAATACATTGCCATTCCTACCATAACTAGTCATTGTCCCTGCGTATCCTTCGTTGAGCCTACAAGTGAGATCATGACTGGTCCACCTGTGAGGTCCCCCCGTAGTGATCTTGCGCAGAGGGCCTGTCGGCCCACAAGGTTACCTACCTTGGGCACCCCCTACACCCTCAAATTTCCCTCCCAAGGGCCTGTGCTGCAATCTAAAGGCTTATTGGCAGCGTCCGCTCCCACACACCGCACCCTCTAGCCGATTTGCCAGAAGTACCCCCTGGAGTGCCGGAGAGAATGCTGACTCCCATCTGACTCAACTAAAAAGGATGCCTTCTAAGGATCGTAAATGCACCACCAATAATGGCCTCACCACCACAGGCCTGCATAGTTCCCCCTCCTATCTGCCCCCCTGCCCCCAAGAAGGTCATACCCTATTTCACCCAAGGGTCAACCATGCCAGCATATTTCCTGCAACATTATGGTACCTACTTTTGATAAGTGGAACCTAGGTGGACCCCATCCTGCAGAATAAAACTCTTGTGTGTGTGGCTCTGGGTGTGTGTGTGTGGCTCTGTGTGTGTGTGTGTGGCTCTGGGTGTGTGTGTGGCTCTGTGTGTGTGTGTGTGTGTGTGTGTGGCTCTGGGTGTGTGTGTGGCTCTGGGTGTGTGTGTGTGGCTGGCTCTGGGTGTGTGTGGCTTGCTCTGGGTGTGTGTGTGTGGCTCTGGGTGTGTGTCTGTGGCTCTGGGTGTGTGTGGTAGTAATTGGTGTCTGCTGAGCTCGTCCGTAGGGTACAATAGGTCTCACATTTGCGAGAGATTAAGCTAATGGCAATGTAAATGACAATGCCATTTATTTATCTGTTTTCAAAACCAACACATAAATACAAATTTTGTCATTTACAATGCCAATAGCTCTAACTTTTCCAAAGTAGAAACCATTGCATTGTAAATGCTTGTTTTTGTTTTTCACTTCTATTTTCTTTTGTGAGTTTGATTGCTTTAAGTATATCCGTACTGCTGCAGGGAGCCCTTGATCGCAGTCCCCCAGTGTAAGCTGCCTTTCCTCTGTAATGGCCTTCCAAGGTCACATGTATGCACCAGGAACTCTTGGAATGGACGAGTGATCCACTGTCCGTGATCGGGCCGGACACGTGGTTTGTAGGCGGATGCGTCTCTCTCACCATTTCGTACTGGCGCGGCCTACCACGTGCCTTCAGACTGGCAGGCACATGCTGACCCAGCCTTGTGTGCTGCAGAGCGGCCGCCCCAGCAAGTCGCTCCACACAAGCAAGGGAATACGCAGACTGGATGACTATGGGCAACACCGCGCCCTCCAGCCAGCAGGCTGGTAGAGAGACCTTGTTGTGCTCTTGAAAGTGCCGCAGCGCTTGATCTCCAGTTTCGCTCTGATGACACCCCACAGCAAGAGCCTTCTGGATTCATGATCAGGGCATAGTGGCACTCTCTGCAAATGACCGCACACGTCAGTAGGGCCCTCGCCATCGCCAATATCAGGTCCCAGTACCTGCAGGTGAGTGACCTCGCTTAGGCCTACTTCTTGGAGGAGAAAGGATCACACGCACAGGTTAGCGCAGGGTAGGCATGCACTTCCCTTGAGCTGCAACTGCAACCTTATTTATTCCCTCAGACCACGCGCTGCCATCTGGATGCGTGCCTCATAGAATGTATGGTAGTGGCTCGTTGGCTCACTACTTGATATTCAAATATTGCGAAAAAATTCTGTACACATGACCCTATAAGTACTACTGACATGTTCAGATACGACTGAAACAGCATTGCTAATGGTATATGGCGCATTGGATGAACTCTGATTCCAAATAGCAGCATTCTGAAGAATCAACATTTAGCCCTTGGTACATAGCAACACACCTCTGTGATCCTGTGAGAGTGGCAGGAGCAAGATGCAACAGACTTTGACAAAGACAATAGGTTTGTCTTTAATATGCCAACTCTTGTAAACACAGCCATTCACAAATTGTTTACTCGCATTGCATACATAAATGCTGTGTAATGCATGTACAATTAGCCCTGCCAGTGCACATTTCTGTATAGAATGCAAACGAGAGATAAATTAATGTATGTGACAAGTGATGTGACGATTGAGCGCATTTTTCAGATGTCAAATAGTCGCTCATTCATTCCAATAGAAGCACTTCCTGGAAGACAAATAATTCACTAAATATGGATAATCTAAAGGTAAAATAAAATATAGAATGTCACACTACATATTTCATATTACCTGATTTACCAATCTTTAACTATTTTAGTCTGCCGCAACACCAATGATTACTTAAATACTCTTTCATAGTAAATGGCATTAATGGATGAAATTTCCCCATTATGGATAGATGCCTGGATTCTATATGTGTAATTTTATTATACAGTAGAAGCTGAAAAGAGTTTGAAAACTAATCTTACTTCATAGTGTGTGAATCAGTAATGCATTTTTCGCCTGCATTTCGATATCCAGTAGTTTAAATATTGTATGTTATGTTTTTCAGCCTTGCTATTCAAACATTTAAAATGTCTACACATATTCCTTTTTACCATCATTTTCACAGTAATATTTTCTCTCTTTTGTGATATTCCCATATAATTTTATAATTTCATCTACGATTTTTGCATTTCTCCCTTTTCCCTTCACGCTCCTCACTGGTTCCATCTGTTTTTTTGATACTATTGTGGCTAGAAATTCATCAAAAGGATACTTTTCTTTGAACCTTTGTGCGCTAATGGATCAAATTACTATAATTAAGGAAGTGGATTTTGCATTCTTATTTTTATCCATGTAGTTTACGAAGTATATTAAATGCTATCACTATGAAAATATTATAGTATTGAACTTTAATATCGGTATTTTCAGAGGATGCTATTGTAGTTCCTTTCTACATGGCCCTATTATCCTTTTTTGGTTTAAAGTTGGGCCTTGAAATTGTACATGACATAGATCATATCTCCTATTTTAAATTAAGACCTTGGGAGTTATTTTCATAGTTCAGATTACCTCAAAATTAGACTCATATTTTACTGGTTAATAATGTTATGAGTAAGGTTTGAAGCTCTGTTAAACTCTGTGGTGGTTTCCAATTCATTCCTTTTTCTAGAATAGAATATTGAACCACCTTATGTGACTGCAAGGTTGCAGTTAAAAATCTGTGCCACATAAGGCAATCAGCTTCATGTTTCTGCCACCATGACTGCATATTAAATCCTTATGGCATGGTAACTCCTGTTCTAAATCGTATATCACAATAAGACCCCATTTTAAATACCTTGTTTTCTATGTTAATTGTATGTCTTTGCCATCAGCTTTTACCTAATCTAAATTTGCATGTCCACGCCTTTTTTTTCAATCCTTATTTTGTATATCTGAATTAGATTTTTTTTAAAGGAAAGAAAAGCAGAATTTCAATGGAAACTCATTTTTTACATCAAATCTTACAATTATAGAATATGTGAATCCATGTTTTATTATGTAATACGTTTAGCAGTGAACATGTGTACTAAATGCTTATTTTATTAAAAAATATATATTTTAATTTGGCTAAACTAATTTTACAATAATTGCTTCAATCCGGTGGAAGAAATGTTCATGTCCACGGCATTACCTTTGTAGTGTGGTGGACTTGAATGGCTAGCCCACCACATTGTTTGATTTTTGTGCCATTATGCACTGAGTGGTTTCACTTTGATTGGTGCTTAGGGTACAAAACTCAGTTTCCATCCCAAGCACTGATGTGGATGGAAGAGGTACTCTGGAATGTTCTCGTTCCAGCTGTACCACTCTGTGCTTGGGGATTGCACCAGAAATCCAATCACCAATCCGTAATCCACCCACTAAACACCAGGAAGAGGTGTAGTGACCTCCAGGCCTTAGCAAGACCCACCCCCCAAAAGTGAACAGTCTTTCTACACCCTTGTGGGGAGCAATTGGTGGGGTTGCCCCCAGGTGCCTCCCAAGGGAAATAAAAAGGAAGAAGTGAAGGGGGCCCATCTTGGCATAAGGCCCGCCCTACAGTGTACACATAACCTTTGTTAAATTGTAAGTACAGAGGTGTTCAATGTGATATCTTAAATATTTCATATCTTCTCATTGTGACCCTTGTCATTCATAAAGTGTATGTCCTCAGTGTACTGTGACATGCTACAGCCACAAAACAGAATTTTTAAAGTATATGTTACTACCTATTACTATTTGTCATTCACCACACAGAGAACCCTGAAGAAGGTCAACATTAAATAAAACGTGTTGGGTTTCAAGTACCTGTACAATTGATTGAAAGAAAAAGTAAAAGCAGAATCAATGTGACAAGTGATAAAGAAGATATTTTGAACTAATGGGACTATAGACTTGTGTACGCATTTGCCTGAGTTTCTTTGAATTACAAATTTAGTCATGAATGACTATTGAGGGGAATAGGCATAATTGGGATTGATGCATCTGGAGTAGTAGAAATGGCCCTCCGATTTAGGAAAGACTGTACACCAACTGCTTCAGTGCTGTGTCCCGCAGGACAGAAAAAAGAGGGAAGGCGCAGTAGAGTGGAATGATGATAGCATGGTGCTCGCATGTCAGCCACCTGCCTCTAGCTTCTAGTTTTATAAGCCTTTCTTCATATTATGTCAAGTCAAGTCAAGTCAGAGAATTTATATAGCGCACTACATACCCAGAGGGTCCCAAGGCGCTTAGAGAGGGGAGGAAGATTACTTGTCAAATATCCACGTTTTAAGTTGCTTTCTGAATGCTAGGTGGTTCTGGGTAAGGCGAAGGTAAACGGGGAGTGAGTTCCATGTTTTAGCAGCCAGGTATGAGAAGGATCTGCCGCCCATGGTGGTCTTGTTGATGCGAGGTACAGTGGCGAGGGCTTGGCTGGAAGAACGTAGTTGGCGGGAGGGGGTGTAGAAGGACAGTCGTGAGTTGAGGCATTCTGGTCCTATGTCGTAGAGTGATTTGTGTGCGTGGGTTAGCAGTCGGAAAGTGATCCTCTTATTGACGGGTAGCCAGTGGAGGTCTTTAAGGTGACCGGAGATGTGTTCGTTGCGTGGGATGTCTAATATGATCCTGGCTGAGGCGTTTTGGATTCGTTGGAGTTTCTTCTGGAGTTTAGCGGTAATGCCTGCGTAGAGGGTGTTTCCGTAGTCCAGTCGGCTCGTGACCAGAGCATGGGTGACTGTTTTCCTTGTTTCGGTGGGGATCCAGCGAAATGTTTTTCTGAGCATGCGAAGAATGTTGAAGCAGGAAGAGGATACGGCGCTGACTTGTCTATTCATTGAGAGTGAAGAGTCCAGTATGATGCCTAAGTTCCGTGCGTGGTCTGTCGGGATGGGTGCCTTTCCGAGGGCTTCCGGCCACCAGGAGTCGTCCCATGCAGAGGGGGATGTACCTAAGATGAGGACTTCTGTTTTGTCTGAGTTCAGTTTCAGACGGCTTTGTTTCATCCATTCGGCAACTTCTTTCATTCCTTCGTGTAGGTTAGTTTTGGCGGTGCTGGGGTCATTGGTGAGAGAAAGGATTAGTTGAGTGTCATCCGCGTAAGAGATGATGTTGAGGTTGTGTTGGCGGGCGATGGTCGCGAGGGGGCTCATGTATACGTTGAAGAGGGTGGGGCTGAGTGAGGATCCTTGTGGTACGCCACAGATGACTTCAGTGGCCTCGGACTTGAATGGTGGGAGGCGGACTTTCTGAGTTCTTCCGGTGAGGAACGAGGTGATCCATTCAAGTGCTTTTCCTTGGATTCCGATGTTATTGAGGCGTTGTAAAAGGGTGCTGTGGCAGACTGTGTCAAATGCTGCAGAGAGGTCGAGGAGGATGAGGGCGACTGTGTCTCCATTGTCCAGTAGAGTTCGAATGTCGTCTGTTGCTGCGATGAGGGCGGTCTCAGTGCTGTGTTTTGCTCGGAATCCAGATTGTGAGGAGTCGAGGGATTTGTTGGCTTCGAGGAAGGCGGCGAGTTGGTTGTTGACAGCTTTCTCGATGACTTTGGCCGGGAATGGAAGGAGCGAGATGGGGCGGTAATTTTTGAGTTCGGTGGGGTCCGCTGTGGGTTTCTTCAGAAGGGCGGTGAGTTCAGCGTGTTTCCAGTCTTCCGGGAAGGTGGCGGAGTTGAGGGAGCTGTTGATGACGTTTCGGAGGTGCGGTGCTATGACGGAGTCTGCTTTGTTGAAGATGTGGTGAGGACATGGGTCTGTGGGGGATCCTGAGTGGATGGAATTCATCAGGCGGATTGTGTCCTCAGTGGAGATTGGGTTCCAGTCGTTAAGGGTGTTCACGGGGGGAGAATGTTCAGCAAAAGGTACGGTGGGTTGGTTTCCGGGTTGGTTGTCGAAGCTGTTGTGGATGTCTGCAATCTTGTTGTGGAAGAATGAGGCTAGGGAGTCGCAGAGGGCTTGAGAGGGGGTGATGTCATTGGAGTTGGCCGAGGGATTGGAAAATTCCTTGACGATGTTGAAAAGTTCCTTGCTGTTGTGGGCGTTGTTGTCAAGTCGATCCTTGAATGCTGTTTTCTTGGCCTTTCGGATTAGTTGGTGGTGAGTGCGGGTGGCGTTTTTGAAGGCGTCCTTGGTGCTAGTGGTTGGGTCTTTTTTCCAGGCCTTTTCGAGGGAGCGGCAGAGTTTCTTGGACTTCTTAAGATCATCGTTAAACCATGAGGCCTTTTTGCTGGCAGGTTTGTTTTGACGTTTCTTCAGTGGTGCTAAGGTGTCGGCGGTGTTGGATAACCATAGGGTGAGGTTGGCGGCGGCTTCGTTTGCGTTAGAAGAGTGGGCTGGGGTGTTTAGAAGGAGCGATGCGGAGATCTGGTCCGTGGTGATTTTGTTCCAGTTTCTTTGCAGAGTTGGTTGGAGGTGGTTGGTGGGTTTTGGTTTGTTGTAGGTGAAGTGAACGCAGCTGTGGTCAGTCCAGAGGAGCTCCGTAGTGTGGCTGAAGGAGACATGATTGCTGGAGGTGAAGATGGAGTCGAGTGTGTGACCTGCGATGTGGGTGGGGGATGTGACCAGTTGTTTAAGTCCGAGGTTGGCGAGATTGTCCGAGAGGGTGGTGGTGTTGCGGTCGTTGATCTTTTCAAGGTGAAAATTGAGGTCTCCCAGAAGGATGTAGTCTTTGGAGGGGAGCGCGTGAGGAGTGATGAAGTCCGTGATGTCTTCGCTGAATTTTGCGCGGGGTCCTGGTGGTCTGTAGAGGAGGGTGCCTCTGAGTGTGGTCTTGGGGTCGATGTGGATCTGGAAGTGAAGGTGTTCAGAGTTGGCGAGGTTGACGTCAGAGCTGGTTGAGATGTGGATTGACTTCTTATGGACGATAGCGATTCCTCCTCCTGTGTGGCCGGTGCGGTCCTTACGAATGATCTTATAATCTTCAGGGATGGCAATGGTGATGTCTGGGGCGGAGGAAGCGTTCATCCAAGTTTCTGTAAGGAAGGCGACGTCCGGGGAGATGGTGTCTAGTAGATTCCATAGGTCAATGGCGTGTTTGTGGACTGATCGGGTGTTGAGAAGGATGCATTGTAGGTGGTTGGGGTCAGGGGTCTGTGTTGTGGTCGTAGCGGAGATGTTGTCGGTGCCGATGAATTTGCAGGAGTAGCAGGAGAAAGGTCCATGGGTGTGTCCAGGAGCGGATTGGACGCAGTTGGGGGCGCGACCGGGGTTAAGGGCTAGGAGGGTGGCGGCATCGTAGGTAATGCGGGAGGGTTGGTCAGCGCGAGGGGCAGGGGGTCTGGCGCTGGGCGCGGTCCAGGCGCGGACGGGCGTAGACGGGCTTACCTTTGGCGCACCTTCGGCGTGTACGTAGCGCGTGGACGCTGCGCGTTGGAGCATCAGGCATAAATGAAGTGTGGAGGGGGCGGAGCGTGGGAGGGTCAGCTGGGAGGCGGGGTCTGGGAGGAGACACGGGAGAAATCCCAAACAATTCGAAATGGCCGCCTAAATGAAATCGAAAGTGGGGCACAGCCGGAGCTTCAAACAGAGATTCTTCTGAGTAAGTAATTAAAGAGACGTTCCCCCGACAAGCACAATCGCCGTTTAGTACAAATAGATACAATGTTGCACAATCGCCGCTTTGTACAATTAGATACAATGTAGCAGTGCGAGCCTAAACGCTAATAGGCGCTTTAACTTAATGAAATGAGGTCGGAAAAGCAATGTGGGCATAAACGATACCAGGCGCAGTAAGATGCTGCAAGCGCTGTAGCAGGAGGGCAGTCAGCAAGAATCCGGGCAGGCAAGGCAGGCAGCTAGCACAGGGCTTCAGAGAAGCGAGTGGAGAGCTGTGGGAGCGACCGTGATGGATGGAATCCAGACGGTCACAGGGAAAGAGAGGACGGGGCTGGTGTAGTGAGTTAGTGTGTGGGAGGGTCAGCTGGGAGGCGGGGTCTGGGAGGAGACACGGGAGGAATCCCAAACAATTCGAAATGGCCGCCTAAATGAAATCGAAAGTGGGGCACAGCCGGAGCTTCAAACAGAGATTCTTCTGAGTAAGTAATTAAAGAGACGTTCCCCCGACAAGCACAATCGCCGTTTAGTACAAATAGATACACTGCCACTAATTGTGGTGCAGGCGTGAGTGTGTGGGCTCATTGGCTGTACCAGCTCACACCTGGAGCAGCTCACATCTGGAAATGTGGGATAAAGATGGCAGCCACCCAGGCAAGTCTGTCTTTGTTCCCTACCCCCAGGAGATCTTGTGTAGACCCATTGATCTTACGGTCATTGCCTCTTAGTCCTATCACCTTTTTCAGTGGCCCTTGGGTCTTGCTGTGATTTTCATCCTACGCTCAGTAATCCCCTAAACATATGCTAGGCTTCACCACTATTGAACCCTTTCTGCAGCATTTGCTACAACATCATCATCTGCTATTGGCTGCCTTGGCCGCAAACTGTTTGATGCCCTCATTTTATCCTGTGCAGTCACACCTACACTTCCTCCTTCTACCAGCAGCTCCCTCTGTATTTCATCCCTTTCTACTCGCTGCTACCCTGGGGAAAGAGGTGGAGCTTCACTGGTTACTGAGCTCAGGAGGTGAGAAATGCAGCCTACAGCTCTTCACCACCTGGGAAATTGAAGTTGTTGCTGCACTTCTACTTTAGCCTAGTTTCCTACATAATCCTGTCCCCCACTGTTAATGTGTGCCTTTATGAGAGAGAGAGAGAGAAGGTGTGCCTCTGTGTGTGTATAGAATTTATGCATGAATAAGGGTGTGACTGAATGCAATATGATAGTTATGCCTGCTTCTGATGCCCCTCTGTTTTTTATTTTTTATTTTTTTTAATTGGCATTTTCAAGACCTAAAATGTCAACAATCAATGAAACTTACAGATCATTGCACTATAACAACCTTCATCCATATAGGTAATTTACAATCTACTACATAGTTCTTTACATTTCGGTACAGGCAATGTCTACAATTAGTCAACCTGGTGGGAATTCAAATATGCAGTTAGGAATGTCCAATAGTCTCTTGGTCGTGAGCCCGCATGCAATTCCTCCCCATACGTCAGCAGTGTGTCTCTAAGTATGTTAAATCGCGAAGCCATTGCTTGATCTGCGGCACCTTCTTTCCACCCCAGCATTGTGAAATATTTTGTTTAGCCATTAATATTGCAATTACACATAATTTTTTCTTTATGGCACGTACATTGGGCTCCAGACCCAGCAAACATACACGCACTGTGCATTCTATATTAATTTCTAGCATAACACTCAGCATCTGAGTCACTTTTACCCAATACTCCGCTATTGCCGGGCAGCTCCAGGCCAAGTGCATGAAATCTGCCATCTCCCCTTTGCATCGTTGGCAACTTGAGTCCTGTCTTAATCCATACCTTTGCAGCCTAACTGCCGTGTGATAGGTCTGATGAAGATATTTAAAATGTATCATACGCAAGTTTCCATTAGGTGTCAGTAAACTTGTAAGTGAACATGTATTCGTCCATTCTACCATTGTCAGTGGTTCAGCTAAACAATCGTTCCATTTCTGTAGAGCCTTTTGTGTGTTTCCTGCTATATCTTCTTGAAGTGCAACATAGAGCCTAGATACCAAATGCTTGACTGTGGGAGTGGTTATCAGTAGCTGCAGTGAGGATAATTGCTGTGGTTCTGCAGGGTAAGACGCATATAATTTCTTTATGCAACCCTGTATTCTGTGATACGTGAATGTGAATAATAGGGTTTGATTAGTTATGTAAGAGAGGTCTTCAGGTGACTTAAATCGGCCATTGTCATAAAGATCGCCCATGGTATCTATACCCACTGCTTTAAGTAAATTCATTCCCACTTTTTCTTGGGTTACCGAAATTTCTGGGTAGTAGTGTAATGGTAACGCAGGAGCATATATTGATATTTGTTTGCTTTCCGCCTCCTCATTCTCCAAGCTTTATTGTTTGTGTCTATATGGTTTATGTCTTAAACGTGTACAGGGGGCCTCTTGTGTGTAATAATTGCTGTCAGTGGTATTGGCAGCGCATCTCCCTCCTCAATTGCCACATGTGTAAGGTAGGGGACTTTGGGATACCAATAGTGTGCGTATTGCGCTTGTGCACAAAGATAATATAATACAAAATGAGGGACTTTTAACCCTCCTTGTGAATAAGGCAATGTAAGTGTGCGCATTTCAATACGGACCTGCTTACCTGCCCATACTAATTTCGGAACCATGGTGTTAATCCTATGGAACACCTCCAATGGTGGTTGTATGGGAATATTATTAAAAAGGTACAGCAATTTAGGTAATATAACCATTTTCACAATGGCCAAGCGATCAGTGAACGACAATGGCAAACAAATCCATCTCTTAATTTTGTCTTCTAATGCATCTATTGCTCTACCGTAATTTGTGCGGATAACTATTTCAGGGTTGCGTTGATACAGACTCCTAAATATTTCACCGGTTCCGACTGCCATTCCAATGGATAGTCTATCGGTTGCGGAATTGTAGAAGCTGTTAGTAGTATAATGACAGATTTGGACCAGTTTATTTTAAGTCCCGATTGCTGACCAAACGTAATATACTCCCTCAGTAGCGGATTCAAGTTTTGCGCAGGATCTCTGACGTACAACATCATGTCGTCTGCATATAATGATATATGTAGCGGCTGTTGTGGGAATTGAAGCGCCTAAGTAGTGATGCCTTTGTCTTATTTTACAAGTTAATGGCTCAAGTATTATGTATGTATGTATGTATGTATAAAATATTTTATTACGCGCTCTGCTACTACAGAGTATCCTGGCGCGATATGTGAGCTAAAACAGAGCCAAACCAAAGAGAGAGGAAAAACAGCTAGATGCTGAGTTTAAAAAGGTGGGTTTTCAATCCTTTCTTAAATTCTATCAGTGTCGCTGACGCTCGCAGAGAGAGCGGCAGGGTGTTCCAGACTCGGGCTGTTTGGACAGAAATAGACTGACCACCCAATCTCACATATCTGAATTTAGGCATGTCCATCAGAAGGAGATTAGCTGATCGAAGTGCTCGGCGAGGGGTATAGAAAATGAACCTTTTGTGCAAATATTGTGGTCCCTGTTGGTGCAGGGCACGAAAGGCCAGAACCAAGGATTTAAACACAATACGCTGTGCCACTGGAAGCCAATGGAGCTTTCGGAGATAAACAGATGCGCTAGTTCTTTTTGGAAGAGAGAAGAGAAGTCGAACCGCCGCATTCTGAATAATCTGCATTCGGTTAATGAGGTATTTAGGGAGACCACTAAAGAGAGCATTGGCGTAATCCAGCCTTGATAGGATCAGAGCACGCAGAACCGTCTCTTTTGCTTCCCTGTGGAGCAGTGGAAGGAATCTTTTTAGTGACTTGAGGGTCAAGAAACAGGTCGCCGTAAGTTTTTTTAGGTGTGCTTCAAACTTGAGATCCTGTCCAAACCAGACCCCCAAGTTTTTAGCCAGGCCTCCAAATATTAGCGGAGATAATGGACAACCTTGACGTGTCCCTCTCCCAATATACAGTGGTTCAGATATATATTTATACATTTTTACACATGCTGTCGGAGCAGCGTAGAGCGTTTGTATCCACTGCGTAAACATAGGGGGGAATCCCATGCGATTCAGCACCGTGTGGAGGGATGGCCATTCTATGGAATCGAATGCTTTAGCCGCATCTAGTAATATCACAGCTGCTTTAGTATTAAGGATTAGATAAAGTGACAATCCAAATAGTGTTCTAGTATTATGCGCCGTAGATCTTGATGGGATAAACCCGGACTGGTCTGGTATTACTAGTTTGGGCATTAGCGGCTGTAATCGTATAGCCATCAATTTAGCTAGTATTTTTGTATCTACATTAATTAAGGATAGGGGTCTATAGGAGTCACAATATTCTTGACCTTTTGTGGTTTTCAAAGGGCAATGATCATAGCTTCCCTCATCGTCGGTGGCAGCAGTTGTTTATCATCTGCATCCCCGTACATCTCCACTAAATAGGGGGCCAACTGATCAACAAACGTCTTATAAAACTCGCACGTGAAGCCGTCTGGGCCTGGTGCTTTGCCATTCGGTAACGTTTTAATGTCGTCAGTAACTTCCTCAATAGTGACAGGCAATGAAAGGTATTCTCTCTGCGCATCCGATAACCACGCACTCGAAACATCAGCTAGGTATTCCATTATTTCCTCCGGGGTAGCGGTCGGTTGCGCAGTATATAAGTCCTCATACGTGTTCCTAAATTCTCCTAATGTACCCTGTATGTCGTGTAGCAGGACCCAGCTGGCATTTTTGATCGCCCGGACTGATTGCGGTGCATGACCATCACATATTTTGGCTTCCAGGTTACGCCCAGGTCTGCTTGCTTCCCCGTAGGATCATGCCACCTGACGTTTCGCCACACATATTAGTTCAGCATCCGCAAGTGTATGGTATTCTGTTAGGACAGTTCTAATTTCTCCCAATATTTTTGTATCAAGCGTGCGTTCATAGTCCCGCTCCAACTCTCTGAGCCTATCCTCTCGTATAGTGAGTTGTCTCTGGATGTCTTTAAGTATGCCAGCAGTAGTACTTATACAGACACCCCTAATAGTGGCTTTGAAGGCTTCCCAAAGGCAGCCTGGATCTATAGCGGTGGTAGCATTTATTTCAAAGTATTCAGTGAAAGCTTGGCTAATTGTGTCAGTGTAATTGCTATCCAATAATGCCTTTGCATTAAATCTCCAACTATAAGGTGGGGGCACGTACAACGGTATAGTGAGTGTGAGCAGTACCAGATTATGATCGGAGAGTGTGCGAGGGAGGTGTTTAACAGATTTTGTCCATAATGCTACATCATCAGTGCCCAACCAATAATCTATACGTGACCAGCTATTGTGTGCTGCTGACGTGTGCGTGGCCTCCATGCTCTCTGGATTCCGGGTTCTCCAAATGTCAATAAGGTGTACATCTTCCATAATATCTGTCAGTTTACTTAGGGCACTTTTAAGTTGTTCAATTGATGAACCTGATTGGTCAAGGTCGTCTTTCAGTGCTATGTTAAAATCCCCGCCCCAAATCAGTGGAATGTCCTGTAAGTCTTTAACTGTGCGCCATAGTTTGATAAAAGTCAGAATAATCTATATTTGGCCCGTATGTGTTTAGTAATGCAAGCTTCTGCCCCCTGAGGACCCCTGTTATCAGTATATACCACCCCTCCTCATCAGTGATGACATTGTTAATATTGAAATGTAACCCTTTCCGTACCAAAATCAGCACCCCCTTGGAGTATGAAGAGTATGCCGAACCGTGAGATGATTCTGCCCATTTACGCCCAATAGTCTGTGTTGTATATGGGGCAATGTGTGTTTCCTGTAGGATTGTGACGTCTACCTTCATCCTGTCAAAATACGCAAATATTTGCCTAATCTTTCTTGGATTGTTTTATCCCCTCACATTCCAGGTTAGAAAGTTGATGTGTTTAGGTTGTAACTTGTCAACGGTTGCCATTAGTACCCATTATCTATAGGTTCTCTATAGTACACCGTCAGACTGTGTAATTTGTGTAAATTCCCGAAGAACACGCAATTTCAGTGCATACATTTATAGTACATTGGATTTCAGCGATGTTTCTCAAGTGCAATGAGCCATAACGACATACCCAACAGCCCTCTTCCCCCCTCCCACTTCAGCATGCCAATTATGCCAAAGACATATCCCTACAAACTCCAAAAATAGAACTAACTGTCGGTTGGGGTGCACCCTTGTGGGGGGTTCGCCCGGTACACACATTCACATCCAACATAGTGGATGTAGCCAGGTATACATTAATTATGCAGACTAACTTTGAATCACCTGCTATGATGCATAAAATAACAGTGAAACGATACATCACATAGTATAAGACTCATTATAATAGTCATTCCCTCAGCCCTCCTGTGACAGAGTCCACAATTAGACATTCTGCACTTACAAATTTAATCCACACAACTATAGCCCACCACTCTCACCCTACGTACATAATATATGCAACATATCGTATCTTAAGATATATTAGCACGTCTACGTTTTCAGTTTCAACTATCCCAGTTTATAGCAGGAAAGCAGTACCAACATTATAGCAGTTTATTTGCGCGACATAATCTGTTTGACATTATACTCCAATGTTTTTAAGAATCTGATGCACAATGTCCCAGAACACCTGCAGTGAACAAAAGCATTTGTTACAATTAACGTCAGGGAACAGGCTCGAGTGACATCATTCAGTAGTGTACCGCATATCTTATACGAGACGTCCGGGAACTACAGAGCTGGTCCCGGGAAGTGATGAGCCTCATGTTAGCAGTTGTACAAGGTGATAACACTTTTTGCAATTGACTGATATAGCAGCCGACATGTATGTCCCAACAATGCGACCATGTGCCCATCTAATCTAAGCATAGTCCCTGGCCCATCTCCCATCACGGTAAAAGTCTTGGACAGTGGTATTAAGCAACCATAATATCACCAAATATCAAGTATCTTTAGACACACTAAGTGTTGCAGGCCAGCATTAACGATAGGGCTGATGGCAGATCTGAACATCATCAGTAGTGTATAGTTGTGTTCTAGGAAACGCGAGATGCAAGAAGCAAACCCTCTTACCATACCAATTGCCTTTCAGTCCGAATCATGTTGCTGCTCTTCACGAGCTCTTACTTTGCGCCTCCGGTTAATCTTCCACAGGAATTCTTGCGCAGCCTGCGGTGTTGGAAGTACAGTGTTGCGGCCATCTTGTGTAACCATAAGTTTGGCTGGGTAAAGCATGGCATATTCTATCCCCAACTCTTGCAACTTCTTCTTAGTTGGGTTATACTCCTTACGAGCAATTTGAACCACTACTGTGAAATCCGGGTAGAATTCCAACGCATTTCCTTGGTAGTTGATGTCCTGTTTCTCACTAGCGAGTCGCAAAATGTTGTCACGGTCTCTATAGTTTAGGATGCAGGCGACAATCTGGCATGGAGGTGCACCTGGTTTTGGTCTATGCGCACGCTCCACCAGCAGTACAGATGAGAAGGACTCTGCTCCGAACACCTCTCGAATCATCTCCTTTACATATCTTGCCAGTCTACCAGTGTTGGTGGACTCCGGCACACCAGTATTACGGACATTATTCCGGCAAGACCTCGCTTCCAGATCTTCCGCCTTGTTCCGGATTACCTCCAACACCTTTTCCATGTCTGAGCATTTTTTGGTTGTTCCATGCGACTCATCCTCTACTGCTGAGATTCTGGTTTCGGCCTCGACTAGGCGCTCACCGTGTTTATCCAGCTTAGCCTCCATGTTATCGACTTTCTGCGTAATGGTATCCAGTTTACCGTTGATGTCCTGGAGGCTCTGCTGAATACAAAAAATCAATTGTGGAGGGAGAAGGAAGACGTGATCCATTCAGCTTCCTTAGTATTCAGTATCTCTTAATAAATGGGGAAGGATCACTTGTCCTGCATAACCGGGGTATGCAGGTCGCGTACCGATTTTGTCCCAAATTAAAAACCCTCATACACGTGTTGGAATTAGCGTTAGAGCGGTATATCTTGGTTCTCCGCTGCTCGATCACGTGTTTGCATAATCACAGGGTTATTAGTTATGCATCCTCCAGCCGGAGGTTTTACCCTTGGTTAAAACAGTAGTGATCAGTGATATGTGGGGTATGTCCTATTAAAAAGCTCGTACAGCCAGGTGAAAATCTTTAATGGGTCTGGATTCGAGTATATTCTTTTAAAAGTTTGTTGGTGTGTGTAGGAGAGGGATAATGACTCTCACACACTCTGAATATTGTTAAAAGAGATCGACATGTTTCAGCCCTTGGATGCCTGGTGGGGTCAAGTGGGCTTTCTTCAGGACCAAGTGAAGGGTGAGAAGAGACCGAGGGCATCTCAGTGACCTGTCATGTAAAACCACCCTAGATCCATAGAATCTCTCCTTCTGGTACTGCATTATTTTAAATCAAAATCTGATTACAGTTACACTATTCCAATAACTTTATCATCTCAGGAAATAGGACTGCAATACCCGAACAACAGACAGGTCTAATGCAATATTTATGAAATCAAAGAACAATAGACCTAGAAGCTCATCACGGGTGACCTCTGCCATCATATCCTTTTTTAATGCTACACAAAACGCCGAAAAATTGACTACATCTTAATTAAATCTTTAGAAGTATTTTTGGGTGATCACAAATGTAATTGGATCGACCTTTTTAAAACAAATTCTTACTTCTATTTCCAATCAACTCGAGTGCAAACAACAGACTACACTCCTCAGGTCTTTCCTCGCTGTCT
Source organism: Lissotriton vulgaris (assembly GCF_964263255.1). Classification (NCBI taxonomy): domain Eukaryota; kingdom Metazoa; phylum Chordata; class Amphibia; order Caudata; family Salamandridae; genus Lissotriton; species Lissotriton vulgaris. Next base: position 147,499,394 of record NC_141690.1, on the reverse strand, counting down.
ATTGACCAGTGGCAGCATGAAACAAAAGGGACCCGGAAAAAACAGTGGTTTCCCGGGCCCCGTTAGGCAGAGTCAGCACAAGTCGTGTACGGAGGACGCAGGTAGCAGAAGGACGCGCCTGATACTGCTGCGGAAACCGTAATGTATCTTTTGTACCATTTCTAAATCCGCTATGAATTATCTCAGTAGGACCCCCCAACTCTCAATGGGGACCCGTTGAGGCACGAATTGAAAATATTAAAGGTACGTGCAATATTCGCCGCATTAACGGCTTTGGTACTTTTTCCATCACGACCCCACGCCTAGCGCCACACCGCAATATAGCCCACTTTGTAATCTGCGGGGATGGGGGCACCACGTATTATAAAATTACAAACGAATGTGCACACGTACATTTTTGGCATCTTCAGTGAATGGCTGCGATTTGTAACGAAATACCGCGTATTGATGCATATCGATGCCATTAAGGGGAATATTTGAATATATAAACAAATGATATCCTACGTATTATCGGATTTAGAATGAATGTGCACACGTGTACTTTTGGCACTTTGAGTGAATGGCTGCGAGTTGTAACCGAATACCGTGTGCTGAGATATATCGATACCATCAAGGGGAATATCATAATATAAAAGCAACTGATATCCTCCAACCGTGATCGCATGCAGATATGTGACCACTCGGCAAACATGAGATATGGGTGTTACTTAATTAATAATTAATTGCAAGTTTAATTAATTAATTGCAAGTTTATATAGCGCTAGGATCGACTCCCGGAGGAGTATCTCCGCGCTTCGACCGCTGCGAAACCCTTCCTGGCTTCCCTGAGAGATGGTCCCTTAATGGGTATCTCCAGGGTGAGACCAGGCATCCCCGGCGGTCTGGTGGGGCCGTTAGTGCAGATGAGGCAAGCTTATGCCCAGAGTTGCCGAGTGTGATCGCTGATCAGAGTGGGCACCGAGGCGAGAGAATTATCGAGTCCGCTGACCCTGGTCCAGAAACCTGCCGCGTCGGGAATCGAACCCTGGTCCCGGGCCGTCCTCTGCTCTCGGGTCTGCCGCCTCTAACCAGTGAGCCACACTACTGCACAAAACAGCGCCATGATAATTACGTGTATGAGTTTTGTAAAACAAAGGGTTTTTTTAAAAACCAGAATGAGTAGAGAAATTTTGCCAAAAGTTTACGATGAAACTGAGAATATAAGTATAGTATCACGGAATGAGTGAGTCTCTCTTGACCTTGGAGATGTGTGTTCTAGAGAAGTATTGCCATTTTCCAGTTGCTGAACATTTTTTTGAAATACAAACAGAAAATTTCTGTATCCATGTCCTAAATAATTCCCCACTACCCTTCCCTTTGTTTGTTTGTCACAATTTTACAGGTACCTTGAGACCAATTCATGAGAAGGATTAATACATCCATCTCACTCACTACTTTACATATGAACAGCCAATACTGTTCATAGGTTACCGCAGTCACTGAGACGCCCTCGGTCTCTTCTCACCCTTCACTTGGTCCTGAAGAAAGCCCACTTGACCCCACCAGGCATCCAAGGGCTGAAACATGTCGACCTTTTTTAACAATATTCAGAGTGTGTGAGAGTCATTATCCCTCTCCTACACACACCAACAAACTTTTTAAAGAATATACTCGAATCCAGACCCATTAAAGATTTTCATCTGGCTGCACAAGTTTTTTAATAAGACATAACCCACATATCACTAATCACTACTGTTTTAACCGAGGGTAAAACCTCCGGCTGGAGCATGCATAACTACTAACCCTGTGATTATGCAAACAGGTGATCGAGCAGCGGAGAACCAAGATATACCGCTCTAACGCTAATTCCAACACGTGTATGAGGGTTTTTAATTTGGGACAAAATCGGTACGCGACCTGCATACCCCGGCTCTGCTGAATAGCCTGTAAGACTTGTTCCATACTACCAGTTGTCACCGTATCTTTGTCGAGTTCAGTGTCCGAGTTGGCCGTTGCGCCCTTAGTTTTTTTTTTTTTTTTTGCCTCAAACGGCAGCTTGGCCTGCTGTTTCTCATATTTTCACATCGTCGCAGTCCTTGATATCACCAGCCTAACGATCAATCAGCAGCGTTCTACCGCAGTGGAAAGGTCTTCCGGCGTCCGGTCCGCGCGCTCCCCCACTAGTTTGCGTAATGGGTACCAAGTTATAAATGTGCATCAGCAAAATTACAGTGTTAAACTCTCTGCAGTACCCGCAAAAGAGACCTAGCAGTAGCTCATATCAGACAGGGGCCATAGTGCATGATCCGATCGCCGAAGTCTCACACAAGGTATGTCCCGGCAGGGGGAGAGGCACGTTTCAACAGATCACAGCCGCACCGAATCATGCGCACATGCAAGTTTCAGTGATGGGGATAGCGTGCCATCCCATGTGGGAGCCCGATCCCAGACTTTAGACCATCGCATCCCGCAGCAGCACGAGCAGTGTGTTCAGCCTGGTCCCCACTCAGCCTTCACGCGTTGTCTCTCCATCCTCCAGTGCACTCCCCTCACCAGCAGCCATCCAAACCACAGCGTTGCACGTCTGTTCGTCACCTCTGGCAAACGCTCTCTTGTGGCAAGCAGCTCCCTCCCAGCCCGTCCACTGTCTTTATTTGATGCACAATGATGTGGCGAAAGCGACCGCTGCAATGAGTTCGCACAGGGCCTCGCATCCCATCAGAGCTGCTCCGTTATTACCACTTAGTGCCCCACAGTTCATACGCTGCAGTCCCCGACAGTGTAGGTCGCCATCTTGTCCCGGTTCTCGTGGTCGCGCTGTGATTTTACATTAGTCATTATATCGTCACTCCAATGCTCTAGAAAAAGATTTTCCGCACCCGCTTTGGGGACAATGCCTGCCCACTTACTTTCTGCATTTATTACAATGCTAGAGGCTTTGCAGACAATACCGTTCGTTTCTTGCTGATTCTCCCCGTAGGGCGCCGCCATCTTGTACAGCTCACTGTCTGCGCCGCATTGGGGCGTCTTCATCGATGTTACAGCCGCAGTAGTGCTTTTTTAGACTCACGCTGCACACATCTTACAGCCAAGACATTCCGACGGTCGCTCCTGTTTTTAAAAGTGCTGTGGTCGTCTGCGAAATGCACTTTTACGTTGTAAATTGCACCTGGCCGGCGGAGCTGACCTAGCAGGCAGCCATTCCGCTGTGTGCCCCCTAGCGCCCCCCTCCTGATGCCCCTCTGTCGTATGACAGCCATCCTTGGCTTTGTTGTTTATAACTCACATCTAGTGCCCATAACTAATGTCAGGTACCCATACCTGGCATTCGATGGCTATCTTTAGCATGGGTTGGGCATCCATAGCATGAAATTGTCATCTCTTTACTATGGTATTTTTTTGCATTCGATGTACATCTCTAGCATATGTTTCTGAAATCTGGTAAATTGGTATAAACTCTCTGCCCCTCCCTTCCATTCATTGGCTCTACCAGGCATGCGTTGCCCCCTCCTACCCCTCCCTCCCCCACCGAATGGGTTACTTTCACCTATATGATGACTCCATTTCATTTGATGACACTCCTGTGCAGTCATATCTATCCAGTAGTAATTTCTTAGGACTATGAGCCCATCACTGGTATAAAATACTTAAACAAGGACAATGCAGATGACCTGGCGAAGTGGAGATGGGTGCTTGGTTGGGTGATCAGTTTTCTCTTTTTAGGCACCATACTGAAACAGAAACTTATTGCCAATGGGTTCTTAGTGAAATTAAAGCTTAGTCCCTCTTTAAAGCAATACCACCAGGGTGCTCAGGTCTGTAGAGCTAAACATATTACAAAGCACGACGTGAGCACAGTCTGTAAACTTAGAGAATATAAAGGTATATCATTTTCATCTATAGTTAATCTTTTTGTTAGTTGTTTAACATCAAGTAGCCAAGATATGTTTCATCCCCTCATTTTCCCCATGCTGTAAATTACACATAGATTGTATTAAAGTAAAAAAAAACTAAAACGTTTTAGGTTATCGGCCTAACCTATTATATATTGCATTCACTTAAGTGCCACATTTTCATTGATTATACCATGTCCTTTGTGTTCAGCAGTCGCATATTCTCGGACTTCAAAAGGGGGAATTAATCTAGCGTGTATTCACCCCTTACCCTTTTGTGGAGATGTCTACCAAAACCATTTTGAGGAAAATAATTGGTGGGAAGACTGAAAAGCAATATAATCTCTTAAACCATTATTCAAGTATATATTTTGAGCATTGCTTGTATTCGACGGTTGACGTCAATTTTATTGGTAGATCTGAGACCCACCTTTGTGACTAAATGGGTAATTGAGAGTTCGGCAGATGCTCCAATCAACCTCTTCAGATTTCATCTGCTAGCGTCTGGCAGTTGATAGTCCCATGAAATTTATTGACACGTGTACGAAACCTACTGCTGATTTTATTGCAACATTTCCTTAATTTCCTTGATTTCGAGGGCACACTGTTAAAATCATGGTAGTTATTTAATGGCTTGTGTGACACCATTTTATGATCTCGATCAATAGATTGTCATGGAATTATTATCATATGCTTGTCCTGAATCATTGCGATTAGTGGTGCTTAGGGTTCCACCATCTAAACCTGTCATGTTTCTGTACCCTAGCAGGCGTTCTGTTGCCTGAGATGTTGAATTTAGGTAAATTGGCATTTCCCCTTCTAGACCATTCTAATTAGAGTCTGAGTCATTTTAATCTACTGCACAGGAGATAAAAAAGAAATGAATTGAAGGTAGAATTGACAAAGGTGCTTGGCCAGATTAGTTGAACAAATGGTTTCTTACCAATTTTCGATAGGCATCAAGCTACAAAGCACACTATTCTGCCCTTTAATGTCAAAGTTTCTTCCTCCTGCCTTGCATCCCTTGGAAGTGTCCTGCTTGTTTGGCAGACCATGAATTGTTGAAATATTTGACAGTGACAACTTACGAATGGCCGGTTAATACTCTAGCCTTTAAGACATGTCCTTTTTGAAATTTGTAACATAAAATTGACACGATTTCCTATTATTTTAAAACGTTCACCCTACCCTTCTGCCCTCTCTGCCAGTGTTTGTTGGTCTTAGTAGCTGGTCTCAGTTGATACACTTCAGGTTGGGTTTATGCCCCTTGGTTAGAACCTTAAACGTCACCACTGTAGGGTGGTCACTGCACTTCTGAATACGTCTCAGCAGTGGTTGCATGCGCAGAGGTGGGGTGTATGATTTCTTTTGTTGTGTTGGTGTACCAGTCCATGCCAGTGGTCTGAGGATAATCTTGGTGCAGAAGTAGTGGTTGCATTGTAGAAGTGGAAAGGCATGAGAGTATAGACAAATGCGATTCTTTGTGCACTTCGATTAAGTTTGTGGCAACATTACTATACTACTGTTATCCCCTTGCTTTTGTTGATGGAACATGAGCTTTTTCACTCTGAGGAGGTGCCTAATGTCTGCCACAGACGTCTATCCACTCGTTTAGCCCTGTTGTTATAGTGTTATAATCTGTTTATTCAAATTAAGGCTGTCTTTTGCTCTTTGTCATCTTTTGAAGGATGTTTCCCTTGTATCTGCTCTTGTTCTTTTGCCCCTTTGTTAATATCTCCAGGGTACATTGAAAAGATTTCACTAATAACATATACAATGCCCATGTGCATACTCTATCTATCCGATTGCTCCCATTAGGTTTCCATGATTTTTAGCTGGTATTGATGGATGGATGGATGGATGGATGGATGGATGGATGGACTGTTGGAATGAATAACATCAGTTGTAAAGTGCTCACCATATCTGGAAATTTCTTGCATTGTCTGGTATTCTGAATGGAGGAGTGCTCAGTCATTCAGATTGTACGGTGGGACACTTAACACTGTCTTATGCAAACTATGAAGCTGTGTTTTGGAAATCTGTTATTCGATGCTGAGCACCTGGTACTGAGACACCAAATAAAGGGGGCATTTATGAATTGGGCCTAAGAATTTAAAGTTAATGCAATCTGGCAGAGAGCCAATGCGTGCTGTACAGGCTGCTGAAGCATGTTTCTTTTTACTGAGTTCAGACCTTTCTCTAAAGTGACTTGGCAAGTAATATAATACTCTTGGGGCCTGATTTTGAGTTGCATAGTGCAGAGATGCCGAGATTACCAGGTCTGGAGTCACTGTTTCTGGACAGTGAGTGCGCTTCTTCTCTGTGCAGTTACAAGTTATTGTACCAGGGATGGGGTAAAACTATGTGGCCTCCAAATTACCAGGACCATTTCTGCATGTGGAGTTCACTTTATGGGGACAACTTCGCTATACAATTAACACCTGCTGTAAGCAGGTGTTAATGGGAGAGGTAGGCCTACCCAAGACTTGGAGAGAGTCTCAGGGGGGCTAAGCAGAGTCTGAAGGAGGAGCCTTGCACGTTTCCTCTGTGGGGTAGGAGCCCAATGGGTTGGGCCCAAAGCCCCTACCAACCCTCACTCAGTCTCACTAACCAGTAAAGTCAGTGCCTGCACCTGATACATCCCAGTGTATGACTGGGCAGGGCAGTATCCCTCTTGTGAATACCTCTCTCCCAACCTGTAATCCGACCCAAAGTGTAGGGCCTTATGTAGAGCTTGAGCGAGAAAAGCATGTACTTGTCTGGACAACCCCTGACATGGTACTGATGGGCTGTTGGCTATTTTTCAAAAACTACCTTTTTTTGTGATAATGTTTTGGTATAGTTAAGGGGCGTAATGCAGAACCCTACAACGCAGGGCGACCCCAACCTTTCAAGGGTCCCCAGTCCTTCCAGCCAGCGTAAGCCCAATTAGTAGTTGTGAGGTATAGACAACTCAGGGGCCGCTTATCGCATTCTGCAGGGGGTGGGGGGTTCATAATTATGTGTTACGCCACTGTTATAGTTAAAATGGTAATGAAAAGACGCAGATTTGTTGTATGGAAATACATCTGTCTGAGGCTTTATTTTTCACAGTTGAATCTGTTTAGGATACCCCCCCCCCACATGCCTCTATTCAAGTCAATACAGAAAAGAACATTTATCCACAGGAGAGAACATCGCTGCGGGCTGGCTGTCCACTAAAACGCTAGTTTTGTTATTGTTGCTCGCCCTGTGTGAAACTCCCTGATTTGTAAATGTAAATGTATAGGCATTTATATAGCGCACTACTTACCCATAGGGTCCCAAGGCGCTTCGACCGCTGCGAAACCCTTCCTGGCTTCCCTGAGAGATGGTCCCTTAATAGGTATCTCCAGGGTGAGACCAGGCATCCCCGGCGGTCTGGTGGGGCCGTTAGTGAAGATGAGGCAAGCTAATGCCCAGAGTTGCCGAGTGTGATCGCTGATCAGAGTGGGCACCGAGGCGAGAGAATTATCGAGTCCGCTGACCCTGGTCCAGAAACCTGCCGCGCCGGGAATCGAACCCTGGTCCCGGGCCGTCCTCTGCTCTCGGGTCTGCCGCCTCTAACCAGTGAGCCACACTACTTCACTTACTTACTTTGCAAATGTTCTTTCAGGAAAGATAGACCATGCTTATGTATTTATTTATTTGTTTTTTTTATATCAAAGCATCCCTCAGGGGCTTTCAAACTGGAAGCCAGCTCTAGACTTTTGTCTGGTGAAACGTAAACCTATTTGAGATGGAAATGGGGAAATTGAATATGGAGCGTGTTAAAAAGTAAATTCTCTACGAATTTGAATGGAAAGTGTGTATTTTGTAGCCAGAAGTACTGTATCTGCGAAATTAATTCACTGTTGATGTTTTTCTGACTTAAACGGAAATAAATATTTTGAAAAATATGCATTTGGTTGTTTAGGTCATAGGACACAATAAACTCATTCACAACAAATTCTCACATTAAATGTATCTCGTCTCCGTAGACAAAGGATATCAATCAATAAAACGCTTGCATATCACAAGAGACATGCGCCTGGCCGTAATTCTAGTTGCTAGGGCTGATTTAATTTTTTCCTGTGCTACGTATGTGTAATTCAAGAGTTTGTTCGTACAGGTCATGTAATGCACATGCTGCACTAAAGAGAGAGGCTGCTAGTGTCAAGCAGCACAGGCTGCGTCAGCACATCTTGCTCTGGAAGACCTGCTAATTGGACCAAAATTCAAAAATACTTTATTAGGTCGTACATTAGGATCATCCTCTTCTAGAAACATGAGCTCTTCAATACCATGCTTTTTCTGTTCGTCTTTTAGTTTTTTTTCCAACAATTACATTACTTTTGTTAATGTTTTGACTACACCAGCTCCCAGCTCGCGGTTCGTCACTGTCCCTGCCCTTGTGTTCACCTCTGCTTCAGTTACCACAGTATAGAAGGGGATGTACTGATCGCTCCTAAGGGGTCACACTCAGCCAAGGTCTCAAAGCCAACTGACCTAGTAGCAGTTGAAAATATTCTGGAGAAGGTATATACCCTCTTAAAACCGTTACTAACACAAGTCAAGGGCCTAGGAGAGAGGATTGACAAACTAGAGCAGTCAACCCTGGACGGGTTTCACTCACTCAAAACAACAATCAAGCAAACAACTAGAGTGACTGGAAATAAGGACGTGGGTGCAAAGGGGAATGAATTACCAGCTCATAGTGGCCCCAAGCCCCTAACATCTCAAAACAAAGCTATTCCTAATAGTCCACTAATCCCAACTCCTAAATCTCCTCCCCATCCCAAAGCAGGCCCAAGTCATAAGGGACTTTTAACACATACAGAGCCTGAGAAAAATAACTCAAAGCCTCTTCCACAAAAACAGCAACAGACAACTAGTGGTAAAAAGGAAGTCCAACAAAAAACAGAGGGGAGTAGTAAACCCAGCGGGTTAACGACAGGGAAAGCCCCTAGGCCTGCAACCCAACATTCTGCCCCAACTACCTCCCCACCGTCCCCCAGTAATCCACCACGACGGATCCCCCCGATTAATCTTCCACCAGACTGTCAACCCTTTGTTGCTGTCATGGTTAATGTGCCTCCCCTAAAGGATGGCCAGATGGAAAACCATCAATCACTCAAGAACAAGTGTATCCACTGGCTGAAGGCTAACAAGCCAATCCCCCTGGGTGTGGATGGCATTATTCTAAGTGTCCGCAGAGTGGGATGGGTGGGGCAAGGGAAAAAAATGCAGGAGGGGGATTGTGTAATCATAAACTTCCAAGACCCCAGAGTAGTACCATCCATCTGTACCCCTATCAAAAATATGGGGGCCCCGGGGGTTAAACTAGTAGATCTTTCATATTTTTATCCTAGGCACCTTGTTAGCCCTAATGGAGGAAGTGTAAGTTCCCCTAATTCTGGCCAAAATTGGGTTGGGGTTGTAGGGGGCAATAGGGAGAATCAAATGTGGGCAATTGGCCCCTGCTGACTGGAAACAGCGAGCAGAGTAGACCCAGTAGGACCACCACCCACCCAAACAAACCTTGCAAGTGGAATGGGAGACCCTATAGCAATTCCACAAGATAGGGGCTTCCAGGCGCCCAGCGACCTTCCAGCTGTGACGGACCTAGTCTTTAAGGTTTTCAGCTGGAATGTCGCAGGGATTGCAGGAAAACTGGTTCTTCCAGATGTTACTGCATGGGTTGATGAGCACTCCTTGTGCCTCTTCCAGGAAACATGGAGCCTGGTGCCGGTCCATAGGGTGGGATTTTCCTCATATTCCTCTCCTGCGCGAGTCTCGGAATCTGGGAGAGGCCGACCTTCGGGCGGCCTTCTTATCTGGGTCGCGGCTTCTCTAAACTGTAGAGTAGTGGACTCTCCCACAGGTTCCCCTGACATACAAAATATTACCCTTATAGACCAAAGGGGAAGAATTGTTCTAAATATCTATAATGTGTATGCACGGGGTACAAAGGGTGGGAGAAAGTCTCCAGTAATAGCTCTCCCCGAGACCCTGTTAAACAACACCCCCCATAAGACACGCACCTTGGTTGCAGGTGATTTGAACTGCACGTTCGAGCCTTTGGGCTCGGACGTTTCCCTCGACCAAGATGAGGAGGATGCTAGGTGGGGGATCCCAGCACTGGACATCCCACCGATCAAAAGGTGGACAGAAGTGGCGCTCCAGATATACTCCCTGAGTCTTGAATTTAACCTAAGGGCAGCGAATGGGAGGACTTCCTCGGATAGGAGGGGTGCCCATACCTACAATAGACCAGGGCACACCTCTAGGCTGGATTATATTCTAATAGACGTGTGCTTATGGTCTTATGTAAGGGACATGCAGGTGGTCCCTTCTACAGAAAGTGATCACAACTTACTCTCCCTAAAAATGGAACAATGGTGGCAACCCTTAAGGAGGGCCAACATCAACCTGGTACCCGTACCACTGGATGAATCGGAAGTCACCCCATGTGGTAGAAGAATTAAATGGGCGAAACTGGTTTTATCCGAGGCAAAGGTTGGGGAAATTCAATCCCATCTAAACCGTGCTGTAACATCTCTCGGAACCTCCCTAGAAGGGGTGGGTAAAGCGAGTGGGTTATTTGTCTCCCTGATTGAAGCCTTAACCAACGTGTTTACCCTGTATTCTAAAAAGCCGGGCATTACAGGAACTAAAAAAACAGTTGAGGGGTGGTACACCCAAGTATGTAGGGGCCATAAGGCAAAGTTAGTTGAGGCAGTCAAATCCAAATCCCAAAGTGTGATCCAGGAAGCAAGGAAGGCCTATAAAAAGTCCCTTAATTTGGCTAAAAGGGAGTGGGAGGATAAATATTGGGAAGACCTACTCCAGGCTAGTAAAAACAGGTATTCAGGGGTCTTTTGGAATCTTATAAGTAAACGGAGTAAATCCGACGCAGCCATGAGACCCTGCAACATCCCGCCTCAAAACTGGGTAAAACACTTTGGGTCCCTATACCTCCCACCAGATGGGGATCTGTCTGTGGGGAGGGACCTCACACTGACAATTGAACCTCATGCCTATGACCTCTTCACTCCTTTAGAGATCGAGGGGGTTATAGGCTGGGTGGCACCACGCAAGGCAGCGGGCCCGGACGGCCTTCCGGGTGATCTCATGAGGGCTTACCCAGTGGAATGGGGAAGGATCATAGCTGCTCTCCTAAATGATATTATGAGGGGAGGAGTAGTGCCAGAATCCTGGAAAGGGGCGGTGGTTGTCCCTATTTACAAAAAAGGGTGTAGGAAACCCCGGGCAACTATCGCCCCATAAGTCTGATAGACTCCACCCAAAAGATAGCTGGTAAAGCTATCCTTGGTAGGATTCTCCATTGGGTGGAGGAGAATAAAATCCTATCAGACTTTCAGGCAGGTTTCCGGGCTGGTATGGGGACTATAGAGCAGGTGTTTAGGCTGTCCCTTTTGGGGTGGAAGGTGGTGGAACTAGGCAAGGGTAGTCTTTACTTAGCTTTTATAGACCTGAAGACTGCCTTTGACCTAGTTCCCCGGGAAGAGCTCTGGAGGGTCCTTCATGAGTTGGGATTACCACCTTACATCTTGTCCCTTCTCATAAGCCTTCATGCCCACACCTTTGCACAGGTCCGCTGGGGTAAAAACGGAGAGCTCACTGAGAAGATACCAGTGTCTAGGGGCGTAAGACAGGGCTGCGTCTTGGCACCCACCCTATTCTCGTTATATCTGAATGGGGTGGTAAAACATCTTCAACAAGAACCAGCCGACGCCCCCTGTCTTGGAGGTGTCCGCATCCCAACCCTGCTTTTTGCGGATGACACGCTCCTGATCTCGAAGACCCCACAAGGCCTGCAGAAACTATTAACACGATTCCAGGAGTTCTGTGATGCAAAAGGGCTAATAATAAATGTGGATAAAACGAAATACTTAGTTGTTAATCCACCTAAAAAATTGGGCCGCCCACCTACACTCAACTCTATCCCCCTAGAGAAAGTAGCCGAATTCGACTACCTTGGTATCCGGATTACGGACAGGATGACTTGGGCAAACCACATTGAAAAAATGGTTCTTAACCACAAGAGAGTAGGAGCTCTCATGAGGGAATACAGAGCTTCAACTAGGAGATCACTTACCCCAGTACTTGACATCTACAAGGCCAAAGTAGCGACATCAGCCTTGTATGGGGCAGAATTGTGGGGCCACTGCCGACTGGATGCCCTAGTCACAGCAGAGAGCAAGCTTTTAAAATCCTTCATCTCTGTTCCACTGAGCACACCATCAGTACCAGTGTGGATGGACACGGGATGTAAAAACATCAAAGATCAGGCCCAGCTTCGCCCGCTCCTGTTGTGGACAAGGATTTGGAGGAGCGAAGAATTAAAATCCTATGCTGATGCCCTGGGAGATATAATGAGCCAGGGGGGTTGGGCTAAGATAAGATGGTTAAATGACACCAAAAAGCTTTTGGAGAATATCGGACTAGGAGATTGCTGGTCATCCCGTTCAGCCCCTCCAAAAGAAGTTGTCAAGGCGCTTTACTGGAAATGGACTGTTGAGCGTCTAATCACAAGCTCCAACCACTGCAGGTCCACTGCCGCCTTTCTACAAATTAAAGACACTGTGGCCATTGAACCCTACCTGGACTTGATTACTCTCCCCTTTGACCGATCTCTTTATTTTAAATTTAGAGTTGGTTCCCTCCCGCTAGGTGCTTTGGTATTGAAATGGTCATTAGCGGCCCGTACTTCTCCCAACTGTGCATGTTGCCCGAGTAAGGTTGAGTCCATTACGCATGTTTTATTTGAATGCCCGGATTACGCAAGGCCTAGGAGCTTTTGGCTGAAACCACTCTGCCGAAACATGGGCACACGCAGTCATTCAGTAGCCTTGCGTATCCTAAGCACGGACACTTCCCCCCCCATTGTGTGCGGAATAGCTAAATTTTTAAAGCAGTTTTGGCTTATTCGATGTAAGAGATTGTCAGTAGCTGTTTAATTCTCTTTTTAGATAATTTATATAACAGTCTTTTATATCCTTTTATCTCTTTTAATATTTCATACTGACTTCTTGTGGCAATGATTTTTTTGTACATTGTATTGATTGTATTATAAATGTGCTTATAAGATATCTCTGTATATCGAATAAAAGCTTATGACTGACTGTTTAGGTCATAGGACACAATAAACTCATTCACAACAAATTCTCACATTAAATGTATCTCGTCTCCGTAGACAAAGGATATCAATCAATAAAACGCTTGCATATCACAAGAGACATGCGCCTGGCCGTAATTCTAGTTGCTAGGGCTGATTTAATTTTTTCCTGTGCTACGTATGTGTAATTCAAGAGTTTGTTCGTACAGGTCATGTAATGCACATGCTGCACTAAAGAGAGAGGCTGCTAGTGTCAAGCAGCACAGGCTGCGTCAGCACATCTTGCTCTGGAAGACCTGCTAATTGGACCAAAATTCAAAAATACTTTATTAGGTCGTACATTAGGATCATCCTCTTCTAGAAACATGAGCTCTTCAATACCATGCTTTTTCTGTTCGTCTTTTAGTTTTTTTTACAACAATTCCATTACTTTTGTTAATGTTTTGACTACACCAGCTCCCAGCTCGCGGTTCGTCACTGTCCCTGCCCTTGTGTTCACCTCTGCTTCAGTTACCACAGTAGTTTGATTTAAGAATACCTTTGCAATATAGAAGGTCTCTTGAGGATTTCCATGACACTGATAAATACTGATTGAAACCCATACAGTGAAGTGGTCCTTGGAAAGAACAATATTTCTGCACAATGGCTAAATAAGCAAGCAGTGCTGAATTAGGCTGGTGCTCTCCCAAGCCATCCAAATAGTGTACATTTAAAAGCAGATTTTGTAGAAGGTATGGATTCGCATATAATGTTTCCATACTATATTTTAGTTCAGAAGTAGTACCTAATTGAAACATAATATAACAGCAGCGTAATAAAAAGGAAAAAAGTAGTAAAACTCGCGCAAATGAGGTCAGTCTTTACATCAATATTTTCTTGCTAGACAACAGAAGACTGATAGAGACTTCAGTTTTCAATGATGAGGCTGTGTTCATGAACATTAAAGAAATAAAAGAAAGTCGTTGAATGTGGACTCCATTTTCTTAAGAATAAACTTTCTTAGCCTAAAGCACAATACTGCTACGCTTATATTACTGGTCACAACCATAATTTCGCCGACTGTTGTTGTTGCACAAGTATGGTTAGAATAGACACCACCGAAGGTGCCTCCTTTCTTTAGAATATAGCTACAGGAGCCATGCATTGTGTTTGCTCAATATGGCCTCAAACGATGACAAGGAATGTGAACTGTAACAATGGGAACAAATTACATGTATAAATTAAGAGCACATCCCTTGCTTAAACACCAGCCATTCATCAGAGCGTCTGTACATTTAATACGTACAAATTGTATATCCATATTGGAAAGGCTACAAATCACATGTTTAATGCCTTTTAGCAGTGTACATACATTTTTTTGAAATTTGTCATTTGCTAAACACACTTTATCAATGGTTGTGCATTGGGCAGGACATCTTTTTTCATGTGGGGTAGAAAGTTGAATGCGAAAAACCAGTTATCGCATTAAGGTGTGAGTATCGCTTCTAGGCAGAAGAAGTGAATTTATGTCACTACTGCGCATTGCGAAATAGTTCACTGATAGGCTGCTGATCATTTACAGGCTGGCAACTCCTCTTCTTCCTCCTCCTCCATTTCCTCTTATAAACAGATGTTGTTATGAAATAACTATGACCAAATTCTGATGTCTTAATTGTATTGCTAACTACATTGGTTTTTAGTTGGCTAGTGTAAGAAATTGTGGTGTTAGTGTGGGGGGATGGGGTTTGAAACCCTCCTCGGGCAACAGCCACAATCCTCATTAGGGAGAACCACAAAAGTCACAACATTAACCTGTGCTTAACCCTCTGGTAGGTTGGCCCAAAAACAGGCTTAACCTTGAGGCAATATGTAAAGTATTAATGCAGCACACAAACAGTAATAAAGTGAAAACACAACACAAGAAAAATCACACACACATTAAAAAAGTGGAGTAAATTTTAATAAATTATTTAACACTAAAATGCCAAAAACCCAATCAGTAGAACCGGAGTAATGAATGTGCAAAGTTTAAGGTGAAAAATATCATCTAAAAGATCAAAGCTCAAACCACAGACATCTAGTACGCAAAACCGGGGCAAACACTAAAGTTATGGCCGACCACGATGGATCATGGTTTGGCTATAAGAAGTGTATTGGGTCCGGTCTCTGCTTACCATTGCACTTAAAATACATTTTGTAGGAAAATGTCTGGGAAGGAAAGTGCAGCTGGCAGTGTCTGAGGCGGAGGCTTTGTGATTGGGGAGCTGCTTGTCAAAGTCACAGTGAAGAATCCTTAGTTTGGACTTAGTATCTTTTTTCGAAAGTCAAAGATCTCCATCAAGGCAAAGCTGAAGACTGTTGCCAACGAGGACTCCGTGAGGCAAGATACCCCTTCAGTGAGAAGTTGCTGAACAGGATTTGCTGCTGTAGAGAAGAAAGTGGCAGGAGCTGCCACAAAGTCAGGCTGATGGACAATGCACCTTGAGCAGATGAACAAGGAGGTTGGTCCCGCTGTCCTCTTGGATCTCAGAGCACTTTTTGTTCTAAACTTTTTTAAGTTCCAAGTATTGGATTTGGGTTATCTTGGCATCTTTAGCACCACTTCCACATGTTCATGACTGGAGAGACACCACCTGGAGGCTCAGGACTCACTCAGGCAGTGTCCAGGTGTGAGTTCAGGATGGTCGGAACGGTTTCTGTTACTGAGGCTCTGATCAGGAAGCCAGCCAACTAGCCTTTGGAGTCACTGTGGTAGTGCAGGACACAGCAGCAGGGAATACCTCTGAAGGCTAGGGACAGGCTTCATGCAGCAAAGCAGTACTTCTTGGTGCAGCAAAGCCATCTTATGAAGTGCAGAACAGGCCACAGGAGCATCCAGTCCTCTGAAAGTCCTTACGCGGGTCCCAAAAGTTAACTAAACAGTGGGTCTGAGGGTCACATTTACACCTGGTGCCCCCTTTGAAGTAGGAGAAGTTTCCAGAAGTTCCCCCTTTCAAAAATGCTTGGAAAGCTCAGATGTGGGTCCCTTATGATTTGTATATGGCTGGATCCAACCGGGGAGGCTCCAATGCTTCCGGTGAGATCCGTGTCTGAGACGTGATCGGGGCTGCCGACGCATAGTGGAGGACGCTGCGACTGGCAGATGGGAGTCTCCTGAATCTGTGCAACACCTTCCCTCCCCAGATCAGCTGCAGTGAGAGGCGCATGAAGAAGCAGACTCCTTTTTGCTTCCCACACAGTGTGGAGAACCTGTGGCAAACTGTATTCAGCTTGACAGGCTACGTCCATCCACCTGCCTTCTTTTCCCCCCCGCCCCCGGACCCGCCACCATTACCAGAAGGGGAAGAAGGTATTGGTCGACGCGGCGCCACGGCGCCGCAATCGCGGTACAAAAGGGGGTGGTGATGGACGGACTAAGTGGTTTTTGGGCCAGATAGAGAGCCGAGCATAATCAGAGCCGCTGTGCTACGAGATATGGCCGACGCAGTGCATGGTGAGGGGTTTACCGATGCCCCTAGGAAAGGATTATAGCCCATCAGCAACAGCAAAATGAGGTTCCGGAGCGTCCGACATCTTGAGGACGGGAGCGGCACGAAACGGTGGGGGTGCAAAATCCTTACCTGCTTCCAGCCTCTGTCTTACGAGCGATACCATCGCAGATGAGGTTGATTGCCGCGTGAGCTCCGGTTTCACAGGGACAGCTTGGGTTGTGCCTGTGCTAGCCTGCGCTGCTGCCTTATCTATATATGAGAATATATAAAAATAAAAAAAGATTAAGATAGTCACAATTTGTTGTGTGGTAATGCTACAATTGTTTAAGTCATTGTGCATTTAATGTGTTAAATCAAAAAGAAGTACTGGCATCTTGTTTTGTTGAGAACTATATACGGCGCAGTCTTACTGCGCTTTAGCCAAACCCTTTGTTGTTTCTTTCCGCCTTATCTCCGGCAGATCTGGCGCGGACCGTGCGGCGGCCCGAGACTGGAAGTGAGAGCTGGAAGTGCGCCCTGAGGGGTGCTAACTGCCTAAGAGACAGCACAGAGCGTGGGGGTCGTGCACGACTAGGGACGATCATCGCTAGCAGCCTGAGGCCTTTTAAACATTTAGCTGCTTTTGGATTTCTGCACTGTGAGAGGTCTACATGTGGCGCCTTGCCTGACTCCAAGATGGCGCCGAGGTCCTGATCTGGCCCCAAAGCTTTTCTGGACTACACCACTCCCCCTCCATGATGGCTGCTCCAAGACTGGGTGATGCTCCCTCATGCTGCCTGACTTTAAGATGGCTGCGGGCTCCCCTTAATTCACTGAAAGGCCTGTGACAACGCAGGGTGCAAGAAGAGTCTAGGGGACCTCCCTGAGCTCCTTCCTGTGATCAGATCTGTCTATAAACCAGTGACCTTTGATGCACAGCCCCTATGCCACCTAAGAAGTCTTCAAACAAGGTCAAACTGATGGCCACCAGTGTACCGTACAGTCACCTGCCTGACCCCAATATGGCTTCCATAGTGGTCCCCTACACGTTGTTTTATTTCCCTGGGACAACAATTGGACATTGACCAGACCTTGAACCTATCCCCTAACCTGCTAACACATTAGGACTTGGAACCTGCGGAACTTACCCCACTCTTTGGATACCTAGCGATTTGGCTGATGCCTGATGGAGCTACCATATAACTAAAGAGAAGATGGGTTGTGGAGTCCCCCTCCCTGCCATCACCTACCCAGCCGAACCTTTGGCAGATTTTCCCCTCGTCTCTACATCCTGTCTTCCTCCTACCCCTTTACCCTATCCCCTTACCCATCCTGCTCCATTCACCTTGTCCCCTATGTTCTTTAAATGCTTTTCTTGATACTTACGTAACTTTTAACTGATGTATTTTGCAACATTATTGTCCCTCATGTAAAGCGCTCTAATTCCATCGGGTCTAGCCAGCGCTATATTATAACTCATTAATTAAATTTGTTCCCATTTAGTATTCTTTCTCCCTTTGCCTACCTCCCTAGCTCCTATCTCCTATCCACTCTGCCCTGAATCTCTCACCTTGCCTGCTGACCTGCCTAGCCACCTATCCTTTGTGCCCTTTGACTAAGCACTCCTTCTCCCCTTGTTGGGGAAAGATCCAATATTTATACTCTGGAGTCTCAGGGTACCCGCTGAGAGTTGACTGCGGTTTAGTATGGCACCCCTTGCCAAAGCACTCCCTCTCCCCTTTTTGGGGAAGGATCTAGTATGTAGGCCTTGGAGTCTCAGAGACCCCTCTGAGAGAGTCCACTGCGTAAAGGGAGCCTCCCGCAACAGAGATGGGGAAATGATACCACTTCCCCTGGGATCACAGCTTACTGGACTTTGGACGTTGCTTTGACTCATCTACCGGTTTGTGTTCCCGCCGCCCTTCCCTTCCTCTTTCCACGCGATGTCCTTCACCCTCCCCTCCTCTTTCCCGCCTTCTTTACCTGTCTACTTCCCCAGCTCCTTCCCCCTCCCCTGAATCTTTCCCCTTGCCTGCTTTTTCCCCTTACTTATTTGTGCTTATTGTTTATCTTGACCTTACAAGTAACTATGTTGCCATCTCTAATAACTGTGTAACCTTTGGAACAATGTAACCTGTAACTATGATCTGGTGCTCATGTAAAGCGCTCTGATACCTCCGGGCCTAGCCAGTGCTATATAAAACCTTTAAAATAAATAAAATAAAGTGAGCAAAAAAAAATGATGCATTAAACCCAGATCTCCTGTCTGGGGGGTGAGTGGTTGAACGGTTTCCGCACTCCACCCATCACCTTGATGTGTTATGTTCGCCCTTAGTGGCCAATGGTGTGCCCAGACATGGGTCCCGTGCTCACTGTGCCACTGGATTCAAGCTTGCCTGGCTGATGTTGGGTGATATGCCGAAACTGGTCCCAGGATGCTAGTTTCTGGTCCAGCGATGGCCTGGTCTGGTAGTTCGGGTTGGACTGTTCCCATGGGGAGCAGAGTCAAGACTGTTTTGCATCTAGCTGGGTCCAACCTGGGGTGGCGTGGTGAGCAAACAAATTATGGATTATACCCAGATCTGTGACTGTGGGTAAATGTTTGTTTTGTTCAGCATTCCTTCCATCATTTGTTCTATTTGAAATTGCCAATCCAGGCACACCTAATACCTCTATTGTGTGAATGTCTCTGATGAATATACAGAAGTCAACTGCCAACTACATCCAGTCATGTGACCCAGGAACAGCCTAGAGGCACAAAATAGGGCAGGAAAATGCCAACTTTCAAAACGTGGCATTTTCCAATTTGGGTCTTAAAATCCAACTTTACCATTAAAGAGGATTTTAAATAACAATGTATGAGATACCGAATAAGACTTTCCTACCTGTGCCCAATCAAAACGTAGCCCTTATTAAGTGTAATAAACTAACCAATGTTATCCTATGGGAGACATAGGCCTCACAGTAGTCAAAAATGAATTTGTGAGTTTACACTAGTAAGACATGTAAAATTTAAAAAATACATGTCTAACCTTCTAATTGCAGTGCAGTTTCCCTAAGGACTGTTTAGGCCCTACCTTAGTTATATGTATTAAAAAGGGAATTTAAGTCTTGGCAAGGAGGTTATTTTGCCAAGTGGAATTGACAGTTTAAAACTGCTAATAGGCTCAATGGCAGTCCTGAGACATTTTTTAAGGGGCTTCTAACGTGGGTGGCACAACACGTGCTGCATACCCACTAGTAGCATTTAATTTACGAGTCTAGGGTGTATGGTATACAACTTTACTATGGACTTAAAAGTAAATCAAATATGCCAATCAGGTGTAAGCCAATGTTACCATGCTTTAGGGAGTAGGTTTAGGGGTACCCCTGCAGAGAGGCCAGGTTCAACGGATAGTTAGGTACCATGATATTATTTTACATTTTTATAAAGAGAAGATGTTTTGATGCTTTAGATTCTTTCAAAGTTTCTGAAGAAGACGAGAACAAGTACGAGTTATGAAGAGTTGTACATCAGATGGACAGTTTATTATGTATATTTTAAAAAAAATGTAGTGAGGCCTATGTAGCATGTGCAATTGTGACCAAAACCATGCAGCAGCCATGTATAATTTTGTTAGTGCATAGCGTCAAGGATTCAAAAATAAAATGCTGGACTTGAAAACCCACAAACCCACCTTTTCAGACTTGTTTTGTAGTGTTCGGTTGTATGTCTGTTGTGTCTACATTTTCCACTATAAATGTGTTGCCACTGATCTCAATCTTGTATGAGACACCTACGTTTTTCCTTATTCTTCATATTGCCTTAAAATATACAGATTTCCTGGTGCACACTAATATTAAAAACATAACACTTAGCAGATGGGCAGTCGATTGTAGTTCATACGTGCAACATAAGTTTCCCCAGACCAATGGGCTAACCTGCTTTCGGCTGCCCCCCCCAAAGGGCGACAGACCCAGCATTGCAATATGAGAATTATACCAAATGGCTGTGTTCAGCCTTGGACACTATTGCACCTATCAAGGCCCTTAAAGAAAAAACTAAATCCAAGGGCTCACCCTGGTACACCCCTCATCTTAAAGAACTAAAAAGGGCGTGCAGAAAATTTGAAAGAAATTGGAGGATCTTTCGTAGTAAGGTAGATAAAACTACACATCTCGAAGCCATCAAAAAGTACAAATTAGAAATCAGACGAACCAAAACTTTATACTTCGAGGAAAAAATTCTAACTGCCTCCAACTCCTCTAGAGAAATCTTTCAGATAGCAAAGTTCCTGATGGATATCCCTCTGGTTCCCGCTGACCCAAGTAAAGCTCAGGCTCGATGTGAGAGTCAAGCTGAGTACTTTTACAGGAAAATACAAAAAATTGCCTCCGCTTTTCAATCACCTAATCTATCCCAGGACATGGGAACCAGCTCACCTAACGTCACGACTCCAAAATTAGCTGAGTTTCCATTGCTGGATGAAAACTCACTTGCGGTTATCATGACGAAAATAAAATCAGGATCTCCCACAGACCCTGCCCCTCCCTCTCAGATAGTAAAAATTGAGAATATAGTCAAACCTGTAATCCTCAACATACTAAACACTTCCATTTCCACAGGCTCAGTACCCACTGTATGGAAATGTGCACAGGTTAAGGCTCTGCTGAAAAAACCCACACTGGACCCGGAAAATATGGCCAACTATCGGCCTATTTCCCTCCTTCCGTGGATCAGCAAACTCCTTGAAAAACACGTCAACTCGGCTATCACTCAATTTTTAGAGAACAACCATCTCCTCCACAATTCCCAAGCTGGCTTTCGTCCAAAATTGGGAACCGAGGCGGCTCTCCTGGTGGTAACTGAGCTGGCCAGGAAGCAAATGGATCAAGGCGGCACCACAGCAATCATGTTGCTCGACCTCAGTGCCGCCTTCGATACCGTTAACACCAGCATTCTCCTTCATCGCCTCAACCAGATGGGAATCTCGGGGAAGGCCATGCTCTGGCTCCAGTCATTCCTGGAGAACCGTTCTTTTAGGGTAGTTGAGGGTACTACCTACTCTAAAGTCTGGCCCTTGGATCAAGGTGTACCTCAGGGCTCTTCATTGAGCCCTACTCTTTTTAATATTTATATGCAGCCGTTAGCTGATATAGTGCACTCTTTCGGTTTGGATATAATAACCTACGCCGATGACACGCAATTAGTCGTATCTATGAATCAGGCAGACTCTTCCCCTTCCAATCTAAGTAACTGCCTGATAGCAGTGGCTCAGTGGATGGCAACCTCGCATTTAAAATTAAATGGCGAGAAAACTGAGCTCATGGTGTTAGGTAACTCAACCATTCCCATTCCTTTGCTAGACTGGCCACCATGTATGGGCCCTACGCCTCAACCAAAATGCCATATAAAGAGCTTAGGCATTTGGCTGGACTCCAACCTCAGCTTCATGCAGCAAGCTACTACTCTCTCTGCCACATGCTTTGGGCTAATGCGTATGCTGAGAAAAGTGCTGCCTCTTCTCCCTTTTGAAGCTCGCAGAATGATGGTTCAAGCCATCATTTTGTCCCGCCTAGATTACGGGAACTCCCTATACTTAGGTGCCCCTGCTTTTACAATCAAAAAGCTACAGGTGACTCAAAACGCCGCAGCTCGTCTCCTGTTAGGCCTCAATAAACGAGACTCAGCCACCATTGCCCTAAGGAAACTGCACTGGCTTCCGGTTAAGGCCAGAGTGCTGTTTAAGTCTCTCTGTTTTATGCACAAAGCCATGTGGAAGAATGCCCCTACTATGATCTGTTCCCTGGCAAAACCCTACCTTCCTCACAGGTCCCTAAGATCTAGCACTGCCTTCCTGGCCACTGTCAACAAAATCAGACGGACCAGATGGGGCGGGCGTTCCTTCTCTTGGAACGCCGCAAAAGAATGGAACTCTCTGCCCACCTCCCTTCGCAGTGAACCTAACCTCCTAAAATTCCGGAAGGATTTGAAAACCCACCTGTTCATTTAATCCTTTCTTTTCTTTTAGTATGACGGTACTTAGCGCTACGAGGCCTCCGGGTTGTTTGCGCTCTACAAAACCCGATTAATAATAATGATTAATAATAATCATTCCTTTAAAGCGATTGACTCGCACATAAGACAAAACTTACACATAATTTCTGAAAGTTACTCCTATTTTCTGAAATGAATAAATATACTTTTGAATTAATGATCTTAAAGGTCTAGATAGTTATGTAAAGTACTGGTGGTTACATTTGAGGATGACAATGTACACAATGATGAGAAAAGAAGCACCAGACTGAAATATGAAATTATAGTTGTTGAGTAGCTTACTTAAAAAAAATGCATATCTCTTTCTACTGCCAACAATATTTGGTGTAGTAATACACCATTAAGAAAGGTGAATGTCTTTTCGCAGCGCTGCTCCTTTTACTTCATTCCTGATTTCTTGAGGAACAATGAAAGTAGTCAATTCTCTCACGACGCTTCACTTTATTTTTCAGCCGCGAGACCGCCCATATGACTCAGGCAGATGCCCATTTAGAATCTTGTCGCATTCACGTTTCCAGAGACATGATTGCTATATTGCTGAGAAACATGGCATTCAACAACAATATCTCACAGCATGAGGAGAAAAGGTTGCAGGATTCAATCAAAGAAAAGTGTTCCAAGATGGAGGCGAGTCTGCATGAGGAATATGAGCGGAAGGTGCTAGCATTAACAGCGGAGTGCAATCTGGAGACTAGGAAAGAAATGGAAATGCAGCACCACAGACAGACGGCATTGAAAGAAGAGACGGACGAGTTTACTAGGTCCATCAATGAAAAGGTTGGTATGGACATTCACGAATACCTCTAAGAGTTACCAGTGCTAATGTTCTTTCTCTGCTTGCATTACTTCTAAGATAGTTATGGTAAGATAATGCATTTTTAAAATGTTTTTTTTTGTTTTTAAACAGGTAATGTTCCTTGACATATATCTGTGCATTTGTAAGATCCATGTAATAATAACGTTAGGTTTTATTTGAATTATAAGAACAAATAACAGTCTTTAATAATAATATCTTGAAAGTGTACTTGTTCCTAATTATATGCGCTAGCATTGGCTAATTACCTCACATGGGAGGGCGCACAGAAAATGTTAGTTTTCAGGGCTTGAGAAATAATTAAGACGTGTTTCATGAGTTTTGGCCTGTTACTCGGGACTACTAGTGGTGCAGTTATTGTTGTATTCCTTTGTGTTGTCTAGACATAATAGTACATGAACACTTAGGTTGGTTATATTACATCTTCCAGAGGACAAGTTACAAAATACAAGCAAACGAGAAAGGTGGTATATGATCTGTGCCAAGTGTGGTCTCGGACACTGTAGGACGAAGGTGTCCAGACACATAGTCTGCCCTTTTTGCTAGGCGGGACTCCACCCATCGACAAAGAGCCTCCACCAGTCCTCATAGGCTCACCTTCTACCCATGTTATTACGTTGTGGAATCCATATTCCAGTGGACCTGAGTCCCATCATCCCTGCATTTCTAATTTGCACATATTTTATGCATTGGGAAAGTTTGTGTCTAAAAGCGTGGAATATGCTTTGAAGTGGAGCTTCTGGTGAGTTGCTCCAGTAGAGGGCCATTTTTATTTGCAAATGACCACCACTATTTACTCATGTGATATGTAAGCGGGAGTCTAAAGACTGGGTACAAGACTTAACAAAATATGTTTTGCGACCAATCATTTGTCAATGTGAATTGGAATGTTTATTTGTTAGAAATGTACTCAGTTCTCACACTGCTTTCCTTTTTTTTGTTTACTAAAGCAAAGCTAAGGAGAATAGGATACAGATGCAAATATCAGAGTTCTTATCATTCCACTCAGGATAGTGGCAACACTGGATATTCCCATTTTTAATGAGATCTCTCAATCTAAATTGGTTACATAAGCGGGAGAGAGCACCCACTTTGTGTACATTGTGTTGGAGTGGAACACAAATTGTCAGTGTTCCTGCCATCACAATGCGTGTCATATAACACCGTCAACATTGGGGTCTTCGGAAAGTGGCTCAGAGATATTCCTACTGTACATTCTGTGACGAGGCCAACATATATTGTCGTGGGCTAGCTGATCCTTGGAGTCCAAATCTGTATAATACAATACAAGATATTGGTAAGACAGACATGCACATTCCACTTGCTGATTCAAAGGGTACTTAACTTCCATCTAGCTTAAAAACAATTAGCAGCTAAAGGCAGTCAGCCATGCCTGCAGAGAGAACATTCTGTTTTATGAATCTATGCTCAGCAGCCAAGGTTCTGAGCAAATCAGTCCAGTACACAGTTGACCTGATGACTGGCATGTACATTTATGCTGCCCATTTTTATTAAGCCATATGTAAGTCAGCACAAAGTCATTTTGCTTTTCCTCTACGTAGTTAAGCATTACATTAATGACGTCTGCGTGAAAGGGTTTTGTTAATATTAGATAGACTAACTCCTTAATCACCTTTACAGTCTGCTGCGGAATACAGAGCTCTTGTTGACAAACTCCATGAGAAAGAACAACACCAGATGAAAAGACTGCTGCTGCTGAAACAAGAGGAAGACTTTGCAAAGGTCCACAGGCAACTGGTGATTTCTCAAAGAACACTAATGCATGAGATCTTTTTCAAGCAGGTACAAGATTCAGTTTCTAAGAAAGAACTAAAGGTTGACGACGCCAGAAGTCTTGCACACCTTTATTCAGAGGTTCAGGTAATGAAATGCACATTTTAAGACTAACTAATCTGCCTATATTTTAAAGTTGTTTTAGAGTGAGTTTTGACAGATGTACATTTTAGTAGATTCAACAAACTTTAGAACTCCTTTAAAGCAGTACGTTTTCTTTACTGTGTTTGAGTAACTCTTCCACATCATTCATCTTACTGCGTGTTTGTGTTTTAGAGTATTAAGGAAAATATTGGAATGATACACATGATAAATACTGCTTCATTTTTTGTGTACAGGGTGAGACCACAACTGACAACAACTAATTGTGCCTAACCTCACAGATGGGTGCTACCAAAGAAATATTAAAAGTTCACCTGTGAGAGCCTCGGATTGGGCATCCCTCTTAAATCTACTTTTCTCCCCGCACAACTATTCAGTCAACACTGGGAGAAATTCAAATAATTTGTTTTTATGTGTAGCACTTATTACCAAACCTACTATTACTAAGTGCTTTAAATAACATGTGTTACTGTTACCCATTTAATGTTAGACACTTTGCCCACTTAGGAAAGATGGAAGGCTTACCTAGCCTGCTGAGACTCCAACTCGCTGCTTTTTGCAATGACAAATATTAATATCACTCAGCTAGACTTCTGGTCTAATGGAAGAATGAACACGTTCGTGGCTGTTCTCAAACATATTTCCCTCCCTCTGAGCACACAAATGCACTTACTCCCTTTCTAGAGTTGATGAGGAATGTGCACACCACCATATTTCAATGTTGCTATGTGTAGGATACATGTTTCCCTGTGAGCAAAAAGAAAAACGGATGGGTGTACCATAGAGTGGTCCATCTGCTGTCAACAGGCTGATGTGTGCATGCTGGACAGGGAGTGCACCTGGAAGTAAAAGACTGGAGTCTTATGGTGATGGTTATGGAGATGGTTCCTTTGACAGAATTCATCAGGCATAGTCAAATATACTTTGTTTTTCTATAAATTTGAAACTGCAAGGAATATTGTTCCTTTTTAATAGCCCTTCGAATGAATGCGATGCACACATGTCAGATGAATTAGAAAAGCTTCTTCAGGAAGTGACTTATTCGGTATTCTCAAAAAAGCATACAGAATAATAGACATTAATATCATCTTCATTTCAACAGACAAAAAGTAGTTGCCTGTTCCTAATTTGCTGCATATATTTACCATCTCCCAGTGATTGTTTGATTTGTAAGTGTCTTTTTCAAAATTCCGGAGTTTACACTCTGTACAGAAATGTCTGGATTCATTCAGAATCAAATTGTAAATTATGCTCCGGAAATCCAGTCCCAGTCTCTGATTTCATTTTTTCATCTTCTGTCAGAACACAAGCATACAAATGTTCTAAGGTTAACTGTTCCAAAATAGAGTAACTGAGAATGATTGGTCTGTTATTTTGAAAAGGTACACCACTTTTAAGCTACATTCTTGTGGGGTAGTAGGGCAAGCACTTACAGGTACTGAACAGCCAATGAATTTGTTAATAAATGAATACATAGTAATCCTTTAAAAGTTCTTGTGTTTTGAAAATTTCAAATGTAGTTAGAATGTCATCATAATCATATAAAAGAAAAATCGTGTTTATTTTCCAGGAAAAAACAGAAGACCTTATGGACTTTTTTGAAGCGAATATGAAATGTCACCTGAATAAAAGATTTGCATGTAGAAAATACCTGATATACAAGTTGCAGTTAAGTGAAAAGCAGTCCCGGTGTCTCCTGAATACAGCTGCATCTCAGATAGCAAGCCTGATTAATAAAATGCAGAGGTAAGAAAGGTATCCTTTTAAATATTAAAACCCAAAACACTGATCATTCCTAGTAAATTTAAATATATTCGTTTGAGTAAAATAACTATGCACAGCTTGGTACAGCTAAAATGCATTGGAGGTACACCGCTTTTAACAGCTAAAAATGGCATTAGAGTGTTGTACTGTTTGCTTCTATTGTGTTTTCTTTCCATTAGCTCAGCAAGAGTACAATCCTTGGAGAAAGTAATTGATATATGAGATGAAGTTCATGACCTTGTAGAGGAACAAAGTTAATGCCCTAGCTCCTTTTTGTAAGGTCATGGCACTCCGAGTTGACTTGTAATATCCTTTTAAATTACAACAGAGTGCATTTTATTCTTTACAATATGTGGTCACACCATTACCCTTCAGAGAAACTGCTTAAATATTTGGTGTTTTGCTCTGTGCTCCATTGCGGTCGGCTTGAACTTGTGACTTTATCCCTGTCCAGTGCGACCAGATAACCCCATTTTGTGCTTTTGCTTTTTGGCTCTACTTTTTCCTAAGTTTTTGAAATACCATACCCCTAGTCTGCTGATTGGAGTTTTGTCATTCTGGTTTCTTTTTTTTTATTAAAGTTTGCTTTATTAGTCTAGATTCCAGTGGGATTTTTCTTGTGTTGTGTTTTCTCTTTATTTTGTTGTGCTGCATAAATACTTTCCACTTTACCTCTAGGAAAGCCTGACTGCCATTGAGTCGAGCTACCAGAGTTAATTTGGTGACTTTTTATGGTTGAGCCTCACGATGATTGTGGGTGTTACTTGAGTAGGGTTTCACCTGTCGACCAATAACCCAACTTATAACATTTGGTAGAGTAGGAGTATCTCCGGAAGCCCGCAGCACTCCTGCCCTTTCAAACTCATTGTATCCATGACCGATATAGAAGAAGGTAACTGCATGGTTACTGAATTTGGAGCCTCAGCTGGCTGCATCCCGAGAAACCTCGAACCTGACAGCCCAGCTTCTACATGTCCATCAGTCCATAATGGCAGTCACCACGCCCTATTTTAAGAGCAGCAACAGTCACTAGATTTCCAAGGCTGAGATCGCCAGGCAAGGCATGACAGTCTTGTGCAGGGAAATACAACAATGGTCCCAAAGCTCAGGGAGAAGATATTCTGTTTAAGAAACAAACTCCTTCTTTGTGAGTTTGTTTCTTGAAAACAAATATGTTCCTTCTCAGCAAAGATTAGTGCCTTCAGTGGTGATGCAGCACCTGCTGTTTCACTGAAGGCACAGAGATTCTGCCTAGTTGGTGGGCATCTCTAAATTTGATGGCGATCCTCCACCAGAAGAGTGGGTGCTATTTTCTCTGCTGACCCGACGGGCTGATGGACCTCACACCACAATCTATTTGACTCCTTCAATCCTAATTCTATCAGAAGGAGAAAAGCCACAAAGGAATTCCACCCTGAGATCGTACTGACAGAGGTGCTGGCTCTTGCTATTAAATGCGGTCCCTTGACCAGTCACCAAGCAGTGCGTATATAGACATATGACATCCCTTGTTTTCAAGATAACATGTTACTCAGTTAAAATATTACACACCATGGAGAGTTAAAGTTAGGGAGCTGAAAGAAAACTTTGGGCCATTGCTGAAGAAGATGCAGGTCGACTATCATGCAAAGGAGTACTCCCCTTTGCTCATCTCCCTCTCATTCAGGTACCAGGCCACGTGAGGAGATATTCCCTTCAATTCTTGATGTGGATGGGGTTTGTTGATGGGGACTGTTTTGGGTGAGGTGAGGCACAGAGCTCCTCTTGTCCATCCAACCTTTTGCCTCTTAATGACTCATTGGTCCACACCAATAATGGAGAAGGTTGAGATTAACTACTCGTCCAATATCAGTAAAGTGTATACATTTATATACAATGTATATAAATAAAGTGTTGCCTGAAGCCCATAGGTGGGGTTTGGGTCTCGTATGCAGAAGCTCAGTCTGCCACTTGTGCAGAAGCAGCTGAGAAATGAAATTACTCAAACCCAGTGTAAGAGTGGTCACTTTTTCAAAAAGAGACAATTGCTTGCAAATCTGAATGCTTTTATAAGTTTCTTCAAATTATATATAGACTGTGTGAGAAGACAGCATAGGAGTGGAGGAAAGCATTGTGAATTTTGTTTTCCATAGCCGCTGACTTTGATATGGAATTCATTGTGGCTAGAAAATGCATGCTGTTGCATACTCCAAGGCCATAACATGATCATCTGCATTGACTTAGCAAGGAGCGAAGCAGCTGTTTTTAAGCACTTGCACTGTCTAAAGCGCATTCATTCTTTGGAGTTTTGTAAGGCTTTCTTTGACATGCCTTTGTGGACTATATTGCAGAAGGTCAGCCAAGGTAGAATCTATAGGCTCTTCTATGATGCATTTCATGTTTTAGCTGTAATAAAGGTCGGACACTTCTCAGCATTTCTAATGTAAGTTATGTTTCCTTTATTCTGAGTGGTGTATTTATATAGAATATTGAACAAATTCATAAGTCATGTATTCGAATTGTGTTGGTGTATGTCTTAGGCCAGTTTCTTTCTTTCCACTGTAGTATGGTACATTTTGGGGTGTTCCGATGGCCTACTTGAAACTAGATATGGATCAAGAACCTTTTCATTATTTAGAGAAATGAGTCTTTATCATTATAATATTTGTGTTAAAGATGTGTTCTGATCTATGCTTAATTGAATCTAACTTAACTGCATGCCACCATCACTGGTGTAAAAGTATGGCTTGAATCCCAGCTTGCAGGTTCATGTTTCTCTGTACTTAAAAAAAACCTTTGATCTCGACATATTTATTGTTGTTATAGTGACAGTCACATGACTGAACACCACTCAGGTGTTCTGCTAGATCAGGCCCAGACTGAAGTTCATTCTGTGAAGCAACATTTGGATAGTGCTTTAAAAAACGAGAAGAGAAAACTTCATCAGAAAATGAATATCAAGAGAAAGAGACTAATGTTACAAAAGGTAAGCTGTTCCACATTTATATCTCAAATGCATAAAGCAAATATCATTGTTGTTACCACACACATCCTACCATTTGATTTGTATTCTATTTTTAACTCATTTGCTTGTAACGTGATTACCTGATGTCAGTTGCAAAGGTTGTGAATTAGGCAGAGGTTCAGATTTGTATTACAGCTTTTTATAAAATAATTATGTAATTCATGGAAACCATTCTACTTTTATATCCAGGTGATGATTTTCCAGGCTGGAAGACAAAGTGGGTGCAGCTGTCAGCCAGGGATGACCAAGATTGTAATAATCAGTTTAATCTACTGGAGCTATCGGCCAGTGGTCAGTGATAAGTTAGTGCCAGCAGGGGGAGTTAAGTGCTTCTCATTGATGATCATTTCTGCTTCTGCCTTATCTATGGCCAGCAAATGCCATCACCCCTTGTCTCTTAGTGGAAGAGTACAACAGTTTCCCAGTCGGAGATCCTTAGCATGTTGGGGTGGTACCAGAATGGAAGTAGAAAGATGTGT
Source organism: Lissotriton vulgaris (assembly GCF_964263255.1). Classification (NCBI taxonomy): domain Eukaryota; kingdom Metazoa; phylum Chordata; class Amphibia; order Caudata; family Salamandridae; genus Lissotriton; species Lissotriton vulgaris. The sequence continues at coordinate 147,468,940 of NC_141690.1, read as the reverse complement.
TCTTTAGCTTAATCTGTGACTGAACATTAAATAAGGGCTGTTCATCTTGATGTAGTTGTAGAACTGTGGAGCAAAACAGGTGGCATACTAGAGGTTGTGTGCCTGTGATTCAGAATCACCCACAAAGAAAGGCATCTGCAAAATGCCAGAATGCTGCTGCGTGTGTGCTTCTGAATGACAGGGTATCATTTGCAGTAACTTGTGAGCCTGTCAGACATAGTGCAGATAGTGGTTGAATCCTTGATCCATTAATAACCAAAGTCCTGGGTCCTTGCTGCATTTGGAAGTGAGACAGTCTATTTAAGAAGTGGACTGGTGAGTGAGGCAGCCTGGCAGCAAGCACCTTCCACAAGATCGCATTTTATCTTGCAGCACTTGTGACACTGCCTTAAAAATGCTATTCTGTTTGTTTATTACACAGGAGTTTATTGAAGGTCTGTTAGTGACGATATTTAGCATCAGGAGGAAATTTCCAAAAAGAGGCAGGCATTTGTTTTTCACCTCTGTTGATGGGGGGATCTTATAGATCAATGTCCAGACAAAGAGTTTGGAAGACTAACCCTCATGACGTGTCCAACAAAGACAATTTCTGGTGATGAAGTCCTCCAGAATGCCTTGATAAAAGCATTTAGAGCATCTAAAAATAAAGTGATGGATGGAATGATTAAATTAATCTCAGCCTCTGGCAGTCATTCAAATCACATCCCAGTCCACAATTTTTTAGCCCACCACTCTACCTCAGTTTGGATCCAGTCATATGCGGATCAGTCTTAACCCTGATCCAATGGGAACAGCCCAGCCCTCTCTGCCATACCAGGTCCTCCCTAACCTGGAACACAAGCAGCCCAGGACCAGTTCAAGAACAATTTGTATAAGGCTTGACCAAACTGACATGGCATGGTGTGCAAAAAAAACAATGGACTGTGATGCAGCTTTAGTTATTACCAATGGGTGAGATTAATTCAAGCATTCTATCGAATACTTTTTTGTATACTTCAAGTTGACAAACACATTGGGAGCGTTGGGGGTGGTGGCGACCAATAGCAGAATAACATTAAGGTTCTGTTGTTGAATGCAATTGGAATGAAAAGCTTGAAAGTTTCTGACCAGAAAATTCAAGCACTGGTCTAAAATATAGCAAAAGCTGAAAAATGGGTTGGTTGATCTCCTCATCTATTTAGTTGGAAAACAGATTAAAAGTAACCTGAAAATCAGAGCCCAGACATCTAGCATCAGCTTTACTGGAATAGAATTCTTGTAATAAACAAGCTTCAAGTAACATTTCAGTCCTTTCTTCAAAAATATTTTGTAGACTCTGCCTTTATAGGTTAAAAATAAATGTTACTTTTACAGCTAACAAAGCAAATGTGGGGGATGTAGGGAAATGTCATCGTGAGTAATACTGAAGGCAAAAAGTCATAGTAAAGGATTGGCTAGGAAAAATCAAGTTTTTTCAAAAACAGCACTAGATGTCAGAAGGAACATCCTTTATCTGGGAACTCGAGGAATGGTACAAAGTACATCCGGGCACGAGTTTCTATACACATTTCTTTTAAAACTATGTGTTCACTATGAGGAACCTCCTTTCCTGGAGGTTTAGTGTGCTTCATCACATTCAGTGTGGCTTGATTTTTGATAAGAAGCAAAGATTACAAATTTCAAACCACACTTCAATGAAACAATTTCTGTGGAATTGCCACCCCTGCAGGATTGATTAAAAATGATTGATCAGGATTGAAAAGAAAACAATCTTTTTGCCATTTCTAAGAATAGTTACAGAAATCCTGCACTCTTAGTAGCTCCTTAAAACTACTTTGCATCTGTTGAAGCCTGTGTGTGGACTAAACTATGGGCTGAAGATAATTTGGCCAATTATCAATTTCTTTATTTTTAGAGTTTTATATAGCGCAAACTAGACCCGAGACATCAGGTATCAGAGTGCTTTACATGAGCACCAGTTTCGTTACAGATGGACACATTCATTTTTGTTAGGCACAGGGAGATTAAGTGACTTGCCCAGAATCACAGGATGTTGAGTGTCGTTGCTGAGGCTCGAACCCAGTTCACCAGCTTCAAGGTCGACTGCTCTAGCCATAAGGCTTAATGATTGTAAGGGTCATGCTCTGGTTACCGCTGGAGGCAAGAATTAAATTCAGACTTTCATGCAATGCTTTCAATGCTCCTTTTGTACTTTTGACAGCGTAAACAGTCTCAGTTTTAAGCAGACCCTCTGCTTTGAGGCAAAGTTATTCAAACCTAATTATGCAGTTTCGAGGGGCAGTCCCATTATCCAGGAACACACTAGCTGAAGATCCAAGATTTCAAGAGAAGAGAATATCTGTTCTCAAAATTCAACTACTTAAAACTTATTTTTATTTTTATCCTCATATCACCAAAAAGCATCTGCAATACTTTATATAGCTGCCCTTTTGACCTGTGCACCATGTAGCCTCTGCATTTGCCTCAGTCTGTGAATCATGCCTGACCCACACCTTTATTGATGTGATGGTGTAGTCAATGGCCCAGGAGAGGATATTCAAGCCCCAATACTCTGCTCCATGACATAAAGCCCAGACAAATATTGAAGCTGTTCTCCTTCCCTACTGCCTGATCTAAACAGGCAATTTTGATAGCTGCCTTTACCCAGTCTTCCACCTTTGGCGGCAAGGGGTCCCTCCATTTTATGCAGATTTTTCTGTGAGCTATCAGGATCAGATAGAGCAACAATCCTCTGTGTGGATTTTTCAGCCTCTTACTGATTGTGCCATCTTCTCCAAATACCACAAGCACCATGAATAGGGTAATTTTCCTACCAAAAATCCGAGTAAAAGCATTCTCGATTCTACCTCAATAGTCTCTCAACTTTGGACATTCAAAGAAGATATGGAGGTCTTTGGCTCTTCTAAAGTTACACCTTGGGCACTGGGAAGAGGAGTAGGAGCGAACTTTACTATCTTAGCCAGTATAGGCGATTAATGGCAAAGAAGTGTTTTTTTTCTCCAGATTGGCTGTTTTTTTATGAATTTGTATAGGAGCCCCAGGGATTGTTCCCACACTACCTCTATATCACACTTGAGGGGGCCCCATTCCAACTGAATGATGTGGCAAACACTCCTTCTTGTCTGCCTCCAAGAGCTTCTCATACCACTTAGAAATGTCCTTATTCTTAAGGTTGACATCTTTTAGAGAGAGCTCCAATTCCCAGTCACCACAGGTTTCTTTCTTTTCGGACGTAAACCATGAAATGTATTGAATATATTTGAACCTGGAGAAATCATTCCCAATATTTGCTCTTAGGGCCTCCCAAGGATGGACAGCCCCGATGATATCAAGTCTGACCATTTTATAATGCCTGCCCTTCTGATTGGTGTTCTTAAGCTATCTTTCAGGCATAGCAGGGTCCCCGGAGGTTCCCAGATTGGGGCAAAATCCGAATATAAACTAGTCCCCTAATGGAGGGAACAAAGTTGTAGAAAAAGCCATCTCCACCTTCCTACCTCACTATTTTGCCCTAAAGCCTCCCCCAAGTTGAATCATCGGCCTTCCCAAGCAGCATCCGGATGTTTTTGAATTGGAAGGCTGCACAATACCAATTAATATCTGGGAGGGCCAAGCCTCCTTTAATAAGCCTTCGCCTAAGTTTCTTTCAGGCCAGCCTTGCACCCTTATAGGCCCAAATAAAACTTAGGATCTTCCCCTGCTTAGGATCTTCCCCTGGATTTCACTGATACCTAACATAGAAAAACTGAGGGGGGTGGCATTACACAAATAGGTTAGTTTTGGGAGTATAACTATTTTGATCAGGTTGACCCTTTCATAGATAGTTAGAGGGAGGTTTGTCCACCTAGCTAATGATCAATCTATTTCTTTTGCAACCCTATTTTCATTAATCTGTGGGATCTTATCTATTTCATTAACAATTACAATGCCAAAATATTTACAATCCTGACAAACTTTCCCCTCCCAGTCCTGAATATTCCAGCACATCACTTCGGTTTTGGATGTATTAACTAGATATCCTGATAAAGATCCAAACTCTTCTAGCAGATGTTTGGCCCTTGGTATTGCCACAGCTGGATCAGTAGTATATAACAGCAAGATGTCTGTGTATAGAGTGACCTTGCTATAATGGTGATATTTAAAAGGATATAAGGTATCTGATCTTATCGCCTGGGCTAATGGCTCTTTATATAGATCAAACAGTAAGGGTGAAAGAGCACAGCCCTGTCTTGTTCCTCTCAATATATTAAAACTAGATGTTAACACCCCATTTAACAGTATCCTGGCTGAGGCACCCTTGTAGCATTTTTCTAAAGTGTGTAAGAAGATAGGCCCAAAGCCCATTGTTCTCAACACTCAGATACGCCCAACACACTCTATTGAACGCCTTAGCTGCGTCAAGAGCCACCATGGCAAAAGGTTCTGTTCGTTCAGATGCAAGATCTATTGTGCCTATGAGTTGCTGGGTCTGTTCTAGAACATATCTCTTGGGGATAAAAACTTTCCGATCTAAATGGAGCAGGTGTGGTACGATCTTGGCAAGCCTCCCTGCCAAAATGCTCATGGAGATCTTATAAACTGCATTCAGCAGGGAGATCGGCCTGTAAGAATCGGCTCTTGAGGGATCTTTAGTGGGTTTCAAAATAAACACAATTGTTTGCCTCTTTCTAGGACCTAGGAACTTGACCTCCGAATTGATAGACCAAATTAAAACTAAACAGAGTTTCCATTATCGGGACCAACTCCTCTATTATGAATTGCATCTGTGCCTGCTGCTTTATTGCTCTTGCTTTTTCCGAGACTCAATCTCATCCCCAGTTATTGGGGCATCAAGCAGTTCGCGGCTATATGATTTTAAAGTGGATATGGATTTTTACCTTAGCCGGTTTTTAAGCGCTTTGTGATTCAGAAATATCTCTTCCTTATATAGCTCAGAAAATAGAGCAATGAATATCCTCCGATGTATTAGATGTATCTCCGTTTTTGTTTATAATTAGTTCGTTTAAATGATTCCTCGCCCGATCCACTCTAGCCTTCCAAGCCAAGAGCGTACCTGATTTTTCTCCATACTCGAAGTTCTACATTGATTTTGCAAACCATTGTGCTTTGCACTTCTGATCTAACTTGATCCTGTAGTCCTGACTGCCCCCATCAAGCTGCTTCTGCGCCTGTAATTTTGCCTCAACCATCCCTGGATTTCTCCGGGGGAGATCTGCCTCTAATTGGCCAACTTTATCTTCCATCTTTTTTTTAAAACTTGGGATTCCTCTCTGTTATTGGTGCATATGAGACTATGCAGAGTGCCCCTCAAAAAAGCCTTTAAGGGGGGCGTGGCCAAGATGGCGGAGTGAGAGGACGTGTTCCCTAAGAGCTCCTCCGACCCCGGCCGACCCGGTGCTTGTAATCGGCGTGTTCTCCCCCCCCCCCTTCGTGCTCCTGGTGGGGGCTGGAGACGCTGGGGTGCCACGGAGCAGTTTGCGGGACGAAGAGCGGTTGAGTCGCCTGTCGGAGGGGCCCAGAAATTGCCGGTTGCCTCGGAGGTGAGAGAAGGCCTGGTGCAGGACGGAACGGGGTGGAGTCCCGACGGAGCAGGAGAGAGAATGGGGTCGGAGACTACGGCCTTTCCCTGGCCGGACCACGAGGAGACTGCTCGGACCCTCCCTCGGAACCGACTGTGGCAGAGCCGCGAGTTGTGCGGCAACCGGAGATGTGGCGGTGACCGGCCCGGCTTTGGCACTACTCTAGGCCGGGGCCACGGCCTGCAGCTATGTCGGACTTGGGTGAGGGCCTGGAGCCGGGCGGAGCTGTCGGGGGACCTTGCAGGTGCCGGAGGGGTCGGGGACGGAGCATCGGCTCCCGCTGGGCAGACACCCGGCAAGAGAGGCGGAGCGCTACCCCGGGGGCGACAGAGGTGGTGCGGCCCGCTTCATTAAGGCCGGAGGTGGAGCTGTGGCCGGCCCGGCAGGGCAGCTAATCTACGCCGGTGCTGCGGCCTGTACCTGCGGCGGAGCAGAAGTCGGCGTTCTGCACCGGGCAAGTGCCGCAGCTACCCGGATCAAGCAGGAGTGGGCTCTGAAGGTGACAGAGACCCCCTTCAGGACTCGAGAGTGAGGAGAGGCCGGAGCGAGCTGGGGGCGACGTCCAGGGCCACAAGGCGGGCCGGGCTCCCGGCCGAGTTTAGGACATCGGCAACCGAGGGACTCAGGTGGGAGACAGGGACTTTGAGGGTGTGAAGTGTGGCCACTGGGGGACGGGAGGCCACTGGGCTCGCCCCTCGCCTCACCCCCCCCCCCCGGGAAGGAGATCATCGGAGGCTGTGGATGCGCCCCTGAGGCAGTTGGAGAGGCCTACCCGCACCGGGGACGTTCCTGTGGCCTTTCCCATTGTAAGTGGCTAAGGCAGAGCTGAGGCATCGGCGGGGTCGGCGTGCCCCGTGACTGGGCCCTCCACAGGTGAGGAGGTGTTGACAGGGGCCTGTGGGTGGCGCTGAGAGCCCAGACAAAGACCGGGCCCCAGGACAAGAGCACATCAGAGGCGGCACAGTGGGCTGCAGAGGTACTTTCGACATCCCGCAGGTCCTGCTTTGTGAATAGGCCCACTGTAAGGAAGCCAGCCCAGGGAGAGTGGTGGGGCTCTGCAAAGCGGCGGAGGGCCCCCCGGCTGGGGGGTTTGGGGAGTCTGGAGCCAGGTGAACTGTGCAGCAAGCATCCGGGGGCAAGGAGTGACGCCCCGTGACAGATCCAAGGTCGCGAATACCGGGGGGCCGACGACCGGGTGCCAGCGGCCATGCAGGTAAGCGGCCTCCGCAGTGCGGCAGGGGGCGGTGCCGCGGCAGTGATGTGCGGCGACATGACAGGGCAACGTGGAAAGGAAGGGGAACGGACCCTGCCGGAAATGTTGAGCAGGGGGCAGCAGAAGGGAGAGAAGGGGCCCACATCCCCGGGCACGTCCAAGGCCTCGCATGGGGCTGGGGAGGAGAGGTCCCCATGACCAGATCTTTCTTAGAGACCCTCTTCAATTCCCTGCATGAGGACTTCCACACCCTGAAGCAGGAGGTGGCAGGGGAGGTCCGCGAGAAGTGGACAGTCTTGGTGAACGGGTGGCTACCATAGAGACTGCCGGTTTTTCTAGAGATGAGGAAATTGCGAAGCTGCAGCAGGAGGTCCTGCGGCTGCAGGACCAACAGCTGGACCTCCAGGCACACAATGAGGACCATGAGAATAGATCCCGGCGGAACAACATACGGGTCCGGGGAGTGCCATCCAAGGAAGAGGGCACGGATGTGACGGGCTTTCTCCAGGTGTTGTTCAGAGAGATCCTGGGAGAACAAGTGGACTTCCCAATTCGGATAGACAGGGCCCACAGGGTGGGCCAGGCTCGGGGTCCCTCTGCCCCGCCACTGGACATTCTTGCCTTCTTGCCTGACTACGCGCTTAAGGAACAAATCCTCCGGGAAGCGCGGAGGCGCGAACCTCTGCGGCTTCGGGACTATCCGGTGGCCCTGATCCAGGACCTCTCGGTGATTACGCTCAGTAAAAGTAGGGCGTTCAAAGTGGCCACAGATTTCCTGAGGGAAAAGGAAATGCAGTACTCATGGGGGCATCCATTCCGCATCATTTTTCGTTGGAACGGGACGTTGCATCAGCTTCGCTCTCTCCGAGATACATGCGAAATACTGGGCATTGATGCCGCGGAGGAGAGGGCACAGTCGCCTCGAAGGCGGAGAATGACCAGGGATGGTTGGCAGCAGGCTCCGCGTCGGCGGGGCTCAGGGCTGGGCTCCAGACTAGACTCACCTACAGTGAGAGCAGGAATGGAAGAGGCGGTACGAGAAGTGGCCCTCACAGCTTGAATTGAGGCCTAAGTTGACTCCGGGGGGTGTCAGGGGAACTGATGCAGAATTGAGATGGATGTTTTTTCATTTTTTGCTTGTTAGGGGTTTGGGGGGTGGGAGTGGTGAAAGGGTTGAATGTGGGTGGGTTCGGTGTTCTGGTTGTGGGGGGCTGGTTGGGGGGGGGTCCGGGAAGGCAGGGGACGGAGGGGGCGTAGGGGGGTGGGGGTGGAAGAGAGGGGCCGGGTGGCGGGGGAGCGGGGGGGTCGTCCAGTGCTCTTTGCGAGTCTGAACCGTCGTAGCTGGGCTCACACATATTACATACTTCTGCCCCACCCCGTCTGGGCGGGAATCTACTGCCTGTACACACGCTTGTCCCGATGCCTTTGGGCTTACACGTGCTGCTTACCTCTGCTCCTCCCCACCTGGACGGAGGTCCATTGCTTGTGCCCCCATTCGTCCCTATGCCTTTAACGACACTTAAGGTTGTGACCCTTAATGTTAAAGGGTTGAACAATCTGGTTAAGAGCATTCCTGTCACAACTGGAAAGCACACAGGCAGATATCTGTCTATTGCAGGAGACCCATTTGCTGGCCCGCGACTGCCATAGGCTGCGCTCCCACAAATTCCCGACACAATTTTTTTCTTCTAACGATACCAAGACAGCGGGGGTGGCAATACTATTGTCGAGGCGCATCAAAGGGGAGGTCCTACACAAATTTGCTGAGCAGAAGGGGAGGCTGCTGGCGTATCAGTTTAAGCTTGGGGGTCTTGTGTTTACCATTGGGTCTGTGTACAGCCCCAATGAGCACCTTGAGCGGTTCTTCAACTCGGCCTTGGTGGATATTACAGCCACTCCAGACAGACATATCATCATAGGGGGGACCTTAATATGGACTTGTTTCTGGATAGATCGGCGCAGCGGTTCCCGCAAACTGGGGAACTCTCGGCCGCGTACAGGTCCCAACTGGCGGACCTGCATCTCCACGATCTTTGGCGCCGCATCCATCCCACCGATAGGGATTACTCCTTTTATTCACACGCACATAAAACATATGCGAGACTGGACCACCTCCTGGTTACGGGACTGGTTTGTGCCCTGGCTATGGCCTCCGAGATGGGGGTCCTCTCCCTGTTGGACCATGCTCCTGTCAAAGGCACCTTTAGCTTACCACCAATGCCCTCAGCGCGCGGGGTCTGGCGCCTCAGGGACACCTTGCTACACAAAAAAAAACGGTAGTAAAGCACATTACGGATACCATCCGTGACTATCTGGTTCACAACGATAACGCCGATACCTCTTTAGCGACGCAATGGGCAGCCTTGAAGGCAGTCCTCAGATGGAATTTATAGCTATTTCGTCGGCGGAGAACAAGGAACGGCAGCACAAACGGGACGAACTTACACAACAGGTCCGCGAACTCGAGCATATGCATCACCGTACGGGAGCACCCAGGATCTGGAGGCAACTCAAGGCAGCGAGGAAACTCCTGTCGGACCTGGATACGGACCGGGCGGAGTACACGGCATTACGTCTGCAAAATGCGCATTATACGAAGGGGACAGATGTGGTCGGCTTCTGGCGAACAAGCTCAGAGTGGCGCACCAACAACATCTGGTGAAGGAGATCTCGGTCTCCGACGGGGCTGCGGTAGCGGAGGATGCCCAAATTGTTGAGACCTTCCGTCAGTTTTATGCGGATCTGTACGCGGGCGACCCTCCGTCGGCGCACGCGGCGGAGGAGTACCTTAATTCGGTCACCCTCCCCTCCCTGGCTTCATCACTGGCGGAATACCTGGAAAGGGACATCCGTATTGAGGAGGTGATCGCCGCTATCTCCAAACTAAAGCACAGCAAGGCCCCGGGGCCGGATGGCTATACATCGCTTTTCTATAAGACGTTCTGTACGACGCTGGCACCTATCCTCACCCGTCTTTTCAACTCGTTCTCCGAACCGGGCGCCCTCCCGCCCGACCTCTTGCAGGCCACCTTGTCATCCCCAAGCCGGGGAAAGATCGGACCCAATGTGGCTCATACAGACCGATCTCCCTCCTAAACGTTGATCTCAAGCTGTACACTGGGATCCTCGCGGCCCGGTTGACACTCCATTTGCCGGGTTTGGTGGACTCAGACCAGGCGGGATTCGTTCCCGGGATGCAGACGGTGGACAATACTAAAAGGGTGGTACACCTCCTGGAGAAGGCCTCCCGGATTCCCGGAGAGAGATTGTTGTTGGCGGTGGACGCGGAGAGGGCGTTCGACCGGGTACACTGGCCTTACTTAGAACAGGTCCTGGCGAATGTGGGAATTGGGGAGAAATTCCGCTCCCTGGTATTTAACTGCTATAAGTTTCCTTCGGCAATGGTGCGGGTGAACGGCTGCAGCCCGCAGAGTTTTGCAATAGAGAGGGGCACCAGGCAGGGGTGTCCGCTGTTCCCGCTGCTCTTCGCTCTGTATATGGAGCCATTTGCCCAGAGGATACGCCAGAACCCATGTGCGACGGGGTGAAGATGGGGGGGTATACCCACACTGTCAGCCTATACGCGGACGACGTTATACTGACCCTGGACGACCCGAAGAGGGCACTCCCGGTGTGCATTGCGGAGCTGGATGCCTTTGCAGCGGTCGCGGGATTCAAAATGAACATGGGGAAATCGGTGGCCCTGGATGTATCGTTGACTGTAGCCACAAGGGCCTAGCTACAGGGCCTTTTCCCCATGCATTGGTCGTCGGACCTCGTGCCTTATCTAGGCATTCTACTGGCGCCCACCTACTACTGGCGGTCCTGCCACAAATTCTTTATTTGTTCTGGGCTCTGCCGCTCCAACCCCCATTGGTGTGGATTCAGCAAACGCAGGCGGACCTTGCACGTTTCATCTGGCAGGGCCGCAAACCTAGACTGAAGAGGGTGCTTTCCACATTGGCCCCCGAAGCGGGGGGACTGGGGATACCGGATCTGCGCAAGTATTTCCAGGCGGCACAATTGCGATACCTTGTGGAGTGGAGCAGATGGGAATCGGAAAAGCACTGGCTTTTCCAGACCAGGCAGTGGCCGGCCGGCCGCTGCAGGAGGTGCCCTTCTTGCACAGGGCCCACCGCCCCCCCCTCCCAATTTGTACGCGTCCTTCATCACGCGAGTCCCTTTGAGGGTGTGGGATGCCACTAGTGTCGCCCACGGTCTTACCACGTTCCCCCCGCAGCTTACACCTTTGGTTGTGAACCCGGACTTCACCCCGGGGATGGAACCGGGGGCCTTTACGCACTGGCGGGCCGCAGGGTGCAGGACACTGTTTCACATGTATGACTCAGAAGGCGTTATTCCCTTTCCGAGTTTCCGGAGACGGAGAGACTGAGATACCTGCAGGTACGCCACTGGGCGTTGCACCCGCGAGTTAGGGAGATTGCGGACAGGAGGATTCTTCCTTATGAGAGATGGCTCTTGTCCCGCACCTCCGACGCGAAATTGATCTCCGACCTCTATAAGTTTCTGCAACCTCCTAACTCTCACTTTAACAACCCGGGCAGGGAGCGGTGGGAGCGGGAATTGGGGAGGACGTTGAGCCCCAAAGAGTGGGACCAGATCTTGTACCGGGCACGACACTCTGCATACCATACGGGACTCACCGAAACATTTACTGAGGTGACCACCTACTGGTATTACACCCCAGAAAGACTACGCGAGATGGACTGTAATATTGATGGTAACTGTTGGAGGGCATGTGGGCAGGTGGGCACACTTACGCATGTCCTGTGGGATTGTCCACTGTTGCATGCCTATTGGAAGGAGGTGATAGACGAGATTGATACACACTTTGACATTGAGCTGCCACGCCTCCCCGCGTACATATTGCTGGGCCTCCCTAATCAGCTGATGTATCCCCTGAGATCCCGTAGAGGCCGACAGATTGCTATAGCACTGGGCTCAGCAATCCAGAACATCCTCATACACTGGCGTACCACCACACTCCCCTCCATCACCGGTTGGTTGCACAGATTGTGGCATGCATTGGGAATGGAGAAGTTGTCGCTCATGGTGGCTGGGGACGTCGATCAGTTTAATGACCTTTGGCAGCCCTTTCATTCTATACTGGTCACTGAATTTAGGGAACTCACTTGTCCGAGGTATATCCGCCTTCTGAGATTAACGTCACCTGCTGAATTGGCCTCTTGAAGGGTCCTTGGTTGAGATTCGCCTGTGGAGGGGGGGCGGGGAGGAGGAAGAGCGGGGGATGGATCTGAGCACTGGACGGGGGGGGGTAGGGTGGGGGGGTGTTCTGGGGGAGTTGAGGGTGTTGGGGGGAGTTGGGGGGGGTGGTTGTTAATTCCTTGCACTGCTGTCTCTATCTATGCACCAAGATGGACTAGCCTTGATGGGCCTTTCATTGAGAGAGACTTGGCGCCTTGAGCGCGGTTTCAATCGCCCTGCCTTGGCAACTATTTCTTGCGACAAGTGTTTTCATGTTTTTGTATTGTCTTAATAAAATGCTTTAAATCTAAAAAAGACTTAAAGGCGTCCCATGCAAAGTTAAGAGACTTAGACCCAATATTTGCTGCAAAATAATCAAGGCATGGACGTTTGAGTTCTTCAACTATCCCTTGATCCGTCAACATCGCTCTATTAAGTGTCCATCTAGGTCTCAATACATGCCTGCTTCCTGTTAGGGAGAAGCCAGCTGCAAAATGGTCTGATATATTACTTGGATAAATATTAATCCATGTTATAGCATCCATAATAGACCTGTCTGCCAACACATAATCTTTTCTTGAAAAGTGACCATATTTCCTGCTAAGGAAAATGAATCCATGGATATTGCCCTTCTTAGCCCTCCATACATCTGAAAGTTCCAGATCGTGTATCATATTATTTAGGGCCGGATGAACCCGAGGTGCCCCTACATAGCGACTCTGATTCGATCTATCCAGCAGAGGGTCAAGCAAAACATTGAAACCCCTGAGGCGGAAGCCGGGGGCTGTCATAGCTTTTAAGAATACTGCCTTGTCATTGTGTTTATTTTAATTTGCGGCGCCTCATGGTTTCTTAAAACCGAATTCCTTTTAAACATTTTAACTATTTCTGTGTAGAAATAGCCAGTGCGTTTTTAGATTACATAAAAATTGCACTGAACTCAATCCCTACCTCATCCACGTCGCTCCCGACCCCTACTCCCTGCACAGCCGATTCAGGGCTGGTGCGAGAGGGGGGTGGACGCCATCTTGCGGGTACGAACGGGGAAGCGCTCTAGCTGGTGGCTGCCTCCCACCCCGTAGGTTACTTAAGACACGCTTGAAGACGAAGCCTACAGACTAGTGAGTTAATCTACCCCTGAGGCGGAAGCCGGGGGCTATCATAGCTTTTAAGAATACTGCCTTGTCATTGTGTTTATTTTAATTTGCGGCGCCTCATGGTTTCTTAAAACCGAATTCCTTTTAAACATTTTAATCATTTCTGTGTAGAAATAGCCGGTGCGTTTTTAGATTACATAAAAATTGCACTGAACTCAATCCCTACCTCATCCACGTCGCTCCCGACCCCTACTCCCTGCACAGCCGATTCAGGGCTGGTGCGAGAGAGCGGTGAACGCCATCTTGCGGGTATGAATGGGATAGCGCTCTAGCTGCTGGCTGCCTCCTGCTTTTCCCGCCATACTCAGTTATACATGATAACCTTTCCCCGACGGCGCAGCGGGCGGGCGCAGCGGGTGCGCCACCGGCGCGCCAGAGGCGCGCCGAAGGAAGCCCGTCTGCGCTCGTCCGCGTCAAGACCGCGACAGGCGCAGGACGCTCTGACCAATCCCACTCCATTCTTGGTGACTCTATCTCCCCTCCTAACCTTCTTAGTTCGCCAAATCTTGTGTACAGAGGGAAAGACCTCCTAATGTTTAAGGACATCAATAAATGCTTACACTGTCCCTCCATGGAGTCGATATGGGGTCCCTTCTCATGTATTACATGTAAATGGTCTACCCCATGGCTCCCGGAATCTTTGCCTAGTGCAGCCCCTGCAAGACCCTGCACCAGTAATTTCAAGGGTGTTTTGATCAATGCCCGGTCCATGTGCTGCCACAGTCAGGACATCAGGGATTTGATCCTTGATCATGATTTGGACTTCCTTTTTGTGACGGAGACCTGGCTTAAAACGATACAAGCAACCCAGATCTAGCAATTGCTATCCCTGCCGGCTTTACCATCTTTAGACAGGATAGACAACTCGGTAGAGGGGGTGGGGTAGCTTTAATCAGTAGAAGTACCCTTAAATGCCATACATTCAACTTAGGCCCGCTGAAAGGGGCAGAGGGAATAGGTTTTTCCATCTTGCTTAATGCCTCTGCGTCCTTTTCAGGGGGTCTGGTTTATCGCCCTCCAGGTAATGCTGTTCCATTTCTTGACTCAATAGGAGAATGTCTAGGACAACTCCTGGTGCGCTACCCTCATTTTACACTCATGGGGGATTTTAATCTCCAGTGGAGTCTAGAAATGACGCTCAAGCTATTAATTTCTACCAGACTCTGGATATCTTTGGGCTGCATCAATTGGTGGAGTCACCCACTCACTATGCGGGGCACTCACTGGATGGAGTCTGTTCTAATTTTCTGTCACTTTCTACTCTTTTTTTTTTTTTTTTTAAATTTTTGAAAACCTTTATTGTGCATGAATAAAAGAACAAATACGGGCCTACAACCATCAGGCCGGCCACGATACTTCGTCAGCACAAGTGCAAACAGTACAATTCCCCAGCAGCATTAGTTAAAAATTAGCAATCAATGAGCGTTACATTGGAAATAATCACGGCGCCGGGGGAGAGGAGAATTGAAGGTTAATTTTTTTAAGTTTTTTATGCGTTTTCGTCATAAGGAAGTCAGTGAAGAATAAGTACTAAGAAGATTCGAATCCGTACAATGGCTTCACAAAATGGGCAAGCGGCGTTGTATCTGAAAACAACAGCGGAAGTTAACATCAAATGTAGTGTGGCGGTGCAAAACAGCGGCAAGTCATCCTCCATCATTTATGCACCCCAAGCATCGCCGCCCCCTCCCTGCCAACCCTATCCCAGACCCAGAATCGAACCAGAGTAAGAAAGCGCAGAGAATAGAAGAAGAAGGCCCATAGAAATAAGAATATACCAAATTACCCCGCCCACCCTGCAACATTGTGGAGGCTACGGCCTGCCCCCCCCCCCCACAGAGTGCCTGTCGTCCCGTAAAACCCGAAATATAGACAAGTAAGAAGAAGAAAGAGAAGAAAGAAAGAAAAATAGTAACACCTGTAATATAGGGAGTGAGAAAGAAAAAATCAACCTACAACTCCCAAAAAGAAGAAGGCGGGGAGGAGCCCACTCGATACCAAATCACCCGGAGATCCCGGTCCTCCACAGATTCCCACATCATAAATATCGTCCATTACTGAAGCGTCGGTACAAAATCTATCAGCTATGCAATGCAGTTGGAGAAAGTCATCGTGCGATGCGTGCCCATGAAACATGTTAATCAGTTCCAACCCCATCTCCTTCAGCCAGCAAAATCAGTTAGTGACAAAAAAACAGCCTAGCCCTGACCCGATCGTGGATGTAACCTCGAGCATACTTCCCCAGGAGAGCCCTCCCCCCTGTGCACAACAGGACAACATGGCCGCTTGAAAGAAAAAGACAAAGCAGGATCCCAAAATGGCCACCGACCACCATTGGAAGGTCCTTTGTCCACCATACTTAGGTCCATGAGGGCATCTGGAGAATAGAAATTCCACGGGGGGAAGGGCGAAGGCCACCAGTGCAAAGTCGACAAGCAGGACAAAAGTTGCGCAGCTGGATCCACAAGTAAACTCGATGGCACAGGCAGCAATAAGTCAAGCCCGGAGGGAAGGGGAGACAATGTATCAGTCACGGGACTGGAGGGCCGCCAGCCGTCGGCTCCGGTAGAGGCAGCAGCAAGTACAGAAGCATCACAGGCACAGGGAAACATTGTATCATCACAGATCGGCGGAGGCAGACTCACACTTAGCTGGGGGCAGACATTACGTCCGCGAGCCCCGTCAGACATCATGTTATCCAGTCGCTCACCCAGTGCTTGGAGGCCATCACACATCTCCGAGCGGAGATCACGCAGGGCGGCCAGGATAGATCCATAGGAAGGTGGAGGCTGCAAGTCCCTCGAGTCAGGTTCCAGAGCCGGTGCTCGCAAGTCGGTGTACCGCGCAGGCAGGGCAAGGCAGTCCACGGGCGGGAATGCGTGAGCTCCCCCCAGCCGGGGGTGGTCAAACGGGGCCATGATTCCGGTCATACGATAGTGGAGCTGGGGAGGGCTTAGCATAGGCAAGTACTTCCTCGAGACTCCGACACCACTAGTGTCGAAAGCAGAACGGGCACACCTCCCATAAACCGTCTCGTACCAGGCTGGGCAGCGGATGAGAAAGTCGATAGCCTGCGCTGAGCCAGCCCGCTGGGCACCATACGCCGCTCTCCTCCCACTCGGAGCACAAAAATCCGATCCCTCTGGGCTTCCTCACTCGGCCGTCTCGTTCCAGGCGCAGCCTGTAATGGACATCGGTATCAGTGCGGTGGCGATCGCCTCACATGGAAGGGCGCCGCTTCTGAGTCCTCTGCGCTACGTAACTGGTCAGGCCATATACGAGCCTCCAGGAGCCGACGACGAGCGGCATTGCAGGCGAGGGTCCGGGGCGGAGGACTTTACTTCGAGTTTCTCCGGCATCCGGGCATACTGAAAAGTCGGGAAAAGACCAAAGTGTTCAGCTCGTCCTCACACACGTTCCGCCGTCGGGGTCGATCAGAAAGGAGAACAGGATTTCATTGCGGAGCTCAAGGGCCGGTGGAGCTGGGCGACTACACGTCCGCTCCGGTCGCCATCTTGGCTTCTCCCCAGTCACTTTCTACTCTTAACCCAGTCCCACAAATCTGGACAGATCACAGTTTTATTCCGTTTAATATCTGTCTCCCAGCTCTGACTAAAACATCTAATACTCATCAACAGTTAACCTGTAATACAAATTGGAGGAAGGTTGACGAGACACTAAAAGCAAACCCCCCATGCCATCTGCAACCACCTAGTCTGTCGGGAGGCGCCTCTCATGACTCAAGACATTTTCATTCCTGGATGCACCAAATCATTACAGAACGTGCTCCGCCTAAATCCCACCAATGTAAGGGCGCAAAGCAAAAATCAAATGCCCCCTGGTTCTCGCAGGCTCTAACAGAAAGTCACCTACTATGTAGGAGAATGGAACGTAAATGGAGAAAATCTTATGATCAATCTGCCAAAATGGCCTATGTCCAACATTGTAAACTCTATTTGGCTAATATTAAGCTGGCCAAAAGAGAATACTATATTAAGGCCATTAGTGATGCCCAACAAAATCAAAAAACGGTCTTCTCTATAGTTAAATCCTTTACGCATCCTAAAGTTCTCCAGCCGACAATCCCAGTTTCAGAAGCTTTCTGCAACCAAATTGCAGACTTCTTTGAGGAGAAGATTGCGCTCATCTAAAAGGACTTTCCTAGCCTTTCCCCGGGTGCTCCTATTATTCAACTGGAGAGGGGGAACAATGTCTCTCACGCTCTGAGCACTTTTCGACCTGCCTCCCTTCTTCAAACCAGAGAAGTTATTATGGCCTGTAAGTCTGGAGCACCCTCCGATTCCTGCCCTCCCCAGATACTCCACCAGTTAATCGACATAGTTAACCCCATTATTAATACCATAGTTAATGCCTCATTGAGCTCAGGAATCGTACCCCTTGACTGGAAAAAAGCGATCGTCAAGCCGTTATTGAAGAAGCCTAATAAATCCACCACTGACTTGTCGAATCTCGCCCAATATCACTCCTTCCAGTCTTAGGTAAAATAAAGAGCAGATAGTGTATCAAGAGTTAAAGAATTTCGTAGATACCCATGACATTTTACACCCGCAACAATCAGGATTCCGCCCAAGACATTCAACTGAAACTGCACTCATGGAGCTCACTGATTCCATTAAATTCTTGCAGGATGAAGGTAATAGGCTGTCCTGATTTTGTTAGACCTCACGGCAGCATTTGATACCATCTCCCACGAAATCCTGATTGATCGACTTAGAGGTATAGGGATAACTGACACTGCCCTATCTTGGATAAGATCCTTCCTGACCAATAGATTTCAATCAGTCTCTCGGGCTCCTTTTCTCTCCAAGGACAAAAAGGTCTTAACAGGGGTCCCCCAGGGCTTGATCTTATGCCCCGTATTGTTCAATATCTATATGATCCCACTTATCGCATTAATAGAGTCACACGGCATATTTGTAACATCTTATGCCGACGACACCCAACTCGTGGTCTCTCTGGATAAAAATTCTACTAAAGCAGAACAAAATCTAAAGACCTGCATGACGGATGTATTCCGTTGGATGGACAATAACCATCTAAAATGTAATGCTAACAAAACAGAGATTCTACCGTTGGGAAAAGAGGCCTCCTTTTGCTCCAAGGACTGGTGGCCGGAAAATTATCCCGCACCCCCTCCCTCAGTCGAAACTGCAAGAAACTTAGGGGTCCTATTCGATTCCTCTCTTTCTTTTGACTAGCATGTAAGGTGCATAGCAGGAAGCTGTTTCAGCATTATTAAATCCCTTAAAATGTTTTTTGACTTCTTGTCCATAGATTCTCGTAAATCGGTTGCAGTGGCCCTCATACTATCCCGATTAGATTACTGTAGCGGACTTATGGCCGGTATTAAAAAATCCACACTAAAAAAATTACAGAGCGTTCAACACGCGGCAGCGAGATTAGTATTGAAATTACTTAGAAGATCCTCTGCTTCCACTGCGCTTCAAATCCTTCACTGGCTCCCGCTACACAAAAGGATCTTTTTTTAAATCCTGCTAACCGCCTTTAGATCCCTCACCGGGACAGGCCCAAAATATCTGATGAAACGTTTCACTCGATATGACCCGCCGAGATGCTTGAGGTCATCGGTAGGTAATCTAATCACCATCCCGAGATTCAAGCTTACAACCAAAGGAGGAAAGACTCTCATAGTGTTGGCCTCCAGGGCCTGGAATTCCATGCCCCTAAATCTCAGATTACTTGTACAGGAAAATGCCTTCAGGAGACAGTTAAAAAACTGGAACTTCAGTTTGCCGGACGGCTTTGTAATGGCGGCCATTTAGATTTTATCCCCAGGTTTGCCCACTAGTCTATCAGCGCCAGGATGCTCCTTCCGGAGCGACAGTTTGCGCTCTAGAAATACCCCATACAAAATACAAAAATACAAATCCCCCCTATTATTATAGGAACAGTTACTTCCATCAGATTCCATTGTAGTTTGCATAGGTATGTAGGGTCATCTATGTTTGGGCCGTAGAAGGATGTGCTTGCTAATCTAGTATGGCTATAATCCACCTCCCAGTTTTGTCTGTTTTAAATTATTTTATTACACATTTTACCCTTTGTTTAATTAGAATTGCAACCCCCTTGCAATAGACAGTCTGCTCTGATGTGCAGAAATATTTTA
This sequence comes from Lissotriton vulgaris, assembly GCF_964263255.1. Lineage (NCBI taxonomy): Eukaryota > Metazoa > Chordata > Amphibia > Caudata > Salamandridae > Lissotriton > Lissotriton vulgaris. Next base: position 147,449,617 of record NC_141690.1, on the reverse strand, counting down.
TCCAGGTATACCGCGCAAAGGGAATACGGTTCTCTAAGAAATCCAGGTGAGTCTGCTGGATTAAACATATTTGGGCTGAGCTCTGCTCTAAATATTTCATGACAAGTCTCTGTCTACGCATACATCTTAAACCATTAACATTCCACGAAAGAAGATTTAAATCTCTAGCTCCCATTGAAAAAAGTCATGCATCCAAGAATCGTGCTAACCAAGGCTATAGGTAATGTAAAGAACTTTAAGCTGGCTTACTGTCGTGATAGAGGATTATTTATTTTTGTTTTCTCCCACTGCTCCCCACCCCATGCTCCAGCCCCTTCCCGCCCCCTCCCGGTCCTCGTGCCCCTATCCACCCCCGCCGCACTGGGGAACCCTCCCTGCTATACTAGGCTTAAAGCCTAATTGGGTCTCAGTCCCCCTGTCAGAATTAACTTTTTTATTTCACATTTTCCTCTTCCTGGGCTCCCTTACCTCCCTAACCAGCCTTCACTCCCCCGCCTCGCACCTGCACACATGCTCCCTTTCTTAATTTCTGTTATCAGATCATCAACCTCCTCAACTGAGCGATGGACATACATATGGTTGTTCCACATTATACGGAGTGAGGCGTTGAACTTGAATTGCGCCCTGGCTCCCAGCTTATTCAACTCCTCCATCCAATTGCCCATCTTCCATTGTTTCTGGGCAGTAGTGTGGCACATGTCTGATCTGATGGAAAACTGAAATGATGCTGACGACAGTGAGCCTTCCTTCAGTGCTATTGATATGGTATTTACGGTGTACGTAAGAAAGTTTAACAACTTTTTCCTCTGGTTCTGTCTTGCGGGGTTTCTTTTGTATGGATCCTGATGAACCCGCTATATCTCCGTAGATAGATCTATATTTAGGGAATTTTTGATGACTGTATCTATTAGCAGCAAGATCACGAAGGCCCTAATGTCAGAACCTTCTAGGGCTTCTGGAACATTGATCAGTCTCAAATTGTACTTTCTTGAGTGATTCTCAAGATGCTCTAAGTCATCCCTCATTTATTTATTTTGCCTAGTTAATCTATTTATTCCGCTGAGGTTGTATCAAGTGCTTCCTTTATCTTCAGAATTTTCTGCTCCAAGATATCAGTTCTTCAAGATACTTCTTCTAGTTTCTGAGGTAGCACTGCACAAGAGGTCTGAATCGCCACTTGATTGTTTTCAGAGACTGTAAACCTATTCTCCATCTCCTTAGGGGATAGAAGAATATCCGCAAGGGACCCCAGGCTAGTCTTAGGAGTATGCTGCGGGAGCGCTACACACTGTATTGGTGCTGGCTGATCCTCTTGATTATCCCCATCTTGCGACTCCAACACAATCAATCGATTCGGTGTGCAAGATTATTTTGGAGCAACTGGGATATTCTGTAGTCATCTCAGGCAGATGTGGGGCTTGGGAGGAATAGAGGGATTGGGGGGGTTTCTCCTGATGTGTATCGGGACTGACTTGTCTCCATCCGCCTTTTAACAAAACTAGAAGCGTCATCCTTAGTGGGAACTGAGGCTGAGGCTGAGGCTGGTGTAGCGAGAACTTTGTAGTAGGATGTTAAAGAGGGTGTAATCTTCACTCTTGATACCGAGACCTTTTTCCCTCTACCTCTGCCTCTACTGGTGCCCTTGGCTCCTACTGAGAACTCTGCTCTTTCCCCCCTCTCCTTCTCCCCCTCCATTCCTCTTTTTTTAACCCTCGGATGACCTGGGTCTATTGCAACTACTTGTGCTATTTGAAGAGGAGGGGTCTTGAATAGTTGCTTCAAGAAGAGAAAGAAATTGTGTAGCCCTTGTGCGGAGTGTATACCTGCACACTTTCCCTTCCAATGGGTCGAATCTGGTCTGCTAGCCCTTACTCCTCTGCATAGAATGTTGGCCTCTCCCCCCTTTTGACTCCCCCACTCTTAAAACGCTTCCTAGACCCTCCACGTTAACCACAGGAAGTGCATACTGCCAAATAAAGCCAGGAGAGGCCACAGAGGAATCGCCAAACCCACAGCACTAACTGCTCTAACCCCCTCCTCGACCGTCAGACCGCCTTCACGTTCACGTTCTGCCTAGTGGCTTCTGGCCTCAGTACTTGCCGCCATATCTAACTCCAGCTGTCCGATGGACTGAATAGTTGGATTTCGGACGAACTTAACAGTTGAATTTCAGTTTGTGAGCACTCACAAACATGTACATTTATATGCATTTGCAAACTTGCCAGGCAAACCACAGCTTATTCTGCCTACTCCCACTACTTGCATAGGACTTACTACCCCAGATTTCTCAGCAATCTTGGTGGAGACATCTGCAGTATCAAAACCATTTACCCCTGCCAGGTTTTTTTTGTGAATGCTGGAAGGCTTTAAGTATCGCCATTTTGAGCTGTAATCGTAGGCGCATTGCTGAAAATGGCTTTGTATATGGAGCTCATTGTTAACAAATGCATTTCTGATCTCTATAGTCCTGGAAGTCCACTTGGCTGAAAAGTACACAAATATCCAACATTATGTTGATGACACCCAGCTCTACTTGAAGATTACAGTTGAAACTGATATCACCCAACTGAACAACTGCCTCACACGTCTAGGATATATATATGGGTAATACCAGAGATTCAACCATCTGAAGCCTGGGTTTGTGCTAATCACCAGCCACAACCTACAGGAACAACTTCAGGACTGTCTGTCAGAGATGAACTTCAGTGGTTTCACTCCACAACATGTCTACTGTGTCACTTTCCATTTCAGAATGGATATTCAAAAAAATACACCAGCCACCTTGCACCAATTTAGCAAGCTTCTAGTGGATCTCAATGGAGACAACACCCCACCAAAGGGTCTTCAGGAAGGTATTGTTAAGAACTCTGTGGTGGCCACCTGTTTAAGCATTATACCCTCGCTGAAAACTTTTCTACATTTTCTGTCTTTTTCTGAAAAAAAACACAGTCATCCAGGCAATTGTCATGTCAAGGCTGGATTATGGCAATTCGCTACATATGTGTTTGCCAGAGTACTTGCTGGAGAAACTGCAGGTGGTCCAAAAAGCTGCAGCCCGTCTCCTCCTGAAATTGCCTGTAAGAGTACATATATCAACCTACCCTGGCTTCAATTAGGAAGATAATTTGGTTCAAGGATCTAGTGTTGGTGCATGGGGCATTGTACTTCTCAGGCACAGAATATCTTAAAGCAAAGTTTAGTTTTCATGTTCCAGCTAAGAGTCTGAGGTCTGCCAACAAACTACTGGCAGTGACCTCCAGAATTCGGAAGGTCAGATCTGGAGGCAGATCTTTGGCTCATCTGGGTGCCACAGCTTGGAACAAACTCCCTTTGGAACTTTGGCTATTGGTTACCCTGCAGAATTTTAAAAAGGCTGCAACCCTGGTTTTTTAATCTGAATCAAACGGTGGAACTTGGCTTTCTTTTCATTTTTCTGACCTGTGCAAATGTGCTGGGACACCGCCCAACTGATCAAGATGCGATGGAAGACTGATAAAATCTCTCCCATCTTCAAGGTAATGAACCCTGTTTGAAAATCTAATTTCCCGACCAACATCCCATCCCATCCCTCCCCTCACTCCTATACTCCTCTCATCTACATATTGGACAGCTTTCTTTGCTATGCAGCTAGGTTTATGCTATATAAATCAACAGGCTTATGTAGCAGACGTGTAAATTCTTAGTCGTCATTGAGACAAGTGTGGCAGTGGTATGGCTTATTTCACTGCTAAACATTTTCTGCTAGGCTAAATGTGGTATGTAAAGCAGCAACATGAGATGAGTAGGGATAAAGGGATAACATAGTATTTGAAAGCTTTTACAATTTAAAAAATCAACTCAAACTTCCTATTCATGCCCCTTGGCGCACTTATTTATTATGCCTGGCGTGTCCAAAGACTGTGATCAGGCTACTGAGACACTAGATCTGCATATGTTTTTCCTTTAGTAAAACCTCTTTCTTTGTTTTCTGTTGACACCTTGCAAGGTGAATAAGAAATAATCTAGAAATACCAGAAAAATGCTAGATAAATCATCTTAAACAGCTTCAAGGTCTATTCATATTACAGCATGCTCACAAAAATGTGTAGTGGTGTACTGGCTATATCAAAAAACAAGCATTTGCAATGCAATAAGTCTCGCATTCACACAACTTTGAGCTATTAGTATTGTAAATGGCAATGCCTTTTATTTACGTGTTGGTATTTAAAACATAAAAGGCATTGTTATTTACAATACCAATAGGTTAAACTGTGCAACCCCCACACCAGTAACTGTGTCCACGAATCCCTCACCTCCTTTAGCATCCACTGTGCAGGTCACATGCATGTTCATGTAAGTTTGATGTGTCGAAAGAAGTCGCACATTGCCGCTTTCATGCTCAAAATTAAGTCTGACCTAATTTCTGAAAGTTGCCCCACTTTTATTTTATTTTTTGCAGTTTTATTCAGCGCGAACTCAACACAAAGTTATTCGAACGCTGTCCGAGAGTACCAGTTAAATTATATGAGATCATTATTCTTTTTTAAGTACGGTGAGATTATGATTTTGCCCAGAATCATAAGGTGTTGAGCCGACGAGTTCTAGGGTCGGCAGTTTTAACGTAATGCCACATCCTCTCCTACATACATTTCCTTACATATCCCCCCCTTCACATCCGAGTAGCTTTTAAAAAAAAATCCGAAATTTATGTTAGGACTTGTTTGTACATGCTAGTTTCAGGGGCACTATTTTTCTCTGAACTTTGTTGTTCCGTCACAGATCAACTAACCTAATGCTTCGTCCAGACTTAAGTACAGGGTAAAACAAGGTTGAATTAGATACAGCCTTGCAAGCAGGGCTTTAAGTGGGATGAAAAAACTGGGGGGTCTCTCAAAGGGGCGTGACCAGTGTAATTAGGGGCGTGGCTTTAACACACTTACGCTAAAAGTCTGTTTTTAGCATAGTGTGCCGCCCGACTTGTATTTAGCTATTTCTGTCATTGCATCCAGATATGTGAGACAACAAGTAACATCATGCCTACAAGTAAGGACTATTGGCTTTGTCAATGGTTATTAGTTGCATAAGATAAATAAGCTGCAACTATGTCTTGTTACATATAATATGCAAAAAGCTTCCAATTAAAGCCCTGGTGCCCCTACCGCAATGTTGCTGCTCTTGCGTTTCAGAAAGAGAAGGGAAATCCAGAAAGAAAATGACTTTTTAAAGGATTTCCCTTCCCCCCACAACGCTCACCTGGCATGACGTCATGCCGTAACTTCTGCACTATTGGGAAGTGAGCAGTGTGGGCAGCGCACATCCATGTGCTTGCTGGCTCGAAACGGGTCTCTATCTGGCTGTTTTGCGCCCTGGCACTTTTTTCCAGACTGCAGTGACAGCAAACTCATGTCACTGCAGTCCGGAAAAGAAACGGACCACCTGTGCCAGGGCTCAAAACAGAGCCCGATAGAGACCCGTTTCGAGGGCCCCTTTAAAAAACTGCCGGTTCTCAGACCCCTTGAGACCCGGCCCACTTAAAGCCCTGCTTGCAAGTTATCAATAAGAACACCACACAATGGCGGTGGATGTGGCGGAGAGACGCCAGGGGGAGCTCAAGTCGCCCTGAGAACTTTCAGCTGGACGGGACCCAGCTTTCATTCAACCCATCATCTAGGGCCTAAAATATAATTTGTGGAGATTTAGTGTTGGCGTAACCGATTCACGAAATATCAAACATTGGGTCCATAGAATACATTAAGCAGTCCCTGAAGGAAACTAGTATTATTACGTTAAAGGTATTTTGTTTAAAATCGTTTCCGATGTTCTAATGTTCTGACAACATTCTAAATGAGTTCCAAAAAACTACAATAATCCAGTTACTCTGTAACAGAGTCATTAAAGCTAAAATATACTTAAGCACTTGGGCTGTAAAACATATAGACATAATTAGCCTAAGATTAAATGCACAGCACAGTCTCACAATACTCTCAGTCTTACACTACTGGCAGAACTCTCACACCCCTCACATCAGGTAGGGTGGGCCAGCACTCACACCCTACCAGGAGCTCTGGCACACTAGACTTAAGGGACCTCTTAGGGCTCTTTATAGCAAGGATGTATGCTTAAGTCGAGGGAGTTCTAATATATGGCTTCTGAACTGGAGACAATGGTCTAAGTCAGCTTAATGGAGGCAAATGCTTACCAGTGGCATGCTTAACATCGCTAGAACTATTGGCTTTGTCAATGCTTGACAGTAGCTGAAGCCCTTGCAATGATTACCCTCTACTGCAACACCACAATTCAGGGAGGATGAATAAGAAAAATAATATCAAAGGCAATGATTCTGATTTCAGCACTTCGTCTCAGTGCCGCCTTACACTTCACTATTCTATTTTGGTGGATCCTTGTCTGCCATACATTTCGGAAATCTGTTTTTTTATTCTTGCAGTGGAAGACATATTTCTGAAATCCCCTTGGCGTCATCATTGTAGGTGATGTTTTGAATATTTTTACCCTTTAGAGCTGGCATATATAAATGCCTGATCTGGGCGTTACATCTTAAATATTTAAATGATAGTTTGTCTATTTGTAACTTAAGGGTGGAATACGTTGTTCTCAGGGAAAAACCTGTCTAGGTTGCAGATAGAGATAGTGTCTCTCTGGGTGAATTAATTTCGATGTAAAAGTTAGGAAGGTGAGAAGTACCCAAACATAATAATGAGCACAACCTGGGCTTGACTAGTGCCACACATCGATGCGGAAAACGAAGGTGTGTTTCTTTTACATAAACACAGCCCGTGCAGCCCTTCGCCGCAAAACACGGATACACTTTATGGATTTAATTAACTTTAATAAAGATTTACTTTCTTACAGAAACACATGCACGCACACAGAAGAAACACACACAAACTTCAACAATCACACTAATATCGCTCGACTGCGTGTTCGTAGACCCAAAGTGGCCTGGTGATATATACGCTTACTGCTGAGGTCTGAAAAGTTCATATGTAATAATGAGTGAAGCAAATAGACTTTTATCATGCAGCGCTCTATAAACGGATTGTCATATTTAGTAACTGTGATATCTGTTATATACAGCGCTATATCTGTCAGAGAGTATGCACAAAAGGGGTCACAAAGTACCTGTGAGGCGAGCAGCCCCTCCCCCTAACTTGAACTGTAGTGTTACACCCCAGCCTGCCAACAATTACTAATGCTATGCAGTACATACTTTAAGCTGGTGTCCCTCCTGGATAATAAACAGCTAACCCGATTCACGAACACGTACAATACAGCACACCTGCTGCATTCTGATTTTCCCCGAAATGAAATCGGAGCTGCATAGACTAACTCTTCCACAGCCCACTCTCCCAGCTTCCAACATCCAATCAGGAGGCTTAAACAGCAGTACAAACATGAAGGTAGTCCTTCAGTTGTTGCCACCCATATCACTTCATGGATGTAGGCCAGCCCTGCTCTTACTATTTATTTCAATGGCGCTCTGCTGTAAACGCCTGGGCTACAGCATAAGCGCCCCATATAAAAGTTAACCATTGCCGCTTCTACCGGCCACTCCTATCATGCTGACATCACTCTCCTTGTGTGCCTCAAGGGCGAGCGATAGCCCTTGCCCCAGCCAGCACATGCACATGAGGACTTATCTCGCTCTTCAGTTCTTTCCTTAAAAGACACAACAGAATCTGTGTTGTAATCAGCATGAAGCAGAGAGCACTTTATTTAAAGCTTCTCAGTGGTGTACAGTCTCTCTTTCCTCTCAGATGCTAGCAGGGCAACGCCCCTTACGCCTGTTAAAATCAGCTGCCACTGGTTGAGAGATCGAAAGGTTTCATAAGCCAGTCATGGCCTGTTCTACCCTACCAGAATCTCTCAATAGAACATATTTTAAAGCGCAACTGTGGTAAAAAGTGCAGATTTAGCCGTACCAATAGTGTTCCAATAAGCCAATACAACCTCCACTGCCTGCAAAAATTCCTTAAAGTATCGAACGTATGCGTGTCCTGTCTCATGTATCACCAATGCGCAAATGCAGCCGCGTGTTTCCAAAAGCTGAATGCAAAACAAAAAGTGCTCACAGACCTAATTGAAGGAGACTGTTTCACGCCGCCAGCATACGATGCAGTCCGGATGGGCTGGCCGAGAAGGCGACAGGGCGTTCACCAAGAAGCCTTGTTTCCAATCAGAGGCCAGCGTTTAACATAAATAATGACGCCGGCCAATGGGAAGGATGGGCAGGGCTTCAAGTCCCCTTCTGAAGTCTCCTCGATGACAATAGATCTCGCAGAACGTTAGCGCTTGCGCTGCAACGCTAGGCAAGACCTAAAAACTGCTTCTGGATTACATGATCTATTTCCTCTACAAAGCATTCAGTGCCAATCAAACTACCCATTCTTGAAGAAACACTATTTATTTATTTATTTAATGTAGCCATACAAGAAGATCGCTGAAATAATAATGGATCATGGCGGCATTGACTGATTTGACAACTGGGTCAGCATTGAAGTCTCTCTCCCATGGAATGCCCTGTCTTATTGCATTCTGGGTTCCAGAATTCTGTAAGAAGGGGTTGCTTAGATTTTTTCCATTGGCAGTTCGATTTGGCTAGTTGTTACATTTTGATGCCTGGCGCATCTTGCAGGAATAAACAATCTTTCTCTGCACAACTTCAGAAGTCTACATTTCAGTGTTGTACTGATGCTAGAGAGACACTGCAGCACGTGGAAAATAAATGACCTCTTTTATCACTTTGCATATGGTGGTTTGTCAGAATCTTGTAGTCGGAAATGTTGTTTGACATAAATATTGTGTCCCAAATATTGTTTACAAAAATATCATTCAGTTTGGTGTCGATTTTCTGTTATTAACTCATACGGTGTGGTGTATTGTACTGTTTTTAGAACACAATATTTCAGTCAGGTAATATTCTGGCATAGATATTCTGGTAGAGCATTACTCCTCATTGTAATCCCAGAAGTTATAATGCAGAGCAGGGAACATATCCAGGTACTGGACTCAAAGGGCTTCAGCCCCCCCCCGTTGTGTGTGGCAGCCCGGGATGAGACAGCTTCCCGGGCACAGCCACACCCACGTACTTCACAGGTCTTTTAAAGACATTTTGCTTGTTAATGAGGCATTGTTGTTGTTTCACCCCTTATAAGAGCCCCTGCAGCTCCACGCTGCCTATTGCTTAGAGATTTAGCCCCCCCCTGAAGTTTTCTTAAACCCCCCCCCCCCAGAAAAGGTGCCTCTAGTTGAGCCTCTGCTGTGTACCAAATATGTACCCATCCTGCACCATTACACCCATATGAGTAATTGTAAACTGATTGGGTTAATACCTCTTGGTGTGTAGCATACCAGTTCCATCATACAGTTATACCAAAGATAGCCCCAACAGCCTTTCGCGGTTGAAGGATACATCAAATAACAACCAGCGCAACAATGTTTCCACCAGTTATTCACAAATAAAGGGGCTGGTTCACCGTCTATAAATGGCTGTAATGGTTAACGCCTATGGTATTAGCGGGAATTAGGTTTTTTTTTGGGAAGCTCCTTCAGTTCTGTTGCCTAATCCTGTTCATTGCAGAAACCATATCCTTTGTACGTTTCTTAACAGAAAATTAATAAACAGCTATTTATAAAATGATTTTCTAATTGTTTTAAGAAAATGTGCACTGCAGAGATCCTTGTGGTTTTGGAACTCATATTGTCTCCTAATAAATGTGCAACCACCACAGTTTCAGCCTTTTTTGACGTTTGTTCTACATTTAATGAACTGTAGTGTCTATAAAAGAAGCAATCTGTATTTCAATCTGACTATACGTCTAAAGGAAAATCATTATGTTTTTGATGTATCGAAATATAGAGGCTCTTTTGAAAATAGTTTTGTGGTGCGAAGAAAAGTAAAATATGAAGAAAATGACAGATACATTTGAAGTGAAATTATTTACAGTGTGTTAACCATATTTCACTGTTCAAATTTCCTAAAACTAATAATTAACTGTTCAACTTTCCTTTAAAACTAATCAGCTGAAGGAACAAAGAAAGGAGATGGCCTCAGTTCAAGATACTTTAAGAACTACTGGAGATGTTGTGCATTGCTTGAACTGCTGGCGAAAGGTGCTCACTGATCACAGCCTGGAGTTTGAGGAGCTTGTTGAAAAGCTTGATAATGATGCCACGGAAGAGCTGAAAGAGCTGAAGTGCAGCTTGACAGACAAAGCTACCGACAATCTAAGGAGCATTCAGAACGTGGTCCTTATGCAGGCCTTGTTAAAGGTCCCTGTGCCAAGACTTCCACTGCAGCAGGCATTGGAGGAGCACAGAAAAGAGCTCGTATTCTGCAAGCAACACCTTGAAAAAGAGGAGGATGAGAAAAATGCTGAAGCCAAAAAGTCACTGGAGAATACTAAGAAGATATTAAATGAAGAAATGAAGCTCAACGTAATAGAGCAAAAGAGTTTAAGAAATTGGGAGCATGTGGTCTTTCAGTAAGTACATCATAGTGTTTACTTCATTAATACTGCACGACTTTGGGGAAACCACTTCATTTAACAAGCACATGTATTCCCTGCCTAAAATAGTTGTTCAGAATAGTTCAGAATATTACGGAATAATTTGTGTTTAGTTGTTTCTTAATATTTCCTAAATTATCTATTTTAACTATGAGTGATGTAACTGAAGGATGTAACATGTAAAGCGCTCATCTACTCAGAGGAGTGTCCCGGCTTTACTTCATGAAAATAGGAGGTGACATACAAGGGTACTGACTAAAGAGATACACCTTCAGAGATTTATGAAAGGCCAATTTGTTGCCTAAACTCCTGACCTGCACAGGGAGAAGATTCCATATTTTGATTGTACATACCAAGAAAGATGCACCACCGCGTCTAGATTTTCTGAAGCGAGGGGCCGGTATCAGGTGTGCTTTATTAGACTTCAAGTTCCTATTAGAGCTAGTACTCCTGAATTATTTTGTTCAGATAACGAGGGCTGGTGTTATAAAAGACCCGATAGGCAAGCATTTATGGTTTGAAAATAATACTTTTGCTAACATGTAAACAATGCAGTTGGTTGAGACCTGGAGATGTGGGAGTGCTCTTCAATCAATCAATCCGGTTAAATAGCAGACAAACTGCTGTGTTTGGGATTACCTGTTGTCGGTGAATCAGGTAGGCAGGTAAACCCAGGTACAAAACATTTGTGTAGTCTAGACAAGAAAAATCGTGGCTCGGAATACCATTTGACAAGCCTCCCAGGGAAGAAGGGGTATACATTTTATAAGTGCCCTTAATGGCCATATACAGTTTATGGCTACCGAATAAATCTGGGTCTTAAAGGACAGTTTGTTATAAAAAATGACTACCAGGTTTCTGGCTTCTTGTGCGGTGGTGGGGGAGAGAGTTGGTCCATCACTAGGCCAAGGTCCATACCAGCCCAGACTAGGATTAGGCCCAAAAAGAAGAATTTCAGGTACGAGTTGCATTGTAGTTGATTGTCCCAAAGTCAGCATAGAACCACTTTCAAAGAGTCTGAGAATGCCTCTTTGATAACCTCTATGTCACCCTCCATAAGAGAGCACTAAATGCGTATCATCAGCATAGGAGATACTATTAATGCCAAATGATTCCACCAGGGCCTCAAGGGGGGATATTTACATATTGAACAGTGTAGGGCTTAATGTGGAGCCCTGGGGTACTCCACATTTGAGGTATTTAGTCTCACAAAAATGTGACTTTGTCCACACTGACTCTTCTCTGGCCTCTAAAAACAAAGTCATCCTTTTAAGGCCAATCCCCCAGTTCCGATGTTAGACAGGGGTTGTCGGAGAATGTCATGAGAGACGGCATGAATGGCTGCTGACAGATCTAATAAAATGGGGTGGAGTTGTGGTTGTTGTCCAAAGACAGCTTCAAGGACTCAAAATTACCAACAAGGCGGTTTTGTTTATTTAATGTGTGCAAAAACCGGGTTGAGAGAGCTGGCGAAGGTGGTTAGATTCTATGCAGTCAGAAACATGCCTATTAACAACAGCATCCAAGGTTGTGGCAGCTGTTGGGAGAAGAGAAATGGGTCTGAATTTAGACTAACAGCTAGATTCATGAAAGGAAATTGCGCTCGCAAAGGGTCAGATTCTGAGAATCTGGCCCTTTGCAAGCGCAATTTTTGCATTTGGGATTCATCATCCCAAATGCAAAAATCGCTATTTGCGAAATCGCATATTTGCAAGGAATTGCATTTAAGGAATCTCTATTAGAGATTCCTTAAATGCAATTCATTAACCAATTTTCAATTGCGAATTCGCAATATTTGGCCGCTATTTACCACGATGTCTGACTTCGTGGTAAATAGCGAACAAATAGACAAATGCACTTTAGTGCATTTTTCTCTGTTGCATGTTACACACACACACATGTCCTTTGGACATGTGTGTGCGCAACACCAGTGTAAATTTGCATTTCAGGGGTGCTACAGGGTGTCCTTTGGACACCCCTGGCACCCTTGAAATCGCTACCTTATTTGCGATTAGCAAATTGCTAATCGCAAATAAGGAATACTCCCCATTCATCCTATGGGCCTTTAGGCCCATCGGATGAATGGGGAGTATTCCTTATTTGCGATTAGCAATTTTCTAATCGCAAATAAGGATTGTGTATGAATCGCAATTTATTTAGCGATTCCTACATGAATCCCGTTTTGCAAGTCCTTAATAGCGATTCCTTAATAATCGCTATTAAGGACTCTCAAAACGGCTCTTTGATTAATCTAGCTGTAAGTCTTCCAGTCAGCAGTGGGCTTTTTCAGCAAAGGGATAAACCCTAACTTTTTTACATATTTGAACCATCTCTGTGTAGGGCCGTGTTAAAAATCTTTGCATAACTGGACCAATAACATGTACCATTTACCTCAGGATGTAAGGAAGACAAGGATCTAAGGGAGAGCCGGATTGCAGGACAGGAAGAGAGTTTTCAATTCTTCCTCACTTGAAGGAGTGAATGAGTGAATGAGAAAAGCATGTTGGCTGGGGTGGACACAGTAGGCAAAGAAGTATAAACTTCTGAACACAGGTAGAAGAGCACACACATCTCCACCGCCACCGCGAAGCCCTGCAGTGGGCCGAAGAGCACGCACAGTGTCCTCCCTCGCACTGCCTTAAGACGAGTCGGCCGCGACCCAAGATTGGCAAGCCGGGACAGGTGCTCCGACAGCCTGGCGACACATGACCGGATGTCACAACGGACAGCAGACAAGGAGCCCGTCACGCAAAGTGACCAGTCCGGACAAGCGAACTGGAAGAAAGGAAGAAGCAGCTGCCATGACGGCCTTTGAGCCAGGAGACCAAGATCACCACACAACCCCTGAGGAAGGGGATGGTGCCAACGGAAGTCCCCATGAAGCACATGCAAGTCCTACTGACAGGACAGGCCTGTAAAAGGCCTGTAAAAGGCCCGCAAAAAGGAAAGAAGAACAGTGGCACCACGCCCCGGGGCAGACAACCAACACAGGCGTGTAAGATGGAACAGAGAAAAGCGACAGGACCAAGGACTCACAGCAGCACTGAGGAAGGTGTTCCATCCTCACAAGCCAGCCACCGGGGTGCAGAGACGTCACTGGAGACAGCTCCGCCGGAGGACCTACCGTAAGCCGCTAGCAAGCGCGATCTGCGTCCTGGCCCCACGCTGCGCAGTTCGACCGTCCTCTCACCTGTTACCCGCTGCTCGGAATCGATAGCACCACACCTCGCAGTGCCTGTGATGGAAGACAAGGGAGCAGTGCCATGGAGTCCATCAAGTCCTCCTCACTCCCCAAGGTCACTCCGACAGAAGACCGCCGCCTGTTTTCCCACTGAATAAAACCACATTATGTCATCACCATCTGAGTGCATCATCGCCAGGGAGCATCGCACCACTCGAAGGAATCCACACATGCCCCAAACAACCGGAGGTTGATGAAGAAAATCACCCAGGAACCTTCTGTGCACCTCAGTCAACCTCCCGCCTGCCAAAGTCGAGCACACCCACCATTGGAAGATCCGCCCTTGGGGACTACACAAGACTTGGCCGTGGCCCTGTTGGGAGTTCTGCAGCTACCCCTAGGCGTGGCCTACGCAACGGCCCATGCAGCCCACTTGGTCACGTGGCAGTCCAGGGGACAAGGGCCTCGACGGAGTTCCAGTGCAAGTGGAGTTCGACTAGGAGAGATATGTCGACCGCAGCTCCACACCAGGTGCAGGAAACACGAAGGTCACGGCGAAGACTGGTCACCCACAAGATTGTCAGAGGAAGGCGCAGAACCCGAGTCCAGACGGCGAGGATGCCCAGATGGAAACACCACCACCGGAGGCTACATGAGTGACTCGGCTGTGAGTCCGTTGGCAGTTCCCCAGCGACGCCTCCGCGCGGCTCACACACCGGCCTGCACGGTCCACGCGGTCCCATGGCAGCCAGCAGGAAAGCCCTCCAAGAGGCTCCAGTGAGAGAGGAGTCCGGTTAAGAGAGAGAGGCAAGTTGGACGTCACTCAGAAGTCAGGGGCAAGGTAGACCATCGAGCTTGCCACCTCCAAAAGAAGGTCTCGCTCCCAGAGATCGTCTCCAACAGCTACAGGTTCTGCCATCCACCCAGCCCTGAGAGATCTCCCAGCGTGGATTACACCTTAGCTCCAGATGCACAAGCTCTGAAACTCTGTACATGGACTTTCAACAGCGTGAGACCAGGCCGGTCTAAAGGACATCGCCAAAGCAGATGAAAGCACCCTGACCATGCGGTTCAAAGCTCCAGTGCTGCCTGGATGACGCATTTTTTGTTGTGTATTGTTTATTTGTTTTATTACAGGTTGGACTTTTTTTATTTTTTATTATTAAAGTTTGTTAGGAATGTAGTATCGAGCTGGATACAGTCTAGTGGTCAGCCCATGATGTCATACACTTTACACCCACCCACCACAGGCGTCACCAGTCAGGTGACCCTGTTAATAAAAGGGGCCAGGCGCACGTGCCCTGGGCCAGTTACAGTCCAGTACTACCCTTTTTCTGCGTCAGTTATTTGCCGCCATGTGGCCCTGAGGCCCAAAACTACAGTGACCAGAAAGGCATACAAGATTTTTTATTACGATTTCTGGAGTGCTAAGAGTGTCTCCATTTTGCTTGCTTTTAACTGCACGATTTTGAAGGCAGCTAATTACCTGTATCAAGCCTTTTATGGCATTTTCTCTGCAGCTTTAGACGCAAGTAGAGGCCACTAAGTGATTTTCATGCCAGGTTTGCTAAACTCTGATAAAGTAGTCCAAAAAGTGATTCATTTAATCCTCCCGGATTGAACATGGGTTTCCTACTTAGTTGGAATGGTTGCCAAGTCTTGATGTCCAGTTTCATGGAGAGATTGGTGGTTCCATAGTTTATGTTCAGGGCACTGACGTCAGTTAAATGGGAAAGGGAACAGACATTTCAAGTTCTATTTTTTTCAGTTCCATGAGTATCTGCACCTTAATGTATTTTTTCTTCGGAGAGCATAGGTTTTAGATATGCAGGTTTTTAGTATTATTGAAGGAAGGTAAAATCCAATCCAATCCAAAAATTCTTTATTTCGGCCATTCAAGACCATAAAAGATCAATAAAAACATTAAACATTTAAAAGACATCCACATACAATAAAAACATGCCAAGGTACATTACATAGGAGTTCATTTCCTTGGAGAATCTGCACATGAGTAGGAATTTACATTACAATTCATATCAGCATTTAGTCTTTTGCTATGTTTCCCCTTATCTGCCACATAGCCATTATAAACTTGGCAACTCCAAAGACTATGTGGGGCAGGGTACTTGTCTTCAGTATTCTGTGCGAATGTAAATAGTTCCTTATGCCCAAGTTCCTACACAATGGCGCTAGCCAGTATTTCCTTGGTCTATTGTAGGCCGGGCAAAAAAACAGAACATGAATTTCTTCCTCAACATGGTTTCTGTACCCTAGACAAATTTTATCATCCCTCATTGTCCATTTCCAGGTAAAGGTTTTGAGGGGCAGCGTGCCTAGCCTCCATTGAATAAATGGTTTCCTTGCTAAAATAGGAAATATGATGTCCATAAAACCTTCAAAATGATAGGAATTTTTGGAGTCCAGGAATTGTTCAGTCAGGGTGCCATTATTGGGTGCACACACAAGAGAGACTAGACTTTTCTCCTTGAATATTTCAACCATTCTTTTGCGAGGGACCCTTTGACAGCCTTGTTCAGGAAACTCCCTTAGCTCGGGGAGTCCCAAACGGTACAGTTCTCTCTTTATAAAGGCCAGCCACGGGATTCTGTCACGCTGGTTGAGATTCATTACATGGTTGAGGTCTTGCCTATAGTGTGCAAGCTCGCCGGTGGTCCAGAGCCTGTGCCAGAACCTTAGCGGTTTTAGTTCAAAATCCTCGCCTATCGACGGGAGACCCACATCTAATCTTAAGGGAAGCAAGGGTGTGCCTCGGGGGAGGGCCAAGAGACGTCTGAGGAAGTAGTTTTCTACTCCGACAAGTTCTGTCCCCGCTTTGTGCCCCCATAACTCGCTACCATAGGATGCGGCCGCTTTAACTTGGATTTTATACATCTCTACAGCCGGGCTAATGGGTTTAAAGGTAGATGTATTTGCGACCTTCAAAATTGCCCCCGACAATTGGGACAGCTTTAACCGAGATCTGGCTATCTGAGGGTCTCAAGATAGGTTCTCATGTAGGGTTACCCCCAGATACTGGAACGTTTTTACCCTTTCCAGTCTTGAAAAATCGCAAATAATTGCGATTTCCCAAATGCGATTGCATTAAGGGAATCGCAATTTGCGATT
Organism: Lissotriton vulgaris; assembly: GCF_964263255.1. Classification (NCBI taxonomy): domain Eukaryota; kingdom Metazoa; phylum Chordata; class Amphibia; order Caudata; family Salamandridae; genus Lissotriton; species Lissotriton vulgaris. Next base: position 147,432,805 of record NC_141690.1, on the reverse strand, counting down.
CCTTAAATGCAATTCATGAACCATTCTAAAATTGCAAAATCGCAATTTTTGGCCGCTATTTACTGCAAAGTCTGACTTTGTGGTAAATAGCGAAAACTTCGAAAAATGCTCTTTAGTGCATTTTTCTAATTTGGATGTTACACACACACATGACCTTTGGACATGTGTGTGCGCAACACCAGTGTAAATCACCATTTCAGGGGGGCTACAGGGTGTCCTTTGGACACCCTGGCACCCTTGAGATCGCTTCCTTATTTGCGATTCGCTAATTGCTAATCGCAAATAAGGATTGACTCCCCATTTATTCCTATGGGCCTTTGGCCCATAGGAAAGAATGGGGAGTCCTTCCTTATGTGCGATTAGCAATTAGCGAATTGCAAATAAGGAAGATGTAGGAATCGCTATAAATTTTGCGATTTCTATATGCATCCCGTTTTGCGAGTCTTTAATAGCGATTCCTTAATAATCGCTATTAAGGACTCGCAAAAGAGGAGCATGATGAATCTGGGGGCATGCTCTTTTAAATGTTTAAGAAGTATGCTGAACGGAATAAGTCCTGTTATGTCATCTCGCTGTTTTTTACTGTTTTAACACTGCGTTTTTTATAGTTTGATGGTTTTTAATAACTGTAAACAATCAAATGTATCAATCTATATCAGTGGTCTTCAAACTTTTTTATTCCGCGCCCCCCCCTAGTATAGAAAAACAATTTGCAGGGCCCCCCCCTCAAAAATTTTCACAATTATTCTATTTAACTGTCAAAGTTTAAATATGTCTAGACTTGTTTAAACATTGCAGCTAGGTTCTGTCACTGTTTTAGAAATGCAAACAAATACATGATTTCCAAACATACTACTCCGGCGAGGCAGGCCTTACTAATGTGCGAAGGATCCACAGTGTTGTTATTCGAAATGGTAGTGTGGGTCTTGGAGAAAAGTTGAAGTCCCTTCCCTTTTGACACCTTCTCCCAGCCAGGATTTAAATGACAAAGGATGTTATCGATGGCCCATTATAGACGTGCGTACTGCTGCTAATTTTTTTAGGATGAAAACAAAGCATAATGTTTCTTCTGGCCAGAGCCTGGCGCCCCCCCCTGGGATCACTTGAGGCCCCCCTAGGGGGGCCCGCCCCCCAGTTTGAAGACCTCTGATCTATATTGTACTGCAACAACACTATTTTGTCCGCAATGCTGAGCTTTAAAAGCCCTACACGTGGTTCGCTCTGAGGCCAGGATACCAGAATGCTTTAAGCCCAACAATTTTTCTAGTTTTCTTGATTGTCTTATACTGCAGTGTGGGCAGGTGAAGACATCCTGCAACACTGGCTGATATGGTTGTTTCAGTTTCTTTGCTCTGGGTACCCCACTAAATGCCCTACCCATACACGTTCTAGTGCAAACAGGCAATGAATGAATGTAACCCTGCAGGTTAGGTCTCAAATCAGAAAAACTAAAGGGATTCAGATTGTATCCAAAAAACACGAGGAATTGCTGAAGTATAAGTAATATACAACTTTGTGCCTCATATACAAAGGTATTTTGTGGTCTCAAGGCATGTGATTCGCAAAATCACAGGGTCTGCTACAGCAAAATACCTTTTTTTACTGTTTACAAAAGCTTTTCCCACTTATAAAAGAGATGTTGTGACCCTATCCTAGGGGGGCATGGAAGGCACTTCCCCCTCCTATCTGAGAATCAGAAAGGAATGCATCAATGTTTTGGGATGCCAATTTTGTCCACAAACCATTAAAAAGATACCAGTCCCCCAAAGTTGTTACATCTGATGCTTAAGGATGACAGCTTGAGCTACCTGCCAGCCTTTTGGCTTTGTCAAAGTTCATTTTGTTTTGCCTCATTTTCATACAATATTGTGGGAGCTGCCAGGCCCAGCTAATATTAAGAAAACAAATGGTCTTGGAAAGCCCACATTGCCATGGCACGTTTCCTCAGTTAGTCTCAGCACGGGGACACATCTGCTGGTGTAACCAGGTGTGATTATTATTATTATTATTATTATTATTATTATTATTATTATTATTGTTATTATTATTATGTGTTTCTTGTGAAAGAGCAGAAACCCAACCCAGTAAGTGTAACCAATGGCTGAAGTGGGCTGACTCACTGAGCTATGCTGTAGTAGGCAAAATAAAAAAAGTGGATGGCACATTAACAGCCCAATGAATGAAGATGGCTAGCTGAATATACCTATAAGTAAGTATATTATATATATAATGTTGGATAACGCCAGGTCTAACAAAAGTGTCCTATTGGGGAATGGAAATAAAGAGACGTAGGTCCGCTGTCTAAGGGTGTTTGGTTAATTGCTTTGTGATCCCCTGTAAATGTACCATTTGCAATGCAACCTCATTACTACATAGTTTGCATCAGAAATTGCATTTTAATTTGCCATTGAGTTGCTGTGTAAATTGCACAGCCCTAGTTTACAAATGGGAACAGAAGATTAGGCCCTTTGTTCTGATCTGATCTGTTAATCTGCCATAGGGTTGTGATGGAGATTGAACAAGATCACTCATCGCCAAACACATTGCAAAGGGTTCTGAATTAAAAATGTTTGTGCCTTTTATTAGCTATTGCGAATCCTTTTACAGTCCCCTCACGTTCCCTCTCTTTTTTTCTGTTTTCTAAGGAAGGTTATAGGTTTTCCCCTTACGTTATCTGAAGAAGAGCTCATTAACTTAAGGCAGGAGTTCTGCTGCAGCTTCTCTCAGATGGACAGCAGCCTGGCCTTGCCAGTGGCACGGACAAAGCTGATGCTGCAGCTGAGCCAATCAGAGTGGAGGAAGCAGGAGCTGGTGAAGGTGGATCAATACGTGTCTGCCCATGACAAACAGGTGAGATCAGGAGACAACTAGTGGATGTGTCCTTAACCTTGTGCCCCCCTTGTCATGATGTAGCGCTTGCAAAATATCAAAGTCCTTGCTCGTCTGAAGGCAATGAATGACATGGCACATGACGGGGCAGGAGGCATTTCTTTGTTAAAATGTCCTTCCTTGCCACCACGTTCACAAAACACACATCGCACCAGTGTGACAGGCAGGCCAGGGGGAGGGGTTGTGTGGGCGGGCAGAGGTTATAAGGTTTTAAATTATCACAATTCAACAGCGGATAGTTACTACAAGCCTTATTGACTGTACAAATGTTCAAGCCTATTTTAGACCGAGCAACTGTACTTTGAACTTAGCGAAGGCTTCACTTACTCAGCAATGTTCGTCGCCCTGGGTCTGCCGCTGAGTTTTTTATGATTTATGCACTTCGTTACCCCTATTAACTCAAATGGACTATTACTTTATGCTTTTGTTGGGATAATTTAGGCATTCACCATTTTGTTGTATGCATTCTTTACTATTGCAGGGGAACTATGTTTAGTAATGTTACTCCTGAGATTTATTCTTGTCAGTCTCTTCACAACCTCTATTTTTGGAAAAATTAGTTAAACTGTGAAAAAAAATGTATTTTTGAATTATTCTTCATTTCTTCTGTAACAATCCATTTTCACCTATCTGCACAACGCTGAATCATTTTAAAACTGTAATTGTCATAATTAATAGCTTTCAAAATATATACTAAATCGCATGATAGAAAGAGAAGGACATTTTTAATTCTGTAAAAATTGAAAAATATATGCAGCAAATTCAAGATCTGCTACCATTCTGTTGCAGTGATCCGAATTGGCCAATAAAACCCACTTCTAAGTTCTGTTGTTGCATGTGCACTCTTCATTATTTTAAAAAGAATGTTTAAGGAAAAGTGATGTAAAGGTGGTGGATCTAGAGGTTCTGGTTTCCCACTGTTGGGTCTTCTAACACCGTAAACTTACCTGAGGCACGCCATCGGGCCAGAGCCGTGAGGGAAACGGCAGAAACAGTGCAACGCCGGGAGGCAGTCCAGACCAGCAGACTACACTCCCCAGCAGCCCCTGGGGCGGAAGCACGCCCGTGACGAGCGAGGAGCGCCCGGAGGCGCCTGTAAAAGGCTGACCCCCCGGGAGCCCAGGGGGGAACACCGTAAACTTACCTGAGGCACGCCATCGGGCCAGAGCCGTGAGGGAAACGGCAGAAACAGCGCAACGCCGGGAGGCAGTCCAGAACAGCAGACTACACTCCCCAGCAGCCCCTGGGGCGGAAGCACGCCCGTGACGAGCGAGGAGCGCCCGGAGGCGCCTGTAAAAGGCTGACCCCCCGGGAGCCCAGGGGGGAACACCGTAAACTTACCTGAGGCACGCCATCGGGCCAGAGCCGTGAGGGAAACGGCAGAAACAGCGCAACGCCGGGAGGCAGTCTAGACCAGCAGACTACACTCCCCAGCAGCCCCTGGGGCGGAAGCACGCCTGTGACGAGCGAGGAGCGCCCGGAGGCGCCTGTAAAAGGCTGAGCCCCCGGAAGCCCAGGGGGGAACACCGTAAACTTACCTGAGGCACGCCATCGGGCCAGAGCTGTGAGGGAAACGGCAGAAACAGCGCAACGCCGGGAGGCAGTCCAGACCAGCAGACTACACTCCCCAGCAGCCCCTGGGGCGGAAGCACGCCCGTGACGTGCGAGGAGCGCCCGGAGGCGCCTGTAAAAGGCTGACACCCCCACTCGCCCCGCGAGTCGAGCGCGGGAGCGCCCGGGGCTAAGCCCGGGCAAAGGGCGGGCCCTCTGTGGCCCTCAGAGGCCGAGGAGTCTGGTCTGGGCCAGGGACCTTACATTGCCTACCGGACTTCTGGACTTCTAATGTGCTAAGAGCATGTAAGACTTTTAAATTTTACATACTTAGTTATTTTCGTTGGTTCTGGAGTGCTTATACTTAACGGTACTTGTGTGGAAGCTTAACATCTTCACTGTGTATAATGTCTTAATCTAAATCTGATAACGTGATGGCGGGACCTGCTACTTTAGATAATTTCCTGGTTAGGAAAGTGAATCAGATTAATAACGAGAGACGTGTATCTCTGGGGAAAGGCACTGTGATAGGGGAAACATTATCTGAAAAATCCCCAAGTAGTTTGACCCAAGATTGTGTAACTAACATGAGTGATGTTATCTCTACTGATTCTCCTGCGCCCATTTTAGTGAATGTGGAGGTTCACTCTGACTCATTGGCATTGCCAAGTTCTGTTGTGTTGAATGAGACCCAAACTGATACTAGGCCCCTGAGAACTTGCAGAACACTGTCTTAGAGGGAGAACGGGAATCATAATAACTCTAAGTCTAAAAAAAAGGTTAGTAAGGTAATTACCAGTCCTGCTATAACTACCCCTTTTGTATTCACGGGCACTAATGGTAATGGTAACGGTAATGGTAATGGTGCTAACTTAAATCCTGACTTCTTTGCTTCACTTATAAAAAACTTAGAAGCCTCTTTAACAGCAAAAATGGAGGAGCTTATTAAACCATTAACCAGCAAGATAGATATCCTAGCCAAGGAAGTGACTAGGCTGGGTGGTTTGCTATCATCACAGCAGATTGTAACATCTAGCAGAATTGTACAATCTGGGGGGAATGGGCGAGAAATTGTTGAAGTTTCCGATACAAGAAACAAGGGGAGGGGGATTGTTGCTGCTGCAGTTGCCTCAGGGTCTGAAACACCTACGCAACCGGATATCCCTGTGGCAACTGCCTCGCAGCAACAATCATCTACAAACCCCCAAAGCAGTAGAGGTCCCAGACCCCCGAAGTACAACCGCTATCTAAATTTACCACCAGATTGTGCTCCGTTTGTGGTAGTACTGACTAATGTGCCCCCATGTGGCTCTCATCCCGCATCTCCCTTTGATGAATCTCAAACCTCTTTAAAAAATAAGACAGTGTCATGGCTTAACAAAAATTGTGGATTCCCCATCTCATACTGTGATCAGATAATGACAGTTAGGCGTGTAAACTGGGTGGGCCCGTCTAAAAAGATTGGGTCGGGGGATTGTATAGTTGTAAATTTTAAACACCCCCAGCATGTGGCAACTGTCCTTTTGAGAGCCTCTGCTCTGGTATATAATATGAACAGTATCTGTGTACGCCCCTGGGTTATTTTTATGCACACCTCTGTAAACCTCCACCACAACATAGTCTAACAAGGCGAGGACTTGAACCGTATACTCCTGTGCAAGAGACTCCATTCCTTTACAACATCATTAATCCATGTGGGTCAGATGGACCAAATGGAACTTATAACAGGAGTCCTAGCTCTGGACACTATCAATATGGGTCGAATATAAATACACAGAATAGGTACGAAGTGTTATCCGGACTTGAGATGTGTGATTGACGGGGGGCACATGCGGCTCAGGATACTAGGGCTACAGGTGAATCTATAAACTCAGATAACCCGGTGGACAAAATGCCAGGATGTTTTGCTGTCTCTTGGAATATTGCTGGTCTTGCGGCCAAAATGTCTGATGCTAATTGGGTAATTTACATTAAGCAATTCTCAATTATTTGTCTACAAGAGACTTGGGAGGTAGGCTGTAACCTCTTCTTAGAAGGGTATAAGGCCTTCTTTGTGCCAGCCTTACCTTCATTGCGGGGCGAGCCAAGGGGGGCCTTGTAATTTTCGTTTCCATATTAATACCTTGTGAAGTACGAAGAATTGAAGCACATCATACAGGTGTAATGGGCTTAACTTTAACTGGAGGTAATGTCATTGTGGGCCTAGTAAACTTTTATAATGCTGCTTATGATAGTGCAGGTAGGAATTATATTCATATATTAAATTCTTTTGTCGCTAATTTTATGGAAAATAGGGGTCATAACCTCATGATTATGGGGGATTTTAATTTGCATCCCTGTATTGATCCATTGCACAAGTGTTTACCAGAAATGACTTGTGAACGTGCGGACTGTCTCCATATGGAGCACACTAAGAAGGGGGAATTGTGCAATGACCTACTGAATGACTTTGACCTCTCTCTGGCTATGTCATTAAAGGACCCGCTATATTGTTTTGATACCCCAACCTTTAAGGGGCATGGAAGGGGCACCTTTATAGACCATATACTTGTTTCGCGGACGATGCAAACTTTTTTAGATTCTTTTTGCATTGTTTCCAGCGAATTTAGTGACCACAATCCATTGACAATCTGTTTAAAATGTCCATGGGTTAAAAAAGGTAATAAGATCATTAATCAAGGTAGTTTGGGCACAACAGATGGGAGAAGGCGGTTAAAATGGTCTATGGTCTCTGCGGATATCCTTTACAAGAATATCTCTGAAGGGTGTGCAGAGGATATTAAAGCCTGTACGGATGTGGGGGGTGAACCTAGGATGGTTTTAGAGGCTTATCAAAATATTTCGGAGAAGGTGTCAGTGCTTCTATCTGTCCCCAATAAAACCCAGGTCAATAAAGGCCCGAGATGGTTTAGCCACGACTGCACTATAGCTGCTCGCAAACTGAGGCTTGCACTATCAGCTTCCCCGAGGAACTGGGAGGTCGTAAAACGCTGTAGTCTATTACTGCCGCCCGCAAGGAGTTTTTGAGGAAAGAGGCCTGGGAGGAATTGCTTGACCCCTCTACCCTGAATAGCAGCACCAAATTCTGGGCACTGGTTAAAAAACCTTTTTTGACCGAGGACCCCGGAGATGGACTTGTCTGTTGTATAACTAAAGAGGAATGGGAAAGACATTTTAAAAGTCTGTATTACTCTGAGGGATCTGGAACTGTGGTTGATGCCCCCCATGGTAGGGATAGCACTATTAGTTTTGACAAAAGTGAGGTCTTGACTGCTATAATGGGACTTACTGCAAATAAAGCTCCAGGACCTGACGGAATACCACCGGATCTTTTCAAGTCTGATCCGGCTTTCTGGGCTCCCATTCTGGTTGCTGTATTTAATGCTGCGGCCAAAGTGGGTTGTCCGGGAACGTGGGGTCTGTCAACTATAGTCCCTGTCTTTAAGAAGGGAGATAGGGGAAGTGCTCTTTGTTACCGACCAATATCCTTAATTGATTCAATGGTTAAGATTATGGGGAGAGTCATACTTCAACGCCTAATAAGCTGGTCGAATGAAAATAACATCATGTCGATTTCTCAATATGGCTTTTGTGAAGGGCGCTCTACTATAACTCAGTGTCTCAACCTGTTTCTTATTCTGAATGAATATACCGTTGTACAGAAAGGAACAATTCACCTTGCCTTCATGGATCTGTCCTCAGCCTTCAACTGTGTTAACAGGGGGAGGCTGTGGCAGACCATGAAGGATAAAGGTATTGATAGGGGGACCGTGGAGTTCCTAGCGGATTTGCATAATGATACAAGAGCCAACGTGAGGTTTTCATCGACTGGGGAAACTACAGGAAGTTTTAGCATTAATAAAGGAGTACGTCAGGGGTGTATCTTGGCCCCTTTTCTTTTTAATTTTTATATAAATGACCTAGAGGCTGAACTACAAGATGTTAAATCAGATTGTCCTAGAGCTGGTGCGAGGGGTATTCCTTTACTTTTATATGCCGACGATGCGGTTTTAATCTCACGAACAGAAATAGGTCTCCAGGCACTTTTGATTGCTTTTAATAATTTCATGTCTGATAGGGACCTTATGGTCAACAATTCTAAATCTTACATAATGCATGTTGGCCGTCAACCTAAAAAGAAGTTCAATTTTAAATTGAATGATGTTTTGATCCCCACCACCCAGACGTTCTCATATTTGGGTGTTTTATTTGATACGAAGCTCAGTTGGGCCCCACAGTTGGCCAAGAAGAAGGGGGAAATGACTAGAGTAAATGCCTCCATCTACAACTTCGCCTCCAAACTGGGGAAAAAGCCAAATGTGGCTATGATGAAACTATATAATGCAAAATCCATAGCCACTGCAGTATATGGAAGCGAGACATGGGGCCACACAAACGGCGAACAACTACAAATAGTTGAAAATAACTTTTTAAAGCGCCTGTTATGTGTCCCAGGTAGCACATCGAATTTAGCTGTACATGAAGAGCTTGGTTGTCTGTACTCATCTGATATTGTTAAAATGAAACCACTGTTATGTTGGGTAAAATTATGGCTAAGTGATGAAATTCCTTTAACCCACCAGATAGTGGAAGATCTTGTATCACTCGATCATGCAACGCGTGTACCTTGGCTTAAATATCTGAAGACCCAATTTTTGAAGCTTGGTCGCCTGAACCTGTTTGACAACCCGAGGGACATAGTTAAGGGGGATGTCGCAGCAATTAAGAGAGCTTTTTTCATGGATTGTAATGCCTTAAGAGATGAAGTTGAGCTCACGAAACCCAATGTTAGAAAGTATATAATGCTGAGAACTTGTGACTCTATGGAAATGTATCTAACATGCCACTTTACCTCCCATGAGAAATTCTTGCTGACCCGGTTCAGGTTCAACATCTTTCACCATTTTTTAAGTAGACCTGTGTCGGACATTTTTAAGAAACCTGCAGCTCCCTGTGGCTGCGACGGGAAGTCTCCACAGGATATGCTGCATTTTATAATTTTATGTGCATTTTATGAATATCCCCGTAGGCGGTATCTTGTTACTCTTTTAAAGAAATTACATTTTAAGCAAATCAGGCCCGCCCTTATGTACTTACAGCTGTTGCACCCTGATAGTGTCCTCCAGGTGTTAGAATTCTTAAAACTAACTATGAGATTAAGAAAATGTTTAGATGAATAACTGTGAATGATCTGCAGCCCAATGCACTAATGTACTTTTCGTATGTGGGCACTATTTGCACTTTCTCTTGTACTGATTTTGTCTATGCACTCTTTTAAGTTATATATGTGCTGTATGTAATCCAGTTTGACTATTGTAATTATTGCAATGTTTTTACTATGAATTGTTTAATGCTGTGTACTTTTATGGATTGCAATATATCCGAAATAAAGTCAATTTGATGATCACACATCGCACCAGTGTGACAGGCCGGCCAGGGGGAGGGGGTGTGTGGGCGGGCGGAGGTTATAAGGTTTTAAATGATCACAATTCAACAGCGGATAGTAACTACAAGCCTTATTGACTGTACAAATGTTGAAGCCTATTTTAGTCCGAGCAACTTTACTTTGAACTTAGTGAAGACTTCACTTACTCAGCAATGTTCGTCGCCCTGGGTCTGCCGCTGAGTTTTTTATGATTTATGCACTTCGTTACCCCTATTAACTCAAATGGACTATTACTTTATGCTTTTGTTGGGATAATTTAGGCATTCACCATTTTGTTGTATGCATTCTTTACTATTGCAGGGGAACTATGTTTAGTAATGTTACTCCTGAGATTTATTCTTGTCAGTCTCTTCACAACCTCTATTTTTGGAAAAATTAGTTAAACTGTGAAAAAAAATGTATTTTTGAATTATTCTTAATTTCTTCTGTAACAATCCATTTTCACCTATCTGCACAACGCTGAATCATTTTAAAACTGTAATTGTCATAATTAATAGCTTTCAAAATATATACTAAATCGCATGATAGAAAGAGAAGGACATTTTTAATTCTGTAAAAATTGAAAAATATATGCGGCAAATTCAAGATCTGCTACCATTCTGTTGCAGTGATCCGAATTGGCCAATAAAACCCACTTCTAAGTTCTGTTGTTGCATGTGCACTCTTCATTATTTTAAAAAGAATGTTTAAGGAAAAGTGATGTAAAGGTGGTGGATCTGGAGGTTCTGGTTTCCCACTGTTGGGTCTTCTAAAAAGTGTCTTTCTCCTGGAGAATGGATGTTGTACACAACTGAAGGGTACAAGAAGCCACTTCCGGTTTAGTCACCTGCCTCAGAGGCCAGTGGTACTGGAACGATTTTTAGAATAGATGACCGTGTTTTTTTTAAAACACAAATAAATACTGGCAGAAGAAAATCCTTTAAAGAGCCCCATTAGTGCTCATTCTCCAGATAAAATCTAATTTTTTTGTGGGGTGCTGCAGCAAATCCCACACCTCTGGTTCCAGTGCCTCTGTCAGAGGCCTGCAAATTAGTGAAATCACAAGGGCTGGTGAGAACTGCCTGCCGCCAGCTGGGCCCTTTGCCATTCTTCTCTGGTGGTAGCTTGAGGTTCCACCTGATTGCAAGGGTGCATGGACAAGTTTCGGCTCATAAACGCATTTCACTGGGGGGCAAGGAGATGGGGACTTCCCCCAGAAAACAACTGGCTTGACAAGTGCACCTTTCTGAGGATCAGATCTGACAACAGATTGCACGACTCTGGCATGGTTCCAGGCACTTGGGCTGTGCCGGAACCACAGCCAAACTTCAGAAGAGACTCCAACGCATCCAGAACGCCTCGGCATGCCTCATCCTGGACATCCCCCGACACAGCCACATCTCCGAACACCTGAGAAACCTGCATTGGCTCCCCATCAGCAAGCGAATCACGTTCCGACTCCTCAGCCACACACACAAAGCTCTCCACAAATAAGGCCCAAGATACCTCAACGACCGCCTGACCTTCTACACTCCCACCCGCCAGCTACGATCGACCAGCCACGCCCTCGCCACCATCCCCTGCATCCGAAGAGTCACAATGGGAGGGAGATCCTTCTCCTACCTGGCTGCCAAGACGTGGAACTCTCTCCCCATCAATCTCCGCCTGACCCAAGACCACCTCTCCTTCAGGAAGCAACTCAAGACCTGGCTGTTCGAGCGGTAGCGGACCCCCTTCCCCCAGTGCCTTGAGACCCTACAGGTGAGTAGCATGCTATACAAATGCTTTGATTGATTGATTGATTGATTGATGTAGCGCAAAAGGGTTCCCAAGACAACTATGACGTTTTGGCTACTGTTAGGCTCTTACACTTAGCTGCAATGCCTAACAAAAATAAATTCTCATTTGTGGCTGGGGACCTGTAATTCATACTTATGTTTCATGCTTGGTTTATAGGTAGACAGCAAATATTCGTCTAAAGGATACCCCTCACGGGGCCTAGGAAGTGATGAGAAATTGGCTTAAGAACCTCCAGGTCTTATAAGAGTTTGAAGGCCATAAAAATCACAGGGGCGGAAACAGGTGGGAATTTGAGGTGGAGATTGCCTTCAATGCTTAGCAGCAGTAACTCATAAGGGTAAGGCTTGAAGATTTGGAACATTTATGGCAAAGGAATCCTGGAGCCATAGTTTTAGATTTCTCCAGCGAAAGAGCTTGTTGAATATTTGCTTCACTGGCTAATAAGACTAGACTCTTGCTGTCCCTTAGAAAACAGTGGTTCATGTCCCAGTAGTGAAGCCTTTTTGCCTGCAGGGAACTTCTGTATTTGGCTAGAGCATGTGCTAGGTCCTGGGAATAGATGAAATAGTGGCCAAATACATAAAAACAGGTGACCAGTTTCAAGTGGATATTTCTCTTCCTCCTTTATGAAACATCTTTATTGAACGGTACTCAGAAATGTATTCAGATTTTACATTTGCAGGCAAAAGTATACTGCCTTAGTGTCACTCCAATGCATTTCTAACTATTTTTCAATTTTTTCTTCGTATACATTTTTTTTTCTTTTCAGAAATCCATCCTTTAACTCCCATGAAAATATGGGGTGTTTGGTGTTACAGTATTATATTTGTAGGTCTTTTGTCGAAGACAGTACCAAGACTTAATGAGGGTTATGTTTCAGTTCATTGCTTGCCATTTGTTGACTTTCTTATCAATCTCATGTTCTTCCTTCTTATCCTGTGACTTTTCTTGCCCTTTTTTTGTATTCCCCTTCCCTGGGGCATACTATCGTTTTGATTGGATGACATGTATACTTTCATATGTTCACATCAGGGAACTACTTTTCCTTTTTTCTGGCAGTTCTCCATGCAAATGCATCTGTTCTCTTGCTTTCTCCTTCTTGGGCTGCTTTCCAACTGAATTTCTCGCCCAGTGCTCTGTGTTGCTCCACTCTCTTCACTCAGTGTTTTTCCTCCTTTGCCTCCCACTTGCCCTGTTCTTCATTCACCTGTCCTCATACTGGTCGGTATTACCTGTTTTACATCCTTCTACCCAGCTTCACTCACTGGCAGCTCCCGCCGCACATTGACGATTACTCCATCTCCCCCAGATTCTCCCCTCCTTGCCCCTACCCTCCTGCTTTGTACTTTTTTTTAACTCCTTAAGTCTAAATATGTGCTTTTACACACTCTTTTACGTTCTCTTACCTACCTCTCCAAGATGAACGTCTGCCATCTTAAAGGATAATAATTCAAAACAAAAAACAAAAAGGGCTGCTACAGCACCACACAAGCATGTTCTTGGCGACGCTAGGGCCACTGTAGTGTTTACATATGTGTGCGTATGTGATAACTCTTTCGAATCATCACAATTTTTTTGCCGGTGGCGTTCTTCATCCGCAACACAGGAATAACAGTGTATTTTTATATTTGCCAAAGCTGAACAGCATTGGCAGGAAGCAGTGAAACAGCCAATAGGTTTGTATCCGCAAAGCCAAAAGGCGAGACCTATTAAGATTCCAAATGCACACATTCTAAAATTCTCTCTGGACTTTAGTAAAAAATGTGTGAGCTCTAGGTTCAGCTCTTTCTTCAAATCCCAATTTGCGATTCATGTTATGGGATCTGCGACCCGGCCTAAATCCAACTTTTTATATTTTTAAATTTCAATTGAATGGTTTTTGTGAATGATCTCTGATCCATTGAACATTTCACAGCTCAAACGGCCACATGCATCATCCTGGCCTTTTGCGAATTCCAAATGGTGAAAAATAGGGAATCGAAATTTGGAATTCGCAAAATGAGATGCATTTATATTTTCGCAAAATATTTGCGATTCTGTAAAAATCGCAATTTTTACTGAAACGCAAATATTATGCGAATTCCAAAGTGCGAATTCGCAATTCCCATTGATCCCTATGGGCCAAAAGGCCCATAGGGATCAATGGGAAGGCTTTAACAAATTGCAAATTTCTTTTTGAAAATCGCAATTTGTTAATGCATTCCAAGGGTGCAGAGGGGGGTCCAAAGGACCCCCCCCTCCCTGCACCCCAGAAATGTAATTTGAAGTGCATGTTTCACACACACATGTCCTAAGGACATGTGTGTCTGAAACATGAAATTTAAAAAAATGCATTTTTGAGCCTTTTCAAAACTTTTTGCAAATTACCACGAGGTTCAACCTCGTGGTAATTTGCACCTCCTAATTGCTAATTCGCAATTAGAAAAACAATCATGCATTGCTTTTAAGGAATCGCAAATTAGCGATTCCTTAAAAGCAATCGCATTTTTGGAAATCGCTAAAAATAGCGAATTTCACAAAAATGCATGACGCATCCCAAAAACTTATTTAGGAAGTGCAAACGGCCGAATTTACCGATTCGCACCGTTTGCACTTCCTAAATAGGTTGATGCATGTGGGGGGAAATCTCTTAATTTGAAAGCTATCAAGAAGACAATTTGATGTGACTGTTTTTTCTTGGAGGGATTACCTTTTGGCACTGGGTGCTTTTCATCATGCTGCTGTAGCCTTAGAATTGTGACTCCCCGGTTTAGGGATGAACAGATGGTCATCGATATATTAAACGCTGTCTCGCTTTCTTTCTGGCTGAAGTTACTGCTATCGTTTTTTTTTATTTTTTTTTGTTTTTTTTATGTACCTGTGAGTTCCAATATGATGTTAACACGAAGGAGGGGTATTGGACGCTCTTGCTTCCCTCCCTCGTGCTGTCAAACCTGCGGAATGTAATGTTGCAGACAATTTCAGGATACTTTTTGTGCGGCAAAATGTTCTATTATTGCTTCTCTCAGAAACAATCTATTTTAAAAGCAGGTGTTTCCCCGAAGAAATGAAACGATCCACAATGTTCTGTGTTTTAGAATCATAAACCTATTCCCATTGTTTATGGACAGGTTGAAAATTGTTTGCTGAGTGTTGACATGCCCACGCGAAGATACAGTAATAGATATGTGGGTGTAATAAGCGCAGTCAATCAGCCGGGGTTGACTTGCTAACAGCAGCGTTTTGTCTCTAGATTTTTAGTCTGACTGTGTTTTAGTGGCATGCAGGAATATAAAGAGCCCCCCCTGCATGGAATGTCACTCACATTTGGCCGTACTGTTTTGGAAAGACTAGAAACAAACATCAATTTAGGGTATCAATGAATAATTGATGAACCAATCAGTAATTTGTGATTTACTGCTTGATATCTATAATGCTGAAAAATGATAAATTGTAACATTTCTCCTCTTACCCTTTTAATGTTTCATATAAATATAACATTTCCTGGTAATTTATTTGCTTGCTGAAAATGAAAAAATGCTATTTTAGAATTTTGTATAGGACATGCTGTACCGTAATTGTCTTTGAAGAATTTGGAAGATAACCTGTTTTCCAGAATATAAATACTTAATGTTGATATGGAAATCTCTTGTATTTTGCTGGACGTGTTGTTGCCTTTTCCAGAGAAATGAATATTAACTGTGTGTTTTTAGCAGGGAAGTCTGAAGATGAAGAAACCTCCTCAGCATAACAAAGTAGATGTGCTTAAGAAATCTGTGGAGGATAAAATTCGTATCTACGAAGAAAATATCACACAGGACCAAATTAAACAGGTACAAAGATTTATTACAGGAGTACAGCATGAAAATCTATCCTCAAGCGAAATCCTGTTTTGGAATGAAGGCTTTCCAGTTTGTAAAACTACAATATGCACTGCCCTGTTGAACCACTCCGTAGAATTTATGACAATTGGAGCACCTCGTAAACTTGTTTGCTTGTGTGACACTTTAGTTTTCTTCAGCGCAGAGCTTTTATTACTCATTTTTTTTTAATGAAATGTATACATTAAAAGAAAAATAATTGAAATAACTTTAAGCCCTGAGATTCTCTCAGATTTTTTGGGATACTGACAATCTATTTACCAATAAGCAGGCTTTTTTAAATATATTTATTTTTTCCAGTTTGATAAAATACTAATAACGCCCAAGTCGGCATCAAAGTGCTTAACCGCATCGCTGCAGCGGTTATTAATGCGCTGTGCGGCTTTTTTCCAAAAGCCGCGTTAGATGACGAGCTCAGCTCGTCATCCGCACACGACCACCGTGGCTGATGACGAACTGAACTCTTCATCAGCAGCGAAGGAGTTAACAAAGGGAAACAGCGAGTACAATTTAATAGTAAAAGAACCAGACTTCTTAGCCGACATGCAAAATCTGAACTGTTTTGCGAAAATAAAATGAAGGAAACATTAAGTTAGGTGCTGGAATACGTGATAAATATTTAGAAATTAACCAATATAGTTGGCGTCAGTGAGCTTAGCAAGTTATGTTGACCGTAAACTGCAATCGGAAGGTGTCTGTATCAGATGATGTAGCTAGCGCAGCTGGTATATGGTCAAAGGGGTACGTCTGACCCTCGAATGAGGCTATATGGGCCCTAGAAAGCTATGGACTATGCTATCAGTAATTCGGAGATGGCTACAAAAAGTGGAGAGACAGGGGAAAATTGTAGAAGTGAATATATATATACTAAATGTCTGCTGTCTAAGCCTTTTTTCAGTCAGTGGAAGTATGGAACTAGGTTATAAAGCTGATGGAGAATTTGCGGATGGAGAATGTGCGGATGGATACTGGTGTGTGGAGTTGAGCATGAAAGACATGGAAATGATAAAGGATTTATTGCTCACTTGTTGCCCAACTTTAATGGCTGATAATTTGTCTTTGCCCTCTTCTGTGCTATCACTTTCAGAACAGGCTAGTAGTTGCCGAATAGGCAAGTAGAAGACTGGTGGTTCACAAACCCTTGATAACTTAGGAAGACTGTGGTGAAGTAAATCAATGAAAACTCATACCTCTTTCTAGATCACATTTTGACACGACAGTGGCTGTATCATGATTAAGTTTACTAGAGGACTTCACGTCATCAGAGATATTGTATTAGTACAGATTACTTCTATGCTACAATTATAATCTAGTACCTTAGTACAATTTGTTTAATTGAGGTGAATTGCATTGAGATGTTAACATGAATGTGCAGGATTGAAACATGATATATATATTGGCACGGGGTAAACACTCATCCTTAATCAACATATATGCATATTCTTTGATGCTAGGCAATGCCATCTTGCATATAAGAACATTGGAATGTGTAGCACTCCATTGACTATAATGGAATGCTCCAGGCTTCTACGGCTCGTTAAAAGCCTGCAGAGCAATATTTCAATGTTGTTTGAACATAGGCCTCTTGTGCTCCTGAAGCCTTTGTTTTATTTGTTAGGACATTCTGCTCGGTAGTGGTAGAATATTTTAGTAGCCTTATAGCCCTTCGTAGCTGGGCTATATCAGTCATTAAAGTCCCTCTCCTTTGTTAAACGCTGGAGCAGGCCTTTAATGGCCGGTATAGCCTGCTTTGGTGGGCTATAGGGCTATAGTAAGATTCTGTAAGGACATTTAAAAGCACCTAGTAATGTTGTGTTTCTACAGTATATTCATGCAACCTATAATTGATTGGCAGCTAAATTTCCATTTTGCTGTTTTGTTGAGTTATGCTCTAAATCATTCTATACTATAGCCTTATAGCCCGCCGTAGCGGGCTATACCGGCTATTAAAGGCCCGCTGAATCGTTAAAGGCCCGAGCCGAAGGCGAGGGACTTTAACGAAACAGCGGGACTTTAATTGCCGGTATAGCCCTGCTACGAAGGGCTATAAGGCTATTAGAACATTCTGCCACTAGAGGGCAGAATGTTCTAACAAATTAAACAAAGGGTTCTCGAAGCTCGAGGGGATATACATCCCCTCGAGCTTCGAGAAGCCTTTGTAGAACATTGGAATGTTGCTCTGCGGGCCTTTACCGGCCCGTAGAAGCAGGGAGCACTCCATTGTCTTCAATGGAGCTCCCAACATTCCAATGTTCTAATATAAAAGTAAATGTATGAGATTTAGTGGTCATGGACGAAAGCTGGGTTTGTCTGAAAAAATGGAAACTAGTGTTTTCTAGAAGTAGCTTCTTGTCTTGGCAGTATTATTTACTAAATTAAGTGTCTCATCATTTAATACCAACGAGGCGCAAGTCCAGTGTGTGCTTAACGCAAACTGTATACTTACTAAGAAGAGTGGGGGTGCATTGTGATTGCTTCTGTCATTTATCTTAACCAAAGTCAGAAAGTTAGCACTTGGGCCTTGCAAACTTGCCATGACTGACATCTTGAAACTGCAGATTAAAAAAAAATACACGTGCCAGCTTTCCTAAGTGCGCATGTCTGGGAGCATTATCCTTTTTAAATTATTATTGGTGGCACCTGGCTCCTTTTCCCCCCCTTTTATGGACGCCTATGGCGGGACTTTCACAAGAACATAAAGGATGTGACATGGCTGTGAGGCTATCATGGTAATTCCATGTTGCTGCTCATGTGACAAAAGGGAAAAATATAGTGTGTCCAATCCCTATTGCAAGTCTCATATGACAATGTAAACTGACATCTATCTGCAGGGATGGTTAAAGTTTTAGTGCGCCGCCTTCATGCAAACTTGCAAAACATACACTTCTTAATGAAGTAAAAATAACCCCAAATTTGCCTCAGCACACGGGTGTAAATTGAAAATGTGCTCAAACTTCTCTTACTGTCCAACAGCTTGCATTTTCCGTTTATTTTTTGTTGCTAAGGATCTATTCTATTTTTCATGTGCATTGTAAATGACATGTGAGACTTATTCCGAGAATAGACCGGTTTGCAGTTATTGTCTCAGCAAACTTTTGTAACAATACAAAACAAGGACAACATACATTCCGGAATGAGTAATGAAATACTCAGTCGCAAACGTGACCGGTGTCCTGTCCTAAGTATTCCAAGTGCCACAGCATATAATGCGCATGTAATAATTCAGATGGGATATCCGACTCGAAATCAAGCTATTTGTTTTTGAAGAAAGTCATCTTATAATGATCTATATCAGTATGCGTCCTGCCATCAGACGCTGCTCCTGTTTTCAATTGGTTTCCTGGAACTCTTTCCCTTTGGGTTTTCCGAGTATGTCAAACGCCTCTGTGGGAATCCGTGAGATGAGCTGCCTCCTGCTCTGAAATCTCTGCAGCGGCTTCTAGTCACTCACGTAAAAGTGACCTTCTGAAGCTCAGAGACATGTATGAAGTACTTTTTAGAATTTAACATATTCTTTGATATTGCCCAACCCATTAGCTTTATTGCTGTAATAAAAAAAGCTTCCACACTGTTTGAGAGCACTAAAATGACATAATTTATAGCATATTATGCAAATTAAAAAAAATTGACTTTATAGCAACTTGTATCTGCTTTTAAAGGTTTAGTTCCTTCCCTGTAATTGCTAATTGCAGATAAAACAGTAGTGATATATTTTTTTTTGTGCAGCCGCACATATTGTCAGTACTTTGCATTGAAGTGGTGAACAATACCGTGCCCATTGCATGGTGTAACAAGCATTGGCAAAGCCGATAGAGCTCTGCGATGTAAGAGCTATTTCCTTTAACAATGTAATGTCTTTTAGCTACGGAGCCCAAGAGCACACAATTTAAGCAGGGAAGCCGTGATTGAGCGCAAGAGCGCCAGGGAGATCAGTTTGCCTTCTTGCAGCTGTACATGTACTCTGCACTGTGCATTGAATAACTGAGCAATATCACAACATTGTGTAAAGCACAATTTAAAGAAAAAATAAATAACACCATGACAGTGTACCTAAGACACTGGAGGAGAAGGAACAGTGGTCCTTTTTTAGGGTTTACAAGGTAGAAGAACAGACCCTTTATTCCGTTGGGCATTTCCTCAGTGGGCTGTGGAAGTCCTGGAGGCCGGCTTGGTTTGCACAGCGCAAAGCTAAGAGCTACATTTATAACGTGCCTTAGCTGCGAACCCTACTATGGATGCTAACTTGGTATATCTCCCTAGTGACCCCATGCCACTTGTGGCAAGTGTAGTCAGTCCTTGATTTTTAATCAGCAGCACAATGCAATCGGGTACCCAGGGCCGGACTGGGAACCAGAACCGGCCCTGGCAAAGTGCTCGGCCGGCCCCCCTCTCCCCCTTCGGGAGGAGAGGGGAGGGGGGAGAGGTGCGACCGCGCTCTGTGTCAGGGCCGGTTTTCGGCCGTTTTTGTTACAGGGCCGTTTTTGCAGCATAACGGCCCTGTAACAAAAACGGCCCCAGGGCCCCAAAACCGGCCCCCAACCATGCGGCCCACCGGGGGATTGCCCGGTGCCCTCAACGGCCAGTCCGGGCCTGCGGGTACCGCAAACCAGTAATTAAGGAAGCACGCGCGTTCACATCCAAAGCATCATTACCACAAGGTAGTTGCAGCCTGCAAGGACGCAGGCAACATATTTTACTGCATGCAACAACACTGCAGCGTTGCTTCAGAGTGCATGTGCAGAGGCTCACCCAGTGCGAGCTGCAGTAGCTGCATCGCTCACTCTGCAACCCAGAGAACTGGTATCTTATCCCAAGCTCAGGCGTGGATAGACACCAGGAAGGAAGTTCACTCGTCGTCTTATGTAACCATTGTTGCGTTCCGTGGGCAATCACATCTCTCTGGGTTCAATCCCCAGCAGATTCTCTCAGCCTTTCATCCTTCCAAGGTCAATAACGTGAGTCCCTTAGGGTGCAATGAAAACTGTTAAAAGTGATTTGACAGAAAGCATGCTTAAAAATAAAGGAAATAAAGAAAGCTGCATCAGTGAAGCATTTTCTAATTTAGCTGCACGTTAAATAAGTACTGCTGTTATTAGCATTTTTTGAAAAATTGTAAATTTGGGGACTCTTTCTCATGCAATAACTTGAACCTCGCCACCTTACTGAAACCGGGACGCAGATATCAATAGTGGTGCTGGGGTGCAGTGGCACAGTGGCATTTTTCTGATTTAAACCCATCCCAAAACCTGCTTCTGTATTTTCAACAGTGGTCGGAAAATGACCGCTTTTCTTACTTCTCCTCATTTTTGCCCTATTCACAACTGCACTTCTGCCCCTCATGACTGATTTAATCCCCACCATGTAATCAGAGGATTCTGTGCTGCTCCAGGAGAATGAAGATCATGACAGCCCTCGTCCCAAGAAGGATAAGGAAGTGTGATAATTTTTTTAATTCCCTCAGGCGAGAAAAAGGTGACAGCAAGGATTGTAAAGTGCAAGATTTGTGGAAGTCCACCCTGGTCCCACTGCACCCCTCCCGGGAATGTTTCGACTGGCAGTCGTCTATCCCTCTTCGTCACCACTCGGTCAAATATCTGGGGATATGGGTGACTCTCCTGCCGGAGTTGGAATGGGCCCTGAACATCGCACCCCTGGTGACACGGACGAGATCGAACTTAAAGAAATGGCACTCCCTTCCCCTTCATCCCTTGTGGCGGAGCACACTGTTTAAAATGATGATTCTTCCCCGTTTCCTTTATACCATACAGAACACCTCCATTCCACTCCCTCGTGCCTTGTTTCAGGAGCTAGACAGAACCCTATCCAGGTTCCTCTGGGGCGGAGGGCGACCGCGGATTTCCCTTGCACACAGCCGCATCCCACGGAGGCCTAGGGAGACTCCTCTCTACCTCTACTATCTTGCCACCAAACTGATAGTTATCCACGACTGGTATGCGGGCGGCTGGTCCGACCCGGCATACCACGGTGAAAGGCTGGAAAAGAGGGGTGGACTGGTGCGGCGCCCAAGAGGAGTCCCTCTGCGAATCCCAGGGTTTGCCGGAACAGTTCTCCAGAATTTGGGGGAAATGGTACAACCTGCTGCCACCGTGATCCCTGATCATTGCTTTGCTTCTTGCCCAATCCACATGTATGTGATATCGGACAGAATTGTCATACACCCTTTTACATATGCTGCTGATTTTATCTATTTGTGCCTATTGATTGCTGAGTTGCTGCCAATGACTTGTTTGGAAAATGCCAATAAAGTTGATTATAAAAAAAAAAAGATTTGTGGCAAGGAATTATCCTGCGGTACCGATAAAAAGTACCCTCCCCCCTACACAAGCTGTGTGTGAAAGCACATGAAATCCATACACAATAGATCTTATTTAAGTATAGTCTGTGAAAGGAGTGCTGCTGCTGGGGCTTCCACTTCTTCTGCCACTGTGTCTGCGCCCTCTACCTCATCCACAATCACTGTTCCTGCTGTATGTGCTAATCGAGGACATATGACAACCCACTGTCTCATATGCCACATGTCAGTGTGGCTAAATACATGTTTTAAAGCCTGTTGCTTTTTGTTATAGTTCTTTTTAAACCGTTTTGGACATTGTTTTTCTGAGTGCGTTAAAAAATAAAACTACATTTATAGAAATGTCAAAGTACTTTTAAAAAGTGGTTATTGTTAGAACCACCCCGTCCAATCAGGGTGCTGTGTTTTAATTTCTTTAATGTTTATATATTCTGTAAGTGAGTACCTCAGGGTATGAACATATGCAATCAGTGTGTGACTGGGTGTGTCAGTGTATGCATTAGTCTGCCTAACTGAGTCACTGTATGTATAAGTGTGTGCCTGGCTCTGTAAGTGCATGGATCAGTGCCTGGCTATATATGGTAGTTTATACATCAGTGTCTGCCTGGCTCTGTTAGTGTATGGTGACTGTGTGGCAAGTTGTGTTAGTGCATCTATCAGTGTGTGCCTGGGTGAGTCTCTGTATGCATCTATGTCTGCCATGGTATGTCAGTATATGCATGAGTGTGTGCCTGGGTGCTTTAGTGTATTCATGAATGTATGGCCTGGTTGTCTAGGTGTATGCATGTGTATGCATGTGTGTATCTGGATGTGTCGGTGTATGTGTTAGTGTGTGCCTGGCTGTGTCAGTGTATGCATCAGTGTCTGCGTAGGTGTTTGAGCGTATGCATGAGTGTATGCCTGGCTCTGTCAGAGCATGCATGAGTGTGTGCCTAGGTGTCTCAGTGTTTGCATTAGTATGTGTGTGGGTGTGTTAGTGTACACGTGAGTGCGTACCTGGTTGAATCTGTGTATGCATCAGTGTATGGATGAGTGTATGCCAGGCTGTGTTACTGTTTGCATTAGTGTGTGCCTCAGTGTGTTAGTGTATGCATTAGTGTGTACTTGGGTGTATCAGTGTATGCATAATTGTGTGTCTGGGTGTGTTAGTGTATGCATGAGTCTGTGCCTGGCTGTCTCAGTCTATGCGTCAGTGTGTGCCTGGGTGTTTCAGTGTATGCCTATGTATTTTCCTGGGAGTGCTACTGTATGAATCAGTTTGTGCCTAGGTGTGTTAATGTATGCGTCTGTGTGTGCCTGACTGTGCTATTATATGCATTATACGTTGTTAGTGTATGCATCCGTATGTGCCCGGGTATGTCACTATACGGATCAGTGTGAGACCAGGTGTGTGAGTGTGTACGTCTGTGTATGCCTTGCTATATCAGTGTAATAATCAGTGTGTTCCTGGGTGTGTCAGTGGCTGTATTAGTGTCAGTGAGTATGATAGTGGATGTATGAGTAATTAAATGGGGGTGTGAATACGTTTCTTAGTGTCTTTCTCACTGTAACAGTTATTGTCTAGCTATACCACTTGTGTTTCCATAAGCAGTTTTCTGACGCTATTACTGGGTGTAAAAGTGCAGCAATTATATAGTGTGTAACATGCACTTTGAATTTATAGATACGTGAACAGCTGTATCAGTACTTGAGTACATATGTCAGTGACGGTATGAGAGCCTCTGTTGCTGTCTCACTGGATTCGTACCTATCTCAGTGTATGATTGTCTTTCTTAATAACTGTATGGATCTCTAGATGGGTGGACCTCTATGGATTGACCAATCGCTGTTTTAGACAGTGTTGGTGTATTTAATAGTTTGTAAAGTGACTCTATTTGTTTTACGCGCAGAACAGCTGTCTATTTATTACAGTAGATGTGTAAATCTCTCTGTCATCATATGCCTGCCAATCTAAATGGGCATATAGTTTCTAAAAAAGACCTATCAGTAGCTAAATTAGTCATTCAGTACTTTTACACCTGGATGTATGTTTCTCTATATGTTTCTGTAACAGAGTTATTTCTGCATGTAGAAATGGCTCTATATATCCATGAGTGAATCACATAATGTCTGTATGGCGGTCTTAAAAACTATTTTACTACAGAATGTCACTTACTGTCTAGCTATACTAGTATACTGATAATCATCAATTATATAAACTGAAATTTGGTGTATAACTACCTGCTTCTGTTGCTCACTGTGAACAAAGTATGTACTATACATTTATTTACTGTAACCAGTTATGTACATGTACTTCCAAAACACATTTTGTTTTTTTGATCCTTGATAAAATGATTTTTGACACTCTACAAATTTCTTCTCTTCGTTTGCTTGGAGAAGTGTGGCTCAATGGTTAGAGGCGGCAGACCCGGAAGCTGAGATCGGCCCGGGACCAGGGTTCGATTCCCAACGCGGCAGGGTCTTGGGTCAAAATGTCCGCGGGCCTGATCATTCTCACCTCGGCGCCTACTCTAACCTTGGGTCCCACTCTGCAACTATGGGCAATAGCTTGCTTAATCTTCACAACGCCCCCTTCGACGCCGGGTATGCCTGGTCTCACCTTGGGGGTGCCCAGAAGGGACCATCTCACAGAGAAAGCCAGGACGGGTTCCCCAGCGGTATACAGCGCCGGGACGCCCGGGTGTGGGCAGCTGTGCGCTTTACAAGTATACAACACACATACAACATTGTACTTTTCCTTATTATCTTTATGTACCCGCCATTGTATATTCCCTTTTACTTTGTTGTATGTACACGCATACCTTTTCAAACATATTTTTTTCAAACTACACCCTAATTCACGTACCTGTTAAATGAGTTTCTTGAACTCATATCTCAGTATCAGTTAGAATATCTACTCTTTGAAAAATGTGAAATCTAAGCATAAGAATGGTACACCACTCAGACGAAGCAACCAAAATCTTCTCTTTTGCCAGCCACTGCCACACGCTATTTTCTGGAGGGGACTCTAAGCTCCAGAATGCTCCGCACTCCCAGGAGGGAGGAGACTGCACCTGGCCAGCACTTCAAAAAGCGCAGACAACATCACAGTGCAGGACGCGCGGGGACCGCACCCGGGCGAAGCCTGGGCCAAGGACAGGCCCGTCCTAGCTCGTCAGAGCCCGAAGGAGGCTGGGCTGGGCCATCCCTCTGACATTTGACTTATGTAACGAAAAAGAGTTTGACTCAAATGTAACGAAAAAGAGTTTGTTGCAGTGATTTCCCTTTTTAATCCAAGTGTTAAAATGTTGTGTTTTTATTGTATTTTGTTGTGTTTGCTTATATGGTGTTTGTCAAATACCGAATAAAGCTATCTTTTGACTTTGACTTTGACTTATTAGGTTCTATAACAATGGCCTCAATCTAATATTGGTTAATTTTTATAATGCCCCTCTACCATATGCGAATAGATCTAGAGTTGATGAGTTGGATGCAAAACTTAGCTCAGGGGTAGGGCAGAAGAAGGGGGCTTTGGCACAATTTCTGTTAATAGCGGGTGTCTTTAATTGTCACCTGTGCCCTAACCTAACACCCGTCCAAGGAGATTGGTCCCCATGTACAATATGTGAGGGACCGCATTTTGAGCATACAAGGGAGGGAAATGAGTTAGGTAGGGTTTTGAAAAAATGCCCTAGAACACACCATGGATTTGATAGCCACAGGGCGGGATATGGTGGTTAACCCCACCTTTAAGGGGAGGGGGTGCAGCTCTGTTATTGATTATATAGTGGTGTCCAAATTGTTTAAAGAATGGATAAGAGGTCTCAATTGAGCTAAGCATATTTAGTAACCATAACCCCTTCCGGGTCACAGGACTATCCTCTAGAAAGGCCCGGAGAGTGGCGGTGGGTGATATTATTGAAAGGGTGACGGGCCAGGGTAGAAGATTAAGATGGTCCAAGGTGGATGAAGAGGCCTTTTATAAAACCTTCATAAATGAAGGGAAAGATCTCATAGGAGAGTGTTTGGACCTCTCGGTGAAGGGACCCCCTTTGGTGAGGGCTTTTGAGGCAGTGGCCCAATTAGTAGATAAGTTATTGCTACCGCACATGGGGAAGCAAATGACAATCCCAGATGGTTCAATAAAGATTGTTCCTGCGCACAAAAAGAAATGAAAGCTAGCTTAAAAATAATCTAGAGGGACAAGTCCAAAGTTGCAGAGTGTAGGTTAGCATATAAACAGGTGGTTAAACGCAGGAAGACTAACCTTCAAGCACAAGCTTGGGAAGATTTAAGGGAGGCAGCTGAAAGGAAGGATATGAATGCATTCTGGAAGATAATAAATACTCCATGCTTCCAGGATGCTATCATACCGAAATTTGCACTAACATATTACCTGAACAATGGCTAGATCATTTTAAAGGACTGTGTAATCATGCAGATAATAGCACACCGGACGCTGAAGGCGGTATAGGGTGGACTTCATCGATAGTTTTTACGATGGAGGAAATTATAGTGGGTATCCAGGGTCTATCACGAAATAAAGCACCTGGACCGGATGGCATTCCCCCGGATCTTTTTTCAAGTAATGTGGAGTTGTGGGCACCAATTCTTACGAGGGTGAGTAATGCAGCTGTAGTTTCCAGCCTCCCTCGTTCCTAGTCAACAGCAACAATATTTCCCATATTTAAAAAGGGGAACAGGGACAACCCCAGTGTTATCGCCCTATTTCGTTAAATGATGTACCGGCCAAAGTTTTGGGACGCATGATTTTAACACGTCTAATGGATTGGGCGGAGGAACATCAGATTATCACAGACGTCCAGTACGGGTTTAGGCCGGGAAGATCAACGTCAGATCAATGTTTAAATTTATATTTATTGGTGGCTAAATACATCATAGCCAGTAAGGAGGCGATATATTTAGGTTTTATGGATCTAACCGCAGCGTTTGATCACGTTAACAGAGAGAAGTTGTGGGCTCTTATGAGTACACTGGGGGTTGAACAGGGCATAATGAATATATTAAGAGGATTACATTGTAACACCTCCGCAAAAGTTAGATATAATCGGGAGGGGGGTTCCACGACATCTGTACTAGCGGGGTTAGACAGGGATGAATTTTGGCCCCTTTCCTGTTCTCCCTGTATATTAATGGACTAGACCAGGCTTTAACTAAATTGACGGTGGAATCGCCGAGAGTTGGAACAAGAGCTGTCCCTGTGCTGTTTTACGCAGACGATGCGGGGCTTCTAGCACGTACCCCCAAGGGACTCCAGCATCTGATAGAAGCGTTTGTTAGTTTTATGGACAAGTTAGATTTATTGGCCAACCTGACTAAGTCCTACGTCATGGAGGTAGGGAACAAACCTTGCCAGAAGTTTATTTACAAACTAGGTGACCATAGCATAGGGAAGGTGCAGACTTTTTCATACCTAGGCATTTTATGTGATGGGCTTTTAAATTTTAAAGCACTAATTGAGGAGCGTTGTAGTAAGTTAGTGTCCTCTACAGATTCGATCATGAATTATGGTCGTAGGCTGGGTCGGTGGTCACCAGAGCAAGTGGTGAATTTGTATAGCTCGATCTGTTGCTCTAACGTGTTATACGTGGCAGAAGTTTGGGGCTATAGCGATGTTCACCAGCTACAGATAGAGGAGAATAAATATTTGAGAAAATTGCTCAAAATTCCACAATGTACTTCTTCCTATATTACTCACGAGGAATTGGGCATGGTTTACATCAAGGATTTGGTTCAGGTTAAACCAATTAAGGCCTGGCTTAAGATCTGGGTTAATCCGGAGGCTAAACTGAATAGACAAATAATTATGGATTGCCTCAGTAGATATAAAGGGATGAGCTTCCCATGGTTGAAGTATGTGAAGTATTCTTTAGAGGGAATTGGGTGTAAGGACCTCTTTCTAAATCCGAGGGCAGTTACTAGCCAGGACAAGAACAGAGTGAAGAGGATATTTTGTAATCATGCAGCCTCTCGAAGAGAAGCACGGGAAGGGGGCAAACACTCTGTTCGCGCTCATAGCCTGTTGAAGACCTGTGAGGGTATGGAACCCTACTTAGCCCTTATGTCAAATGCGCAGGATAGATTTTTAAGGCTCAACCTTTTACATCATTTACTGGCAGATCTGCCAGGTTTTACTTTAGCTGTTGAGCTGAAGGGTCCCTGCGGCTGCGACTATTGGTCCCCTCAGGATACCCTTCATTTTGTTTTATAGTGCTCATTTTATTTATTGCCAAGGCGACGTTTTTTACTCGACAACTTCCTCATATGGATCAATAACAGTGACGCTTATCTAAGCTTCACATGTTCCAGCAGCCGGGATGAACTGCCTTTTCTGGACCTCAACATCAAGGCTGAGGGTGGTGGCCTCAACACAAAAACCTTCTACAAACCCACAGCCAGGAACTCCCTCCTCCGGTTCGACAGTTTCAAACCGAGACCCCTGAGGGAAAACCTGCCTTACGGGCAATTTTTGCGCATCAGACTCAACTGCAGCAACACCCAGGACTACAAATTACAATTAACAGCCTTAGTCCACAAACTAAGGGACAGAGGATACCCCACCAAAATCATACAAAAAACCTGTAAACGGGCACGCAACCAGAACCGAGAAGCCCTCCTGGAGACCATCATGAAACCCCCAGAGGAACCACAACTAACATGTGTCACCACATACAATACTGTGTCAAACCAGGTGTCCAGCATCATCAATAAAAACTGGAGAATCATCAATTCAGGCTCCAGGAAAT
This sequence comes from Lissotriton vulgaris, assembly GCF_964263255.1. Taxonomy (NCBI): domain Eukaryota; kingdom Metazoa; phylum Chordata; class Amphibia; order Caudata; family Salamandridae; genus Lissotriton; species Lissotriton vulgaris. The sequence continues at coordinate 147,404,221 of NC_141690.1, read as the reverse complement.
GGGAAAAACTACGATTCGCATACAAGAGAGCAAAAAACTTAAAAAACCAACTTGTATTAACCAGACCCAAGCCACAGAATCACACAGCACAAAACACCATTATCAACGCCTAGGGCCTTCCAAAACTAACTGGCCACCAACCATGCACTAACTGTAGTGTCTGTCACCTTACTTCCCCCTCGAAATCCCTCTCATTGGAACCCGGCAAAACCTGGATACAACGGCAGTTCACTAACTGCAACTCCTCCAATCTAGTGTATCTAATAAACTGCAGATGCGGTCTCCGATATGTTGGGATGACCACCCGGAAAGTCAGAACCAGAATGACGGAACACAGGAGTACCATCAGATATGGAAAAAACATTAGCAGATTAACAGACCATTTTCTGACTCACAACCACACCCCGAACGACTTCACATGGACTGTGATTGAACAGTTCGAAACAAGGGAAATGAATGACAAATTTCTCCTTGCCAAAGAACAACGCTGGATATACCGCCTTTCCACCCACCTTGAGGGCCTGAACGACTCAATACCATGGAATTGCCTCACTCCATGAGTAATCTGACGCCCCAGCTATACACTGGCTCTATGCTAGATGGTCGTCCTAAACCCAGCCATGCAGAGTGACCCTTCCTCTACCCAATTTCTTCGCAGCACAGTGCTCCCAGTACACCAAATTAATAAAGGAGTTATGTAAACCTAACGTACTCCCTCCGATACACCACACACGTGGTCGTTAGCAATAATGTGGCTACTCGCCCATCACCATGAGTGCATAATCGGCATCTCAACCCTGTGCGCATGCGCAATAAAATGAGAGGATGTGCAACGTACTCCCTAGTCACAACGCACATGCGCTATATCCACTGCCCCCTGTACACATGCGCATAGTACCTCGAAGGACTAGACACTTAGGGCGAGGCACTTTTTTCTATTTCGACCACCACACAGGTGCCGCCAATAAACCAAGCTATTTAAAAACCGAGCGATGGCCCTCACAATTCGAATCCGGGCACCACAGAAGGACGACAGCTCCAAGGAGGAACCAGACCGGTACGTCCGTGAGTAAAACAGTCGATCACCAGTATTGGGGTAAGCAACTTTCTCTCCTTACAGGTTGTTCGCTAACCGCGCTTCCTTTAAAAACTTTTTGTAGGGTCTTTTTCTCTGCCGAGTGACCCAAGGAGGCTTTTACAGATACTGGCCTGTGTGAGGATATAGTATACTTACTTACCTGCTCCTCACCATGTCTAAAATTACACTGTCTTAGCCAACCACTACCAATACGGTCTCATGATAAAATCACTTAGTCATGTCACGAACATGACCACACCCTAGTCCCGATATAGGACGAGCACACACCTTACCAGTCGGCAATGTTTTGTGTTACCAATTCACCATGCTAATTGACTCTACCTGTACGTCTGTCTTTGTCCTATGTGTTATATGTAGTAAAAGTAAGAGGGAATCCCCCTCTACATGTAGACGCACTTTAGGGAGTGCGACACATTCTAAACAACCAGAACTACAATTTAGTATCATTTAATTGCACTTTTTCACTTATTGGTCCTGAGGAAAGCCAGTTTTTAAGGCCTGGCTGAAACATGTAGACCGCACTGGACGTAGGGAATCATAAATTCACCAACACGTCCGACAACCTTTTTATCCGCTAACAGGGGCCCAGTTAATAAAATGTATCTATCTTACCCTCGGGTACTGGGACCCACTGTATAGCTTTTAATCTCACTTTCTCACTCACTACACATCACGCTCAGCAATTATACCAGCTCCGCAGTAACACTGGCATTGAAGCACACCCGGGGGCACTGTGGTGGGCCAGATGATGAAGCATGCCACCAACTAGGTTGGTGGGTGAGGGCTTTTTAAACAAACCCAATGGTTTCCCAGATAAAAGCGTACATAACAGAGTCTCGCACCTCTAGCTAGTTCTTATTGATATGCCGTTTTTTACTAAGCATTTTAAAACAGGCCACGTTTAGGCATGCCAGGGTTGCCTTATTATTCTTGCAAATGGCCAATGACCCTAGGACGTTGTTTTGTATTGTGAACTTTTTAAAGCTAGCACTCAAATTAAGGAAAACAATAGGGATTTGCTGAAATTCTTTTTATGTATTAATAGGCTATCAATTGTTCGTATGAGAAAGGCTCAATTATTTGTAACTGATTGAGAAAACTTTTTTAAATATCTATGTACTTGTTTTATTATGCACTTTTATGGTATTTCTTAAATGCCAAATAAAGTATATGATTGATTGACTTCCTGTATGGGTACAAGTTCCAGAATACAGGTATTGTAGCGCATGGCAACCTTTACTAATAGGCCTTATTTTTTCTTTGAATTAATCAAAAAGGCTCTGTGCAATATCTAGTGTTCTAAAGTTTTACCATGAGTAAACGGAAAGGTGTTTTGGGAACTTTGGATGCATTTCTACTTAGGGCGGAGTCATTACTTGCCCATGAAATTGAATTGACCGAAAGGCGCCTCTTCTTGGATCCAGCTAGTTTGCAGATGCATTGTTCACTTGGCTTACCCGCCTCTAATCTGGTGAAAAATGCACAAATGTGCCTGCCTGCAGCACTTAAAATGTCCATTGACGAATCTCAAGATGTGCCTTTAAGTGCTCCACGTGTTTCCTCTATGAAACTTTAAGAACAATTAACTAGTGAGGTTTCTGCATCACCCTGTATAGTAACAAGAGCACGAACCTCCAAATCACTTGAGGGAAGGAAGGCAGCAGAAACGTTAGTAAAACTTAAAAGGGGTGCTGATGCTCAAAAAGCCAAGAATACTAAGGCTTCATATTCTGCTACTCGTACCAACAAAGATAACGCCCATGTTACATTAAAAACGAAACAAACAAACTCCATTGGTACGCAAACGGATGAAATCCTTGATGCAATCCCCTGCCTCCAATACCTTTATCAGTTCATAACAGTACAGGGGATGTTGATACTATTACCTATGATATAGCTGTGAACTCTGTACTGGGGAATGTGTTAACTCGTGTACATGACTTAATTGATAAGAAATTGACCCTTTTATAGGAAGCCCTCGGGAGGTCTTATCATTTGGGTAAAAATTACAATATCAATTAATATAACTCAGCTGGATTTTCCTTCTCATGACTTAGTTGGAGTAAAGATCCTAATACAAGATAAAACTGAACTATACATAATAAACAGCTATAGCAGACCATGTGCAGCCAGTAAAGAATCTTTGGTGATAGACCAATTGGATCAATTTTTATGTTCCACTAGCTTACCCGTTGCGCGTTGCTGCGATCTCAGAAGAAAGGAAATTTAAGGAAACTTGTTATGATAACATTCAATTTACATTGTGTCATTTTTATTGAAACTTATTCATTTAAATATGGAAAACATTTTAAAGTGTTGTTTTAACTCTGTTTATTTATTCGAGTGCTTGTGGATACACGTTTTTTTTCCCGTCTGGTGCGTACACAAATAAATCAGAAGGTTTTCTGACGCGTGAGCTGGCCACATACAGTTGTCCATGTGATAAGCACGGATTCTCCAAATCTAGTAGCACCGTAAACTGTAAACGTTCAGTATTGGCAAGATTATGAGGGCCCTAGGGGGCCGATATTTAACACATTTTTCTTCTTTTTTTGTTTTTGCCAGAAACCTTCGCGGGATCAGATGAATGGTGTAGTAATGCATACAGGACAAACAGACATACTTTCGTTTTTATATATATATAGATTAATTCAAGGACAATGGTAATTGTGACGGGTGACTTTAATCGCAAATTTGAACCGGTAGTCGGGCTTGGAAATATCTTTGAGGAAGAAGATATGGTAAACAATATTTCCTTACTGGAAAGTAGCCCGGTAGTTTCCTGCACAGTTGCAGTAGCACAGTTAATAAGATTAGTTTCGGGACATGGACTACGGGCTTTTAATGGTCGACTCCCATCTGATAGCCTGAATGCTGCCACATTCAGGAGGAACAACTGTAAGAGTTGTATTGATTATATACTGGTTTCCATTGGCCTTTGGCCAATTCTGCTTGATATGGAAGTAGAGAATAGAGCTGACAGCGACCACATTCCCTTATGTTTGACACTAGTAGCTCACTTGTTCAAACCAATATCTCTAAATAATGACAATATCAACTCTGTGTCATTGAGCCAGTATTAAGTAATAATCGTTGGGCCTTAAAATGGCCCTCAATAAGGGGAAATGACTAGGCTATGAAGCAGATTTATGACACTTCTTCTGATACCATTCTCCCGTATATGGATCTGCCTGCCTCGGACCTTCCAATTATTGATATATATCTGGCACTGGTGGATGCACCGACTCCAATTTTGAGTAAGATTCCTAAAGAGTGTAAAAATGGCAAAACTTAAACATGCAATTCAGATAACCCTTGGTACAATAGAAAGTGTCGTGAGGCAAAAAAGTATCTGATTTTGGCCACAAAATCTAGAAATGAAGTCATCTTAAGGGAGAAAAGAAACAAGTATAAGAAACTGCTGCTACAATCTAAGAAAGATTGGGATGACAATATATGGACTGAGCTGATTAGTGCAGTTAAAGCCAAGGACCATTTTGGTTTCTGGCGTTTGATTTCAAAAGGAAGTAAGGTGGGAAGATGCAGCAAGGACCGCTTTTTGGATGCCAATACATGGGTCAGCTACTTCTTCCGCCTTTATTCAATATCTATGAATGATATAGATTTTAATATGCACGATTATGTGGTGCACCCAAATATAGCTCCTTTACATTTTAGCTTGGAAGACACTTTGGCGGCAATGGATGCAGTAAAGCCAGGAAAAGCACCAGGCCCAGACAAGATACTAGGAGACCTATTAAGGCATGATAAGGAGGTCTGGGACCTTACATTATTCTTCTCTGTAACTCAGTTGCCGCGGGTGCACCAATTCCAGGATCATAGAAAGGGGCTGAAATCACTACTATTTTAAAACAGGAAATCGCCAAGACCCTTCACATTATCGACCAATTAGCTTAATAGATGTTTTACAAATAATATATGCTCGACAGATTTTAATTAAACTAAACGATTGGATTGAGGAGAATAGCATTTTATCAAAATAACAAGCTGGATTCTGACCTAAAATAAGCACAATTGACCAGGTCTTTAGATTCCTCTGCATGTGTTGGAGATATACAGTCCTGAAACAGGGCCATCTGTATACTGCTTTTGTTGACTTGAAGCCCGCCTTCGAGCTTCTCCCTAGAAATCTTCTCTGGAAATCCCTAAGAAAGCAAGGGGTACCAGGGCAAATATTTATGCAAATTATAAGATTACATGAAGAAAACTTTGCAAGGGTTAGGTGGGGTCCAAGGGGGGGAAGGTAACTGAACCTATCAAAGTAAGGAGAGGCGTAAGGCAAGATGTGTGCGGGCGTCCACCCTATTTTCACTGTATGTGAATGATATTCCTGAATATCTATTGGGCTGCAAACATGATTCTCCCAATTTAGGGGGAGCGCAAGTACCCACACTCCTATTTACAGACAACACTATTCTGATATCGCAAACTCCAAAAGGCCTACAATCTCTATTAGATACTTTTGATGCATATTGAGAAACTAAGGGCGTGGAAATTAACTCTAGCAAAACCAAATACATAGCAATGAATCCACATAAGTTTTTTAGAAAGAATTTAACAGTAAAAATTCAGAAGCTAGAGTGTGTACATGATTTTAATTATTTATGTGTAACCTTGGATGCAAAATGAACTGGAAACTACAACTAGATAGAAGTAAAAGCATTCTACTCCAAAACTATCGATAATCAGGAAACAGGAGAGTAGCACATCCAAAGCGGTATCCCCTGCCCTCGAATTATATAAATGTAGGGAACAATCAGCATCTCTGTACCGGGCAGAGTTATGGGGGCCCTCAAGCAACAATACCTTTATGGTGGGAGAAAACAAGATTTTTAGGAAACTACTATGCCTTCCAATCCGTACACCATTAGTACCTATTGTGATGGATCTGGATGTGCGTCGTATGGAACATCAGGCAATTTTAAGACCATTATTATACTGAGTGCGCCTATGGTCAACAGAAGAGCTTGTATACTATAAAACAGGGGTTGAGGACATTTTAAAGTCTAATCTTGGGACAAGCTTGTTGTGGCTTAAACACATTAAATGCTGGTTCCATACATTAGGTCTACAGCACTTTTGGGAAGAACCGGCTTTATTATCCATGACCTTTTGGGCACACATCCAAGATAGCCCGTCCCATAGCTCTAGTACTGGCACACTAACATCAAGGTTCCTTCTCATGAAATCAACTTGAAGCTTTGAGACCTTCTTAGATGAGGTGCTGCCACAGTTAGCAAAATCGCTATGCATGAAATTTCAATATAGTGTCTTGCAAATTAATTCTAACTCTTCGAAATGGGCTCGCACACACGACGAAGAAGACACTGAGTGCTGTTTACTGTGCCAAAACGGTGCAAAAGAAAATGACTTACATTTGCTCTTCTGTTGCCCAGCATATGCAAAACCTATACCAATATGTCGTTTACTTGGTACTAGGTCTTGTTATGAAGCTGAAAGAATATTAAGGACTGACACTTCACAAAAGGTCGTTTTCAGCATCAGTAGGTATTTATTTGGTGTGGGTTTGGTAAGAGAAAGGAAGGCTTGCAATTTTAATCTATCATACCGGGAACACTACCATTCCTTTCCATTATTTTTGTACTTGCACCTTACATTTATAGAAGTGTCATTATACTTATATTGTGTTGGCAAGCTGCTATTTAATAGGAAACTTTTGCAAGTTATGCTAAGTATATATGTTGTATTCAAAGTACTTGAAGAAGAGTTTTAAACATATGTTATTAAGATTTGAGCACTCTCGGTTAACACAATGAATTTTGCTGTAACTCTCCAATAGGTTTTAACTGTTCATCTTACTTAAATGTTAATTGTTTTTATATGTTTTAATTGATGAGAAAGGTCAGTATTGGAAATATGAATTTTAATACTTGTGAGATGATCTGACGAATCCTTGAAATGTTTTACTGCCATATTGCATAAACTGTGTGTACATCTTTTATGTTTTTTTTAACCGAAATAAAGATCAAATTGAATTGAAAGCATAAGATTGGTACACCACTCATAAGAAGCAACCATTAATGCCAACCTTTTCAACTTTGCTTTCAGGGATATTCAGGCAGAAAATAAATCACAACCTTCCTTTCATATTTGACTTATATTATACAACTTCTGAATGGTCAGCATAGTTAACCCTTTCTAAAACTTATTTAAAGAAAGCCCAATTTGATAGGGGTTTTGGGCGGCTTTGTTGATCTGCTGCAATACTCAGCACGGCCCGTGCAACTTTGCAGCAGATTCGTGAATCTATTTGGGAGTTTTTTAAACTCCCATATAGTACTCTCATTGTACTACGAGTTTCCATCTACATGTTACTTTATAAAATAGTACTGGTTTAGAAAATAACTCCTCCATAATAAGAAAGGTGTGTAAACAGCTCTACTTTTACTTTTTAAAGTACAGTCTCTTCAGAACCCTTCCCCTCACATTGTTTTTTAGCTCAGTTTCCATAGCAACCCTCTTTGGAACACTCTCTGGTACCACTAGGTCACAAAGTTCACAACACTTTCTGTGAGCAGCAAAATAACTTAAAGTTCCATTGTAGCAGGTGCAGTTGACTGTTTGAAAATTTAAGCATAGTCAAAATAGCATACATTTAAAAAAAATCCAAAGCCAATCACAGATCTACTTACTTTCTGCTGAAAATCCCTACCTATTTACACCATCAAATGAAATATCTTCTTTTGTAAACCAGATGCTTCACAACATTTCAACTGCCTTTTTTTATTTTGTAAACTGTCTCATTCAGCATAATCCTTCTCCTGTATGCTACTCGCCTTTTCTTCAAAATGGTTAGAGTATGGGTTGTGGGTCATAGCTTTGTGATTTGGGACAGAGTGTGATAGAAACAGTGGAATTGAAAGGGCCTTGGGTCTGCCAAATGTGGACATTCATTGGGTTGGCCAGAGAGGATTAAAGTGGCATCAATTGCTGCCTTTGGTTGAAAGCATTACAGATTGCCAACATCCAGACCTCATGATTGTGCACTGTGGTGGCAGTGACCTAGGCACTCTAACTGGGGTAAGACTGGAAATCCTAAAGGAGGATACCTTTGGTCAAGTAAAGGCACTTTTCCCTCACACTGCCTTGGCATTCTCCAACACTTGCCAAAGGCAGAAGTGGGACAGGTCAACTGAATCCTGTAGACAATCGAAGAAACATGAATAAAACTGTTTCTGCATTCCTCAGAGACCACAACATGGGCTAAGTATACCACAATATTGAATGCTTTGACATGGGCAGTACATATAGAAATTATGGCGTTCAGAGATAGGCAACAGGGTGTACCTCACCAAATTGAAAGACAGCATTATGTTTTATGTGTACTTATCATCTACTCATCATAAACACAAAGGCTGTTTTTAGAGCCACCCATTTTCCCCAAACACTGCCTTGGCATTCTCCATCCCATGCCAAAGGCGAATTGGGAGAGGTCAACTGAATCCTGAAGACAATCGAGGAAACGTGAATAAAATTGTTTCTGCATGCCTCAGAGACCACAACATGGGCTAAATATGCCACGATATTGTATGCTTTGACATGGGCAGTATATATAGAAATTATGACATTCAGAGAAAGGCAACCGGGTGTTTCTCACCAAATTGAAAGACAGCATTTCTGTTTTATGTGTACTTATCATCTACTCACCATAAACACAAAGGCTGTTTTTAGAGCCACCCTTTTCCACAAACACTGGTTCTTCTTCTTTTAAAAACCTTTCTTTAAAACTTTTCTCAACTCTGCAGATACGTTGCGATTCCACAAACTAAAAGCACACATTCAATACAAGCCAGTGCATTCAGGATTCACTTGTATGGGTTTGTGAGTGATTTGTATGACTGTATATGTGGTCTGTGGATGGGTGGGTGGGTAAGTTTTTGTGTGGGTCTGTAAGTGTCTCTGTGGGTCTATGAGTGGGTGTGTGAGTGTAGGTCTGTGAGTGGAGGTGTGAGTGTCTCTATAGGTCTGTGAGTGGGGGTGTGAGTGTCTCTAGGAGTCTGTGCGTTGGTGTGTGAGGGGCTGTGTGACTGGGTATGTGAGTCTGTGGGTGTCTGTGTGGGTCTGTGAGTGGGTGTGTGTCTCTGTAAGTGTCTCTGTGGGTCTGTTAGTGTGTGTGTGTGTCTCTCTGGGCCTGTAAGTGTCTGTGTGGGTCTTTGAGTGGGTATGTGATTTTCCATGTGGGTGGGTGTCTCTCTCTGTGGGTCTGAGGGACGTTCGTGGTGTGTGACTGTGTGTGTGAATGTCTGTGAGTCTGTGAGTGGGTGTTTTCTGAGGGTCTCTCTGGGCCTGTGAGTTGGTGTGAGAGTGTCATATTTAATTTAACTTTAATAATTATAAGGTTATAGTTAGAGTGTTATTTACAATTTATCCACCACCTTCAAATTATAAATAGCACACCTCGTTAGAGACTCTTTTCAGCTTGCTTACCAGAAAACAGTAACTATAGCTTGCCACTCTACCGTGCTGTTTGTTGTGACCAATGATGTCATTTGAGAAGTTCTAAGTGTTATGAATTCTCTGAGTTTACATGCAAAGAGTGATGTAGTATGCAAGTGTATAACCAGTGCATGAAAAAGCCATGAATTATAGTTTATGTACTGTGGTGAGTTAAATGAGAAGACTGTGTTCATAGGTGCATTTCTTAAACAAATTTGAATTGGTGCAAAAATTATAATTTAAAGTTATATTGCATTTTAAGTTGGGTATGCATAGAAAGACTAACGTATTTCTAACTGGAAATTATCCTTAGCCTTTGTTTTTTTTTCATTGTATATTAATAGTTTTTATTTTTTAATAAAACTGTATTTTTAATCGTAGTGTGGAGTGTCCTAAAGTGAAGTGTTGTACCGTACAGAGAAGCAGAGTGTCATAGAGCCCAGTGCTGAAGTGTGGAATAGAGTTGAAAATTGGACACTAAAATGTACCACCAACTCAACTACCACACTTCTGATAGGGAATCCCCCAGTTAGGCCAGACCAACCCGATTGGGTCATGAGACAGCCTAACCACAATTCTGGCATTGTACTCTTCAATATCCCGCTGATTAATAATACACATCAAATGTCGCGCACCATCTCTATATTATCATGGAACATTGCGGGGCTGAGAAATAGAGGTGATGTCCCTGAATGGAATAAATTAATAGAAAAACATGATATATGTGCTTTTCAGGAAACTTGGGCAATTGACCTGCTTTTTCATCCAGGTTATTTAAATTATTGCATTCCTGCTACCCAGGGTGCTAGGGGCCACCCATCAGAGGGCCTCACAATTTGGATCAAGTAAGATATAGGTCTTAAAATCCAAGTCCTATCCTTTGATTCCAATGACATTCTTGCACTTATGGTGTCGCTTGGGCCTCAAGGTACTTGTGCAATAATGAATGTATATGCCAGAGGCTTGGATGGGGGATGAACATCAGAAACCATTAATGCCCTACGTTGACTGTTAGATACCTTCCCTGGGGATTCTGGTGTTGTAGTTGTTGATAATCTGAACACCACTTTTGAACTGCTCGATAATGAAGTGAATGACCTAGCAAGGGAAGAGGATGAATACTGGGTATTCCCAGCACTGGAATTCAACCAGATTAAACAATGGACTGAGGCCGCAACCCAACAGAAAGCACTGTGTCTGGAGCATGACATTAGGGCAGCAAATGGCCGATCCATCTCAGATAGACAAGGTTCAGATACCTTCAATAATCACTATGATTCCAGCTGCCGTGACTATCTCCTAGTCTGCTTGAATTTTTAGGAACACCTTTGAGGATATGACCATACAGGCACACATAGAGAGCGATCTCTAGCACCGGCTATTCTACCTACAGCGAGTGATCTATTAGTCTCTAACTATATGCGCCAATTTAAATTGCCTAAATTCCTAACCTGTCCAGAAACACTAATCTTTATAAGCAGTGAGCTCAAACGTACAACTAAATTGATGGAGACATGCCATCTTACACCTGAATAGTCCAAAGAATTCCCAGAGATGCACAACTCATTTTTTTCAAAGATATGCTGTCACTTTCAAAAATAGAGCAAGTCCAAGATGAAATATACCCTGCCTAAATATCAATGGTACAACCATGAGTGCAGAAGTGCACATAAAACTCTTGGTGAGGCAATCAAGTCGGGGTTTGGGGATATAGTGAGAACTGCTAGATCAATATACAAGAAAACCATTCAAACCACCAATATATCCTGGGACGAGGACAGGTGCTTGGAATTAAAGTCCGCCAGTGATGGTAAAAACTCCAAACGGTTTTCGAATGTGGTTAAATAGGGCAGGGAAGGAGTAGCATACCCACCCGATAACCACGTTGACAATGATGCGTGAGTTAATTTTTTTGTCGCTCAATATGCAGAGGAAGAAGTTGAAGATGGGGTACCATCCTTGATCTACTACTTTCCCTCTGCTACGGTTTTTGAGGAGGTAGATTTTAGTTGCGGATTCAGGTCCCTAACTGGTGGTAGGGCACCAGGCCTACACTGCATTAATTCAAATTAGCTGCCAAAAGCCACAAAGCGCCAATCATGGTTATCTGGTTCTGTTGGACCAGGTCCCAGTTGAAAGTTAATGGCGACTGCTAATTGCTGGACAGCTGTGACCATCACTGAGGCATGGGCCTTCACTGGGCCCTCTCTGGGGCTTCCAATATCCACGTGGCCCAAGTCCCCCTCTGGGACTTCTAAAAGACAAATTTGGTCCCATTGCACTCCACTGTGCCGCCCACGGACTGCGGGGAGAAGAGCTGGCGCCTAGTAGTAACTGGGTAGCCCCCCTCCTTCCCAGGTCTCCACTATTAGAACACTGCCCCCACGGTGCACATCATTCTGCAGGAAACCCCTCACTCACCGGGGCTATATTGCTGCTCTCTGCCTCCTCCCATCTGCGGCGTGGAAGCACGTGGCTCCTCCTGGTCCCGGCTTCTGGTCACGCGGAACACTGCTTGCTGGGCAGGGGGACCCCTGGGACTCCGGCGCTCTCCGGCTCTTCTCCTGCTCGCCAGTGCTGGATGGGCTCCCACCTGGTTTCTCCACAGGACCTCTCCTCACTTTACCCGGGCCCCCTCCTGGAACCCGGGACTTCCAAGTGGAGCCCGCGAGGCTCAGGACTTCCGTGCTGTGGCCCCGCCCACAACCAGGCAGGCCCGCCTGGCTTTCGCGTCGGGCCGCGAGCAGCGGCAGGGATCTCCTTGGTAGCGCCACAGTGTGGGGTGGGCACCCGTCGCATCAAAATCGCCCACATAACACATGGCGGGGTGGGCACCCGCAAAAGAAGCACAAAAGTGGTGCAGGCTCCAGCGAGGTAAAAGAATAAGCAGTGGCGGGTTTGGCACCGGCTCTCAACACACAACTGCAGGGGTGGGCTCCTCCTCAGAGGAGCACCAGCGGCACTCCCAAAAATAGTGCAAATGCGGGGTAGGCTCCCTCTTGGCTCCAGTGCAGGGTAGGGGGGGCTAATCCCCATGCCAGGATTCCCTTGAGGTACCCTTGAAGCACAGTGCTGCAGGCCAAAGCCCAAAATGCTCCTCTTCAGGGAAAAACCAAGTGCCACAAAATGCTAAGTCCATCAGGGTCCATGGGGCATAGCTGGGCCCAGGGGTCCAGCACACAGGGCCCTACAGCAGGGAAGCAAGCCCCCATGGTGGCTCCTCCTGGGCCCCAGCAGCAGCCATCCCCAGCAGTCCAGAAACAGCACACCATACATGGGGTCACAGCCCCTATGATTATACTCCCTTTCTCTTTGTCTGCACAGCCCAGGGCTTGGGGGAACTAGTCCCAACTGGTTCTGGAGCACCCTGTTCACCAAACTCCTCTCCCCTATTGTTAGGTGGGTGCTTGTCAGCAGACACACCACAGGGGGCGGAGCCAGCATTCACTAGGGCAGGCCCCATCCTATTCAGGGACCAGGGATTTCTCCTCCCACCACTCCAAGTGTAGATGTCCCATTCAGCCTAGCGCTAACTCACCCTGACCCTCTTTAAGCCACACACACCTCACCAGCCCCTTTCACTCAAAAGCCAGACATGCAATTCACATCAGGCAGGCAGAAACATAGCACACAGAAATGCCAACTTCTAAAAGTGGCATTTCAAAAATGGTCATAATAAATCTGCGCACACCATTGTGTAGCATTTATTCTTACTATTTCAAACATACCAAACTTGACCACGCTGTGCCTCTCATACCAGGAATTACCACAGACACACTTATCCACAATGCATTCCTAATTGAGGACAGGCCAATCTCACCACATGTACACAGAGAGCGCACACACTTTACTCTGGACTACAGTGCTAAAGTGCCCAGAGACCTAAAACCACCAACACCAGGCTACAAATTAGAATAACTTGCATCATGAGCAATTGCAGCATTGAATAAACCAGCACTTAATAAGAGTACCCCTCTAGAACTTTATTCCTCTTTCAAGTGTACGGCAAGCTCTTCATCTTGGTTAAGCCCCCCGAATCTTAGTTCGAAAGTCTATGATGTATTTAGACTCCCTTTGTCTCAGTTTCTAGACTCTGTCCCCCCTCCCCCCTCCCCCTCTCGGGTTCCTATGAATCTGTTCCAGGATAACGAATCCCAAATGGGATGATTTAGAAAAGTGCTTTTCATAGAAATGACGTGCTACTGAATATTTTGGATAATTATTGGTGATGGCTCTGCTGTGCTCTAACATGCATTTTTTCGCCATGAGTGTAGTGCTGCCAATTTATCAGAGTTTGCAGGGGCATTCAATGGCATATAAGGCATATAGAACTGCAGGTGAGAAACTGAGATATAGTTTTGCTGACACCATTATAAATAGCCTGGTTATGAAATGTACTATTCCTGCAAGCCTTACAGTGGCATCAGGGAAAGAAACCACTAAGACTATGTTCATATCTGTTCAGAGAGATGGTGATGTCACTATGCATGAACAAATCCCTAATTTTTTTACCTCTTCTGTACGTTATACTGGGTCTCTCAGGGATGGTGTCACCAATGTTATCACGTTTAAAAATATCCCAGTTTTTAGAATGCCTTCGCTATCCCTGGAGTCTGAATTGTACATCATGATCATTCTCGTACTGTCCTCTCCTGTGTCTATAGACACTGTGTTGATTTCAGAGATGGTCTGGGCTCTGTCCCTCCGATCAGCCCTTTCTCTGGCCTTCCTGAGCAACCAGTTAGGATATCCCCTTGCCCTGAAGCGTTCAACCATAGCATTGCCTTTTTGCTGATACTCTTCTTCAGTATTACAGTTTCTCTCTGCCCTCAGCAGCTCACCATTGGCGATGCTCCACTTGAGAGCCTCCGGATGGCTGCTGAGGGCGTGAAGTATATTGTTGCCTGTGCCGGATTTCCTGAATAGGGCCGAATGTACTCGATTTTTTGCTTGCTTTGAAGGCTTACATCGAGATATTCAGCTTTTTTTTACTGATGCTGCCAGTGAGTACAATATTGCGATCATTGATATTGAGTTTCTTTATAAACTCACTGGCTTCCTGTTCAGAACCTCTCCAGATAATGAACAGGTTGTCGATGTACTGTAGCCACATCAACACATGCTCAAAATACAAGGCATAGTCGAGGTTGGAAAATATGCCCTCTTCCCAGCGCCCCATGAACAAATTGGCAAAGCTGGGAGCAAAGCATGATCCCATAATTGTCTGTCTGTATCGGGTACCATTGAACATAAAGATGTTATTCGTCAAGCAATATTCTGTCATGTCAAGAAGCATCTGACTGTGATCACGGAATCTCACTGGTCTGGTATTGAGATAGTAAGAACATGCATCTAAACCCTGTTGGTAATCAATGATGGTGTATAAAGAATGTACATCTAGGGTGATGAACAGAGAGTCATCATCCCACTGCAAGTCTTGAATTATATATAGGAAATCTTTGGTATCCCTGATGTAACTGGGTAGTTTGGTGACATAATCCATGAAGAAATGATCCACATATTTGGATACATGTTCTGCTACACTCCTCCTCGGACGCCTACAATCGGACGCCCAGGTGGTCTTATGGGGGTCCTTATGTAACTTCAGTACTAAGTATAGTACTGGAAGTATGGGGTGATCTTTCTTGAGGTAGCAGAACTCTCCCCATTCCAAAATCCCTCTCTCCTTCCACATGGTTATTTTGTCCCAATACTATAGTTGTATATGTCCATGGAAATTGGCAGATGGAACTTGGTGTCATCTAGCTGTCTTAATGCTTCAGCCATATATTGTTCTCTATCTAAGATGACGACATTGTCATCCGTCCTGCGGATAAAGGTGGCAATGTCTTCATCTTCAGTAAGTGTGTTGAGTGCCTGTCTTAGATCGTATATAAGATTCCTGTCACCTTTGTTGGCCCTGTGGGATCTATGTCGAAAATTGCTGAACGCCTTGCTGACACGAAATGTGTCAATGTTGTAATGGGGTAAAATCTGCAAAAAAAACTTTAACTCAACCCTGGCCTAAAATCAGCAGAAGCAGAGGCATCAGTGGCTATATCTAACTCTTCAAGGACTTGTGTTATACTGGCCTCTTTGTTGGTAACATCATTGTCCTGTTTCAGCAGGACAGGAGGTCCAACCTCCGCCCCAGGACACCAATTGTCAATGCAGGACCACTAAGAGAAAGAGGCAGAGGCAACAGAAGCGCAAATGCGCAAAACAACTTGAATGCCGAAGACCGAGCCGAAAACAAGCAAGCGAAGTAATGAATGCTGAAAATGAGGCATCAATTTTTAATCTAATGCATATTACATTATCCGAAAAAAAGAAAAGAATATCTTAAAGCTAGGCTTGTCATACTGTCCAATAGCAGAATTTGAATATGTCAAGACGAGTGGACATTTTTAAATTCACAAGAGCGCTTCAATTGACAAAATACGTTGCTGTAAATCAAGCCAGCAGTACATCAGTAATTGAAAGTCAACCAGGAAGTCTGCTGGTAAATGATATGAATCTTCTATTGAGTTGAGACAACTGGGGAATGAAAATGAGACCAGTGCATTGAGTACCAGTGCGGATACACAGACTACTATTAACCAAGCCACCAATTTTGTGGCAGAGCAAGGAATTGACATTGTAGGAAGTACTCCAACAAGTTTCAGACCTAGTTCCAGATTTGTACCCATGTCCACCAGAGACTTTGTAAATGTTTTTCAATGAATTGGTGATTAATGATTTGAAAAACCTAGAAAAATATAGCAGTGTGAAACATAAAATTTTGCCACAGCAACAAAAAGAGTATACTGTTCTGGTTTCAAAATTGTCATCTAATAGTAACTGCATAGTACGTAATGCAGATAAAGGTGGGAATGTTGTCCTGTGGGATAAACAGAGCTAGTTAAATGAAGCCTATAAACAACTCAATAACCGTACAGGTTATGTAAGAGTTGCTGAAGAGATTATGAACACCAGTCACACCTCTATAATGTGCAATGACATGAGTGGTACATTCAATGTCTGATTACAGATGAAGAGTTAATGTTTTTAAAAGTTAACAATCATGTAGTGCCAGTGTTCTATCTAATACCTAAGGTGTATGAAAATCTTGAGAATACCCAAGACGTCCTATTATTTCAGCTATAGGCAACGCCCCGGAGAACACATCTAAAATCATAGATTCGTTCCTCTGTCCCTTAGTGAAGCTGCTTACCTCCTACATTCAGGACATGGCTGAATTTTTGAAGAGACTCTATGATTTACCTTGGGAACAAGACCATCTAGTAACCATTGATGTCACCCCCTTGTAAACTAGCATAAGGCAAACAGATGGCCTTATTGCTATTAAGTATTTTGTAGGAAGCAGGCCTATAAAAATCTGGGCGCATACAAGAGGTTGAAAACAATGGTTTCAGTCTACCTTAAAAACAATTACTTCTTCTTTAATGGTGAGTTGTCCATCAAACTTGCGGTACAGCTATGGGCACCTGCTTCGCCCCCAGCTATGCAAATTTGCGGATGCTGTGCCAGGAAGAATGGCAGCACAATATACTGCACTAGCATCGTTTCATCGACGATTTATTCGTCATATGAAAAGGCATGGAAAATTCAGCAAAAGAATTCATTAAAAAACTTCAGGTCAACAACTTAAATTTAAGATTCACAAGTACCATAAGTGCAACATCTGTGAACTTCCTTGACTTAACCATCTATCTTAAAGATGCAAAACTACATACTATGCTGCACCGCAAACCTACTGCAGGAAATAGTTGCTTCACGCAACAGGTTTCCACCCTAACAACGTCCTAAGAAGCATTCCCTATGGGGAATGTCTTAGAACATTTCGTAATTGTAGTGAGCAAGATGTCTTAGATAAAAATCGGAGCTGTCAGAAGACCTGCTTTAAAGCAAGAGGGTATACAGAGTACTGTGTACAATCGGCTATATATATAGCTAAAAAAGACAAGGGAGGAAATTATTTTTAATAAAAGCAAAATAAAAGTCTGATGGGGTTACAAGTAATCAGTGCAGAATGATTACCTCATCTAACCAACAATATGTGAAAGTGAGGAATATCCTGTCAAACATTGGCATTTAATTCCCAATTACCCTATACTAAGGAAACTAGTGCAGAGCATTAATAACGTTTAGACGTGTGAGATCCTTAAAACAGGTGCTAGTTAGAAACATGGCTCCAAAGATGCATCTCGTAGCTTCCAACTCTTCCTGGTTGAAACAAAAAGAAGGATTCATAAAATGTACAAAATGCAAGGCCTGTGTGCATGGCAAGAATACCTCAATGTACAGGCCAGGCCTTTCTAAAAGAGAAAAGAAAATTAAAGGCCATTTTACATGCAATTCGGAATTTGCAGTCTATGTGCTTCGGTGCCCATGTGGCATGAAGTACGTGGGCAGCACAATTCTTCCTGTAGATAAGAGTGCTACAGCAACTCATAGCAATTAAGAAAGTCATATCCAGTGGCATTCTATTTTGAGAAACATCATAAAAAAATGTGCAAGGGTAAACCTATTTTGTGATTGATTCTATTCCACCAAATATAAGGGGTGGAGACCGAGAAAAAAAATTAAGGAAGCTTGAATCGTGCTATATATTGAAACTTAACACGAGGCCCTGGTTGGTTTAAATATGGAAGTAGACTTGCACACACATTTGTAAAGCTGCTTTGGTTGTGAAACTATGAATTTTCTAAAATTGTGAAATACGCCTCCCTGAATCTCTGTTTTTAACAGTTTTGGTTTAATTTGTACTTTTGTTTCACTTTTTGAGCACAGCGCACTTTAAATAAGACTGATATATAATATTATGGCATATGATGAAGAACCAATGCCCACTTGGGCGGGATTGACAAAACCAGTTTGCGCTAATTAATCTTGAATGATGCCTTATGTAGATGGGCCCACTTGGGCAGGTAACATGAGACGGTATAGCACTTATAGAAGTGATATTGTTTAAATAGCAATATTGTAACAATATTTTTAGACAGCTGTTATTTAAGCCCACATGGGCCAAATTGCGAGTTTAATCATGGGTTTATTCATGGATTGTCATGACAACAATGGCATAATTGGAATCTAACAAAATAAATGTTATCATATTGTGAGTGTAATTATGTTACAAAAGTGGTAATACTGTAAAGCGCATTAATTATTTAGGAATTTGTAATGGATATTTCGATATTATTATTTGGTTCACCAACGGAAAATGAAATTGGTAACCATTGTGTTTTCACATGCAGATATCGAAAAAACTACCAGTCTGTTTTCTAATACACTTCTTTAGTAGTTTGTCACGTGATACACCACAAGCACGACAATTTAAAATGGTTGAAACTTTGTGAATGGGTTGGTTAGCAAGCCTGCGGGTACAGACGAAACTCGTCCAATCAGCCGACAAATAAACAATTTATTTGTGTCAGAACACAGCGTCGTCATTCCTTGGTGTCCTAGGTTTTTGTTCATTTTAAGCGGACCTTGCTTGGTTGGTTCTTTTCTGGTGACACTGCTCTGGAGTTGCGGCAGCGACAAACATAGGGAGTTGGAATATATATACATCTACAAGAAAGGTTGCACCCTAAGCATGACCCCCCGGGGAGTACCTCTTGAAGAAACGAGGACTGCAGTCAGGACAGCATCAAGCATTTTATTCACAAGTAAGGGCTTTACGCATTTTTAACCTGTAGTCTTTGATTACAAGCCATCTCACTTAGGACAACTGCCAACAAATGTAGAACCACTGCGTGACTTAAATATTCGAGTTTCCACTCAAGTAGGTATATATATATATATATATATATATATATATATATATATATATATATATATGTATATATATATGTATATATATATATATATATATATATATATATTCACAGAAAAAACCATAGGTTATAGTGGATATATAGTTAGGAATTTGCATTTACAAAACCTTGAAAATTCAATGAAAAAACCATTGGTTTTAGGCCATATATAGTTAGGGATTTGCATTTACAAAACCTTATTTTACTCGCATAAAACCATTGAAATTCCATATATAGTTAGATGCGCTAACTATATATCGCGCACCCGCAATCCACTGCTGATGATGTCACATATTACATCATTCATGACATGGTCAGTGACATCACTGATGACAGGTTTTCAGTTTGTACATTCTTCAGGATTTTTTTTCCATCCAAGTCTGATTGAGAGTTTGTAGAAAAATGGCTTCAGATTTTCCACATACTACTCTTCAACATTCTTCCTAAATGTAACAATGTGAAACTCACTAGGAGAACGGCTGTTTCTGTTTCCTTTCAAAATGCTGCCAACAATATTTTCTGAATGGAAGACACCATCTTGTAGCATAAAGGGCCGAAATGGGTTCTGGTCTGGCCGATGGTTGGTGGAGACATTTTGACTATATCTTGGACCTGCCCGGCCTCGCCCAAAATGGCGCCGGTATAAATGGGACTCGTAACTCCTTGCCCGCAAATGTATATCTAGAAAATGTTATTGTAAGTGGCCCTGTCTTATTTTAATTACAAAATGTATGTCCACCGATTCCGCAACTGTTAGACACCTTAGTTCTTGCAACCTAATGGCCCGCTCGTTACGTTCCTCTACAGTGTAAATGTCTCCTCATCATATACGATTTCAGTTTGCTCCGTGGCCGGCCCACGTGGTTATAGGCCCGTATTTGTATACTGACATTTTCACAATAAAGGTTTTTAAAACAAAACACGGTAGTAGTATTTACATTGGTAAAGTTTTTACTTTTAGTCACTGTTTTCGAATCAGTAAAAGGCAAGTGAAATAAAGCAGTCCAATTACATGACGGATAAAAGGTATAATATGTAGGAATGCAGTAAAGATAAATGGTCAAGGGCAGTTGTGTTTTCCACTCCTGCAACATAAAGTGATCGATAAGAATCTGATAATCAGGCGTATCGGCGACTAAGACAGCAGGCCGAGTATCTTTTACTCAACGGCTCCGTCATGGAACGAAGAAACGCCCTTTTTCTCGAAAAAGGAATATATTTTACTTGCAGGACAGTTGTACATTTTCCGGGAAAGTACATTAGCCTGGAATATTATAACATATGTTTTAAAAAAAATAATGTTCGAAAACAATAAAAAGCGTAATTTTTAGGTCATATGACCAAGCTTTTCATCATTAAAATAACAAAAGTAAAATGAACCAATGAAAAGTTTTATTAACAAGTCACATGACCTGTTATGCTTACGTTACGCGCTGCGCGCCGCGCCTCGGATCACTTCCGGGTGCGCTAACGCGGCGCGTCATATAACGCATTACGTGACAACGTAGGTCAAGAATATAGTCAAAATGTCTCCACCAACCAGCGTTCGGAATACAACCCCTTTCAGCAGTCCAAAAAGTTCTGTTAAATGACAACAGAGGGGACAGGCAACAAGAACCATCAGTCAAAGAGGGGAGGGCAAGTTCTTCTCTTCCGGGTCATGTTGGGGCGCTACCGGAACTGATTGAATTGGTAGTCTACAGTGTTTCTGGATGTTTCAGACTAAAGCTGGCGTCAGCATGAGAGCACTTCCATCTCGTAGCTCCGTCGTGGCCATTCCACGAGCAGACATGGCAGCCGCTCCCCACCAGAAGCCTGCGGGAGTCGGAGGCCCCCAAGACTTTTGTAGAATCTTCACGGCTGAGGGGACGCTTTCGAGAATGAGACCCAAGCCCTATCAGGGAAGCGTCCGAGTTCAAAGGTGTCCCAGGGCCATTTTAGTGGACCAGGCCCAAAACCGAAGAGCCGGCCGCCATTTTGAGAGTCCTGTGGCAGCCGCCTATCGCTGCACCGCAAGAGCGGGAGCAACTCAACTACATGATGAGCGAGACGCTGTAGTCGCAAGAGCGGGCGGTAAACAGCTGAATGGCGGAAGAGGCACAGTGTAGCAAAAGCGGGCGGAATGGCAACTGAAACGGTAAAGGGGCGCCCCACTACAGCGTGTCTTCAGGTCAAACGGATTGTGGGACAAGGTCCAGAATTGAAGAGTCATCAAAAGGCAAAAAGTTCCGCCGGACCCCGGGAGCCGGCCGCCTATGTCGGGGGCGATCTCAGGCTACACCAGTGCTATAAGACTTGGGGAGGGTGTCGGAGCCAAGCGTCTTCTCCGAGTCCATGGCCATTACACCGCCCCTCAGGGGTCTCCGTCAAGCTGTTTAGGAAGGTAACATATCACATTGTTTTCAAATGCAGTCAGGTCCACAAACGACACTCACTTACTTTGAGAATAGTGAAGCTGCAGTAGGTGGAAATAAGCTTCAGACAGTGTTACAAGCACTGCTCAGAACTCTTAACTATGGCACCCAACATCCAGAACTTATGCCATTTGAGAATGGCAGTGACATTGAAGCAACTCAGGGACCAAAACCATTAACGTACTTTCACGTATGAAAATCTTACTTGGGGAGGGGGCAGGAGCGAAGCGCCCCCTCCCAGTTCGCGCTACCACACCGTATGTTGAAAATCTTAAGCCATCGTTCTACAAAGTCAACCAACCTTGGATGGAAAAATCTAGAAAAATGTACAAACTGAAAACCAGTTTTGGTCTGCATAGCATCAGTAGCAACGCTTGCTATCAGAGTGCATGAGTTTCATGCTCGATCGATTGAGCTAGCCGGATCGGGCAATAAAAAGTATAAAATAGTTATGTAAATAGTTATTTAATAAAATGTTTTACCCTGTTTCTTTGCTGGTGTGTTGTCTATATTTTTAATATTTGCATAGGGTTTGTCGTTATTTTGGGCGGGGTGGGTGACGGAAACTGAAAACCAATTTTTGTCTGTATAGCATCAACAGCAACGCTTAAGTCAGCTTTGTGTCAAGCCGCCATTTTCATTCAATCAATAGCGTCCCCCTGCACACATTCAGGGACCTGGTCGTGTCTTCAGATGAAACGGATTGTAGGAAAAGAAGCAGAAAGGAAAAGGAAAAAAGTTCTGCCGGACCTCTGGAGCCGGCCGCCTATGTCATGTGCGACCTTTGGCCACACCAGGGCAATAGTGAAGCTGCAGCAGGTGCAAATAAGCTTCAGACAGTCTTACAAGCACTGCTCAGAACTCTCAACTATGGCACTCAACATCCAGGACTTGCCATTCGGATCTTGGCGCCTTGTGCTGGTTCCGACCTATTCACACATCGGTCCACTGCTGACATCACCTCATAAGCCAACGGGGCACCCCACGCCGACTTTCGGCGCAGCATTGTAGGATGGCCACACCAGTGCGGCAACTTGCTGGACACAACCTCGGTGCCATCCGGATCTCGGTGCGTTCGACTCACTGTACCGCAAGAGTGACCGCAACTCAGCTGGACACGCCGTCTTTCGGCGCAGCATTGTAGGATGGCCACACCAGTGCGGCAATTTGCTGGACACCACCTCGGTGCCATCCGGATCTCGGCGCGTTCGAGTCACTGTACCGCAAGAGTGACCGCAACTCAGCTGGACACGCCGTCTTTCGGCGCAGCATTGTAGGATGGCCACACCAGTGCGGCAATTTGCTGGACACCACCTCGGTGCCATCCGGATCTCGGCGCGTTCGAGTCACTGTACCGCAAGAGTGACCGCAACTCAGCTGGACACGCCGTCTTTCGGCGCAGCATTGTAGGATGGCCACACCAGTGCGGCAATTTGCTGGACACCACCTCGGTGCCATCCGGATCTCGACGCGTTGTGCTGCCTTCGGCCTATTCGCACATCGGTCCGCTACTGACGCCGCCTCACGTGCCAACGGATTTTCTACGCTTTTTCTAGCCCTATGCCGCATAACAGGTCATGTGACTTGTTTATAAAACTTTTCATTGGTTCATTTTACTTTTGGTTTCCTAAAGATGGAAGGCTTGGTCATATGACCTAAAAATAACACTTTTCATTAGTTTAGAACATTTTTTTTTCCCAAACGATGAAAGCCCCACCTTGTTTCTGGATCATTCAGACTGAAGCTGGCGTCAGCATGAGAGCACCACCATCTCGTGGCTCCGTCGTGGTCATTCCGCGAGCAATCATGGCAGCCGCTCCCCACCGGAAGCCTGCGGGAGTCGAGGGCCCCCAAGACTTGTGTAGAATCTTCACGGCTGAGGGGACGCTTTTCGAGAATGGAGCCCAAGCCCTAGCAGGCAAGCGTCCGAGTTCCAAGGTGTCCCAGGGCCATTTTAGTGGACCAGGCCCAAAACCGAAGAGCCGTCCGCCATTTTAAGAGTCATGTGGCAGCCGCCTATCGCTGCACTGCAAGAGTGGGAGCAACTCAACAACATGGTGAGCGAGACGCTGTAGCCGCAAGAGCGGGCGCAACTCAGCTGGATGGCCGCCACCTGGGGAGGCCCGTTCACGCCGCCTCCCCCACGCCCCCCCCCCCCGGGCCGCCGCACGCCAATTTTCGGAGCAGCATTGTAGGATACCAAAACCAGTGCGGCAGTTTACTGGACATCACCTGGGTGCCATCAACATCTCAGCGCGTTCTGCTGCCTTGGGACTATTCGCACAACAGACCGCTACTGACGAGGCCTCCCCCCGCACCACCCGGGACGCCCCACGCCAATTTTCGGAGCAGCATTGTAGGATCCCAAAACCAGTGCGGCACCCAGGCGACATCGCCTGGGTGCCGTCCAGAACTCTGCACGTTGTGCTGCCTTGGGACTATTCGCACAAAAGACAGCTTCTGACCATTGTTGCTTTTTTGGGTGAAAAATGTTTAAATGTTTTTACAGTTTTTGTTCCGTTCATTATAGTTAAAAGTTAATAAAGTTTTAAAATCTAACTTTGTTGGAGTGCTATATATGTTTAAAAAATCGGGTGAATGGGGCCTTGAATCGGGTTATTGTCATGTGTGGGCTTTGCAAGTGTACTGCTACAAGATCGGACATTTCAAACTCAAATGCACGTTCTTTTTCTTACCTTTCCGAAGCATGGAGCGCAATAGCAGGCAGAGAAAGGGTGATGCACGTGTTGAACACTGCCTGGCCTGGCAAGTTGCTGGCAGTGCCCCCCCCGCCCGCTCCTGAAAGAGGGCACACACACACCGCCGCCCCGAGTACTTCACAAATCTTTAAAAGACCATGCGCTTGTTCATGAGGCTTAAATGGTTTATCACCCCTTCTAGAACCCCTGCATCGACCCTCTGACGTTTCCTGGAAGAATTAGCACGTAACACAATACCAAGCCCTGTCAGCTGAAACCCCCGAGAAATCATGGGGCATATTATCAAGGGGGTTTATTTCCGCTTTTTTGGCTTTAAAAGCCAAAAAAAAAAGAGATAAAATTATCTCCCTATTACCAAGCTGTCGCTAACACCAGTTAGTGACAGCTAAAAGGAGATAGCGACCATCTTGGGCCCCGCTTTGCATATCAGTGATATTTATCACTAATGACATGCAAAGTGGGCGTGCCAAGATTTTAGCGACTGGAAACAGTCCCTAACCATCGCTATCTCCTATTACCAACTTTTGGAGATATTCGCGCTAAGCAATGTCTTGAAAATGGACTGGTTTTTGGGGTAACTACACACCCGAAATAACAAAAACAAGGAACAAATAGTATTGGACTAAGAACAGCTTGTTTTAGCACCGCCCATTGGAGGGAATAAAAAATGGCATGCCTGTTTGCACCACAGATCCCACAATGCACCTGTAAAGGATTCCATTAGAGGAAGGACAACAAACAAAGTATAAAAGAACTGTGAATGCAAGCAGCATGTTTGGTGCAGGCTTACCTCTGAAGAAGTTCTAGTAAGAACGAAATGCATTAGGAAATTGCCTCATGCTGTTCCAAAAGAAATAAAGCGGCGAAAAGTTACGTGTGCGGCTCGTTTTCTGTCCTGTTGGGGAGAAGTGTGGAGATAATTATCGGCTTGGTTCTGCCGAAGAGCGACGCACCACCATAAGAGCGCCATCACCGCCCGACTCTGAACCACCTGTGTTGCTCATGAAAATGTTAGGGCGATGCGGTGCCGCCGAAGACTGGCTTCGGCACTGGACCCAGACAATGTCTTGAAAATGGACTGGTTTTTGGGGTAACTACACACCCGAAATAACAAAAACAAGGAACAAATAGTATTGGACTAAGAACAGCTTGTTTTAGCACCGCCCATTGGAGGGAATAAAAAATGGCATGCCTGTTTGCACCACAGATCCCACAATGCACCTGTAAAGGATTCCATTAGAGGAAGGACAACAAACAAAGTATAAAAGAACTGTGAATGCAAGCAGCATGTTTGGTGCAGGCTTACCTCTGAAGAAGTTCTAGTAAGAACGAAATGCATTAGGAAATTGCCTCATGCTGTTCCAAAAGAAATAAAGCGGCGAAAAGTAAGTTACGTGTGCGGCTCGTTTTCTGTCCTGTTGGGGAGAAGTGTGGAGATATATATATATATATGTATATATGTATGTATACATTACCTACTGGCGGTCACCAGTAGGTAGTTATAGTTAGGACCTATTTTCCATAGGAAATCCACAACATTCCATTTGCAATAACTTTGGCGCCGGATGATGAATCTTTACGAATTTTTCAAAACTCGTGGGGCCCTCTGGTCCGCTCCTATCCTGAAAGTTTGCAGGTGATTCGTCACGCGAGGGCCGAGAAAAAAGTGAGGGTCCTAAAACGTGTTTTCCCCATGCAATTTCCCATAGGAACCTTTAGTCGCTGCTACAGCCCGAACTGCTGAACGGAATAACAAAGAGGTAGTCCTTGGTTCAGACTCATGCCTTTTTGTTAAATGGTGTAAATCTGCTCAGTAGTTTCTTAGATATTAAAGGAAAAAAACATATATATCTGGGCAGAGCCTAACAACACATCTCATCGTGAGATCTTATTGGCTGTCGGCACTTAATCCAAGAAGTGTTTGCAGCCATCTTGGGACCAATATACATGCTAGCACCTCATTAAAAAGCATTTCAGTTAATAGAAGGTTTTAAGACTTTAGTTACATTATTAATCATTTATTGATGGTACCATACTCATTTTAGGAATTGTGGTGTGTTCGAAGGTGATTTTACCATGTGAAAAAGCCTTCTGCTGGGATATCATGAATAATGTTTGAGAGAAAACTATTTTCTCATGCTTTTCCCACAGAGGTTTGCAAGGTGATCTGTAAGCTAAACTGAAAGCATATTTTCTGTAAATTCACATTATCTTTCTCAGTCATGTGAGAATGAAGTCTGACCTTCTCAGTAAAACATGTACATCCAACAAGGGCAGAGACTGTCAGTTGATTCCTTTGTGTTCTACTGCAGCTTCTAAAGAACAACTCAAGTGCTAACAGCCTTACTTATGACAAAACTATAGCACACCTGAAGCCATCTTGATTGGAATAAAGTGGTAACTCTTATAACATTTCATTTAAAAAGGAAAAAAAATGAGGGGTTTCATTTTGGCATAGACCGTATGATTAGTGCTGCAGACAGAAACATTATGGCACATTTTGAGTGACTTCTCAAATCCTCTTTTATTTCATAAAAAATATTCTGACATGCACACTGAAACATGTACTCTCAATACCAGCAGCAGGCTTCTGTGGTGAGCAGTAGCTTTACTACAGTGATCTAATGAGCAACTAGAGTGCTAACATTCTAAATTTATGGCATATGTGTGACACATCTGAATGCCTTCTTGTTGAAACCAATGTAAAAAACTGAAAGTATTTCCTACTGAGGAGACCGTAGTAAATGAGGAAATTAGGAAACTTCACAACAAACAAGTCTCCCAAGATGGACGCCAGAGACAAGAGAGCCCAAATGTAGAACAAATATCACCCAGATGTAGCCCAAGTATAGCCCAATGACAGAATGTCCCAGAGTTTTCTAAAGAACAGCTAGAGCGCTAACAGTCTTACTTATGACAAACGTATGGAACACCTGAAGCCGTCTTGAGTGGAATAAAGTGGTAACACTTATAACATTTAATTGTCAAAGGAACAAAATGAGGGGATTCATTTTGCCATAGAAATTATCATTAGTGCTGCAGAAAGAAATATTAGGGCACATTTTGACTTCTCAAATCCTCTTCTATTTAATTAAAAAATTCTAACATGCAGACTGAAACATGCACTTTGAATACCAGCAACAGACTTCCCTGGTGAGCAGTAGCTTTACTACAGTGATCTAATGAGCAACTAGAGTGAGTCGCGGACTGGTCACATACCAATCGCGCACATCACGTAATCTTAAATGTATATGATGTAACTGAAAAACACACAGTCGTCTCACACCGTATGCGGATCCTTCACTACTTTTCTAAAATGGCTGCTAGAATCCGCGCACCCACCGTGATGTGTATGCTTTGGGTGCGCGACTCAGAAAAACATTTTGATTTTTTTTTTTAAAGAAAATTAAACAATATTTCAGTTTGATTTTTAATTTTTTTTTTCAATTTTCAGAAAAATATGTTATTTAAATAATAAACTATTTCTAAATAAACAGTTACAAAAGTGTAGAAAATCGGTACAAAAAAACTGGTAAATTTGCTGATAAAACCATACATTTCAGAGACGTTATAGTTAGAAATTAGCATTTAAAAAAGCTTTAAAATTCACTGAAAAAACCATAGGTTTCAGAGACGTTATAGTTAGAAATCAGCATTTAAAAAACCTTAGAAATTCACAGAAAAAACTATAGGTTTCATGGATGTTCTAGTTAGCTGGACATTTCTCTCGTACAAAACCATAGAAATTCCACATATTATGTCATTCATGACATGGTCAGTGACATTACTGAGATGTCATCAGGGATGTCACTGACCATGTCATGAATGATGTAATATGTGACATCCTCAGCAGTGCATTGCGGGCGCGCGGGTTATAGTTAGCAGAACGAACTATAACGGAGGAATTTCTATGGTTTTGTACGAGTGAAATGTCCAGCTAACTATAATAAACCTGAAACCTATGTTTTTTTCTGTGAATATATATATATATATATATATATATATATATATATATATATATATATAGATAGATAGATAGATAGATAGATAGATAGATAGATATAGACATATATGAATATCTATCTATCCCAATCCTCAATGGGTCCTTCCAAAATCCTCGATCCGTGGAAGGTGGTTTGCAAGCCGGCATAGATTGCCAGTATTATCCTAAATATATATATATTTGCTTATAATTTTAGTACTCTTTGCCACACTTGAGTGAATTTTAACAGACATTCATTTTTCATTTTTCCAATCTTTATTTCGACCATTTGGTCATAAAAGATACACATACAATAAAATCACATAAACTCTGTCGAATTTTGATAAAACATCAATACATGATTTAAGATCAACACAGACAATAAAAACAGTTATTAAGAATTGAAGCGAATCTAAAGTCTACCCAGCATTTTTTAAAAGGCGATTACGCGTATACCAAACATTCGTAAAGAATTTGGAAAGTGCAAAAACAGTTGGGCCGGAAACATCGGATTTTAAAATCCTGTACATAGGTGTGTATTCCCTGCCACCCAAATTCTTAATCAAGGGAAGCAGCCAATGCTTTCTGGCTGCTTTGTAGGCTGGGCAGAAAAAGACCACGTGTAAGTCATTTTCCTCTTTATCATCGCAAAGAGGACAGTACTTGGTGGAAGGGACTTTTGACCAGGTACTTGAAAAGGACCGAAAAGGCAATGTACCGTATCTCCACTGGAGAAATAGCTTTCTGGTAAGTATGGGATATATAGGATCGAAAGCCTTCTCAAATCTGTAGAGATCCTTGGTTTGCAGAAATATGGAAGAAAGGGACCCCTCTGTCTGGGTAGCTAAGGCCCTTGCCCTTTTGTGTTCATGATACAAATTCAATATCTTAGTCATTTATTAAAAAAAAATTTTGACAATGTTAAACATCAAATAACTGTGCCACAGAAAAATGTTAAAAAAGAGTGTCAGTATCATGCAACAATGATATACATCTCTTAAGTATATATAATGAACAAATTAAAAACAACAATGATTTAAAAAACCAAGTAGTCGACGCAGCGTTTCGGTTCTTTAAGTTGACACCTTCATCAGGACGCGGTTCTATACAACAGAGAAACATTGGATTACCACCACATATTGCTTTCACAATTCATAAGTGTCCTATCTATTACTACTTTTTACAACTTATATCGTCTTTAGTGACCATCTTCTATTTTTATACCAAAGGAACAATTTTATCACAGGCATAGTTCATTACTATTGTGTGGTGGTTTCTCTTAGAACATCTTTTAGAACAACAATTTAAGTGGCACAAAACACCCGTGGCTACCATATCTCATGAGCTACAAGAAGAGATTTACTAAAAAGAGCTCCATTGGGGCATTAAGTCTATACTTATGATGCAGTGCTGCAACCAAGGTGATTATGCTGCAAGGAAGAATGTGGGAACTTACTTTTAAAAACAGAACGAACTCGTGTTGTCTTCCTCTATTATCAATTGAAGGAGACAATTCATGGTAGAATGTCACATGAAATCGATTGTAATGGTTTTAAAGGGGAATCCCTTTATATCTGAAAACATATATAAGAGCTTCCATTACATGAAGTCTATATATATATCAGCACATTTTAATTTGATTGTACATGTTTGTGCAAGGACCATTTGTACAGTAAGTTACCTGAACGTTTAAAAGAAGTTTTCATTCAATGAAGGAAAAAGGAGCCACCGATATATAGGACAGTTTCTTTCAAATGGCTTCCTTGGGGAAATAAGACGGGGAATCCCAATTAGTTCCCGGAATGGTCTAATAATTTACAACTCCTACATCAATCATTTGAAAAAAGAACTCACCCCTATCAATGAGGTACCAACGAAAAAATGAAGCACGTGACTGGATGGCGTCAGGCTGTTTTCGTTCAGTGGTGATAGTTTCCTTGTCACTGTTCTTAGAGGGTTTTTTTTAAAACATTCACCTCTCTACAGGAGACATGCAATAAAGAAGCGTTTATAAATTAACCGCTATATTGAAGGCTAGCACCTTTATTAAGACAATTATCTATAGCTTGAAACTGTGGTCTGCTGGATATAATTTTTACCAAAATCAGCTAAACCTCGGGTTTTTTGGGTTCTTCATGGTCGCTTTCATAGTGCATTCTACATGAAGAACCCTATTTTAGCATTCGCATTGCTATTAGTGAGGATTCGCGCTACTCTCTCCTTCTTTAAAAACGCATTTTCTATGTATGTGCCATTACCTGTGTTGGATGGACATTTGTTAAACACTAACATTTGGAACGCACCCTCTCACTATTACTCCATTACTGGGTACTTATCAGTGGTATCTTTAGTACTTAACTTTATAAATATGGGCGGTTTAACTGTCTCAATTGAAGAACCCCCTTAATTGGTTTGTTATTCACCAAAAGTAAAATGCACGCTACGCAATTATCAAAGGCTGGCTATTACAGAAGGAAGGAAAAGAGTGCATCCTACCCATCTCCCCTAACGCTGGATGTGCTTAGCGTTGCCTCATATCTATCGGCGGGGGTACACGCTTACCTTTTTATCGGGATTCGGCCTCCCTGCTCCTATTTTCGCTTCAGATTCATCGGGTAGGTAGTCCCCATGCCCGCACCTATGTATATTTAAAGGGAAATATTCGCGCCGAATCTTGCAAGTCTCGCGAGATCTCGAGCGTTATTAGCACGTCATATTAGATGCGCCGTAATTTAGAGAACTACCAGAGTAGTTCTCGCGCCAAATCTTGCAAGTCTCGCGAGATCTCGAGCGTTATTAGCTCGTCATATTGGCTGCGCTGTAATTTAGAGAACTACCTGAGTAGTTCAACAATAGAAGTAAACAAAGCATTCGTAATTAAAATCTGACCTTAATCCTTTTTCAACATAGGTCATTTGATATAGATTATAGCATTATATTAGCTGAAGTATATGCTCCAAGGCGTATTATTTAGTATCGCAACGTGCAACAGACTATCAAGCTAATTTTCGGACAAAATTGTTCTAGTTTGTCCTCCGTCATATTTCGCGGGGCTAAACCGGTAATTAGGGTCTTATTGTCTGCATAGTTCCGGTATTATTTTAAATGACCAACGGGGATGGTTTCTTGCTATAATCTAATTTATACACAGCAATACTGCCTCTATCAGCTAAGGATTCGTGTTGCCCTAGTTATTACTAAGCCATCTTATAACGTGTCTAACCATGTTTATTCCTGAAAGACACTGAAACATCAAAACCTATTGACATATAATGTCTTAGTGGAGAGGTTTGTAACGGCTATATCTTTTTTTGTTTTTTATTTTCTTGTTTATCTAAAGGTTGCTATTTACCTGGAGACTATTCAGAGTATCCTTGTAAGTCACATATCATCGAGAGCGGGAACCAAGTGTATTGGCTGGATGTTTCTATAACAACAGTCGTTCCCAGTCCTCTTTATTATTCAATCCGATTCTTACGGTATTGAATCGGGACATGAAAAATTGTTCACGCTTTTTTCTTTTAAGGTCAATATCGCCACCTCTGAGATTCATTTGGATACTCTCCAAGCCGCACCAGGCAATCTCATTAATTGTATGGTTGGCCTCCTGCCAATGTTCAGTTAGGGGTGCTCCTCGTTTCTTCGTACGAATCGCTGATTTATGTTCAGTTATTCGTAGTCGTATTTCACGACTGGTTTCTCCTACATACATCAGGTTACATGGGCATCTGATTGCATAGATGAGGTTTTTAGACCTGCAGTTCATGAACGAGTTTATCCTGTGTTTTATCTTATTATGTTCTATACAATCTCCCTTCATGATGTTTCCACAATTGCAGCAGTTGCCGCAAGGAAATGTTCCAGTAGGAAGGGGTGCATTGTTAATGCTTCGTTGGGTAGTATTAGATATCTCTCTATATGTATGAACCAGGCTTTTTTTAATGGTTGGGTTACGTCTGAATGCAAACATTGGTTTGGCTACTCTCTCTTTATTCGGTTTATTGATCAATTTCCAATTCCGATTTATTATATTTTTAATTTTGTTACTGATGCTACTGTAGTTGCTCACAAAGATTAAGCGTTTTTCTTCTTGCACGTTATCTTTTTTAGAAAAAAGGTTCTCCCTATTATAGTATTTGGCTCGCTTGTGGGCATGTTTAATCATACGCTTAGGGTAGCCTCTTTCTACAAATTTTTTAGTTAGTACGGCTGCATGTTTTTCAAAGTCCTTCATACTGCTGCAGTTGCGTTTAAGTCTTAAAAATTGCCCGAAGGGAATGTTATCCTTCTGGCAAGGCGGATGGTAACTGGAATAGTGCAGCATGGTATTCCTGTCTGTCTTTTTTGTAAAAAGCTCCACTTGGAGTCTGTTATCTTCGTGTTTGATAATGATGTCAAGGAATTCGCATTTGTGCGCATCATAGTTTGCTGTAAATTTCAAATTGGGGTCTCCCAAATTTAGCCATAAAATAAATTCATTGAGCATGTCTTGGGATCCTGACCAAATAAAAAAGACATCATCGATATATCTCGACCACTCTGATATGTTTTCATAAAAAGGGGCTGAGGAATTAAAAATGTGAATGTTTTCAAATTGAGATACATAAAGACAGGCCAGGCTGGGAGCGCAGGTGGCTCCCATACTGGTCCCCTTTATTTGCTTATAATATTCTTTATTGAAAATGAAAATATTATTTTTTAGGACGAGGCTAACACAATCAATAATAAAAATTTCTTGTGGATTGAAATCCCTGTCTCTTGGGCAAAGTAGTTCCTTAATCATATTTATTGTGCTATCTTGAGGTATATTTGTATAAAGTGCCTCGATGTCGAGGGTCACTAAATACTGAGTTTCTGGATTGAATGGTAACTGTTCTACCTTCTGAATTATCGCTCCTGTGTCTTTGATATACGCCTGTTGTTTTGTGACGTATGGCTGTAGAAAGACATCAGCGTATTTACTGAGTGGCTCAGTCAGTGAGCCAATACTAGCTACGATGGGCCTCATCGGTGGGTCAAGTATATTTTTATGGACTTTTGGTAGTCCATATAGAGCAGGTGTGGTAGGGTTGTTATTCCATAGAAATCTGTATTCTTCCTCACAAATGGCAGCATCTTCCTTCGCTAGGTCTAGTGTACGTTTAATAACATCTTTTAGTTGGATCCAATCTTGCCTGCTCACTTTTTGATAATGGTCCCTATTATCAAGCATACGGGTCATTTTATCAATATATTGGGTAGTATTCATGATAACAATACTCCCGCCTTTATCGGCAGGTTTAATGGTTAAATCGGGGCAGTTTTCCAGATGTTTAAGGGCCTCTTTCTCCTCTTTACTGAGGTTAAATTGAATCCAATTTTTCTGATCTAGAAGATCCATTACACTTTTTTCTACTATTCTTTCAAAGGCCTCTATGTCCTTATTGGTCTGGCCAATGTGAGGGGTCCATGTTGATTTTGGTTTTAGACCAGATTTATTCGAAGATGGTGTTCTCTCTTTTCCATCAAAGAATGTTTGCAACCTGATCTTTCTAAAAAAGTTTTGTAGATCTCTCTCCACATTAAATCTATCTATTGGGCATGCTATGGCGAAACCTAGACCTTTTTCTAAAAGTTTAGTCTCTGTATCAGTAAGGGTAGTTTCCGAAAGATTAATGATAGGGGCTTTGGTTACTTGTTCCACATTTTCTGACTCCTGGTGTAGGGGCGTTGGTATGCTTGAGGTTGAGGGACATAGTTCCCTCTCCCTCTGCCTCTCCCTCTCTGTTGTCCGTAGGATTGGCGCTGTGCTAAAAAAGGAAGTGTATCCTTTGTATTCCCTGAGGTACCTTCTCTTTCTCTATTGGTGGTTCTACTATCTTCCTGATTCTCTGCCTCTGAGTCCGTACTTGAGTACGATGTATCGAAAAACCTAACTTTTTTATTTCTTTGGAAATTTTGATTTTGATTCTGTTGCCACGGTCTACGGTTGGCAAAGGTCTCTCTCGGGCGGTCATAAAAATCTTTTTGAAGATAGGGATATACATGTTCTGGATTATATTTTTCAACATCTTTCGCAAATTTGTTGCTTTTTTTATTGAAAAGATAATCCCTATAGCTATCAACATCATTC
Source organism: Lissotriton vulgaris (assembly GCF_964263255.1). Classification (NCBI taxonomy): domain Eukaryota; kingdom Metazoa; phylum Chordata; class Amphibia; order Caudata; family Salamandridae; genus Lissotriton; species Lissotriton vulgaris. Next base: position 147,369,598 of record NC_141690.1, on the reverse strand, counting down.
TGAATGTTCATAACTCATGAGATCTGGTAGCCACGGGTGTTTTGTGCCACTTAAATTGTTGTTCTAAAAGATGTTCTAAGAGAAACCACCACACAATAGTAATGAACTATGCCTGTGATAAAATTGTTCCTTTGGTATAAAAATAGAAGATGGTCACTAAAGACGATATAAGTTGTAAAAAGTAGTAATAGATAGGACACTTATGAATTGTGAAAGCAATATGTGGTGGTAATCCAATGTTTCTCTGTTGTATAGAACCGCGTCCTGATGAAGGTGTCAACTTAAAGAACCGAAACGCTGCGTCGACTACTTGGTTTTTTAAATCATTGTTGTTTTTAATTTGTTCATTATATATACTTAAGAGATGTATATCATTGTTGCATGATACTGACACTCTTTTTTAACATTTTTCTGTGGCACAGTTATTTGATGTTTAACATTGTCAAAATTTTTTTTTAATAAATGACTAAGATATTTTATTTGATTGTGTTGAGTATTACAATTTGGTATAAACTGTTATGAGTGGCTTGAAATTGTAAAGATCTCGTGAGCTATAGTGGCATCGTACAGGCAAGTGCTATCCCCCCTTTTTCTATGAATTAGTAAGAGGGACCACCTTGTTTTTCTTCTACTGTTTCCACTCCTCGTCCCTTGATTGGATTTGTGAGGAGACCTCCCTTTCTGCTTTGTACATGATACAAATTCGCCAGGGATCTCTTGGAGATTCTTGGTGCTACATTTGCCGTTTCAGTCCACAATTCAGGGAGCCCCAGATCAGTGCAGGTTGATTGGATGTTTTGGACCCAGGGAATACTGAGCGCCTTGGGGTGATTTAATAGTTCGACCAGTTCCGCCCTATAATCGGCGAGATCATCGCCGCTCCATAGCCTGCGCCAGAAGGCAATGGGTCTTAAACTTATCTCGTCGGCAAGTGGCCGTAGCCCTAAGTCAAGCCTCAGAGGAAGGAGTGGAGTGCTAGGGGGAAGTGCGGCTATCTGTCTTATAAACCTATTTTCTGTGGAAGACAGGTTCCGGCATGGGATGTGGCCCCACAATTCAGCCCCATACATGATCGCCCCCTTGGCCTGGGCCTTGTATATCTGAATTAAGGCCCCCAGTGGGCGATAGGACGAGCCGGTCATCATCCGGGATATACCCCCGGTAATTTGTATTAATTTAAGGTTGGCCCTGCTCTGATGGGGCCCCCAGGTCATAGTTTCGTTGAGCGTCACGCCGAGATATTCAAACGTGGCTACTCTTTCCAGCCGCACTGCTCCCAGTTGGGGATTCGGGCGCTGTTTGGGGCTCGGATTCAATACCATGTATTTAGTTTATGAGGCATTGATTTCCAGCCCTCTATCCTGACAGAAGGCCACAAAGGCATCGAGTATCCTTTGGATGCCCATAGGTGTTTTAGATAGCAACAGTGTGTCGTCCGCGAACATTATTGCGGGCACCCTGTTGCCATTTAATTTGGGAGCATCTGTGTAGTCGGTGGCATTAAGATGGGCGATTACCCCGTTGACGAAGAGGCAAAACAGAGTCGGCGCCAGCACACAGCCCTGTCTTACCCCTCTGCCAACGGGGAATCTATCAGTCAATTCCCCCGACCTCCCACACCTCACCTGGGCATAATTATTATGGTGCAGCCTCTGCAAGGTCAGTAAAATATCTGGTGGTACGCCCATCCCTGCCAAGATGATCCAGAGTTTTCCCCTGGGCACTAGGTCTACGAAAATCGTGTACAAACTACCGCCCTCGAACCTCGCTGTCCTCCAATAGATCAGATTCAGTCTAAAGACCTGGTCCACAGTTGATACCCCTTTCCTAAATCCTGCCTGATAGGGACTGAGGGCGCCCACCTCCTCTATCCATTCCTGAAGCCTGTTCAGGAGAACCCTACCGAACAGCTTCTGTGCTACATCTATCAGGCTAATCGGTCTGTAGTTGGCTGGGAGGAGGGGGGATCCCTTTTTGAAAATTGGGACCACCTCAGCCCCCAGCCAAGTACTAGGGATTTCCATCACACCGAGGATACTGTTAAAAAGAGCAGCGAGGTAAGGCGCCCAGACGGTGGGCTCCTGCTTGAACAGGTCTCCCGGTAGCCCATCCAGTCCGGGCGCCTTCCCCGAAGCCAGACCTGAAATAGCAGCAGTGACCTCACTCAGTGTTATTGGATCCGCCTGAGGGCCCAGCCTCTCCAGGTCAATAGGCGCAGGAAGTTCTCCGAACTCAGCACTATATAGGGACTGGAAGTGGGCCTGCCACACTCCAGGAGCTATATTAGGCTCCACTGCCGAATGGAGACTCCCTGATCCCCCATTCACAATCCTCCAGAACAGGCGTTGATCTTGTATTGCTAGGGCCTTTGTGAGTTCTTCCCACTGGTTTTCCTCCCATTCTATTTTAGCCTGAGCAAGAAGCTTCTTGTCGGCTTGCCTGCATTGCTTAAGGCGTTCCCCTCCTGTGCCCTCCTTAATTACTCCAAGGAGTTCTGTTTTGGCCCGTCTACAAGCTGCATTGTACTATTGTGTTTTACCTTGGCACCTCTCCCTTGGCTTTCGTAAGTTACGAGTGAAGTGGGGTGCCGCAACTTTTATAAGTTCCTCGTGGGCATCAAACAATTTGCTCCTTATGTCTTTTTTATTTGCCACACTGTCAAGGGTCCCAACAATTTCCAGGATGGGAGTAATCTCTGCATAAAGCAGTGGGAATTTATCCTTGTTTGTGAACATATGCTCCCACCTAATTCTTCTCCTACTGTTATCTAGGAGGAGCGTGGGGTGATTCCCTTCCTCAAGGGTCACTGGGGCCTGAGGGCCTGGGTGGACAAGGTCTAACTCGAGGGCATTGTGGTCACTGTCCATCCTGTCTATCACCCTGAAGTCCTGTATTGTTGACCACCTCGCTAGTTGGACCAAGACATAGTCCAAATGAGACTCTCTCCCCCGTCGATTGTAAGTGTTTTTGCTGGGTATATCGGATTTCAATCGCCCATTACACGCTCTGAGTCCAAACCTTAGCGTAAGGGCAGTAATTTGCAGTGCCAGTGGGGTCCAAGCTTTCAGAGATGGCGCATCAACCCATGGCACTGCCCACCTAGCTTCTTCTTCCGATAAGAACCCTTCATGGAGGCCGGGGAGTGGCTCAAAGTGAGAGTTAAAGTCCCCGCCCACCACATAGTATGAATCACTCGACAGTTCAGATAAAAAGTTCGAGAGTTCATCAAAGGTCGGTGATTCCTTTGCCATTCCCATCGGCCTGGAATAGATGTTGACCAGCAGGAGATTAGCTTTGTTTGGCCATGTTAATGAGACCGCAAGGATGTCATCAGAGTTAAATGGGAGCCGTGTGGCCACACAGCCCAAATGAGCAGCAACCCACGTCGTGAGGCCCCCTGATGGGCGGCCTTTGCCTTCCCACCTTGCTGGAATGAAAAATGATGAGTAGCCTTGATGTCCATAGTCCTCTCTGGCCCAGGTTTCCTGGAACATGCATATGTCACCAGTCTCTATGTACTTTGCCCAGGCCGGCTCTTCCAATTTGTTAGCCAATCCCGCAATGTTCCAGGAGATTATCTTCAAATGTTCGGAGGTGGCAGTTGCCATGCCGTGAGTGTTGGAGGAGGTGAATCCAGGCTCCACTTCAGTTGCGGGGCCTGTGGCAGGGGCAGCAAAAGATGTATGTGGCACCGGGGGTCTCGGCGCACCATAGCCCACACGGAAAGGGGCCATAGTTGTCCCCTCAGCAACAACTACTCCATCAGTGGCTAGGTGAAGAGATTCGGTTCTGCCGTGATCTGAAGCAGCTGGATCATTCAGTGGGCCAGAAATTGAACCGGAGGACACAGTGGGGAGTTCCAGGAGGCCACAGGAGCCAGAGACCCCTGGCACTGGCTTACAGACGGTAAGTCAGTCGACCCCATCCAAACCGTTCAGACAATTGAAGCGATTAAAATCGCAAAAGGGTGTGTCCGGCGGTTGGAAGTGCGGGCGTTGTACAAAGCCTTTATGTTTACGTCTGTATTCCACCCTTGTCCAGTCATCATGTATTGGGACCTGGTGCCTGGGAATCGGGGGGAAGAAGAAAGATACTGGGAGGGTCTGTATGGTGGAATCGAGGGATTGGTTCACTCCTCCACAAATGTGTCGAACCGTGCCCGGATCCTTAAAGGTTACCATAATACAGTCCCCCACTATGGTTTTCCTGGTCTTCCCTAGCCATGGGACCCTTCTCACCATGATGATTTCATTATTGAAATGGGATGGCAAGGGTCGATTCCAGTTAAGCCATTTGATTACCTTTTTCTTAAGGGATGGGTAATCCTCGTTTTCCCCTGATCTTAAGTGGGGGGCACCAGCTAAGACCACCATTAATCTATTGGCTTCAGGCGGGAGGTCTGGCCTCCGTGGTCTGGGGGTTGGCCCAACCGGCGTGTGTGGGGGGGCGTGAACCTGATCTTGATGTATTCCAGAGGACTCTGTTTGAGAGCTATGGGGGGCTTGATCCAATGGGTGAGTAGGTCTATTGCTTTGGTTATTGAGCTGTGCCTGGAGTTGGATGGCCATGAGGGGTTGCAAAGGAGGGGCAGGTGGCGGGTTTCTGGGGGGGGCTTTATTGGCATTAGTTGCAGTTTCTACTTTGGAAGGATCCCCAGCAGAGGAATGGGTTCCCACTAGCTTTGTCTGCTTACTTACTAGAGTGTTCAGAGTGGTAAGGGAAGTTTCTAGTAGAGTGAGCCTAATCTCGACTTTTTTTAGGCTGTCGCTAATGGGCTGCAAAAGGGAGCGGAGTAGAAATTCGATGCTCCCCGTGGCAGAGAGTGGAAGGTTTAGGTTCGAAGAAATAACCTCTGGTTCTTTGGTGGTGGCAGTTATACTGGGGTTTGGGGCTTAGGGGGTGGAATGGTAGGCACTATCTCCGTAGGCTTCCCCGGTAGGACGGTGTTAGTGCGTTTCTTGCCAAAGTCAAGATGTGATATTTTGGATTTCCCCCGCCCCCCCACTGTTTTCCGAGCACGTTTACTGGGTGGGGGCCTATGTAACTCCACCACTACGTTTAATTTGGACTTGCTCTTATTAGCCATTTGCATAGGTGGGGTTTGGGTTACCAGGTTAACAGGAGTATGGGTTACCAGGTTGACAGGAGTGTGGGAAAACTCTAGGGGGGCTGGCTCTGTGTTTTTTCCAGGCGCTTTCGCTGGGGTAGAGGGAATTTCCCTTAGTAGGACGGGAAAGTCCTCGAGTGTCGGATTGATTAGACTGCTGGGTGGGGTACCTTCCTCTTGAGTGGTGGGGTAAGGGATGATATCGGTCAAAGGTCTGGTTTTCATAGATTCAATGGAGCGCCTGCGCTCCACCCTACGTTTCTCAAGCGAGCTTTCCTTGTCTGCGTCTCCTTTGGTGGGTTTAAAGTAATTATCCAGAGTCCCAGAGCTAGAGGCGCCATCCCTTGAGGGGGTTTCCCGTGGTGGAGACGAGGGCATTGCCTTGATTGTAATGCAAGGTGGGATCAAGAGAGTGGGCCCAGCCCAGCCTCCTTCGGCCTCTGACAGCCACAGACGGTCCCGCCCTTGTCCCGGGCTTCTCCCGGCGCTCCCGCGCAGCGGGATTACTGGTTGCTTAATAAGGAGTATAAACACAATAGATGGAAGGGGTGGGAGGGGTCGGGGAGAGCGGCCCAGGTGTAGGTCTTCAGGGCTGGCGGGGCTCCTGGGAGATGCAGTCCCAGAGGAGATCACGCACTCGCTCGCAGCCCCGTGGAAGTACTTCCCTCAGAATCCCCTTCAGCGTGCAGCAGGCAAACACTCCTCACGCAGCGGGACCCGCGGAGCGGGTTCCGCAAGAAGTAGAGTGATGGCAGGCAAATCCACAGGAAAACAGCAAAGCGTCCCACTCGCCGACTCAGCGAGAGCAGTTGATAAGGGCTCGGTGGAAGGGTGGGAGGGGTCGGGGAGAGCGGCCCAGGTGTAGGTCTTCAGGGCTGGCGGGGCTCCTGGGAGATGCAGTCCCAGAGGAGCTCACGCACTCGCTCGCAGCCCCGTGGAAGTACTTCCCTCAGAATCCCCTTCAGCGTGCAGCAGGCAAACACTCCTCACGCAGTGGGACCCGCGGAGCGGATTCCGCAAGAAGTAGAGTGATGGCAGGCAAATCCACAGGAAAACAGCAAAGCGTCCCACCAGACATTCACTATGTTTAGCTCATGCTGATTCATCAAGGTGGGCATAGTTAAAAGGAGGTTAAAAATTGATACTATTTCATAAATCCGCATGAACTTTGTCAAACTTATAGTATGTTTAGGTTTCAGTTCACATGCCACGTTTTAAGAGGCTCAATCAGGATAAAGCAACATTTTAATGGGGGTGCAGAATATTTTTGGTTTTTCTAATACCTTTGTGTCTTAATACAGATCCTCACAGAGTTTGCACTACCTTGCCATGTTTAGCTTGCTCTTGATAGAGAGTAATTGGGTTACTAGAACCTCAATTCTTGTCAGGGTGAGGCACAAGCAAACCCCCAAAATTAACCTGTGCTCAACCCTCTGGCAGCTATGCACAGAGCAGTCAGATTTAACTTTGAGGCAATGTGCATAGTATTTATGCAGCACTTCAAACAGTAATAAACAAAACACAAAACTAATCCCATACCAGTTTAGATTAATAGAGCAAAACGTAATAAATAAATCAACACCAGATTTGCAACAATCCAACCAGTAGAACCTGAGATATGCAAGTTTAAAGATTTCAGTGAAAATAACACCAAAAAAAACTGTGGATATCTGGTCGCGCTGGACTGGGACATAGTCACAAGTTCTGGCCGACCGTGATGGAGTGTTGGCCAGCAACAGGGACCCAGCTAGGTCAGCTGATCAAGAGTACTTTAAATCCAGTTAGTGGAGCATTTTGAGGTCCCGAGTCAAAGTGATGTGTTGCTGCTGAGGAGTTGCAAGGTTGTGATGTGAGGTCCTGTGTGTTTGTTGAGATCCCATTAACAAGGGCTTGTGATGGAAAGTCCAGCATTGAGCATGCATTGTGCAGTCAAGGCGATGTGCCATTTTTGAGGAGCTGCGTGGCTGCAATGCGAGAATCTGTGTTGGTTCAGAGAAGAGATTTTCAATGTGAGGACCTGCACCGGGAAGGCATTTTGAAGCTGCAGTTTCGATGCATGCTGCAAAGTGGATGCAGAGTCCTTGAGCTGTGAAAATTCTCATAGCAGAGGTGGTGCGTCAGTTCTGGTCTGGATTGCTCCATGCAACAGTGATGATGCTTCGGTTTTGCTGGGTCCACAGATGGGCTGGCTGAGCTCCTTCAGGCCGACTTCCAAGGCTTGCGGACAGTGGTAGCACTACTTGGCAGGGTAGGACTTACAGATGCTGGATTAAAGGTTTTTGGAGCATTCTGTCACTGAGGCATTAGTCAGGGGGCCAGTCAACTAGTCCTTGTAGTTACTCTGGGTCCTGGGTTCAACAGATACAGGTACAATCTTTCTCACCTAGGGTAGAGGACCCCAGGTCAGCGCAGCATGCAGCACTCCTTTTTCAGCAGCAGTCAAGAGGGACAGTGCTTTCAGCAGCCTAGCAGTCCTTCTACTTGGCAGAGTATCCACAGGACCAGAAGTGTACTTACGTTTTGGTTTCTCAAGTCCAATATTTATACTATGTGCCTACTTTGAAGTGGAGGAACCTTCTATAGATTTCCACCCCCTGAAGTGTTGGGCATCCCCTTCCTCTCTGTCCTGGGCCCAGCTTGTCTGGGGTTACATTAGCCTAGTGACAAGCCCCTAGAGACGCAGGCAGATAGTTTGTGATGTACAAGTTCGGTTATCTCAGGTGGCCCATCCTGCCAACACCTATTTACCCTTTGTGCACTCTCTGGGAGCAATACACAAAAAAACAACTGTAGGCTACACCTAGTCATGTGATCCAAGATCAGCCTGGATGCACCAAACGGTTAGGACAAGAAAATGCACACTTCCTAAAAGTGTCATTTTCAGTGTTCTGATTGAAAATCCAACTATTCCTTTAAAGAATGCTTTTAATTACAGTTCCCTAGGCACCAAACTCGACCTGTGTACCTGGTCCCAACTGCAGAGTTAAGTCATCCACTCTTTCCTGAACTTTAGAAGACCTGGAGGCCTGAATGATGTTTCTTGGATGTCCTGCTTAATCCTTTAAAACAGTGTGATAGTGACATCAGTCTCTGAGAAATATACATATGCACATGTGGCAAAATGCTTAATATGTGTAAATACATGAACAATTGCATAAGAAAACATTTATAGAGTTGGATAGATCACAAATTGTATCATATATAGTTCATGAATGGTATTTTCCTTTATGCTATTTTGTGACAATGGATTTGCAAATGGCAACCACTTATTTGCTCTAGCCTGTAAGCTCGCAAACTAATTATGAATCTGTCACATTTCTGAACATATCATTCAATATTATGTATCACAATTTGGCTACAACATTTACTTAATCAGCTCTTGATTCCCACAATGTAGTGACCACAAGTAACATTAACTTATAATGTTCTACAAGCTGCTATTATACACATATCCAACCAATTTTCATGACTGAGATCACTGTCAAAAGCATATATTTATGGTAATCCTGCCACTTGCTATTTCAATTTGCTCTGTTGATATGTAATCTCAATAGGCCCAAATAGGTGTTTGAATCCCAAAGTAAAATGTAGGTGTTCAATTGCACATATTTTCAAGGATATCACTTCCCTGATGTCTAGAATTAGGAACTCTTTGATTTTGGTTTTATAAAAGATATTTGCTCATACTGAATGCCCATAAGTATGGTGAATTTGAGAGGTCCTGGAATGTTAGTGTGGGATTACTTGCAGATCTTGATCAAATCCCAACAATGTACACGTTTGTGGGTATCCAAAAGCATTTTGCACGTGGATCCTTTCCTTTAAATCTTTGCAAGAGTAAATCTATTAGTGTAGTGAACCTGTGAAAGAATAAGTCCAAGATTGATCAGAATACCACAATATTATTTTCCTCTGGATTAGATACCCGTGGTCAAAGGAAAAACAGTTTCACATTTCAAATTAGCAAACTGTAATGGCTACTTATTTAAGGAGAGAAGTCCTGAAAAATGACTTGGGTTTCAAGGTCCATGACTGCTGGCTCTTGAAGTAGCTACAAGAGATTATTTTTTATTCAAACAGTGTTATTCTTTGAAAGGGGTACAGTAGTAAATAAAACAAAACAACAAAGAATAAAACCTAGAAAGAATGCTTAAGTTCACCACAGTCCATTGCAATTGTTCAGGACTTATTTCAGTCATTCGTTTTTTATCTGCTGTGCCACTCAATATAAAGACTAGCCATATGCAAATCAGTCTTGGTCCTGCTCCAATGGGAATAGTCCAGCCAGAATCTCTAAACCTGTTCCTCTCCAGAGGGAACACAAGCAAGAAAAGACTGGTAGAGCCTATTTGGAGCTAATCAGTAAGGTGCAGCTTGTGTCTTATGGCACCGCAAACATGGAAAATATGTCTGTGGGTACACTTGTCACACTTAGGGCATCTACTGCAACTAGCAATTGAATTCATCTTGGCTACTGGTGATTGGGATCAGTTTACAATGAACTGGTAACGATGCTGTGCTAGCCTGCTTTTAATCCGGAATGTCATATCATCAACCATATTATTCTAATTGTTTACTTCCCCTGAGGAGCCTTTTGTATCTTGCCTCTGCTTGATATTGCTGTCAACCATAATAGTAAGCAGTTGCAAAACTAATCTTGAAGCATTTCTATTGTAGTTAGAAACTAAATATTCAGCAATATTAGAACACTCATCCTGAGTGTCAAATGTATTTTGTAAAACCTAAAACATTAAATGGTAGGGCACGCCTCAATCACTAAATTTTGAACATACTTTGATCTCCAACTGCAATACCAGAGCATTGACGTCTAACACCAATCACCTTAACTGGAAGCAGATTTAAAACATGCCTTATTTATGTGTTTGTAGGGGGATGTCCTCATGGGGCTAGTACGTTATTATCAATAGGTGACAAGTACCACTCACTATCTGCCTCTCAACTTCAAATTATGACAGGGACTATCAAGTATATAAAGGTTATCAATTAAGAGTGTTGATAACTATTAAATCTTTCTCTGCTTGAGGCCCTAGATCTGTGTGATTTATTTTGCGATATATAATTAGTTTGAAACGCATGTTTAAATATTTATGTTACTTCTCATCTCATTTAAGCGAGTGGGCCGAATCTGAATGGGCCTTTTTTGTTAATTTGCCACTTGACTAAATAGACATATTGTTATTGTAAGGATGAGATTCTCCTGCAGCTGTGCAATCCCCACTACTTTTGCTCCTGTCTTAGTTGTTTTGTATCCGTTTGATGAGATTCTGTACCCAAGTTATACCTTGAACTGGAAACTGGTACTCTACCAGTACACCTCTTCTGTGTGCCCTGAAATGGTCACCCCCCCCCCCATTGGCCTCCTCACTCTGTAATCTCAGGGCTGATACCTTAATTGAGACTATCTTGACATGTTCTGCCTGGTGGAAGTATATTCGATTTTGGACTCTGGAAAGTGCATCCAAGAGAACTAGCTACTTACCTCCTTGCTAATTAAGTCTCTAGACATGGGGCAGGTGGTGGACCTTTTGGCTTTATTTTTTAAGTATTTGGGAAGTTCACAAACATGACCATAACATTTTGCAATACGTATTGCTGTCATTGGGACATGTGTCCCCAATGGTAGCTGTGTGTACACTATACAGTACATGTTAGCATTACCCTTAGTTATTAACAAATATTTATTTTTGTAGGAGTGAGATTTGGAAAATGGAGGACGGATGCTTTTCAAAGAGGACATTGCTACGCCCCACTTCTTTCTCAGCTAGTTCATTGTTTCCAGGCTTGACTGAAGGGAAATTACAAGGTACCCTGCCAGACTAGCCATCTGCAAGATATATCTGACCATCAGCACTTAGAAAGTTACTGTTGCAATAAATTTGAGAAGAGGACCTTCCCAATAAATTCCCCATGGAGGTAGAGTCTACCCTTCTCTGATTGGTTTGACTTGTAACCTTGTGGAATGATGCTGATTAGCACTGGGTCCTATTTTTAAGGCTTCTCAAGTGCATGTAGGCGGGAGCCCTCCCTCTAGCTTATTTAACAACTTTTGAAAACTGACCTGTATGGACCATTGTACAATTGGTGGCTCAAAAAGGAGGAGCAAGTTGTGCCTATTTCTTTTAGCTAGGAACAAATCTGGATGTCCGTGCAAATGTCCTGCCAGCCTGCTCACCTGTTGCTGCTTACTTTGTTGTGGGGAATCCTCCAGACAATGAAATGTGTCTAGAGCATTATACACAACAAATTGAAGTCCTATTTGCTATTCATTTTAGGGTGGAAGAGAGCCAGCAAAAAAACAAATCCTGCTACAAAAACAGGAAGCAGAGTGGTAATCTGCCTGATGAGCACAAGCTCTCACTTCTCTGCACCACCATTTGATATATATATTCTTTTATTTGGCTCTGCAATGAGTATGCCCCTACGTGAGTTCCATGTTCATGGGCCACTGAAGGCAGGTTTCTTCCTGTTGCCAAGACCAAAATGCGGTGCAAGTGACCATGTGTTGCTTATGCTCCCAATCAATGTGGGACCAGGTTTGGTAGTTTGGATAGTGTGTTCCTATTGGAGGAGGACTAAGGCTCAAGTGTATATGGCAAATTTGTGTCTGATGTGTCTTAGTGTGCAAAAAAATATGGGACTGGGATGTATGTGATCCAGAGTATTTAACAGTGGCTGAGTAAGAATAAAATGGTTTATTATGTGGTGTGGGTGTGTGACCTCCCCATTTAATAAACACACAATTCCGTATTGGATCCAGTCAGGTTAATTTGTAAAACCGTAGTTTGCTCCTGGGTACCTGTGGCTCAGAGAAGTCCGACTTTATCAAAGGAACCCTCACCAATTTATAAAAATAGGATACATTTTTATCTTTAAATAGATACCTAAATGACAAAAATCGATCAGAGGATTCCAAAGATATAAATTAGTAAATGTAAAGGAGGAATAAATTATAGATTTCCACGTGAAGCAACAAATCATTGTAATCTACAGTGGCTTGCAGTTTAGGGTTAGCCACGCCAAGAAACTTGAAAACGACTAGGTAACTCTTGTGGTGACCAACTCCTGCAGGGAGCCTTTTACAGGGTCCTATAATGTCTAAAATCAACTGCTAGATGTATCTCAGTATGGATTTAGAAGGAACCATGGGACTGAGACCGCACTAGTATCTGCAGTCAATAACATCCGTTTCATGGTGAATGCTGGGGAGGCTGCAGCGTTGGTCCTTCTGGACCTATCAGATGCTTTCGATACCATCTTTCCGGCCTGGCTTGTTAGGCAGCTACAGAAACTGGGGGTCACGGACTTGGCACTTAAACTTTTGGCATATTTTCTAAGTGACAGGTCTCTCATGTTTATAGGGGATCACCCCTGGCCTCAAAGCCAAGAAATTAGAGCTAAGGCTGTCCGAACAAGCCTGGAGAAGAGCATACTGCCCCACCCGCAGACAACATTTTATCACTGTACTCAATGAATACAAAGTAGCTATCCTGACTGCCAAGACCGAATACTTTTCTGAGCGCATCCTAGCTGCAGAAAGCCAGTCTCGTGAGATGTTCTCCACCGTCCACGAGCTGGCATCATCGGACAGAACTCTACCCAAGATTCCCCCTCCCAGGTCTTATGCGACTCGCTTAGCGAGTTTTTTATTGAAAAGATAGCCCTCATTAAAGCCAACATCCCCCCCTCCCCTTCTCTCCCCCCCAACCCCCTGACAACAACTGCTTCCTCACTTCCATTCCTCCTCTTACTAGAGAATCCTTGCTCTCTCTGCTCAGCATTGTCAAGTTAGGCTCCCCACTTGACATCGGCCCGGCACACATTCTCCGTCAGGTTTTCTCCGCATGTCCATCCCCCGTCCTCACTCTCCTAAATAATTGCTTTATCTCTGGCACCGTTCTGGTCTCCTTTAAGACCGCCATAATCCTTCCTATATTAAAAAAACCTGGGGCTGACGCTTCCTCCCCGGCAAATTACCGCCCTATATCCCTTTTCCCTTATCTGGGAAAGGTAGCAGAGTCCCATGTCACCCAGGTGCTCAGCTCCTTTATAGAGAACAGCAACTACCTTGCTCCCTGCCAGGCGGGTTTCCGTCCCCGCCATTCCACTGAGAAGGTGGTCATTTCAGTCATGGACCCTCTCAGGGAGGGCCTTGATACTAATATCCCCCAGGCCCTGGTCCTCCTGGATCTGTCCGCCGCTTTTGACACGGTGGACCACTCCATTCTTCTGTCCCGTGTCAAGGCGTCGGGCATAGGGGTGCAGGTTCTAACCTGGATAGGATCCTTCCTGTAGGGCCGTACTCAGGCGGTCCACCTTGCCGAATTTTCGGCCCCGGCTAGCAGGGTGAAATGTGGTGTCCCCCAGGGCTCTTCTCTCTCCACTCTTTTATTTAACCTCTATATCTTTCCTCTTATTTTTGCACTTCAACAAATGGAGGTCACAGTTTACAACTATGCTGATGACCTCCAACTCATCTTTAATTTCTCCTCCTCTTCATCTGATGCCACCAGCTTCCAGTCCGTCTTGCTGTTTATCCGGAGTTGGAGGAACGCAAACCATCTGAAACTCAACCCGGATAAAACAGAGGTGATTCTGACTGGAGGCAGTGGCAACCCCTGTCACCCTCCTTCTGGCCCTCTTCTTTTGGTCTTCCTCCCACCCCTTCCCATTCAGTCAAAACCCTTGGCATCACACTCAATCACCACCTGACACTCCACACCCACATTAGTTCCGTTGTCTCCTCTTGCTTTTTTACTTTACATATTATTAGGAAAGTATCTAGATTTTTCTCTCCCTCTGCACTTAAATTGATTGTTATGGCCATGGTCTTATCCAAGATCGACTACGGGAACATCATCTATAACGGCGCCCGCGCTTATGCACTTCAACGCCTTCAGCTGGTGCAGAACCAGGCAGCTCGCCTGGTGTATGGCCTATCGAAATATCATCACTCTTCCCCCCTTCTCATGGCCCTTCACTGGCTACCAATTAAACAAAGAGCCCTTTTCAAACTTGGCTGTTTCACTTTCCAAGCCCGGGCGGGCACTGCCCCCGCCTTCATTAGCTCTGCTATCACCAACTACAGTCCTGCCAGAGACTTACGTTCCTCCACTAAATCCTTGCTAGTTATCCCCCGTTTCAAGAAAAAACGATCTGGCGGCCAGAAATTTTCGGTACTTGCGCCCACTTTCTGGAACTCCCTTCCCCCCTCCGTCAGATCCTCCCCGTCCTACACTGAGTTTCATAAAGTCCTTAAGACCTTTCTGTTCCAGCAAGTTTTTAACCTATAGCCCCCGACATTCTCCTCAGTTCTGAAATCCTATAGCGCCAAGAAACTGCCTAGTGAATGTGCGCAATACAAATTGTTAAAATTTTTTAAAAACTTCAAATCAGTTTTGCTTGTAGTACATAATGTTTCAATGTGGGGTGCCTCAGGGCTCTTCTTTTAGCCCAAATTGTTCAACTTGCATGTTTCCCCACTGTCAAAACTTATTAGATCTTTTGAGCTCCAAGCATTGTCTTATTTAATTTATTTAGTTTAGCGACAGCTACCACAAACAGAGGTGTCCCGGCACTGATGACACCCAAATCATCGTGTCTATCTCTAAGGACAGGCATGCGGCTGCCACCAATTTTAAAAACTGTATGCAGGCCGTGGCCACATGGATGGAGAAAAACTACTTGCTCACGGAGAAACCAGTTTGGCAGTGGCTTTCCCCTCTCTGTCCGAGAAGCCAACCTGTCTCCTAAAACAAAAGAGCCAGGGCTCTCATGGACAAAAAGGACAGCTTTAACATTTCTCATTGGTCCAAATTCAGTCACAATCATATTAGTATTCAGTTTAGGCCTCTACTTACTCTGTGTCTTACACACATTTATGAGGTTTATTTCAAACTTAACATGCATTGGCAACGTTTGGCTTAAGATAAAAAGAAATGTTTTACAAAAACGGAATATATTCAAGCCATCACGTACATCTGCAGGCCATATGCTTAAAAAATACCATCCTTCATAAATTTAGTGGCCTACCACATCCATCAGATTTAGTAGGCTTCATAGATTTGCAGAGACCAAAAGCCACTAGAAGCAATATGCAATAAGAAGCTTTTTACCTTCATTGGTTAGTGCCTGTGAAATAGGGTTCTTGGAAAAGCGTATTGATGATGGTATTTTCAGAGAATGCCTATGCCAGTTCTGCTGACATTTAATAGCAGAAGACAAATATTAGATGTAGGGCGGATTATTTCCCAAGAGAGAGAATGTCTGATGTTCGAGGAATTGTAAGAACTAAAGACACACTGTCTCCAGCTGGGCTAATTTATTGCAGGGGGATTCCAGCCTGTTCTCCTCATGTGATTGCTACAATGCGTGGTAAACAAAAAGGACAGAGTAAACAAATGCTTTGAGACTGTGCCACTCTGTTCAATGTATTTAACAACAGACTACACTGCAGCGTTGTAATAATGATGAAAATAAGTGCTGCTTGGCTGGGAATAAGAGCAGATTCTGATGAGCTGTTTCAGCTGAACAGCACTCAGCGGCTCCAGGCTGAGATTTGAGCGTGGCCTGGAGGTTTAGGGATCCTCGAGAGACCCTGCGTAGAGCTGTAGGATTTCAGTATGAAATCTGTAGACAATGGAATGCTCCAGGAACATGGTATTGAAAGACAAGTGCTATAAAATACTGATAATATAATGAAATTGGGTTACTTGGTGGGGGGGGGGGGCCCTACTCAAGCAGCAACCACAATCCTTGTCAGGGTGAGGCATAAGCAAACCCCAAATTAACTTGTGCTCAACCCTCTGGTAGCTTGGCACAGAACAGTCAGGCTTAACTTAAGAGGCAATGTACAAATTACTTGTGCTGCACTTCAAACAGTAATAAACTGAATATGCTATACAAAAAAAAATCCCAAACCAATTTAGAAAAAATAGAGCAACATTTAATAAATAGATCAACTCCAAAACAACAAAAATCCAATCAGTAGAACCTAAAATATACAATTTGAAAGATTTAAGTGAAATAGTGCCAAGAAGCCCAAAGCAGCACTCGCAGCTATCTGGTTGTGTGAGTACGGGAGAAAGTCGCAAGTTCAGGCTGACTGCGATGCAGTGGGGATCTGATACAGGGACAGGTTAGTGACACTGAAAAGTTACCCTCTCAGTCCAGCACAAAGAGTCCTGTTTGTGGTGGAGGAAGCTGCAAGCAGCAGGGAAGTGTTGTGGACGATCATTGATATAGCTTAAGAGAAGTCTTGGCATTGAGGACGGTTGTCGCTATAGCACAAATTTTCTGTTACAGTCGTGAATGGTTGGGCTAGAGCTTCGCAGTGGGCCCCCGCGAGTGGTCAATGCTGCAGCCCAAAGGGCTGGGTTGCCGGAACTATGCTTTTGCTGGTAGTGTGAGCAACAAGATTGTGGCGCCAGCGGGCCCTTTCA
Organism: Lissotriton vulgaris; assembly: GCF_964263255.1. Lineage (NCBI taxonomy): Eukaryota > Metazoa > Chordata > Amphibia > Caudata > Salamandridae > Lissotriton > Lissotriton vulgaris. Next base: position 147,353,032 of record NC_141690.1, on the reverse strand, counting down.
TGGAATCAGAGCTTACTTCAGTTGGGTCTGAGTGCTAGTTCAGGTGGCTGGATGTCTATAATGTCCCTGTGGCTCTGATCAAGAGGCCAGCAGACTAGCCCTCAGAGTCACTCTGGAGGTCCTGCGTTCATGTGCAGGTCCAATCCCTCTGACTGAGTCTGGAGGGTAAGTAGGGTGGTAATCCAGTCAGGCAGCAGTCCATTAAATCAGTAGTCCAGGGGAGCAGTGGTCAGCAGAGTGGTAGTCCTTTCAGCACATCATCAGTCCTTCTTCTTGGCAGAGTCTCCATCTGACCAGAAGAGTTGGTGTCTGAGGTCCAAAATGTATACCAGGTAGCTCCTTTGAAGTGGGAGAAGCTTCAAGAGGTTTCCTTTTGAAGTGCATAGGTTTCCTGCCTCTCCTGCCCTAGCTTCCGACTAACTATAGAGGTATGCATCCCTTTGTGTGGAGGGTGGACACAGCCTATTCAAGTGTATATAGGGCTGTGACCAGATCCACCATCCCATGCTGTTAGTGATGGCTCATCGAGGCACACCTAAGCTCTCTATTGTGTGTCTGACTATACAAAGCCCAACTGTCAGCTAAACCTAGTCATGTGACCCAGATACTGGCTGCAGGCACTAAATGGCTTCGGCAGGAAAATTCCTACTTTCTAAAAGTATGAGGATTACTACTTTGTTCCAATCGGGGTTTCAACATTATACTGCAAAGATAACCACTATTGAACTGGATAAACAATAAGCTAAAATTAAAAATTGTGCTCAGCAAACAATGCAGTGCCCAATTAAATGTATAAATCAAGTTTCTTTAATCAAGTTAATTTTGGTCCAAAGGCCAAATTCTTTCTTTCCGTCTTGCCCAGGTAGAATAGCCCACACGGGCACTTAATGGCGTAAATTACAAATTGTGTGTTGTAGGCCGCTGTGTACTTGAAACAGATCTGTTTGCCTGTGTTTGTTAATGGAGCATACCAAGCCATAGATACAGCGTTACCGTACTAGCTGGGATTCAATCTTTCAACGGTCAAATTCATTAAATAATCCCTTTAATCAGGAGCAGATCACAATTTTAATAGTCTGCTGCATGCATCTTCACCCGTCGAGATTAAAACGTTAAGTTCCTTGAACCCACATTTTGTGCTTTAACTGCAACTCACAGGTGTATGCGGGGAGATGCAGTTTCTTTCTCTTTTTTACAAGGAAACAATGGACAAATAAGCACACCTGGTGAGATAATCTGAGATATCGCACTTGCTCTTCTTCTAATCTCGCGTTTTGCACTCCTGTTGTGTCAATGCTGGATAATGCATTCCACTTAGTAACAATAGGTCGGCTACCGCTGCAGGTCGTCACGCACCACGAGTTGTGTTGGGATAACGCATCCGTTCTTTTTTCAGTTCTCGCCCTACTACTCTCTTTCCAGCTACTCTCTTGGGAATCGGTTGGTGACAATCTTTACCATCATTCTCATACATCAAAGACAGATGTCCCTCACAGCATGAGGTTATATGTAATCAGCGGGAAACTTGAAATTGCTGTACTATAAAAAATCTTGTATTTTTGTTTGTTGATGCCCCTGATGAAGGGCTTTTGTATCGGCCCAGAATGCATTGGGTTTAATTGAATTGTTAGCCCATAAGAATGTAATGACCAGCATTCATATGGATGAATTATGTACAAGAATCTCGTCTTTGGAACAAAATCGACTTGATTAAAGAGACTTGATTTACACAGTTCATTGTGTGCTGCATTTTTTGCTGAGTACTGTTTTTGATTTCAGCTTATTGTTTATCCTGTTCAATAGTGTTTATCATTGCATTATAATGTTGAAACCCTGAATTGGAACATAGTAGTGCACACTGTGTCTAGACCATAGGCTCTAGAAATCCTCACAATTTGTATGCTAGGGGCCAGGGTGGAGCCACTTCGCAGAGTGAACACTAAGATTTTTAAAAAAACCTCCCAAAAACATATTTTAACTTCACATAAGCTACAACCTAGATTTGAGTGCAACACAACCCTCATTGCTCTAACTGCTTTCTAAAAGTGGCATTTTCAAAATTGAAAATAAAAATCCGACTTTACTATGAGAGAGGAGTCTTCATTACAAGGCCCAAGACACCAAACATCAACTGGCTACCTGCTCCCATTTGGAAGTTACAGGTTATTACATGTAATACAGGAACTCCAATGTTATCCTAAGGGAGAGGCAGGCCTTTAATTTAGACTTCTTCACTATCAGGACATGTACAACTTAAAGTACATTCCTAGTTAAAATACACTCCACCCTGGCCTCTGGGCTGTCCAGAGCCTACTCTAGGGATGACTTATATTTATTAAACAGGAAGGTTTCGGTACAGTAAAATGTTTCTTTTGCCAGATCAAAGTGCCAGTTTTAAACCTGCACACACAACCTGCAATGGCAGACCTGAGTCATGTTTAGAGGGCTACTTAAGTGGGTGGCATAATCAGTGGGGTGGGCCCACTAGCAAGATTTGAGTTATGGGCCCTTTGTGCAGGTAGTGCCATTTTACTAGAGACTTATAAGTACAATAAATATGGCAGTTGGGTATAAGCCAATTTTACCAGGTGTTAAGGGGAAGCACCTAATATTAATTTGCTCAGAGATGCATCCCAGTAGGCAGTCAGTACCACCATAGCCAACAATTAATGTGGCCCATCTGCCACTTGGATCAGATTTCTGTCCCCAACCCAAGGAAATCACTGCCCATAAGAATAACGGTAAACAGAGGGCACTGACAACTGTCAGTGTCAAGAATTGGGCCCCAGCCCTTCCAGGAATCTCTGAGGTTTCTCAAAGTGGGGACAACAGCACCATGTGTTAGGCACCATACTTCCACTCTCTTTCCCACCTGTCCACGCGTGGTAGCCTGCGGCTGGCCCCTCAGCCCAGGATCTATACCCTAAGGCTAAACATGTGCCTGGCGAGCAATGACTCCCAGGAGGAAAGCACCACCCCCTCAAGGGTGACACTCACCCTCTGTGTCATGTAGCAGTCTGCCTGGTCCTGGTTTCCTTCCCTCTTTCTCTGTGACAGTGCGTGGAGCACCCACAAGTCAGAAGTAGCCCCACCAGTGTCAGTCTTAGGGTGCACTGTTCTCAGAGCTGGCACTGGTCCTCCCACTCTGCACTGTTTACAGCTCCTGGCCCTCCTTCTGGGTCTCTATACTCTCCCCTTGCGAGTGCTACTCCCAGAAAACAGAGCATTAGGGCACCCTGAGTGGGCTCCCCTTTCCTGACACCTGGGGGCCTCATTCCGGAGGATGCAGTCTATGGATATTTGGAGACTAACTATGACTCTTCTCTAAGCCACCTGCCCTCCCCATTCCAGGGAGGCGAGGGCCATGGGGTGGACAAGAACCTGACCCTGGATCCGAGTTATCTTGCACACCTGGCCGGTGTACTGCTCAGGGGAAAACAGACTTTCCACTACCATGGTCTGGGTAGCCCTGGTGTTCCTTTAGAGCCGTGACAGGAATCCCATTCACCTTGATCTGATGAAAGTGATGACTCCCACCTTCAGGGATCACCTACCTACCCTTTGAGTTTACCACCTAATTGAAGTAGATTAGAGCATGATCTCCCTCCTGCCCCCTGGGGACTATCTACACCAAAGCCATATTGCCCACCCCGGTTTGTTTCCTAGCTGGGAATAATCAAAACAAAAGACACACAGTTGATGGACAGAATTCAGAACAAATCAAAACATTCACCACTAGTCAGGAGATTTGGGTTAAATACAACATTCTTTTGCTCACCATTCCACCCCAGTTTAGATCTGGCCATATGAAGATCAATCTTGACCCTGGGCATCATAGGAACAGTCCAGCCCGAACAACCAATCCATGTCTTCGCTGGATCGGAAACAAGCATCCTAGGACCGGTTTTGAGGTTTCACTCCTCATCATCCAGGAGAGCTTCAATCCTGTGGCACACTGAGCCCCGGACCCACGTCTGGGCATACCTGATGCACTTACGGTGAGAAAGTAAAAGACACACAGTTGATGGACAGAATGTAGAACTAATCAAAACATTCCTCCCCAGTCAAGAGATCTGGGTTAAATTCAGCATTCTTTTGCTCACCATGCCAGCCCAGTTTAGACCTGGCCATATGCAAATCAACCTTGACGCTGTTCCTCATGGGAACAGTCCAGCCCGATCTGCCAAGCCAGGTCCTCCCTGGACCAGAAACAAGCATCCTAGGCCTCATCAGCCAGGATAGCTTGAATCCAGTGGCACAGTGAGCCAGTGGCACAGGGACCCACGTCTGGGCCTACCCAGCACACTTAGGGTGAGAAAGCAAAAGGAACACAGTTGTTGGACAGAATGCAGAACAAATCAAAACATTTACCCCCAGTCAAGAGATCTGGGTTAAATACATCATTCTTTTGCTCACTATGCCACCCCAGTTCAGACCTGGCCATATGCAAATCAATCTTGACCCTGGGCCTCATGGGAACAGTCCAGCCCAAACCACCAAGCCAGGTTCTCCCTGGACCGGAAACAAACATCCTAGGACCGGTTTCGGGGTTTCACCCCTCATCTGCCTGGAATGGCATGGTTAGCACAAAAACAATGGATTTAGTCCCAGATCTCTGTACTGGGGTGGAAATATGACATTGTTCTGCATTCTGTCCATCAATTTTCTTTTTGCGTGAATAATAAAAGCAGTGGGTTGGAAATGGCAACTATGAGCCACCGCCGACCAGAACCACCTCCATGTTTCTCGGAAGAGGCATGGGAACCCTTTCATCCCTCCTTACTCTGGAACTTGTCAGGTTCACTTTTAACCTCCTCCTCACCCTGCTCTGCGAGGACCCGAACCACACTTTTTGGGGTCACACCCTGGTATCTTCCTATGGACCCTAATGTTGAGCCTGTGGTCCGCCTCTTTAGCAAGCTCAAAAAGGTTGATGAGAGGCTACACAAAAAAGAACAGCAATGGTTTAACCCAAAAGAATAGTTCTTTTGCAGGTACTGTTGGTGTGTGAAGTAAGTTCTTTATTTCATATATCCTTTAAATACTTAAGGATACAGCCAACGCGTTTCAACCTTCAAGAGGGTTTCTTCAGGGCTGTAAATGCATACAACATGACTCATTTTAAAATCCTATTGAACAATTTAATTTGAGTCAGAAGAACGCTACTAAACAGATAAAGTCAAACCGAACTGTCATGTCCAAAGAATAGAAAAAGCAGAGTCAATGTCAGAAGAAGAACCAACCATGTAGAGTAAAGTTACAGATTTGCGAATTTGTTGTAATCAGTGAAAATCCATCAAAGTAGTGCTTCTAACAAAGAAAGTTTTATGAAGGCGACGTAAAAAAGTTTTTAAAAGATTGAAACTGAAGTGCATCCCAAGTGCATCCCAGGTGCATACCAGAGAATGACATGCCTATCTAGCGCCAGCAACTTGCAAAAGTATTTGAAATTCATTAGTCGATGCACAAGTTCAAAAGGATGACACCGGCGTCCGAGAACGTCACTTGTAATGATTGAGAACCCCAATGACCCCAGGCCTAGATATAGATAGATATCAAACATGCTAAGTATGGTAGGTGCATGGTGAGTGCAGTAAACTAGACACCTGGTCAAAATTATTAATAATTATTAAGTCATTAAAAATAAGGCAGTGTCTCCTAGGCCCTACATAGATAGGGCATAGACCATCAAAAGGCCAATCAATTAGAGGTCGTAGATAATTAAGACATCGCTTAGTAAATAAATGAATCTAGTATAGGCATACCTTAATGAATTCGGTATGTCAAGAAGCCTCAGTGTCCTCCTGAACCCCGGTGTCTCCAAATGGTCAGTATGATTTCCAGTAAGGCGAGGTAAAGGAGATGGAAACTACTAGTTAAAACTAAACGGGTATGTAAGTGGAATATCCATAAGCGAGATGTCATATAGAAGTAACATATGTGGACACACGTATACCCTAACAAAGCAAACCCTAGCCCAAACACAACGGAATCCATAAAATGTAAAAGGTGAAAACAACATTGAGTTCATAAAAAAAATGCAAGGAGCTTCATATATTCCAATTTGGCTGGAAAATGCCAGTACCAACAGCATTAAAACGCAAAGATCAGTATCAGTATCCATGGTCATATAAAACGCAACGATCAGTATCCATGGTCGTATGGCAAAAACATTAATGTCACCATACTTCTGTCCTCTAATTATCCGTAAAGTGCTAGAGAAAGAGTCCTAACAGGCCAAAGTAACTAAGTAGAAAAGCCCATACAATTGGCAATGCGCCTGTCAAGAAAACAGAATCATTCATGCTACCAAAACGAACGACGTACAGAAATGGCCAGTGGCTTTGATAAAAGAGCCCATACGCTTGTCCCAAAAATCAAGCAACCAATATGTACGCAGTCATTCCAAGTACTTACTTCAAGAGTCAAGGTTTATCCCATGTTCGGTATCAGGCAGTAGCGGTTCCACTTGCTTCAGCGTGTATATAGGCAAGTAGGAGGGAGCCGACACGTTCCTCCATAGTGTCCGCGCTATTACCAACGTAGCCAGCGTAACAACCACTTCCAGGTTAGAAAAAGTAGACCGCAAAACGTGAACAGTTTTGCTCTAAGGGCTGCGATCAATTGCTTGCAATCCCGGGGCCAATAAAATCACCACACAATGTGAAAAAGGGAAAAGCTTTATTCCTCCAACCAATTAAGAGATAGACATCCATGCTTCAAGGAGGACATTCTAAAAACCTGCCTACTTATTAATCACCCGGAAGGTGGAATCAGAGCCACACAGTCTTACCTCCCTAAGTTAATACAAACAAATGTGTGTATGCCCAAAATGTGTAAAGCAGTGTCAAGAAAGACAGGATGAAAAATACCAAGAGCCATGTACAGTGAAGTACATTGGACACATAGAGTGGGTGCGAGCGCACGGGAGAGCGAAGGGTGAAGTGCAAATTGACCCAAATAGAGAACAGGTACAAAGATATAGAGGATTCGAGAGAGTCCTATACAAAGAGGTAAATTTAACACAGAGACATGGTTAAATCGCTCATTTTAAGATAAGTATGATTTCCTGAAACAACCGTTAATGACGACATATTCATAGATTCTTTCCTGAGCGTTCAAACCCACTCTATATGTCCAATTTACCTCGCTGTACATAGCTCTTGGTATTTTTCATAATGTCTCCGCTCCAGAGGACCACTACCAATTTCTCATGATGCCCTTTGGATTCAAAAATGCCATGACATCTTCCAGAGGTTGAGGATCCAGGTCCTTGCTGGTATGGAGGCTTCTTCATTAGCAGTTGGAAGGACCACCTTTTTCACCTCCAGGAAGTGCTTCAGGCCCTGCATCGGGCAAGCCTGCCTATCAAGGTACGTAGGTGCCAGATAGGTGTCTGTGATATACTTAGGACACCTGGTGGGCAGGGCTAAGGTACAGCCCATCCAGGGCAAGATAAAGGCTATCATGGCCTGGTAGCCCCCGAAAAATATGGATGGGCGGTAAACTCTTCTCCCCAAGCAGTTTGTGGAGTTTTTGAGAGGCGTGGCAGAGTTTACAGGCACCCACTCCTTTGAGAGCCATGACTCAAGATCATCCCATAATCTGCTCTCGATAGAAACATAGTAGGCATGAGCTCTTTCAGCACAAGACAAATCGCTTGTACACCCACCAGCGACGTAATCAGTTTACCACCAGGAAAAAAGTGCTGCAGGATCCTCCTTGCACCATTTTGTCAGCATGAACCCTGTCATTTTCACAGGCTCCAGTTCTCGCTTGAAGACGTTACCTGCAGCTTTAACTTCATGAACATAGAAGACAGACGTTCCTCTCCATCTTTAGTTTGACCAACCAAGGGCTGAAGCTGGGTGTTTGTTAATTAATGTTAATTTCTGTGTTGAATTTGGGAGTCAATGTTTTATTTAAAGTCCTTGAGGTCTCAAGGTTGTAAAAGAAAGGGTGCCTAATATGCTTCTTTTATGAACATCACATAATGTTTGGTTGACATATATCTTTTACATTATAGATACCCCTGACGAAGGTCATAGACCGAAATGCATTGGGTGAATTTTCATGTGACAAAGGAATTGAGTGTTTCAACAAGCTCGTGAATAAGCCTGGATGGGCAATTCTTGAGTGAATAAATACCATTAATTTAATGGAACAGAGCACCTTTTGACGTGATTGATAAAACTGTGAAACAATATTGAATAAAGAGGATGAATTTTTGAAAAAAATTAATGGTTTACGTGAAATATTTGGATCACATATGTATACAAGGCTGTGCAACTCTTCGCAGATTTGCGAACAGCGCTTCTCAATTTGTTCATTTATTATCTGTGTGCACTGGTATGGAGCACATAAAGAGTGCATGCACGCCAACCTTGAAAAAATATCGGATGTCAAAGAGGATTTTGCCTATAAGGAAAGGGTGTGCTTCAGTTCTAAAAAACTGATGATATTTTTAGAAAGTGGACATTTTTCTGCTCTTACTCCTCTTTGTGCATTACAGCCTGTCTCCAATACACATCTGGTGTGGGTAAAAGCTACACTCTGCATTCGCTCTAGGCATCCTCAAACACAGGAAGGGTGCGTTTGACAGAGACCTCATCTGCATTCATCTGCATTATGATAGCTCCTCCTGGGCAGGTAGCGGGAGGTGGAGCTGACACACCTGAATAGACAGTGTACTATGTCCCACACAAAGTGTGAATTGCTCCCTACAAATAACCTGGCAGACAGGGTTGGATGAAAGGGGACCTGTGCAATTCAAGGGCCTGCTCTGAATTCACCCCTACTTCAAAGCCACATTTGAGTATAGGTACTAATGTTCTGAACATACCAAGACAGTACACTACTGGACCTGTGAAGAACTCTGGCAGGAGTAGACTGCTGTGCTACAATAATTGCCACCTTCCCTGACTGCTGCTCTGAAGGAACTGCTTACTGCTTTGCTCAGCTGCACTGCTGCCTCCTGATCTCTGCCCCTGTTGAGGACAAGTACTGTGGACCCACCTCGCTTGAACCCAGAGTGTCTTCAATGGCTTGCTGACTTGCTCTCTGTTCTGAAGTCTCAGGGCCATCAAAGGATTCCTTCAACGCTGCAACAGCACTTGGACTCTTCCATCTGAGAGTCCTGCCCTACCAAGTGGTGCCAATTCAGCCCTGGGCCATTGAAAGGTGACTTCTGCTGTACAGAACCAGCAAAACCGATGCAGAGACTACTTTGTACGATCGGAACCGACACATTGCCCATCGACCCCAATGCAGGAGCTGATCAACATTGCCTCGACAGACGGAACGGCTTGATGACGATGGATAGTGTGGCTCAACGTTGACACAGAGCTTGCATCATAAAAGAGTTGTCGAAGAAGCCTTCATTGACTGCGCGGATCATCGCCGATGCTTTGCCTCCATCTAAGGGATCTTCGACGATGATGCACCTCCTCGCATGGAGTCTTCGACGTCGACGCTTGCTCCACCCAAGGCACTTTGTCAGCTGGACTCGCCTGAGTCCTGTAGCCGGCTTGCCCTCCATCGCAGTCGGACTGAACTTTGGAGTAACCCCTTAGCGCTGTTGACGTTTAAGCACTATTTTTGGTTTATTCTTTAAAAATCCGTAACTCCAGTTTAATGTATTGGATTATTCTCATTATGGTTCAATTTTACTCATAGCATTATTCTCTATTGTTCTAAACCTGTGTGGAGCATTTTTGTGGTATTTTCATTGTGTTACTGTGTTTGTGTGGGTGTGTGTGTTGCATAAATACTTTACACATTGCCTCTTTAGATAACACTGACTCTTCTGTGCCAAGCTACCACAGGGTGAGCACAGGTTATCTTTCAGTCTGTATTTAGTATACCTTGGCTAGGATTGTGGTCCGTACTTGGACAGGGAGCATACCTCTGCCAACCAGAGACCCAATTTCTAACAGACCTGCTAACATGTGTTTTGGATTTTCTGCTAATGTGTTCTTTAATTGTGAAGTCTGTGTACAGACTAAAGCTAAATGACTTAGCGTTCATTGTGAGCTTAGGACTTGACCTTCTGGGTTTATTTTAGAACATTTGGCTTTGTACTCGTGTTATTTGAAAGTGTCAGCAAAGAGGAGGAACACCTTCTTTGTCAACTTGAGCCTTAGGTATGGACTTGATATCTACATCTTCATTTCCCGGAGGCAAATGTTGACTTGGTGGATGACATTGGAACAGAGCTCAATGCTTTCAGTGTTTGAACTATTATGTTGTTTCGATGAGTGTGTCTTTGAGGATTTCCATTAGAGGCTGAAGATAATGGGAGGAAGGATGGAATAGGAGATGGGAGGCTTCTTTGGTCTTGTTGTTCCTATGTGTTTGAGTTGATGATGATTGGTGAGGTCAAATTTTACCCTACGGTTTTGAGCAATAGCATGGTCTGAAGCCTGAATAGAATTCTACAAGGTTGATGAGGGTTGAATTGTAAACAAAGAGGAGAGTTTTAACATCAGATGTAAGCTGGGAGAAGTAACACAGTTTGATGAGTTCATCATGGGGCACATCTATGGGGGGGGGGGTCTTTTGAAAGAGCACTGTTGGTTTTTTTTCGTTCGTCTCGATGGGGTAGTGGTCTGCCCATGGATATAGGGGTTTCTCAATGGATTGTAGTTGATGCGGAGTGGATGAGGTTGTTAGTGCTGACTTTATGTGGGTAGTCCAGGCTGCATGTTGGTTGACATCCGGCGTTTTGAGGAGTGGGTCAAAGGATTACTTCATTGTTGCATTGTTGTAGTCACCAGATGGATTGGAATCTCCAGGGAATATGAGGTTTTTGTGCTGAATGGAGGGGGAGTTGAGATGTATTTTATGAATTAAGTTCTTGCTGAGTCCTGCAGAACTGTTGATCAGATGGAAAGAGGCTGTCTGCAATAAGTGGAGTGGGAGGTGGCAGGTGAAGAGCTCAAATAAATTCAGTGTTGGTGGGTAACTTAGTGTGCAGGACAAGGGGGACTTGTGGATGTCTGAGTCTCTCCTTGTGTTTTACGTCTGCGGTTTAAGTGTTGGATGCTTTTCCTGTTGGAATGAGAAAATGCAAGAAGTATAAACTTAGGTTTGAATCATGTTTCTATGATGGAGAGGAAACCTAGATTGTGCTTTGTGATGATGTCAGCTACATCTGGAATGTGAATTTATCCAGAACATGCATTAATTCCGTGTGTTGCCCAATGAGTGCTGATGAGTTGGATATACTGAGAGGTGTGCGAGGCCTTTCTATGTGTGTAGTATGGGGTTGAAGGTGGGTATATTAAGTGATGTAGTATGTGAGGCACATGGTTGAACTGCTTACCTGAGGGACAGGGTTTCCTGCCCTATGTTCTGCCTGACCAGAGCAGTCCAAACAAGAGATGTCCTTGGGCAGGAACCCGTGACAGTTTTGCAAGACAACAGAGCTACTCAGTTGTTTTGGGTTAATTTTCAAAGACTTCAATAATGTGCAGGGCAGGAGTAGTCCTTTCTAAAAGGTGAGTGTGTAGCGTCAACTTATATTAGGAACTATGTTTGTGAACTCTACCATAGTGTTTCTTGTAACTTTCTTGTTATATTGATCTGGGACATTTGTTGTCAGGCGAAATGAAAATGTCATTCTTGCTTTACTGCATGCATTATTGAGCATCATAAATTAAAGGATTCTGAATGCATATACATACAGTATTATGTTATCATGTAAAACGTCTTCAAACAGCGCATGGGATTTTAGAGTGCTTTGTCATTTAAGAAATAATCTGATTCAGATCTGCATTGAATGGACAGATCCACACTGTGCCGTGCTGAGATTTCGGCATATATTTGATTCCCTTTATGCACTACTGTAATACCCTAGACATCATGAAATGTGCTTGTGAAGGCGTTGAAACAAATCGACAGCGATTAGCATTTCAATGGGAAGCTTTTCGCCCATATCTAAATTTCCATTTAGTGGCTTGTACCACCTCTGAGTTATGGATCTGCATATCTATAGATTTTCTTTTCGGATGTTACTGAACTGAAACAGGATCATCCATTTGCTAATTTGAACGTATTCTAGCTTGGAGTCTCCTAAACCGAAACATTATTAGTCGTTGTGTAAAAAAAAATGGTTTATGATTTAATATCACCCATTTTCTCTGATGGGCATTTCGTGGAGCACGTTTAGATACTGTGTACTTATTAAAGCATTGAAACGTAAGTTGTGATGTGTGTCACACAAAAGCACCATACCTTGGAGGTTGTCTGCCCTTTTATGCTGAATGACAAACTATGATTTTCCCCTGGTCAGTCTGAACACCTCTGATTTGACAGCGGGCTTGAAAGTGAGTTTGATTAGGGAGGCCTCGGCAGCAGGGCCAGCCTGCGACAGGAGAGGAGTTTGCAGCAATAAATGGACTACGCGTCTTTCTATCAGAGAAAGAATGCGGACACGTTTATCTAGGATCCGATCTCTACACGGTCTCCGGTCTTTCTGTGTCTGCCACCTTCAGAACTGACACACCATCTAACACCAGTGCTATTTAAGTTTACAAAGTTGTCTGCCTTTTCATGGTGGTTCTTCCTCCCCATATGTAGTCCAGCTTTCTTGCCACCCTCCTATTTATTTCTCCATTTTTTATCCTGTTTGCTATTAGGATATGTGCTGGATGTTTGCCCCTTACTTCCTGCCCTGCCTTACCCTACGCTTCTTGTTTTCTGTATCATGAATCCCCTTTCCCCAACCTCACTGTTATGTTTGCACAGGAGTCTCACCAGAGGCAGCAGTGTATTTGCCTGGCCTCATGTTCGTGGTGAACTCAGCATGCCTCTAGCCCTCGTCTTTAGCTCAGGGGGTGGGATCTTCTTTCTCGCTGTTATGTCAGTTTCAGCATGTAGGCATCTGCTTGGATGGCTGTTCGATAAATGTAACCTAATTATGTGCAAATTAGTTACTGTATGAACTAATCAACTCAGTCATTGATAAGTAGAATCAAGTCAGTATCTGATCTAGTAAAGCTAGAGTGCAACATGTAGTGACAATGTCATATTTCTTGTGTCCCTAGGACTCCAGGTTAGTAGAAATGGAACATCGACATATTTAGCCTCCTTAGATATGCCGTCGATATTTTGAGTGGCATCGGTCCTCTTTCAAAATTAGTTTTGCCTTTTGATTGACAAACAATGCCATATGCAGTACCCAGTTCTGGCAACTTAAAAAAAAAACATGACAAAACCTCCATAACTTCCTCCAGATTGATATCTCTTTATCTTTTTATCCTTATTTATCTGATTTTACTCGAATCTTTCCTATTTGCTCAATTGTCATATGATTATAACTCGCCAATTATGTATGCATTTTGTGTTGTTCAATTCAACTGTTTATTTTGATGCCATTTTCAAATATGACACTGTATGTTTACTTATATGCTTTTTTTTATCTTATCTGCATTAATAAACTTGTTTTGAACTTTAAAAAAAACCATGACCTTAACATAGTTTTTTTGCAGTCTTAGTCTGTACCTTCGAGCCACCCAACAATTTACCTTCATCCATCATATTTGATGCTTAGGCAATCACCTGAGAATGTTCTCGTACTTCCTAAAATGTACACTTTCCAACATACGCTCTTTTCCTATTCTGCAACAAAGGTTTTTCCTGTCCGAAATGATCAACTGAGGAGTAGATCAACATCAACTGGTCTGAAGCTAAAGTGTAATCTTGATATATGGTGGCACTGAACAGTTTTGATTTGCTCATAAATTCATCTTTTGCAGGTCCACAGAGAGCTTCTATTAGAAAGAGTGCAGCAGCTGAAGACTCAAGAGACTAAATTTGGGGAATACGTTGCTTCTTTACAGTACCAAAAGACTGTTGAAAAATCAAAAACATTAGAGATTCATAATGCAGTCATAAATCTGCAGGCCCTGCTCATCGAAGAATTGTGTGCTTCACAGACACTTACCATTTCGGAGTGCACACAGATAATAGATGAATACAGTCATGTGAGTAACATTCAACATAAATTACGATGCATTTTCAAAGATTTTGGTTATCTTTTTCATTTATTTTTCAAATGTTTCCGAGGTAAACATACACATTTCGATTACTATATCCCCATTACATGTCTGTGACATAGCAAATGCAATCTTTAAATACTTCCTTCGATAAGTTATTCTACAAAACCGCCATCATGCCATCCTCAGCAGACATATTTAAAGAGGCGTGAACAAGCACCTAGAAACGGACGCTTGTGAAAATTCTGCTTCTGGCTAGGAAATATGTTACAACTTTAAAAAAAAAATGTGTCATTCATAAGTGACATTTTCCCTCAGTCATCTCTGTGGAACGTATTTTATTTGTATGTATTTTTTTGTTTCTTAACCAGTACTTTCTACATTTCTGGTAATGTGTATCTTTCTCTGTCCTTATCTCTAAAATGGAGAAACCTTTTCACAGACCGTGGCTAAAATGGGCTCTGAAATTTAATATGGAATTCGGAGCGAACAGAGAGCTTTTTAATCTAGTTGAAGCAAAGGTAGAATTCTCTCCCAGTTTATCCTTCTCAAGAGAGGAATCTGTGTGCATAAAGACCTGCTGCTAAGCAAGATGTTTCAGAACAGGTCACTATCTACTCCTAGAGAAGCCTAGAGTTGATAGCTGCCTTGCAGGTAGGTGTCGCTTTTGTGGATATCTCTCTGACAATATATCCGAACATATCCTCACCAGACATTAATGTTAAATCACATTGTGAAAAAGCCCAGGTTCTAAAAGCTGTGCTGCAGATAGTGTGGCGCCTATTGTAGTCCGAATCATTTGGTTATTTTGTACCGTAAGTTTATTAGCTTTGGAGGCAAATCTATTCTCCTCCATATGGGTCATACACATCTTTTTAAAAGTTTTTCTAGGGATAGAGCCTATCGATGTGGGTTTTTTATAATAATCAGATAAACCCAGATCAGTCAAAAATTCTTGTATGTACATAAGCCATCCAATTTTTAAGGCTTTTTCCAAACCAAGGCTATCCCTCAAGCCTTTTTGAATTAATGTTGTTCTTGGGGACGTCAAAATCCGGTACCGTAATAATACCGGTTGGGCTTTTATTATGTCTGTGATATAGGGTATCCCCAACTCAGTTCTTCAGTCATTAGGTAGCATAATTTCTTACCTTAAGAAGTGATGTTTCTGATGCTGCATTCTTTACAATAAAGAAGAACAACACAGGGTCGTGACTCTGACCCAGCAAGGCTGAGCCCAATATACCAATATAACAACACAACTGCCAATACTGGACACTACTTGAACATTTTTAACTAACCTTTATGAATGAAACATACCGGTCCATTTGTCTTTTACGTCAATAGTTTATTAATTCATTTTTGCACTAGTGAAACATTGTTATTTATACACATATCACTAGCTTTTTATGAATGTACAAACAGATATAAAACAATTCAATGCAATACAAGCAACATTTAAATACACAATACATTTAAAGTTTTACAACACATCCACCCCACTATCTGGCCAGTCCAGTCATTCAACATTCAAACCAACAAGTATACCAAAACAAAAACAATCTTTGAAACCTATTGTCAAAAAATGGATTATCTGTCCATATAGATGGTATTACAATTTTTATTTTAAGGTCAGCAGTCCTATTGTGATTAAATTAATCCTTTGGACACAAAGCCTTGTTATCCAAACAAACTCTCCTGTTAACTCTACTAGACAATAGGCGTCAAAACAGGTCGACGCGTTTCGAACCCCCAATTGAGGGGTTCTCCTCAGGACCAACACTCTCTACAAAAAGAAACACTTATTTAACAACTATTATATACATCCAGCATCGCTTAAGGTCTAGCCTTTGGCAATATTTGTACAGTACTGCCCACCACCAAGGACTTCCCTTCTAGAAGAAAGCTAGGTCCTTATTGCTTCTGAATCGAAGGTTCTTCACTGTGTCGAGTGGGTCACATTTCACTAGGCCATAAACAGGTATTCTACCGTTGCTCTGAGCCACAGAATAATACCTCAGTTGTGTGTTTTCTCAGTGTTAAGGTTTATTCAATTCTTGGTCATCCATGATTAAACAGCCATATGACAGGAGCGAAATTCCTCAGTCGGATGGTCGAATCTCAGTATGAAATGTATTTCAACCACATAGTACAAACACTCTATTTCAAAGGATCTAATGGTTCCAATGATAGGCATCCTATCTATATTGAGCAAGATAGGTGATGATGAAAATTAGCAAATCGTAGCCAGATTTGAGGATAGCACTTAAAAGATGCTGATGTCACTGAAGTAGGATATATTTATATAACTGTGAATAAATGTGAGCATTCACATGACCTTACCAATCTTGAGCCAGATGTTAAAGTGGAAGTGAGACTCATCACTACATATAGCCGTCAAGAAAGGAAAATAAGATCTATCATTAACAATCAATGTCCCACAATAATGACAGATGCCATACTAGGCCAACAACACAAAGACCAATCATAACGTTTGGATGGGCTCCATCTGTGAAAAAAGAGTTGGTTAAAAGTAGTCCCTAGGTAAATAGTAATAAAAATATCACACATGATAGAACCAATTGGCTCTTACTCAAAATGGCTTTTACAAGTGCAGCTCAAGCAGAGCTTAACGTTTTGGGGAAAACAAAGTAGACTACATGTCAGCATTGAACCTGAAACCTATTGCTCCGAAGGGTTTGTGTAACTGTTGCTCAGATCATGCTATCTGTGTCCTTGAATGCACCTGTGGGCTTCGATATGTTGGCAGTACTACATTACACGTGCATCTGAGAATACTCCAACATATAAGGGCAATAGCCAATTCAGGTCACACCTACCCAGTGGCCAAACACTTTAAACAGGATCATAACAATGATCTTACCTGTTTAAAATACTATGTCATAGGTGCTGTGCCACAAATAAAAAGAGGGAACAACAGAGAGAAAATGCTCTGCCCGCTTGAGTCTAAATTTGTTTTGGCAAAAGACTCCAAAGCATCCAACTCCCGTAACAACGGAAGCATGAAGCATATGTTCATTTTTACCAGAATAAAGCAAAACATGTTACTGCCCTGGGGTGGCGTGTTCATCCTTTTATTGTGCGAAGAAGGTGTTGTTTCTTTATGTAATGAAGTTGTTCAATCATTCTGTACCCTACCATCTATTTCCTCTAATGTTGACTGCTGCAGTACTATGAAATAGCCACTTAACAACCCCAGTCCTATGTAAAACCACACTAACAAAATAAGTAATTACAATAAAATGATTGATGTTAGAAAGGATTTAAGCAAATGTTTGTCTGTAAAGTCCCTGGTGAAACATTTCTCTTCCTGGCACAAAAGGGATTATATCTGCATTGTCCATAACAAATTGAGAAAACAAAATATATATTTTAATTCTGTTCTTTTTTTAATGCACATGATGACCCCTAGAAAAGTGGAGAACTTTACAGAAAGCTTGAATCTGAGGAGTTGCAAAACGAGAAAACTGAGCCTCAAGATTATGTGATGAAAAAACAAAGGTTGGCAACAGAAGGTCTGGAGGTTTACAATGAAGTTGACCAAGATGTAGATCGACAAACTACTACTCTTCTGAGACGAGCACTGGAAAAATGTAAACAAGTAGTCGAGCAGCAGAGAGAAAGGTGGGATATTCTATATAGGTTCATGATTTCAGTTGATAAAAGTGTAAAAATGTCTTGTGATTTTAATTTATGTGTCTGAACATATACGCACATATACAATGTGATTAACATACTTTCCAAGGAGTCCTTTTTTCCAAGGCATGAGTTTCTAATAAGAATGGACGTAAGTAATATGGTTGACGGTATATAGGGGAGGGTCATATGCTCACCATTTGTGTATATCTTGTCTAGAAAAAGACATCTGTCCGTGTGATAGCTACAGATCGGTGTTCAGACATTGCATGAGAGTATTATATCCCAATACCCTTGATTGGCATCACTTAGAGATAAACATTGGTACCACCTGTTCGGTCTTTCGAACATGGTCTTTCCAACATGTTCTGCTCCTTTTTTTCTGTCATAATGATCGGATGCTTAGAATGATTGGTAAGGAACTGTAACTCTATCACGTCATTTCATAATATTGTTACAACAACATTATTAGTCTAATATTAAATAGTACACCAAAAGTCTGCTCCCAAATGATATTTCACCATGGATTCAACTCCACAATTATTACTGGTTACTCTGAAATAATTTTATAACGTCACCACTTCTAATGTATAATCAGTCTCTGCAATCTGCTAACTCCCTCTGGAGGAAAGAGACTTACTTTCACTATCCATTCCATCATTCGACGTAGCACCATCCCTTTAAATGTCTTGTCAGTATGAACCTAGGTAAAGACGTGCAGCTTCCCTTGAAACTCCACCCTTTATTTCAAAGACTATTACAGCTGCTATTTTCAAATTGTTCAAACCTTTTTTTTCTTTAGGTAGACTCTCATATGTTCTAGTCTCCCTGGTAAGATTGGAGAATAACATAGGGCAGTGCACTTCATATCTCACCTCTTTATTCACAAAATCCTTCTGAAGCATCCTACCCCTTAGCTTAGCTATTCTAAATATTGAATCTCAGTACATCTGTGAATTTGTGTGAATACTACCTTCCTTCTAGAGCTCTGATGCACTCTATGTATGAAAGGAGCATTGTCTCCAACTACCTCTCAACAGACATTGACCATCATTCCCTCCATCTCCATAAGGATTTCCTTAGCAGACACTTTTAATATGTACCCCCAATATTCACACATTGGCCCCCTCCCTCTCATTTCCCATGACCTCTGACCAATAGTTGTTACGCAAAATGCCCTCTACAGCAAAACATTTAATCTATGCCTCCTCTTTCAAAGCCTTTTCTGTTGCTTTCTAGCATTGGTCCATTTTGATCTTAACTGCAGCCACCATTTGTTCTATTCCATTTAATCTCTCATGGTAAGATTCCTGTATTGCAACACAAAAAGATGATAGACGGAATGCTGAACTTGTCAAGCATTCATCCCCAGTCACAGATCTGGGTTTAAACGATTGTTATTTTGCTCGCCATTCCACTTTGGACCCAGCTATATGCAAATCAGTCTTGACCCATCTCTCCATGGGAACAGTCCAGCCTGAACTGTCAGTCGATGTCCCATTTTCAAGAAATGCTCTATTGGATTCCAAAACCTGGTTACAACAATGCCTGTTTTAACCAGGTTTTGGACTCCAATAGAGCATTGCAAGATTGATTGAGGGTACCTTCACCTGTCCCCTTGTCCTGAGGAAGAACCGTATGGCTGAGGTATTAAAGTCCCTCGGTTGCCGATAAGCCGCATCGAAACGTCAACACTATCCCCACCACACCTGGACCAATTTCCCCTTCCCCATTACCCCTGTTTACAGCCTTAAGGGAGCTGATTAATGTAAGCTCAACTAAGTTGATAATTCTGTTAATCTAACTCTTCCTTGAATAACTGGTCCGGGACCATTGTTTATTTATAAAACTGATACCCAGATCCAGGGACCATTTGGGAATACCCCATTGTTTATAATGGCATTTTCAACAGTGGGCTCAATGATTCCAACAAATAGACATGAAACAAAGACTATTCATAATTTCACAGCAATGTTGACCTCATTTGAACCTGAATGCTAACACTGTTTAAAGTTCTTGAATATGTCCTTCATCACAAGCCTGAAAGAGAAAGGAAGAAGATTCCTTCCAGATTTTGGCTGTCCCAGGTGTGCCATATTATTGGTTCTTGCTAAACTCATGATATTAAATGTGCAATATTTGTGTGCATTGTTGTCCCTTACTGTAATGCCTTTTATTGTTTCAGATTCATTTTTATTTGCTTGGATTTTCACTAGTACTGATCACTACTAATGTTGGACTCTATATGTAAATTCAATGAGCTGTTGGCTTAGCCCTGTTCACCCCCCCCCCTCACCTATTGCATACCCGAGAATGAAAATCACTATCCATCCCAGTGGGGTATATTGCTTCAAACATGATTTTTCAAAAGTGTTAAATATTATTTCTTCTCGACACTGGCCTCAATCACCAACCATTTATGAGCTACATTGATGGACACTGGGACCACTTAGGAATAATTTTTTACCCCGTTCTTTTTCTTTGACTATGCACTAATTGTTCTCCAAATAGCTTTTGTGCTCTAATATTTTTCATATAAAATCCTCTGTGATGTAAGTTTATATTTTCTGCTTGTCAAGGGATTGCATGTCGTTTTGAAAGCAACAATGAATGTAAACCAATTCGGTTTTGCCTTAATTCCCAAAAAACTATTTCCTCAAGACATTGTTTTTTTCAACTTTTTAAATCAGTTGTTTAATGACCCTTTTCAATGCACATGAACATAACATTGCATCAATGGCAATCATGGTCCATCCACAGTTAGAAGTGCAAAGCATCCCATACACATGCTTGCTATCCTACATAGGTCTTTTTTTAAAACAGTTTATTTAGTTTAAAGTCTGTTTTTATTTCACCCCCGAAGAAGGGAGTACGCAAAATAGGGTGACATATACACGGCGATAAGCCTACAACCCCATAGGGGCCGGCCGCGTCAGAGGAAATGCAGGAAAAATAACTTGCAAAGCATGTTTGCTTCTCAGCATTATACACAGCGTTCCGCCTACAACCCAATAGGGCCGGCCGCGTCAGAAGATAGACATAGCATTCTGTCATGCCCAATAGTCACTGCCAATAAAACCTAGACCCTAGGGCCAAGTATAGACCAGAACCAAAACTAAGAGAACTACCGGACCAGAGTGGTCCAACTTACAACCAGGTGCCTGGGAAAAGGCAATAGGACAGCAAAGATAGCAGAAGAGAAGAAGAAGAAAGAGTCAGGAAAGAGGAGAGAAATGACCTAGAGAACAGCGAAGGGACCATTGGGAAAGGAGTTTTCACAGACCCCGTCAGCAGCAGAAGCATCCGCTACGTGCCACAGTACAGGCTCCAGGGCTATCACACCACAGGCCTGCGTGAGGTAGGAGGAAGCACAGCATCGTCCACTAGATGCAGCGCTCTCAATCTAGGGGGCATGCTTCGCGCATGTTCAGATTTGCTCAAATAGGTCACCAGAGGCCTTGAAGCGTGTATTGCAAGACTGCAGTCTAGCGGAGAGTAACTCCATAGTAATGACATGCCAGAGTTTCACAATCCACACAGCAATAGGGGGCGCCTCCGTCTTCCTCCAGTACAGGGCAATGAGTTGTCTGGCAGAGCCCAGCATTTGTAGAGCTTTAGTCCAGTCACTCCGGGTCAGAGCTAACAGATTCGCACGTTTGATTCCCAACAACAATGTACTAGTGGCATCAGGCAGAGGAAACCCCAGGACCCCCTTAATGTGACTCAGGACCGCCTTCCAGAAGACGGTGATCAAGGGGCAAGTCCACCAGATGTGTAGGAAATCCCCAGGCGCAGCTCAACACCTCCAGCAGTCGGGAGAAGAGGTTGGGAACATTTTATGTAAGCGCTGGGGCGTGTAGTACCACTAGGTCATCATTTTATATGCATTTTCCTGTTACGGTATACTACGGTATACTTTAGGGATATCTCGCCACAGACGAAGCCACTGCGTCGGTGTAATATCGGTCCCTAGCATCGTGTGCCACCGCTGTTGATAGGTCTGTGAAGGCGGCACCTGAGGATGTTGCAGTATCTGGTATATCTTGGAGATAAAGCCCTTCGTTTCGGCCCAGGAACGGGTTAGGCGCTCGAACGGGGTAAAGTCTCGGGTGGCCCCCGGGTACGTTGCATCCGTCAGGACCTAGTGTCACATCTGAAGGTATTGCATCTCGGCCTCAGGCAGGAGTCGAAACTCCTCCCTGCAGTGGGCAAAAGACTTAAGGGTGCCTCCATCAAAGAGGTCTGCAAAGACCCTACAATCGCCCAGAGACCATCTACGAAAAGCTCTAGTACGGAATGCCGGCGGAAACCACGGGTTGCCCTCAATAGGGGTGTGTGGGGAAGGAAAGGTCGTGAGACCTCTACGTACCTCTGAGCCATCCACTGCCTTTACCATCAGTCACGCTAAAATGCATGCAATTCTTGGGCATTTTTAAACCTCTTCCATTGATTGCTCATCCCAAACATAATACTCCCATACGTTCGGACTGTGGCCCTTTTCATAATGCAGCGCACGACCTGCGTTGTATTTACTTAAACACTAGGTCATTGATTAAAAACCAAGTGGATATCTTTCTTCTACTGACCCATAAGAAGCCGGATATCCTTCTGCTGACTGAAACCTGGATCACCCCCAACTCTTTACCAGATATCCTTGCCTCACTCCCTTCGGAGTATTACATTCTCACAGCTAACCTCACCCCTGTGAAAACAGGGGGCGGAGTGGTGGCCATCATCCTTAAGACCTACCAGTTCCGAGAACTATCCCCTCTAGTTCTCCCAGGTACTGAGAATTTAGTTATTAAATTGGACTCCGAGAGCGGGACTCTGATACTAGTACTAATTTACGGCCCACCTCAACACATGGCTAACTTCTCCTCACTCCTAATAGAACAGTTGGCTTCGTATGTCGTCAACTACTCTAAAACTATTCTAATAGGAGACCTAATCTTTTGGTTCGACAATGTGGGAGAAGACCCCCAGGCTGCAGAGCTTAAGGACCTACTGGAAGACCTGAATCTGACCCAGCATATTCATGTTCCCACCCACCAGAAAGGTCACAGCCTCGATCTAATTTGGGCACATAACTTACCTATTCCCACACTTTCCATTTCCCCTGCATCTGGTCAGACCACTATTTTATCCATTTTTCACTCAGAATGGGAGAAATGACCAAAACCAGGCCACCAGTGGCCAAGGAGTTCCGTAAATGGAAGTCCTTGGACCTTCCTGGTTTTTTAAAGACCCTGACCACTACCCTGCCTTCCTTGGGCGAGGATGCATAATCTAGTGAAGGGGTGCTCTCAAACTGGCTACTTCATGGAGCCGACCTTCATGCCCCCGTGGTGAGTCTTCCAAATCTACGAGGGAATGACGCCCACAAATGGTTTTCCCCTGAACTAAAATTACTTAAATTGGGGATTAGACAAAAGGAAAGGAAGTGGAGAGCAAATTACTTGTCACAACATAGAGAAATATATTGTTCGGCAAGGAAACTCTATCAAAAAACCTTGCATCAACATAAGACCAACTACTTCTCTGCAAAAATTTTGAACTCTACGAATAGGTCCAAAGATATTTTTAACATTGTGAATGAGCTTTGTGATGACAATCGAACCGCCCCGTCAATAGCACCCACGCAAAAACTTTGTGATTCCCTGAACGAGTTCTTTTTTGAGAAAATCGTGACCATCAAACAGAGTATCGCTAGTTCCCACACCCCACTACCTCTAGCCGACACCTTTTACAATTCCTCTACGTTTTATGTATTTCCCCCCATCGACTCCAAAACACTATCTGAACTGACGGCACGTGTTAAGTCAGGCTCACCAGATGACATTTGTCCACCTTACATCATTAAGGAGATAGCACAGGCTATCCCCCAAAGCATTCTCCCGCTCTTAAATAAATCTCTTGAACAAGGCATGGTACCTGATAGTTTTAAGCAAGCACTGTTGATCCCTTTGATCAAGAAACCTGGCCTGGATCTTCATGATCCCTCAAGTTACAGGCCGATCTCCTTGTTGCCTTTTTTGTCAAAAATTCTAGAAGCACATGTTTCCAACTGTCTATCCAATTTTATCGAAAGCACAGAATATCTAGAACCCAATCAGGCAGGGTTTCGTCTCTGTCATTCTACAGAGACAGTGATTTTGGCAGTTCAGAACACCTTGCGTTGCAACGCAGACAGGGACGTCCACCAGGCACTGGTACTCCTGGATTTGTCGGCCGCGTTCAACACTGTTGACTATGCCATCTTGGTGAACCGTGTCGAACATGCCGGCCTCAGGGGGCCCGCCGTGTGCTGGTTGAAGTCCTTTATCTCCAACCGCACTCAAGCTGTGAGATTGGGAACATTCACAGCCCCCAAGAGAAAGTCCACCTGCGGAGTGCCTCAGGGATCGTCTCTGTCTCCACTTTTATTTAATTTGTATCTGCGCCCTTTACTTTACTCTTTGAAATATTATAAGGTCACTATTTTTAATTACGCAGACGATCTGCAACTGGTATTTCCTCTGAATTCCCCTGATGCCGTGTCGGAATTTCAATAGGTCATGTGCCGCATCCAGAGATGGATGAATCTAAACCACTTGAAACTTAACCCAGGCAAGACAGAGTTGGTCTTGCCTGGGAAAAGTGAAATTAGCTGGGGGCCTCACTTCTGGCCTCCTGACTGGATGCCCCTCTGACTAAATCCAACACTGTCAAGAGTCTAAGGGTTACTCTTAGCAACGATTTATCTCTTAAAGCCCAGATTGGAACGGTTGTATCTTCTAGTTTTTTCCAACTGCGAAGATTAAGAAAATTTCTCATTTGTTGACCCACTCTGCCCTCATTCAAGCAGTCATTGCCCTAGTCTTGTCCCGCCTAGATTATTCTACCAGTCTGTATCTAGGACTCCCAGCTGGGCAACTGAAAAGATTACAGTATGTCCAAAATCAGGCAGCTAGGCTTATCTATAATCTACCCAAATGGCAATCTATCAGGACAGGTCTAGCTAACCTTCACTGGTTACCAATAGGTCAGAGAGCTATATTTAAAACCGGTTGCATTATATTCAAGGCTTTACAAGGGAAAGGCCCCAAATTTATGATCAACCTGGTGTGTAAATATACCCCTTCACGCAATCTTAGATCTCCTCACAAAGATCTGTTAACTATCCCCTTAATTAGGAGGAAGCGTCAAGGTGGTAGCTCTTTTCAGTTCTTGGCCGCCTCTTTGTGGAACTCTCTGCCTTCCTCCTTGAGACAAAGCGATAGTCTCCTTAATTTTAGACACGCCTTTAAGACCTGGCTTTTCAGACAGGCATATCCTTAGATTAGTTTTCTGACTTTCATGTTGTTATGCTGTTGTGTTGCTGTTACCAAAAGTTTCGATAGCGTCATGAAGCCCATGGGCGTACGTGCATTGTATAAATTAAATTTAACATAACATAACATAACCGCTATTCTGTCCCATATTTCCAATACTGTCTTCGTGGGCACCGCCAAATAGGCGCTCGGGGAAGGCCCTGTTTTATGGTTCCACGCCAGGTCCCAGATGGTACGGCCGGTTACAGCCCTATCCATGTGAAGCCACCCCTTTTCACTTTCTCTAATGCCCCACTCAACCACAAAGCGCAAATGGGCAGCCCAATATTAGTCCACCAAATTAGGACACGCCAGCCCTCCATGATCTCGTGGTGCCATAAGGAGCGCTTGGGGGAAGTGTGGCCTCTTCCCCTCCCAGATGAAGTTGGTCAATTCCTTCTGCAAATTCCGAATATTATGTAAGGGGATGGGTGTAGGCAGACACTGGAACAAATGAAGGAGTTTGGGTAGGATGGACATCTTTATCGCATTGAGTCTACCCAACCATGATGGTATTAGCGACTTCCATCTCCGTAGGTCTTCAAGGACCGATCTGCGGCAGTCTCTCCAATTAACTGGCGACCACTCATCTAATGAAGGGGTCAGGTGTAGGCAGAGATACCGAATGTGGCGTTCTGTCCAACGATACGGGCACATCTGCTCGAGTGGGACGATCTCGGGTTTAGGGACGGTAAGGTTGAGTGCCCAGGATTTGCTGTGGTTAATTTTCAGACCAGAGACACGTTCAAAGAGGCAAAGCATAGAGTGGATTGCTGGTAAAGACTCCCGGGGCTTACTGAGGGTGAGGATGAGATTGTCCGCATAGAGCGCCACTTTATGGTCCCATCCACCCAATCCGCCAGAGGCTCAATCGCTAAGGCGAACAGCAAAGGCGAGAGAGGGCAGCCCTGCCTGGTCCCTCTCCCTATGCTAAATGGTTCCGTTAGCTGTCCATTCACACGGACCCTGGCCTTTGGGGGAACGTAAGGCGCCATGATTCTAGTGACCATCTTTGGGCCAAGTCCCATCTTGCAGAGGACCGCCTGGAGGAATGACCAGTCCACCCGGTCAAACGCTTTTTCAGCATCCAACGAGAGGAGGCAGGCCGGGATCTGCCAGTGGTGCACCTTTCCCACCAGGTGGGCCACCCTGCGCACATTGTCGGCCCCTTGACGGCAGCGTATAAATCCCACCTGATCCGGGTCAATCAGGTCAGGCATATGGGGGTCCAACCGCTTCGCCAACACTTTGGTGTATATTTTAACATCTGTATTTAGTAGAGCTATCCGGCGGTATGACGAACAAAGTGTGGGGTCTTTCCCAGGCTTTAGGACTAAGGCTATTTCCGCCATTCCCATATCCGGAGAGGGACCCTGTTCGTCAGTGAAAGAATTGAAGAGCCGGAGAAGGTACGGTCCCAGCTGAGCCTGAAACAGGCGATAGAAGGAGGGCGGTAGCCCATCAGGACCCGGCGTTTTCCCCAGGTGGATCTCACTAAGAGTCGAGGCCACCTCTTCCTGTGTTATCGACTCCTCCAGGAGCTCCGCCGAGTGGGGGCGCAATGTCGTCCCGCCATACTGCTCCAAGACTTCTTCCACCAAGTCAGGAGGCGGCGTCTCCGCAGTGAATAGCAAAGCATAGTAATCCCGGAACGCCTGACATTTATCCTTAGCTGTCGCCGCTCTGGACCCATTAGGTAGCTGTACATTCGCTATATGGGACTTAGCAGCCCTGACCCGCAGCCTCCTCGCTAAGAGTCTCCCAACCTTATCTCTCACCTCAAAATGTGTCTGTTTTAAAGCCAAGAGGGAGCCTTCGCCCTGTTAGTCTGCAGCAACCGCAATTGGCCTTGAAGATTCGCCAGGCGGCGTCTCGTTTGCAGGGTAGAGCCTCCCCGGTCCTGCGCCTCCACCTCCTTCAAGTCCTTCACCAGGCCATCCTCCACTGCTCTCGTCTCCCGCCTCCTCGCGATCACAAGAGACGTAATATGCCCCCGAATCGTGGCCATAAAGGCGTCCCAGACCACCGGGAAAGGCGTCTCGGGCAAGTCGTTGTACTCAAAATAGGCGGTAATGGCCTCACAGATGTCCTCAACATTTGCTGTATCTCGAAGGATGCTTGGCGGCAAATACCATTTCCGCTCCCGAGGGGGGCCCTCACCCAGGGCCCGAAAGAGCAGTTCCACATGAGCATGGTCTGAGATTGAAATGTCAGACATCTCCACTCCCGCTACATCCCAGACAAGGTCGTGGGACATAAACAGATAATCGATGCGAGAGTAGGAGCGGTGAGCACTCGAGTAAAAGGAGTACTCACGTTTATCCGGGGAGAAATACCGCCACGCATCAAACAACCCTAGGTCACCGATCTGCTTGCGAAGCGCCAGGGACATCGCTCCAGCCCCACTGAAGGAGCCCTCGCTCCGATCCATCTTTGGGCACCACACCATGTTCAAATCTCCCGCCAGAATTAGCAAGGGGCCACCCTGAGGTATCTGATCCCGCAAGAGGTCCCGGAGGAAGCGATCCTGCGCCTGATTAGGGGCGTACACGTTGCATAATGTTAAGCGACGACGTCCCACCTCGACATTCACCCTAAGAAAGCGGCCATCGCCACTCCGGAAGGGCCTTCCTTCCTCCCGCCTGATGCCAGCCCTGCACATAATCGCCACTCCTGCTGTTTTCGTGTCCGCCACTGCCCAAAACTGAAGAGGGTATCTGGGGTGAGTCAAGCGCCCAGTGTCAGCCTGTAGAAGGTGGGTCTCTTGCAAGAAAATGATATCTGGAATGTGCCGCAGGAGATAGTGCCAGACCTGTTTGCGCTTGTTGGGCGAATTAAGACCCTTCACGTTGAGGGTCATGATCTTCAGAGGACTAGCCACACTCACAGCCACGCCAAGGTGACGCCAAGCCTAGCACGATCCGCTCAACAGTCATATCACACTCAGCCCGCCCACATTCAATCCAGATCCGTATCTCCCTACCTCCCACCTGCAGTCCACCTCCCCTCCCCAGACCCTCACAAGAAGAAAGGAAAAGAGAAAGAAAGGGCAGTAGGAAATCAAGCAGGATAAAAAGAGAGAGGAAAGAAACTAAGAGCCACAAGGCCCGTCCATCAAGAAAAAACACTCGCGCCCAACCGGGCCGCAGAACACTGACCCCGTAACAGGGCATCCTACACCCACAGGTTCGGACGCTCTCCGGGATGTCACTCCCTAAGGGGCAGGTCAAAACCAAAAAGGGGTTTGTGACAGTCTCAAAGGGAATCCCACTAGGGAGCCCCTGCCATCCCCACAGCCCACAGAGTCGGAGTCAGGGGTGAAAGGAAGGAGTCTCTCTGCTCCCACTCGCCCCACACAGAGCCCAACAGGATCCGGGGTATACCCCCTCCCCCGAAGCATGGGCGAAGAAAGAGACAGTCCATTGATCAAGGTGGGAGGGGGCCCTCCTCTAGCTCAGCCTTATCCCCTCCAGGGATCGTATGTGGGCTATAATGTCTTGCTTGGCCTGTGAAGGGGGGAATCCTTCCGTAAGGGGGGGTACGGCGATGCCCAGTCCGGTCCCGCCGGCTCACTCCTCTGTCTGCGTGCCCGCGACGGGCTCGGCAGAGGGGTCGTTGGCAGGCGAAGGAGCTGCGCCGCCTCCCTGTAGGATCTCATCGATCTGCGCTTCGATTCCCAATGAAAAATAAGGGCGAAGGGGTGACCCCACTGGTAAGTGATGCCCAGGCTTCGAAGCTTCTCAGTCACCGGCCGGAATGCGCGGCATCGCTTAAGGGTGTTGGGTGCCAGGTCCTGAAAGATTTGGATCTTATGGCCGTTGTATCTCAGATTGGGGTTGTCACTGACATTTTTCCAGATCACCTCCTTTTCAGTGAAAAAGTGGATCCTGGTCAGGATATCCGACAGGAGTCCCGGCCTACCTGCTGGGGCGGCCACCCGATGCGCTCGATTCAACGTTGGGGGTGAAGCGTTCTCGTATCCCCAGACCTCGTGCAGAAGCTGCGCCACACAGCCCATGATGTCCTCCCCTTCTTCTCCCAGCGGAATGCCCCGGATGCAGAGGTTGTTGCGCCGACTTCTATCCTCCAAGTCCTCTTGCTTCATCTGGAGCTCGATGTTCAGCTCCTCGAGGGCCGCCAGGCACTGCCACAGTTGTTCTTGGTCCTCCGTTTGCGTGTCCATTCTCCGTTCCAGCCCATCAACTCGATCTCCAAGGTCCGTCACCTCCCTCCGAAGCTCCTTCACACAGCTGTGAACCTCGGACCGCAGGGAGCTTATCTCCGCTTTCAACTCAACCATGAAGGAGGACATGAATGCTTGAGTGACCGGCGGAGAGCTCTCGGCACCCCCGGATGGACCTTCATCTGCCGCAGGCGCCCCCGCTTTGCCCCATATGGCCACAACCGTATTGTCCTTGGGGGTTGCCGCCGAATCGGTCTTGCCGCCTTTGTTGGAGCGCGTCATCACTGAAGAATTGTCAAAGCCGGGAATGCAGGCAGTTCCCCGGCCGACTAGGAGAGGAGGCGGGCTCCGCAAAGATCTGAGCAGGGAGACAACAAGGCCCCCCCCCTCTACCAAAGACTCTGGCCTCGCACCAGGACTGGGCCCCCTTCACAAAAAATAAGGGTCCAGGCCTCCAGGAGGAATGCCCACACCAGTTAGTCGTGTCCCAGAGGGTATGTAGTCAGCCGCTCCACTGACCACCGCTGTGCCCCACCTGACCGCCCCACACAGCCCCAGGCCAGAAAGAGAACTATTGGAAGGCAGTTCAAGGTCCAGTCCGCTCAGGCCCAAGGCTCCGCAACCGGTGGCTCCCACGAGGGCTGAGATGTCAGTCCAAACACCCCCGGGGCCGGGTTACTCCACAATGAGGGCCCCGATGTAAAGCGGGGAACAGATCTCCCCCCAGCTCTCCAGGGGGCCCCACACAGATCAACAGGCCTCCCAAGTCTGGTCTCCCAGGGTTCTGGAGATGATGGATCACTCCGACCGCTTCAACCACAGCCCCGGGGAAGGTATCGCTTACCTGCAGACTTCAGGACTCACTCCTCGTCAGATCGCTTCCCTGCGGGCTCCGCTCCACCACCGCAACCGGCAGATCAGCGCAGGGGGGGTAAGGGGGTCCGGACCGGCCCCAACACACCGTGCTGTCGTGATCGGCGCCGTCCAGAGCCCCAGACCCCATTGGCCGCTGGCAACCTCCGCCGCCATACACCAAGCCAGAACCACAAATTCGCCCCGCAGCGTTCTGAGGGCCTGTTAGCTCCACAGCGCACATAGGCCGCTCCTGCAGCACACAAAATGGCGAGTCCCAATGCCCAGAGAGGCACCCGCTGCTCCACCACTGCTCGCGCCGCACAGAGGAGCCGCCCGCTGGGCCCCCTCGTTCTGCACCTCAGGGCTGGAGCTGCAGGTATGTCCACAGCGCTTAGGATCCGGCCCCCGGGCCGAAATCATCGGCCGCCGGACACAGCAAAATGGCGGATCCTCCTCGCCTGATCCGCGGCGGGGATTCCGCTCCTCCGCGCACCCTCTTATCATCGCGGCAGAAAGAGGGCCAGCCACAGTATCTCCGATCGGCGCCCTGTAGAAGCGCTCGTCCTCCGCCTTCCGAGCAAACCACCCAACCGGCCTCGGATCCGATCATAGCAGCCCCCGCTGAAAAGCTCCGGGAGAGGAATTAAAGCCCTCCGACTCCGCTTTAATAGCTCGTTATAGCGGGGAACGGCGGGAGCTCCGACAGGACGCGTCCGCTCACATCGCCATGCAAGTCACTACCTTTAAACTATTTTTATTAGGTTTTACATATGAACATGAGGTTATAGCAGTGCAGGTTGACAACCTACTGAAACACCATAGAGTGCATAGGAAGAACAGTACCATTGGTGCATAGTCATAGCTGTGTTCTTGTATCATGTAGGTGGCCCCTTGTCTACACATTAGTTGGACTTGACTCTCATTGAACATGTATTGTTAGGAGTGTCCTCCTGAAAGCTGTAACTTCCCTAAAACTTGAGAATAACACAGGAAGGAGTGGCGGTCATAGGGGGCAAGTGCATGAGGGTGCAACAGGGGAAGGAACCGGGAGTCAGAGCTGATGGGTACAGAGGTGAGGGTGTCTCTTGAAAATAAAATATTATTAAGAAACTTTTTTTATAGCTATATAGGCTGGTCACATCTAAAGACCGTCTTTAACGTCTAGTCATTACCACCACATACTTTCACCCTCTGACCACCCTCTTTACTTCCAAATTTGTAAGAGGAATTCAAAATATATTCTCTCAGTATTGTCTTGGTCATTGACATACCACATGCACCTTGTATTTCTGAAAAATAGCTCCCCCTCCACTCTTAACTCCTCACATAGCAGCTTACAGGAGGGGTATCTCCAAATCATAGATGATGCATATATTTTAAGTGTTTTGAAACCGAAAATGAAAATTTGGTTGTGGATTTTAGTTATTTAACTGATTTGTTTCAGACTTCATGAGAAAGAATTGAGTTGTGCCTTAAATGAAGACCAATTGGAAACATTGGAAATGGAGTCCTTGGAGGCATTGCACAACCAGGTACATATGTTTAATATGTTGTGTTGCTATACAAAGTATATATATGATGGTTAATTGTGCAATATGGTCCAATATTGCCATCAAGAGAGACTGGTAATGTGATATAAACCATGAGGCTATGGTTTGTAAAAGTCGCCAGAATCCTAATTAGGCAAGATAGGACGATATTACACATTAGCCATTTTGTATTTTTATATTCCTTGTTTACTTTGGCCTAGTTATCTTATAAAGATTTTTTGTCAAATTGCAGCTAAAATATGCATTGATTGCAAATAAAATCTTTAACTTCACCTTTCATGAATAAATATTGATAAAGCAACGGACAATGGAGAGAGCCAGAAGATTTATGTGATTTTGTGGCTGCAGCATATATTGCTTTATTATGGATTTGCTTTATTTACTGCATAATTTGTCTAGAAATTTGCAAAATGTGCCCATTTCACGCAAAATGTAGTTCTAGCTACAAAGAATAAAACTCACAGTGCCAGAGGATGTGCTGCATAGTTTGTATTTTTATCTGCATAGTTGAGAAAGCCTTGCTGCATAATTGTGTACTCCATACTGCTACAAAAAATTAGATACAATGAATATAGTGGGCATTAAGCTCGCAAATTCCTAAAAATTGAGAATATTCGGCTACCATTTAGTATTTAGAGATGGGCACCATTTTCGCGAGCTGTTGTGTGTCAATGAATTCATTATTTCTATGAAGGGAAAGAAATAGTGATACATATGATGTACCACAGTCAATTAGGTTGAAGGACATAGAAAATAGTGGTGGTTGAAGTAAGACACAGGTTGTCTTTAGAGTAAAATAAATGTGTGTGCAACACAGGCTGTAAAGTAAATAAAAAATGACAAGCTTGAAATCGAAAGTTGTAAATGATTTATACTTTAAAAAAAGTTTTGTCATGAGGCCTATTGTTGGCTGTGGGGCCTGTTAGGATGCGTAGATCCAGTGCTTAATTTGTGAAAAAAATAAGTGCCAGGGCTCTCTTCAGAAGGCCACTGCAGCTTCCACTACACATTGCCCCTGCTATGCTACCAATTATAGTAAGAACACAACTACTAACCATTACAATCCTACAAGTGTTTCAATTGAGACTATTGCAGGCCCCTAAAGTCATAAGAATGGGTTAAGCGGCAGGTAATAGACATTTGTAATCTTAATTAAATTAATAATTAACTGTTGTTGTGGTCATCTCTAAATTAGCCAGACAGTGCACCACCTTCCGGCAGACTGTCACAAGCGTCAGTGTTGATAATTAAGTGCCCGTGCCCAGCACCGGAAACCACCAGCTCAAATTAAGCACTGCATAGATCATCCAGATGCGTTTGGCCATTCTGCAGA
Organism: Lissotriton vulgaris; assembly: GCF_964263255.1. Taxonomy (NCBI): domain Eukaryota; kingdom Metazoa; phylum Chordata; class Amphibia; order Caudata; family Salamandridae; genus Lissotriton; species Lissotriton vulgaris. The sequence goes on along the minus strand of NC_141690.1, from coordinate 147,320,108 downwards.
TGAGCCCAACTGTCCACCCCTTGCTGTCACAACTGAAAAGGGAGTGCGGTGGTCAGAGTTCGATACATACACTGGTGTGTCTAAGGCCTGGCTGAAAGCAAGGCCCTATTCCAATTCACACTGCTGCTTGCAGCAGTGGTTGGATCTACAGACGATGAGCCCATGACCTCTTTGGCTCTATGTGGAAAAAGATGTGAAAAATACTTACTCTTGTAATAAAGAGTGAAGACTTTCTCCCTCCCAACCTCTCCCCCATAACAAAAAACTCTCAAACACAAACTGATCAGGCAATACCCTGAATCACTATTTTCTGACATATAGCACTGCTCTGCCGAAGGGCAAGTAAAAATGGACCTCATCTTTCACACGGAAAGACCCAGCAATTGGAACTCCATCCTTAGAGCACAACTTCACATTACCAAAACCACCAAAACTCCCCACAGCTGCAAACTATCATTATCTACCCCTAATCACCTGTTGCGCTGTGGAAACACCTCTGTGACCATCTACTCCAATGGCACAGTCCTGATTCAAGCTAACAATGCACACCTTGAGGCTTTTGATCTCTTCTTCCCTTCTCTGTCGACTAACAACACCCATGCACAGCCCTCCTCCCAACGCTCCCCGTCTACCCGGACAACCAGTCCCCCCAACAGAACACCCTCCCCATTCTGGCTCCCGCTATCACAATCACCTACGCTCCACCTCTAACCTCCTCCAACACTTCTACCGCCAAGAACAAGGCACCCCCTCCTGCACTAGTCCATCCTCCGGAACAGCCCCGGTGCATAAATTCCTCCAAACACTACCGGGAGACCTCAATACACGCTCCAAGTCTCCCAATCACCTGCCTATATCCACCTGCAAAAGAAAACAACTACCACAACATGGCCCCCCCACCCTACGCATTATCCCATAACCCAAACTGACAGCACAACTACTACCAGAAGACAGCACAACACTATTGGTTCTTCTCCTTGCCAAGAAGACCCTACCCAGAAGCAACCCACCCCCCTCAAGAAGAGTCGGGCCACCGGCTCTCCTTTATTGAAAGTCAAGTGGCTATTATAATACAGGGCCTGAATCACATCCTAAGCAACCTCGCAACACTACATACGCCCCCTTTAAACACTCACTCCCATCTTCCCCAACCTCGCACACCGTAGTCTTCCCAAGGACACGCGTCCCCGACGGACCTCATCCCCCCTCTTGATCCATGCCCGAGACCGAACAGAACTATGGATGCTATGTCCTGTGATGAAGTGACCGAGCTGGCCTCCTCATACACCACCCCTCCACTCACATCCTGTAATCCACGATTCAGGTAATCACTGGATTCAGAAGCGAGCACTCCATTCCGAAACCCCCTAGACCTCCTGCCTCTCTCATCAACATCCCCACTGCTTCACTAACAACTGAACCAAAAAAAAGACTCCCCGTACTAACTGCATGCTCATTAGCTGCAGATCTGCCACTAAACATGTCACAGAGCTCGCTGAATTCATCCTTAACCATGACATAGATATAGCCTTCATCACTGAGACCTGGCTCAATGACTCCGCTCCTCCTATCATGGATATTCTCGTACCCCCGGGTTTCTCTATCATCAACAAAGATAGAAAAGACCAAAAAGGCAGAGGTTTAGAAATTATTCACAAAAACCGCCTCTCAGTGACCGAAATTGATACCTTCAGCCACAACTCCTTCGAATGCCTAACTGCCAACATCAAAACCAGTAACAGCAACCTACTACACTGCCATCTCCTATACCGTCCCCAGGCAACTCCGTCACGTTCACGGAACACCTGTCAGACCTGTTTGCGCACTGCTTTCTCCGCGATAGCAACAACCTAATTATGGGCGACCTCAACCTCCACTGGAATGATAAAAACAGCTCGCCAATACAAAACATAAATGAGCTACTACATTCCAACAACCTTATCCAGCACTGCTTAAAAGAAACTGATAGCAAAGGGGCAATCCTGGGTGCCATCATCGCCCAACACGATGCAATCACAATAGACCACATCCTTCCGGTCGACTGGTCAGACTACCACTTAATCCTATTCCACATCTCACAACCAATCATGTGCCATCCTTCCATCCAAGACCCCCCTACATGGTCAAGAAACCTAACACATATCAACATAGTTGACTTAGAAGAAAAAATAAGTATCCGAACTGCCCATCTCCCCCGACGGCCTCTGAACTACAGAACTCACATCCCACTACAACACAACCATGTCCTCCATCTTAGACCAACTAGCCCCACTTAAACTGAAAAAATCCAGGAACATCCCTTCCAGATCCTGGTTCAACAAGGACATCAACGATGAAAGGAGGCAACTTAGAGCCACAGAACATCTCTGGAGAAAGAATCCCTCCTCTAGCCTCTGCGAATAACTCAAAACAGCAAGAAGAAAGTACAAAAGACATATGAAAAAACCAACTTTTTCTGCACCACGCTTGACAATGCCAAAAACAGACCAAAAGAATTCTTTAACATCATCAAACAACAAACGTCCAAGTCCTCTACTACTCAAATCCAGGCCTCCAAAGACTTATGTGACAGCTTTGACAACTTCTTTAACGACAAAATCATCAATATTGAACTATCACGTGACATCAACTACCATCCTGGCGGCAACAACTTTGCCCCAGCAATCAAAACTTCCTCTAGCTGGCGCCCCACAAAAACCTGGAGATCCTTCGACCCCATCCCTGAAGCTGAGATTCTCAATTTAATCTCCCCCTCCAAGCTCTCATCCCACATACTCGACCATATACCCTCCCAAATGGCCAAAAAGCTGAAACTCTCCCTTGCACCACTTTGGTGCGAAATCATAAACAGCTCCTTAAAAACCAGCATCATACCAGATTGCCTCGAAGTCGGCCAAGTCACACCACTTCTGAAGAAGCCTGGCCTAGACACCAACGACCTGAACAACTTCAGACCTGTTTACAATCTTCCCTTCCTTGCCAAAATCCTTGAAAAAAGCGTTCTCCGTCAACTGAACCAACATATTGACAATATTAATCTGCTAGACCAACACCAATCGGGCTTTAGAAAGGCTGTAGCGCCGAAACCGCAATCCTTAACATCGTGGATGTCATCCTCAATTCCCTTGACACAGACCATTGCTGCCTACTCATCCTCCTAGACATGTCGGCAGCCTTTGGCACAGTAGATCACAATCTTCTCATCAAGGTTCTCAAAGACCGAGTAGGTGCAGACAAAGTGGTCCTTCATTGTTTCTCCTCCTTCTTTCACAATCGCTTCCAAAGGATAAAAATCAAATCCTTTACGTCCGACCTACTCCCCGTCAACAGAGGTGTCCCCCAAGGATCAGTTCTCTCTCCTCAACTGTTCAACATATACATGGAACCCCTCACCACCATTCTGAAGAAAGCCAACATCCCCTTCCACCTATATGTAGACAACACCGAGATCTACTTGGAAACCTTCTCCATTAATGACATTCTAAGACTCAACAGTACTCTCAGAGAAGTTCAACAATGGCTATCAACATACCACCTTAAACTCAATCAGCAAAAAAACGAAATCCTCCTTATCTCCAATAAGGAAGAAAACACGCAAATCGTAGAGTGGCTGAAAGCAATCGATGCTCTCGACGGGAAACTGGCAAGCTTAGTAAAATGACTAGGAATCACCCTTGACCACAAACTAACCATGACCAACCACATCAAGAACTCCGCAAAGAGTGCCTTCCTCAATCTGAAGCTTCTCAATAAAATCAAACCCCACATTCCACCCATGGACCTCAAACAAGCCACTAAATCACTGGTGTTATCTAGACTGGACTATGGGAACGCAGTCCTCTTCAGTACAGCTCTCTCCCACTTAGCGCCACTCAAAACAACTCTCAATGCTGCTTCCAGAATCGTCACTGGGGTAAAACAATATTACCACATATCTCCCGCACTCAGAGAACTAAAATGGCTCCCAGTGGAAATGAGTGCTAGCTTCAGAACTGCCTGCCTCACGCACAAAGCCCTGCACACAGGGAAACCAGAATACCTGGCCTCTAAACTTAAGAAAGCCAACCAGTCTAGAAACCTCAGGAGTTTCAACTCCCTCTTACTCATCCCTTGAAAATACAGAAACAAAAAACTGCAGCTCGCTCCTTCTCAGGAAACGCACCCAAAATCTGGAACTCCATCCCTGTTGATATCAGAACTACCCCCTCCTTTGTAAAATTCAAAAGACTCCTAAAAGACCTCTACCTCAACCGTGCCTTCCTGAACTGAATTCCGGAACCCACAAGCCTCCAATCTGCAGTCACCTGGCAATGCTCCTCCCTCCCTACCTCATCCCCTCTCCCTAATCCCCTCCTTGTTCACCGACGCTCGGAGGAAGATTCTGTCTAAAACTTTTTTCATGCATCGAGACTACCTCTCTACCTCAATGGCGCACCTCGGACGCACAACACAATGCAACTTTTGAACACTTATGAACACTTATGTTTACTTTTATCTCCTTTATTTTATTTCTCTCATTTCTGCTTTAAAGCGCTTTGATACCTTAGGATCTGGCCAGCGCTATATAAAAACTCTAAAATAAAACAAATTTAAAAAAATAATAAAAATGATACCCATCTTTATTAGGGGCATGAGAAATAATTCTCATACATTACAGGTACCTGGTTTATGTAGCGCTGCATTTTGTGAAATAGATGCCCCCATACAAGTTATATATCCTTTGAATTCTTGTGTTTGGCAGCACATCCGACATTCTCAGAACATGTTTCAACCCAGCCAGACAAGACATGCCTCCTCCCCCCTCGCCCCCCCCTTGAAAATACAGCAGCAAGTTCCTAGTCACTGTCAACTGGGAATGTAATAGTAAAATGAATCTGTCTTTCAAAAGCTCTGACGATTGATTCACAAGTATTGGCTATTATCGAGTATGTTTGCAAGAAGAGTCTTTTTCTTTCTAATAGTACCAAAAACATACAAATACATCATTATTTTTATTATTGTTATCAAGGAATTTGTGAAGGCAATGCTCACCCATTTCAGTCTTGTGGCATCATATTGACATTCTTGAGTAATCCCACTTTTCAGATGTCAGGATCAAAGTTATAAGATTAACTATAAGATTTTTGGTTTGAATCTTGTTCTTTATTGCCATTTCTCCTTAGGTGACTTTTGCAAAGTTCTCAGCCGGCAAGGCCTTACTTTTTGTGGTTTATTATATTCTCAGAACTTCTTCATGGTAAAATCTATGGGTTAAAGTACTCTCTCCTGTACTTTGTAGAGATATTGTAAGTCACCAAAGAGATCAATGACCAAATAGAGGAATGAGGCCAAAAGCGGAGTTCCTTCATAAGGTTATGGAACTCCGAGGTAACTTGCAATAACCTTATCATGAACTGCAGGGCATACTTTTTTCATTATATTACAGGGTCACGCCATCATCTTTTCTACAATCTTAAATACATGGTACTCATGCTGTTTCATATGAAAAAGAGATCATCGTTGGAAATATGAAGAACAAAAAACGATTCTCTGTGCAAAACTGACCACATTCAAAAAGCTATAAATGTATTGCCAAAAGATATAATCAATTTATTACATAGTTATTATTAATTAGTTTTTAAAAAAAATCAAAATGCAAAGTAGCTCAGCATATGTAGAAACCTGCAGAAATATTCTATAATTACCTAAGGAGTGCAAACAATAAATGTGTTGCATTAAATATCTCCTTTCTGCTAGTCGCTGAACAATTAGAGAAACAGAGCAAAACAAAGAAAAAGCAACAATTTGCTTTTATTCTTTAAACAATTGCTTTAATTATGCTCCATACATAGACCTGCCTTTCCCCTCCACTTCTGGCTCCAACAGCAAGCTTTTTGACATCAGAACTTAACTGTAATAAGTTATTACAGTAGAGTAGCTATGTAATTTCCTTATAATAGGCATCTGGGTGCATCACAAGTTGCCTATTATAAAGAAATCACAGACAGGGTTTTATACGAGAATTACATAATCCCATGTTTTATGAGAACATATTACTCGGTTACTTGTTACATGAATCTAGATAGATATTTTGCCTCATGCACTCTTCCTACTGGATTGCATTCTGTTAGTTCAGTAGGTTATATATGCGGCCATTGAAATATATTTACGTCAGTGTGATGATCAGTTATCACTGTCAGTGTCTGCCCATCATTTGTTCCTATTACTTAGCGGTTTAAGGTGATGTCTTACTAATTCTGCTGATTAGGGATAAGGCTATCATGAATTGACATCTTATTCTGTCTGATTTAACTCTGTGCTGCTCAGCATAGACAGCACATGTCTGAGGAGTGCATTCCGCTGAGCTTTTAAAGGTTATCCTAAGTTTTTTTCTCGCTTCCTGTCCTTTGTGAACCATCTTATCACACTGTCATGTTGATGTGACAGTTTGGTACATTGAAAGCAGACAGACCTGTCAAAGGCAACTGATTCCTATTTCTTTTCCAGCTTCCCTTACAGTGTATTTCCATATCAGCAGGCTAACAGACACAGCCTATTGTGTGGATTTGAGGAAAAGGTTCACACAAACTTTGGTGCACTAATAAATGTATTTGTATCTTAGAAAGCATATATTTTCAAGAACAGGCCTTGTTTAGGCTTCATTACTGCTTGTATCTAACAGCAATTGTCCCAGTACGATTCTAATGTGCTGCTTTGTCCTGGAGAGCATGCAGTCATATAGTTATTGGTGCCACTGGTGTTTACTTTCCAGTTGAGCTTTAATAGATTGTTAGGAAAGAGTATGACCCTATCAGCATGTTTAAATTCATATTTTAAATTGAATGCCCATGAATGAGTTATTAATTAGGAAGGGGTCCTGGTACTTTCCTAAATAAAACATATACCAGTTATGTCACAGCACAGGTCTAGGAGAATATCTGTTCTACCTTTGGTTGCAATGGAAAAAGCAATGTGTGAGGTACAAGCAGTTCCAAACATAATTCGAGTTAAAAAATCAACCCTGTACAATAGCTAAAGTACTTTAAAATGCATTTTAAAAGACAAACAAACAAATAGGTGCCTATTCACAAACTGCATTTTGTAGTGCATGAAGTAGACCTATAGTAGTAATGCTGACATAATACAAAATGCTATTCAGAAACCGACGGCCAGAATCAGCATCTATTCCTCTGCTCTCTTTTATGTACAGAAATCTGTAACAGTCGCAGATATTTCTGAACTCTTAAGCACAGGTTTTCAGTATAGCATGTGGGAGGGACAATGAGTGGCTGGAAAATGGGGAATACTTACTACAAAATGAGTGAGGTGTAGCAAAATGTATGGAGAGGTTTAGGGAGGGAAAACACCCAACCTGCAAGTGGTAGGCCCATTACTATTCATCAACTACATTTTTAAAGTGACCACACACCCAGCAGTGATAAAATAGTAGCCCAGCCTTGGAGTAAGTTAATGTATGGCCGCTTGCACATACTGCAATTCTCTCTACTAGATTATGCCCTATTGGAAAAAATGTTACCATAAACAATTATTTAAACATTAAAAGTGTGTGTACCTTATTATCGATTGATCTAGATTTATTTATTTTGCAAAATTATATATGATAAACTTTATTCATTTCTCCAATGCTTTCCAAAGGAAGATATGTGTTAGTGATGGAGCTCCCTGTACGCATGTAAAAGGTTACTAGTAGTAAAGGTCACTAGTAGTGTGTAAGGTTAGTAGTAGTTACTAGTAGGTTACTAGTAGTAACTTTACACTAATAAATCCTCATGTAGGAGGTCCCTTGTGAAAGGAGACATGCAAGTCTGTACTGGGGTATAAATCGACACTTGGAAATGGTGAATAGCAGAAAAGTGTAGCTTTACATTTAGGTGCTGTAGTAGATTTACACATGTAAATCTACACATATAAATCTACCTTTGTGATTCAGGCCCAAAATCTGATAAAGGGAACTGGAGATATGGATTTTTCAAGTTTTAAAGCAAAAGTGCCACCATTGTTATAGTGGTAATTGCAAGTCACATATGATGGCATGCATATCGTTTGAGTGATTTACCTCAAATTTTTGCCATATCTGCTTTGCTGGTTTTAGAACTCTTTGTACGTCAGTCGTGCTAACCAAGACTAAATGTGCTCCTCAAATAAACATGTTTAAATTGGCTTTTCCTCTTTGGCTCATTTATCTTGCCTATATGTTTCCAGTATATGGTGTAGAAAATGCACCCAGGGCCTGGAAGTTAAATGCCAGCTATGGACTGCAGCACCTATTGTACCATCCACAGAGTGTGCCTAGAAAACAGGACTTTAAACCTACTCTTGTATTCTGACTGCTAAAACGTAAAACCTGCATTGCGACATTTCAAAATAACTCTCTTTGACTGGCAAAGACCTCCGTTTTTAAGTAATAATATGTGACCCGCATGTGTGCTGTGTAGCCCACATAATATTTAAAAGAGCGACATGTAGGAAATTAATGTCACCATGGCCCTGCAGTGACAAGGCTCCTGAAAAATTGTTCACTTTTGCAGACTATACAGAAAATTGGAGTGCAAATTAAAATATTAATATTGCTACCTCTGGCTTGAGGCCAGGTAGAAGTAAAAATAACCTACTATTTGTAATAGTTATTAAAAATCCAATTCAATAGTGAAATCATGTTCACTGTTCCTGAAGGTCGTGGAAGCAGATTTGCATTAGTTCTCCAACAGCTGTCTAGCCTGTGCTTAGGCTAACCTTTCCTTCCGACCTAAGGGTTACTGATTGACCTAAAGGGTAAGATCCTTGATCCAGTACGTATTATGAGTTGTAAGTCCTAAAACAAGTCTTTTCATAGTTTTTTTCATGTTTGTTCACCTGCATGGCCTGTTTGTTTGTTTGTGCACTTTTCAAGTTGCAGCGACTTGTCAGCGCCAATAATAGCATGATCATGTCTACCATTAGGAGACTCGAGATAAGTGTGCAAAACTTGAGGAGCAACTTACCATGTATTATTAAAACAGATCTGCCTAATGGCTTCTATATTCTTTGCTTTATCTTGGTTGGACTATCTTTTTATAAAGATATTTTCCTATAGGGGAGTAGCTGGCACTACACCTCACATCCTAGGTGGGGATAGGGATCTTTTCTAAATCACAGAGGATCCTGCTAGATCATTAGGCATGAAACATATCAACCTGATTAAACCCATTCAATTAATCTATCTTAGCCCATTGAGCCCTTATGATAACCTCCCTTCATTAGTTTTAACCTTGCCAAGCCTCCCTTCCTTAGTTTTACCCTGCCAAGGGAACCACCTGTGGCGGCTAGCAGATAACGGGGGTGGTGGGGGCAGGGAAGGATGGCGGGGGACAAAAAATCCAAAATAAACACTTACCTCCTCACAGCTGCCATCTCTCCTCCATTGTTGCTTCTCTTCCTGGTGAGTCACAGAAGCAGGAGGCCCACGGGCTAACCTAAGCCGATCACAATTCTGCGATTAGTCTGAGCACCATGGTTTGATGCTCAAATGGGGACAGGGAGTCTGTACATGTTCTCCACCCAGGCTGTGTATTATAGCCTGGTGGAGAACATGCGATGTGCACATGATTTACTTGGCCTGCCCAAGTTGGCCGGCCAAACTGCCATACGCACTTATTGTGCACAAACTACTCCTCCTAGGCTCCGATGCTAGCCCCACACTGCCCATACCCAGCTCCATAGCTACGAAAAATAAAATGATAATAAAGATGTTATTATCAATTTATTATTAATTTTTCCTGCTCCGAGAACAGTGAGGCAACACTTAGTGGAGGTGCCGACCCTTGCAACCAGCGGAGAAAATGAATTATATCCTCTGAAGCGTGTTTCAGTAATCGTGTAACAGCGCTGCAGTCAAAGTCAGCTGTTATGTTAGCTAGCTGACGTAGGAAGTCTCGCACCAGCTCTTGGGTTAAGATTTGTTAACAGCGAGGAAACTTCCTGGAAGCTGACGTAAGGTCGGGAGCGTTAGCACATGCGCACAGTCATGCGCTTCTGCTCGAGACACAAACGTTGTTGCAGTGTATTCGTACTTGTGCAAGGCTTGGCACCAGAGCTCGCGAGGAGACACAACCCTTGAGTTTGAGGGTCACAGTCACCAAAATTAAAATTACAAAAACGTTGTCTCTACTCACGGACCCAGCAGTGAAACCAGAGGAGCGATGGTGAGTCTCCGGAGTAGTAGGGCACAAACGAGGAGCACAAACAAGCAAAGGGGAGTCACTGCAGCAGAAATGGCACGAGTGTGGCGATTTCTCCCCTGCACCCCGCTCGTATCTTGAAGTTGATCGAGCAGATCACCAAACCGGACTCAAAGTAAGATGAACAGGATGTGTTGAGGTCTTCCAGTGTAGAGTAGAAATCCAGCACACGTAGTGTTCAAATCTTCTTCCAAGCGCCGCCAAATGTAAAGAAGCGCAGCCTTACAATAGTAATAAATCCGGTGGCAGGTTAATTAAGTACAAAGGAATACATAAGACCTCATTCAGCATCAAAGTCCTGCAGCTGTTCACTGAACTGCTGCTTACAATCAATTCATAAGATGCTGGTTCCACATTCTAAACAGTGTAGCCTAGTAACATGACCCATACCCAGCTCCCCTGCAACATCACACTGCCATGGGAAGATTTGTGTATTTCACAGGAGCTGGGTGAACAGATTTTGAGCCTAAAACAGAGAAATTGACAGAGTACAAACATACCTATACAACTCTATCATTTAAATATTGCAATGAAAGTGACCAGTGCGCACATTTATTGCAGCTTAAACAGAAAGGTTGCTGGAGTGCTGAAAACCGGCGCCGCCATTGATCTGATTTATGGATCGGTGCACTGTTTGTGCCAGGTGCATTGCGCTAGTGTGCACCCTTAATTTGGTGCACCCAATGCAGACTGGTGCAGTGACCCAAAACACTAAACTCTGACAGTTTGTATCTGTACAGAGGAGATTCTGTTAGTGAAAGAGACAGTCAGGGTTTGAAGCCATACATCAGTCTTTCCATGAAGGCACAAATGCCTCCGTTTGAAGAAGGAGAAGCCATCTCCCTACAGGTGAGTGCAGTTTGTTACAGCCCTCCTTGCCCCCGCCCCCCCGCGCAGGGTGATGATTGTTGGATCCTTTGGGCCCTTGTGAACCCCTTAAGGGGCCTTGTGAACCCCTTAAGGGTGCACCAACTCTATGCAGTGGGCTGCCTTGCCCCCACAGTGTCATTGTCCTGCACCAGCATAATCCTTGTTGTAGGAGGGGTTGCACAAGCATTTGTAGCCTCACCTATGATACTAAAGTGCCCCATGGACCCATGAAACAAATCCCTGTTGTGACCCCATGGCACGTCCTGTAATATGGCCCAAGGTGGCTATAAACCCGGTGCTATTCTGACACTTTATTTACATCATTTAGACAATTGGGTTAGGGCCCGCTGTAAGGGTATTTAATGGTCCCCGTGCGGACTAACTAAGCTGTTTGCTCTCTTACATCCACTCCCTACTGCCCTTTCAATAAGGGCAAAGGGAACATATGGGATGTTACAAAATTCGGACTACTTTGGAAAGGAACAGACACCAGGGAAATGAACAAACACACCTTAGTGTGAAACACTGTACATAACATTTCAGTATTGTAAAGTTGTAAAAGAAAATCCTATTTAAACTGAGTTCACCTAATGCCAATATTGCCATTTATCTTATCCAGCACTCCCAGAGTGGCTGCAGCCATCAGATGCCAGTTTTTGAAGGGTACAGCCGCCCACTGGTGCCTCCAACTATTTCTGCAGGCAGGAGTGGGCTGGGGCTTTGGGTATGGAATAAGCAGTAAGAGAGGTGAGAGAAAAAAAAATAGAGATGAGTGAAGAGAGCAGAAAGAAAGACTGGAAGAAAGGGGCAAAAGGAGAGAAGAATGTATGAATGAAAAGGAAAAAAGATGGGGTAGGGTGTGAACATTTGAGTCGGTGCTTCTTTTGGTTGCCTATCTGGAATGTTTACACTAAATATTATCAATTTTACACTTTCAAAACTGTTTATATTTTCATTCTTTCTAATATTTTTTAATCAAGTGTTTGCAATTCTTTCTTTTAGGAGCTGAGGATGGTTTCTTACTTAACAAAACGGGCCAAGGTACCAGTGGAAATGATATACAAGGTCCTGAACTTGCTGCTGCCTTCTAGTTCAGAGCAAGAAATACTTTCTGTTCTGAATTCAATCCTTCATAAATATTCAGATGGTAACCCAGAACCAGATGACAGCGGAGAAGAAACTGATGGCTGTAGGAAGCGGTAAATGCTTGATAATTTTAGCACCAAAATGCAATTGAAATGTATTTCTTTGGCGAATGATATATACAGTAGAGAGATACGAGCAAATGTGAATACGCATACTAATGTAATGTAAAGAAATGAATTCGTTTCGTACTGATTATCTAATGCCTTTCCATTAGGAAGGGAAAAATTAATTTCTTGGTGGCTCTGAAATGGCTGACTTGTGAGTAATTGTCATTCCGTGGATCAGCATGGGATCATAGTGTGTGTTCGCACTATTGTCCTCTGGATCTGACTGGACTGGCTGTTGTGGGGCAGAGTATTAAGGTGAGCTGTTGCTGTGCTCCCACACAACCTGCCGAGAAGGGTCCAGTATGGCAGACACAGTTATCTCGAAGGGTAACCTCGGCTTAGCGTTGGTAGCTTTGCCTCACACGATATGCGGGATGTTTTGTGTAATGCACCAGCCAAACTAACAATTAGTAAAAGAAATAAAGAACTTAAAGGCCCAAACAAAGTTCCAAAATGATTGTTACAGAAATGAATCGCAAATATTCGCACAGCCAAACACCAAAGATCTCATGTATGACATATGGATGTAGAGTTATTGGCTTTGCCAATGCTTCCTTTATTTTTCTATCATTTATGGCAAAAACAATGGAAAAAGCCAACTGTGAGTTGGTACACGTGTCCACACAGACAGTCGCCATTGTCCTTTGGTTTTTGTTATACTTCATCGTAAATCCATCCCATAGGGCCGATGTGTGCACATGCATTCACAATCATGGTGGCCAACTAAAAGTGGGTTTTGTGGAAAAGCATAAACAAATGAAATGTGTATGCTGTGGAAAAAAAAAACAGCTTAGAGTGTTGCTTCACAAAACTTTCCAGAAGGCAATCTATTATGCATAACATATAAGGCCACCAGTAATATCAGTGATGATATGTTTTGTTGTCCCATGTGCATTATAACATATGATTTGCTATCCAAACTCTAAAAATGATAATATTCTGCTGTTATGGACATCTGTGCAACAATAACCTCCAAGGCACTGCTCCTGACATAACTATTTAGAACACTGGTACGTCATGCAATGCAACGGGGACATAGCTAGTGACATTTGTCCACTCCATATAGCTCACGTGGTGCTTTGCATCTCATCTATCCCCTTGCATACTAAATAGCTGGACACAGAGCATTTGGGGAGGCATGGTCTTGCCCACTCTACATAGATATGCATAGCACACTACTCTAAAGGACACTCAGTAAGGCCATGGTTTCTGTGTTATTTGTACATGGCATGCCCATGCATACTACAAACAGTGACTTGAAGTTCACTCTCATGCGGCACACAGAGTTCATGACAATCAGCTGTGCCGCATGTGCTTGCTAAAGACTGCGGTATATTGGTTACATAAGTCATGACCTACATAATTAATGATGTCTTGTTGATGTTACATGTCATGCTTTTAGTGATACCATCATGATGCCATTTGTGAGAACCACTGAAGTTATTTAGTTGTTGTGAGCTTCTCAACACTAACTTAGGGGTCGATTATGATTGTGGTGATTCCGCATCCTCCGGGCTGGAGGATGCGGAATCACTGCTGCGAACCTTCAAAACACCCACTGCCAGATTATGATGGCGGTGGGATCAGCGGCAGATGGCAGGTCCGTCCGCCGCTGATCCACGGGGTGTTGGCCGCAATGTCTGCAAGACACCGCCAGCCAAATTACGATGGGTTTGAAAACGTGCTTTTCCGCGGCGGATTTATCGCAGTGCTAAAGCATGTGGAATATAGCTTCTGGGGGGCCCTTGCGGGCCCCCAGGGTGTCAGGGGTGGGGGGTGCACATGGGGGGTACCATTTATATGCACAAAGTGGCAGGCACCGCGCGGTGCCTGCAGCTTTGTGCATGTAAATGCAAATCATGCATTTTTAACCTTGCGGCGGGTGCTGCTTCAAGCAGCACCCGCCGCAAGGTTAAAGATACGGGATTTGACTGCCAGGGTGGCAGTCACATCCTAATTGGGATGGAGGGACCGCCGCTGCCCCTGCGGACGGTCCCTCCACCTCGGGGTGGCGGACGTACGCAGGTCCGTCTGCCATCCTAATAGGCGCCGTAATGTGGTGCCATAATAAAGTACTCCGAATAAAGTGTGACATAAAGTTTGTGTCCTAAACTTTGTTTACAAAAATATATCCCCTTAGGGGTAATCTACCTGAAATGAGATGACATTTTTGTAAATGATATCCTGATATTCCAGAGTCTAGCTCTATATCAATGCACAGTCAACACTATTGGTGATATATCACATTATAATAACATTTATTTATTTATTTATTATAAGTTTTGTATAGCGCTAGCTGGACCCGAGGGTATCAGAGCGCTTCACACCAGGTACAACAATGTGCCTTATCGGCGATGGAAGATTGATAACTGGACAACTCCAGGGTATTGCAAATAACAAAATCATACAGATCATGGTGATTACACGGGTGAGGGGTAGTATGAGCATCCCCTTACAGTTCAGGTGGCTTCCAGGAAGAGGGCTTTGAGTAAAGTCTTGAATTTTGGGAAGTGGAGGTCATTCTGATGTGGGGAGGGATGGTGTTCCAAATCCTGGGTGCATTGCCTGCAAAGCATTTACTTAAAGTTTTGCGTTTCCGTGATTTCAACGGAATGAGAAGAAGCGTGTTGGAGCTACTGAGGGTCCTGGACTGGCCAGCCCTTTTGAGTTTCGCAGCCAGGTATTTTGGTTTGCCTGTGTGGAGGGCTTTGTGTGTAAGGCATGCTGTTCCAAAGTTGGCTCGTTGTTCAATAGGGAGCCATTTCAGATCCTTGAGCGCGGGGGAAATGTGGTCGAATTTCTTGGTTCCTGTGACCATTCTAGCCGCGGCATTGAGGGTGGTTTTCGCGGGGCCTAGGTGTGATTAGGCTGAGCCGGTCAGGGCTGCGATTCCTTAGTCAATTCTGGCGAGCACAGTGCTTGAGTGGCCTGTTGAAGGTCCTTGGGAGGCAGGAATGGTTTTATTTTGTAGAGAAGATTGAGGAAAGCGCTTTTGGCGGAGTTTGTGATGTGTTTTTTCATTTTTAGTTTGGGGTCTAAGGTGATACCTAGGGATTTGACCGAGTCTTTTGGTTTGAGGGTGCCATTGAGGGTGTCAATGGCTTTGAGCCATTCTTCAATATGGGGGTTTTCGTCTCTGTTGGAGATGAGTAGAACTTCCGTTTTTTCTTGATTAAGCTTTAAGTGGTTTTGTGAGAGCCATTCTTGAACGTCTTTGAGCGCGTCGTTGAGTTTGAGAATGTCGCCCATACAGGTGGTTTCCATATAGAGCTGTGTGTCATCAGCATAGAGGTGGAAGGGGATGTTGGAATTTCTAAGTATTGTGGTAAGGGGTTCCATGTTGATATTGAAGAGTTGGGGGGAGAGTACTGACCCTTGTGGGACTCCTCTACTGACGGGTAGGGGGTCGGATTCAAAGTTTTTTATTTTTACTCTTTGCGAGCGATTGTGTAGAAAGGAGGAGAACCAGTTCAGTTGTACCGTCAATACCAAGCCTGCTCTTTCTTGAAGGGCTTTTAGGAGCAGCGTGTGATCGACAGTATCAAATGCGGCCGAAAGGTCAAGGAGAAAGAGACGGCAGCATTGATCAGAGTCAAGTGATTTTTGTAGATCGTCTATGACGTTTAGGATGGCAGTTTCAGTGCTGCATCCTTTGCTGAAACCCGATTGGTGGGGGTCAAGGAGCTTGATTTTCTCTAAGTGTTGGGTTAGCTGTGGGAGAACACATTTTTCTAGTGTTTTGGATAACCGAGGAAGGTTTGACACAGGTCTAAAGTTGTTCATATCTTCTGTGTCCAACCCTGGTTTTTTTAGTGGCGGCGTGACTTGGCCGACCATGAGGCAGTCTGGGATAATTCCCGAGCTCAGCGAGCTGTTGATGATTTTGCACCAAATTGGGGCTAGGGTGTGTTTCAGGACTTTGGCCAGGTTTATAGGAAGCTGATCCAGGGAGCGGGATGACGGTTTGGCGTTGGAGATCAGGGTGACGATCTCTGTTTCCTGAATCGGCGTGAAGACGGACCATTGAGTGGGTGGGATCAATAATGTGCTGTCAGTCAGTACTGGGGTATTGGTCTCCCTGGGACCAGAAGGGTTTGTGCTGAGAGAGGGGTCAATCTTGATGATTTTTTCGTAAAAAAAGTTGGCGAAGTTGTCGCATTGTTTTTTGGAGGACACTGAAACGGATTTGATAGGTTCTGATGTTTGATTTTTGATGATGTTGAAGAGCTCTTTGGGGCGTTTTTTTGCATTTTCTAGAGCGGAGCAGAAGAAGGAAGATTTTTTGTCCTTGATGAGTTTGTTGTAGTTTTTGCGTGCCGTCTTGAGTTGTTCGCGGTGAAGGGAGGATGGATTGGACCTCCAGATTCTTTCAAGGGATCTGAGAAGTCTTCTTTCGTCATTGATGTCCGTGGTGAACCACGATCTCGATGGAATGTTTCTGTTTTTTTTTTAGTTTCAAGGGCGCCAGGCGGTCAAGGGTGGTCGTCATGTTGGAGTGGTGGAGAGAGGTGAGGTCAGTGGTTGAGAGGTGCTCCGTTGAGTTCGGGAGGAGAGTGCTTAGTTCATCTTCTAGGATGGTCTGTGGGGAGGGAGTGGACAGTGGGAGGGGTTAACTCTGGTGGCAGTGTGACGGTGGGCAGGTTTTGGGGCTGTTGTGGGAGGAGAAGGGGTGGGGCTCTATTGTAATGTGTTGAGTCTGAGTGGAGGGAGGGTAGAGTAGGGCAGCGGTTGGCAAATTCATGGTGGTGGACGGTTGGTGCAGGTTGGCATTCGTAGGCGGGTGGGCGGCATGGCGGGGGTGCTCGAACTGGGTCCTGTGGCTTGTTAGGGGTTGGAGTTTAGCTAGATAAGCGTTCTGAGCTTGAGGCAGGGTGAGAGCAGAGGTCTTCTTTAACATGAGGAAATGGGAGTCAAAGAACTCGAGGTTCTCATTTTTAGCCTGAATCAGGATGGTGCCATTATCGAAAATGGTTGTGGAAATGGAGCCGGTCAGGGACTGGTGTGTTTGCAGGGAGATGGTAAGTTTGCAACTGAGTGCTGTGATGGTGGTTTTGGCGACTAGGAGGAGGGCATTAACCCCTTAAGTGCTGCGCACGTTCACCGGCCGACAGCACCACTACCTCCGTAGTGCTGCCGTCGGCCGTTGAACGTTCAAACTGCACCTGCGCAATGGAACGTCCAGCACTGGAGCTGGACGTTCCATAGCAGTTAAGCGGTTAAGGCTGTTGATCCAATGGTCCGGTCTGACCGTGTAAAAGATGAAGCCCATTTTTAGCTGACCTCTAGATGAGCAGTGGTACGTGTCTACGATAAAAGTGTTTCTGGGAATTGTCTGATGAGTTTCAGTTTTAGGAGTTTTTTTGCTTTGGTCGAAAGTCTGTGGGGGTAGGAAATGGCGAAAGCGTTTTGCCCGTGGGGAGTTCGGTAATTTGTGGTTAGGCAGGTGTAATCGTTGGAGTGTATGGCTGGGGGCATCTTGGATCGGTTGAGGAAAGAAGAGGGACTATCAAATGTGCGGGGGTCGCAGTTTGCAATACAGGGGGTAGAAGATATAGGCAAGGGGGCCGGGCGGAGGTGCTGTGTTCTCTAAGTAGTGAAAGGGCTGTTTGTTGTCTAGGAAACAGTAAGCCAGGGGCCAGCAAGACTGTGAGGATGAGATGCTGAGATGTCAGCAGGGGGGTCAAGCTGCCTTGGAGGAATGAAGAGGGTAAGGGGCTTTGTAGCGGGAGTGGTCATGCTACCGTCGGCTGTTTTGCTAATGATCAGCTTGGAGATCTGGGGCACTTCACTTTTTCCTGGTTTTTTTTTGATAAAGTTGGTAAATGCAGGGGGTGGTAGTCTAAACCTCTCCTGCTGCTATTTTCTCTTGAAGGTATGCAGGGGGTGGTGGTCTGCTCCATTCCTTCTGCTAAGGAGATCCTGAGAGAGGGCGTCTTTTGTTGTTACAGTTAGTCAAAGTTGGCGGCCATTTTAGGGTCAGGCGGCCCTAGACAGAGAATGGAGAGGGGTATTAACCTCCCCGGAGGCTTTCTTGGTCCTGTCACCTAGTTTAGAACCCTAAGGGGATCGTGTACAGGTCGGTGAGTTATTAGTAGAAATTGGTCGTTTATAGCCCTCTAGAGCGCCGAATTAGCCGGTACTGTTGATGGATGGCGGCCATCTTGAGGACAGGCGTCCCGGGTTTGTTGGAGCAAGACGGAGGTCAGGAGCAACTTTCGGCAAAAATATTGTGCAATCAGCGGAACACGATTTAACAGGAGCTGTCTCCTCATTTAGAGAGAATGTCTGTCTGTTGGTTGGATCGGGATACCGTCCTTCGTAGTTCCTTAACTTCCGCCGAGTTTCCAGGACCAGACGAGGGCTCCTCCCGCTTTAGGTAAGAGAAGGGTGGTAGCGCCTATCTTGTTCAAGGGCTACGTGTAGGGAGGGATGTGTGCTCCGGTGTGAGCTGCTAGTCTGCTTAGTCGATTCATCCTCACCCTGTTTGTGGGGACTCCTGTGGAAGTTTCCTCTCTGTGCGGATCACCACCCTTTGAGCCGAGCGGAGGGAAGGGCTCTGGGGGTTACTCCGGTTCGTCGGTTGCTCGTCGAATGCTCTCCTAACTTTTTCAGGGGTTGTGGGGAGGGAGGGAGGGGCGCTCTGTGTGGGTTCTGGAGGCTCCCCAGTCCCGACTCCGGGTCAGCTTCTTCCCGTTGTCACCGGTGCAGATCACTAGCGGAGCAAGTCTGAGGAGGGGTCCGGGGGGCGGTCGCTCTGGGTCGGGATTTACACTCTTGTGATCCCTCTTCCCCGGAGCTCATCCCATCAGCTCTCTCCTGTCGGCCATCATTGACAGAAGCAATTACATATTTAATTTTAATACATTTGTACAGGTGATGTAGAGCTACTCCCACCCCCTTGCAAATACTCTATTGTGGAGAATGTCTCTTTCAGTGAATATATATAATATATATATTACCTACTGGCAGTCGCCAGTAGGTAGTTATAGGTAGGACCTATTTTCCTTAGGAAATCCGCAACATTCTATTTGGAATAACTTTGGAGCTGGTTGATGAATCTTTGCTAAATTTTCAAAACTAATGGCCACCTCTGTTCTGCTCCTTTCCTGAAAGTTTGGGGGTGATCCGTCAAGCGGGGGCCGGGAAAAAAGGGTCCCAAAACGTGTTTTTCCCATGCAATTTCCCATAGGACCTTTAGCCACAGCTACAGCCCGTACTGCTGAACGGAATTACGCCACATTTGGCAGAGATGTAGTCCTCAGTTCAGACTTGTGCCTTTTTTTTGTTAAATGGTGTCAATGTGTTCAGTAGTTCCTGAGAAAATTGCAGTTAAAAGCATATATATATCTATGGGCACGGTGGATCTGCAGACCTTGAGCGCACCGTGGCCGCACCATAAGCGCACCCTTACGATCACGCGCGGAATGTTAATTGGCTCCGCCCCTCCACTCCCCATTCATGATAGATGGACCTACGCGCAGCGTCCATGCGCAGCGGTCGCGCCGAAGGTGCGCAAAAGGTAAGCCCGTCCGCGCCTGGACCGCTCCCAGCGCCAGACCTCCTGGTCCCCGCAAACCCATCACCTTCCGCATCACATACGACGCCGCAACCCTCACAGCCCTTAACCCCGGCCGTCCACCAAACTGCCACCAAGCCGCCCCAGGACACACCCATGGACCCTTCACATGCCACTCCTGCAAGTTCGAATGCATCAAGACCCACACCAAATCCACAAACACCAAACAGAGATCCGATACTAACCACCTAAAATGCATCCTTCTCAACACCCGCTTGGTTCACAAACACGCCATCGACCTTTGGAATCTACTCGACACCATTTCTCTGGACATCGCCTTCCTAACAGAAACCTGGATGAATGCCTCATCAGCTCCAGACATCACCATAGCCATCCCGGAAGGCTACAAGATCATCCGAAAGGACCGCACCAACCAAACAGGAGGAGGCATCGCCATCGTCCATAAGAACTCCATCCGCGTCTCAACCAGCTCAGACGACAACCTCGCTATCGCCGAACACCTTCACTTCCAGATACACACCGACCCCAAGACCACACTCAGAGGCACCCTCCTCTACAGGCCACCAGGACCCCGTACACAATTCAGTGAAGACATCACTGACTTCATCACCCCACACGCCCTCCCCTCCGAGGAATACATTCTACTGGGAGACCTCAATTTCCACCTGGAAAAGAGCAACGACAGTAACACCAACACCCTTCTGGACAATCTCGCCAATCTCGGACTCAAACAACTTGTAAACACCCCCACCCACTACGCAGGACACACACTCGACCCCATCTTCACCTCCAGCAAGCACATCTCCTTCAATCACACCACAGCTCTCCATTGGACGGACCACAGTTGCATCCACTTCAACTACAAAAAGGCCACGATCCACAACCACCCTCAACCAACTCTGCGAAGAAACTGGAACAAAATCACCATCGACCAGATCTCCACATCGCTTTTTCAAAACCCTCCTGCCAATTCATCGAACCCTAACCAAGCAGCCATCAACCTCACACAATGGTTAACCCACAGCGCCGACAAACTAGCACCCTTGAAAAAACATCAAATCAAGCTAGGCAGCAAAAACACCCCCTGGTTCAACGATGACCTTAAGAAATCCAAGAAGCTCTGTCGTTCCCTTGAGAAAGCCTGGAAAAAAGACCCAAACACTTCCACCCAAGCCGCCTTCAAAAATGCCACCCACAAACACCACCAACTAATCCGGACAACCAAGAAATCAGCACTCAAAGACCGACTAGACAACAACGTCCACAACAGCAAGGAACTATTCAACATCGTCAAAGAATTCACCAACCCCACCGCCAGCTCCAACGACATCACCCCCTCACAAGTCCTCTGCGACTCCCTCGCCTCATTCTTCCATGACAAAATCGCCGACATTCATAACAGCTTTAACAACCAACCCGCAGACCAGTCCACCCCACTCACCTCCGAACCAAACCCCCCCCCGAATTACCTTTACGACTGGGACCCAATCACCACTGAAGACACCATTCGCCTGATGAACTCCATCCACTCAGGATCCCCAACAGACCCATGCCCCCACCATATCTTCAACAAAGCAAACTCCATTATCGCACCCCATCTTCGAGACGTCATCAACTGCTCCCTCAACTCCGCCACATTCCCAGAAAGCTGGAAACACGCCGAACTCAGCGCCCTTCTGAAAAAACCCACAGCAGACCCCACCGAACTCAAAAACTACCGCCCCATCTCGCTCCTCCCATTCCCTGCCAAAGTCATAGAGAAAGCCGTCAACAATCAGCTCGCCGCCTTCCTCGAAACCAACAAATCCCTCGACTCCTCACAGTCCGGCTTCCGAGCCAAACACAGCACCGAAACCGCCCTCATCGCAGCAACAGACGACATTCGAACACTACTGGACAACGGAGACACAGTCGCCCTCATCCTCCTTGACCTCTCTGCAGCCTTCGAAACAGTTTGTCATAGCACCCTTATTCAACGCCTCAACAACATCGGAATTCAAGGAAAAGCATTGGACTGGATCATCTCGTTCCTCGCTGGAAGAACTCAGAGTCCGCCTCCCACCTTTTAAATCGGAGGCCACCGAAGTCATCTGCGGCGTCCCACAAGGATCTTCTCTCAGCCCTACCCTCTTCAACGTATACATGAGCCCCCTCGCAACCATCGCACGTCAACACAACCTCAACATCATCTCCTACGCTGATGACACTCAACTGATCCTCTCACTCACCAAAGACCCAAACACCGCCAAAACCAACCTACACGAAGGGATGAAAGAAGTAGCCGAGTGGATGAAGCACAGCCGTCTTAAACTGAACTCGGACAAAACGGAAGTCCTCATCTTAGGTACATCCCCTTCCGGCTGGGACGACTCTTGGTGGCCAGCGGCCCTAGGAAAAGCACCCATACCGACGGACCACGCACGGAACCTGGGCGTAATCCTGGACTCCTCACTCTCGATGACCAGACAAGTCAACGCCGTTTCATCATCATGCTTCAACATCCTACGCATGCTCAAAAAAACATTTCGCTGGATCCCCACCGAAACCAGAAAAATGGTCACCCACGCACTGGTCACAAGCCAACTGGACTACAGAAACACCCTGTACACCGGTACCACCGCAAAACTTCAGAAAAAACTCCAACGCATCCAAAACGCTTCAGCCGGACTCATACTAGACATCCCACGCAAAGACCACATTTCCGGTCACCTGAAAGACCTTCACTGGCTCCCCGTCAACAAGAGGATAACGTTCCGTCTCCTCACCCACGCACACAAAGTCCTCTACGAACTTGGACCCGATTGCCTCAACACGCGCCTTTCCTTTTACACCCCACCCGCCAGCTGCGTTCGTCCAACCAAGCCCTCGCCGCTGTTCCGCGCATCCACAAAGCCACCATGGGGGGAAGATCCTTCTCCTACTTAGCCGCAAAAACCTGGAATTCCCTTCCCATCCACCTCCGCCTTACTTAAAACCACCTAGCCTTCAGAAAACAGCTTAAAACCTGGATATTCGATAAGTAAATCTCCCCCCCTTCCTCAAGCCCCTTGAGACCCTCTGGGTGTGTAGTGCGCTCTATAAGTGTTGACTTGACTTGACTTGACTTGGCTGTCAAGTGGTTGTCCACATTCGAAACCAGGAACTGTTGGCAGCCATTTTGTGCATCGGTAGAAGCAAGGCTGAAGAAGTTAGTGGAACAAGTGTGCAAAACATAGCAAGGGGGCAGGTTAGAAATACTTTGACTATCTAGACTTGCTTAGGGGGTCCTAGAAGGACCCCCAGGGTCCCCAAATTATAATTTTGTTGTTGAAAAAACGGCAAGTGCGCGTACGGTGCGCAGACTCTGCCATAAAAAAAATTGAGCTTTTTTTATAATTAGCCTTAGGGGTATAATTAGGGGTCCAAATACCGGGGGCAAAATTATTTAATCCCCTGGGGCTACAAAAAAAATGGTTGGGGAGCTCCAAGGGCCCCAAAGCCCTGGGGACCACCACTCTCCGGGGCTTTATGTATTGTGGGAGGTGGGCTGCGTGGCCCCACTCCTGGAGCCCTCAAGGGCCCTGGTGGACCGCCACTCTCTAGGGCCGGCTCCTGCAGTGTCCTGGGTGCGCACCCTCTGGCCACTGCTGTTTGCTATGGGAGGGCGGGAGCTGAGACTCCCGCCCTCCCATAGCAAACTTGGTTTGGATTTTGAAAGAGAGAGCAGGGAAACCTGCTCTCTGTTTCAAAATCCAAACCAGTTTGCTTTTCCACATGGGGAGCTGCATGTTAGCAGCTACCCATGTGGAAAAGCAATGCTGGCTCCCAAACGCTTAGAAGTTGAGTACCAAAAGCTCTGGAGTCCCACACCCTACAGATTATGAGTCGTGCATCGAACGCGTGCACGCCAGGGGGCCGCACTGAGCACTGCGCTGGGTACGCGACTTCTCGTGGGGGGAGCCTCAATGCACCCAAGGTCCCACCGGCTCCCCACGTCCTTTGGGAGCCGGCAGTGCTTTTCCACATGGGGAGCTGCTAACATGCATGTGGAAAAGCAATCCAGTTTGGATTTTGAAAGAGAGAACAGATTTCCCTGGTCTCTCTTTCAAAATCCAAACCGAGGGGCATACTGTCAAGGAACGGTGTTATACTTATCGCTGCTTTATCGGCAGAAAACTGCCGCTTAAGTGGCAATAATGGGCTTGATAATTTGCCCTTGTGAATTCCCATCGAAGCCCATGTTCTGGTGTGAACATGGGCTTCTATGGGAATTCTCTACGACATATTATCTAGCCCATTATCGCCACTTCAGCAGCAGTTTTCTGCAGCGAAAGCGGCGATAATTATAACGCCATGCTTTATAATATGCCCGCAGTTTGCTATAGGAGGGCGGGAGCCGCGAGATTCCCGCCCTCTCATAGCAAATAGCAGTGTCCCAGGGGTAGGCACCCCGGGACAGTGCAGGAGCCGGCCTTGGGGGATGGCAGTCCCCAGGGCCCTCGAGGGCTGCAGGCGGGGGCCATGCTGCCCCCTCCACAATACAGAAAGCCCCGGGGGTGGTGGTCCCCGGGGCTTGGGGGAGTCATTAAGGCTCACCATCTCTAATTTTGCAGGGGGGGCCTTGGAGCCCCCCCCCCCCAACTATTTATTTTACAGTCCCGGGGGTGGCTCTCACTCTTGTATAGCAAACAGCAATATTGAAAAAATCTTCCGGTAAGATAACAAAGGAATTTGAAGTACATTGTCGCCATTTTTGTTGTAGTTTTCTGCCATTAAAGCGGTGACAATTTTAACGCCGTCTTTGTAAATATGCCCCTAAGTTTTGTAATGTCGACAATCCCGTCTCCCATTTAAATAGGCACAAAATATTTATTGAAGTGCATTGTGAATCGTGAAGCAACACTGTCTAATTGTGATCGATAAAGAATTGAAAGAGTTGTGTACTTTTTTTGCTAGTAACGTGCATAGGGTCAGATTTACAAGTTCATTGCGTTACTATTGCATCACTTTTAAGATGGGAAAAGTGACTCAAAAGTGGCACAAGGGGCTTGTAAATCTGCTACACAGTGTTCTGTCTTACTTGCTTTCTTTTCTGTCATGTAGAGAATCCTGGGTAAATATAACTTTTTCTGTACAGCCTGTACCTTTCAAACCTACCCCCAAACTGCTTACTGCCTGTTACCATAGTAACAGTTCATGGAACACTTACGTGAGCACAGAGGTTAGAAGTTCACCACAGAATGTTGCTAATCGAAACAGTTACTGTGCTGGAGTAAATGTTTTCCATAGGAACCGTTAGTCGTAGCTATTGACTTTGGTAAAGACCTGGTAAAGAGTTAGCCTCAGTATTATATTTCTAGTTATAAATATAATTTATATTTTTAAATGTTTAATAAATATATGATTACCACACTAAATAATAGTGAAATGTTTTCAGAAAAAGAAGACCTATAACTTTTATTAAACAACAATAAATAACTAGAAACGTAATTTTAATATAACAATGTAATAAATAACTACAAACATAACTTTAACATAACAATATAATAAACAAAATGTGATATGGACTCCAATAGAAGTAGGGTAGGTAATCTGCAAAACAAAAATGAAAATAAATGTTTAAAATTAGATTGATGTGGCTGAAGGAGGTCAAACATTACAAGGTAAGGTAATACTTGGCAATATTTGTAAATTTGCACGTCTGCAGTGTGCCTGATACATTCCACCTCTCTTATAGGTCCGCGTTCAAGAGGTGTCTGTACGGAAGTGCCTGCTGCTTCAGATTTACAGTATGGATGAACAGGTCTTTAAAATGATTCAGAGATAAGATAGGATTAGGTGAGAGATCAAGTCCTTATGCAGGACAATATTCTTTGAGGCTTATTTACAAGCCCCTTTCGCCACTTTTGCGTTACTTTTCCAATGTTAAAAGTGACGTAAAAGTGGTGGAAGGGGCTTGTAAATAAGCAACTTTATTTCTAACGCATTTAATCAGAGGCATTGTGTATCTAGGCCGCTCTGCTTACCTTCTGTAAACACCGTGGCCATCAAAGTTCACAACTTGAACTCAGCTTTGGTTGTACACTATAGATTGTCTTACATTCAGCCTCAGCAGTGTGGACAGCAGCGTCCATAACTTTAAAGGAGAAAGAGAAACGATGTGAGAGAGAGAAAGTGAGAAAAAACAACAATAAAAGTGTGTGAGAGAAAGTTATAGATGGAGCAGTTAATACTGGAGAAAATCTTTGTAGCTCACCTTTTTGACTCCTTTGTATGTTCAAGCATGTGCCGGTTCGTAGTGCACCCTCTAGTTTAGTGATCTGAATGATAGTGTATAAAGTTAGTAATAACATAGTACATACAACTGCACAAGAATATTTTTGCTTTATTTCTTTGTACACTCAGGATACTGTATTTCATCAGCTTTCACTGTAAGGAGGTGTTTGTGCTCTATTTTTCTTCCAAAGTACTAAATCCCATGCAATCCCACTGCATAGCGGTGAGTTTTCCAGACTGTTGCACCCCATTGACTCCCAGAGTCCGGAGGTGAGGGCTTTTTCTTGCGCACTCAGGGGCAGATTTACAAGCTCCTTGCGCCGCTTTTCCCATGTTAAAAGTGACACAAAAGTTGGGCAAGGGGCTTGTAAATCTGCCCCTGAGACTGTTGTAACCTATCTATTCTCACTGCTTGGAGGTAATTGTACATTCCTACGCAGTCAAGCTGCTGCACACTACCCACTCTCTCCATCCACAGATGACTTGTCGTTGTTTCTGAAACAAGCTTCTTTGCTCACCTTGTGCCATTGGCGTGATTCAAAGAGGGTGCACCACGTGTCGAAGCAGCCTTCTCAGCCATTGTTACGATGGCCACGCATCATCGCAGAATGCACGAACGTTGAGCTTTGGAGGTGTTTAGTGGGGACGCCAATTTGTGAACTACAACCTGTAAGATAAAAAGGAAGTTAACATTGTGCGTCATTTCTTCATCAAAGGAGAAAGGAAGTGAGCGAGTGACTAAAAAGAATATTCACAGCTCACCTTTTTGTCACCGGTGTGTTTTTCACCACGTGCTGGGACATAATGCACCCTGAAGCTCTACATCTAAAAGATAGTAAAAGAAAGATGTTATGAGTGGTAATTGTTACTATCTTATAATGTGGAGTAGAATTACATCACCCTTTCACACACCTTCCCTCCTGCATTTAAAAACAACTATTTGTACAGTTCCGACTTGTTAATAGGCTTCGATTTAAAAAAAAATTCTATAGTAGTAATCTTTTTATTCGGTTGTGAAAGCAAGTGGTGCTATTGGAAAAAATATATAAATGCAATAAGATACGGTATATAGGACTGCGTACGCCTAAATTGTTGTGTCGCCTTTTTGTATCCAGTCTGCTGAACCACATTGACTCCCTCCGATGCGCACCCAGGCCTCATTGCTCACCTTTTCGTGGACCAGACACCTTCTACATCATGCAGTCCCCCTCTGCCACCAAGAAGTCTGACATATGGGGCCAAGTCTTAAAATTGTTATGGGAAAGTACATACTCGTGCACCTATCTTCATCGCAGGTTCCTCACCCGCTCAGTCCTTGCGGTACCACTGACTCCATAACCTAAGAGGCCACACCTGTAGTGGTGGACCGTTGTACTCGGTGGTTCGGGCCTACATGAGGCGTCCGAACCACTAGGACGCGCCATCACAGCTCTTGCGATGGGAGCAACTTTAAAATGGCGTAGAGCATGTGCACCTTGCCTTTTTTTATTGGTAAGGTCATGTGTGTTATGATGCATGTGCTGGATGGGTGTGGTGTGGGTTTATACCAGGCATGAGGGAGTGTGTGCCGTTCTGACAACTAGACCTGGAACTAAGAAATCAGTACAATGGAAATCTAGGCACTGTTGCATTGTTGTGGTTTCCTGCAAGCGTAAGCAAAGTGGGCGGGACTGACTTATGCCAGTCCTGCGCGAGGCTCTGAACCATGATTCCGGAGCTATGGGCTTGGTTCCTTCGTTAGCTATGTGAGAAATCAAGAGATTCGGGTGTCCGTTTTGTAGTGCTGACGTCACCCGGGTCTTAAACTCAAATGTGTCATTATGTCTGTAAAGTCCCACAATATGGCCAACATGGAAGGTACGGGGTTTCACTGATCCTATATTCATCTATCGATGCACACATAAAAGATGGTGGACATGACGCATTTCTCCGATTATGAATGTTTGTTGTACATTTAGTGGAGTGTTGTAGCTGTAGTAATACAGGGCTGTGAAAGGTTTAAGTTGCAGTTTTTTGCACATGAAAGGCAGATAATATATATACGCATGTGGTCATTCAGGTATACTGTTGAACTTGGTGCTGGAAATCAGTGTTCGAGGCTCCGGTTTGCTTCCACATCCTGTTATTGTAGAGTAATGACGTAATTTACGCGTGACTGAAAATGTACTGTAAATACGGTGCTCATGTAAATTGCTGATATAGTTTTGGGTTGATTTGCGCTATATAAATATGCTAAAAAAAAATCACTTAAAAAAAAAAGGAGGAACAGCCCACAATTACTGTCAGAGGTTAGATGGTTGCATACGCTATTTATAGCACAATATAATATGCTAGGGTGCAGGAGCAGCATTTTACAAACATAATAAATACACAGACACAGATAGATAGTTGAAGTGGGTACGGGCACGTGTGCTCTATTCCATTTTATTACGTTGCTGTTGGTAACAAGTAGAATAGTAATCATGATATCATACACAGATATTTAATCATAAAAAGTTTATGACTTCTGCTCTACAAAGGTAGGAGCAATATATGTGAAAAAAGACACAGAAGATTCTATCATAAAGAGTTGTGGTGCACTGAGGTAGGGGCGGTTTGTGTGGAGCCTACGATGATGCATGGTCCAGGCAGACCGCACTGGTAAGAATGTCTTTTGGCAACTGAATTTTGCCTTAATAAGGCCATGTGGTGATTATTTATGGTGCACTGAGTAAGTGGTACATGCGGTGGTCAGCGTGTGCTCACCCTGCGATGATGCGTGGTTCGAACGGTCTGTACTCAAAATATTGAGTGTTGCATACTGCTCTGCATGAATTTTGAGGTTAAAAAAAACTACCATAAATGGTTATCAATTGCTCTGCAAACTAGGTTTAGTGATTGCTCTCCATAACAAATTAAACTATTGCATCTCACGGAGTGCATTCTAACTTTCTCAAAATGGGGAAGTATGTCTGATGGCGATGTTGAAGGTGATACCCCAGAGGTACTTGGTATTACCGGTGGTGGAGGCACATTTTTGCACTGTGTTCTACTTTCCTCGTAAACATAGTTCACAGGATGTAAGGATTAAAGGTGCTTGCACATACTAGCAGTGCCACAGGAGTATTTTTTGACTGCAACTTAAATAAATCAAGGCTAAATTCCCTACTGTCTGTAGTGTAGATACAAAGCTGAATTAAAGTTGTGAATCTTATTGTCCGGAGTGTACATCGAAGCCACTATTCAGCACAGTTATAGAAGAATGCTTTTTTCACTTATTTTAACAAAATCTGAATACATACAGTATAATTGTCTCTGCATTAAGTAAATCAAGGCTGAATTCCATACTGTCTATAGTGTAGATACAAAGCTGAATTGAAATTGCAAACCCTGCTGTTGGCAGTGTAGATCGTAGGGTGGACTGCATCATCTGTAATTATGATTGAAGTGAAAGATAGAACATGTATGCAGCATAAATGGTATTATTCAACTAAATTTATAAGTGATATAAAAGAAGTTTTTGAAGAAAGCATACTAAACGGATATTGTGTAGGGTTTAATAGGTTTTATACTTAGTTTGGTTTGCACTGAGTTAGTGGTATCTGTAACAACAAGGTTCTGTGGAGCCTGCAAAGATGCGCGGTCTGGGCAGGCCGTACTGATAGTAATGTTTTTTGTCTTGTGAATTCTGCCTTAGTAAGGCGTGTTCGAGGTGAGGGGGGGTACAGTAATTTGACTAATGTGTTTTGTCGATTGAATTTTGCATGAATTCCATTTAAAAGGGACAGTATGTCTCACTGTGACATTAAACCGTTCACTTTTCTTTGCGATGATTGATTGTGCACTAAGTTAGTAGTATATTTGATGCTGAGCTTGTACGTATCCTGCGATAATGCGTAGTCCTGGGTAGCCGCACTGGGAGCAATGTTTTTTGCCTAGTGAATTCTTCTTTAATAAGGGTACGTGGAGATGACTTGTGGTGCAGTGAGTTAGTGGTACCAAAGGAAATCAGCCTGTGCGTGCCCTGCGATGATTCATGGTTTAGGGGGGGGGTCGCAGTGGTATAATATCTCTTGTCTACTGGGATACGTCATGTACAATCATCATTCTACCTGGATGGTGAGCCCTCACAATATAGATCGAAGGCAGTAGTCATCACTGACATCAAGAAATTCTTTTGTCGTATCTTTCAACAAAATCTGAGGACGTACAGTACAATTACCTGTACCTTAAAAAAACCAAGGCTAAATTTCATGTTGTTCGTAGTATAGATTCAAAGCTGAATTCAAGATGTGAACCCTGCTGTCTGCACTGTAGATCGAAGGCAGTAGTCAGCAGAGATTTCGACGAATGATTTTTGACACTTATTTTAACAAAATCAGGACACATACAGTACAATTGTCTCTCTATTTAATAAATCAAGGTTGAATTCCCTATTGTCCGTAGTGTAGATGCAAAATTGAATTCAAGTTGTGAACCCTGCTGTCCGCAGTGTACATCGAAGGCAGTAGTCGACATAAACATCGATGAAAATTTTTTTGTCACAGTTAACAAAATCTGAGACTGCAGTACAATAGTCTCTGCCTTAAATAAATTGAGTCTGATTAAAATGTTGTCTGTAGTGCTGATGCGCTTCTGGTATCAAGTGGTGAACTCTGTTGATCGCAGTGTACATTTGAAGGCAGTACTCAGTATAGACATTAAGGATTTTTTTGTCTCATCATTTAACAAAATTGTCTCTGCCTTACATAAATGAAGACTAACTTGAATGCTGTCCGTAGTGCAGATGGAAAGCTGAATTGAAGTTGTGAACCCTGCTGTCCGCAGTGTAGATCGAAGGCAGGATCCGACACAAACATCGATGAATGCTATTTTGTCACAGTTAACACAGTGCAATTGTCTCTGCCTTAAATAAATCGAGAATTAATTTAATGTTGTCTGTAGTGCTGATTCGCTTCTGGTATCAAGTTGTGAACTCTGTTGAACACAGTGTACGTTTGAAGACAGTACTTAGTACAGACATTGAAGAATATTTTTTGTTGCATCATTTAACAAAATTCTCTCTGCCTTATATAAATCATGGCTAACTTCATTGCTGTCCGTAGTGTACATGGAAAACTAAATTCAAGTTGTGAACCTTGCTGTCCGCAGTGTAGATCAAAGGCAGTAGTTGACACAGACATGGAGGAATGCTTTTTGTCACTTATTTAAACAAAATCTGAAGACATATAGTAGAATTGTCTCAGCATTAAATAAGTTGAAGCTGAATTTCCTACTGTTCATACTTTAATAAAATATGAGGACATAGTACAATGGTCTTTGCTTCAAATAAATCGAGACTGAATTCAATGTTGTCTGTAGTGCTTAAGCGCTACTGGTATCAAGTTGTGAACTCTACTGACCGCACTGTAGTTCGAAGGCAGTACTCAGCATAGATACCGACGACAAGGACATAGACTAGAATTGACTCTGCCTTACATAAATGAAGGATAACTTCAATGCTGTGCGTAGTGTAGATCCAAAGCTGAATTCAAGTTGTGAACCCTGCTATCCGCAGTGTAGATCGAAGGCAGTAGTCGATACAGACATAAGTCTGCGGTGCTGTGGCGCTGAGTTCGTAATCGGCCTGTATCGAGGAGGCACGTGGTCATGGCGGCAGCCACGTGGCAGGGTGAGGACCTTCGCTGTGGCAGAGTCTTTTCTCTTTGCAGAAGTGAACCACGCCCAAGGCATAGGCTAATTATTTATACTCTTACGCTGACGTTGCATACGTTGGATCAGCCCACTTCAGTTCTGCTTCAAGAGGGGGAAGACAACATAGCAACATGACCAAGATATTCCCCAGAGTCTGAGATAATATGGTAGCATCCACTGTGCAAAACACACGTATCAATGGTATATCTACACACGGAAACGCTTTTGGTTTCTATAGTGAGATGTGTATAGCATTTCACTGGTTGTCTTGGCAATGTGTAAATTATTGTTGATGTGCAAGTTCGTTCCCTTATACATAGTTGGTTGCCACATCTCTGAACATTGAGCTAGGGTGCTGTTGAGGGGGATATATTATTTTGGGAAGGTCCGTTGTCCTGTTTTGCACTGCCTCTGAGGTAGTAGAGGGGGAGGGGTTGTAGTGGTAGTGGTGCTGGATATTGTCATTTTGTTGGGTGTCGGAAGTGTAAAATTAGTACCTCTATCACATATTGGTCTTTAAATATGGGTGTGAGTTGGATGTTATTCACGCAGTACATAGTTGACGTCCTTACACTAGTTAAATGTTGATTGCAGATTTGGTTTCTTGTTGCAGATATGGGAAATTGATCAACATTATAATTAGGAATTGTTATTTAAAATGATGTAATATGTGACATCATCACCAGTGGATTGCGGGCGCAAGAGTTACAGTTAGTACAACTAACTATAACTGAGGAATTTCAATGGTTTTGTATGAGTGAAATGTCCAGCTAACTATAACACCCCGGAAACCTATATTTTTTTCAGTGAATTTCTAAGGTTTTTTTAAATGATAATTCCTAGCTATAACCTGCTTGAAACCTATGGTTTTTTCAGTGAATATATATTTTTATCCATCCTACTGGCGGTCGCCAGTAGGTAGTTCTAGTTAGGACCTAGTTACCATAGGAAAATCGCAACATTCTATTCCCATAACTTTGGCTCCGGTTGACAATTCTTTCCGAAATTTTCAAAATTCGTGGGGTCCTCTGGTCCGCTCTTATCGTGAAAGTTTCGGGGTGATTCGGCAAGCACGGGCCGAGAAAAAAGGGTGGTCCCAAAACATGTTTTCCCCATGTTATTTTCCATAGGAAACTTTAGCCATGTCTACAGCTGGTACTGATGAATGGAATTACACCAAATTTGGCAAAAAGGTAGCCCTTGGTTCAGAAAGAACTTTTTGTTTAATGGTGTCAATCCGTTCAGTAGTTGCTGAGAAAATCCAAATTTAAAAAATATCGATATATATAGGCGCGCTGGATCCACGCACCCTGCCGATCACGAGCTGCATGCTAATTGGCTGTCAACACTTCAAGTCAGCCATCACAAGAAAAGAGAAAAACAAACGCGGAAAACAAGAAAAGGGGGCAAGGTAGAAACACCCTGACCCCCTAGGCCTGCTTAGGGGGTCCCACAAGGGACCCCAGGGCCCAAAAAAGCATTTTTTTTTTAAATTGCAGGATGCGCTGGAAACGCTGATCCGGCCGCAAAATTAAAAAAAATGAAGCGCGGGCTCCTGCCCTTCGTTTGAATAAAGCCTCCGGGTGGGCCAGGTCCTGTGGGCTGAAAAAAATGTGTGGGGGCCCCAATCCCCCGACACTGCCCCAGAGACACCCACCCCCCGGGGCTTTAATTTTTTATGTGGAGGGGCATCCA
The DNA here is from genome assembly GCF_964263255.1 of Lissotriton vulgaris. NCBI lineage: Eukaryota > Metazoa > Chordata > Amphibia > Caudata > Salamandridae > Lissotriton > Lissotriton vulgaris. The sequence goes on along the minus strand of NC_141690.1, from coordinate 147,286,608 downwards.
AGCCCCCCCAAGCCCCAGGGACCGCCACCCCTGGGGCTTTTATTAATTCATTTGCGGGGGTACACGCCTCCTGCTGCCCAGGAGACCGCCGCCCCTGGGGCACTTATTTTAAAAAGCATTTCTGTGTGGTGGGATCGAGCTCCTCCACAGGCCCCGGGGACCACCACAATCCCGGGGCTCTAATTATTCAAATTGGGGGTCCGTTATGGACCCCCAAGCCCCGGGTACCACTACCCCAAGGGGCTTTGCAAATGGTGGCAGGGGGCCACGCGGCCCCCCTCCTGGAGCCCTTGATGGCCCTGGGAACCGCCACCCCCCAGGGCCGGCTCCTGCAGTGTCCCAGGGTGCCCATCCCCGGGACACTGCTGTTTGCAATGACAGGGCGGGAGCCTCGCGGCTTCCGCCCTGTCATTGCAAACTCTGCTTTGCTTCATTGAAGTGAGAGCAGGAAAGCCTGGTCTCGCTTCAATGAAGCAAAGCAGAATTGCTTTCCATAAGGGGAGCTGCTTGTCAGCAGCTCCCTTTGTGGAAAAGCAATGCCGGCTCCCGCAGGTAGAGGGGATCCAGAGGGACCGTGGGGGGATTGGGGACCGCCCCACAGTCCCAAACGAGAGGCCAGTCCTCAAGGGATGGGGTCCCCGGGGCCATGAGTGGCCCAGGAGCGGGGCCACTTGGACACCTCCCCCAGAAATAAAAATAAAAAAACGAGGGAGAGCCCCGGGGGAAGGGGTCCCGGGGCTAAAAGAAGCCCTAGGAGGGGGGCCACTCAGCTCCCCTCCTTGGTAAATATATAAAAAAAAATACAAAAATTAAGTGGCCATGCCCCGGGGGATGGGGTCCCCAGGGTCAAAAATGGCCATGGGAGGGGGTCCCAAACAGCTCTCTTCCTGATTAAAAAAAAAAAAAAAAAGAAACTTAGGGGTTTGGCCCTGGGGGATGGGGTCCCCATGACCCAAAAACAGGAAAGGAAGGTGGGTCACACAGCCCTCCTTCTATAAAAGAAAAATAAATAAAAAAGCTGGCATCGCGTAGGAGGTCCCGCCCACTCCCACAAACACTATGCAAACGCGATCTGTGGCGCGTTTTAAGGTGAGGAATTAATTCCCCTTCAATCCTAAGGGTCCCTGGGTGCTAATTAGCCAACCAGGTACTTTCAGTTAGCGCCACAGTGCTGCATTGCACAGAGGAGTTCAGAGGCATCGCCCCTTTTCACATCTCTCTGCAATGCAGCTCTGTGGCGCTTACTGGAGGTGCCTGGTGGGCTAGTTGGACCCCAGGGACCCTCAGTATTCAAGGGGACTTAATCCCCCAACTTAAAACACCCCAAGGCGCATTTGCACAGTAGCGAAGGGAGTGGGCGGGCCTGAGGTGAGGGGTGCAAACACGCCCTGTGTTGCATTTTAAGTTGAGGAATTAATTCCCCTACAATCCTGAGGGTCCATGGAGGCTATCTAGCCTACCATGTACCTCCAGTATGCGCCAGGAAACTGCGTTGCAGAGAGGTGTTGAGGCCACGCCCCTTTTTACACCACTCTGCAATGCAGCTCTGTGGGGCTTACTGGAGGTACCTGGTGAGCTAGTTGGATCCCAGGGACCCTCAGGATTCAAGGGGACTTTATACCCCAACTCAGAACGCGCCGCGGGGTGCTATTGCACAGTGATGAAGGGAGGGGGCGGGGCCTGAGGTGACATGTGTGCAAACACACCCTGTGGCGCGTTTTAAGTTGGGGAATTAATTCCTCATCAATCCTGAGGGTCCCTGGGGGCCAACTAGCCCACCACTTGCCTCCAGTAAGCGCCACTGAGCTGCGTTGTGTTGCAGAAAGGTGGCCCAGACCATGCCCCTTTTTACACCACTCTGCAACGCAGCTCTGTGGCGCTTACTGGAGGTAAGTGGTGGGCTAGTTGGCCCCCAGGGACACTCAGGACTCAAGGGGATTTAATCCCCCAATTTACAACGCATCAGGGGGTGCGTTTGCGCAGTGGTGCAGGGAGGGGGCGTGGTCAGATATCACAAGTGTGGAAACGCGCCATGCGACGCGCTTTAAGTTGGGGAATTAAGTCCCCTTGAATCCTGAGGGTCCCTGGGGGCCAACTAACTGACCAGGTATGTCCAGTAAGTGCCACAGAGTTGCATTGCAGAGAGGTGTAAAATGGGGTATGCATACATGTCAACTCAGGTCCTCCCTCCCTTCACCAGTTTGCAAATGCGCCCAGTGGCGTGTTTTAAGAGGTAGTTTAAATCCCCCTGCCCTATTATGTACTAGGGGCTTACAGAGGAGGTCATGCTAATCACAGGGGCACCCCCAATGCATAGTGCTCCCTAGTGTATGTAGGTGTTTTCCGTGTATTCTAAGTGTCTTTTAGCATGCACCGGCTCTAGGCCTGGTTAGTCAGAGTCAGTTACCACCAGTACCCGTCTGAAAAAGTTGTGGGCACAGGATGATTTTGTAACAAAGCCTCTTTCTGCACATTTCTTGCTTCTTCCTGCACTTTTCTTCATCTTTGAGGACTTCTGTTGCTTCTTTCTGCATTTCTTTTGCTTCTTTCTGTGCGTTTTTTCTTTTTTCTTCACATGTCCTACCTCTGTAGGCATAGTTAGAAACTTGCATTTAAAAAAACCTTAGAATTTTACTGAAAAAACCACAGGTTTCAGGCTCGTTATAGTTAGAAATTAGCATTTAAAAAACCTTAGAAATTCACTGAAAAAAAATAGGTTTCAGGGGCGTTATAGTTAGTTGGACATTTCACTCTTTCAAAACCATAGAAATTCCCCCGTTATAGTTGATTCAGCTAACTATAACTCGTGCACCTGCAATGCACTGCTGATGACGTCACATATTACATCACTCATGACATGGTCAGTGATATCACTCCTGACATCACTGATGACATCTCAAATGACATCACTGATGACATCATCCTTGTGATAGAGTGGCAGACTTCCTCTCACTCTAATATAACCTTTGATACACACACTCAAAAACACAAACTAACATTTTCAAAACAATGGACATACCAATACCAGTTACAACACACCTATTCAGTAAGTCTAAGATCTACACACACATCCAGTCATTCACTAACAGTCCTATACAGTCACTCATACATGTACTCACTCATCATACACCTATACATCTTGTTACACACGCCACTCATCCATAGAGTTACTCACACACATAGTCACACATGCAAAAAAAATCAAACATCCATTTACTTACATATAAATTTATACACACGCTACCACACTTACTTCTACAGAAACTTATACATACTTATTGTCTTATACAATCACTTATAGAAACACATACTTATTTATACAGGAACTCTTCCAATCTCTCACTCTCACATATGCTCACTTATATACACCAATACTCACATATACTACTTTAAAACATATGTAGTTACTCATAAAGACTCTATTGAGACAGTCATTCACTCACTAACACACCCATACACATACTCATCCACCCATACAGTCCTGCACACATGCTGTCTTCAACACATACAATGAGTCACTCATACATGCATCTATGCACTAAGTAATACCCCCCACCGAACCATACAGACACTCAGACACTCATACTGATACTCATAACAACCAACTAATAACCCAGTTAGACACTCAGTTAGCTACTCACCAACCCATGCAGCCACTTATACACAAAATGAGAGACTGATACAGATATTTACATATTTCAAGATTACTCACTAACCCATGTATTCACTAAGATACACTTAATCACTCAGTTATACAATCAATTTACAAAAACAAAATCATCCATTTAGACAGTTATATACCCATTCATTCTTCCATTGACCTTGAGATATACATATATAAAACATATTTAATTTTCAGAAAAATACACATTCACTGGATGATGTCATCAGTGATTTCATCAGTGATGTCATTTGAGTGATTTGAGATGTTATCAGTGATGTCATGAGTGATGTCACTGACCATGTTATGAGTGATGTAATATGTGACATCATCAGTAGTGCATTGCGGGCGCGAGCGTCATAGTTAGCAAAACTAACTATAACAAGGGAATTTCTATGGTTATATAGTTAGGACCTAGTTACCATAGGAAATTCCAAACATTCTATTGGGAATAACGTTTGTGCCGATTGAGGGACCTGAAAGTTTCGGGGGGATTCGTCAATCGGGGGCTGAGAAAAAAGGGGGGTCCCAAAACGTGTTATCCCCATGTTAACCCATAGGGACATTCTGACAAGGCTACAGCTCGAACGGCTGAACGGAATTACACCAGATTTGGCAAAATGGTAGGGACTGGTATGCAGCAGTGCCTTTTGCATGTTTGGTGTAAATCCCTCCAGTAGTTCTTGAGAAAATTGAATTTGAAATTTTTCAAATGGCATTTTCTATGGGACCTTTAGACACGGCTACAGCCTGAACGGAATTACACCAAACTTGGCAAAATGGTAGGGACAGGTATGCAGTAGGGCCTTTTCTATATTTGGTGAAAATCCCTCCAGTAGTTGTTGAGAATTTGAATTTGAGCAAATTATATATCTATATGCGCTCAACATTCTATTGGGAATAACTTTGGCGCCGATTGAGGAATCTGTGTGTAATGTTCCAGAATTTTGGCCAGCTCCGCTCCGCTACTTCCCTGAAAGTTTCGGGGGGATTTGTCAAGCGGGTGGTGAAAGGGGGGTCCCAAAACGTGTTTTCCCCATGTTAATTTCCATAGGTACCTTTAGCCACGGCTACAGCCCGAACGGCTGAATGGAATTACACCAAACTGTGCAAAATGGTAGGGCCTGGTATGCAGATGTGCCTTTGCTATGTTTGGTGAAAATCCCTCCAGTAGTTCTTGAGAAAATTGCATTTGAAATTTTTCAAAAGGCATTTTCTATGGGACCTTTAGACACGGCTACAGCCCGAACGGCTGAACGGAATTACACCAAACTTGGCAAAATGGTAGGGACAGGTATGCAGTAGTGCCTTTTCTATCTTTGGTGAAAACCCTTCCAGCAGTTGTTGAGAAAATTGAATTTGAGCAAATTATATATCTATATGGGCTCACCGTACGCGAACGGTACGCGTACTGTACGCGCGCGTCCCCCTACGTGCGCGACGGAGTTTCTGATTGGCTGGCACTCGACTGTCAACATTCCAAACTGTCCAAACCAGGAAGTGTTGGCCACCATCTTGTTTTTTAGGAGAACTGAGGCACAAGAGAGCCCAAAACAAGAGTGGAAAACACGCAAAGGGGGCAGGGTAGAGACCCCCCAACCCTCTAGCCCTTCTCAGGGGGTCCCAAAAGGACCCCCAAAGGCAAAAAAAATAAAAATTCAAAAAAATAGCGGAGTACGTGCACCGTGCGCGTACCCCGCGATTTTAAAAATAAATACTTTTTTTTTGCACTTGGTGGTCCATCTGGGACCCCCTGAGAAGGGCTAGGGAGTCAGGGGGTCTAAACCCTGCCCCCTTTTCGCGTTTTCCACTCTTGTTTTGTGCTCTCTTGTGCCTCACTTCTCCTGAGAAACAAGATGGCTGCTCAGGTGGTTCCAGAAGGATAATAACATATATAAACGTTATCCGCTAATAGAATTAGCATTTACAAAACCTTTGAAATGTATTGAAAAAAAATATAGGTTTCACGCCTGATAAAGTTAGGAATTAGCATTTAAAAAACCTTGCAAATTCACCGAAAAAAACATAGGTTTCAAGTCTTATATAGTTAGGAATTAGCATTTAAAAAGCCTTGCAAATTCACTGAAAAAACCATAGGTTTCAGGCCTTATATAGTTAGGAATTAGCATTTAAAAAACCTTGCAAATTCACTGAAAAAAACATAGGTTTCAGGCCTTATATAGTTAGGAATTCGCTTTTAAAAAACCTTTGAAATTCACTCAAAAAACTATAAGTTTTAGGAGTGTTATAGTTAGCTGGACATTTCACTCATACAAAACCATTGAAATTGCTCCTATATAGTTAGTTGTACTAACTATATTTCACCACCCGCAATCCACTGCTGATGATGTCACATATTACATCATTCATGACATGGTCAGTGACATCACTGATGACATCTCAAATGAATAGACAAAATGTAATGATGATGAACACTCTTTTTGAATATGAATCTTTGGAAATAGGACATCTCTGAGTAACTATAATTTAATATGGGTGGCAAGGAATAAGATCTTTATGATAGAACTGTTAATGTCATTTTCCCATAAAAGCAGTTATGATGTTTTGATAATTTGAAATGTGACCATGAATGATGAATTAGGATATTCTTATGAATTCTTTCACCCCGAGTACGGCAAGGAGTGGTGATAAGCCGATACACGGCTTTATTTCACTTTTCTTTTTAATATCAGCCTAGATTTATGGTATTTAATACAGCATGCATTTATACCTGGAATCAGTAATCATCAGAATCATCGATGTGGTTGGTGCATGTACGTATATATATGTGTAAAAGTTTGTGCTTTGTGCAAACCTAGAGCGTCCACATCCACAGTTGTTTCAGGCTGTGGATGTGGACGCTCTAGGTTTACGGCGGGCAGTCGCCCGGAAATAAGTACCCTGGGCGTGAAGGTTTCCTCCTGCCACAAGCCTATGGGGTACCTCCACTACAATCTAAATATTTTCGTGTCTCTCAGATCTCGCAGTGGCCACAGGAGACAACACCTGTACAAACTTTTACAGATAAGGTTTTAAAGTTTCTTTTTGTCCCACACCAAATGTTTTGGCGCCTTAGCGTGCGCCAAACGTGTAGTGAGGACGCAGTCTTGGTCCTGCTGAATGCTGAGCTGAACAATGGCTCATTAGCAGAAACATGTTGACCTTTTTTTCATTTGGTTTTTAGGACTCTAAGGTTCAAATTAACACAACCATTCACTAGTCCGCTATTTTCACTGGTTTTAATGGAGTTAGAACTACCCTCTTATTAAAAAGAATGTTTCAGTTTGGGGAGTAGTCCACACTCCTTTTAACTCACATCTTTAATCACACTTATGGTTATCATCCTTTCCATAAGGACCCAATGAAGACATTTGGCTACCGACGTTCTATTGGTGCCTGAGGGTCCTTTTTCTTCTCACTGAGCATGTTGACTGTACCTCCCTATTAACTAAAAATCTGCTATGGTGGTAGAAATGAAACTACTCCTTTGCTTTTGCTCCTTTCTCTGATTGGTTACGCTGTCACTCTTTTGTTGATTGTTACTTGTCAAATGATCACCATCGAGAGATTTATGGATTCTGCTGGCCAAACTTTATTCAGCAGCTTCATTAAGAATGCTAATTTGAACACACATCAACATTTCTCCATATTCTCATTCTACAGACTTATGCATGTTTTGTATCACTATAATGTACTGGAAATGCAACCAAATATTGACATTTCCAATATTAGAAACATTTCCGTTAATAGGAAAGAGCTCCTCATTCACTTTTTTCACAATGACTTCCCAGTTGGTGGCTTGATAGCTTGTTCCATAGCAATTACCATCTAATTCATGACTACCTGTGCCTCCATCTAAAAAATTAATGGGGTTCTCAGTGTATAACCGTTTTGGGGGATGCAGAGTGGACTGCCTTCTGGAGTGCCCAAGGACATTTCTATGACACCTGTGCTTCTTGATCAGTTTATGTTTCCCACATCTAAGATATGTCTGGAAAGCATTCGTTTCAATGTGGTCTTCTGCTACTTTGACAGCAGACTCAAAACTCATACTGCCCGAGCAGCTCTTTTGTATCTCTCTATGATTTTAAAAGCTATAACAAAGCTACAGAATAGAACTCTTTCTTATCTGCAGTCTCACAATAAAGGCAACTATCATTGCTGATTTTTAATATATCCTATGTTTTACCAGGAAGAACTGCAGTGGCTGTTAAACCTTTGATTTCTGTGGACCCCCACTTAATTAAATATTGGAACCCTGAGACCCCCTTTGAGTCGTTAATGGAAGTAGGGGACCCTGGCTTAAGCATTTTCTATGAATTGAAACGCAAAACCATCTAGTAAAAATAAAAAAAATTAATCAAATAAATACATAAATGAATATATATTTTATTTAGTTCTCAAACAAATATAACAAAATCAAAATTTTAATAGAGATGTGTTAGAAATTGGATCTATAGTTGGCAGAGGTATGTACCCAAGTAGTGACCACAATCCTAGTCAGGGTAATCTTGATACTCACTAAAAGGTAACCTATTCTTACCCTTTGGTAGCTTGGCACAGAGCAGTCAGGCTTATCTAAAGAGGCAATGTGTAAAGTATTTGTGACACACACACACGCATTCACATACACACACACTCACAAACTTTTGAATAAAACATGACCAAAACAACAACATTCAAATAAGTAGAACACAATTTATTTTTATTTTTTAAAGAATAAATCATAAAGTAGTGCTTAGAAGTCAATAGCGCTAAGGGATTATTATGGACCGGAGCTAATCCAAAGTTCAGGCTGACCGCAATGGAGGGCAGACGGGCTTCAGGACTCATGCATGTCATGCAGAGAAAGCACCTTGGATGAAGCAAAGCGTTGACATCGAAGTCTCGATGCGTCAGCGCCGATCCGCACAGGCATTGAAAAACCTCTTAATGATGCAGATAATGTGTCGTCATCGAGCCGCGCAGTATGTCGAGGCAATGTCTTCGATCGGCTCCTGAGTAGGAGTTGAACGGCAGTGCATCAGTTCCGATCAGCTCTAAGTCATCATTGCGTCAATTTTGATGGTTCTGGACAGCAGAATTCAACTTTCAGGGGCCCATGACCGGATTGGCACCACTTTTCAGGTCAGGACTCACAGATGACAGAGACCAGGTGCTGTTGCATAGTTAAAGAGAGTCTTTGATGGCTCTGTGACTTCAGAGCAGGGGGCAAGCCAGCAAGTCCTTGTAGTCACTTAGGATTAAAGTGAGATGTGTCAAGTCTTTGGCCTCAGCAGGACAGAGATCAGCTGGTAGCAGGACAGCTCAGCAAAGCAGAAAGCAGTTCCTTCACACCATCAGTCAAGCTAAGTGCCAGACCTTGTGGGACAGCAGTCTTACTCCTTGGTGAGTTCTTTACATGTCCAGTAGTGTACTGTCTTATTAGGGTCAGAGCCCAAGTACTTATACCCAGTTGTGACTTTTGTAGTGGGCGTGACTTCATATCAAGTGGTTGAAGTGCTTTGATCTCCCTTTTATCCCAGCCCTTGCTCCAGTCTATCAGTAGATAGTAATCAGCCATTTGTGTGGGAGAAAGGACACTGCCTATTCAGATGTAAGTGTCCACTCACCCTCCCTCTTCCCGACCAGGAAGAGCTTTGAGAATGTAGATGAATTCAGATGAGTTCTCCATCACACCCACCTTCCTGTGTTTGTGGCTGTCTAGAGGGAATTCACAAAGTTTAGCTGTCACCCATCTCAGAGATTGGCTGCAAGCCACACAGAGCAGTGAGAGCAGAGAAATGTCCACTTCCTAAAAGTGCATTTCCAAAACAGTAATGTTAAATGCAACTTTACCAGTAAGTAAATTTTATATTGTCTATGATCAATTACAACCTTTACAAAAATGCACTGTAAAATTCATATAAAAGGAAAAGAAAAAAGGTATAAAAGATCAACTTTACCAGTAAAGAGGATTTATCATTGCCATTCCGAAGATATGAACCATAATTTAGATACTCCTTTCTAATCAAGAATCACAGCTTTAAAGTGTTTTAAGGAATTCCTAATTTTAGCCAATGAGAGGAGTAGGCTTCATAGTAGTGAAAAACAAATGTAGCTGTTAGTCACTGCCAAGACATGTAAAACTTTAAAAGTACTTGTCCTACCTTATTAGTTACACAGCACCCTGTCCTTAGGGCTACCTAGGGCCTACCCTAGGTGTGACTTCTGTGTAATGAAGGGGGAGTTAAAGACTTGGCAAGTGGTTTTAAATGCCAAGTTGAAGTGACAGTAATCTGCACAAACAGGCCTTGGACAGGTTTGAAAGGCTACTTGTGTGGATTGTACAATCAGTGCTGCAGGCAAAAAGGATAGAGGAAGACCACCCTAAGGATGATAGGTCTAACATAAGATAGGGGCTTTTCTAAATTCAATTGAAACCTTTAAATATCCACTTTATACTCTGTTTCATGCACTTGCTTTGCTCCCATGAATCAATCTGAGGATATTAACTTAATCTTCAAATTACTTCATATTTATAGAAAGTTTCTAACATTTTCAATTGTTTGTTTTGCTTCCTTAGTTATATAGGCTTTATTAATCTGTTAATATTGGCTAATTTACTAAGCAACCAAGGACCTCCCTAAATAGACTTCGCAGACCACCATGAGTCTCTGGACCTCAGGTTAAGAATCACTGTGCTACAGTAAAGTAAAGTAACCAGCCTCCTCATCAGGTGGTACTCCTTTAGAGTATGTGTTGCATGGTACTGCCTGTAAGAGACCTACTTTTTCTAAGGATGGGCTCTTTTTTAGGTAGTAAGTACCCATCATTTAAGTCTTCACTATTGCGAGGCCTTCCATTTCTAGCCTCCATATCTGCAAAAGATTTCAAGACCCTTTTATGAGTGGATGGAGAATCTAGTGTGAGCCAAGAACAGGTTGGGACTTCCTATAGAGAAGGCTTCCACCAATCCAGTCACAGTCAAAATGCTTCACATTCCTATGCTCTGTGGGAAACTTGTGGATGTCATAGCTGTACCGATTTTGAGTCAGAGTTTCCTATAATAAAATGTCATCCCAGGTTTCCCTCACCTGTGTGTTTCTCTGATTTTGTAATGTAAAAAGTTACATAAAGCCAAATATCAGTGGGATTATCTGCCTCAATTGTACACCTTCGTTTGCATTTCACATTGTCAAAATGGCTTGCTGGTAGTCATTTTCAAGCTTCGTCTCAAGTCTGCTGGAGACATTCTTTGGAGAATCTGTGAGGCACTTCAGTTCACCTTTTCTTTCTTATGCAGTAATATAGGAAGCTCAAACCTACATGTTGTTTAGCATGCCTTGCTGTCTGATGCTAAAGTACTAAGAACACGTGTGCCTCTGATACTACAACACTCTCTTGTAACCCTTTATTCTTGGTTTGTGATGCCATTGCGCATGTCGCAAAAAATAATGGTGTTGCCCTGTGTCCCCTGTGCATGTGGCATACTGTTATATGTAATTCATCACAGTTTCAGGAAAGACATCTCAAAATGCATGTTTTCCTATTATTCACAATAGTAAGTGAATATATAATGCACCTCTTAGCTGATGCTCTTTTCTGCAGAAGAAATGATACACTTCTCCCAAAGGAGGGTTGCTGTTGCGACATATAATGTAAAGCAATTGACCATGAAAGTACCTGGCTGCATTGGCAGGATCCTGTAAACACAGTTCTTCTATGGTTTTGTGCTCTATGCCAGGGATGTTAGCATTGGGTGCCTATTAGAAGTCATGTAGATTAACCCATGTGTACCTTTCACGACTATGAGCAACAAACCAGGTAGGCGCTCCCAACTTTCTAAGCACACATACCACATGGTCAGTGACAGCTACTGCCCCTCTCCCTGTATGCCCACATCAACCCAGAACACAACGAAACGGAACGGGATTTTATCTTTGGAAGGCGGGGGTCGCAAAACCCCCCAGCCGTATTTATTAAGATACAAAATAATAACATTGTTAAACAAAATATACAATTTTTATGCAAAAATATTCAGACACATTTAGATACATTTATATCGACAATTGTGATCGGCTAGCCTTAACAAGATTCTAATACAGCTTGTTTCCTAACCCAATCTAACATCCTCCTCTGAAACTTTTTGCATGCTAACATTTATGGCGATATGGCAAGGTCGCTAACCGGTGTCAGGTCTTACAAGCTGCGCCCTTACGCAGGTGCGCATGCGCAGCCGGGCCCGTTGATTACCCGGTCCACCCCTGCAGCCAAGCCCGTTAATTACTCGCTCCACCCTTGCAGCCGAGCCCGTTAATTACTCGGTCCACCCTTGCAGCCGAGCCCGTTAATTACTCGGTCCACCCCGTGAACTTCATTTAACCAGTGAAGGGGGGCCCTAACTTGCGTTACCAGCTGCCCCTGAAGTTCTAGGAGGGGCCAGTGACCTCTCCTCCCCCTGGGCGGACACCTCCAAAGGATGATGCCGCCCCCTAAGACCTTAAAATAGCTGCTCACCGGTCATGACCTTACCGCATGTCCAATACCCTAATAAATACGACGACCTGTGAAAAAAATGAAGTAATTGACAGCTGCACTATCTACAACACATGTCATGGCATTATCAAGCTACAATGGGAAAAAAGGCCTAAACAGAAAAAACAGCAAACATTCATAATTACATTTTAACATTTCTCCCCAAACGGGAAGCCAATACTTTAATACACGAGAGATATACACAACTCCAGTCTACATCCAGCAATCTACTGACATTCTGCTTCAATTATACATCCTAAAAGAAAAACAACTTAATCAATAACAAAAACAGGTATACGTAATGCACAACACAGCTTTGTTCCAGGGATGGTGGGTGGGGAAAATTAGGAGGCCCCGAGCGCGGGGCATGACCAGTGTGGGGAAGCGTCAGGCGACAAGAAGGGCCAACTGAGCGCTCCCCCCTCCTTTATTCCCAGGGACGCAGGGAGGGGGCGGGCAGCCCCCTCCCCTCAACCCCCGACGCCCGCCCCCTTGACCCGGACATCTGCACCACGCCTCCGAGTCGGGGATTAGGCGTCGGCCAACCGGCGGTGTGGCGCACACCTCCCGGTAACCATTGGGTGCTGGGAGATCACGCCCCCACACCACTAGGAGGCAAGGGGAGAGGGGATCGCCACACCGCCATGCGGGCGGGGGGGCCAACGGCCCCCCCTTTCCACATGGTCAGTGACGGCTACCGCCCCTCTCCCTGTATGCCCACATCAACCCAGAACACAACGAAACGGAACAGGATTTGTCTTTGGAAGGCGGGGGTTCGCAAAACCCCCCGGCGGTATTTATTAAGATACAAAATAATAAAATTGTTAAACAAAATATACAATTTTTATGTATATTTTCAGACACATTTAGATACATTTATATCAACAATTGTGATCGGCTAGCCTTAACAAGATTCTAATACAGCTTGTTTCCTAACCGAATCTAACATCCTCATCTGAACATTTTTGCATACTAACATTTATGGCGATATGGCAAGGTCGCTAACCGGTGTCAGGTCTTACAAGCTGCGCCCTTACGCAGGTGCGCATGCGCAGCCGGGCCCGTTGATTACCCGGTCCACCCCTGCAGCCGAGCCCGTTAATTACACGGTCCACCCTTGCAGCCGAGCCCGTTAATTACTCGGTCCACCCTTGCAGCCGAGCCCGTTAATTACTCGGTCCACCCATGCAGCCGAGCCCGTTAATTACTCGGTCCACCCCGTGAACTTCATTTAACCAGTGAAGGGGGTCCCTAACTTGCGTTACCAGCAGCCCCTGAAGTTCTAGGAGGGGCCAGTGACCCCTCCTCCCCCTGGGTGGACACCTCCAAAGGATGATGCCGCCCCCTAAGACCTTAAAATAGCTGCTCACCGGTCATGACCTTACCGCCACAGGCCAGCATTGTTACCAGACGATCTGGCCTCCCCCTCCTACTCCTCAGAAAGGTCATGTCCCCTTTGCATAACCCTCTAGCCAAGCTAAGATGTTATCTGACCACAGGACATTCCCAACCTCAGTCAAGTGCACCCCGTCCCGGAGGTAGAAATGCTCTCCCCAAATTGACCCATGAGGAATCGTCTGCAACCGGGGGGCTCGAAACAATTTGTCCAACTGCGTGTTGATCCTTTTTACAGAGTGATTCAACGCCTTGACCGAGTCCCCCCCTCGCCCCTTCCAACGAGGAATACGTTGAGACCAGACTACCGTGCAACAAGGACAAGTCCTAGACACCCACCCTGCAGTGGATATGATTTCATCTATCAGGATGCGTCTCCCCAGGTTGGTCAAGTCATTCTCCCCCAGGTGAAGTATCACCACTGACGGGGGGCGGGTAACTGCGACAATAATTCCAGAAAGTAATTCCTGAACTGCCGAATACCCAGGCCTCCCCTCCCGAAGAATGAGATGGAGAACCCCTCCTCTTGCACCCTTCTCACCCTGTCACCTGAAAGAAATACAGTTTTTGCACGCCTAACATAAGAGTGGCCCACAACCCCAATCACCAATGGCCGACGATCTTCTTGATGCTTTTGTTGCGATGATGGTGTCTTCTGTCGACTTTCGGCAAGTTCCTCTCCCGCCTGACAGGTTTGAGAAACTGCAAAACCAAGAGATACAAGCGTGAGTCATCCAGCTCTGTCACAACATGCCAACACGTACATAGCGTTTGTAACACTACGGGGACCACCTCCCAATCCTTTTAACCTTTTCGACTGGGAGTCCCCTTGCCACTGCTTCAGTTGCTGCCCCGATTCTAAAAGAATGGGAGCCAAATTCCGCGGGATCCAAGCCTGCTTTTGCAATAGTTAAGTCCAGGACCTTCCTAAACTGATACCTAGTTAAAGAAGTACCATCCATGTGACACAACAGTGCCCTTCCGGGCGTCCCGTCCCGCTGCCTCCTAAAAGCCTCTACATGCGAGACTGGCCAACAAGGGTTGGTCCGAGCACGGTGAAGCACTATCGTTTCCCCCTTTCCTTCCTGGTCGGTCTTCGATCTTTGGATCGTTACACACATGGTGTCGACATGGATCCCCACACCGGCCACTTGTAGGCCACCCTCTTTGTCCAACTTGGACGCAGCTACTAACTCGCCTAATCTCAGGGCCCCATAAAACGCTAGCGTGAACACCGCCTTGAAAAGCAGCACCTCCCAAGGGGAACTACAGACATCAGGAAGAGCTAACAACAGGGCCGTAAGCCTGACCAGCCCAATGGGCTTTCTCGAATCTGTCGAGCGCCCCTGAATGCGACGCCAGCCCCTCAATGCTTTGCGCACTACAAACGTGTTAGTAGGGTCCCTCACGCCCCTAGCCTGAGCAAAGAATGAAACAGCAGCTCTGTGTCTGTTTGCGGCTGCCACCGAGCGCCCTTCCCTGTGCATCAGCTCTAGGTATGCAACAAAACTGTCCTCACGTGCCCAGTTATTCTCCCAACCCTGCCCAAGGAAAGTACAGTAAGACAAGAACGCCCCTTCGTATGCTGTTCTGGTCCGTGGGGCTAGGCTAGATGCCACGAGGTACGGTAGTCTGGGGCACCAATCTGCCAGAGAGCAACCGGGAAAGGTGCTGGCGATGGGTCTGCAGCAGGAAGCGGTTCCCTGAACACCTGCATTTTTGAAGCGAGAAAGGGCATCAGCTGCATTATTGAGAACACCTGGCACATGTTTGGCTCTGAAGGTCACGTTCCATTTCAAACATTGTAGCACAATCTCCTTTACTAAGCGCAGTATGAATGGGCACCGCGCCGCTTGCTGGTTAATGCATTCTACCACGCTCATGTTGTCCGACCAGAACACCACTGACCGATTGCTCAGGTGCGCTGGCCAGGCCATCAATGCCACCCATATCGGGAACAATTCCAGGAAACCGATGTTGGTGGTTAATCTCCACATCCCCATTCGTTGGGCCATTTCTGGGCGACCCACTTTGAGCCCAGGATGGCGCCAAAGCCCACGCTACCAGCAGCGTCGGTCCATAAACCCAACTCTGCCGATGACGCGGGGGGGCCGGCCACACTACTCTGCCATTGAAATCCTCCAGGAATGCCACCCATATCCGCATATCCTGGAGAACCTCTAATGACAGTCTAGTGCGGTGATGCTTCTCTCTCAAAGCTTTCATGGCTTGGGCAATCGACGAGAGAAGGGGCGTGCCATTGGGATAACTCGTAATGCAAAGTTCAATTGGCCCACCGTCTCCTTTAGCTGCTGCAATGTAACCTTCTCCTTCTGAAGGCACTGGCGCAATGCCGCCCTGAACTTCGATACTTTGCTTGTGGGTAATCTAAAGCACCCTTCCAGAGAATCAATTTCGATACCCAAGAACTCCAAACAAGTGGTCAGACCAACCGTCTTCCCAGGCGCTAGCGGTACTCCGAAAGCCCGCATGACCACGCAAAATTCCTGCAGTGCCCAGGCACACTCCGGAGTCCCCGCCGCTCCCAAGAACAGGAAGTCGTCCAAATAATGCATAACCTGCTTGTGGCCCATGGCCTGTCTCATGACCCATTCAAGAAAGGAACTGAATGTCTCGAAGTACGCACAAGAGATCGAGCAACCCATCGGCATACATTTGTCCATATAGAACTTTCCTTCAAAAGCGAAACCAAGTAGCTGATGATCCAAAGGATGCACCGGCAACAAACTAAAGGCGGATTCAATATCAGATTTGGCCATGAGAGTGCCCCGCCCCAATCCCCGCAATAACTCAACTGCTTGATCAAAGGAGGCATATTTCACACTGCAAATTGATTCGTCTATCGCATCATTCACGGACACCCCTCTTGGTGCCGACAAGTTGTGGATCAATCTAAACTCGCCCTTCTCTTTCTTGGGGACTACACCTAATGGTGAACAGACAAAATTCGGCACTGGGACTTCGTGGAATGGCCCCGCTATCCGGCCCAGGGAAAGTTCTTTTCGAATCTTAGCCAGAACTACAGCAGGATTCTGTTGTACGGATAACTGGTTCCTGCAGTGCGCTCTGCCAAATGTGTCCCCCGGCCGGGATCCGGAAACCTTGGGAGAAACCTTCCTGCAATAACGCAGCTGCGCTGTGGTCTGGGTATCTGTTCAGCCATGGAATCATTGCCAGGACGTTCACCGGGGAGGGGCTAACTGGACTCTCTGCCCTATTCAGGTTTCTTTCCCCCTCTCTGATTCTGGTTACCATTTTTCCTGCATGTCGTCTCTGGGTGAGAGGTGTGACCACAGATTGCACATGCATGTCTGAATCTACAAGTGCCGGCGGGTCTAGTACAGGGCGTTTGTTGAAATCCCAACACACATCTTTCTTTCTCCGCCGCCCCCCCTACCTTTCCCTGTGAACTCATTCCCTGGTGCCGCCCGAAAGGGCTGCTGGGTCTTTGCAGGGAACACGTTGGCTACGGTCCCCTGCTGGGTGGGGGCTGTGCCCCCTCCGAACTGCTTATGCCAGGACAATGAGTCCACCTTGTCCCATGACAAAGATAAGTCAAATTCCTTCGACTTTCTGAAATTCACGTCATGTTCTTTCCATGCGTCCCCAGCATATTGCTCGCTCCATCCCACAATCCTGCTCTGATAGCACGCCATTGCCACATGCACGTTTGGAGGGCGTTCAACAGTGATAGCTGTAAGAATGGAGAAGGCCCTGATCCAATTGCTCAGTGTTTCCTCCACCCTAAACTTCGCACACTGTACTCTCCATTCGCTAGGGTGCATCCATTCTTTTTGCATTTTGGCATTTTCCATTTCCCTATTGTCTAACAGCAAAGAGAAAATATATATGTACTTTCCCGCCCAAATCATCTCTTTCACCGCTCGGGAAACATGTTGCCCTAAATCCTCACTACGAGACGGAATCGTCCCGTCTCCTAAAAGAGGCAAGGCTACCTTCTTACCATTACCGGGTGCCGGTGCTGTTCCTGCATCGCTTCCGTTCGGTCGAGCGGCATCCAAACCTGCAGAAGAGGGAAAAACAGAAGACGGAACCGCACTTGGAACTGTTCCCGCCCTAATCTTCTCTACCATTTTTGCCGCCTCCGCGGCACGATCTAACGTTGAGGGCATCATACCCCCTTTCTGTAGCCACGGCAGTATCGCCGCTATCTGGGCCGTTAACTCAGGAGGGATCTGAGTGTCACAATCCAGTATTGCTGCCGGCACCACCTGTGCAGCCGGGGCCAAGGGTGCCGGCACTGGGAGCGATGGGAGCGTGCCATCTGGGGCAGATGGCGCTGGCCCGACAGGATTGTCCCCTGCTGGCAATGCGGGAGCGGGTGCCAAGGGGGCTGGGAATACCGGCTCCAGGGTAGCGGGCACCGCCACCGGTGTAGGAGCAGAAGCATTGCGCCTTGGCCGTTTAGCCTTACCCTTCTTCGGCGAGGAATCGGAATCCCCCTCTGGTAAAGGCGCGTCAATCTGCCGCTTGGGCCTACCGCGCGGGCCTTCGATCTCATCCATTTTTTTCATCATACGGGCCTCTAGGCCATCAACCGAACTCAATCTTTTGTCCATGGCATTCATCTTACGCATCATGGCCTGAAACATCAACTCCATCTTAGACCCCTTAGCTTTAGCTCCTGGCATTCTTACTATTGCTCAAGTCGCTCACAGATAAGATTCGCAACCAATGCGCCCTGTACCTTCACGAGACGGAGGATGTGCAAGGGGCTATAAGCACCACACAACAGCGACCGCAACACTGGCTACTCCGAATGTTAGGGGTGGCCAAACTCTAACGTAGACCCACCCGGCGGCCACACGAAGCGATGAAATGCAAGCCCCCCGCTTCCTCTTACTGTCGATGACTTGCGTGTCCTGCACTCTACAGATCCACCGTCCTCGATCTTTTACGGCAACTCCCCGTCTGTCTGCTTCCAACGTCGCGCTACCACACACTCCAGTCAGCAATCCTTGCTCTGAAAGAGAAAACAGAAAATTAGGAGGCCCCGAGCGCGGGGCACGACCAGTGTGGGGGAGCGTCAGGCGACAAGAAGGGCCAACTGAGCGCTCCCCCCTCCTTTATTCCCAGGGCCTCGGGGAGTAGGCGGGCCGCCCCTCCCCTCAACCCTCGACGCCCGCCCCCTTGACCCGGAAGTCTGCACCACGCCTCCGAGTCAGGGATTAGGCGTCGGCCAACCAGTGGTGTGGCGCACACCTCCCGCGTAACCATTGGGTGCCGGGAGATCACGCCCCCACACCACCGGGAGGCAAGGGGAGAGGGGATCGCCGCACCGCCATGCGGGCGGGGGGGCCAACGGCCCCCCTTTTCATTTGTACCATTTGCAGGGGTGCTCTGGCACATATTTTGGAACCTTACAGCAAACTTGACAGTGTGAAACATTTTGTAGTTCAGAATTTCGAATTCACTCTTAAGCAAAAGAAATCCATGACATATTCTGTCTGTAATGTGGATTTTCTGAATAAAAACACCTGGTTAATACGCTACTACCAGCTGCAGCTCCTCCAGAGGAGCGTCACCCCCTCTGCTGCCAGTGCAGCAGACATACACATTAATAAATTGGTAATAAATACGATTTTATTAATGTATTTAAGGCTTGCGTTGTTACAGCGCGATGGCAGGGAGCAGGGCTGATCAGTGCGATTGCACTAGTAATGAAGAGCCCTGCAAATGCACAGGTCAGATTGGCCGGCTGCCTACAGCCGCTCAATCTGACCCTGCGCACATCAGAGCATGCAATCCCAAGGCTGGGAAACAGCCAAGGGATTGCAGCCGCAGGCCCCAGCCTCAAAATGAGTGCTGGGTTAGCCTGCTCCAGCCAATCCTAGAGCTGCAGCACAGCTCCACGATTGGCTGGTTTCGCGTTGTCCGCATGCAGAAGTCCTTCCCTTTCCACTTGAGTCAGCCAAGGAGAGCCAGGTGGAAGGAGACCGCATTCAGAGCCTGCAGCAGTGAGGGCATGGAAATGAGTGTCAAGTTTGTTGTATTTTTTTTTATGTGTGTTGTCTATTTTAACACCCACCTACCCACCTCCTGTCGTCTCCCCGACTCACCATTTTGACCCCACACTAGCCACTACTATCTGCTACTGACCTTGCTACTTGACATTGATAACACACTCCTGCACCATGGGTAAACACCATGCCTCTAAGCTCTTTTCCCATACTCTGAGTTCCCATTCTGCTTACTGCATTTGGTTCATCCCTAGAGCACCTCGCTTTTCTCCCTCGCCATTACATCTCTTGAGTGCAGTGGGTGGATTCTAAACTGATTGCATTTTTCTTCTATTCATCCCTCTACGCCTTTTCTAACTGTTCACTTCAATCGTTTTCCTTTGTCCTCACTGCTGTCAACAGACTATGGCTATATCTGCTTAGTAATTGCAGTTTTCTTTCAAGTACAGCAATGCCTTCTTTTATTTTTCTAAACCAAACCTTTCCGACAGACCCTTTAGTCTTTTGTCTGTGCACCATTTGTCAATACTATAATCAGTCCTGCTACTAGGCGTCCAACTCCTAATGTCTCACAATTCGTATTCAAATATGAGGTAAGTAAACAACCTTGCCACTCAAATCCTTCAGATATTTATTCGGGAGAAGGTTTGCAGTCTTCGGTTACACATGCAGAATGACTGGAAAGAGTTCTGAATAATAAAGCTTTCATCAGCATTCAGATGCTTGAGTTTAGTGGCACCTCTTCAATCTCCATATTGTAAATTACCCTATATGCATGTAGTAATCATTGTGTATTGAAATATAGTACTTTCAGAAGATGAAATATTCTATCCTCTGCAGTGAGGAACAGGACAGTCCAACCATTGCCTTCGCTCATTCTCCTCTATTTTATATTTGAGATCCTCTAGTTTGCACGTTGTACCACCTATTACAGCGCACACACTCCTTGTCCACCTTTCCTGCAGTCTTTGACATAAACACGGCTACTCCTCTCTTATAATAATGCTTACCTTCTCTACACTAAGTGCTGTCGAATTTGGTTTACACTGTTTCAGTATTTCTCGTTCTGTTTCTCTGGTCTTCCGAAATATTTCAGTTATATATTAAGATACTTTTTCCAACTGCAGGACATTTCTTCTCAGAAGAGACTTTTTAGTTTTCCAGAGTAGGAGCTGGACTTTCTGCATCGTACAGCTGTTACACAAAACATCACATTCTCAATTGGTGAACCGACAAGATTCTAACGTCGTGAATTGTGCTGTCACAAACCTTTCTGAAAAACATTCCAGTGTGTGGCCCTTAGGTTTTGACGGTATTGTCACTGCACATGGATCTAATTTTTGAAGGATTTCTATTTTTTGCTTGACACTAGCCAGTGCATACTCATTTGGAAACAGATTTTATTGCTGTTTTGTCGAATATTCCTTACTATTGTTCCACTTCTGGTGCCTCCTTTGGAGGAACACTTTTTTATTTATCAAATATGTTTCCATTTATTACTTAATAGCTTTGGACATCTGTGACAAAAGCATACTGCAGTACATTCCTTGAATCTTTCTTCTTTATAGTATGCGTCCATGTTGGAGATGTGTTCTCTTTTGAATGCATCACTAAAGTTCAATGACTTTATGGGTCTTTCATGATTCCTTGGTCAGGTTGTACCTTTCATCCTATTCAAGAGCAAGATGAAAAAGGCCCTTTAAATATTGGAAGCTTTCTCTACAGTGGCTTCCATAACTTATTTTTTCGACTTAGATTGCCAAGTTTTGATCTGCAAAATCATTTCTGCTTCTATTTTTTGCTCTTCTGCACTGCTCATGCTGTTTGTTGTTTTTGGTTTTGTTTTGAGTTTCTAATTTAATAAATTGTTGTTCTTTTCTGGCTTCCATATTTCGAACTTCTTTCACTGTTCCTGTGTGTGCCTTTTTGTGCTGTGTTTGTCATTATCGTTTTGTCACCTGATACAGAATTCGAATAATTGGCAATAAACAATGGCTCTACTTGTGTCCTTATTTTCGTACCGTATTTATACTGCCTGCATTCCTTTTGATTTTTTTTGTAGCCATCTTGTCTTATGCTTTATCTCAAAATGTATAACCAAGAGTTATTGCGCTTGCTATGCCCATTTTAGTTTTTTGTATGTTTTACTTGTTTCACACAAATAACTTGCCATGTGCCTGTCACACTTTTTTTGAATTCTCAAACAGCGACTTAGTCACATACTGGTTTGCCTTTCAGTAACTGTAAGAAATTTGGTTGTTGGTTGAGGTGGGTGAAATGTGTAAAGTATTTGTTCAACACTTCAAACAGTAACACAATAGAAACACACAACAAAAGGATCACACACCAATTTAGAAAAATAGTCATTTTTAATAAATGAAACAAGACCAAAACAACAAAAATCCAATCAGTAAAATTGGAGCTATTCAATTTGAAAGATTTTAGTAAAAATAGCACCAAAAGACGTAAAGCACCAACTGTGGATAGCTTTTCCCACTGGACCAAGACAATGCAGAAGTTCAGGCTGACCACCATGGAGCCAGGGACCCAGTTAGGCCTGTTGAGTAAAGTACCTTCTATCTTGGTGTGCGGAACGTTAGGAGGATCTGCTTCGAAGATGTGCTGGGCGACCGAAGCCATGCGTTGGTTCCGAGATTTGGCAAGGCTGCGATGTGAGGTCCTGTTGCATCATCGCCTAAGATCCTGGCAACGAGGGCTTGTGATGTGATGTCTGCAGTCAGCAATGCATCACACCGGCAGGACAATACATCAGTTCTGAGGAGCTGCGAGGCTGCAACAGAGTCCAGTGTCGTCAATAAGGCTGCTGTTGATGCAAGATGTGATGGCCTGCGCTGAGGATGCGTCATGCAGTAGTGTTTACGAAGGTGATGCAAACAGCGGCACCGATGTGGGTCTTTGTAATGAGTCCAATCCATGCACTAGCTAAGATATGTCGGTTCTGCTGGGTTTCACACACTGAAGGAGATGCGTCAGTTACGCTGGATCCACAAAGGCTGGCAAACCACTTCCAAGGGTCCAGGCCTGAGATGGCACTACTTTGCAGGCTAGACTTACAGATGGCAGAGTCTGGTTGTCAGAGCCTTCTGTACCTGAGTTTCAAGTCAGAAGGACAGACAACCAGCCCTTAGTCACTCTGAGGTTCTGGGTTCAAGAGATATAGATCCAGTCCCAGACAGGAGGGCAGCAGACAGCAGGTCAGCATGGCAAAGCAGGCCTGCAGAGTGGCAGTCAATCAGCAGCACAGCACAGCAGTGCTTCTTCCTGGCAGTGTATCCTCAGGTCTAGAAGTGTAGAGAGATGGTGGGGGTGTCTCAGGTCCAAAATGTATACCCATTTGAGCCTTTGAAATGGGGAGAAGCTTCAACGGGTTTCCCTTTCAAGTCCTCGGGCATCCTGCCTCCACTGTCCTGGCTCCAGTCTAAGTACAGCGGGTATGCATTCCTTTGTGTGAAGGTAGGACACAGCCTATTCAAGTAGAAGCAGGGCAGTCCTAGCTCCCCCCTCCCATCCTGCCAGTGGTGGACCATCCAGGCATACCTAAGCTCCCTATTGTGTGTGGCAGGTAGCCTTAAGTGTCAGCTACACCCAGTCATGTGACCCTGGATAGGCTGCAGGCAGCAAATGGCTAAGGCAAGAAAATGCCAACTTTCTAAAAATGCTGCAGCAACAAATGATGGACGGAATGCTGAATAAACCAAACCATGACCCCATTCAAGAGATCTGTGTTGAATCCATCATTTTTCTGCTCACTACAGCACCCTCTTTGGACCCAGCCATAGGCAAATCATCTAGACCCTGCTCCTCATGGGAGCAGTCCAGCCCGAACTGCCAAGCCAGGACCTACCTGTACCCGAAACAAGCATCCTAGGACCATTTTCTGGGCATCACCCCTCATCAATCAGGCTAGCTTGAATCCAGTGGCATAGCGAGCAAGGGACCCATGTCTGGGCATACCCATCCCATTTAGGGCTAAAAAGTGCTAGAGCAACAAATGATGGAAGGAATGCTGAATAAATCTAACATTCACCCACAGTCAAGAGATATGGGTTGAATCCATTGTTTTTCTGCTCACTAAGCAAACCCAGTTTGGACCCAGCCATATGCAAATCAGTCTAGACCTGGCTCCTCATGGGATCGGTCCACCCCCGAATTGCCAAACCGAGTCCACCCTGGACCGGAAACAAGCATCCTCTGATCAGGGTGGCGTAGTCAGAAAAAGAACGATGGATTCGACACAGATCTCTTGACTGGGGGTGAATCTTTGATCCATTCAGCATTCCGTCCATTCATTGCAGGAGCAACTTTCTAAAAGTGCATTTTCAAAACAAATTAAAAATCTGATTTAAGCTTAAGTTAGGATTACCAACACCAAACACTAACACCAGACATGAACCGATTAACTGGTCCCATTTGGAAATTACACTTACAAAATATAAAAAGTTAACTCCAATGTTATCCTATCGCAGAAGTAGGCCTTGCATAGTAAAAAACGAATTTAAGAGTTTTTCGTTACCGGTACATGTAAAACTTAAAGTCCAAGAGTAAGTTTATTTAAGAAAATAACAATACAAATAATCAATAAAAATTACATAGGTGAGGGAAAGGAAGCAAGGGATATTGATGATACATAGTTACATTAGAACTGAAAAAGAAAATACATTGAAAAATATGTATACCTAAAAGCAAAGAGAGTCTGATCAAATTAATTTGGGCATAAAGCAAAAGGAAAATGTGAAGTTATATCAATGTAATATCATTTATATATTGCTGAAATAAAATATTAAGCAATGTTGATACAGTATGAAGGAAGTGAAGGAGGCTTAGCAACTTCTTGTAGCGAAGGTTGGGGTATAAAGAATTTTTTTGCACCATCATCTAGAAATTGAATGACAGAAGACCATAGCTGCAATCATTTTGTGGCAAGCAAGATTGGATGTACAAGAGTGGTGTCTAATCAATATTGTGACAAATAGTGTACCACCAGCCGAGATATGATAATTTAGAGGTATCCTACATGTCCTACTTTTTAAATACATTGCACACTGCTTTCTTGGCTGTCCATGGCCTACCTAGGGGTAATGTGTATAAACAAGGAAGGTTTGGACCTGGAAAAAGTGTTTACTTTGCCAAGTCAAAATGGCAGTTTAAAACTGAATACACAGGATGCCATTGCAGGTCTGAGATATGTTTAAAGTGCTATTTAAGTGGGTGGCACACTCAGTGCTAAAGGCCAACTAGAAGCATTTAATTTACAGGTACATGTGGTGCCACTTTAATAGTAAATTTAATTATGCTAATTGGCCATACGCCAATGTTACCATGTTTAGGGAAGAGAGCATAAGCACTTAGCACTGGTTAGCAGTGGTGAAGTGTGCTGAGTCCTAAGGCCAGCAAAAACGAGATCAGCAAAAGAGGAGGGGGAAGACAAATCCTTTGTGGGAAGACCACCCTAATGCTGACAGGTCCAACATGTCTCACTCCCAGCTGAAAGTGGGGAGAACTACCCAAACCCTTGGGAGTTCTTATCGCTAAGGTGGAAAAACCTAGATCGACCTTCAGCATTGGCATCAGGTGACCCGGGATGGTGATCCACTATGAAGTCCATTATATCTGAGGGGCCTGTGGTCTGTCTGAACCTGAACGCGAGTCCCAAAAAGGTATGGTGTCTGCTTCTTCAGAAGAGAGACCACAGCAAATGCCTCCCTTTTAATTGCACTTCGCCAAGTGGAATGAACCTCTTGCTAATGAAGACTATTGGTTGGTCCAGACCCTCCTCATTTAACTGTGCTAAGCCACCCCCCTATGCCATGCTCTGAAGTGTCTGCCTGCACTATGAACTCCTTAGAGAATTCAAGAGCCTGGAGTATGGGTGCTTTACACATGGCTTACTTGACCTGGAGATCTGGAGTCCTCCATCCTGATCACCTATATGGGCTGCTTATTTATTTGAAGTCAGCTTTGTTAAGGGGTAACAGAGTTTCCATATCCCTTATCAAACCTCCTATAGTATAGGCCCAGGAATGCCTTCACATTTTTCTGTGTTTTATGAGTTTGTGTTGCCAGGATAATTTGAATCTTGGCCTGGAGGGGCTACACATTCCCTCCACCCACTATGTGGCCCAGATAACCCAAGTAACCCTCCCCTATCTGGCACTTGCTGGCCTTAATAGTTAGGGCTACCCGCTGCAGGGCCTGAAGCAATGCTTGGAGGTGGTACAGGTGCTCCTCCCAGCTGGAGCTGTAGACAGCTATGTCCCCAAGGTAGCCGGTACAGAATGCCTTCTTCCCAGCTAGGACCCTGTTGATCAGCCTGTGAAAGGTGGCAGGAGCATTCTTCCAACTAAAGGGCATCGCCCTAAATTGGAAATGGCCCTCTGAGGCTGAGAATGCAGGCCTCTCTTTTGCCCCTCAGTCAGAGAAACCTGATGTTGGGTCAAAAAAGTGCTGAGAAACTTAACAGCATTCAGACTGTCTATGAGCACATGAGCATGGAGGATGGGGTGTGCAGCAGTCTTCATGACCGAATTGAGGCCCCTGTGGTCCACACAGAACCAAGGTTCTGGAGTGGTGTCCAATGGGACAGCCTTGGGTATCGGCACCACAGGGCTACCTAGGGACTGTTGGAGGGCTCAATCTCCTCTCACCTCAGGATCTTGGCGACTTCCTCCTTGATGCTAGCCCTCACCTTGTCTGACAACCTGTAAATCTTACTTTTAACAGGTGGACTGTCTCCAGTGTCACTGTCATGTATGCACAGGTGCGTGAGTTCTGGGGTGAGGGAGAACAGAGATAAGGACTGCCAAGTAGCTGGCAAGAGTCACTCTGGTGTTTTGGGGTCAGTGTAGTGGAGAGGTTGACATGCTCTTTGACGGACAGGTGGTCATGGAGAGGTTCAGGCCTCTTGAAGTGTGGTTTGAGATGGTTCACATTGAGCCCTCTTAAGGGGTTCCTAGGGGTCTTGAGATCCACCAAGTTGGTGGACTACCCTTTCCGTTCCTTCACCTCATACAGGCCTGTCCTGTGATCCTGGAGAGCTCTGGGTTCCATAGGTTCCATACCCCACACCTTCTGGCCAGGTTTAAACTCTACCAGGGTGGCCTTCTGGTCATACCAGAGTTTTGAAAAATCTCTAGTGACCTCAAGATTGCATTTCTCTTATCCCCAGAAGTGATGCATCTGGTTGTGGAGGACCAGCATGTAGCTGACCACATCCTGAGGGTATTTCCTCAGAACTTGCTCCCACCCCACTTTCACAAGGTTTCCCTGAAAGGGTGGCTATACTGGAGTTCATAGGGGCTAACCCCAACCTCTTCTTTGGCACCTCCGTGCAGTCCGCCTGCGTGCCAGTAGGTGTTATTAGATGGAGGTGTGCTTTGACAAAGGTATGAATACAAGCCCCTCTACCCCTGCAGACCATGAGGCATCGTATTGCCAAAGCAGAAATACTACAAGTCAAAGACTAAACCGTATGTATTTTGAATTCGGTGCTCCAACATTAGGTGTGCATCCTCACTTTATTATAGGTTTTCACAAGAAGTAGCAGACATGGGGCAGGTCCCCGTGTGGTCCTGAAGAAGAGGTTTAGGGGATACCTCGAAAAATGTCGACCGAATATTAGGGACTGTATACACATAACAGTTATATCTTTTCTCTGCTATTTAACCCCTTTTTATCCTTACCAACTAGGAGCGAGAATATAATATTAGCTCACTAGCTAGGTATTTTTACCATTACTTTCACCACTCCACGAACGCTGCACTACACATTTCTTTAAAAAAAAGTGCTCCTTCGTAGTTCCGCAAGTCGCAGCATGCCCCAAACAGCAGCTGTTTGGGATGGCCCCAATGATGAAGCATGTCACCCAGGGGCAACCCTGGGTGAGTGAGGGGACTCAAGAAAATAATTTTCTTTTCTTTGGACAGGGGTCTTGTTTTTTCGCACATTCAGCGGAAACCCCATTCCTTCGGTTAGGTTTTTTTAATCTGACATTTACAGATTTTTTGTGAACTACAAAGAGAAGGCATGGCAAGAGGACATCACATGCGTCCTGGGCTCGGGTAATCCCAATATCTTTCTGTTTAGAGTCTTGCTGAATCTATCTACAGGAACATTGGTTTGGGGGGTGATAGCATGTGGAGAACAAATAAGTTACTCTACACTCATCCCACATGGACTTCACATACACTGACATGAAGTCAGACATTAATTTTTTTGGGAACCCCACCTGGGTAAAGATCACCATCAGAGCCCTGCCACTGCAGGTGCACTGACCGACCTATAAGGTAAGGCCTCTGGGTAGCGAAATACATGGTCCACTAAGATTGGGATGAACCTGTTTCCTAAAGCTGTCTTGGGCTCCAAGGGTCCAAAAATGGCAAAGCCTACCCTTTCAACAGAATTGCCATCAACAGCTAATGGGGTCAGGGAAGCCTTGTTCTTTTTCCTAGACTTCCCACCTGCCTGGCAGTTGGAACAGGACCTATAGAATGTGTCTGAGGTCGTCTTCATCCAGGGCAAATAGAGGTGGGAAACTAGCCTGATGAAGGTCTGGTCTTGCCCCAGATGTCCTGCCAGGGTATATCATGAGCCAAACCTATTAGGGAAGCCTTGTAACTTTGGGGGACCACCACCACACAGGCAGCCCAGGTGCAGGAACCTTAGGCTCTCTAAATAGGCGGTCATTCTCCCAATAAATCATGTGATCTCCAGAGGTGTCACCTGCTACTTGGGCTTCAGCTTACTGCCTCGAGCCCTCTAGAGTAGGGCACTCTTTCTGCACTTTGCAGAATTCCTGCCTGGTGGCCCCACCCTCACCTTGCCAACCAGCAAGCTCAGGCAGGTCACCCAGACCGGCAGTGTCTTCCCTGGTTGAATCAGGAGAATCTTCTTCAAGTGCCCTGTCATGCTGGACCAAAGGAAGTTCAGGGGCTGGCGTCCAACACCCCTTGCTCCTACACTTCATAGCAGCCACCTGGATCATTGTTCCAACCTTCAGGTGCCCTTGACTCCTGTTAGACCTGGCATCTTTTGGTGTCGTTTCCCCTGTCTTTTTGCCTCTGACCTCCTGTTTTTGATCTTCTGCTGAATTTCTTTTTAGGACTCTGGGCACTTTACCACAGCTGCCCAGTGCTAAAGGGCAAGTGTTCTATGTCTCACCATGATTGGCCTTTTTGATTTATTAGTAATTTCCTAGAACAGTACACCACGTGTGCGAAGGGCCTGTAAGTCAAATGCTACTAGTGGACCTGCAGCACTGAATATGGCACCTACATGATAAGCCCTGCAAACATGTCTCAGGCCTTCCACTGCAGAGCAGTTGTTGACTTAGCAAGTGAACTCTCTTGTCAGGCCCAAACCTACCCTTTTACTACATATACATCACCCCTAAGGTCGACCCAATGCAGCCCCATGGGCAGGGTGCATTGTATTTAAAAGGTAGTACATGTACAGTTGAATATGTACATGACCTGGTAGTAAAAAACTGCTTCAATTGTTTATCTCTACTGTAAGGCCTATCTCTCCCATAGGTTAGCATTGGAGCAGTCTTGTAGCATCTTACAAGTGTCTTCCAATTTGGGAAAATAAGGAAAATCGAAGTTTGGTGTCTCTGGACTCACTTTTAGTGAAGTTGGTTTTAAAATTTCAGGTCTGAAAATGTAACTTTTAGACAGTGGGCATTTTCTTACTATAACCATTCTGTTCCTCTGGCTGTCTCGGAATACATGTCTGGACCAGGATGACAGTTGGGCTCTTGTGTATTCAAACTAGACAATCACACAAAGGGAGTTTGTGTGCCCTGCATATCCTGATGGCCCATCACCAGGCTGATGGGCCTTCGTTGAGCTAAAGTGTTGAAGGAGTTGACATTGACACCGGAATAGGGCTGTACCTGCCCCCACACAAATAAGTCTCCACCCCCTGTAGTGTGTCTGGAGCTAGGACCGGCAATGGCAGGGTCTTGTGCACTACAAAGACCTTTCTATGACAGTTTGCCTACCTCAGAGGCTGAAATGGGTGTAAGTCCTTGACCTCTTCAGTACACTTCTGGACTGATAACATTCTGCCAGGAAGAAGAACTATGTTGCTGTCAGGAGGGGCTGCCACTTAGCTGTTTGCTTTGATGTGCTGGCATGATGCTCGCAGCTTCTGTCCTGGGAGTGAAAGGACTGGACTTTCTATATCTTGCTTTCCAAGTTTCTCCAAGGGCTTTAGTTGAGCTTGCCTCCTGTTGAAGTCTCAGGGCCATCAAAGACTTCATCTGTCAGCACCTTGGCTGCTGAGGAGCCCTGCTCTGCCAAGGGGTGGCAACAAGCGGCCCTTCAGAATTGGAGCACCCTGCAAGAATTGCCTCGTCACTGCTGCCTGCTCATAGCCACGGTCCCAGCTCGCCGAGTGTGCAACGCACCACCACTGTTTCCAGCGCAAATTCTGACTTTGCTGCAGGGTCCTGAAGAATCACAGCTACATGAGTCTCTAGCACCGCATGACCGACGCCCATGATGCAGCATTCCGACTCAGACATGGAGATTGTGGCTCGACATCGGCGCAACAAAATCGGCACATCGTTCTGCGACATCGACGAACTATCAACACAGCATGTCCTTCAGGACTGAGGTATCACTCTGTAATCAATGAATCGCCTCCCCTGCGCCTCACATTGTCTCTAGGCATTAGCGTCTCAGTGACCCTACACTATCCCCAGGAACCGACGCATCACTTTCTACAAGCGACACATCACCCATAGGAGTAAGGACCCAACGCATCACCTGCTTTTTCGACGCCTCACCTCCCCTGCACCATGCATTGTCTTTGATTTTTAACGCATCTAAGTTACTTTGTCCTGGTCAAGCACAACCATGGCACTGGTAAAGCAAAGTATTGAGTGCTCTGAGCTGATTCAGGATAGAAATGTTCAAATTGCCTTCATCACGAGACCTGGATGGATGCAGCATCCGTTCCTGATCTAGTAAAGGCTACTCCACCTAATTACCTTAACTTTGTCTTGGATAGACCTGGGAAAAGGGGAGGAGTTTTGGCTATTATCTATCACGTTTCCATCCAAGGAGTATTTTTTCCAGTAACCTCAGTGGCATGTGAGGCCCTGGGGTTTAAGCTGGAGCTCTCCAATCATCAATCCTTTAAGGGCTGCCTCCTGTATAGACCTCCTGGGACGAAGTCCAGCTTTCTCGAAACAGTGGGCAGCATTTTGGAGGAAGCTCTCTGTGCAAACTCCTTCACGGTCCTGGGGGATTTAACTTCTATTTAGAAGGTATCAGTGATGTGGACACCATGGCCCTAGCTGAGGCGATGCTTGCGGTAGGACTGACTCAGGTGGTCACAGGGGCAAGGCACCAGGCCGGGCACACACTAGATGGGATATTTCGAGAAATCCTGATCTGGTATTTACTAAAGCAGAACCCGTGCCCTGGACAGATCATGGGGTGATGCTGTTTACCATCCTCATCCCCCTGACTCTGTGCGATGGAAAATCAATTAGGATGTGTAGGGCATGGAAAAATCTTGATGGCATGGCCTTGGAGGAATTACTTACGGCCTCTAGGACAGCCTTGCCTGCAGATGTGAACAAAGCAAACACCGAGTACACGGATTGGATCGACTGGGCCTGTCATAAGCTAGTTCCTCCTAAGTTATGCCGGCCCACTAGGTCGGTTCCATCTGCTCCATGGTTTTTGGACGAGCTTAGAGAAGCCAAAGCAGTACGTAAAAAGTTAGAACGGATCTGGCGAGAGAATTACAACGAGCCAGACATAGAGAGACTAAAAGTCGGTCAAAGGGCATACAAAGACAGTATCAGGAAGGCCAAGAGTTCTTACTACACGGACCGTATTGAGAAGGCCAAGAATTCAGCAAGGGAACTTTTCGATACAGTGGCCAGTCTAACCACCCCCAAATCGGTGACTGTGCCACCCAATATCGAACTTTGTGAATCCCTGGCCAATTTCTTCCTGAACAAAGTTCAAGCAATCTTTACTTCACTTGAACTTCAGGTGGCTCAGAGCCTCTTGGAGGGGTCTTATAGGGCCCCTCTTGCCGTCTCCTCTGGGGTTACATTTTCGGCTTTCGAGCCAATAAGCTCCGACGATGTTTTAAAACTATTGATGGCAACCAAGTCGGGCTCTCCCCAAGATCCCTGCCCCACGTCAATTGCAAAGTTGGCAGCCTTCCCTATAGCGGACACTCTAGCTAGCCTCTTCAATTTAATGTTTGAGACGGGTGACTTTCCCAAAGTGTGGAAGCGGGCATCCATCTCCCCTCTACTCAAGAAACCCTCGTTAGATACTACAGACCCCAATAGTTACAGGCCCATAGCTAGATTGCCGATGCCGGCAAAATTAATTGAGAAAGCCATGAACTTCCAGCTTTGCTCATTCCTGCGTACTTCTTAGGGTCTGGACCCAGCCCAACTTGGGTTTAGGGAAGGACACAGCACTGAGACCGCTCTGGTTAATTCCACAAAGGAGGTCCGGAAGGTGCTGGACGATGGGGGCCAGGCAGTGCTGATCCTACTGGATCTGTCTGCGGCCTTCAATACGGTCCACCATGCTATTCTGGTGGACCGATTGGAGGGCTGCTGGGTCCAAGGTCAAGCACTTAGCATTCTGAAATCCTTCCTGAAAGATCGGGTCCAAGTGGTGGCCATGGGAGACTTCGAATCAACACCTTTCAAACTCCCTGGGGGGGTCCCTCAGGGATCCTCCCTAAGCCCCACTTTATTCAACATCTACGTATCTTCTCTCGCCCCGGTGATCCGATCCTTTGAGTTCGAGTTAACATCTTACGCAGACGATACCCATATTGTGGTCTCTGTTCTTCCGGGTAAAGAGCCGGGTGTGGCAGCCAGGTTTCAGGACTGCATGTCAGCAGTTAGCTCCTGGATGGCAAAGAGTTGTTTAAAATGTAATTCCTCCAGGACCGAGGTGCTTATCTTCTGGTCGAACACAAACCTTTGGAGCTCTAAGTGGTGGCCGACAGATATGGGATCTGCGCCATCTCTGGCTCCAAAGGTGAAGAATTTAGGAGTTATTATTGATAGCCAA
The DNA here is from genome assembly GCF_964263255.1 of Lissotriton vulgaris. Lineage (NCBI taxonomy): Eukaryota > Metazoa > Chordata > Amphibia > Caudata > Salamandridae > Lissotriton > Lissotriton vulgaris. The sequence goes on along the minus strand of NC_141690.1, from coordinate 147,253,954 downwards.
CTCTCTTTTAAACCTCAAGTCAAGGCGATTTCTTCTTCCATACACTGAACCCTGAAAATTATCAGGAAGGTCCTTCCCTTCTTAACGGGGGGGAGCAGAAAGACGGTGGTGACGGCACTTGTGCTTTCGCGCCTCTATTATTGTAACGGCCTTCTACTAGAGACCCAACAGGGGTTGCTTAACAAACTTCAGGTCTTACAAAATGCGGCAGCCCGCCTTATAGGGGGCTTGCCCAAGTTTTCATCAGTCAACAGGGAACTGGAGAAGCTGCACTGGCTCCCGGTGCGAAAGCGGATTTTGTTTAAAGCCCTTTGCATCGTCTTCAAGGCACTGCATGGTCTGGGCCCGGTGTTTCTTCAGGATGGCTTTCAATGGTACAGACCAGGGAGACAACTAAAGTCGGCCAGTATGGGGCTGAATAAAACAGCCCGTATCAGGAAGGCGCGCTGGGGGGGCAAAAGCTTTGTCAGGGGAGCAGCAAAGGCGTGGAATGCCCTTCCTTTAGCCCTCAAACAAAATACAAACTTGCTGGCTTTCAAAAAAAAATTGAAAACATGGCTCTTCACCCTCTAGTTCCAGAGGATCAAGCTCAGGGAGATACCACTTCAGCGCCAGGACACGTTGGTATTAGCGTTATAAGTAATAAATAAATAAATAAATAAATGACTGTGTGAATTAGGATAACTCTGACGCTTACATTAGTATAGCCTGTTTTGTTAAGGATTACTTTCTGTTACCGTAGCTGGGCCTAGAAATCCAATCGAAACTACAAGTTTAATCTGTTTATAATCAGGCCGGCAGGGGCCACCTTTTAGTGAAGACCATTTAGGTATTATATGTTGTGAAATGCTTTTCCTGAAATCACGGTAGTGTCTTGTTTAAAGCTTTACAGCTGGCTGTTGCGAGTATGTGTATTGGCTGTCTGGTTTTGGAGCAGCAGGGCCAGCTGGGTCAGACCTGGCTGGAGAGAGGGATCGGTATTCGAAGCGTGGGGAGAGGTGACTCTTTGATCCAAGTAGGGTCGTGCCTGGCAAGGGGAATGATGGGTTCACCTCCCACTGTGTGTCTGATAGCAGACCCCCCCATTCTGAAAGGGCAGGATGTCACTTCGTAAACCAAGTGCTCCCTGAACCCACCGATCTGGTTTTGACTGGAGTCATTGATTTGCAACCTTAGAGCGCAAAGACTTGTTAGGTATAAAATGCTGCGCTGGAACTTTGGCCAAGTGTGTTCCTTCTGGATGTCAAGACGAGACTCTGTCCGAGTGAACAGAGAAAAGGACTTCGCAACTTTAACCCATCTTGCCGAAGAAACTACAGAGGGCCCAAATCAAGGGAGCCTCCTGCTGAAGTCTCAGGGACATTAGACTTCACCCATTCGGCCGTTGAAATTCCTGTGCGGGGAGTTCCACTTGCAGGTGAGGCCCCTGTCGTGTAATCCAGAGCCTCTAGGTCAACTGTAATGGCCGCAGACTAGGCATCTTCTGAAACTTTTGCTAAACCTGTGCGGACCGCTGCAGCTCAGAGGGAACTGCCGCCGCTGAGCGCCAGCCTAACTCTGAATCTTTCTTTGCTGAACCTGTGTGGCCACTACAGCTCAGAGGGAACTGCCGCCGCTGAGCGCCCACCTAACTCTGAACCTTTGAACCACCCTTTGCTAAACCTGTGCGGGATGCTGCAGCTAAGACGAGTGCCGCCGCCGCTGAGAGCCCGCCAAAATCTGTACCATCCAAGCTTCCGCAGAATCCATGTGGGCCGCTGCGGGATAGCCGCCGGAACCTGCACCATCGTGATTTGTCCTGTGTGCCCCCGCAGCCGAGAGAGAGCTGTAGCCGCTGAGTGCTCACACCCTTTGCTACTGTGCACCATCGTGATTTGTCCCATTGGCTGCCGCAGCCGAGAGAGAACTGTCGCTGCTGAGTGCCCACATCCTTTTCTAATGTGCACCATCGTGATTTGTCTCGTGGGCCTCTGCAGCCGAGAGAAAGCAGTAGCCGCTGAGTGCCCACAACCTTTGCTTCTGTGTACCGTTGTGATTTGCCCCATGGGCCGCCGCAGCCGAGAGAGAGCTGTAGCCGCTGAGCGCCCACCACCCTGTGTTACTGTGCATCATCTTGCTTTGTTGTGCGGGCTGCCACAGCTGAGAGAGAGCTGTAGCTGCTCAGCACCCTCACCCCTCTGCACCTTTGACTACTTTGCATCCCCCTTTGGAATTGTCCAGTGGGCCGCCACAGCTGAGAGAGAGCTGTAGCCACTGAGCACCCTCATCCTTGAGACCTTTGACTACTTTGCATCCCCCTTTGGAATTGTCCCAGGGGACGCCGCAGCTGAGAGAGAGCTGAGCGCCCACACCTTTGACACCTCTGCATCTCCTCCGGAATTGTCCTGTGGGCTGCCACAGCCAAAAGAGAGCTGCTGCCGCTGTGCGCCCACCACGGAGCAACACAACGAGAGTCCTGGCCTCCCCCAACCCGGGCCGCCGCAGCTGCGTGCTGCTACTGTGGAGAGCCCGCCTGTCCCGAGAGCCCGAGTCAGTGTGGATGCACGCTGCAGACCTCTGCCGCCCCGTACTGTGGTCGCTGGGAGTCCGCCTGTCACCGTCTCTGCTTCTTTGAGAAGCTGGTGCTGTCTCCCCTTCCAACGACAGGTATCTAGTGCTCAACGGGTTGCGTAGGCCCCGTCCCTGAACTCAATCAGTGTTCCGATTTGGTTTGTCATTTCTTTGAGTCCCTACGGGTTGATGTGAATTGTTATTGTTGACGCGCTTTGAGAGTTGAGTTAACTTGTTAGCTAAAGATATTATTTTTCTATACCTCCCTGAGTTGTGTCCTTTTGTGGTGTTATTACTGCCTTATTGCACGTGGTCATAAACGCTTCACACACTGCCTCTGAGATAGGCCTAACTGCTTGTGCTACGTTACCACAGGATTGAGCAGGGGGTATCGAAAGGGGTGACCCACTTGCCCTGACTTAGGAGGAAGGGTCCCTATTTGGACAGTGGCGCCAGACAGTGCCAACTAGAGACCCCCATTTCTAACAACAATTATTTAGTAGTGTTTGATATTTGTATAGTTTTTAATTGATGTATGGCTTATCTTGTAACCAAAAAACTTTAGAACTTTATAAAACCTTACTTCATAATAGAAAGCTATCATAACTGCAATAAAATGTGCATGCCCCCACAGACTAAAACACATGTAGACGTGTTAGCGTACATCAGGTAATAAATGGAAGACTCTGTGTAATAGAAATAGACAGACTAACTTAACCCTAGCCCCAATAGAGAATTAAAGGTGGACTAATCCAGATCATAACATGAAAATATGTGAGTGCTGCCAAGTGAGAGAAATACCAAGTGAGTGAGAAAACCATTGAAGCAGTTGGAAAAAATGCCTCTTTTTTCATGGTCATCCCCATTTTATGGTGACTTGCATTGCTGGTTTTTGAATGCTGATAGACTAGGGCACTGTTATCAAGGCCCCAGTGTCTGTTTTCTAACCCCTAAACATGGTAAATGTTGCTAATCCCAAGTTTGAATATTTAACTTCCTAGTAACGCCATAGCATATGGTGCAGGAAATACACCAGTGACATGGAAAAGTTTAATCTCACCCGCAGGCCACAACACATGTTCTGCCATCCAGTAGGCTTCAACATTAATCCTGGAGGTGAATCTGTCAAAATATTGTTGGCCATTCCTGGTTTGAGGTAAGCTATCGGAATAATGGAATAACTATTTATAATATATTTTAAAAATCCAATTCAGTAGTGACGTTGGATTTTCAATAACTATTTAGGAAACGCTACTTTTAAAAAGTCAGCCTGAAACTCCAGTAGGTGAATTAACATTGGCCTTCTTACAGATATCCATGCCAGAACTTCCCTTTAATGAGGTGTGGAATTGCTTCCAGAACAGGAACAATGGCTTAGACCTTTTCACTGAAAGATCTGGGTCTGAGGTATGTGACAACATATTCAATCATGAAGCACAGCTGAAGAGGGCCCAGGAACTTCATTAGCTTTAAAGGGACCAGAATCCCTCCTGCTCTCTGTTAAATCGTTTATTCTTTGTTTGATTTTATTTTTCTGCCATATTCCCTTCTATTTTATCTACATTTCAAATATCACTTTACCTTCTACAATAAAGCAACAGATCACCAATATATGACCAACTGCATTTGTCTCTATAAAACAGCTGTTTTCTAACCGTCAAAAAATAGTTGTGGCCATCTTGTATTGGGACCTGCAGCATTTATTAAGGTGCCTGATACAGCGTTTGTTGTCTCTTTATTTTCCAAGTTCCTTTTTACCTTGATTGCTTCAAACTGTTCTGTCTCCACCGACTTGTTTTTCTGTCTCCTGTTTTGAAAAAAACTAAATGTTTGCTCTGATACCTTTTTCAGATGAAAGGTTATTTTCAAATATATTTTACACTTTGCTTCTTTTGGAATTAATCACCTAGCCAGATTGATTTCCCTCTCCATTGTTGTTTTTATCATCAACCTTCTCTTTTTCACCTTCGAGACTGATTTTCTGTGTTTTCATTAGTTTATCTGTTATCCTTCTCTTTTCTACTGGTAGAAGTTTTCCGTGTTTTCCTTTTCAGGAGCCATTCAATTCTTCAAAAATGTAATGTTGGAACTCAGACAAATGTTTCTGCTCACTATAAGAGAAGATATATTTTCTTCTCATTGTTTTTTCTTTTCTGCAAATAAAGCTATGTCGGTTTCTTCTTCTGAACTCTTTTCACATTTCCTCTCCTACATATCATTTCGTTTTTTCTTACTCATCTCAAATTTCTTTGCCTGATTTCATGCTAATTTATTAAGCCATGGTGTTATCTGTTTTACTGTTTCTTCTCTTTGTTAGTCTGTTTATCTATAGTCTTTTGGTCTTTTCTTTGTATATATTTGTTATTTCTTTTGTGTCAATCTTTTTCATGTCCTTTCCTTGACAGTTTTCTTTTATTTTTCATATTCTTATAACCACAGGTTTCACACATGTTATAGTTAGCTAAATGTTTCACTCATAAAAAAATCATTTAAATCCCCCCGTTATAGTTATTTCAGCTAACTATAACTCACGCCCGCAATGCACTGCTGATGACGTCACATATTAAATCACTCATGACATGATCACTGACATCACTCATGACATCACTGATGACATCTCAAATGACATCACTGATGACATCACTGATGACACCATCCAGTTAATGTGTGTCTTTCTGAAGAAAAAAATATTTTGTATCTATGTATATCCAAAGGTCGATGGAAGAATAATTGGGTAAATAAGTGTCTAAATGGATGTTTTTGTAAACATGATTGTATAACTGACTTATTAGTGTATCTTAGTGAATACATGTATTAGCGAGTAATGTTTAAATATGTAAATATCTGTATCAGTCACTTTGTGTATAAGTGGCTGCATGGGTTGGGGAGTAGCTACATGAGTCTCTATATGGGTTATTAGTTGTTTTTTTGAGTATCAGTATGAGTGTCTGTATGGTTTGTTGGGGGGTATTACTTAGCGCATAGATGCATGAATAAGTGACTCACTGTTTGTATGTGTTTTGAAGACAGCATGTGTGCAGGACTGTATGGGTGGATGAGTGTGTGTATGGGTGTGTTAGTGAGTGAATGACTGTCTCAAAAGTACCTTTATGAGTAACTACATATGTTTTAAACTAGTATATGTCAGTATTGATATATATAAGTGAGTATATGTGAGAATGAGAGATTGGAAGAGTTCCTGTATAAATAAGTACGTGTTTCAATAAGTGATTGTTTAAGAGAGTAAGTATGTGTACGTTTCTGTAGAAGTAAATATAGTGGTGTGTGTATAGCTGTATATGCGAGTAAATGGATGTTTGATAGTTTATTTGCATGTGTATGAGTAACTATGGATTAGTATCGGTGTGTAACAGGATGTATATGTGTATGAGTACATATGATGAGTGAGTACATGTATGAGTGACTATATAGAACTGTTGGTGAATGAGTGGATGTGTATGTAGATGTTGGAATTACTGAATAGGTTGTTTTAACTGGTATTGGTATCTCCTTTTGTAAAAAAAATATAGTTTCTATTTTTGAATGTGTTTATCAAAGGTTATATTATGGTGAGAGGAGGTCTGCCACAAGGATGATGTCATCAGTGATGTCATTGGAGATGTCATCAGTGATGTCATGAGTGATGTCACTGACCATGTCATGAGTGATGTAATATGTGATGTCATCAGCAGTGCATTGCGGGCGCGCGAGTTATAGTTAGCTGAACTAACTATAACGGGGGTATTTCAATGGTTTTGTATGAGTGAAACATCCAGCTATCTATAAAATGTGTGAAATTTGTTTTTTTCAGTGAATTTCTAAGGTTTTTTAAATGCTAATTCCCAACTATAACGAGGCTAAAACCTATGTTTCTTTCAGTGAATTTGCAAGGTTTTTAAATACTAATTCCTAACTATAAGATGCCTAAAGCTTATATTACCTACTGGCGGTCGCCAGTAGGTATATATAGTTAGGATTTTTTTGGAATAGGGATTTCTGAAAATTCTATGTTGAATAACTTTGGCGTTGATGGACGGAATTGGCTGATATTTTCAGGAAAATGGCACATTTTGTTTCTGAGCGTCCCCTGAAAGTTTGGGGGGGTTTCGTCAAGCAGGGGCCGAGAAAAAAAGGGGGTCCCAAAACGTGTTTTTAACATTAAGTTTTCCATAGGGCGGTTGGACTCACTTTTAGCTCGAACGGCTGAATGGATTTCCACAAAACTTGGCAGAATTGTAGGGACTGGTAGCCCGATGTGCCTTTGCTATGTCTCAAGATACATGCTCCAGTGGTTTTTACGAAAATTAACTTTGAAAAATATATATTGGGCTACATTGGGCTATATATATATGTTAGAGCCCAAATGTAGCCCAATGTAGCCCAAAGATGGCCACCAGAGACAACAAAAAAACAAATGTAGCCCAAATATCAGCCAGATTGTAGCAGGGTTTCCGTTCTCCCACAGAAGTGTGCACAGAGATCTAGAACCTGGGTGAGTTAGGGTGACCCAAAACTCACCATTGTTTCAGAAATCCCCTTACCAAGCTAGCTACAGTGTCTCATCGGTAGTAATTACTTCCCAATGACTTAGACAATCCAGAACATGAACTTAGGGTACCTCAGGTATCGTGGAACACATGAACACTCTTTCGTTATATAATTATTACAAACCGAAACTGGGAGGCAAAGAACACACGTGCAAGTTTGAAATGTTTATTTTTCCAAAGCAAAGTTCTCAAACGCAGTATCTTGTATAATACCAACATACATATTATAAAAATCAGAGTTAGCAGCATAGTCACTAATCCATAATAAGCAAAAGGTGATCGCATGTTATGATGCAAAAATCTATAGAATTCTGTATCACCTATTTTTCGCGCACCCGAATTAGCATATTATATTATATCTAAGAAGGTCTCATTTGGGTTCTAGCAGGGCGGGCCCATACCTCTAATTCTCAGTAGGAGTAGATCACATCAACAGCTACCAGCTCTCTGCATGCGAAGCATCAAGTGTGTTGATTCATTCCCTGTAACTCTAGCTTAAACCCGCGTAGAGCCCAATGTTGGCAGCAACATTATTTGTGTTATGTCTAATGTAGTGCGAGGATCAGGCTTTCAGCAACCTTGTGTTAGGTTATTCTTAGAGGGTGCAGTTCTCAGTGTGCAGACAGTTGTACCAAGCACGACTGATATCAGAGCAATAACATATTATTCTCAAATAAATCACATCTTTCGTCTAGGTTGAAAGCTACAATAACAATTGGGTGTCGTGTGCAAACTGAAGCCGAAGGAAAATATGTCGTTTAAATATTTAATAAACTCATGCTAACTTAACACAATATATAGAAACGCAGTAACCATATGACACCCCCCCAATGATCCGAGGACGGTTAAAAAAGGAAGAAAATATAAGCCAATACTATATGAGAGGCAAAACATGAAAGCAGAGTTCAACAGTATTGAGCCAAGCTAAATGTATGTAAATGTATATATGTTTTTAATAATAAAAAAATATGTATGAATGCCTATAGTGGCCACACAAAATATAAAAATTCGAACCTAAGGCCAACTACAAGTCCACAGGCCTAAAACAAATGAAAGTCGAATGTTCGTAATAAAAAAGGCACCATTCAGAATTACTAAAAAGTCACGTGCCATAATAATGAAAGTCTTCAAAGTCACTCATGGGTTGAATGAATATGCAAAATAGGTAGCGACAGCTTCCAACATGAAATCACTGTCATCATCCGAAAACAGTTCAGCCATCCAATTAAGCAATGGGAAAGAACATACGTGCTCCTCCAGCACTGAATCCTCTAGCAACATCAGAGGACAACTCAGTGGGTTCTCGAGAATGCTATGTGTCAGAAAGTCATGCGCTGCTGCGGATATGTCCCACTGACCCATAAGTCCATGCATCGCTGCCACGGCCATAACCCTTTCGCCAGAACAAACCAACTCGTGAGCAACTACGGGGCTCATTAGCTGATCAAAATCGACGTCAGGAGAAGTCGGTAAGCAGAGACACAAATCAATGGCCCAGTCGAAATCACAGCTCAGTCAATGAAACACAGGCTGGACACATGTGAAATAGGAAAATCGGAACGATAATCCAAAAGCCATGCTTAAAGTCGCAAGCGGCAAGGAGCCATAGTAATCAAGCATCCGGTTGCGAAACTTCATCAGTAGGGGCTGAGCGTTTCCTTGCGCAGGATGGGCATCCATGTTTTAGAAAGCAAAATATCACCAGAACGCTTGCAGCCAAAGCCAGCAAAACAGGAAATCCACCAAACAGGCTTGCGAATATAGAATGAAAGAACGCAGGGATAATACCAAATACTTTTTCAAACGTAGTCACGAGACCACTGCTAACCAATTTAAAAAAATGTGCTAGACCGGTTGTGGAGGAGGCATTGAAGATTTGATGAACCAGCTCGGAGAAATGAAACGGCAAATCAGTATTTAAAAGTGCCTGCACCTCTGTGCGTGTGTTAGCTATGTGAAGGACATAAGTTTCGCGGGCAGAGCTCAGGGCCACTTCTTTTTGAGACAAAAGGGCTCTTATTCGGCTCAAACCATTGAACTCCGTTCTCAAGGTTGGTATTCTTGGCCAAATGGAAACATCTGAATTCCCATGCGTGGGTGGATATAACACGTTCTTGCAACACACCACCCGTTCTGATACAGTAACCACATATGCGATACCGACCATTAACCACCAACACAGTTCGTTATTCAAAAGTAAATAACTACCGTTGGACAATAAAGTGAAGGTGGGAACTATTGCAGGAACCGGTGTCCCCTTCAAAACACAGGCCAAATTAGGCTTGTCCTGATTACAAGAACCATGCAACTGGATGTGTCTGCATATTAGTGAGCGGTCAGGCGACTGTGTACATTCTTCACCATTCAGATTCACTTCATTCCCTTCCTTTAGGCATCTGTATGTGTATGGTAAAGACCATGTCTCATGGAGGAAAGCACTGCCTAATGGTTCATATCGCCCTATAGCTATATATTTCATACAGTTTGTAAATTTATACAGAGCAAAAGGTAAGGTAATATTACCATGGATAAGCCATGTTGCAGCAGTCACCTCAGCCACAGAAAAGGGCAAGGATTCTAATTTTTGAATGTGTAACATAGAAAATGATGCATCTCTCATTGAAAGCAAGCGCTGTTTTTCAGTCAAATTAAATGGGGCAAATAGTGATGAGACGTTCATATAACTCCAAGGCACTCGACCAGACTTCAGAGTCTGTAGTGTCCAAGCAAACCGCATCACAGAACGCAATTGATTTTGACCATGATATAACACGGACACTTCATCATGTACAATGTCAACAACAGAAGACACAATATTGTTTAACGTGTAAATTCGGGAAGAAAGCGTGTTAATACTGTTATCGACAACTGCAAGCACTTTTTCTAAGTTTGCTTGATCAATAACTCTCAGGCGCTTAGCAGCCTCAATTTGAGAAACTTTCCAAATTTCATTGTAAATCGCATAAAGCCACCGTTTAGATCTACCTTTAGCTGGGCCTTTTATAAAATCGTTCAAATCCACATTATCAGTTAATTGAGACAGATGTAGTTTAACTGCAGCTAATGTGGAATGTTGCAACCAATTCTGACACAGCTTCCCCACAGAATAAGTTGTGACAGTATAATCTTCTTCAAAACGGGGATCAGGTCTGACTTATGTAAACCCTTCAGCCAAACCCAGAAAACAACGTTGGCAAGAATCAGCACTCCTATGCCACATCAGCCAACCCTTGGAATCCAAACTGGAAACGTTAAAGGATGAATTGTGCAATAGAGCTTGCAACTCATGAATGGACAATTCAGTAAAATTACCCCAACCCGAATATTCCTCTAAATCTGGGATGGTCGGTGTATTTAATTTTTTAGAAGTAGCCAATCCAAAGCATGTTGTTTGGAAAATGGATGAATTTAAAAACAACATGTGATTCGGATGAGACATGGACGGTGCAAAGCCTCAGTGCCTTGTACCTGCCAATCTTTGGTACCCCAAACCGATTTAAGGTCAATTGTTCCTTTCCAAAACTCGTAGCCATCTACAGCCAACCTGTCTAGAAAGGACTTCGAATACAGCAATTTTGTATCGGTAAGTCTTACTTTGGACATGGACTTTTGTGTCATTTTGAAATAAAATGACTCATGATTCGATTGATTAAAGTCTGTGAAATAAGTGTATTTTTTCAGAAACGTATTGGAGCTGCCACCTAATGGAGCAGGGCAATGTTCCCATTGTGTATAATTTACAGCAACCCTCCTTGAATTTGTCTTATGCAAAAAATGATTACCATAATGTTGAAAACAAAACAAATCACCATAATTAATAGAATCTAAATACAGATCCTCAGCATCGAAGGCAGCATAGTATTTCAAATCAGAGAATAATGCTTCTACGGCCTGAATATCCCAATCATCAGAACGTATATTTTGTTTAATCACATCTCCCATGTTTACTCTAAGCACATTTGGAACATTAATCACTTCAGTGGGCCCATGTATCTGAAACCTAACCGCATCCCACACAATTCCATCAAGGACAGGCCAAGCAGTAATGTTAACTGTATTTAAGTTTCGTTTCAGTCTGTGCGCTGAATGTGAAGAGGAAAGAGGGGCCAATGTTCCATTGAGGTACCGAATTCCTGTTCTTTCTTTAACGTAGTGACCATCGATCAGGCGGAAAAAATAAAACACAAAACCAATTGACATAAAAAGGTAAAATGAAAATAGGATCAACCAAATGTATGTCCAAGGGGGAATTAAAAAATGTTTTTTAAACAACGTGGCATATTTTGCAATAGTTGAGGGTTTCTTTGAAGGTTCCGAAACAGAGACAAAAGAGAATCTGGACTGGTCGGCCAAACGAGTCGGCAAATCAGGCATCGATAAATCAGCAGGATAGGTGTAGTTCAACTCATCAATGTTATTTACAGGAATAGTATTTAATAAAGGACTGGATATGGCAGGCATCTCGAGGGACACCTCCTGTTCTGCACCAGATGTAATAGCCAGCACAGAGTGCCTCACCATGGAAGGACAGGATACAGCCGGTGTCATGCTATGAAGACTCGGCCACCCTGTGTGTCTTGACATTGTCAATAGAAATAAATCTGTTTTCCTTACGACCTGGAAGTGGTGGTAAAATGACTGTTCTTGTGCCCTTCACTCCAAGAACTCGAACCGGTGCACGATATGAGGGACCAAACTCTTTCTTGTTATCGATCTTCTCTCGAACCAGTTCTCCAACTTGGGGTAGCCAGCCAACTACCGGGATCTGCAGCGCATCATCGATGTGGAGGGCAAATGTTCCTTTGCAAGACTGTCTCTGGTCTTTTGTAGATTCTGTAAAACATTGCAATGTTCATCTACGTCAAAGGCCGTGGCCTGGGCCTTGCAGTCTAGCCCATCGAGGTCAGGGACATACATCTTGATACCAAAGAGCATTTCGTACGGGGTCCGCCCACCCAGAGACCTTCTAGGGAGATTATTAAGCGCACGCTGCACGCCATTGAGGTGGGCCAGCCAGTTTCTGCCAGTGCCTATAACTCGAGCTGTCAAAGATTGCTTTAAGTCGCGGTTCATTCGTTCAACTACACTATTGCCCTCGGGCCTGTAGGGACTCGAAAACTTGACTTGGACCCCCAACGAAACCATAGCATCCTTATACGCCTTAGAGGCGAAAGCCGGACCCTGATCCGAATGGAAGGTACCACAGGCAAAAATTCCCACAAAGACTCGCAAATCCTTAATGACAGTCCGTGAATCAGCGCTCCGATGTGGCCATACCCACACAAAGCGTGTGCATGAATCTACTGCTACTAATATGTATTTGTATGCAGTATCAGAAGAAAAAGGACCGCAGTGATCCAAATAAACGCATCCAAGCGGTTTATTAGAGATGTACAACTGTGTCTGTGGCGGACGCGCAGCAGATGAAGGTTTAATCTGCTGGCAAATGTCACATTGAAGGACATAATCGCGCGTCTGTTTGTACAGTCCCCGCCACCAGAACCTTTGTTGTAGCTGAGTTACAGTGGCTGAGACGCCCGCATGCGCAGACGCCACTCCTTCATGAGCCGCTGTAATCAAAGCAGCCCTGCGATCCGAGTTGGGAACTAGACGTTCACCAACATCAGGAATTTTCACATAAGGAACCTTATCGGGACTTAAGTGGTATGTGTATTTAGAAGGGAACCCCGCAGGATATTTACTTCCCTTCTCTGTTGCAGCAACAGCTGCCAAGATGTCATCATCTATTTTGCTTTTGGACCTCGTGACTGCTGCAACTAAGTATTTTGATACCGCTGACTTCGCTGCTTCATCAGCAAGCGAATTGCCAACAGCGTGGACCCCCACGCGCTGATGGCCGAGAGTATGAATCACAAACACGAGTGGCAACTTCTCTTTAAGTTCCGCCACTCGGACCCAGATCATTTTATGTTTTATTGTGCTACCTTTGGAATCACGAAACTCATTCTGAATCCAAAAGAACAAGTTTTCATTGTAAGACTGGACACAGTAGTAAGAGTCACTTACGATCAAAGTCGTCACACTTGGATCTGCGTACTCCAATGCGAGCATCAGAGCACGAAGCTCAGCTAATTGTGCGGTGCAGTCCCCAAGCGTCTGCGTGTGCACAACACTGGACTTGGAACTCGTCGTTCACCATGGCACCGACCACAATGGCGCATGCGGAAACGTAGGCATGTTTAGAGCCATGCGCAACCTGCGCCGAACCATCAGTGTAAATGATGCAATGGAAATCCTCCAACGGCCGTATTGCTAAAGGAGCAGGATGAACAAGTTCATACTGTAAATACTCCTGCGACCGTAAAGTGGCGTCAAAAATAAACGTGACATTCTGGGACGTCAAGGATGCAGCCCATTGAATCCACCGAGGGTGCAAAGCTTTGGAATTGGGTACACTGGCTTTCGTAACCGCCTCTAAGGCAGGACACGGGGTAACAACCAACATGCGCTTTCCTTGTGACAGGGCACGTTCCTTAAGAATTGCCATCTGCACAGCCGTTAAAACTTTCTCCACAGTGGAAAAACGCAATTCAGCCGAAGTGTACAAGTGTGACTTGTAAGCAATAGGTACTGTATCTCCTTCATTAAAAGTCAGGTACGTGAAACCCACCGCCCCAGGGATAATTCTTATCACCAGGTTGGTCTGGTTATCACGAGTCTGTAAGTATTCAGAAGCGAGCAAATCAGCCTGCAAAGATTGCAGAATGGCTGAATGCTCAGGCAGCCAGCATGATTTGGAAAAAGATGGTTGTATCAAAGCATATAAAGGCTTGATACGCTAGGCATATTCCGGAATGTAAGTCCTCCCGAAATTCAAGAAGCCCAGTAGAGATTGTAATTTTTTCAGCGTTGTCGGAGAGCGCAATTGTGCGCATTTCTCCAGGAAGTGAGGTGCTAACCCTTTTACCTCGTTGTTAAGCTCGTAACCGAGAAACAACACAGTGTACTCTGCAATGTGCGACTTTGCAAAGTTAAACTTGTAACCAATGTCAGCAAAGTTACAAATTATGCTATTTACTCGACACAGATGCTCCCAAAGATCGTCGTCTGTGAGATAAATGTCATCCACATACGAACAAGCAACCGGGTCGATGCCCTCCAGAAGAGAGACAATGCGGGCGGAGAATACTCCAGGACTGTTCTTATAGCCCATTGGGAGACGCCGAAACATTTTTTGCACACCGCCGCATGTAAAACTGGTCCATTGGGAACTTAGACCGTCTAATCTATGTGCATAAAAACCATTGGAAATGTCGAGCGTGGTTTTGAACCGTTTACGCTCAAGACTATTCACTAAAGCAGAGCCATGAGTATTCTGTACTGCGCAGTTACGGCAATGCGAGTTTAAATGCCTATAATCCAAAACCAAATGATACGAGCCGTCCGGCTTGTTTACAGTAAAAAGGGGGATATTCATCGGTGACACACACGTTTCAATTACACATTGATATTCCAATTGTTCAAGGATAGCTTCGACTGAAGCTTTGGCTTCACGCCGTATGGGATATTGAGGTTGAGGCTGCGGCTGAGACCGTAACGGAATCTCATGGCTTGGAGGCAATTTATCCCAGCCACACTGATTGCGGTACACAGCCGGCGCAAGCGCCAGAGCCCACTCTTCTGCAAAATGCAGCGCTTCCACTCTCGATACAGTGTGCGCGAAACTGGGTAGGATTACCTCCTCCCCTCGCGGAGCTGCAAGAACAAAAGGTGGGGGCCAGTCAGCCTCCGAAAGCAAAATGTCATACGTAGACGAGAGATTTTCCCAAAATAACCCTTTTACAGTTCGCTGCATGTCACCTTCAATTAACAGGACAATTTCAAAAAGACGTTCAGGGGGAGCAACATGCGTATCAGCAGTTTCAATCACAACATAAGTATCAGTCGCTGTCACCTTCAACAGTGGACGGAGGGCCTCTCTCACTATGGTAATCTCTGCCGCGCTGTCCAGCAAGGTCAGAGCCCACGTCAGATTTCCGAAGCCGCGTTCTCACTATCTGGGGCATAACGATGCGCTGTCAGGGCGGCGACTTTCTTCGTGGCAAACTGTGGTCTCTTGGGCGTAGCGCCTTCCTGCTGCTCTCCACCGTTACGCGGGCAGGGCTGACCACGTCCTTGCTGGCCACCCCGGCCCCTGCCGCCCCCTCCACCACCGGTTGACGGAGCCGATGAGTCCTGAAAGGAACGAGGAGAGCGTTGGTCAGAAGCCTGAAGCCTCTCAGGCGATTTAATCATCGCGCGGTCGCGCAAATCATAAACACGATCCGACTGCGCAGGCAACGGAGACGCAGGAGCAGAAACCTGTGTTTGTTGTTGTTGTTGCTTACCCTGATTCTGCTTTTTAGGCCAATTCTGTTTTTTGGACTTAGGTTGACCACTAGTTTCCGAAGACTGACCCTGGGTCTGCTTTTTCTCTTTATCAGGAAAAGCCTTAAGCCCCTTTGCATTGCGGCCAACCGTTTTATAAGCAGCCACAATAATCCTTGCCAACTGACGGGGTCTCTCGGCCTCGGGAATCAACGCCAAAGCGTTAGCAACCTGAAAGTTCACTGCATCTCCCTTGACATTTGCAAGGATCAGATCGCAAACTACATCAAAGGAGCCACACAGGCGCATACCCAATTCGACCGCCGACTCCGGTCCGTGTTCATCTTGAACCCGTTTAAGGACCGCACCCAGATTGGTCACAGACGGGGTGCCGTAGCACCTCGAATAGACCGCTGCAAAAGTCTTACCCCAGGTCTCACAGTCAACAAGCTCAGGTGCCAAATCTTTCGGTAAACTTAGTGTAAGAATCCGGTGCTTATCACCGGGATTCGTATTAGGAAACACAGCTTCCAGCTGGCCGAATTTCTCTGCAAGCCAGAACGGAAAATCATCCTTGTCCTGCGGCTTTTTGCCCATCATGGAATTCACCATGACAGGATTGATTTTCAAACCAGCCTGTTATGCACGAAGCTGTGCACCCCTAGGTGCTACGTCCTGAACATTACGGCTAGTGTAATGAACAAGCGCTCTAATCACTTCCACTGCGACTTCATGAAGTTGCCGCAGTTCAGCTATGCCACAAGTGGCTCGATTAGGGTGAGGAGTGAATCCAGCCAAAGCGGGCCAAGGTGTGCCCGGAATGGACAAAGGACCCAACCTCGGAGCGGTTAAAGCGTGTGGTAGGGCGCCACCAAACCAAACTCCATGCTGCCAAGCGTCTATAGGAACCTCCAGTGCTCTGTACAGAGCATACGCAGCCGGTACAGGCGTAGCAGTGTAGGTGTGGAAAACACCAGAATTAGCGTTCACCGCCGGAAATGTCACCCACGAATAAAACAGTTCGTACGGGTAAGCATGTTCCGCACTCACCACTAGAACAACAGCCAAGCCTTCCATAGGGACATCATAAGCCCGCAAATGGTCACGCACCGCAATGCGACTATACTGCGGGATGTCCACGGCTTGTGCCATGTCAGCACAGGAGAGCGAAAAAACAAAGAATACTTTGTAGCACAACTGGATAGTAATTCAATGAAACCGTTTTTAGATAGATTCAAGCTTGAAAAAGACCTATTTCAAAAATAGGTAGGTTTTTCCGACACTGCCGTTTTCCGGAAACGGGAATGAAGGGGTTAATGTTTGAATGATATACTACTCGAGTGTCATGATATAAGGCCAACAACGTATGGGCGCCATGTAGCAGGGTTTCCGTTCTCCCACAGAACTGTGCACCGAGATCTAGAACCTGGGTGAGTTAGGGTGACCCAAAACTCACCATTGTTTCAGAAATCCCCTTACCAAGCTAGCTACAGTGTCTCATCGGTAGTAATTACTTCCCAATGACTTAGACAATCCAGAACATGAACTTAGGGTACCTCAGGTATCGTGGAACACATGAACACTCTTTCGTTATATAATCATTACAAACCGAAACTGGGAGGCAAAGAACACACGTGCAAGTTTGAAATGTTTATTTTTCCAATGCAAAGTTCTCAAACGCAGTATCTTGTAAATACCAACATACATATTATAAAAATCAGAGTTAGCAGCATAGTCACTAATCCATAATAAGCAAAAGGTGATAGCATGTTAAGATGCAAAAATCTATAGAATTCTGTATCACCTATTTTTCACGCACCCGAATTAGCATATTATATTATATCTAAGAAGGTCTCATTTGGGTTCTAGCAGGGTGGGCCCATACCTCTAATTCTCGGTAGGAGTAGATCACATCAACAGCTACCAGCTCTCTGCATGCGAGGCATCAAGTGTGTTGATTCATTCCCTGTAACTCTATCTTAAACCCGCGTAGAGCCCAATGTTGGCAGCAACATTATTTGTGTTATGTCTAATGTAGTGCGAGGATCAGGCTTTCAGCAACCTTGTGTTAGGTTATTCTTAGAGGGTGCAGTTCTCAGTGTGCAGACAGTTGTACCAAGCACGACTGATATCAGAGCAATAACATATTATTCTCAAATAAATCACATCTTTCGTCTAGGTTGAAAGCTACAATAACAATTGGGTGTCGTGTGCAAACTGAAGCCGAAGGAAAATGTCGTTTAAACATTTAATAAACTCATGCTAACTTAACACAATATATAGAAACGCAGTAACCATATGACAAGATGTAGCCCAACTATAGCCCAGTGACAGAATGTCCCAGAGTGTTCTAAAGAACAACTAGAGCGCTAACAGTCTTACTTATGACAAAAGTATGGCACACCTGAAGTCATCTTGATTGGAATAAAGTGTTAACACTTAAAACATTTAATTTGCAAAGGAACAAAATGAGGGGGTTCATTTTGCCATAGAAATTATGATTAGTGCTGAAGAAAGAAAAATTAGGGCATATTTTGAGTGACTTCTCAAATCCTCTTATATTTCATTTAAAAAATTCTGATATGCAGTCTCCCAAGATGGCCACCAGGGACAAAAGAGCCCAAATGTAGCCCAAATATCAGCCAGATGTAGCCCAACTATAGCCCAATGACAGAATATCCCAGAGTGTTCTAAAGAGCAACTAGAACGCTAACAGTCTTACTTATGACAAAAGTATGGCACACCTGAAGTCATCTTGATTGGAATAAATTGGTAACACCTAATACATGTAATTTGAAAAGGAACAAAATGAGGGGTTTCATTTTGCCATAGAAATGTTTTATTATATATATATATATATATATATATATATATATATATATATATATATATATATATATATATATATATATATATTACCTACTGGCGGTCGCCAGTAGGTATATATAGTTAGGATTTTTTTGAATAGGGATTTCTGAAAATTCTATGTTGAATAACTTTGGCGTTGATGGACGGAATTGGCTGAAATTTTCAGGAAAATGGCACATTTTGTTTCTGAGCGTCCCCTAAAAGTTTGGGGGGGTTTTGTCAAGCGGGGGCCGAGAAAAAAGGGGGGTCCCAAAACGTGTTTTTTACATTGAGTTTTCCTTAGGGCGGTTGGACTCACTTTTAGCTCGAGCGGCTGAATGGATTTCTATGAAACTTGGCAAAATTGTAGAGACTGTTTGCCCGATGTGCCTTTGCTAGGTCTCAAGATATGTGCTCCAGTGGATTTTGAGAAATTAACGTTCAAAAAAAATATATATCTGTGACTGCGTCCCGGTTAGCGCCCCGGTTCGCGTACCAGACGCGTAACGGAACTTCGCGAGGAGAAGCGAATTGGCTCTCCGGTGACTGTCAACATTCTAAACAGTCCGGAGCGGCCGCCATCTTGTCTCTCGGTAGGATCGAGAGACAAGAGGTGGAAATAAACGAATGGGGAAATGAATGAAAGGGGGCAAGGTAGACCCCTCCTGACCCCCTAGGATTGATGTGGGGGCTATTAAAGGGCCCCGCGGGGCAAAAAAATAAAATCTTTTTTTTTCGATTTTTCGCGGTGGAAGCGCTACCCGGTACGTGAACCGGGTAGCTCACCGGTAGCGTAACGGGAGTCCGCCATCTTGGGTTTCGGACAAATTTAGTCACAAGATGGAGGATAAACAATGTTGGGAATGGGTATAAGGGGGCTCGGGAGACATATCCTGACCCCCTAGGTTTTCTGAGGGTGGCTGAGGAGGCCCATATATGTAAAAAAAAACCACACTTTTTTTTTCAAATTTTCGCACGGTTAGCGCCCGGTCCGCGCACCGGGTAGCGTTCCGGAAAGTGTAACAAGGGGAAAACCAAGGGAAATAGTAAAATAATATTTTAGAGTGCTTTGAGGTAGGGTAGCTCTGAATAGAGCTGTTGTGTTGGTTGGGTGATGTAAGTACCAACATGTAGGTACCAATGAAGAGTCTAAAATTCAATGTACACCGTCTCCTCTGTAGATATTTTGTATGTTCTAATATGGGTTATTTAAATGTAAATGTTCGGAAAAGCACTTCATGCTTTAAAGCAATTGTATTTTTGAACTGATTGTTCTTTCCTCTTAGTCCTCCTCTTTGTTTTTTTTCCCCACACTCTTCTTCAGCATGATAGTTGATAAATTCGTTCCCTCAAAAAATTTATATACATAAAAAAATTATATTAAATACATATAAAATATATTTTTCCTTTAAAAGAAGAATACATTTTACAGCTTTTGATATTTGCTATTAAAAAACCATTGAAATTCACTGAAAAAACCATAGGTTATAGACCATATATAGTTAGGAATAAGCATTTACAAAACCTTGAAAATTCACTGAAAAAACCATAGGTTATAGACCATATATAGTTAGGAATTAGCATTTACAAAACCTTATTTTACTCACACAAAACCATTGAAATTCGCATATATAGTTAGATGCACTAACTATATATCGCGCACCCGCAATCCACTTCTGATCATGTCACATATTACATCATTCATGACATGGTCAGTGACACCACTGATGACATCACTGATGACATCTCAAATGACATCACTGATGACATCACTGATGACAACATCCAGTGACTGCATGTTTCTGTAAAGTTAAAATATGTCTTACATATTGAAGAATGAGTGGATGTATAAGTGTCTGGATGAAGGATTTAGTAGGTGCATGACTGACTGTATGAGTGAGTGATTAAATGTATCTCACTGAGTGCATGGGTTAGTGACTAAACTGTCTTAATTTGTGCATCATTATGTCTGTTGTTCTGTAAACTGCTGCATGTGTTGATCAGTAGCTATATGAGTAACTATATGGGTTATTGATTGGTTGCCCAAGTATTTGTATGGGAGACTGAGTGTGTGTGTGGGTGGCTGGGAGGTGTATGACTCTGTGCATAGATGTATGAGCAGTTGATTCACTAGATGTATGAGTTCAAAAGTGCATGTGGAAACAGCTGTATGGGCGGTTGACTGTGTGCATGAGTGTATTGGTGAGTGAATGGATATCTCAGTGCTACATGTCAAAGTAAGTACATGTGTAAAACACAGTACATGTGAGAGTTGACATATATAAATAACTGTGCATAAGAGCCAGTGAATGTGTGAGTGGCTGTATGCATCATTGTGAACTTGTATCAGGGATTGTATAAGAGTTATAAGTATTGCATATTGTATAAGTGTTAGTATATGTTTGAATAAGTAAGGTGTGTATAACTGTATAGTTGAGGAAATGGAGGTGTGATTGATTCTTTGCATGACTGACTAGGTGTGTGAGTAACTCCATGGATGAGTGACAGTCTGTGAGTGTCTGTTTACACTGAGTGTATCTAAGGTTATATTAGAGTCTGAAGAGGTTCATCGTATAATCACATGAATGATGTCATCAGTGATGTGATCAGTAATGTCAAATGAGATGTCATCAGTGATGTCATCAGTGATGTCATTTGAGATGTCATCAGTGATGTCATCAGTGATGTCACTGACCATGTCATGAATGATGTAATATGTGACATGATCAGCAGTGGATTGCGGGTGCGCGATATATAGTTAGTGCAACTAACTATATATGCAAATTTCAATGGTTTTGTGTGAGTAAAATAAGGTTTTGTAAATGCTAATTCCTAACTATATATGGTCTATAACCTATGGTTTTTTCAGTGAATTTTCAAGGTTTTGTAAATGCTAATTCCTGGTCTATAACCTATGGTTTTTTCAGTGAATATATATATAAACGCGTCATTTTTCCCATTGCTGATTAAAATCACAGTTGCAGCACTTGAGGTGTCCGAGTGGTTCTTTAATGACAAGGAACCTTGGAGCATATATATATATATATATATATATATATATATATATGTGTATATATATATATATAAGGAACCTTGGAACATATATATATATATATATATATATATATATATATATATATATATATATATATATATATATATATATATATATATATACACACACACACTGGAAACACCCACTTCCCTTATAAAGAAATGGAAAGTTTGCATCTCTGCAGCCTCTCTTATTTTTCACCTTATTCATTTTTCGCTCAATGAACACATCATCCACAAATACACAACTACTTACTGCCTTTCTTGGCTGGGCTTATCAATTATTCTTCTTTAATTCAAATTAAAAGTGCAGGCCCTTTATTTAGCCTTCTTCGTAACTACTACCCCTCAATAGCAGTGGGTAATTTGCACACTTCCATCCTTTCTTGCGTCCTTACTACCGCACACTATGTGTACTTTATGCACTAGCTTGCTTCCTTGGATGTGCTACTCGTTTCTCTTGCTCCCACTGTGGAATCCAACACCCTATCTATGTAATGAGCTGGAAATCCAAAGATTCTCTTCACTGACAAGGCAGTGGGTAGTTTGTGTGTCTCCAGCCTTTCTTATTTTTCACCTTTTTCATCTTCCAATCAATCAACACATCATCCAAAAACACCAATGACTAGTCAACCCAGAACATGCGACTTAGATTACCTCAGGTAAGGTAGATAAAAAGAGCATTCTTTCATTATAGTCTTACACCAGTCCAAAACAAGGAGTAAATAAAGACTCATGCGAGTTTGAAATGTTTATTTCTAACAGCGTAATCTCATGCACGGTACCTTAGATAATACAACCAAACATATTATCAGAAACAAGGTTGTCAGCATTGCTACTATTCCACAAAATACAAAGGGAGAAAGCCTCTTATATTGCTAACGGGAAACAGGTTTAAAATATACCTTCAGGTTAGTTTATAACTACAGAAGATCTCATAGGATTACATGGAGCTGAGCCTGAGCTCATAGATTTAATCTATGACCTCTCTCATTCCCATACAAGGCTGATGATGTTAGGGGATTTCAACCTTTGGCCAGATGGACCGACTAATTCGGCTTTTGTAGAGCTGGTCCAAGCCTGCCGCAACATTGAGTTATAACAGCTCGTACTCTCTCAAACCCACTCTAAGGGTCATACCCTTGACCAGCTTTTCGCCGACGCATGTCATACGTCTCTGCTGGATGTCCTACCCCAGAGTTGGACAGACCATGCTCTCGTCTTCTTCTCCCTCTCATGCCCAGTCGTTACAGCAAAGAAAGGTAGTGTGGGTGGCACTAGGATGGGTAGACAATGGTCTAGACTTCTTAAACAATCTACCCCGCCTACTTTGCTTCCAGACGGCTTCATATTAGGAGCTAGTGTGGACGTGAGCTACGAGACTCTGTCTGGGAATCTCGGCCTCTCTGGACTCCTTGGCCCCGATGCGTAAAATTAGAGCTAGGACTAATCTTGCTTGCTTGCCATGGTACTCAGAAGAACTCCGGCAGCTTAAGCTTTAGTGTAAACAGGCTGAGCGTGCCTGGAGAAAACAGTATCTGGGATCACATAGAGTCCTCTTTAAACAAGCGTTGGCGACCTATAAAGTCCAGATCAAGCTTGCTAAAGCTAGATTTCTAGAAGAATCACTGATGGCAGCCGCAAACAAGTCCCAGGCCCTATTTAAGATCGTAAAAGACCTGGCCAATCCAGCTTGTACTAAGAATAACATCCCGGCCTCCCAAGTGATTCACTGGCACAAGCTTTTGAGGACAAGATTAATACCATCTTAAATAATCTTGCCTCGTCATCTGGCCATGCTGTGCACGATTCCATCTCGACTGAGAACACAGAGGAGGGCGCCAAGCCAGCCGAATTGAATAATTTTCCCCTACCATCTTTCGAGGACTTCTGTGCTTTGGCTGACGGTGTGTTCTCAGGCTCACCGTCTGATCCTCTTCCACCAAAATTTTGGAAATTGTTTCGGGAAGAGCTTTTTCCCCCACTTTTTTCCATCTGCTGTCAGTCCCTCAGATCGGCACGGGTCCCAGACTGCTGGAAACTGGCGGTTTTCTCCCCACTACTTAAGAAGGAAAATCTGGATCCCGCCTGCCCAGCTAACTATAGACCCATTTCCCTGCTGCCATTTCTAATTAAAATTCTTGAGAAACTGGCCACAAAACATCTTTCCAACTTTCTTGAGACCACCGATTGCTTGGATGTAGCCAGTTTGGTTTTAGACCAGCACATCGGACAGAATCGGCATTGGTGACTGTTCTTGATGACCTTCGGACGCGGGCCGACCAGGGTCGAGCAGCCTTTTTAGTGCTGCTCGATATGTCGGCCGCGTTCGACACGGTCAACCACGCAATTCTGATCAGGAGATTGGCAAAGGTTGGGGTGTCTGACCTGGCCCTGGAGTGGCTGGTGTCGTACCTCGATCACAGGCACCAGGTGGTAGCCCTGCCACTCTTTAAATCTAACATCAGGAGGGTTGGTCAGGGCGTACACCAGGGATCAGCTATCAGCCTCATCCTTTTCAATCTTTACCTCCGCCCCTGATCTCGTTGATTAAATCCTTTGACATAACAGTCACCAACTATGCCGATGACACCCAACTTATCTTCTCGTTTGAGGGCAAGGATGGGGTGTCACAGGTCTTCCATCGCTGCATGAGCACCACAACAGAATGGCTGGGTAACAACTCCCTGCAATTTAACAGCTCAAAAACCGAGGTGCTGCATTGCTCCATGGATCGTACCCCCAGACCTCTCCCACAGGATTTTGGCCTCCTGACTTTCAAGGCACTAGCCTGCCTGCTGAATCCGTCCGGAATCTGGGTGTGATGTTCAGTTCCAGTTTGCAGCTAGATGTATCAGTGAATAGAACGGTGGCCACTTGCATGGCACTGCTCTGTTCGCTGCGAAAGATCCTACCCTTGCTCCCTGTACAGGCTAGACCAGAGGTTGTGCAGAGCATAATTTTAAGTCGACTCGACTATTGCAACGCACTGCTTCTGGGGGCACCTGTTACTCTGGTAGGAAAACTACAACGGGTACAAAATTTCACTGCCAAATTGGCACTTTCGCGCCGACGCCTGGACTCTTCTGCCAAGGCACTCAGGGACCTTCATTGGCTGCCAGTCTCCCAACTGATTGATTTTAAAGCCCTGTGCCTGGTATTTAGGGCTCTGCACGGACAGGGTCCGTCCCCTCTGCAGGATCTTTTCTCCTGGTACACCCCGTCTAGATCACTCAGATCAGCCTCGGCCTACTTGGTGGTAGTATCCAAGATTCTGAGGTCCCGGATGGGTGGACGGTCCTTCAGGTTCACCGCAGCGAGACTGTGGAACTCCCTTCCGCTGGGCCTGAGGGGTTTGGAAGATCTCCCTTCTTTTAAAAATGATTCGGAAAAGGGGGTGGTGATGAACAGAGTGTCTGAATTAAGCAGACCACTCTTACCCAGTCCAAAGATCAGGGCTTGATCCATCACCGTTTTTAAGCTCACTGCACCATCCCAGCTCAGAACTTGGCTATATGCAAATTAGTCTGACCCTGGCCCAGTGCATCATGGGAACAGGGCAGACCAAACTACCAAGCCAATTCTTATACTGGGAAGGAAACAAGCTACCGGGGACCGGTTTCTGGCATTTCAGCCGTCTTCGGCCCGGCTTGCTTGAATTCTGATGGTGCAATGAGCAAGGGACTCACATCTGAGTATACCCTTCCACGCTTATGGTGGACAAAAATGATTCAGAAAAGGGGGTGGTGATGAACAGAGTGTCTGAATTAAGCAGACCACTCTTACCCAGTCCAAAGATCAGGGCTTGATCCATCACCGTTTTTAAGCTCACTGCACCATCCCAGCTCAGAACTTGGCTATATGAAACTTAGTCTGACCCTGGCCCAGTGCATCATGGGAACAGGGCAGACCAAACTACCAAGCCAATTCTTATACTGGGAAGGAAACAAGCTACCGGGGACCGGTTTCTGGCATTTCAGCCGTCTTCGGCCCGGCTTGCTTGAATCCTGATGGTGCAATGAGCAAGGGACTCACATCTGAGTATACCCTTCCACGCTTATGGTGGACAAAAATGATTCAGAAAAGGGGGTGGTGATGAACAGAGTGTCTGAACTAAGCAGACCACTCTTACCCAGTCCAAAGATCAGGGCTTGATCCATCACCGTTTTTAAGCTCACTGCACCATCCCAGCTCAGAACTTGGCTATATGCAAATTACTCTGACCCTGGCCCAGTGCATCATGGGAACAGGGCAGACCAAACTACCAAGCCAATTCTTATACTGGGAAGGAAACAAGCTTCCGGGGACCGGTTTCTGGCATTTCAGCCGTCTTCGGCCCGGCTTGCTTGAATCCTGATGGTGCAATGAGCAAGGGACTCACATCTGAGTATACCCTTCCACGCTTATGGTGGACAAAAATGATTCAGAAAAGGGGGTGGTGATGAACAGAGTGTCTGAATTAAGCAGACCACTCTTACCCAGTCCAAAGATCAGGGCTTGATCCATCACCGTTTTTAAGCTCACTGCACCATCCCAGCTCAGAACTTGGCTATATGCAAATTAGTCTGACCCTGGCCCAGTGCATCATGGGAACAGGGCAGACCAAACTACCAAGCCAATTCTTATACTGGGAAGGAAACAAGCTACCGGGGACCGGTTTCTGGCATTTCTGCCGTCTTCGGCCCGGCTTGCTTGAATCCTGATGGTGCAATGAGCAAGGGACTCACATCTGAGTATACCCTTCCACGCTTATGGTGGACAAAAATGATTCAGAAAAGGGGGTGGTGATGAACAGAGTGTCTGAATTAAGCAGACCACTCTTACCCAGTCCAAAGATCAGGGCTTGATCCATCACCGTTTTTAAGCTCACTGCACCATCCCAGCTCAGAGCTTGGCTATATGCAAATTAGTCTGACCCTGGCCCAGTGCATCATGGGAACAGGGCAGACCAAACTACCAAGCCAATTCTTATACTGGGAAGGAAACAAGCTACCGGGGACCGGTTTCTGGCATTTCAGCCGTCTTCGGCCCGGCTTGCTTGAATCCTGATGGTGCAATGAGCAAGGGACTCACATCTGAGTATACCCTTCCACGCTTATGGTGGACAAAAATGATTCAGAAAAGGGGGTGGTGATGAAAAGAGTGTCTGAATTAAGCAGACCACTCTTACCCAGTCCAAAGATCAGGGCTTGATCCATCACCGTTTTTAAGCTCACTGCACCATCCCAGCTCAGAACTTGGCTATATGCAAATTAGTCTGACCCTGGCCCAGTGCATCATGGGAACAGGGCAGACCAAACTACCAAGCCAATTCTTATACTGGGAAGGAAACAAGCTACCGGGGACCGGTTTCTGGCATTTCAGCCGTCTTCGGCCCGGCTTGCTTGAATCCTGATGGTGCAATGAGCAAGGGACTCACATCTGAGTAGACCCTTCCACGCTTATGGTGGACAAAAATGATTCAGAAAAGGGGGTGGTGATGAACAGAGTGTCTGAATTAAGCAGACCACTCTTACCCAGTCCAAAGATCAGGGCTTGATCCATCACCGTTTTTAAGCTCACTGCACCATCCCAGCTCAGAACTTGGCTATATGCAAATTAGTCTGACCCTGGCCCAGTGCATCATGGGAACAGGGCAGACCAAACTACCAAGCCAATTCTTATACTGGGAAGGAAACAAGCTACCGGGGACCGGTTTCTGGCATTTCAGCCGTCTTCGGCCCGGCTTGCTTGAATCCTGATGGTGCAATGAGCAAGGGACTCACATCTGAGTATACCCTTCCACGCTTATGTTGGACAAAAATGATTCAGAAAAGGGGGTGGTGATGAACAGAGTGTCTGAATTAAGCAGACCACTCTTACCCAGTCCAAAGATCAGGGCTTGATCCATCACCGTTTTTAAGCTCACTGCACCATCCCAG
The DNA here is from genome assembly GCF_964263255.1 of Lissotriton vulgaris. NCBI lineage: Eukaryota > Metazoa > Chordata > Amphibia > Caudata > Salamandridae > Lissotriton > Lissotriton vulgaris. Next base: position 147,226,707 of record NC_141690.1, on the reverse strand, counting down.
CTCAGAACTTGGCTATATGCAAATTAGTCTGACCCTGGCCCAGTGCATCATTGGAACAGGGCAGACCAAACTACCAAGCCAATTCTTATACTGGGAAGGAAACAAGCTACCGGGGACCGGTTCCTGGCATTTCAGCCGTCTTCGGCCCGGCTTGCTTGAATCCTGATGGTGCAATGAGCAAGGGACTCACATCTGAGTATACCCTTCCACGCTTATGGTGGACAAAAATGATTCAGAAAAGGGGGTGGTGATGAACAGAGTGTCTGAATTAAGCAGACCACTCTTACCCAGTCCAAAGATCAGGGCTTGATCCATCACCGTTTTTAAGCTCACTGCACCATCCCAGCTCAGAACATGGCTATATGCAAATTAGTCTGACCCTGGCCCAGTGCATCATGGGAACAGGGCAGACCAAACTACCAAGCCAATTCTTATACTGGGAAGGAAACAAGCTACCGGGGACCGGTTTCTGGCATTTCAGCCGTCTTCGGCCCGGCTTGCTTGAATCCTGATGGTGCAATGAGCAACATCATGTATGTGTCATAACAGTCTAAGCGCCAGGATGCCCGTTGGGTGACAGTTACAGCGCTATACAAGAACGCCTATACATACATACATACATACATACATGGACGGCCCCATACCTCTGGTACTCAGCAGGAGTGGATCACATTGAGTTCTGCACAAACTGTCAGGATACCAATGTTCTCCAACTGTGTCTAATTATGCCTCCACAATACATTATTAAACGCGCCAGTATCAGACGTGGCCACAGCTGCATATGTGTTACAGGTCGAACGTGCGAGGATCATTCTGAATAACAGACACAGTATCCAAGATAACCTTGATGTTCCATGCTCTCACTATACACACTAAACTAGCGAGGCAGTCTATAAATGTAGCATAACTAATTATTCTCATGTGAAACAAAATACTCAGCCTTCTCTAAACAATATAAAAATTGTGTGTCGTGTGCAAAGCAGAGCAGTAAAGCAAAAATGGCGTTTAACCTTCTAATGAACCCATGCTAACTTAACACGGTGTGAGTGCAAGGCTCAGCCCACGACACCCTCCCTCGATAGAACCACGTGATATAAACTTGGGCGAACTAGGAACGCAGAGTCCAAGCCGGAAAAGCAGAGGCAAGTTCAAATTTGCTTAAAAAATTATTCGCTGTTTGATAGAAAACAATAACTAAATAATAAAGAATAGGTAGAAAAATCAAAGAGTCTTAATCCAACAGCGTATAAGCACAGTATGTAGCAGCAGCCTCCAAGAGGAAGTCATTGTTCTCATCTGAAAACATTTCAGCCATCCAATTCAATAGTGAGAATGAACATACATGTTCCTCAACGACCAGAGCCTCTATCACCATCGGAGGAAATCTCGGGTCATCTTCAATGTAACTGCGTGCCAAGAAGTCATGCGCCGCTGCAAAAACATTCCAACGTCCCGTTAATCCATGTATCGCTGCTAAGGCCATAATCCCGCCGCCAGAACAGAGCAAGTCATGAACCACTAAGGGGCTCATCAGCTGGTCATAATCCGCGTTGGTAGACACCGTACTGCAGAGACACAAATCCAGGGCCCAGTCGAAATCGCAGCTCAGGCAATGGAAGACACCTTGAACGCATGTGAAAAAGGAAAATCAAAATGATAATCCATAAGCTGCACTCAATGTTGCCAGAGGCAGCTCTCCGTAATAACTAAGCATTCGGTTGCGGAGCAGCAACAGCCAGGACATATTGTCGTGTGCTGCAGGATGTGCATCCATATTGAAGTAAACAAATTTATAAAAGCAAACCGGCAACCGATGCGAGTATTAACCGGAATTCACCAAAGATGCTGGAAAACATCGAATGAAAAAATGCCGAGAAGGCACAAAATATACTTTGAAAAGAAGTCACAAGACCACTGCTTCTAACTTTAAAAAAGTAAGGTAACCCCGTAGTCAAGGGCGCATTAAAGATACTCAGAATTAACTCCCCAAAATACAGAGGCACGTCTGTATTTAATAAATCATACACTTCTGTGCGGTTGTTTGCTACATGAAGGACAAATGTTTCTCTAGCAGATGTAAGAGCAACCTCTTTTTGAGACAATAGCGCTCTTATACGGTTCATTTGGTTGACTCTTCTTTCAAGGTCGGAATCGACGGCCAGATGGAAACATCCAGCTTCCCATGCAGAGGAGTAAACACAACTTTTTTATAGCAAACCACACGCTCAGTGACAGTAATCATGTAACCGATGCCTGGTAACATTGCACAACAATATGCATTATTTCAAATTAAATAACTCACGTTTCCAGTAAACTGAACGTTGGTATGATAGCAGGTGTTGCAGTGCCTTTCAAAACTCACACCAAATTAGGCGCATCTTGATTACAAGAGCCATGCAATTGTATGTGTCTTCAAATTAAGGAGTGATCTGCTGCAATTGTGCTATCCTCGCCATTCACATAGACTTTTTTTCCCTCCCTCAGGCACCTATATGTAAATGATAATAACCAAGCTTCATGCAGATAAGCGCTGCCTAAAGATCCATATCTACCTATAGCATAGTATTTCATGCAAACCCCAAACTTAAACAGGCTAAAAAGTAACGTTATGATACCGTGGATAAGCCACACAGCTGAATCAAATTTCCAATGAGTGACCACTTGTAACCATTAACCTAGCACGCCCTGTGCTCCGATTTGACAGTGAGAGAGTGATCGCACCATAGTTTGTACTGCTAATCATTCTCAGCATACGCTACGAATACACTTTCATGTTACACGTCGCATCAAAGCTTCCATGTGACATCATGTACGGCGCCCCGTACTTAAAGAGGCAAATGTTTTTAATTGTTTAAAAACATATATTTATGTATTTATTGAACATACTAACAGAACACATTTTCAAGTTCCAATAATCCTATATTACTTTTAAAAGCAATTACACCAATCGCAGTGAAACGTCTTGCACACTCGCATCCTAAGAGCACCGTAATAACAGCGTAACCGTACACAAAGCCATGTGACTTTAAAAGAAGAGATTTGATTGGTTCAGAACACTTCCTATTACAACTGTTGAAACTTCCGTCCCATTTAAATAATTCTACTTTGACTTTCTAAAAAGAAGCATCTCTTCTGAGAATCTTGTCAAATAGAACGAAGTTTACCATAATAACAGCCATGGACTCATCTTCCAGCCACTCTTCAAAGGAATATTTCATTCCTACAGAACCTCCAAAGAAGAGGAAAGAAGCTCTAATTTGGCAGATTTGTACTTTTCCAGATGTGCAAAAAAAGGTTAATACTCCAAAAGTAACCTGTACATTTTTCCAAACTCTTTCAAGGGGTGATCCATCTCAAAAATACTCCATTAGCACAGCAAATATGGAGCGACACGTGAAGAACTTACACCCCAACAACTTTGCTAGAGCTGCAACACTGAGGTTGAAGGACAACCCACCTGCTACTGCACCAAGCACATCAACTGCTGCACCAGCATTTTCAGTCCACACCATCAAATTCATCCTGATTTTGCTCAAGTTAAAATTCTACACATTTATTTCAATAAACTTTTGTGTTATGGGAAACAGTCTATTGACCTGATAAAACGCAGGAAGCAGGAGCATCGCTGTCCTCAACATTACTTTTTTTTCATTCTTTTGTTCTTGTTGGACACTTCCAAGCCCCCCATTATAAAAATAAATTTCCCCCGGGATTTGGCTTCCCCCTCCCCGGGAGCTAATTAATAATAAAATAAACTTCTAGTTTTTTTTTCCTTTTCCACCACGTACGAGTACAATACGCGTACAACGCAGTTTTTTTATTTAAAAAAATAAAATAAAACAGTGTGCCTAAAGATCCATGAGCAGGCCTAGAGGGTCAACATGTTTCTACCCTACCCCCTTTCCTTATTTTTCAACTTTGTTTTACTGTTTTCTTGTGACTCAGTGCTACCGAGGCAAAAGATGGCTGCCAACACTTCCTGGTTTGGAGTGTTGACAGACAGTTGACATCCAATCAGCATGCAGCTCGTAATTGTATGGATTTCCGTACGCGTGCTGTACTTCATCTCTAGATATCGCTATGATTTTACTTTTGTTTTTCTCAGGAACTACTGAACGGATTTACACCATTTAACAAAAGGCACAATCTGCGAACCAAACTCTACCGGTCTGCCAAATTTGGTGTAATTCCGTTCAGCCGTTCGGGCTGTAGCCCTGGCTAAAAGTCCCTATGGAAAATTGCATGGGGAAAACACGTTTTGGGACCCCCCTTTTTTCTCGGCCCCCACTTGATGAATCACCCCCAAACTTTCAGGGAAGGAGCGGAGCAAGCCATTTTCTTGGAGAAATTCGTGAAGATTCGTCCACCGTTGCCAAAGTTATTCCAAATAGAATGTTGTGGATTTCCTATGCAAACTAGGTCCTAATTATAACTACCTACTGGCAACCGCCAGTAGGTAATATTTATGTGTGTGTTTGTGTATTAGTATATATATATATATATATATATATATATATATATATATATATATATATATATATATATATATATATATATATATATTATCAAGGCTCCAGTATAAAAACACACAGCACTCACAGGGATCCTTTATCCATTTATTTCTGCGAGGACGCGTTTCGGCGTTCTGCCTTCATCTGCTCGCATTTGGAAATAAAACAGCATATATGTGGCGGTACTTGAACTGACAAATGGCTTTTCATTGGGCTCAGCGGGTGGAAGGAAGGAGGGGATTGGCTGGTCATCTACCAATCTAATTTCTCAATTTTTCTTGTTATGATCAGAACACATCACTCGGGAAAGTTCGAATTACATATTGGTCTCCATTATCTGTCTTTCATATTATGCTGTAATGGCGCCTCCTAAATGCCCAGTTATATACTGCTCTTCCCTTCGCCACAGTCAATTCAAAGGTGCCTCGTATGTTGTTATGTTGACCCTTGTTAGGGAGCCCCTCGTCAGACCCAGGGCTCTATGGCATCCGGCGCGGGGGTCGGTATATATCCGAATCCCCGCCAGTTTATACCTAATGACTTTTTTTCATTTACGCTGATTCCCCGGGGAAGTGTGGCTCACTGGTTAGAGCAGGCAGACCCTGAAGCAGAGGTCAGACCCGGAACCAGGGTTCAATTCCCGACGCGGCAGGGTCTTGAGCTCAAATGTCCATGGACTCGATAATTCTCGCTTCGGTGCCTGACCTAATCATGGGTTCACACTCTGCAACTCTGGGCATTAAGCTTGCTTAATCTCCACAACGGCCCCCCCGCGGCGGGATGCCTGGCTTTCACCTTGGGGATGCCCTGTAGGGGCTATCTCACAGGGAAAAGGCAGGACGGGTTCCCAAGGCAAGCGCGGAGATACCCCTTCGGGGGTCGATTCAGGCGCTATATAAGAAACATAATAATAATATAATAATAACCTGAGAGCCCCCTGCAACTAATTTAAAGAAGCCCCGGGGTTTGCAGTCCCCGGGGCTGGCGGGCCCCTCTGGGCCCCCCTTTACATAATTAGTATTGCTCCCGGGATTTGGCCCCCCCAGGGGCTAATTACCAAGGAAGCATGGGATGCCGAGCTTCGTTTTTTTTTATCGGCACCCTGCGCGGATCTTGCCGTTTTAAAAAAATAATAATTTTTTTTCGGGCCTTGTGGGACCCCCTGAGCATGCCTAGGGGGTCAGGGTGTTTCTACCCTGCCCCTTTTTTGCATTTTGCGCGTTTTTCCTTCTGTTTTCTTGTAGATTCTATATTAATTTGACATGTCCAGCCGAACAGAGGTCTCAATCTTTACTTAATGAGGAATGAGAGAAAATAATTCCTTCAACAATTCAATGTAGTGGGGCACAAGCCTGTACCCTAACACATACAGATTAGTACAGGGAATAAGCAAGGAACAAAACAGGGCTTTTAGGCAAAAGCTTCAGATTTCTGTAGTTTTGAATGAAACAGAAAATTCAAAAGGCATCTTTACATATACATAACAGATGGTATACGTTCTGTATAAGGTGCACATAAAGGTCGAACAGCGTTTCGATCCCACTAAGTAATCATGAGGATCATCATCAGGACATTGATTAATACCTAATTGGTGTAAACCTCTATTGCCTAGGAAAGAAGACGAGGGAGGAAAGGCATAGAAATAATAAATTACAGGAGCTAAATAAAGTGAATATTGCAGAGGCACAAGATGGCTGCCAACACTTCCTGGTTTGGAGTATTGACAGCCAATTAGCATACAGCTTGTGCTCGTTTGCCACTTCCTGGTTTGGAATGTTGACAGTCGACTGCCAGCCAATCAGAAACTCGCTCACGCACGTAAGGGTACGCGCACATACGCGTACGGTACGCATACGGTGCGCGTACGGTGCGCCTACGGTGAGCGCATACAGATATATAATTTGATCAAATTCAATTTTCTCAAGAACTACTGGAGGGATTTACACCAAACATAGCAAAAGCACATCTGCATACCAGGCCCTACCATTTTGCTAAGTTTGGTGTAATTCCATTCAGCCGTTCGGGCTGTAGCCGTGTCTAAAGGTCCCTATGGAAATTAACATGGGGAAAACACATTTTGGGACCCCCCTTTTGGCCCCCGTTCGACGAATCCCCCCGAAACGTCTAGGGAAGGAGCGGAGCGGAGCTGGCCAAAATTCTGGAAAATTACACACAGATTCCTCAATCGGCGTCAAAGTTATTCCCAATAGAATGTTCAGCGCATATAGATATATAATTTGCTTAAATTCATTTTCTCAAAAACTACTGGAGGGATTTTCACCAAATATAGAAAAGGCACTACTGCATACCTGTCCCTACCATTTTGCCAAGTTTGGTATAATTCCGTTCAGCCGTTCGGGCTGTAGCCTTGTCTAAAGGTCCCATTGAAAATGCCATTTGAAAAATTTCAAATTCAATTTTCTCAAGAACTACTGGAGGGATTTACACCAAACATACAAAAGGCACTGCTGCATACCAGTCCCTACCATTTTGCCAAATCTGGTATAATTCCGTTCAGTCGTTCGAGCTGTAGCCTTGTCAGAATGTCCCTATGGAAATTAACATGGGGAAAACACGTTTTGGGACCCCCCTTTTTTCTCGGCCCCCGCTTGCCGAATCCCCCCAAAACTGTCAGGGAAGGAGCGGAGCGCAGCGAGGCAAATTTAAGGAAAATTACAGGCAGATCCCTCAAGCGGCGCTAAAGTTATTCCCAATAGAATGTTTGGAATTTCCTATGGTAACTAGGTCCTAACTATATATACCTACTGGCAACCGCCAGTAGGTAATATATATATATATATACACACACACACACATGTATATATATATACACATAAATTCTATCTATATATATAAAAACAAATGTATGTCTGTCTGTTTGTCCTTTATGCATTACTACACCATTCATCCGATCGGCATGAAACTTTGGGAAGTTGTTGAGTACACTCCCGCAAAGGTTTCTGGCAAAAAATAATTGGTTACGTATCGGCCCTCAGGGCCCTCCTAATCTTTCCAATACTAAACGTTTACAGTTTCCGGTGCGACTTGCTTTTGCAATAACCATCAACAAAGCACAATGACAATCGCTGCAAGTGTGACTAGATTTGGAGAATCCGTGCTTCTCACATGGCAACTGTATGTGGCCAGCTCACGCGTCGGAAAACCTTCTGATTTATTCGTGTACGCACCAGACGGAAAAACTAAAAATACTGTGTATCCACAGTCACTCGAATAAATTAAAACAACACTTTAAAATGTTTTCCATATTAAAATGAATATGCTTCAATAAAAATGACACAATGTAAATTGAATGTTATCATAACAAGTTTCCTTAAATTTCCTTTCGTCTGAGATCGCAGCAACATGCGACAGGTAAGCTATTGTATATATAGTGTTGAATGCCACCAAAATTATTAGTAATTCAAAAAGAACATTACTTATGGGAACCCAGTCCTAACTATGAGTATTCCGTAGCAACCACCACTGTGCAACATATATATGTATGGGGTTGGTATAGTAAGGTAAGGTCATAGAATATTACTTTACATTTTTAAAAAACTCCAGGAATTCACTGAAATAAAAGGTTTTTAGAGTTTAAAACATTACACTTTAGCACACATTTTCATATAACATAACATCACCTTATCTTTGTTTGTCTGAATTTCTATCGGCTTTTCATTAACATAAAGTAAGAAGTTCATTGCCATACAAGGCATGCGGTTGGATGCAGGGCCAGGACTGTGACCAGGCTCTGCGTCTAACCCCCTGCTGGCAGCCAACCCATCACTTGGCATGGCCTTCAGCAATGGGTTGGGCACCGGTACGCAACACTTGAGCCAGCCCCGGGGATGGGGTTGCACGCCACCTCTCTTTTTAAAATAGTGGACCTGGGATTTGGGGTCCTTGGGAAATTTCGTGGCTCTTGGAGGGGGCAGCACGCTCCCCTCCCCTTAATTTGAATGTCAGCATCAGGGGATGGGCTCCCACGTTCATTCTATGGCTTGGGGAGGAGTTCTGTGGGTCCCCACCCCTTTTATATAATGTTGACCCTGGAGGATGGGATCCTCATGGCCTTTTGAGGGTCGGGACTGGGAAACACACTTACAACACAACTTTTACAACGCACTACCTTTACAACGAAACTTTTACAACACAACATCCATTACAACGCATGCCATTACAACGCAACTGTTACAACGCATGTCACCACAACGCAATCCACTACAACGTATGTCATTACAACAAAGTCATTACAACGCATACCATTACAACGCATACCAAGACTATCCAACACTTACCCTACTGTTGCACCCCCTGGAGTTAGAATAGTCATTTTTACCCCTACACTATTGAATACTTACCCTACTGTTGCACCCGCTGGAGTTAGAATAGTAATTTTTACCCCTACATTATCCAACACTTACCCTACTGTTGCACCCCCCGGAGTTAGAATAGTAATTTTTACCCCTACACTATCCAATACTTACCATACATGCAATGCAATGGTATGCGTTGTAATGGTATGCGTTGTAAATGTAGTATGCGTTGTAGTGGAATGCGTTGTAAAGGTGGTTTCAAAGAATTCATTGTAATGACATGCGTTGTAATCGAATGCATTGTAATGGATGTTGCGGTGTAAAAAATGCGTTGTAAAGGTATGCGTTGTAAAGGTATGCGTTGTAACGACATACATCCATCGGGACTGCATGCCTCGTCCCCTTTAATTAAGCATCAACCCACAGTGGATGGAGTTCACGGGCCTGTGGGAGCCTCAGGGAGAGGGGCTGCAAACCCCACTCCACTAATGAATTGATTGTGTCATTCCATGCCCTGGCTTACCCTAGGGGGCTTGTTTTTTAATATACAAATGTGCAGAAAAATAACAAAAAAAATGTTTTTGGCCCCTTCATGAGGATTAGAGGGCCAAGGTATACTTATTGTGGTAAAAAACACAGTTGATGGACAGAATGTAGAACAATGTCATACATTCACCCCAGTACAAGGATCTGGGCCTAAATCCATCGTTTTTTTGCACTCCACACCACCCTGGGTTAGACACTGGCTATATGCAAATCAGCTCTGACCCTGTGCCTCATGGGAACAGTCCAGTCCGAACTACCAAGCCATGTCTTTCCCAGACCGGAATCAAGCATCCAAGGACCGGTTTCTGGCTATCAGCCTTCATTAGCCTGGATAGCTTGACTCCTGTTGTGTGGTGGAGAGCCTGGGACTCACGTCTGAGTATACCCAGCACACGCAGGGTGAAAATTGCGAAAAACACAGTTGGACAGAATGTAGAACAATGTCATACATTCACCCCAGTACAAGGATCTGGGCCTAAATCCATCGTTTTTTTGCACTCCACAACACCCTGGGTTAGACACTGGCTATTTGCAAATCAGTTCTGACCCTGTGCCTCATGGGAACAGTCCAGTCCGAACTACCAAGCCATCTCTTTCCCAGACCGGAATCAAGTATCCAAGGACCGGTTTCTGGCTATCAGCCTTCATCAGCCTGGATAGCTTGACTCCAGTGGTGTGGAGAGCCTGGGACTCACGTCTGAGTATACCCAGCACAATCCGGTCCAGGGAAGGCATGGCTTGGCAGTTCGGGCTGGACTGTTCCCATGAGGCACAGGGTCAGACTGATTTGCATATGGCCATGTCTGAACTGGGGTGGTGTGGAGTGCAAAAAAACGATGGATTTAGGCCCAGATCTCTATACTGGGGTGAATGTATGACATTGTTCTGCATTCTGTCCATCAACTGTGGTTTTTATACTTATTGTGGTGCCATAAGTTTTGTTTTTTTCATTTGTGAGGACCTTTTTTTGAGAATCCTAAAATGACAGCTGCCACATCTTTGTTGATATGGTGGTAACCAATCAGATCTTATCAAAAGATCCCCCAGGTCAGCGAATACTCTGCAGCAATAAATACACAAAGTTTTTTACCTTCATTTCTCTAAAACTACTGAACAGATTTACACCCAATCACAAAAAACATGCTTTTTGGACCAAAATCTTGCTTTTTGCCCAAGTTGGTGATTCCTTTCCGGAGTTTTTGTGAAATCTTTAGTCAATTTTGCTATGGAAAAATGAATTGGGAAAACTTCTTTTAAAACGCCGCCTTTTTTCTTGGCTTCCACTTGATGGATCATCCCTTCAATTTCCAGAAAGGAGCTGAGTTAGATGAGATTTTCTTGGGAACGTTTTGTGTAGATTCTTCAAACAGCACCAAAGTTATAGGCACACAAAAAACGCTTTTCCTACAGAGATGCTGACCTAACTGAAGCTACCCAGTGGTAACTTCCACTGGGTATTGAAGCTATAGAAATATTTATTTGCATACGCGCATAAATCATATATATGAGAGAGAAAAACGTCTGAGAATATATTTATTAACCTAAATCGGAAAGCGTGATGCATTTATATAAACAACCTTTTTCTTATAGATGCCCTGTTGTTTTCTGCCTAATGCATTTGCAGAGTTGAATTTTATTCTTTAGGAATTAGTTATTTACTTCTTGATTCTAAATCACGGAAATATTTACAGCTAGCAAAATATTACAGCAATTATCAAGCGTGCAGAGCAGATGGCGCTAAATGCTAAACTGTCAGTAGAATGTACCGATGCCATGATCCGCACTAGTAAATCACAAACATATTGAGAATTCCATAGACAGTCCCACTCTGTCTGCAATGATCCCAGGCCATCTGTTGTAATAGTAACATGGAACACAGCGTCAGAAATATTTATTTCATATGAAATACAATATGATCGCATCCAAAGATTTCCTGTATCATGCTTTCTTTTTTTCTTTAAAAGAGACACAGCACATATAAATACATATATATTACAAGCTACAAAATTAGTATAAGAGTCAGTCGTGGCTTTTGACGTAGGTGGGGCATAGCTTCGATCTCGTACTGCAAACGAGTGCCCCAGGTGGGACTGTATCTTGTGGCACACTCAGCGGAAGTGGCCTTCTGCTGTCCCGGAAGCCTTTAAAAATATAATTGTCAAATAAATGGTCTGAAAAGCTAAACAATGAAATAGTGTTTTAACGTAAAGTGATGGGTCCAGTGCCGAATTTAATGAGGTACAAACAAACACCCTAGTCTCCCATACCTCAAAAGTTCATAGACTGAGGCCCCACGCCGCGCCTCAAGGGCCTGCGCTAAACCCCTATTTTTAAATACATTTCAGATGGCAGCCTCTAATACTCCGATAGGTTTGCATCTTCTCTGGTACATCATTTCAATGCAAGAGGAAATGATGTGATACTTAGCCATAGAGGTGAAAAATACAAAACACAAATATTTGCCCTACAATAAGCAGTCCCCGATTCATTATTCCCTTTCCTGTTCTTATGCGATTTATTAGAGTAATCCGAGTAATAGACAATAACATACAATTGCATGTATGCTGTTAAAGTGCAAAGCTGCAATTCATATGATATTTTATTTTCTAACGCTAAAGATCTATGCAAGAATGCTGCTAATTTAGGTCACTTACAGGTTACAAGGCCACATTTGAAGAACTTTAAGGTGCTGCTTTACGTTCTCAGGTGATTGGGGCCCGCAGGCCGGGGTTAACAAAGCACCATTGCTTCTGCATATATGACTGGCTGGTGCCACAATTGACATTCGTGTCAGGCCTAGAAACGGTTTTGAAAAATCGTTGTTACATACCACTGTTGATATTCATCGGTCACCACTGGACTCCACCAGTTTCATCTTTGGCCCCTTTGTTCACCCAGTAAAAGTCCCTCCTAGAAACACTCAGGACAACCAAATTAATTTAAACATACTGGCTTTAGACCAGCTACAAAAAGTAAACAGGGCTTATGTGAGCACCGTTTCTCTTCATTTCCCACCACTGCCTGGGTGATCTCTCAGACCAGGGGTCACACATCTAGTATTAGAGGTCGAAAGGAGCAAGCCAGGGGACCCTTAAAAGATGTTCACGAGCTTAGGAAGTAAGTGAATTTATATCTTACTCTTCAGAGACTCGTCTGATTCCAGTTTGCAGTTACCTCAAGACAGAAGACATGCCAGCTTCTACAGTGTTAGCGTCGAGAGAGTACATGTGCGCTGATGCAAAGCAATGGCAGGGTAAATCTCTTTAACTGGGTTAAGCTAGAGGAGTGCGAAGAGGTACAGGTTTCCAGCTTTAACATCTTTGTGATAAGGGACTTCATCCTAGAGGCATCTATAAGTTTAAACATTGATTTAAGTAGCAGCATGGCAATTAATGGTACTCTACAAATACACCCCACATCACTATAGCAATTTATTCATATAAATGGTTAAATATTAGACAGGCAATCCTCTCCAAAATATCTTCCCAATTTGTCAATATGACTTAACAGAACATTTATGAGATTGTCTTCTTTTAGAAAGGTGCATGAATTACTATTTGGTCATATTGTGTATTCAATATGTATGACAGAATGTGAGAGACACAGATGTCTTCAGAATTAATTTGGATTTAAATCCATCAGAGTCAGCAGACGTCAAAGTTGTAGATTAGTGGGCTTAAGGCCCACATTTGGAAATCAGTCACGCAAGCACAGTGGTATGGTTACTGGAACTGGCCCAGGACACATACACCTGGCCCCTTTTATTAGCAGGGTCACCTAACTAGTGACGCCTGTGATTGGTGGGTGTATGGTGTATGTACAGGAACACTGGAACGTTTCCTGCAGGACACTACATCCCTCCCAAACTTTATTGAAAATAGAGATGAACAAGTCCAACCTGTGGGATAAAACAAACAAACAAAACACAGCAACACTGAGTCTCTTCAGGCCATCTGCTGGACAGTACTGGATCTCTTGACCACTTGTCCATAAGGTTTTAGTCCACTTCAGTGACCTCTTTCAGACGGGCCTGGTCTCATGCTGTTGTAGTCTATGTACATCGTTCATTGCGGGGTGCATCTGGAGCGGTGGTGGAGTCCACTGCAGACACTTCTTTGAAGGTGCTCTGGTGCCAAGTACCGCAAACTTGCAAAGACTGAGGATGAAATTGATGAACAGGAGTCTTCCTTGAAGGCTTAAGTGCTTCCTAGTGCCTGCTGGTGGAGCAGCTTCAAACTTTCCTCTAGTGCCAGGACTACCCTCTCACAGGAAATTCCTTGAGGCCCTTTCTGCTCGGCTGCCACAGGATTGTGAGAACTGTGCAGGCCTCTTAGGGGCCGTGCAAAGGTGTCGCTAAGGAGTTGCCAACACAACCACATCCACGCTGCTCTTTCAGCCACAAAATGTGGTTGTCTCAGGATCTGTGTGTTCAGACCATGAGGAGTCAGGTGCACAGGCCTTCATCAGGTAGTCTTTGGGGAAAAGTATCCGCCCACAAACTCAGTGCTTTACGGTGCCTGCTGAACTCCCAACAGGGCCACATCCAAGCCTTGTGCAAACCCAAATGTGGATGGTCCAATGCTTTATTTGGCAGGTCTCAGGTTCACTGGGGCTCACTGAAGGTTTGTGGGTGGCCAGCCTCCCACAGTGCCAGACATACCATGTTAACCTCTGGTTGTTTTGTTGGCATACAGTTCCACTCTGGTGGTATGATTCTCCTTAGTTGATTCTCATGATGCACCTGGTAATGAAGACAATCTTACCATCTAACAACTCAGGTTACAGGTGGCGATGTCTTGCTTGGAGTAAGAATGACTAGAGAGACTTCATATCATAGCCACTTGCAGTTCTCCTGCATATGCAGTTCTTAGCAGGGTTGCCATCTATGTCATGCAGCTAGGGAAAGGTGGCTGGATGGCCGCACTGTGAAGCATGAAGCCTGGACGTGGGTTGCGCTTGATCGCACCTTACGGTTGATCCTCCCCCAGAGCGGTCTCCAGTGATGTCTCTGTATCCCAGTGGCTTGCTTGTGTTGATAGATGCCCTCTCTGTTATTGACACAAGTCCTCAGTCTTAGTGCTCTTCTCCCTTTTCTCTTGTGCACCTGTGGTGGTGGTTGTTGTTCATGCTGTGGCATCTGGCCACTCTCTTCTCCTCTTCAACTCTCCTTTGCAATGTGGTGTCATGCCACGCTCTTCTCTCCTTCCCACCTGGCTCCTCAAAGTGATGTGGCGCTATGCCACATGTCTCATGTTCGCTCTACACGGACATCTTGCTGGTCAACTCCAGTTCATAGGACTGGTCTCTTTCTCAGGGATCTACCTAGTGCTCTACCCTTTGGATAGAAGTTCACCTTCTTACTGCTCCTCTTCCTCGCTCGAGGGCATAATGCTTTTGCCTTGAGGCTGCACTGTCATGGCTCCTGGTCATGCCTAAGTTCAGGCATGCTGGCAGGGTCGGTCACTCTATGTGACATTCTCAATGATGGGCCAAACTGTGGACATTCGGTGCTTAGGTGTGGCCGGCTAGTGTGGCCTCTTTTTTCTCTGGGCTCTCTGGTGCAGTCTTGCATTGTTTCTGTGCCCCATGAGCCTTCTGCTGGCTGCTTGCATGCCTGCTCCTTTCGCTTGAGGAGGTGGCGGTTCACCACTTGGGGCATGTGGCACTATCTCTTTTCTTGCGGTGGCGTCAGAAATCCACTGGGGGCGCGCATTCATCACAAGCTCTCCTTCTACCTTTTGTGGGCTTGCTACCCTAGGAGCTTTGATGTTTAGAGATTGGCGGCCTCTGTTTCCATTATCTTGGCTTTCCCTGGACTTGTGGCAGCTCTCTTGGCAGAGGTAGCTTTGGTCTTCTTGTAGGGGTTAGCAGTCTCTCCCCTCCACAACGACAGGCAGCCACTCAGGAGTGTGAAGCGCTCCTGGTCAGTCTTTTACTGTGGTATTTGGAGACAGGGAGTAGCTCACAACAGGCAGAGACCATGTGTCTACACACCGGTTTTGTGTCCAGATCTGCCTCAGCAGGCAGTGCAAGGTGTCGTAGCAGGCCTGTTTTACTCCCACAGTTGTAGGGTCATCGCGTGCTCGCTGGTGATTTGCACAAGTTGGGGAAAGCATATAAATCCGTTGCTTGTTCGTTTTGGTGCAATTCAAATGGACTGCCACTAGGTGGCGCTGCAGCCACTTTGTCGGCTAGCCTTGCTTGCTCTTCTGACAGTGGTCTCCTCCTGGGTGATGTGGCAGTGATTCAGTTCAGGCCCCTCACCTGCCGTAGGGGGCTGTCTGGCCACTGGCGTGCATGTCGGAGCACCTCTTTCACATCTGGTGCACCGCTGGCACTGTGGAAATGGTATAGGAGACAGGGTGGTCTCTGAACCTTCTCCCAAGGTAGGGCAGACTTCTCCTTTTTCACAGCAAACCTGGACCACTGCCTGGGCTGAACACGGCCACCGCGCCAATTCATCCATCCTTCACCCTCACAGCGCTTTCCTTGGGCAGCATGGCAGGTGGGGTTGCATCTGTTGCTGTGCTTCAACTTCACTTTTTCTTCACCCTCAGACCTCCTCAGCTGGCTGTACTGCTCTGGGCTTCCTGCCCAACCCGATCACACCTTCTCTTTTGTTTGGAGACATCAGGCGGGCACATATTGGGATTATTCTGCTCCTCAGCGGGTTGGTCCCAGGTATGCTGCACTCCACTGTGTGAGTCTGTCGGCCTCACCGAACCTGCAGCTGTGAGAAGCAAAAGACTGCGCTGCAGGCCTCTCCCACTTTTGGGACACTTGAAGACAGGCGAATGGCAAGGTGGTGGAGCCAAGGAATACTCTCTTCTTGGTGCGACATGCCCACTTCACGCAGACTATGTCCCAATTGCTGCAGGGGGTGACTTTGCTACTGGATGTTGCAGGGCTGGTTTGCACTCCTCTCACCTGCAGGCACTTTGGCTGCCTCAATGTAAGCACAGCTTATTCACCCACTCAGGTACTTCAGGGGCGGGGGGGACCTCACTTCCTGCAGTTAGGGTTGGCAGCGTAGAGGCACCTTGATCATGGTGCAGCTCAATTGTTCTCCCCTTTCAGAGCTCTCAGCAGCTGTTGTGCGGACAGCAGGTGCAGCTAAATAACTGCCAGCACACACGTGGTGATCGACCCGCTTGTCGCCATTCTAAAGTAGTGGGCTCTAGGCCCACATACTTGGAAATAAGGCATGCAGATACAGTGGTTTGGTTACTGTAACTGGCCAAGGGTACATGCTCTTGGCCCCTATCATTAGCAGGGTCACCTAACTGGTGACACCTGTGATGGATGGGTGTATGGTGCATGTACAGGAACACTAAAATGTGTCCAGCAGGACACTACATAAGTGACACTGACAAACAAAACAGGCACACCGTGGATAGAACAGTGCAAACATTACTTACACACAAAACAGGCAAAGCAAAGGAACCAGCTGTGGAAGATCCCACCCTCACTTACAGCAGATACATCACCAAAGCAATAATGAAACATCTTTGAAAAATGAGCTCAGAAGTGCAGGATGCTACAAAGCTCCTTTAGAAAAACGGGAGAGCATGAGGACCAAGAGCAGCAGTACCTACTTTACTCACACAAGAGGTACAGTGCTGCTGACAGCATCTTTTCAAACCTCCCCAAGCAATACTGATACTGTGAGGACAATAGCAGCATCAGGGATCCTCACTGAGTAGGTACAGCAGGGATTGTGAAAGGCATCTACGCATGAAATAGGCACTGCACAGTAAGGAGAAATACAGGCAAAGTATGGGAGTCAGATGTTCAAGCCTCTCAGACACAAAATAAGTACAACAGTAAACAAAGTTGATACAAGGCTCAAAATATTCATGCAAGGCTCATTGTGCACAAAACAGGCCGTGCATGAGAAGTGACAGTCCCAGATTACTTTGCATGATATAAGCACAGAATAACAAGTAGCAGCTCAAACATCCCTTATAGGCACAAAATAAGTGACAACTGTGCAATCCTCCCTTACAAAATATAATGACTTAACTTTCAACCAAGTAGGTAGAAGCTATGCAATCTTCCTTTTCAAATAACATGGAAGCCAGTGCAGTCCTCTTTCACAAATGTGTACAGGATTTTGTGCTATAAAACTAAAGAAAAGCAAATGTTTTATGTTTTACATACGCAAACAAGACCAATTGTAGCACACATTTCTAAATGAGAAATTTGTCCTCAAACGAATATATAAAATATAATAAAAGTAATGGGGTATATATAACCAGAAAATGTAGGGTTATTTCAATTGCTCTCACACCTGCCACAGTAGCAGATGTGGTTGCTGCTATTTAGGTCCAGCTTTAGCGGCAGCGCATATGCGCTGCTCGCTCTGCGAAGCATGCAGTAGTAGATTATGTGAGACAAACTGCCCCCAGTCTCCACCCATATTTTTGATTGGCTTCTGTCTTTGTCCTTCGTAAATGCTGGTGCATGATTCCATAATAGAATTTTTAGTCCTGCCTTAGTACGGCCATGACGTCATTTGTAACCTCAGATGGTTACTTGCCCCTTTGCTTCGTTATTACACAGGTGTGTACTACTTCCTGCATAGTCACGCACGTGGTCCGTGCCTTCTCCTCCCCCGCTGACCGCGCCTTTCCACCCAACCCTCCCGTTGTATATTGGGGGCCTATTGTAATGCAAATGCTTGTTTCATCTTGGTTTCTTCCATGTTCTCCCTTCTCTCTACCACCATCTCGCTTGTCTCTGTGAAGCAGATTACAAGAACACAGTGCATAAAAACCAATAAACAGATATAGGCTAAGAAAACACAAACCCTGTGGTTTTCGCATATCTGCTTTTCATAACTCTCTGTTGTGTGTAATAAACAGAAAAGGTGTGACATTGCTTTCCTCAATAGTGACAAGATTTGTAGGGTACAGTTGCTATTTTTAGAGTACAGTACGGTGGTTGCTAAAACCCCAGTGACCCTGCACGCTTTCGCACGCACACACACACCTAATACTCTCACATAAAAGCGATGAGTCAGAGGAAGTCATGTGAGTCCCCCCGGTGACAGCAAGTCTTGTCGGAGACCACTGCCCCAGGGCCGCTTCGTGTGAAGCTGCGGCACTTGGTACAGGCGAGCAGAGGGGAAGCACCCACTTGCACCAGAGGATGGGCTTTACCGCTGACTGCTGCTTTCCATTCTCTGATCCATTCCCCCAAACCCAGGAATATTATATAGGCTTGTCGCAACACCCTCTTTAATGCATTGTTCTGCAGCAAAATACGAACATCTGTAAGACTGGTAGGGTTGGGGCAAGGTTTGTCAGTGTGTCAGGTTAAGGACATTTTACGAAAGGCTGGTTCCTCTGAAAGACTGTTCCACCTATAATAACTTGTCTGACAACGTTCTGAATCCAAAACGTCTGGTTCACTTGGGCCTCTACTTCGTACTCAGCCTTGCTTTTGGGTAAATATTTAAATTTCACATTTAATAAAGGTGCATAGCCCCATGGATGCAGTACACTGTCGGACTGGGACAGAAACTGGGGCAGAGCACCAAAATAACAGCAGCCCCGTTTAGCAAATCAGATAGCTAAACGAGCATTTGCAATGCAATAGGAATTGCATTTTAGAAACTTTGACCTATTGGTATTTCAAATGACAATGCCTTTTATTATTGCCGGTTTTTTAATCGCATAAATAAAAGGCATTGTCATTAACAATGGCAAAAGCTCAAAATCTCATAATTGCAAGCCCTATTGCATTGCAAATGCCTGTTTTAGAACTGTGGTTGCTGTGTGACCCTGCTGTGCTGATAATGTTGTGATTCCTGCTTTTGTTGGAGTTGTTATTGCTGGTATCTGTCCCTTGCTAGGAATTGTTGTTCCTGCTGATCTTGCTGTTGTCTCTACCATTGTGACAGCCTCGGTCACTGGTGTGGCATATGCTTTGTTTACAGTAGTGGTTGATACCGTGACCCATGATATTGTTATTTTCCCTGATGTGGTGGCACCTGTGTTTCTTGCTGTCAATGCAGCTGTTACTGAAGCTGTTGTTGCTGCAATGTGGTAGATGTAACTGATGCTGTATGCCCTAAAGCTGTTACAGGTATGGTTGCATTCCAAAGTGCAATTTATTCCAAATCGTGCTGTAAAGAAAGCAGTAGAGTTGAAAACATTGGACCACTCCTCTTCGGCAAGAAGAGTGCTTCACTGGTTTCCATCTCTCTTTTTCTTTCTCCCTCTTTCCTTCGCTCATTTCAGCCCCTCTCTCCAATTCCACATTTACTGTGCATGTCACACCCGCCATGCATAGTCTTGGCAACAATGATGTAATTTCAGATGTTGTACTAATGTTTTTAGTGATGTCATAGAGCATTTCATGATTGATGTATTATGTGAGGTGATTAGCAGTGCAATGTGAAAGTGTGAGTTATAGTTACTTTTAGCCATGAGTTGTGGTTACCATGTGGTGGTAGCCAATCAGATCTTATCTTTAGATCTGTGGGGTCCGAGGATACTCCATGGCATTATATGTACAAAAATTTAACTTTTTAATTTCTCAAAAACGACGGAACTAATTTATACTAAATTACAAAAAGCACTCTTCCTGGGTACAGGTTGACTTTTCTGCCAATGTTGCTGTACTTCCATTCAGCCTTGTTTACAGTATCGTTGTTCATGGCAAATTGCATAGGAAAAATGCAATTTGAGACCCACCTTTTTTCTTGGCCCCCGCTTGCGCTTGATGGATCACCGCGACACGTTCCAGGAAGAAGCTGAGGTGGATTAACTTTTTTGTATGAACTTTGTTTGGATACTTTTGTTAAGATTCCTCAAATGACAGTAAATTTATTAGTAAAACAAAACGGACTCTTCAAATGGAAACTCTGACCTAACTCTAACTACACAGTGGCGATTAGTTGATTTCTCTATCTTCTTAGTACATATATCAAAAACTATAGAACTACATACAACAGCATCATGTTAGTTCATTCAACTTTACTAACACCCTTTCTCAGAAGTTTGTCTATGTATGTACCTAATTCACCTGCACACTGTAGCAATTGATCCATATTAACTGGGTTAAATGTATACATCAGTTGTGGGCAGGGTGTGTTTGATGTATACATTCATAATATATAAGTTTAATTTAGCATTTTTCTTCCAGTCATTTGCCTCCGGTGATTCACCAAATCAGTTACCTCTCCTACAACCAGCTGTGTGTCTAGAGCTTTTTGGCATACAAGCCTTATGTATCGCAATCATTAGTGTTAAGATTTTTTGATTCAAAGGATACATTGCAACTTCATTACAAAAGTCTGGTCCTTTTACTTGCTGCCATCCTAGCATTCACTGCAAAAGTGGTATTACTCCCCACCATGTGCAAACGTCAGCATAGCTCAATAGTCTAACATTTCTTTATATACTTTCCAGTGGGTTTGGGGTAGATCTCTCATTTAATTGCCCAATACAACTTGGTGGCATAAGATATAGCAGTGCTTTACATGCAACCAAGTACCTGTACAACGAGAAGTGTATTGGATTAAATTTCTTGATACCTTGATCCCAAAAAGGTTTAAATGATAGGATAGATATGTCATTTTTCATTTAGTAGAAATATTTTAACCCAGTAGTACAATAGAGTTTTCAACAGCAACCAACAGCCAGTTATATTCACACCATTTCAATATTAGTTACAACAAGCAATATACATCTCATGACTAAAATTCAGGGTTGACTTCTTTCACTCAATGACTGTATTAGCATTATTCTATTTTGGATTTTCTAGTTTCAACATCATCATAAAAACCTAGTCTTGACATTGAACCTAGTTGCAGAAACGGCTGATTGTTGGAGTAAAAAATGGTAAACATTAGAGGAATGTGTTGGCAGTGGTGATAATAGTTTATTTTCCACTTATGAACCAATAGCTGCACAACAAGCGAATTAGGTAATTTTCAGTCCACCTTTAGTGTCTATGGCTTAGTGTCTAGGTATCACAGTGATTCCATGGTAGTCCGTTTTCAGTGTTCGCACTCTTCGAGTGTAAACATAAGATCTAATAGCAGCAAGTCTGGTTATAACAGATTCATTTATATTGAAGATTGTAGTATGAATTAAGGTGATGGTTATTGGTATATTCAATTTACTCCTCTTCGGCGAGAAGCATAGTCTGTTGTTAGTGTTGTCTGGAGATTTGTGCGTTTTAGTCCATCATTAGTTTCTAACTTCTTTATTCATAACGTGCAGGATAGCATGGAGCGAACACAATCGATTTTTCAACTGAGGATCGGTACTATACTACTCATTAGGTACGTGGGAGCTAATCTTGAGCTTGTGCCCTTGGGGCAATCATATCTACGACTTTTGGCCATAATGGGCAGTAATCACCATGGTACAGACTCGGTTTAGTAACTTACGGTTTGTTTTGATTTTCTCGTTTTCTAGATTGCACAGTGAGTGATTATCGAGGTAAGAATGCTATTTGAGTATAGTTGTTTTGCACATAAGCCATGTTGGAGGCAGCAATAACATTAAGGTTTAACATTTCTTTGTAGATTGAGAACTTTTGTTGATATAACGACTGGGTAAGCTCTTTAACTCTTTGTTACGTGTAATGTGTATAATTATGAAAACATGGCAGTCTGACTTTTAGCTTTTCTGACTTTCAGACATTTAATACAGACAATCCACACACATTACAAGGTAGAGTACATATAAATAGATATCCATTGGAAACTGCCAGTGTCTTATGAGCTAAAGTGGGCCAAAGTTTACATTTGTATGTTTTATTCGCAGATGAGCCCCTGACGAAGGAACTCACGATAGTTCCGAAATGCTTTGGGCAGCGCTTTGAACATCTAATGATTATTCACAATTGATCGTAATCCATATTAACATATAAAAGTTTGTAAATTATTATGAGTTCAAAATTGCACAATGATTTATAATTGTGTAGCCATTTCATGAAAATATCAGATAAATGATGAAAAATAACAGTTAATAAATTCAGAAGATACTGAAAAATTGTGTTTTTCTAAAAAAGGTACGGTGTTAGCACACCGAGTGAATAGTGCACAACCAATTCAAGTCATCCAGCTTGTGATAACCATTTTACTGACTATCAAGGACTGACAAACCTTGTAGGTTGTAGCACCTTATATAAACAAGGATTAGGAGGAATAATAGGAGTGCACCCCTCAACATATATTTAATTGCTTTATCCAAGTCTTGCATGCATATTATTTTCAGTTCTAGTCTCTGTCGCTGACAGATCTCTTCAGATCCCAAATGGAATAATCATGAATTTTACCCTTACAGTCAACCTAAAGGCATCCCAGAATATTACCTCTGAATAAAAGAAATCTTTATGAAGAATGAAAACAACCTGTGATAGAGTTATCTATTGTGTTTCTGTACGGTGCATTTAGCTTCAGATTACAAATACAATACTCATGCATCTATACATGATAGTAACCTTAAAGGCTTCCCAGAATATTGCCTCTGTCAACAGAATATTTATGAAGCATGGAAAAAAAAGCAGTGATACCTTATCTTGTGTTTCTGAACTGTGCATTTAGCAATGCCCTGGTTTGTAACCTTCAAGTGAACACCAGGGCTAAGCCCGTGCCATTGCCCGCTCAAGGATGCATGATCTAAAATTACTCCATCCAAGTATTAAGGCTTAGATATTCTGTCTATTATTTTTTCTGAATACGTGCAAAATCAGTGCAGGAACATGGCCTATGTATGGTTATAAATCACTCTTTACCTTTCTCTGGGTGATGTGCCATAGTTCAGCAAGATTAAACTTAATTATAGTTTCCATTAATAAGGGGAGGATTTGCCGACTGGCCTAACAGAAACTCTGGAACTATCTAGTGTTCTATTGATAACATAGTTGAAATCACCCATCTAAATTTTCTGGTGTTCTACAAAGAAAGTTAATACCTCTGCATTGTGTGTTAATGTACAGCTATCTAAGTTGGTTATATATCATTTCAAAAGCAGTATTTCACTACCATATATTGTTCCCACTACCCTTATATAGCTCCCATTGGAATCCTTGAAAGTCCTGTCATAACCTCAGTGGAACCTTCACACTCACTCATATCAAGTCTTTCCTGGCAGAAAAGCTAAATGCTGAAAGTAGTGTGTGCCTTCCATATAGTGCTAAGTTTTGCATGTTTGATATATGTGATGTGTGGCCTCTGTAGCATAGCTATTTCAGTATTTCATCTGTAAAGGTAAGACCGTATTCTGTGTCTCTTGGCTACCATGCTAACGCTCCCCTCATATTTTAGGGATAGCATTAGATATTCATTCATTTTAGGGTTTTCAGTAGTGTTGCGTATACTCCTTAATTTCATCAATTGAGTGTTAACACATACTTCAATGCCTCTTCCATGCCTTCCTAACTTCACTTTTCATTAAATAACCCACCCATTTGACCATACCCTACTTAAGCGACCAAAACAAACATGTGATACAAATCCGCCCCATTAAAGAACTAAGCAAAGTACTATTCACTTCTCTCTTGGTGTGACCCTCTCTGATCTTGACCAGTGAAAATTCTGGAGGAAGATCACACAACCCAGAATACGACACCATTAAGCAAAATTAATACAATATTGTTATACCTTACCGCCTAAAGGTGGTTTATCGCCTACCTTTCGCCTTCCTCTTTTTCTGACCTCAGGACTCTGCGCACCTTGCCACTGCTAACCAGTGTAAAGTGCATGTGCTCACTCCTTGGCAATATTGGCTTACCTCCAATTGGCATAAATAATTTACTCCTAAGTACATAGTAAAGTGGTGCTACATGTATCCAGGGCCTGTAAATTAAATGCTACTAGTGGGTCTAAAGCACTTATTGTTTCACCCATTTTAGTAGGTCTTTAAACACGCCTTAGGACTGCCATTGCAGATCATGTGTGTGCAGTTTTAAACGTCCATTTTGACCTGGCATAATAAACCTTTTGGCAAGCCCAAAACTTCCTTTTTAATACAAATAAGTCGCCCATAGGGTAAGCCCCAGACAGCCTAGAGGGCAGGGTGCAATCTATTTAAAAAGAAGGAAATGTACTTTTAATTTTTATATGTCCCTGTAGTCAAAAACTCTTATATTCCTTTTTGACAACTGCAAGGCCTTTCTCTCCGATAGGACAACATTGGAGGTGCCTTATTCCATTTTATAAGTGTAACTTTTAAATGGGAAGGGATGATCAGATTATGTTTGGTGTCTCTAGAATCATAATTTAAAATCCTAACTTATGGTGAAGTCGGATCTTAAACTACAATTCTGAAAATACCACTTTTATAACATTCACGATGTGAAAGGTAGGCACCACTTTTGATGCTGTTATGTATTTAAACAGACAAAGGACCCAACCTTGATTCATTGATCCTGGTTATTTATTTAACCACTTATTTCACTTGTTTCTGTTTTTTCAATATCATATGCGTCTGAAATTGAGTAAACACTTTACAATACTTTACACTGATTAGACATAAAATAAACAACAGCACATTAAACATATGAAAACAATAATACAACAATCTGAATTGTACACAAGTCAGACAATTTTCATGTGTTTGATGTACTGTTGTTTATTTTATGTCTCATCGATGTATAGTATTGAGTAGGCTGTGTCCTGCCTCCACACAAAGGGCTGCATGCCCGCTGCAGTTAGTCTGGAGCATGGAAAGGGAAGTCAGGATGTCTGGGGACTTCCATATGAACCTCTAGAATCTTCTCTCCCACTTCAAAGGCACAACTGGGTATAAAGATTGGAACTCAGAAACCAACTCTTCAGTAAACTTCTGGACCTATGGATACTCTGCTACAAAGAAGGACTTCTGTGCTGCTTATGGACTGCCACTCTGCTGGACTGCACTCAACTGGAGCCCTGCTTTGCTGTGCTGACTTACTGTCTGCTGCACTCTTGTCTCAGTGAGAAGAACTGGAGCCGCACCTCTTGAACCCAGACCCCATAGTGACTCCAAGGGCTAGTTGGCTGTCCTCTTGAGTTGAAGTCACAGGGACACAACAGGCTTCCAATAACCTTGAATCTGCACCTGGGCTCTGCCATCTCTGAGTCTACTCTGCCAAGTGGTGCCATCCCTGAGTCTACTCTGCCAAGTGGTGCCATCCCAGTCCTAGACCCTTGGAAGCAGACTTAAGGTGCCTTGCAAGCCTCTGTGGATCTAGCAGAACCGACAGATTTCCTTTGCTGTGAGGCGCAACTCCAAGCATAACCGACGCATCTCCGCTGCTGTGTGGATTGGACACAGCGCAAGGACTCGCTTTGCCACTGCAGCCCGTATCACCTTCAGAATCATTGGCCCAGGCACTCACATCTCTCATCGAAGGCAGCCTTGTTGACTTTGCCGGGCTCTGCTTTGCAGCCTCACAGTTCTACGGAACCAACGCATCTCCTCGACTTCTGGACTTCCGTTGATGGGACCCTGAACGCAACTGGACCACCTACTGCAGCTTCGCCACATCTCTGAACCGACACATCGCTTCGGCTGCGTGACACATTTCGACACGGATCCAATCAAAGAACCACAACTCAGGATTTAAGGTAGTCTGCGGCCTTCCTGGGTCCCTGTGGCTGGCCTACAACTTTCCGGTGTGACCAGATATCCACTGTTAGGGCTTTATGCCTTTTAACACTATTTTCTCGAACTACTTTAAAATTCAATATTTCTCTTTCTACTAAATGGATTGTTGTTATTTTGAGACTGCTATTTATTAAATCAACTTCTATTTTTCTAACCTTGTATGGAATTTTTTTGTGTAGTGGTTTTACTGTTTTACTGTTTAAAGTGTTGCACAAATACTTTACACATTGCCTCTAAATTAAGCCTGACTACTCTGTGCCAAGCTACTAAGGGGGTGAGCATTGGTTACTTTGGGGTTTGCTTGTGCCTTTTCCTGACAAAGATTGTGATTGCTGCTTGACCAGGGCTTACACCCCGGTCAACCAGTAACATACCATTGTTACAGCAACATCTGCACCATCATACCTCCATTGCTTAATATAGAGAACGTCTTCAGATAGCCTACTTTACTTTAATGATAGGTGAAAGGAGTGATTTAAGTAACAACTGAAACTAGGTAAGACATATCATTTAGCATTTGGGCCCAGTGACTAAACAAAGTGGGGTGCTTCCTCTTAGTGTTCACAGAAGTGTCTATTCACCTGCAGGTCTATCCTAAGCCTAGCAGATGGTAGCTGTGTGTAGGACATGAGTTTTTCGTACAGATTCTCTTAAACCAGTTAATAGGCCTTTCATTTCTTTTCTGGGCCAAAGCCAAGATTTAGGTAGGTAGATAGCCCGCTTCCATTGTAAATATATTTTTTGCTTACGGGCCATTGTTAGATTTCTCATTTTGCCTCAATATCGTTGCATTGGGAACATAAGCATACTCCGAGGGGCACGATGAGAAATGGTTAGTCCTTTAAGCTCTATTGGCAGTGCATGTTAATGATTTTGAAAAGGTTTGGTGTTTAGAACGGATCCTGCTGTTTTTAATGAAGCGGTGTGGTCCTGGAAAATCAATGATTGTTGCTAATAATATAATATTGTCCCTGGAATTTTAACTATTGTGCAAAAGGACTGTACAGCATCCAGTGGCTCTACTGTCGTCCCTTGATGCCTCGTTCTGTTACCAGAATTTCTCTGTCAGAATGATGTCTGACTTAAATGATGTGTTTTAAATATAGTTTAGAAAAATATCAACCCATTGGAGTATATAATGGAAAATCTACCTCCATGGGACACAAAATGTATGTCCTCTGTGGAGGATCTTCTGACATACACCCATGGGTTTTAATATCATTTGGACTTAGGATATTGATACAGGACGTCGATAGGTAGAATTGTTATGTCTATCACCAGCTGTCGTTGAATACAACTCTTAAATAAGAACAAAGCTTATTTCAAAACTAGGTTTAATATTTGCCTTTTTTTAATATAGCAAACCACAAGAGTCATGGAAAACACTAGAGACAAGATTAAGACAATCTCTTATCAACCAAGGGCTGGAGAAAACACATTCAACAATTAAAAGAAAAGGAAGGTAAAAATATAATTATATGTTTATTGCCTATGTGGAAGTCTTATGTTGGAGTTTCTTGCATTTGTTTGATCTTCAACAATACTTATCACAGTTATTCAAGCATGTGAACAGCTGTTTGCCCTTCTAGTCTCCTCAAAGTTTAAATTGCCTATCTCATTTTTGTTTTGCTGGACTGCAGTGTAAATGTTTCTATAACTAGTCCAATGTGTGAATAAGCTTTATTGAAGGTTTTGTACAGCACATTTACATTTAAATGGGTTTGCAAATTTCCATACCTCACTGTCACAAACTTTGTTGGCGTTCCAATCTAAGATTCATGACGTTATGTTCATGTAAGCTGCAAAATCCTTATCGTACTGTCGAGCCAACAAACAGAAGGAGGCAGACTGCTCGTTTAGATTTGTGTAGATTTCTCAGATTACACTATTTCTGTCAGATCTAATTTGCAATTCCAGACTTGAAATATGAAGTTGGTACCATCAACCGGGGCGGTTCCTCCACATGGGCAGAGGAGCGTCGCCCCACTGCTTTCTCACAATGTGATTAGCTGAAACATAAAATGGTATTATGAATACCATTTTATGTTTCTGCTTCTTGCACTGCGAGAAAGCAGAAGGGTTTGGTTGGGGGCGGGTGGGTGGTCAGTCCTGCTGCAGGACAGGGGAGGAGTGGCTTGCCCACTGTTGTGGACGCTGACTGTTTGGTTTGCCCCAGGGCTGACCAAACCAGTCATACGCTCTCTCCCGTTTTCTCCATGTACGCTGCATGCAGCCTGCATGGAGAAAACGTCCTCCCCATAGATGCCTGTGTGGCCGGCGTCCCAGCCAATCACAATGCTGCCATTGCAGCATTGTGATTCGCTTTAGGGAGGAGAGGGAGGCTGCCTGCTTCTTGGGACTCAGAGCAGCGAGAGAAGGAGATGCAAGACGGGACCAAAGGCGAAGGTAAGTTTTAATTTCATTTTTAAGCTAACCCCTCCCCATCCCAGAGTGCCCCCCTCACCCCACCACCCGCGAGTCATGCCGGCCACGACTGATCATCGAGCGAACTTATTTCTGCATACAGAGAAGGTTTATGGGCAACGTAAAACTAGGAGTTGCCTATGATATAACCAGCTTAGTGTTGTCATATTCAACCTAGGGGTAGCCAGTGAGTCGCCTTTGCCATTTGAGGTGGGTGAAAAAAAATATGTTTTTCTTACTGTAGCAAACATCCCTGCACCCATGCACCCATTCTCAGCTCAAGGTCTCGGAACAATATCCTGAACTCTTACTCCTTATGTCCTTTTCATACTATCAGGGAAGTGGGTTTATTTTAGCTTTTAAGGGAGCCACAATATGACAATTGTAGAAACCAGTGAGCGTAGAGGTTGTATTGAATCACTAGTTCTAACATGTATATTTACATTTTACAATATCAAAACTTGATTCGCAAAGATTTTGGGGTTTTCATCTTTTAGTCTGTGAATTTTAGCCAATTTTTTATTGCTGTCATTAATAATTGGATTCATACCATCATCAGTTATGTCAAGTTAACCCTTAGTCTCTGCCTGTGGTTCCACTTTCTGTGTTGAATTTGGAAGGACATTAATGGCTTTTCAGTTCCATAGTGGTACTACAGTTTGATTAGTGTTTTTTAATAGGAACTGAGCATTACATCTGGGGCAGTACTACAGAAAGTGCCCCAGAGGCGCAACAGGCGTTTGCTGCCACTTTGAATTCCCCTGGGGCTCTGGTATTGGGGACGTGTGTTGAAACACTCAGGATACTGAAATGTGACCCTAGTACCCCAATTGTCTATTCTGTGGCGGGGTTTCTGTTCTCAATGTGGTGCACAAGAAGGATCTTTCTCAAATCTCCAAATGTCTTGACAGCTAAGAATTAGCTATTGTTCCTTCATTTTTACTATCTGGTCTGGGTGGATGGAAAAGTTCAATAAGGGGGGCAACTAAAAGTTAATAATTTTTTAATAGTGCACCAGGTACTTTGAAATCAAACCTCATGCTGCTATGTAAAGATTCTGGGAGGAAGATATATCTTTAATTATATTTTTTTTAACTAACACGTTTTATCTATTTTTAAATTGCATATACCTCATGGTTTCTTCTCTTTTAATGTTTTTTAAAACAATTTGTTGAAAATTTTTAAAATAATATGCTGTAAAATCTTGCACTTTCTGGGCCAGGTTGGCCATAATAAAGGTATATTTGACTTGACTTGACTCTCTGGTATTGCAGAAGGAGATGGATAGAGCTGGCACACGTAGCACCAGCCCACTCGATAGAGGGCGATTCCTCATTTGCATGGAGGCTTGGCTTCATGCAAATGAGGGAATCTCTTTGCCTCTGTGCCGCCGCCATATTACACACATGGGTGCAGATGCAAACATGCCTTTAGGATGCGCACTGAAAGTGTGCCACAAAATTGTGGCACACTGTCTGTGCACCCCCTAAGGTCAGCCACCTCCAGGGATGAAAGGGGGCCCCATGGACCCTCAAGACATCCCTCTCTTTGAGGGTGCAGTCACTCACCTTTCACCTTGCAGTACTATTACTTAAAAAAATGTATACATATATACATATATTTGTATATATATGTGTATATATATAAAATCCTTGTGCATTTTCCATAGACTTCTTTAAGAAGGGCTACACCAAAAACTGCTGAATGGCATTACACCTAATTTGGCAGTAATCTACATCTTAGTCCGCAGAGTGTGCATTTTGGTGTATATCCATTCAATAGTTTATGATACAGGTTAAAAAGTATTTGGATATCTGAATGGTTGGGTCCTCAAGAGGCTTGAGAGACTCTTGTAGGAGCGCCAGTTCAAAACTAGAACATTTTGGTTGGTCAGGGAGCAAACGCTCTCATTGGCAGCCAGCAACATCAGAAAAATTTTGCTGGCAGCCATTACAAGATTCTGCATAAAGATACTGTGCCCCCAAAGGCCACCTGAGGCCAACATACAAAAAAATTGCAATTTTTGCCGTGATCATGGCTAGATTTCCTCGGGCCATAAAAATAAAAAATTGGCAGCCTGGGCTGCATAGTTTAATTAAGGGGAGGGGGACGTGCGGCCCCCCTCTCTAGACCATTATAGGCCCCTGAAAGCCCACCCGAGAGGTTACATTTCATAAGGTGAGGGGAGCATGTGTCTCCCGTCCCCAAGTCATTTTAGGCCCCGGGGAGCCCTACCCTGGGACCAAAATGTCCTTAAAAGGGTAGAGGGCTGCTTGGCCCTCCCTCACCAAGCCATTATAGGCATTGGGGAGCCCATACCTGGGGCCGATTTATTTAGTTAATATGGAGGTGGGGGGACCCTAAGCCATACACTTACAAAAAGATGAAGGTAGCAATGCAGCTTCCCTTCTTAAACCTTTAAAAGGCCCCGGAGACCTCATCCCCCAGAGCAGCTACTTTTTTTAAAAGGGAAAGAGGCCACATGCCCCCCTCCCTGAGCAAGTAATGGCCCTGTGGACCTCATACCCCTGGGCCGGCTCACATACTGTGCCCCAGGGAGCCTACCCCTGGGACACAGTGGTTTCCTTGCCCACACCAGCATTCGTATGGAACCTTGTGTATGTCCCACCTGGCAGGAGCATTTTTAAAACTGCTTCTAATTGGGAGCAAACACAAAGTCTACTCCCAGTGGGCGGGAGATTTAAACATGCTCCAGTGCCTGGAAGCAGACTTGAGATCGGTTTTGCTACCCACACTGATGCAGGCAAGCGAACATATAAACAGATTTCTCCTGCTCAGAGGAGCAGGATAAATAGCTGCTCCATGAGAGTGGGCGCAATGCTGGCACCCTCGGCATGCATGGATCTGGTTGGGGCAGCAGGCCCTGGGGATCCCCCCAAAGCCTCCATTGCATGTTTTGTGGGCTCCCTGGGTGGGCACTGGAGCACTCACCCTTAATTGATGCAGGCCCCGGAGGATGGGTTCATGGCGCCAAATACTGCTTGTGGAGGGACTGCCACAAGACCCCCTCCCCTTTTAATAAATATGTAAGGCCCCAGAGGGAAGAGTCACCATGACCATCGTAGGCTCAGTGAGGGGGGCCGCACGCCCTTCCTCCCCTTCTAGTAAATATTTATATACGGCACTGGGGATGGGGCTGCACAGGGTGATAATAGTCTCAGAGCAGGAGGCCCCCCCTTCCGTTTAAATTGGATACAGCGCTGGGGGATGGGTCCTCTGGCCTGATGAGGCTCTGTTAGAGGGGACGTGTGTGTGTGGGGGGGTATATATATATATATATATATATATATATATATATATATATATATATATATATATATATATATATATATATATATATATATATATATATATATATATATATATATATATATATACTTTTAAAAAATCTAGGGGGATGGGGTCCCCAGGGCCTAATGAGGCTTGAGGCAGGAGACCGCTCTGCCCCTCTCCCCTAAAAAAAATTAAAAAAAAAAATATATATATATATATATATATTACCTACTGGCGGTAGCCAGTAGGTATATATAGTTAGGACCTAGTTTCCATAGGAAATCCCCAACATTCTATTAGGAATAACTTTGGCGCTGGTTGATGAATCTTCGCAAATTTCTCAAAGAGGATGGCTCGCTCCGCTCCGCTCCTTCCCTGAAAGTTTGGGGGGGATTCGTCAAGTGGGGGCTGAGAAAAAAGGGGGGTCCCAAAACGTGTTTTCCCCATGTTAATTTCCATAGGACCTTTAGACTCGGCTACAGCCCGAACGGCTGAACGGAATTATTTGAAATTTGGTAAAATGGAAGAGACTGGTTCGCAGATTACGCTTTTCTTTAAATGGAGGAAATCCGTCCAGTATTTGCTGAGAAAATTGCATTTAAAATCAATTATATATCTATAGGCGCGCACGCGTGCGCGCACTCTCCCCGCCTGCCTGCCTGAAATCGGGCCGCCGCGCTGCCGGCGGCGACCCAGAAGTGCTGGGGCCGGCCGGCCAATCCCAGAGCGGCCGGCTGGAAATGCCCACCCCCGCCGCGAGGGGGAAGAAGGACGATGGCGGCTGACTGTGCAGGGCTCCCGTGATGGGAGGGAGCCCTGCCACCTGTATGACAAGTGTCATTTGCACCTACGAGTGCCCACCTCGTTTTTGTCCCCGCCTGCCTGAAATCAGGCCGCCGCGCTGCCCGCGGCGACCCGGAAGTGCTGTGGCCGGCCTGCCAATCCCAGCGTGGCCCGCCCCCGCCGCGAGGGGGAAGAAGGAAGATGGCACCAGGACGAACGGACAGGTGCGGGGGCTCCCCTGTGCCGAGGGAGCCCCGGAGACCAAGAGGGAGGCTGGAGCAGTGGCGGAGGGGGCGTGGGGCACATTGTCGGTGCCCGCCCCCGCTGCAGTCCAGCCGCCGCATAGGGGAAGCGAGGAGCCCCTGTAAGTGGTCCGGTGTTCCTGCAGGAAGAAAAGCCTCGCCCGATATACTGGCGCTGTTCCGGAGACTGGGCTAAAGCATATGGAGATGTGGTGAGGTGGTTAAGGATTAACATCTTTTTGTTAGGGGGTCGCCCTCAACCCTGTGTTTTAATTCATTGGGAATTACGTCCATGCTGCCTGGTATTTGCCTTTGCCTCAGTGACATTCCTTTATTTGAAAGTCTGACCCGGCGCAAACAACAACTGTTTACTCATGCCTGTTCCTAGACTATGTTCGTCTGTGGGGCATTATGGGACTGGTAGTCTCGATGGGTATTTTGCACTGCCAAGACATTGAAAATTCGAATTGCAAATATATTTGGTGTTATTCGATGGGACCCCGAGAAATGATGTTTCATGTTCCGTTCCCGACAACAACTATTTTGGCAGCATGTCAGGCAATCAGCTCAACTAGTTTCAATGCGAGCAACTGAGGGCTAAGGAAGTGATTTACAGGAACTATATTGGCCCGAGGATACTTTCTATAACCTAGGTGCCTAACACTTGGAAAATAGCAGGAAACAAATATATATTATATATATATATTAGCTTTTTAAAAACCAATGAAATTCACTGAAAAAACCATAGGTTATAGACTATATATAGTTAGGAATTAGCCTTTAAAAAACCGTGGAAATTCACTGAAAAAACCATAGGTTTTAGGCCTTATATAGTTAGGAATTGCCATATAAAAAACCATTGAAATTCCTCCTATATAGTTAGCTGGACATTTTATTGATATAAAACCAATGAAATTCCACATATAGTTAGTTGCACTAACTATATATTTCGCGCATCCGCAATCCAATGCTGATGATGTCACATATTACATCATTCATGACATGGTCAGTGACATCACTGATGACATCATCCAGTGTCTGTGTGTTTTTGTAAAGTTTAAATATGTTTTGCATATTGAAGAATGAGTGAATGTATAAGAGTATGGATGAAGGATTTGATTGTATAAGTGAGTAAGTATGTGTTAGTATATCTGTGAAAATGTAAGCTGTTCTGTGTTTAACTGTATAGATTAAGAAATCAAAGTGTGATTGATTCTTTACCGGACTGACTAGGTGTGTGAGTAACTCTATGGATGAGTGGCAGTGTGTGAGTGTCTGCATAGGTGTATGAGTGCATATGATACTGTTATAATGATGAGTGACTGTATGTACGAGTGACCTTATGGGTGAATGAATGAATGTGTGTGCAGACGTAGGAAGCAGTGTGTGCGTATGTAGTAAATGGTATTGGTTTGTCAATAGTTTCAAAAATGATACTCTGTATTTTACACTAGGTGTAACAGAGGTTATATTAGACTGTAAGGAGGTGCATTGTATTATCACATGAAGTATATCATCAGTGGTGTGATCATTGATGTTAAATGAGCTGTCATCAGTGATGTCATCAGTGATGTCACTGACCATGTCATGAATGATGTAATATGTGACATCATCAGCATTGGATTGCGGATGCGCGAAATATATAGTTAGTGCAACTAACTATATGTGGAATTTCATTGGTTTTATATCAATAAAATGTCCAGCTAACTATATAGGAGGAATTTCAATGGTTTTTTATATGTTAATTCCTAACTATTTAAGGCCTAAAACCTATGGTTTTTTCAGTGAATTTCCAAGGTTTTTTAAAAGCTAATTCCTAACTATATATAGTCTATAACCTATGGTTTTTTCAGTGAATATATATATATATATATACACACACAGCCATGGGGGATGTGGTCTCCAGGGCCTAGTGAGACTTGGGGAGGGAAGCCACGTGGTCGCCCATCGCCTTTAAAAATAAATAAGGCCCTGGGGATGGGGTCCCAAGAGCCTAATGAGGCTCGGATGGAGGGGCCACACTGTCCACTTCCCCCTTAAAAAAAAACATACAGCTCCGGAGAATAGGGTCCCTGGGCCGCAAAATAGGCACCGTTGAAAAATCCCCTGTGTGGGGTTGGCTGCCTGTGGAAGGTTTGCCACAGGGCCTGGCTGCAGACCAGACCTTGTTGCCAATACCCCTCCGCTTCAGCCATGTGCGGCAGGAGTTGGAATTATGTATGGTAATAAAATATTACTTTACATTTCAATAACCTAGAAATTCACTGAAAAAAAAGGTTAAAGTAACTTTATAGTTGGGCGAAAATGTCAATGACAACATTAAAATTCACCAGTTATAGTTACCAGAGCTAACTATAACTCGAGTCCTTGTCAAACACTGTTTATGGCCTCACATATTACATCACTCATGACATGTTCTATGACATAATGTACGGCATCACTGATAACATTTCAAATGACGTAATTGATAATATTACTGATGACATCATCCAAACTTCTTTTGGACACATTACTCTATAAACTAGTATGGAAATGGAGGTCTGAAAGTAAGTACAAAATATCTCAAAGTAATACGAAGCATCATTAATGCCATCACAGATACAATGTCTTGAGTATAACAAGCATGTGTTATGTGCAACATTGACCCGATAACATACACTTCACGGGTAGCCTAGTTCACAAAGCAATCAACTACAGCCCTTACCAGCGACTGTATACCCAAACTTGCCAGATCGCTTTCTTGAATGGTGCTTTGCAGAATGTACTGGAGAAGACGTTTATATATATGTCATACATCATCCTCTCACTCGCTGGTGACCCCACCGCCACCAGAACCAGCTTCCACAGATGCATGATAAACATCACTGACTGGATTAAGAACAACTGCCTGCAGCTAAACACAGACAAGATGCAAGTACTGCTCTTTGGCAACTGCAGCAACACATAGAATGACTCCTGGTGGCCATCAGACCTAGGACCCGCACCCACTCTCTCCAAACTCAGAATTATCATTGACAACAAGCTCACTATGGAATTACAGATCAACGCTGTCTACTCTACCTACTTCCGCACTATGTGCATTCTACGCACTTCAAGTGGCTACCCTACATAAGAGACCCACCTTGACACAAGCTCTCATCACCCACTGACTGGAGTATGGCAATGCCCTCTACTTAGGAATCACAGCACACCTTCTCCATAGACTTCAGATCATACAGAACGCCGAAGCCAGACTCATCCTCCGCCTTCCCAGATGAACCCACATTATATCCCACCTCAGGAAACTCCACTGGTTCCCCGTACAGAAGAGATGCCAATTCAAGCTGCTGGCGGACACACACAAGGCTCTACATTAACCTCTGCCTGAACTTCCACCAACTTCTAGAAGACTACGCTCTGCTTCCCTTTCACTTGCTCATACCCCCTGCATTTACAAAAGAAGTAGTGGAGGACACTCCTTCTTCTACATCGCAGCAAAGACCTGGAACAGCCCATGCACTTCTGGACCATCACCTCACTTCTGCAATTTCATTATATCATTATTGCCATATTGAGTCTGGTTGTATTTCATCCATAGAATATTTGTCATACTTCATTTACTTTTGGAGATCATTTCACATTATGGCCAAAGGGCAATAATTTTCTACTGACAGCTCCAATGGGATATTGCTTCTCTTTTTCAGAAATCACAAGCTTCTGGATTATTTGATCCACCTTGGTAAATACTAAGGTCTGAGATTGTTATATCCTTTTATTCATTTTCAAGGTGAGCCATCACTGTTCTTTTGAGATTTCAATATCTGAAGTTTCTTGGTCTAGCAATTATTTTCTAGCTCAGGAAATATCTCACCAAGATTATCACAAAGAATCCGCAAAAGAATATTTCAGAAGAACATGTTAAAAATGGAGCTGGGGAGGCAACTCATTATGTAGATTGTTGTGAAAAAGTGATTTTGGTGTTAGTCAAAGGTTGCACTCAATTCCCAATTTGCAATATGTGACATTTAGATGCTTTATTTTAAATTTCTTGTATACTGATAATCTAAATCGAAAACCTCAATTTAAATGTTTGAAGGTATTTTTGCCACTTTTATTTTAATTCTCTGCTCTTCAGTGAAACGAAATCAACATATTGCACCTATGTATCTTCAGATGACTTCAACTCATGTAATCTGCTTAGCTGAACTATTGTAGTAGTTTGTGTAAAGGTCTAGAGCACGGGTACTCACTCATAGTACGGCCCGCAGGCCGCCAGGGCCCGGCAAGCCTTCCTTGGCGGCCCGCGGACCGTGAAAACATCGTACCTGTGTCTAAAAAAAAATGTACATTGTGTCAGCAAATGCCCGGACTCTCAGAGACTCTGCTCTGTGGGTGCCGGGGGATTCCAGTGATTGACAGAGTGGAGATGCAGGGGCACTAAGGGGTGAAATACAACAAAGCTTAATTAACATGTAAATGGTCTTTTAAAGATCTGTGAAGTACTCGGGTGCAGCTGTGTGTGGGAGGCCAGGGAAGCTGTCTCAGCCCGAGGACTGACACACACACGGGGTGAGATGACAGAGGGAGGGAGAGAGAGGGAAGGAGAGGGAGCGAGGGAGAGGGAGGGATGGAGACAGAGGTGGACAGAGGGAGGGAGACCGAAAGGGAGACAGAGAGAGAGGCAGTCAGGGGGAGACAGAGGGAGGGAGAGGGAGACAGGCAGAGGGAGACAGGCAGAGGGAGACAGGCAGAGGGAGACAGGCAGAGGGAGACAGGGAGAGGGAGATAGGAAGAGGGAGAGGGAGATACAGGGAGGAGGGTGACAGAAGACAGACAGAGGGAGGAGGGTGACAGAGGGAGGGGGTGACAGAGGGAGGAGGGTGACAGAGGGAGGAGGGCCACAGAGGGAGGAGGGCGACTGAGGGAGGAGGGCGACTGAGGGAGGAGGGTGACAGAGTTGTGGATGGCGACAGTGGAGAGAGACAGAGGGACGTAGACAGAGGGAGACAGAGAGACAGAGACAGAGGGAGACAGAAGGATGCTGAGAGAGGGAGACAGATAGAGGGAGATAGAAGGAGACCGAAAGATCGAGACAGAGAGGGAGAAAGAGAGAGAGAGGGAGACAGAGAGAGAGAGGGAGACAGAGAGAGAGAGAGGGAGACAGAGAGGGAGACAGAGGGAGATGGAGGGAGGAGGGCGACAAAGGGAGAGAGACAGATAGAGGGAGACAGACGGAGGGAGACAGAGAGAGGGGGAGGGAGAGAGAGAGAGAGAGAAAGAGTGAGAGATGTGTGTTTTGCAGGTCTGGTGGCTCAGTGGACGAAGGCATCTGCTGCACGGACCTGTATTCAACCTCATGGTAAATTTTTTTTGCATTAGCCCCGCCCCCTCTCCCTCTGACCCCGCCGGCGTGGCCCTCAGCCACAAACCACACTGTAAATTTGGCCCCCGAGAGAAAGTTTGTGAGTACCCATGGTCTAGAAGAACGCTGCCCATGACTGTTATTAGGTATGAGAAGGTGTGGCAATTTGCATTTGGGTTATACAACTGTATAGTGTTGAAAGTCATTTTAAAAAGGGTATCATTTTTATTAGTATTCTGGTACAGTTCTTTAAGTGTATAGCTTATTGCAAATCACTATCAGAAAGATTTCGTTATCACGTATACTTCATTTTCTTTAAAAAGGTTTTCCGTAAGAGTCTTGAGGCTATGCTCAATAACTCTAGAGGATATTACACTTGGACTGTGGTAGCTCTTCAAGTTTAAATCATTCCAGCCTGCTCAATGAGCCCATCTAAAACAAGCAAACACTGGGCAGTTCATAATGATCTATGGTGCCTTGATTGTAAGGTAATCACAAACGGAGGGAGACCGGGCCCCCCCCCCCATTTTACAGATTGCCTTACTAGCTGCTCCTGGGATTAAAATGAAAGGTGGAGTAATGTAAAGCGTCTGACATGCGTGCTTGCTCGATTGAACTGCTTGTCCACATTCTCAATTAGAAAGATAGCCAAAGGTTCTCCAAACATTTTTTAACTTAGTCGTTTTTTCTCAGTGGTTACCTATGGCAGCCTCAACAAGCCCAATGCTATGGTACTGGATCAGCCCACACTATACTTCCAGAGTGTAAATGATGTTACTGAGA
Source organism: Lissotriton vulgaris (assembly GCF_964263255.1). Classification (NCBI taxonomy): domain Eukaryota; kingdom Metazoa; phylum Chordata; class Amphibia; order Caudata; family Salamandridae; genus Lissotriton; species Lissotriton vulgaris. The sequence goes on along the minus strand of NC_141690.1, from coordinate 147,187,857 downwards.
TTGTAAACTGGAGCTGTTGTACCACCAATAACGCTCGTGTCACATAGTGATGCCCTTCCTGCATCGATAATTAAGGCTTAAATCTGCTGGCCACAGGGCTCTGAGAAGCTTGAACAAACATTGTGTAATGATGTCTCTTAACTTTGACTGTTCAACAGGCACTTAAGGGCCCCAGTGGATAAGGACTGCAATGTCACTGCTTAAGCTCCGAAAATTGTAGTGGACTGGAACACCGCCTAAGCTAGTTATCTTTTTAGTTATATTGCCAATAAGCTGTTCTCCATTTGATTCCTGATAGATGTATGCTTCTGGTCTTAGATGTGATCAACCAGAGATATCCATGATGTGGTTCTCAATATGGGTTATTCTAAATGAACTAAGCTAAAATGTAACAACCGTGTTCCAATTAAAATCGCACGTTTTGCACTGTAGCAATGCTAGCAACATGGGGAGATACCCCTTTGTCATAAAAAAAATCTTGAAATTCAAATACCCTTAGGAAAAATGGGAGAATAAAAACATTGAAAATATTCTGGAACATAGTTTGTCATGACACAAGGCCTAAGGCCAATCCTTGCGGTCAGCCAACCTCCACTTGTTATGCCGAACCTGGCATGAATACATAGAGGGCCTAGCTATTTATTATTTTTGTTTTTAATTTTAATTTTTAGGTTTGTGAGAATGAGTTTGTGAATCCTAAAGATTGTTCAGTTTTTTTATCTTCGTAATGGGAGGATGGGAGAAAAAGCTCCCTTGTCTTATCACTTTTGTATAATGTTTAATCTTAAACCCTCAGACTGTCCTCAAACACCGATTATCATATTTTCAAATCCTGTAATATAGGTACATTGTTTGTTAAATAAAAAAATCCTGGGTGGGCGGGGGGCACATATGGACTTTTCATAATAGAGAATGGTGAGTCAGGGGATGCTCCTACTGGCCTCTTATAGAGATTTAAAACTCTATCTAGATGTAGGCTCAGATGGATGTATGACGTTACAACACATAGTTTAACAACGCATACCATTACAACGCAATTTTTACAACGCAGGATCCTTTACAATGAATGCCTTTACAACGCAAGCCATTACAACGTAAGTATAGGTAAGTATATTATTTTATAAAAAAATTTAAATAACAAATATTTCATTAATTTTATTTATTAAATTAATTTGTCATTAATATATTTGTAAATATATATATATATTTTAAAATAGTGTAGGTGTTTTTAAATAATATTCTAACTCCAGGGGGGTGTAATAGTAGGGTAAGTGCTGGATAGTGTAGGGGTAAAAATTAATTTATTTTTAAAGAACTTTTTTTAATAAATATTAAAATTACTTAAAATAATTTATTAAATTTATTTAAAGTATTTTTTTAAAAACTAAACCCTTAAAATACCCCTGTACCCCATAACCCAAACCTAGCCCTGAACCCTAAAAATACCCCTGTACCCCAAAACCCAAACCTAGCCCTGAACCCTAAAAATACCCCTATACCCCTAAACCCAAACCTAGCCTTGAACCCTAAAAATACCCCTGCACTCCATAACCCAAACCTAGCCCTGAACCCTAAAAGTACCCCTGTACCCCAAAACCCAAACCTAGCCCTGAACCATAAAAATACCCCTGTACCCCAAAACCCAAACCAAGCCCTGAACCCTAAAAATACACCTGTACCCCATAACCCAAACCTAGCCCTGAACCCTAAAAATACCCCTGTACCCCATAACCCAAACCTAGCCCTGAACCCTACAAATACCCTGTACCCCATAATCCAAACCTAGCCCTGAACCCTAAAAATACCCCTGTACCCCATAACCCAAACCTAGCCCTGAATTCTCAAAATATCCCTGTACCCCAAAGCCAGCCCTGAACCCTAAAAATACCCCTGTACCCCATAACCCAAACCTAGCCCTGAACCCTAAAAATACCCCTGTACACCAAAACCCAAGCCTAGCCCTGAACCCTAAAAATACCCCTGTACCCCAAAACCCAAACCTAGCCCTGAACCCTAAAAATACCCCTGTACCCCATAATCCAAATCTAGCCCTGAACCCTAAAGATACCCCTGTACCCCATAACCCAAACCTAGCCCTGAACCCCCCAAAAATTACTTAAATTATTAATTATTAATTATTCACTTTTATTTTTAATAGTTTATTAAATTAATTAAATAATTTATTTGAATTAAATAAATGTTTAAATAAAATGATATACTTACCTATACTTACGTTGTAATGGCATGCGTTGTAATACCATCTGCTATGTAATGTCATGCGTTGTAAAGGCATTCGTTGTAAAGGATCCTGCGTTGTAGTAGTTGCGTTGTAAAAGTAGTCCGTTGTAATAGTTGCGTTGTAACGGTTGTTTCCCGGCTCAGATCTCTGCATCATTAGCCAATCAGAGCTGTGTGGACTGTGGACCTAGCTTTGTGTCCCATAGACCTAAAATGAGCAGCGGGATATAAGGTCCCTTAATCCTTTTTGACTATTTATTTATTTATTTTGCATTTAGTTCATCGAACGTGGGTTCGAGAACTATTTAAAGACTCAAGGCCCAAGATATACAAATTAAACCCTTTTAATCTCACCGTGTACTAATGTCACAAAAACTTTTGAACAGATTTGAACTAAATTGTGAAAAGCACACGTTATGACAAAAATCCTTTATTTATCAAAGTTTGGTGAGAATCCATATAGCCGTATTTGCTGTGGTGTTCAGTAAAACTTTGCATTAGAACAAAAATGGTAAACACATATTTTTTTCAAACCTCCCTCTACTTTAACTTTTTTCCTCAGCACAGATCTGCTGGATAATTGAAAGCTGGACCATATCTGAATATTCAAATCGAGTTCCAAATTTGTTGGAGATCAATCCATAGAGACCAGAGTTATAGGCAAATCAAACAATGCTTTTGTCAGTGGAAAGTGGTGAACTGTAACACACAGTGGGAAACATATGTAGAAAGTATGAAATTATTTTTATGATCCAAAACTGTGCGATTCTCAAAATCAGAGGGTTTGGAACTGCAAAATGGTGTTTTTCCAAGTAGGAAACCCATTTTGCAACTTGGAAAACTGTTCTGAACTGCAAAACGGGTTAACAATTCATTTGTAATTGCAATTAGTAAGGGACTTGAAATAGGCATCCTCTCATATTTGCAATGAAATGTATCAAAGGTGTAACCGTTATTGCAGTCCAAACCATTCAACCGTTAGTGGTGAGTAGCCGCGCTATATAAATTCTGATTGATTGAAAAGTTACTGACTCATCATAGGAGGCGGTAACTAATCCGCAAAGGTGAAGCTGTCCCCGATGGACATTTTCCCTTTGGGAATTTTGTTGTACTGCCGCCAGGAGAGCAGGCAGCCACTACCTTCTTCTCTGATGTCATCTCAATTGGCAAACATTTTCTTTTTTTTTAAAACTGCACTGGTTCCTTTTGGGTCCCATTTGGGAACCTAAATGCACGGGTGGTGGTCTACTAGTCCTTGCAGGCAACCATCCCTCTATTCATAGAGACTTAGAAGGGGCACAAATAGTTACTGTTCATTGGGCTGGGCATTCTATGGTCCTCATGACAGAAGATATTTGACGTGACGTATTTGTACAATGCGGTACAAAAGGGGGTGGTGATGAACGGAGCATCTGAACCAATCAAACACTCCTCCTTTTGTATCGCTTTGTCGCCATAAGTTGGCAGGGTATGCTCAGACGTGAGTCCCTTGCTCACTTTGCCACTGGATTCAAGCAAGCCATGGGCGTCCGCAGGGGAGGGCAAGGGGGTGCGCTTGCCCCCCCCCCTGGATTGCCTTTCCCATTCCTTTTATCCTTGATGTTCATGATTACAGCAGGCTGTTCCCCTGCGAGAAGCCCCAGGTGTTTTAATGTTCTCTCACTTGGGGCCTCTCGCACTTCTCTTTGAACTCTAGAGGCTGCAGCAGCCCCTCCACAACCTCGAGCAGACTTTGGACAGGCCCATTGTCATTCTGTCTGCTGCTGATCACCACATAAAGAATGACAATGGGCCGTCTGCCTTTAACTTGCCTTGAAGGCGAGTGATGAAGTTACAATTTTGCCCCCCCCCTGGAAGGCGAGTGACGAAGTTAGAATGTTGCCCCCCCCCTGGAAATATTTCTGCGGACGCCCATGAAGCAAGCCTGGCTGAAGGCGACTGTAATGCCAGAAACCGGTCATAGGAAGCTTGATTCCGGTCCAGGGAAGGCATGGCTTGGCAGTTCGGGCTGGACTGTTCCCATGAGGCACAGGGTCAGACTGATCTGGCCATGTCTAAACTGGGGTGGTAGAGTGGGCTAAAGGCACAGGGTCAGACTGATTTGCATATGGCCATGTCTGAACGGGGGTGGCAGAGTGGGCTAAAGAACGGTGATGGATTAAACCCAGATCTGTTGACTGGGGGTGAGTGTTTGATTGGTTGAGATGCTCCGTCCATCACCACCCCTTTTTGTACCGTATTTGTACAATGGTCACATTACAAAACTGCAAATAGGTCCCAAAAATTGGTAATCAATTTGTACCCACTATTTTGACTTATTTCTCTATCAATAAAAAGCAAGAAGTGTTGAACAGATGCATATCTATAATAAGCCAAATATCCTTGTTGCACTGTAGTGAGTTCTTTTTTTAGCACCACATTGTGAATGTTGGGAGAAAATATAAATAACATATAAGACTTTTACACAGAGAAAATAAAAGAAAGCACAACATATGTATATAACACAGATATAGGCAAAGCAGTTGTTAAAGGGATTTCAAGAATGACTAAGCGTAGAAAATAAAAGAAATGAAGGAGGCAAGTAACACTATTGGTCACAAATACCAGCTAATTTGCTTTTACATAGGATGGACATGTTGCAGTCATAGGCTATGAAGTGTTTTGCCTGCAATATTTTCATAGACTCATACACTCATGTCCCGATGACTACAGAAATATGGTGAGTGAGGAGTAAACATCTAGGGACTCCTTTCGTCTGCCTTCTGCTGTGCGTTGGCTCAGAATCAGGAACACAGATAAGTAAAACCAAAGTATATACAAATTACTAACATACTTTGTAGGTATCAAAATGTGACATAACCTAGATAGTCATAGTACTGTCCACTGGACTTGCATGATCCCAGTTTTCTCTAAGAGAACAATCACACACTATTAGACCTGACATCCTTGGTGTGGTATTCTCCCAAACATTTTGACTTACACCTTGTATCTGCAGAACTTGTTTTTGTTGACCTCTGTTAACCAGTGCTAAAGTGTTTGTGCTCTCCCTTAAAAACCTGCTAAAACTGGACCACACCTAATTTGCACATTTAACTTACTTGTAAGTCCCTACTAAATGGTACTTCCTGTAATCTGGGCCTGTACATTAAATGCTACTAGAGGGCAGCAGCACTAATTGTGCCACTGAGTAAAAAGGCACTGTAAACATGTCAGGCTTTCCACTAAAGCCTGTAATGAAGTATAAAACTGTCATTTAAACCTGGCAAAATAACCCTTTTGCCAAGCCTAAACCTTTCTTTTTACGACTAATAGTAAGTCACCCCTAAGGTAGCGTCCTTAAGGCTCATAGGGTAGGGTGTATCGTTTTTAAAAAGTGTGACGTGTTTAAGATTTACATGTCCTAACAGTAAAAAATTCCCAAAGTTGTTTTTCACTGTTGTAAGGCATATCTCTTCCATTGTCTAAACCTGGGTTACCTTATGACATTTATTAAGCGCAGGCATAGAAATGCTATTTAAACTCAACTTATAATTTTAAATACTGTTTAGGTTTTAAGTTACACTTCGAAAAATTCCACTTTCAGAAATTTGCCATTTTCTTGTCGGAACATATGGTACCTTTCTGCTAGTGTCCCGGGTCACATGATTGTGAATGGGTTTTTTGTTGGGGGTTGTGTATTGCTTCCAGACAGTGAGACAAAGTGGGCTTATATATGTACAAGATGGCTATCCTGAGAGGATGGCTGTGGAGGGGCTGTACTCAGCTCCACTTACCCTTTAAATGGCTTTGCCAACAGTACATACTAAGGAACTCGATACCAGGCCTGCCCTGCCTTTTGTCACCCAAGATAGTTTGGAGCCTGGAACACAAAAAGGCAAATAACTGACCAGAACAAGTTTTGGGGGCAAGTCAGGGGATTCCCCACACAAAGGATGGCAGCAGGTATAAAGAGTGGGACCTCCAGAACTACTCTTCTGAACACTCCTGGACCTTTGAGCGATTCAGTAGGACTGCCCTGCTGCCATAGGAGTGCCTTGCTGCTTGAAGGATTGCCTTGCTGCCTTAGGAAGGAGGATTGGACTAACTTACCTTGATTCAAGGCTGCCCAGAGTGACTCCAAGTGTTAGTTGGCTGACCTCATGTGTGCGGAACAAGGGCACATGCCTCAGAGGCTTCCCTGCAACTGCCTAGTTGACCACCTACAACTGGAACTAGTCTGATTTGCCTAGGCCCTGCCGCTGGCCTCTGCTTAGGTGAGTCCTGATCCCTCAGAGGTGCCCTCCCCTAGGTCCTAGGTCCTTGACCTTTGGCTGGCATCAGGGGAAGCTCCTCCAAGAAAAAAAGGTGAAAATCCCAATGATTTGATTACTTGAAACCCTGAACGAACCTGTTTGTGCCAAAACTCTTCGCGTACAGCGACTGCCAACTTGAAGCTTTGGTGATACCTGTTCTTCATGCTTGAGGGTGGGTTCTTGCATTGTTCAACACTCCGTCCATCATCCCCTATGGTTTTGCTTTGTTCGCCATAAGTTGGCAGGGTATGCCCAGACGTGGGTCCCTTGCTCACTTTGCCACTGGATTCAAGCTAGCCTGGCTGATGACAGCTGATTAGCCAGAAACCAGTCCCAGGATGCTTGTTTCCAGTCCAGGGAAGACATGGCTTGGCAGTTCGGGCTTGACTGGTCCCATGACGCACAGGGTCAGACTGATTTGCATATGGCCATGTCTGAACTGGGGTGGCGGAGTGAGCTAAAGAATGATGATGGATTAAACCCAGATCAGTTGACTGGGGGTGAGTGCTTGATTTGTTCAACATTCCGTCCATCATCCCCTTTGGTTTTGCTTCACGCTGATAGTGACCATCTATGATAACTGGCAATGCAACGCCTGCCCTTCACACTACAGCCACAACATCATACGATGGCCACCAGTGTGAAGCTTCAGACAACTGGATCTTGATGCTACATCAACAGCCGCCCCGACACTCAAACTGCTATTCATGTTGAAAGCCTCCTCCAACCTGAACTCAACATTTTGCACCAGACATGAGCAGGTAACTTTTAAGAAGGACTAACATGATCCCTCCCTGTATCCTACCCGCACTCCATCTCGGTCAGCCGAAACTTGTGACTTTCCATAGGTCTAGCGTGACCTGATGACCCCTAGTAGCGCTTTGTGCTTTTATGTGCTATTTTTACCTAAAACTTTAAAATGTAATCTCTGGATCTACTGATTGGATTTTTGTAGTTAAGGTATGATTTTTTTTAATTAACAAATGATCTATTTTTGAAAATTGGTTTAGGATTTTTCTTGTGTTGTAATTTCACTTTATTCCAGTTTGTGAGCTGCATAAATACTTTACACATTGCCTCTAAGTTAAGCCTGAGTGCTTTGTGCCAAACCAGAGGGTTAACACCTTCAGTGCTCATGACGAGCTGAGCTCGTCATGAGCCACGGCGCTCCGGTGCTCATGACGAGCTCAGCTCGTCATGGCCTGTGGAACGCTCAGGTGCGCGGAGAATTCCCCTGCTGTGCTGAGCGTTCCACGGGAGCCAATGCACCTGTGACGAGCTCAGCTCGTCATGAGCACGGGAGCGCCATGCCTCATGACGCGCTGAGCTCGTCATGAGCATAAGGGCGCTGTGCGCACCCCCTCCCTCCCAGCACAGCGGGGGAATAACCCCCTGCATCGAAGGGGTTAAGCACAGTTCAATTTAGTAACTGTTTTGGTTCACCCTGAAAATGTATCTAAGGGGAGCTTCCACCCCCCTCAACCTCAATCAATAACGATATTTCTTGCACATTCTATTTAGTGAAACTGCAAAAGTGTTTGTTAGACATTTTATCTTTTTTTATCTGGGGGAAGGATTTTCTTTATAGCTGTGGAAGGATTTCCTTAATTTACTAAACCTTTTCTTGCAGTCACCCACTGTAATTATAATGTTTCTACGAAGTTGGTGTAAAAACAGTCCACATTTGTGCAGCTACCCTTGGTCTGGGCAGAGTATGCTCTCATAGACTCACAAAAAGGCACACATATTATCCATAACTCTTGAATGTGCACACCCAGATAAACACCCACTGCAGAAATGGCTGTTCTAGTACACACGTGCATAAATAACCTTGCTTTGTGCAGGCAGTCTATGTGAACGCTCTAACACAAGGGCTTGGATAGTGCACTCTGAGGCCCACACCTAGTGTAATCAAAGGTTGATATTTAATACTTCTGTGTTTCATGGCTGCATGCACAATGAGCCACAAATACAATGTGCATGCGGGCACAGGGATTGGACAGTGGGCACTCCAGGCAAAACCCAGCGTGAGCAGGTCCTCCTAATATGTCCATATAAAATATGGTAAATTGCATCCATAATATCACATTATTTGTATTTGTACAAAAGTTTTTGGGGAGATAGATGCTTGAAAGCGGCAGAGTCACACTTCCCCTAAAAGGTATTGAGCAGAACAGATATATAATGGCTTACACTTAGTAACTTCTTTGCGCATATATAGTATTAAAAATGTGTAATAGTGAATAACCGCAATGTTTTTCACAAAGAGCTTCTGAGTGACATGAAAAAGATGACGAGAACAAAGCTCCCATTGTTTATGATGTTACTGAGAATTCAGACGTCCAAAAAATCAACTTGCATCCTGCTTACTATACTAGAGATACGGTCCCGTACATTACGAACATACCCTACGCTTGAACAGTCAGTCCTTTACTGTGGTATCTTAGGCTGGACTTATTGATTAATACATCAAATTGACGAGCTACTACCTTTATTGACTTTCTCCTATACTATTCACGTATTTATTTATCAAGTTGCTATACCATCCATATGGTCACCATCGTCGGTGCCACATTCTAATGCCCCTGAGGAAGTAGTTTCAAATGAAACACATGTTGGCTGTGCTGTTTCCAGCTCAAAGGTCTCTCTTTTAGTTTGTTGCATCAAGCGTTTTAACATGGAAACTAAAAAATGTATGAATGTCTTTTGTTGTATGTTTAAAAAAACTGGGAACTAATACAATATTGTGAGAAACCAATGCATTTTATTAATATTGGAATTAAAAGGTTTCTTGGTTCCTAACACAATTGCAAATGACTGCATTTTCTGTGTGCTTTAGACTCTAATGATATGTTGTAGTAGTCACTGCTTTTGCAGTTGAATCATTTACACCTCATTGCAGCAGGGGTGGGGTCTATGGTTGCACTCTGTCTCTTTGTCTTTCATATAATGACCGCATTATGAGGAGATACGTATGCAGTTATATGCCTTCCGCTGCTACATCCTAGTAATAGTAAAAAGATCACCTTGATTCACAATTGCCCCATCTCCAATGTTATGCTCTTCATTCTGCCTTCCTCTGTTTTTAAGAGCAGTGGAGGGTAGACAACCAATGGGGTATCCATATATAACCCAAATACCCTGGGAATTATGTTTCTCTCCCCCCATCCCTGCCCTTCACACAGAAAAGGCCTGCCTGGTGTCCTACCACCCTCATTTACCTCTACCTGTCAATCTTCTTGCAGCCCTCCTACACTACGGGGTGCACCTTCTACCCCCTTCTGACCCCAAAGCTGTGCTTTCTGCTCTCAGTGAGAGCCAAGAGCTCACCCTGCGCTGACTACAACTCTTTGTGGTCAGTGTGGCTGGTTTCTGCCTCTCAGGGTAGTCATGAAAGCCCCACAACTGAAAGCCCAAGTCAAAAAGGAAGATCATCCAAGGATGATTCTGAAGTCATCCGAGGACTTCAGCCAGGCCATTCCTGCAATTATCTGTGGAAGTCATCCGAAACCATCCTGAAGTATGCCCACAGGGCAGAATATTTAAATGAGATGACTTTATCTAGAGTCATCAGAGAAACTACTCCAGGATTAGTGCCCGATTACTTCAGTGGAAAAGATGTGATGATCTTGCACACACGCTGTGTGTGCCAATAGCCACAGAACTGCATGAATATTTAGGAAAAATGCTGTTAGCTATGTATACGTGTACAAGGTCAATAATTAAAATGAATAGAAAAAGAGAGCACGTTTTAAAGAACTATTCAATTCAGTCGCTAAGGTTTCTTAGGTAAGTTTATTCTTTATGTTTTAGTCGGTTTCAAACTTCTATTGTTTACAAAAGCATATTCCTTCAAATCGGCCTTTTGATCATAGCCAACATGAAACAAGGAAGCGCAAACTACAGCTGAATTTCTACGCAAATGCAGACCAAGAAACTGGGAAACCAACAAATTGCCCGCAAATGTTACTTGATACCAGCTGGGATGTTACAGTCCGATCCGACCTGCTCTCGGGGGATGCCTTTCCCCTGCAGAAGCTCTGGGGCAATACATTCCGATCTCCAAACACTACGAAAATGTAGAAATCCTAAAATAACAGAAAATATTGCGGTGGCCCTTCTGCGTCCTCGACGAGCTCATCACACAAAGGGTTGCAAGGCATGTAACGTAATTTCCGGCGCCACCGGATGTGCGTAGTATCTTTGCTGGAGTGTTAGGCGGCATTCATTTGCTGAAAAAAACGGTTTTCTTTGAGCCATGTATATGCAAATGAGTGCTTGCATGCAAAGAAAATCGGGTGCAGCATAAAGGAGCAATTAACTTCTCCAGAGTGTTTTCAAAGGCTATCGATCTCCCAAGTGTTAACATGGATAGTATGTTGGGTTGATGAAAAATTTAAATGTTCATGATCAGTGGAGGGGGGTGGGGGTGAGTGGGAGAGAGGCTGTTAGGGGCTAAACCAGAAGTAGTGATTAGGAAACAAATGCTACTGTGTTCTGGGCGCTCAGCCCAGGGCATCTCTCCTGACCCTGGCTGGGGCAGTACTTCTGTGTTCCCGGAACCTGCAGCCATTCAGTCTTTGCAGCTGTAGGAGTAAGTGTTTGTTAGGACCCCAGCAGGCTAGGGAGTCAGTAACAGGTGCATGCGCTGCTGCGACCATGGCACTGTCAGCATTGATAAAACACTGAGTAAGGGCATGGTTCTGGCCCACTCTTTGGCAGCTTAGGGGTGGGTACTGGGTGTGGGCACTTCGCATCCAGACTATGGTACCTTATCGGCAGCACCCATTTTTTACCTGCATATGAAAGGTAAGATGATGTGGCCACCAATGACCGTTTTCGTTTGTAGACACCTATATGCATACCATGCCTATAAAATGATGTGTAATCTCTCATAGTGTTGCTGTAATTTCGCACAATTATACTACAGCAACACACATTTTGCCCACCCCTCTTTTACTACCTAACCTAAGGTTTGCTTTTTATTTTTTAATTGTTTTTTCTTTGGGACCAACAGCTGCATGTTGCTAATGGGCTGCTACCTAATCCTCAGGAATGCATTTTTTGTAATGTTTGCGAAGTAATCAGGTGCACATTTTTACATCATCCTGAAGTCACTCCCAACGATCTCACTGTAAACTAATCAGATGCTCATTTTCTAGTCATCCCCAAATAATCAGGAACAATCAGATCCTGAGAAGTCATCAAATACTCATTTTCATGTCATCCTCAAATCATCAGGTACAGGTTTCTAAACTCTGCTGATGACTTCAGGAGCCTGATAATGTTTGATGATGGGAAAATGACGTCTACAGTAGTTGGATGATCTTCCAATGACTCTGGGATGGCCTCTAAAGTAATCCTGTTAGACCTGGGAGGGTTGGCTCGGGTAGCATGCGATCCGTGTTTACCCGCTTCCCTCAGCCCTGTGGAGACCCCGGGAGAGGCAGAAGAAGGCAGGTGAGGATGTTCGCTTTCCTAGAGAAACATGCTGCTAATTTGTTCACGTTTTATGATTCTACAAGCGTCCGGACATGACATTTAAACAGAACTTCATAGAAATTAATGTTTATTAATTTGTGACATGGTATTTCTTTGTGGCCTTTAATGCTCAGCCAGGGAGCTTCAGGACAGCTGCAGAACACACTTGAAAACACACTTTTAAGTGCTTTCTTCTTATGTTTACAGTTTCAAGTATATATTGATAAGAGGCAAAAATACTGGCTACAGTTAATTTTCCTAATTTTTGGACTGGCCGGGACATTAAAATACTGATCATGCCGTAAAAAAAACGGCCAGGTGGCAACCCTTCTGCCAGCCCTTATTCTGCCTTGTCTCCTCAGAGACTACAACACAGGTATTACCTTGCAGTCTTATCGCAAACTTAAATTCTCTATTACTTTGCTGCAAATGGCAAGAAAGTGAAGCAATGGTTGCCAATTTGCAGCTACGGGCTCCCGAAAGAAGAGAGGTTTGACAGACCTGATCGGGGGGCCCGCCCGCTCCAGAGTAGTCCCCTCGACTGTAGCCCACCATTAAAATACCAGTATGCTATTAAAAAAAATAACAGCTTTTCTTGAACAAAGAAAAATAGCAGTATGCTTGCCCTTATGCATGGGTATAATAGCACACGGTTGCCTTAGTGTCCCTTGTTGTATATTCATTGATAGGTTGGTGATTGTAAAGTGCAAACAACGATTCACAGTAATGGAAGTGCATGTATTTGTGTTGCAGCATATTGAAGAAGAAGCGTCTGATGCCTGTAAAGCGAGTTTCATTCTCCCACATTGAAGGCCTGTCTAAACTCCCTCCTGTTGAACCTTATGGTCTTCCTAAAAAGCCTGTAAACGTCACGGAAGAGGAAACAGACTTCACAGACCCTGGAGAGAAGTTATTTGTTTTCCGTTTGCCAACGGATTTCTCTTTACCTTCACAAAAAACACAGAAAAAGAAAAAACGCAACTTTCTAAATTTCAAAAAGTCCAGCATTGGATATGTGGAAGATTAACGTGCATAAAGTATTATAAATATGTAACATCCGATGAGTTGTTATTTATACTTTGTTATTTATCACTGTTTTAACTATTGTGGTTGTTGGATGTTGGGAGAATGTTTTTTTGCTAATGAGGTTTCTATCGTTGACTCTAAATGTACCGCCATAATGATTAAATATGTATCAAGTATTTACGTATAAATGGGTATATCACATTCTACAAGTTCTTTCCACTATTGTTCTATTTAAAATAAATGAAATGTCAGTCTGTAATGACAATACTTTTCCATATGGTTAATAGAACACTATATTGTTCTTTGTAATGTTTTTTTGCTCTTATTTATTATTTCCGTGGGTACACTGGAACTTTTTATCCTTTTCTCCTTTGCAACAGTGCTTTACAGCAATGGTATCTGGTTTATTAGATTATGGTGGGCAGGGGAACACCACTTATTCAGTTATTACCTAAGCTGAAACCTGTACTCCTCTGACATGTGCTCTGCATGTACAGTGCCGGACTGGCCGTAGCGTGCAACGGGCATTTCCCCGGTGGGCTTGAAGGTTGGGGGCTGGTTTTGTCACTGGAGGCCGGTTTTACAACAGTACTACAATATCGGGACCCAGTAACAAAATCAAGAGGAGCAGTGGTTTTTTACTAGCAACCCCCACCACCCCCGTTCTTAGGGCCGGTCAAGCAGCAATCTGCCAGGGCTGGTTGATGTTCCCAGTCCGGCCATGTGCATGTAGGTGGAGGGCAGCTGAACAGTGGTGCTCCTTACACATGCATTGTGCATGTTAACAAACCAGCATGCTGATTTTACCACGGTGAAGGGTTGGGTAGTACCACTTATTAAACCAGTAAGGATCTCCCTTGATCACTCCCTTTTTCGCAGATAGAAGGGACAAGTATTCCAAAATGTGATAGGTTTGTGCCAAAGGTAAGTACATAAAATCCTAGTGTAATGAAATCCTAAATTCTTGATTGACTTTGTGGATACAGGAAGTAAAGTGCTGTGTTTTTATAGTACGTATTCTTTATTGAAATGCAAGTAAACACAAGAACAGCTGTTATTGTGTTTACTTGCATTTCAATAAAGACTCAACCTGTGAATGAAAGTTGTTCTTGTAAAGCTCCTTGACCACACGAGTTCCATGGATGGGTTTTCAAAGCACATCTCAAAGGAGGTAATATGAATGCTATGCAATAGCACAACACAGTTTTCACATTTGAAATATAGGCGACCCCTGACCCTCCTGGTAGGTCACCCCCCTTCCGCACAGCTCCGCCTGTGTGCCCCTGCCGTTGCTGAGGTCTCGCTCGTAAGTGTGCTTCTTCTGTCTTGGTGCCCCGTTTTTTGCCTTCTGTGCCACTGATTTCCCCCCTCTTTGTGCCCCGTTTTTTGCCTTCTGTGCCACTGTTTTTCCCCCTCTTTGTGCCCCGTGTTTTGCCTTCTGTGCCACTGTTTTCCCCCTCCTTGTGCCCCGTTTTATGCCTTCTGTGCCACTGTTTTCCCCCTCTTTGTGCCCCGTTTTTTTTGCCTTCTGTGCCACTGTTTAACCCCTCTTGTGCCCCGTTTTTTGCCTTCTGTGCCACTGTTTTCCCCCTCCTTGTGCCCCGTTTTTTTGCCTCATGTGCCTCTTTTTTCCCCCTCCTGTTCCCCATTTTTGCTTTCTATGCCACTTGTCTCCCCCTCCGCTGTGTCCCCTGCGGCCCCACCCCCCTCACTGGCCACTGCCCATTCACTGCTCCCGCCTCCCAGCTGCTCCTCCCTCCCACCTCCCCATATATGCCGGACGCCGTGCGGCCACGCCGCAGGCGTGCCAAAGTCGCACCTAAGGCTAGCCCGTCTGCGCTCGTCCGCACCTGGACCGCGCCCAGCGCCAGGAACTCTGGACCCGCACACACCACGACGCCCACCTCCGCTACTACTCCAGCACTCTCCACGCACTCAACGCCAGACAATCTTACTCCTGCTGCTTGGCCGCCCTGAAACACACCCAAGGACCCTTCTCCTGCTGGAACTGCAGCTTCACCAGCATCTGGTCCGCCAACCCACCCAACATGGAAACCAACTTCCTCAGATGTATCCTGCTCAACACCCGCTCCGCCTCAAACACGCCCTCGAACTCTGTGACCTACTCGACACCAATGCCCCAGGCGGTGCCTTCCTGACTGAGACCTGGCTGACCCCCTCTTCGGCACCTGACATCTCCATAGCCATCCCGGAAGGCTACACGATGACCTGCAAGTACTGCACCAACAGAATAGGAAGAGGAATTGCCATTGTCCACAGAAACACTCTCAGAATCTCGACACACGCCGACTACACACTCAGAACCGCCGAACACCGGCACTTCAAGATCCACACCGACCCCAACACCTCCCTCAGAGGCACCCTTACCTACATACCCTTCGGACCCTGAACGCAGTTCTGCGACTCCATCACCGACCTCGTCAGCACACACTCCCTCGCCTTCACGGACTACATCCTCCGGGATCTGAACTTCCACCTCGAGAACAACAACAACGCCAACTCCTCCACCCTGATCGGCAAACTTGGACTCCGGCAACTCTTTACAGCACCGACACACTCCGCCGGTCACACGCTTGAACCCAACTTCTCAGCAAACACCCATGTCTTCTTCGACCACACCACCGAACTCCACTGGGCAGACTACCCCTGCATCCACTTCTCCTTCCGCAAACCCACCACACACCACCGCACCCAGCAGATGCCTCGCCGCAGCTGGGGCAAGATCACTGAGGACCAGCTAACCGCCGCCCTCGCTCAGAACCCACCCGCAGACCCTGCAGCCCGCAGCCTCAGACAATGGATCAACGATTGCGCCAACACCCTCACCCCACTCAAGAAACCCCGGAACACCCACATCAGCAAGAGAGCCAGCTGGTTCACCGAAGACCTCCAGCCGTCCAAGGGAACCTGCCGAAAACTAGATAAAAACTGGACCCGCGAAAGAACACCAGAAAGCTACAGAGCCCACAGGAATGCCAACCGCCGACACCACCAACTCATCAGATCTGCCAAAAGGCCTGCCTTCAAAGACCGCCTAGATAACAATGCACACAACAGCAAAGAGCTCTTCAGCATCGTGAAGGAACTCTCCAACACCAACGGCATCCCACCGTCACAAGACCTGTGCTACTCGCTGGCCACCTTCTTCCATCGCAAGATCACAGACATCCACGACACCTTCGATGCCGTCACCACCCCGGCAACAACCCACCTCCTGCTCCCACGACCACCACCCGCAACAACCGCCTGCCCGCCTGGACCAACATCAACGACACCATAAAGATCATGAACACCGACCACTCCGGTTCCCCGCAAGACCCCAGCCCACACCACATCTGCATCAAAGCCAACAGCAACATTGCACCCCACCTCTGGAAAACCATCAACATCTCCTTTGAGACAGCGACCTTCCTGGAGAGCTGGAAGCACGCAGAGATCAGCACCTTACTAAAGTACCCCAAAGCGTACCCCAAGGACCTCAAGAACATCCGACCCATCTCCCTGCTCCCGTTCCCGGCAAAGGTCATCGAAAAGGCCGTCAACAAACAACTGACCAGCTTCCTCGAAGAGAACAACATCCTGGACCCATCCCAGTCAGGGTTCCGCAGCAACCACAGCAGTGAAACTGCCCTCATTGCCGCCACCGACAACATCAGGAACATGCTCGACAATGGAGAAACCGTGGCCCTCATCCTCCTGGACCTGTCAGCCACGTTTAACACAGTCTGCCACCGCACACTAAGAGCACGCCTCCATAATGCCAGAATCCAAGAGAAGGCCCTGGACTGGACCACCTCCTTCCTCTCTAAGAGAACCCAGAGCGTCCGCCCCCCCCCTTCCGTTCCGAAGCCACCAAGATCATCTGCGGCGTACCCCAAGGCTCATCTCTCAGCCCAACGTTGTTCAACGTCTACATGGCACCACTTGCCCACGTCGCCCGACAGCATGACCTAAACATCATCTCCTATGCCGACAACACCCAGCTGATCCTCTCGCTCACCAAAGACCCCCACACCACCAAAACCAATCTCTACGAAGGAATGAAGGCCATCGCCGACTGGATGAGGAACAGCCGACTGAAGCTGAACCCGGACAAGATGGAGGTCCTCATCCTCGGCTCCGCCCACTCGGCCTGGGACGACTCCTGGTGGCCGATGGCACTAGGAGCACCCCCTACACCCACCAACCACGCACAAAACCTAGGGGTCATCCTTGACTCCACACTCTCCATGACAAAGCAGCGCAACGCTGTCTCCTCCTCCTGCTTCAACACCCTCTGCATGCTTCGCAGGATCTTCAAGTGGATCCCCTCCAAAACTAGGATGGTCACACAGGCCCTCGTCAGCAGCAGACTGGACTACAACAATGCACTCTACGCAGGAGCCCCAGCCAAACTCCTGAAACAACTCCAACGCATCCAGAACGCCTCCGCATGCCTGATCCTGGACATCCCCCACCGCAGCCACATCACACCCTACCTGAAAGACCTGCACTGGCTCCCCATCAAAAAGAGGATAACCTTCAAGCTCCTCGCCCACGCACACAAGGCACTTCATGACACCGGACCAGCGTACCTCGACAGACGACAGCCTCTACACCCCTGCCCGCCAGCTCCGCTCTGCAGACCACGCCCTCGTCCATATAATTTCATACAAATGCTATGAAAAAAACACAAGTAAAAAATCAACTCTAATTTCTAAAAATTCAGAAAGCCTTAGTGAGCATGTAGACTCCAAAATAACAGAACTCTGAGGCAGGGAACCAGAAATTTGATTTTTCAAACTTTTAGATGTTTCTAGCAGCAAAAAGCTCAAAGCATCAACGGTGGGTATTTGTTGACGATAGACTAGGTCAAAGTCAAAAGTTAGGACCGACTGCGACGGAGCGTGGGTCAGATGAAGGGACCAGGTTCAGCTCAGTGGAAAGTTTCACCTTCTGACTTGGCAGGCTCTGGCCGATTTGGGAGTACAACGGCTGGAAAACTGTTGGATGAAGTTGAAAACTCAGAGCAGAAGAAATTTGAAATTTGTGTTCAAGGAAGGCCCCTCACCGGCTGGATACTTTTGGCACTTTTGTACTTAGAAATGTAGCTTTTAGGTTTAGGCAGGAAGAGCATAATTATCCAAGGGTTCCGGGATCTTAGGATACCACTTCGAGGTCTAGACTCACTCCAGGGGAAGCACCAGCATGTTCCAGGGCAAGTTCAATTAGAACTGGTGGGCTGGTTTCTTCAGGAAGGTGGGCTTCTTACAGCTTCTGTGTCCCTGTAGCTTAACAGAAGGCTAGCATATTAGCCATAGGAGTCCACCCATTTGTCACGGTTCAAGTGAGAACAGGATCCTCCTTTAGGGCTTCTCCCCACAGGTAACAGTAGGTGTAGGCCTTCTCCTGTCTTCCTCAGGTCCAGAAGTGTTCTGAGGTAGGTACTTCTACGCCTGCCACTAGCTTCTGGGTGGGAGAATTTCCCTGACAATTAGTTCCCAGGGGCAACCCTACCTACTTTGACATAATGTCTTGGGGATTTTGCCGTAAAATATCCCACACCTGCCAAAATCCAACATAGCAGAATCTTTCTTCTGCTGCTTTGACCTCTGGGTGCACCCCTGAGGCGTGACTAGGGAAATGAGGAACAACTCCTGCAAACCAGCTCTAGAACAAGATTTTTCCCGCAACGGGATTGGTGCCACTCTTTCTACTTCAAAAATGAGTGTGACTTTCATCTGCCTGTGACAGGGGTGCACCTTTGAAATTAATTTAATGAAATACCCTATTTAGTAAAGCGCACAGCTACTCAAACTAGAGTGTCCTGGTGCATAGATAGCAAAGGGAGAGGAGTGGACGAGCCAATTATTGATTGGAAAGAGACGTTTTTCAATCAATCAATCAATCAAACATTTGTAGAGTGCACTACTCCCCCATGAGGGTCCCAAGGCGCTGAGGGGGGAGCTGCTACTGCTCGAATAGCCAGGTCTTGAGAAGTCTCCTGAAGGTCAGCTGGTCCTGGGTCTGTTGCAGGTGGATGGAGAGGTTGTTCCATGTCTTGGCGGTGAGGTGGGAGAAGGATCTGCCGCCGGTGTGCGTTTGGTGTAAGTGTGGGACGGTAGTGAGGAAGAGGTCAGCGGAGCGAAGCTGGCGGTTGGGAGTGTAGAAGGTGAGTCGTTTGTTGAGGTATGTAGGTCTGGTGTCGTGAGTGCTTTGTGAGTGTTGGTGAGGAGCTTGACGGTGATCCTCTTGTTGATGGGGAGCCAGAACAGGTCTCAGGTGGGCAGTGATGTGGCTGTGGCGGGGGGTGTTGCGGATGAGATTAGCGGAGGTATTGTGTATGCGTTGAAGTCTTTTCTGGAGTTTGGCTGTGGTTCCAGCATAGAGGGCATTTCCGTAGTCCAGCCTGCTGGTGACGAGGGCCTGGGTGCCGTCCTTCTGGTTTCGATGGGGATCCATATGTAGATCTTGTGAAGCATGCAGAGGGTGTTGAAGCAGGAGGAAGAGACGGCGTAGACTTGTTGGGTCATTGACAGTGACGAGTCCAGCATGAACCCCAGGTTGTGTGCGTGGTCGGTGGGGGTTGGTGGGGCTCCCAGCCTGAGTTGTCCCAGGCAGAGGGGGTGGGGTCGAGGATGAGGACCTCCATCTTCACTGATTAAAGTGTCAGGCGACTGTTCTTCATCCATTCGGCGACGGCCTCCATTCCTTCATGGAAGTTGGTTTTGGCGGTGGCGGGGTCCTTGGTGACGGAGAGGATCAGCTGGGTGAAGTTGGCATATGAGATGATTTCGAGGTTGTGCGATCGGACCGGTGTCATGTAGATGTTGAAAAAGGGTCGGGCTGAGGGATCATCCTTGGGGTACGCCGCAGGTTATCTTGGTGGCTTCGGATCAGAATGGAATGGAGGGAGGTGGACTCTCTGGCTTCTGTCGGTGAGGAAGGAGTTGATCCAGTACAGGGCTTTGTCGTGGATCCTTGCTTTGTGGAGGTGTGTACAAAGGGTGTGGTGGCAGACGTGTCGAAGGCAGCATAGAGGTCTAGGAGGTTGAGGATCGTGGTTTCACCATTGTCCAGCAGGGTCCTGATGTCGTCGGTGGCGGCGATGAGGGTGGTTTCTGTGCTGTGGTTGCTGCGGAATCCGGATTGGGACGAGTCCAGGGTGATGTTCTCTTTGAGGAAGCTGGTCAGTTGTCTGTTGCCGATCTTCTCGATGACTTTTGCCGGGAACGGGAGCAGGGAGATGGGCCGGAAGTTCTTGAGGTCCTTTGAGTCATTTTTAGATTCTTTCTAAATGAAAGTAGGTTAGTGTTTATCCTCAAGGACTTTGAAGGCTATTCCATAGTTTAGCGCCCAAGAAGCCAAATGATCTACCTCCAGTACGGACAAGGCAAATTTTGGGTAAAACACCCAGGTTAGCATTGGACGAGTGTAGGGGTCTTGAAATAGAATAATGGTTCACTCATTTAATAAGTTAGCCGGCTCCACCAACCTATGGCAGACCCAAGACCTACCGGCCCTCAGAAGACTCCTCAAGACCTGGCTCTTCGATCACTAGCAGCACCCCCCTCCAGCGCCTTGAGACCCTCATGGTTTGAGTGGCAGGATAGGCATCCATTGAAGCTCCTCCTGAACTTCAATGGATGCCTATCCTGCCACTCAATCAATCAATCAATCAAGACAATTGTAAAGCACACTACATACCATGAGGGTCTCAAGGCGCTGGAGGGGGGTGCTGCTAGTGATCGAAGAGCCAGGTCTTGAGGAGTCTTCTGAGGGCCGGTAGGTCTTGGGTCTGCCGTAGGTTGGTGGAGCCGGCTAACTTATTAAATGAGTGTGCAGAACCCTGACCATCCTGCTCAAGAAAGAAAAATACCTCCTCACAGCCCAGCCCTTTGTTCATTGTCTTAGAGCAAACCATATCCCACCACAGGGAAGCCATCCACAGTCGGGTGACAGTGGACATAAGTAGAATGACCCTTTTTGCTTAGACAGGACAATGACAACTTTCTAAATGTGGAATTTCTAAAATAGTATTATCAAATCTTACTTTATCATTGTTTGATTTTACACTGCTATTAAAATGAGTTATTGAGCCATTTTTTCTAGGTACTCCCAAACTAGATTTAGCACTTGTAATGTGTAATAATGTTACGTATTGTTAGCCTAGAACCAACCCAACCACAGTGAAATATTAATTTGGAGGTTTTTCACACTTTTTAAATACCAAGCACTCTGCCCTAGGGGTACTTAGGGTCTACCTTGGGGATAAATTATAAGTATTGAAAATTAAAGTTCTGACCTGGCAAAAGGTTTATTTTACCGGGTTGAAATTCCAGTTTAAAACTGCACACCCAGGCTCCAGTGGTAGACCTAGAGACAAGTTTTACAGTGTTACTGTAGTGGGTGGCACAATGAGTGCTTCAGTCCGCTAGTAGCATTTAATTTTCTGGCCCTGTACATGTACCATATACTAGGGATTTCAAGTAAATAAAGGTGCTAACTAGGGGTATACCAATTCTAACAGGTTTAGAGAGGAGACCACAAGCACATTGCTACTGGTTAGCAGGAGGAAATTGCACAGAGTCCTATGGCCCGTGAAAAGGGTTCAGCAAAAAAAGACCAAAATCTAGGGAAAGACAATACAAAAATGGTCATCTCAAACAAGTACCATTGAAGAGTAAATGACAGTCTAGACCAAAATCTTATGTTCTGTTACTACGATTTCTAGAGTACACCTTCACCAAACTGTCTCTTGCCGCTAGGTAGCTGAGTTGGCATTGATCCAAAGTTATTGGTAGGCCTGTTTAAAGAGTCAGGTCTTCAATAGCTGTTTGAATCTAGCATAGTTAGTTGGGGTCCTAAGTTCTAAAGGCAATGAGTTACATGCTCAGGGGGGAATGATTGAGAACATACACCCGCCTGTTCTCTTTTTTTTTAATGTAGCAATAGAAAAATAGTGTAGGTGATTGGATCTCAGTTCTCTTGTAGGGGGATATTTAATAACCTGAGATTTGACAAAGGCGGAAATGTCCATATGCAAGGCCTTGAAGAAACTGCAGCATACTTTCCACATAATTCTCTGTACGACTAGCAACCAGTAGGGGTCCTTATTCACCTGAGAGATATGACTGCATTTGGGCAGATGATATATCAGCCGAGCAGCATGGTATTAAATTAGCTGGAGCCTACGTGTGAGGAAATTGGGAAGGCCTAAATGGAGGTAGTTGGCGTAGTCAATTCTTGACATGCCTATAGCCTTTATGACTTGAATCAAGGCTCCATTGGTCATTATTTGTATCTTAATGCAGCGAAGGTGAAAGATGCTTCAGGATGGCACTATGCCAACCTGCTGCATAAGTGATCGCTTCAATGAGGATACCAAACCTTTTCCCCAACCTTTTAGGTAGTGACCAATCTTGTTTTTGGTGATTACTATCTGTTTTTTCAGAGTTTAGCTCCTGGTGATTGCTGTTCATCCAATCCTGGATAAACAGCATGGTTTCTTGAAACTGCAATCTAGACGTGGTCTATCATTGATAGTAAATAACAATTGCATGTCCTCAGCATAGCTAAATATATTTACTTACCTGTTTTTGAGAGAGTTAACCAAGGGGCAAATATATATATGTGATCAAGCTCCCTAGAGAAGTGAAACGCGTCGTCGGATGGACATTTGTCCTTTAATTTAAATACAAACTTTACTCTGCCACCTATTTGAGGATTTGCATCTTCTTTTTGAAAAAATCTTTCGCTGCAGTGACGAGGTTGGTCTGGAGGTCCGCACCTGGTGTGCTTCCGTCACTCATTGACGGAACAGGAACATTTCTTTCATATATATATACTAGCAGCCCGTCCCGACCTTGTCCGGGAGCAATCAGGCTTCCCGACCCCCGCCTGCCCCGACATTGCCCAGTAGCCCGGGCCCTCGGCCGCTCCGTCCCCTGCCTGCCCCGACCCCCGACTGCCCGAACATTGTCCCCCGGATGTCACAAAGGACCAGTGTTGAGGCACTCTGCATAAATCTCCATGGCAGATGCTGTACGTCCCTGTCCCCCGCCTGCCCGACCCCCGCGTGCCCCGACATTGTACCCCGGAGCCTTTCCTCAGCCGATGTAAATTGTACCCTTCTGTTTTGTTGTAACTCCCCGTCCCCCGCCTGCCCCGACCCCCGCCTGGCCCGACATTGTCCCCCAGAGCCTTACCTCAGCCGTCGCTCCTCAGTTCACCGCTCCTCGCCGCTTGTCACCGCTCCTCCCGCCGGTCCGCTGCTCCTCACCTCCTCCCCCGGGCCATGTCCGCTGCTGGTCACCGCTCCTCCCCCGCGCCACGTCCACCGCTCCTCCTCAAGCTCCTGGACGCCACACCTCTCTGCGCTCCTGACGTCAGCACGCAGGTCGCGGCCGGCGCTACTTCGAGGGGACTACTTTTTTTATAATGTAAATGTTTTAAATATAACGTATTTTTTAACTTTATATAGCCTATGTCCATCTGCACAGCCTGAAGATTACAACGATCGCGGACATACACAACAGCTTCAACAACCAACCAACGCACACCACGACCGAACCACCACCCCCCACCACCACCCTCCGCGCCTGGACTCCGATCAGCACCGAAGACACCGTCCGATCGATTAACTCCATCCACTCAGGATCTCCGACCGACCCCTGCCCCCACCACGTCTTCAACAAGGCCGACGCTGTCATCGCACCCCACCTGCGAGACATCATCAATACATCCTTCGACACCGCCACCTTCCCTGAGAGCTGGAAGCACGCCGAACTCAGCGCTCTACTCAAGAAACCCACAGCGGACCCCACCGAACTCAAGAATTACCGCCCCATCTCGCTCCTCCCGTTTCCAGCCAAAGTCATCGAGAAGACCGTCAACAAGCAGCTGGCCGCCTTCCTTGAGACTAATGGATCCCTCGACCCCTCACAGTCTGGCTTCCGAGCCAACCACAGCACCCAGACCGCCCTCATCGCTGCCACCGATGACATCCGAGCCCTGATGGACAACGGAGAAACAGCGGCCCTCATCCTCCTAGACCTCTCCGCGGCATTCAACACTGTCTGCCACTGCACCCTAGTACAGCGCCTCAGCAACGTCGGAATCCAGGAGAAGGCTCTGGAATGGATCATCTCCTTCCTCGACGGAAGAACACAGAGAGTCCGCCTACCACCGTACAAGTCAGAGGCCACCGAAGTCATCTGCGGCGTCCCTCAAGGGTCCTCGCAGAGCCCCACCCTCTTCAACGTCTACATGAGCCCCCTCGCGGCCATCGCACGCCAACACAACCTCAACATAATATCCTACGCCGACGACACCCAGCTGATCCTCTCCCTGACCAACGACCCCGCCGCCGCCAGAGCCAATCTGCACGAAGGGATGAAAGAGGTAGCCGAGTGGATGACGACCAGCCGCCTGAAACTGAACTCAGACAAGACGGAGGTCCTCATCCTAGGCTCTTCGCCCTCCGCCTGGGACGACTCCTGGTGGCCTCCCGCCCTGGGCACCGCACCCAAACCAACAGACCACGCACGTAACCTGGGCTTCATCCTGGACTCCTCCCTCTCCATGACCAGGCAAGTCAACACCGTCTCCTCGGCGTGCTTCAACATCCTACGCATGCTACGGAAGATCTTCTGGTGGATCCCCACCGAGACCAGGAAGACCGTCACCCAGGCCCTCGTCACCAGTCGACTGGACTACGGCAACGCCCTCTACGCCGGTACCACCGCCAAGCTCCAGAAGAGACTCCAGCGGATCCAGAACGCCTCAGCCAGACTCATCCTCGACATCCCACGAACCAGCCACATCTCCGGACATCTCAGAGACCTGCATTGGCTCCCCGTCAACAAAAGAATCACCTTCCGCCTCCTCACCCACGCACACAAAGCCCTACACGACCAAGGCCCGAGCTACCTCAACAACCGAATCAACTTCTACGCTCCCAAATGCCACCTCCGCTCAGCCAACCACGCCCTCGCCGCCGTCCCCCGCATCCGAAGAGCGACTACAGGAGGAAGGTCCTTCTCCTACCTGGCCGCCAAGACCTGGAACTCCCTCCCGACCGACCTGCGCCTGACCCAAGACCACCTCTCCTTCAGGAAGAAGCTGAAGACCTGGCTGTTCGAGCAGTAACGGCACCCCCCACCCCCCAGCGCCTTGAGACCCTATGGGTAGGTAGTGCGCTCTATAAAATGTCTTTGATTGATGTATCGGGTGTGTACCGTCTGTGGCCGTCCTGGGACGGGACGGGCCACATCGCTGACATCTAGCCAACTAATTGTAAGACATTTGTCCCTTCTGTATAATACTGGTTTATATTTGGACTGTACAATATTTTAATAGTACTCCACAGGCTATATGGGGAAACGAAAATTGATGGAGGGGGGAAATGGGCCAGACAATGTCCAAAAACTCCGTAAGAAAAAAAAATAGGTAAAAAGGCCAATTACTCTGCCACTAGCGATGTGATAGACCGCATTGACACACTTGTGGAGGAGTGCAGGGAAATCCTCGACACTAATCAAACGGTGCATCCTGAGCTACACAAGGGAGGGGACAACCCAGCCATAAATAACCTCTCCAATGAGCAACCGAAAATACCGGCCATGTTTAAAGCCAAACGGAAGCGGAAAAGTCAGGAGATTTTGGAGATCCCTCTAGAGGTATGCCCTAATGAGCTGAACGAATCTCCTACTCCTGCAACAGGGCCTAGCCTTGGTGATCCGGTGTATGAGATTGAACAAACTGTAATAGCCCCTCATATTCCTCTAGGTAACGGGTTTGCAGCTTTAGCAGAGGTTAATAATGAGCCTCTCCCTCCTATTATTAACACCAGTGACAGTGGCAACTCATCGCCCATGGATATTGGCACTCTATCCAACTTGGTGATCTTATTAAAAGACGAAATAGAGGCACTGAGGACATTAATTGTTAACCTAACCACCCAGATTTCGGAAAAAAATATGGCTACATTAAACCCAAGGTGGGGCAGCCAATATGTAACCCAATCACAAGGAAAATTAGCGATCTAAGTAAAGTTCCCCAAGGTAGATGGGAAAATCAATCTAACGTCAAGACAATGGGGAAAACTACAGATTTAAACACCGGAAATTCTGTGCAGAAAGTGAGGGACACTGGCTTACCTCCCCGTAGTCCTAAAAGCATGGAGATGGGTTTATTAATTAGCCAAACTGTCAAGAGGCCAGTTGCGCCCCAATTAAGCTCGCCCAATATGGCTGATGGTTCATTAACTCAAGGGGCAGGAATAAAAATGAACCGTCATTACAAAATTGACCCTAACAAAAACAAAAATATAATATACTTGACTAATGTTCCAAAATTAACAAGTCCAATATATGGAAACGGAGAGCACCCGGATTCTCTGACCAACAAAGCCATCCACTGGCTGCGCCATGTCAGAGGATGCCGTTCGGTGATTAGGGAAGACATCATAGAGGCGAGAAGATTGAGCCGCACTGACCTAGCCAGTGACTCTATGGAGTTAACATTGAAATCCCCTTTCCTTGCAGAAAATCTTTTTACCTTGGAATTTAGATGTAGTGGTCCATCACAAACTCAGATACAGTTGAGGAAAGCATGCCCCCATACTGTCATGGCCATCCCTGTTACCCTGGAACGTACGAGAGGGAAGACAGATTCTGGCCTAAATGACATTGATTGACAACCATCACCATCTCAGTCAGTTGTTAGTCTGAAAGAAAGGGCACCAGCTGGAAATGAGAGTACGTTCCCTCTTAGAAAAAATAAGGGCTGTGGTCCTGAATTGAATATTGCCTCATTAGATAGGCAACATTTGCAGCCAGCCCTTGAGAGTGTAAATCTCTACCCCTCTACCCATGACAAAGGTATAATAAGGGATGTGGCCCCTTTGGCCAAGGAAAATCTAGAGCTTGGACTCACGAACAAGAATGTTATCCACTCTATCCACCACAATGACTTGCAAAGTCTGGCCGCACAAGAACTACCACTGGTCAATGAGGCTGATCTTGTACCCAAGCCCTTGGATGACAATAAGGACATGGGGGGGGGGGAATTCTCTCATGGAACATTGCTGGTCCTGCCTCAAAACTTGACTCTGGTGAATGGGTTTCATTTATCAATTTCTGTGATTTGTGTATATTTCAGTAAACATGGTGCTGTGATCCATCTTTTGCACAAGGATTTCTGAACTACTCTGTCCCTGCATTAAAGGGCCCTAAGGGGAGACCTATGGGTGGTCTCACCATCTGGGTCTGCCAGTCATTGAAATTGGACATTAAAGTAATTGACACTAGCCATAACGACATCCAACTAATTAGAATGACCTCGGATAGTTTGGGTTTGATTGACGTCTACAATGTGTATGCTAGGAGTTCCAGGAATGGGAGGCTAGAGGTTTTAGCGGCCTTGGGTTCCCTACTTGAGAGTTACTCCCAAGACAAAAACATTATCATTGCTGGTGATTTCAATCGAACATTTGAACCCCTAGCCACAGATGAGAACTTCCTTGGCGATGATGTGGATTGGCAATGGGGAGTTCCCAAATTAGAGTTGAAATCAGTTGTCAGATGGACAGAGGTTGTGATTGGATTAAATGCTATGTGTCTTGAAAATGGTCTAAGAGCACTAAATGGGAGGACTTTCAGTGATAAGCATGGGGCAATGACGTTTGACAATGGGCGGCATAGAAGTCGAATTGATTACGTACTTTGTAGCCTGGAACTCTGGCCGTTAGTATGTGATATGGAGGTTGTGGTAAGGTGCGAAAGTGATCATAATCCACTGTGTATAGAACACAAATGGTGGGCATCTTCTAACGGGCCCGTAGGTACCATTTCTTCTACCTCACCTTTGATCGTCCCCACGAATGGCATGCGAAGGCTGAGATGGACGAATGTAGTGTCCAACTTGCAGGCCATGGAGAATATTAATGCCGAGGCTGACAAGGCAATATTAGCCCTGGAAGATAACACGTCCTCTTGCTCAGGTTTAGGTAGTGTGGTTGAAATCCATGAAACCCTTTTCTCTTTAATAAAGAACCACTTTCTTAAGCCTGTAAAGAACAATGGACCAAGATCTCCCAAACATCCAGGATGGTATAATCATTGTTGTCGTGATGCACGACTTGCCCTGGGTGTTGCTATAAAAGAGAAACAGGCCACTGCTATACAAACTGCTAGAAGGGAATATAAAAATACTATGACAAAGGCAAAAAAAGCTTGGGATGAGCACCACTGGTCAGAACTGAAAAGAGCCAGTGACAGAAATGATTCTAGATTATTCTGGAATATTATGAAGTGGGGAGGGGAGGGTTTTCCTGACCCTCCAAACAGCAATGTTCCAGAAGGGGAATGGGTAAAATTTTTCCAAATGCAGTATGCTGAAATAAACCAAGTTCCTACTGCAGCAATCATAACAACAACTCATTTCAAAGAAAATTCTTTCT
Source organism: Lissotriton vulgaris (assembly GCF_964263255.1). Classification (NCBI taxonomy): domain Eukaryota; kingdom Metazoa; phylum Chordata; class Amphibia; order Caudata; family Salamandridae; genus Lissotriton; species Lissotriton vulgaris. Next base: position 147,159,357 of record NC_141690.1, on the reverse strand, counting down.
GTCCTAAAGAGATTTTGGCTGCTCTGAATTCCGTGGCCAGTGGGCGCGCCCCTGGATTGGACGGTGTACCAGCCGACGTCTTTATCAATGATAAGGAACGTTGGTGCAAATACATCTGTCTAATTATTAATGCTATTGCTAGGGGTGCCGATGTACCGATATCCTGGAAAGGTGCGGTAATAATACCGGTTTTTAAGAAAGGCGATCGATCCCAGCCTGGCAACTACAGGCCAATAAGCCTTATCGATACTTCCCAAAAGATAGTAGGGCGTGTGATCGTGAATAGGTTATTAGATTGGGCGGAGGAAAATAATGCTTTGTCTCCCTTTCAGGCAGGATTTCGCAAGTCCACAAGCACGGTAGACCAGGTCTTCCGTTTCAGTCTGCTGCAGTGGAGAACCGTGGTCCTGGGAGGGGGCAGCCTGTATGCGGCTTTTGTCGACTTGCGGGCTGCCTTCGATCTAGTTCCACGGTCGAAGCTGTGGTCTGTTTTAGAAGACCTGGGTGTACCAATTGAATTATTGACACTGGTAATGCGGTTCCACACAGCAACCTTTGCCAAAATACAGTGGGGAGGCCAGGGGATGGTGACAGAGGATTTTCCGGTGGAGAGGGGAGCCCGGCAAGGCTGTGCAATGGCACCTACCCTTTTTACATTATATATTAATGGTGTGGTTGCACGTATGAAATCTGCAGAGGTAGACGCCCCTTCATTAGCTGGCTTAAAAATGCCTATTTTAATGTTTGCAGATGACACGCTCATTTATCAAAAACTCCAAGTGGTCAACAGCGTGCTTTGTCTATTTTTAATTTATTCTGTAAGGCGCATGGGATCGAGGTTAATGTAGCAAAGACTAAACTGATGATTTTTAACCCCCACAGAAGTTTCAAATCAAAAATCATTATGAACGACCGCCCTCTAGAGGTGGTGAATACTTTTACCTACCTAGTGGTATACATATTTCAAATAAGAATGGCTGGGGACAGCATATAGATATTGCTACACTAAGGCATAGGCAGCTGTCAGGTGCTATTAGCTCTGAACATAGAAAATCTTTAACGAAACCTGTAAAGCCCGCCCTCCAGGTGTATGAAGCAAAGGCCCTCGGATCTGCACTCTGGTGCAGAGCTTTGGGGGTTCGAGAAATTATCTTTGCTTCCATCATCGGAAAACAAGTTTTTACGGGCAATTACTGGTCTTCCTAAGAGCACTCCCTTGCTGCCTCTTAGGTATGAGCTAGGCAGAAAAGCTGTCACAGACCTCGCCAGGCTTCGCCCATTACTGTACTGGCGTAGGCTCTGGACTACAGCGGAGCTCTCTCACTACGCCACAGGGTTCTTAGATATCATGAAATTAGACACATTCCATAAAAATGAGTGGCTCAAAACGCTAAAGACAGTTTTGTCTGAGCTTGGTATGAGCGCACTTTGGGATGACCCAGCAGGAGCAACCTTTCCATCAAAAAAGGTGCTAAAAGAAATCTATTGGGAGAAGATAGCATCCCGGGCTTGGGGTAGCTCTGGTCTAGGATCCATGACTAAGAATTTCCTAGATGTTAAATTGTATCCTTCCTTGGAACCCTATTGGATCTCATAACCAGGCCTGGTGACAGAAAGCTCCTGTTCCAACTGAGAGTAGGATCACTTCCTCTCACATCCTTGACAGCCAGATGGGATGGTGGACTGAGTGATATATGCCCTGCGTGTGGTCTGGCTAAAGAAACAACGGGTCATCTTTTATTCACCTGCCCGGCCTACTCTGACCCTAGACGTGTGTGGCTAGTACCGATGTGTAGGAATTTGGGGGCAATCAGGGGTACCATTGCTCTACGTGTAATATGCACTAGCACTTTAACATGGATAGTAATAGCCACTGCTAAATATTTAGGATGCCAATAAACAACTAAGGGTTGGCTCTAATCAGTATGGCTGAGCCGTCATAGTAAATAACAAAAGAGAGTTGCCAGTACTGATAACACACAAGTAATATGAATTCAAACACAGTACTTGAGAAAACATTCAAGACTGGATGCTAGTCAATAGCTTTTATTCTTATTTATGATTTTATCATCAAGGAGAGCTTTTTGTTCATATTCAAAAAACAAACATATAAGGCATATTAGACAAGAAGTAAAAAAGGGAAATCATTCATTGTATCAAACATATCACAACCATACGACAAGCAACCATTCATGGGGAGAAGGGGATACACTGGATAAGAGAGCTACACGAATTACCAAAGAATGCGTTATTTACAATATGATACCAAACACAAAACGAGAAAGGGCCAACGTCTGCATAACATTTAAACAATATTTTCATTTGGTTTTTAGTCAGATATAACGTACATTCCTATATTCAAGTGTCAAAAATATCTTAAAAATCATTAAGGAAAGGGTAATGTACACGGGTTAGTGATAAGCAGCAATAATCATGGCATTAACGCTTATCACTATAGCAGACAGTAATATGGCTGGGGCCTACGCGTTTCGAATCCCAGGAACTTGTTGGGATTCTCTTCAGGGCCTTTGGTGTTCTCTGTATGAGTAAACAAAAAGAGGGAGGGGAGAGAGACAAGATTTAGAAAAACTCAGACAGGCATAGTTTGCTTAATCACAGGACCAACATCAGTCACGTCACTCAGTTACCACCGTCATCTCCACAGACTTACCACCAAGCAGAAAAATTGCGAGAGGTGGACCTCAGCTTTCTAGAGTGGGGTGTACCAGAATCTGAAAACGTGGGTGAAAATGAAGTCAGCAGGTTGGGTGGTGGACACGTGATTTAATTAGAAAAAGGGTGCATTATTTTACTTACCTCCTCTATTAAGGTGGTATATTCTCAGTGTAAGGATCAGATGACACAATTTTAACGGAGGTAAACCTGTACAGGGGTAAATGGTGAAGATATTAGAGAGGAATTTCATGGAAAGGTTGGTGCACTACCGGTCTATTCGACAATATCTCACCTAATTAAACGCAGGTAGAGGAAGCTGTGTGTGCTGTCACCGGGCGTATTCACTTGTAGTAAACGTCTTGAAAAACGGAAAAAAGACTTTAGAATATAGCAAACCCTAAGAGACATTAGTGGCCAAAATCAGAATAAATGTAAATCTTTACCGAAATTCGTCCAGAGAAGGGGATGTATCAGTTTGCTAAAAAGTGGGATTTGTTCGCCATTATTCAGGAGAACCCTTTCGATGAAAAACGTTCGGGGCGGCACTCGTCTAGAGAGAAAATACACTAAATAAGTGTCTGGCAAGCGATTTAGTTCGAAAGACAGGTTAAAGAGAAAGCTGCAGCTTACCGCGCTGGCAAATCGCAAACGTTTTGACCGCGAAGGGCAGATTACGGGAACCTTTTGCTTCAGGGCGCCTTTAAACAGGAAATGGGGAACGCGTGAGTATTTTGTACTTGCAACAGGATCAAAAAAAGGTTAAACGGGAGTGGGAGCTTACCACTATATCCATTTCGTGCAGCCAGCAATGATTTATAATAAACTGAAAGAAAGGAGGGATGGAGGCCTAGGTTAGACCATTTAAAAAGAATCACAGGACGTTATTGGGCAAGTTTTGCGGAGAGGAGTACTTACAGCTGAATCTCCGAGTAGGAACTTGAATTTGGCGGCGTCTGGGACAGCACTACACACTGGTTCATGCGCAGTAGCAGGCCTGAGCTCAACTCATCTACCTATATACCTGACTCCTGAGCAGCTGTACCGCCCTCTCAGGCACCAAGGTAGTATAGAAAATCGGGACCGGATTTTGAACAGATAACCATAAACTACGGACCGGAGTGAGATATATCTCATAACTGTTAGAATAACACGGGTGGGATGAAACAAGTATGACACAGTGGTCAATCACAGAGATGATAATCGGCACCCAACAGGAAATTACAGTTTAAAAATTTCACTTAATTCGTTAAGCCCAGATACAGCTGTATCAAACTTAACAATAAGGAAAGCCTCACGTTTTGACAGTGTCAAGTTCAAGTCACCTCCTCTGGGGTTTCTTTCTATTTTAGAAATCACTGTCCACTTTAGGTCACTCACAGTATGCTGCAATCGCGTCCAATGTTGCACCAAAGGGGCATTTTCAACATTCCTTTTGATCCTTGATTTATGTTGCGAGATCCGTTGGCGGACTTCTTGATTAGTTTTGCCTATATATAGCAAGTGGCATGGGCATATAATGCCATATACAACGTACTTGCTCTTGCAGTTACTTACGGTGTCATGCTTCCATGATACTCCATTATGCTGGAACAGAGAACCTTCCATCGTTGATTCGCAGCATAAACAGTTTCCACACTTGTGGTGTCCAAGGATGGGTGGCATCCCCATCATTTGGCGCAAAGTTTGCGGTTTGGAAGCAGGCATGGCTGCTCGAACAATATGATAAGCAATATTGTTTTCTTTTTTGAAAGCAAATAAGGGGTCATTTCCGAGACTTATATCAAGGTTCTTTACCAAATGCCAGTTTTGTTTTATAACCCTTTTAAGCTGGTTGGCATTAGGGCAATAGGTTGTGACACATACCTGCCTCTCTGACGCATGTTTGGGTTTGCGTTCCAGTAGTGTCTCACGTGGGGTCCATTGGGCTCTTTTCATACAGGTTTTTACAAGTTTCTTCGGATAACCCCTCTCACATAACTTGGATGTAAGGTTTTCAGAGTGTTGTTTGAAATCCTCTTTGAAAGTACAGTTTCTGCGGACTCGCAGAAACTGCCCATAAGGGAGATTTTCTTTTAAATTTCTGGGGTGGTTGCTGTTAAACATAAGAGACTTGTTACGATCCGTAGGTTTGGTGTATAGGGTAGTTGCTAACTTGCCTTCGGATGGAAAGACCTCCACGTCCAGGAACGCAATCTTACTGGTCGATTCAGAAATGCTGAATTTTATGTCAGCCGTTCTGGCATTGAGCCATTGGTAGAAGTGGTTGAGAGTGTCACCATCACCTTTCCATGTCATGAAAACGTCATCAATAAACCGGAACCATGTTCCGATGTATTGAGAGAAAGGGTTGTTATTATAGATGTACGCGTCCTCGTACATGGCCATAAACAGTACTGCTCCAGAATTGGCAGTACTGTTTATGGCCATGTACACACTGTGAGAACTTAGCCTTATTTTTTGTAGAAAAGGTGGAGGCTATTTACAAGTCATTCGCCCAGCTCCCCATTGCGGAGACTAGCTCTATGTCACTGGTCCATAAACCACTGCTGATCATTCCGAGCCCGACCTTGGATGAATTCATTGCCCTGACGACTAAAGTTAAATCCGGCTCCCCGGACGACCCCATGAGACCCAATCAATTTCGGGAATTTGCTGAAGGCTGCTATCCTGCTCTGCATGGCCTTATTAACTTATCCTTCAGCTCGGGTAGTGTCCCTAAAGCTTGGAAACAGGCGACGGTTATTCCGATCCTTAAAAAACCCGCCCTTGATCCTACCAAGCCTGAACACTACCGACCCATATCACTTCTTCCTTGGCCAGCTAAACTGGCAGAAGCTCACGCTAATGCTATATTATCTTCTCATCTGCAGGAAGCTAATATATTGGATAATTCCCAAAATGGATTTCGTGCTGGCCACAGCACAGAAACTGCCCTTCTGACTGTGGTGGAACACATCAGGCATTTGCTGGATCTGGGTCAGACGGCGGCACTAATCCTTTTGGATCTCAGTGCCGCATTCGACACTGTGTCTCACCAGATTCTGCTACACCGCCTGATGGAAGCCGGAGTTGGAGAGGTGGCACTTGAGTGGTTTCGCTCCTTTCTTCAGGATCGTGCCTTTAAGGTTTCCACGCCTCCTTTTGTTTCTGCCCCTCGCCCTATACTCCAGGGTGTCCCCCAAGGGTCGGCCCTAAGCCCTACCTTGTTTAATTTATATGTCCAGCCATTAGCGGAGGTAGCCCACAGCTTTGGTCTCTCCTTAGTGTCATACGCCGATGACACGCAGCTGGCGGTGGCACTCAATGGCGACTCCAACATGGATGCCCCCACCTTTCAGTCAGCCCTTAAAGCTGTGGCAGGTTGGTTGGCTAACAATCGGCTTCAACTTAATGCCTCTAAGACCGAGGTCATTATTTTTGGTAGGGAAAGTGAATTATGGGGAGATCAGTGGTGGCCTTCCGATCTTGGCCCTGTCCCTGCCCCTGTGGCAGAGGTTAGAAACCTCGGGGTGTGGTTTGACAATAAGCTTTCTTTCATTTCCCACACAAAACGGGTGGCCGGTAATTGCTTTGGTACTCTGCAGTGTCTCCGACCTATCTTCAAGTTTTTCGACGCGGAGACTAGACAGATTATTGTTCAAGCCCTGGTTCTCACCAGACTGGATTACGCCAGTTCCCTGTTTTTGGGCCTAAACCAGGCTTAGCTATCTCGCCTTCAGAGGGTTCAGAATGCGGCGGCTAGGATGCTTGTTGGCCTTCCAAAGTTTGTCTCGGCTCGTCGGACCATTCAGGATCTTCATTGGCTGCCGGTAGGGCAGAGAATTAAGTTTAACCCCTTCGAGGCTAATGACGAGCTGGGCTCGTCATGGCGCTTACCTGCCGTGCGCGGATGACAAGGCCAGCTCGTCATAAAACAATGAAAAATAATAAAACCCAGCGCAGGACGGGAAAACGCCTAGCAGCCATGGGGTTAAAGCTCTCTGCTTAACTTTTAAAATTCTCAATACAGCCTCCCCTCCTATCCTTGCACAGACCATTCAGCACTATGTTCCTACCAGAGCTCTTCGCTCTGCCGGATCTAATCTGGCTATAGTGCCACGGTTTAAAAAATCAAGGTTGGGCGGCCGCTCCTTTTCAGTGCTAGCAGCATCCCTCTGGAACTCTCTGCCGGCTTCATTGCGCTCCATTCCTGAGTTGCTTCCTTTCAGGAAGGCACTTAAAACCTTCCTTTTTGCTACAATTTAGGCCCTCCTTTTAATCCTCTTATTTTGCTGTCGTGTTGTGTTATTATTCTCCAAGCGCCGGGACGCCACTTTGCTGCGGCATCCGCGCGCTATACAAAAACCAAATAACATAACATAACATAACTCTCAACCACTTCTACCAATGGCTCAATGCCAGAACGGCTGACATAAAATTCAGCATTTCTGAATCGACCAGTAAGATTGCGTTCCTGGACGTGGAGGTCTTTCCATCCGAAGGCAAGTTAGCAACTACCCTATACACCAAACCTACGGATCGTAACAAGTCTCTTATGTTTAACAGCAACCACCCCAGAAATTTAAAAGAAAATCTCCCTTATGGGCAGTTTCTGCGAGTCCGCAGAAACTGTACTTTCAAAGAGGATTTCAAACAACACTCTGAAAACCTTACATCCAAGTTATGTGAGAGGGGTTATCCGAAGAAACTTGTAAAAACCTGTATGAAAAGAGCCCAATGGACCCCACGTGAGACACTACTGGAACGCAAACCCAAACATGCATCAGAGAGGCAGGTATGTGTCACAACCTATTGCCCTAATGCCAACCAGCTTAAAAGGGTTATAAAACAAAACTGGCATTTGGTAAAGAACCTTGATATAAGTCTCGGAAATGACCCCTTATTTGCTTTCAAAAAAGAAAACAATATTGCGAATCATATTGTTCGAGCAGCCATGCCCGCTTCCAAACCGCAAACTTTGCGCCAAATGATGGGGATGCCACCCATCCTTGGACACCACAAGTGTGGAAACTGTTTATGCTGCGAATCAACGATGGAAGGTTCTCTGTTCCAGCATAATGGAGTATCATGGAAGCATGACACCGTAAGTAACTGCAAGAGCAAGTACGTTGTATATGGCATTATATGCCCATGCCACTTGCTATATATAGGCAAAACTAATCAAGAAGTCCGCCAACGAATCTCGCAACATAAATCAAGGATCAAAAGGAATGTTGAAAATGCCCCTTTTGTGCAACATTGGACGCGATTGCAGCATACTGTGAGTGACCTAAAGTGGACAGTGATTTCTAAAATAGAAAGAAACCCCAGAGGAGGTGACTTGAACTTGACTCTGTCAAAACGTGAGGCTTTCCTTATTGTTAAGTTTGATACAGCTGTATCTGGGCTTAACGAATTAAGTGAAATTTTTAAACTGTAATTTCCTGTTGGGTGCCGATTATCATCTCTGTGATTGACCACTGTGTCATACTTGTTTCATCCCACCGTGTTATTCTAACAGTTATGAGATATATCTCACTCCGGTCCGTAGTTTATGGTTATCTGTTCAAAATCCGGTCCGGATTTTCTATACTACCTTGGTGCCTGAGAGGGCGGTACAGCTGCTCAGGAGTCAGGTATATAGGTAGATGAGTTGAGCTCAGGCCTGCTACTGCGCATGAACCAGTGTGTAGTGCTGTCCCAGACGCCGCCAAATTCAAGTTCCTACTCGGAGATTCAGCTGTAAGTACTCTTCTCCGCAAAACTTGCCCAATAACGTCCTGTGATTCTTTTTAAATGGTCTAACCTAGGCCTCCATCCCTCCTTTCTTTCAGTTTATTATAAATCATTGCTGGCTGCACGAAATGGATATAGTGGTAAGCTCCCACTCCTGTTTAACCTTTTTTTGATCCTGTTGCAAGTACAAAATACTCACGCGTTCCCCATTTCCTGTTTAAAGGCGCCCTGAAGCAAAAGGTTCCCGTAATCTGCCCTTCGCGGTCAAAACGTTTGCGATTTGCCAGCGCGGTAAGCTGCAGCTTTCTCTTTAACCTGTCTTTCGAACTAAATCGCTTGCCAGACACTTATTTAGTGTATTTTCTCTCTAGACGAGTGCCGCCCCGAACGTTTTTCATCGAAAGGGTTCTCCTGAATAATGGCGAACAAATCCCACTTTTTAGCAAACTGATACATCCCCTTCTCTGGACGAATTTCGGTAAAGATTTACATTTATTCTGATTTTGGCCACTAATGTCTCTTAGGGTTTGCTATATTCTAAAGTCTTTTTTCCGTTTTTCAAGACGTTTACTACAAGTGAATACGTCCGGTGACAGCACACACAGCTTCCTCTACCTGCGTTTAATTAGGTGAGATATTGTCGAATAGACCGGTAGTGCACCAACCTTTCCATGAAATTCCTCTCTAATATCTTCACCATTTACCCCTGTACAGGTTTACCTCCGTTAAAATTGTGTCATCTGATCCTTACACTGAGAATATACCACCTTAATAGAGGAGGTAAGTAAAATAATGCACCCTTTTTCTAATTAAATCACGTGTCCACCACCCAACCTGCTGACTTCATTTTCACCCACGTTTTCAGATTCTGGTACACCCCACTCTAGAAAGCTGAGGTCCACCTCTCGCAATTTTTCTGCTTGGTGGTAAGTCTGTGGAGATGACGGTGGTAACTGAGTGACGTGACTGACGTTGGTCCTGTGATTAAGCAAACTATGCCTGTCTGAGTTTTTCTAAATCTTGTCTCTCTCCCCTCCCTCTTTTTGTTTACTCATACAGAGAACACCAAAGGCCCTGAAGAGAATCCCAACAAGTTCCTGGGATTCGAAACGCGTAGGCCCCAGCCATATTACTGTCTGCTATAGTGATAAGCGTTAATGCCATGATTATTGCTGCTTATCACTAACCCGTGTACATTACCCTTTCCTTAATGATTTTTAAGATATTTTTGACACTTGAATATAGGAATGTACGTTATATCTGACTAAAAACCAAATGAAAATATTGTTTAAATGTTATGCAGACGTTGGCCCTTTCTCGTTTTGTGTTTGGTATCATATTGTAAATAACGCATTCTTTGGTAATTCGTGTAGCTCTCTTATCCAGTGTATCCCCTTCTCCCCATGAATGGTTGCTTGTCGTATGGTTGTGATATGTTTGATACAATGAATGATTTCCCTTTTTTACTTCTTGTCTAATATGCCTTATATGTTTGTTTTTTGAATATGAACTAAAAGCACTCGTTGATGATAAAATCATAAATAAGAATAAATGCTATTGACTAGCATCCAGTCTTGAATGTTTTCTCAAGTACTGTGTTTGAATTCATATTACTTGTGTGTTATCAGTACTGGCAATTCTCTTTTGTTATTAAATATTTAGGATGGGCATAGTCGATTAGACAGAGACTGCTAGTCATTTGATTATTCTCTGTTTGGAATGTTTCTCTCCATTTTTATATCTTATTAACGGTTTTACTATAAACTGTTTTAATCTATGATATCTTATCTTTTTAAATTTATTTTATCCTGTCATGTATTGAATATCGCACAGGTTTTTATCTGAGTCAAAATTTGTAAATGGTATGCTTAGTATTCTTAACAATGAACGGTAAATTTAATTGAATTTTTAATTATTGTATGTCTTGCTTTTATGAGTGAAATCTCGAATAAAGCATACTTTGACTTTGTATCGGGTGTGTGGATTGGCGCCTTGGTTCCCGAGTTTACCCGCCTCAAAGCCTCAAAGTTCTTCCTTTATAATAGTAGTATATATATATATATATATATATATTCACTGAAAAAACCATAGGTTTCAGGCCCTATGTAGTTAGGAATTAACATATAAAAAAACCACTGAAATTGCTCCTATATAGTTAGTTGAACTAACTATATATTTCGCGCATTCGCAATCCACTGCTGATGATGTCACATATTACATCATTCATGACATGGTCAGTGACATCACTGATGACATCACTGATGACATCTCAAATGACATCACTGATGACATCTAATTTGACATCAATGATCACACCACTGATGATATACTTCATGTGATAATACAATGCTCCTCCTTACACTCTAATATAACCTCTGTTACACCTAGTGTTAAATACAGAGTATCATTTTTTAAACCATTGACACACGAATACCAGTTACTACATACGCACTCACTGATTCCTACGTCTACACACACATTCACTCATTCAGCCATACAATCACTCGTACATACAGTCACTCATTATTACAACACTATCATATGCACTCATACACCTATGCAGACACTCACACACTGCCACTCATCCATGGAGTTACTCACACACCTAGTCAGTCCTGTAAAGAATCAATCACACTTTGATTTCTTCATCTATACAGTTAAACACAGAACAGCTTACATTTTCACAGATATACTAACACATACTTACTCACTTATACAATCAAATCCTTCATCCATACTCTTATACATCCACTCATTCTTCAATATGTAAAACATATTTAAACTTTACAAAAACACACAGACACTGGATGATGTCATCAGTGATGTCATCAGTGATGTCATTTGAGATGTCATCAGTGATGTCATCAGTGATGTCACTGACCATGTCATGAATGATGTAATATGTGACATCATCAGCAGTGGATTGCGAATGCGCGAAATATATAGTTAGTTCAACTAACTATATAGGAGCAATTTCAGTGTTTTTTTATATGTTAATTCCTAACTATATAGGGCCTGAAACCTATGGTTTTTTCAGTGAATTTTCAAGGTTTTTTAAATGCTAATTCCTAACTATATAAGGCCTAAAACCTATGGTTTTTTCAGTGAATTTCAATGGTTTTTTATATGTTAATTCCTAACTATATAAGGCCTAAAACCTATGGTTTTTTCAGTGAATTTCAAAGATTTTTTAAATGCCAATTCCTACCTGAATAAGGCCTGAAACCTATGTTTTTTTCAGTGAATTTGCAAGGTTTTGAAAATGCAAATTCTATTAGCGGATAACGTTTAAATATGTTAATATCCTTGTGGGACCACCTGAGCAGCCCTAGGGATCCGATTTTTGGACCGGAGCAAGATGCTCTCTGATTGCGCCGTATTTCTTGCCTTCTGCCCCCCTGATTGTGCCGTATTTCTTGGCTTCTGCCCCCTGATTATGCCGTATTTCCTGCCTCATGCACCCTGATTGTGCCATGTTTCTTGCCTTCTGCACCCTAATTGTGCTGTATGTTCTTGCCTTCTGCCCACTGATTGTGCCATTTGTCGGGCCTTCTGTCCCCTGATTGTGCCGTTTTTTGTGCCCCTGCCCCCCTGATTGTATTATCTTTGCCAGTGTTGGTTCGCTGCTGGTATTGCCTTTGTCCGTGTTTTTTTTTGCTGCCGTTATTGTCTTTGCCTTTTTTTTCTGCCGTTATTGTCTTTGCCAGTGTTTGTTTGCTGCCGTTATTGTCTTTGCCAGTGCTTGTTCTCTGCTGGTATTATCTTTGCCAGAGCTGTGTGGGCTGTGGGAGCTGTGTGGGCTGTGAGAGCTGTGTGGGCTGTGAGAGCTGTTTAGGCTGTGAGAGCTGTGTGGGCTATGAGAGCTGTTTGGGCTGTGAGAGTGTGGGCTGTGTGGGCTGTGAAGGCTCTGAGAGCTGTGAGAGCTGTGTGGGCTGTGTGGGCTGTGAGGCCTGTGAGAGCTGTGTGGGCTGTGAGACCTGTGGGGCTGTGAGAACTGTGTTGGCTGTGAGAGCTGTGTGTGATGTGAGGGCTGTGAGGGCTGTGTGGGCTGTGTGGGCTGTGAGGGCTGTGTGGGCTGTGAGAGCTGTGTGGGCTGTGAGAGCTGTGTGGGCTGTGAGAGCTGTGTGGGCTGTGAGAGCTGTGTGGGCTGTGAGCTCTGCTTCTTTTGTGCCTCGGTCTACCTAGGCGGGCTGTGAGAGCTGTGTGGGATGTGAGAGCTGTGTGGGCTGTGAGGACTGTGTGGGCTGTGAGGTCTCTGTGGGCTGTGAAAGCTGTGAGAGCTGTTTGGGCTGTGAGAGTGTGAGCCATGTGGGCTGTGAGAGCTGTGTGGGCTGTGAGAGCTGTGTGGGCTGTGAGAACTGTATGGGCTGTGTTGGCTGTGAGAGCTGTGTGGGCTGTGAGGGCTGTGTGGGCTGTGAGGGCTGTGTGGGCTGTGAGAGCTGTGTTGGCTGTGAGAGCTGTGTGGGTTGTGAGAGCTGTGTGGGTTGTGAGAGCTGTGTGGGCTGTGAGAGCTGTGTGGGCTGTGAGAGCTGTGTAGGCTGTGAGAGCTGTGTGGGCTGTGAGCTCTGCTTCTTTTGTGCCTCGGTCTACCTAGCACAAGATGGATGCCAACACTTCCTGGTTTGTAGTGTTGACAGCCAATGAGCATGCAACTTTCTCTGGAAGGCATGCTGATTGGCTGCTACTGTCTATCAACACTCCAAAACAGAAACAGTTGGCAGCCATCTTGTGCCTCAGTAGACTAAGGCACAGGAAAGCAGGAAAACAAATGTGTAGAACTCAAAAAAGGGGCAGGGTTGAAGCACCCTGACCCTCTAGGCCTGCTCAGGGGGTCCCACAAGGACCCCCAAGGCCCCTAAATTTTTTTTTTTTTGAAAAATCGTGCGCTTATAGATATATAATTGATTTCAACTTGAATTTTCTCAGCAACTACTGGAGGGATTTACACCATTTAAGCAAAAGCGTGATCTGCGAATCAGACTCTACCATTTTGCCAAATTTCTTGTAATTCCGTTCAGCTGTTTGGGCTGTAGCCGTGTCTAAAGGTCCTATGGAAAATTGCATGGGGAAAACACGTTTTGGGACCCCCCTTTTTTCTCGGCCCCCGCTTCACGAATCCCCCCGAAACTTTCAGGGAAGGAGCGGAGCGTAACGCGCCATCTTCTTTGAGAAATTCACATAGGTTGATCAACCGGCGCCAAAGTTATTCCCGATAGAATGTTGCGGATTTCCTATGGAAACTAGGTCCTAACTATATATACCTACTGGCGACCGCCAGTAGGTAATATATAAGATGAGGGGAAAGAGAGGAGCCCTGCAGCACCCCACAATTCAATTGGACCTCTGCTGCATTAAATGGGGGAAGTCTGATCAATTGAGATCTGTTTCTAAGAAATGAAATGATCCAGTTGAAGGCTGAGTCCCGTAGGCCTGTGGCCCTGACCTGCCATAGGGTGGGAGGTAGGAGGGTATGGTTGACGGTGTCAAAGGCCGCCAACAGAACAAGTAGTACCAGGCCTTGAGTACTGCTATTGTCCACTTTCTTTTGTATATCATCTGCCTCCATGGAGTGTGCAGGCCGGAATCCCTCTTGACAGGGGTCAAGTAGGTTTGAGGCCTCAATGAATGAACAGAGATGGCGGGCTACATGTGCCTTAAGTAATTTTGCCAGATAGGGGAGGAGGGAAACTGGACAATAGTTTTTCATATCAAGGGGATTTACCCCTCCTTTCTTTTGTAGTGGTACTTGACTGCCCTATTGAATGATGTGGGTACTGAGCCTGTATTATAGAGTGATTGAGAAATGATAGTACTAGATCTGAGAAAAGGGTAAATACTACTTGTAGGACATTCTGAGGCAGGAGTTATTTGGTGATCCTGATTCGACTTTTCCAGTAAATTAACTAGGCCCTCTTGACTTATTTTAGGAAAGGAAGTGAGCATGAAATTATTTGTATTGTCAAATGATTGATTATAGTGAGTTGAGGAGGGGGATGTTTTCAGATAGCTTCGATCTAATTCACAAAAAAGGAGTTAAGAGAATCACACAAGCTTTGTGTGGGTATGGCCGGGAGAGTGACTCTGTCTGGGTTAGAGAAATCTTAAACAAACTTAAATATCTCTTTGGATTTATTGGGGGTGTTTAGGATTTTACCTGTGAAGAAGCTGACTTTAGCTTGCCTGATCAGGGATTGGTATGTTTTTAGTTGCTGTAAATACGTTATTCTGAGGTCAGTTGAGTACTTGGTCCGCAGAGCTCTTTCTTAATATTAGATACAATGCCCCCTCCCTTATTCCCTGTTATCCTATTGGTTTGTAAAATGTAATAATCATTCGGGGGGGGCGATAATATATCTGAGGAGGACTCATCCATGGGCCTAGTCTGTTAGTAAAAGTGTGTTCGGGGTCTCAGAGTCCAGGAGATAGACAATGTCATCATGGTGTTTAACTAAGGAGCGAGTATTCAAGTAAATCGCTTGACATTCGGTGTGGTTTAGCTTGTGAGTCGTGGTGGTGGAACTAATTGATCTGCTGGGCAGTTGGGTTTTGAGGTGGCTTCCAGAAGTGTGTGTAGCCTCCTGGGTGGGTACTAATGAGCCTAGCTCATTTCATAGCACAGCAAGTGAGGGAGGGATGTTTTGCATTTCTAGGTTATGGTCTAGTAGTTATATTTGAGAAGTGATAAAAGGGACATAGTGGCTAGCGGTGATGGGAGCAGACGGGCTTTCCTATGTCACGTCGCCTGCGCGGACATGCCATGCTTCTCCTTGAGTAGGCTTGGCTTTAGTCCCTTTCACGGCCTAACTACAACAGGCTCAGTGACTGGATTCCCCTCTAACCAATCAACCAGTGGCTACTCCTAAGTAGCTAAACTGCAATCTCACAGCACAATGTAGATCAGGTAGGCTCCGTTATTTTTAAGCAAACATCAATGTCATTCTAACGATTCCTAGCAGTGCAGTTTAAAAACAAGTTTCACAAACAGATTTCGAATGATCAGCGTTACCAATGCTGATGCCCCATGCTTCTCCTTAAGTAGGTGTGTGAGCCCACATTCAGAAAGACCATGAAGGTTCTTTTCAAGCTATCTGTATTTGCCTAGCCTACAACTAAGCTGGTTGCTAGACCTCAGCACTGTAAGTCATGGTCAAAGGGCACCCAAGTGTGCCAGTACATGGCCCAGATGCCCTTTAAGGCTTGTATTGGGCCCATGCTCACACCATGTTGAATCAATTCTAATGGATAGTGGAAGTGGGCAAGTGAAGATGTCCTACAATGATGATGAAATGTGCCTTCACCGCCCCTCTAGTTGATGAGTGGAGATAGTTGCTTAGTGCTCTGTATCTGCATCTCTGAACTGTTTCTGCATATTATGGACTTCAACACAGACAGTCAGCAGCAGCAAATCAGTCCAGCAGAGCTTCAGTAGTGACTAATGCTTAGTCTTAGCCATGGGAATATGGGTAGTATACAGCTCCATGTGCAGGCAGTATCACAGCAAGGTCCATGTAGGTCTTTGGCAATGAGCTTGGAAAGTGCTCCAGTTTGTATTCTTAGTCCTTCCTTGAAGTGAGAGCAGGATTCCTTGGTCTTGCTTCAATGAAGCAAAGCAGAGTTTGCTATGACAGAGCGTGAGCCGCAGGGCAGCCGGTGCAAATTCTGCCATTTTAAAAAGACAAAAAATCTTTATGGCCCTGTGGATGCCTGTGGGACCCCCTTAGCAGGCCTAGGGGGTCAGGGTCTTTGAACCCTGCCCCCTTTTCTTGTTTTTTAATGTTTACTTCACAAATGATTGAAGTGGAGTGGCCTTGTAGGCCCCGCCCAGCCCGGGGACCACCACCTCCCCGTGACTACATGATTTAAAGGTGGGGGTCGCGTGACCCCCCCGCAGCCTCGGGGACTGCCACCTCCCTGGGGTACTGTTTATTAAAATGCAGGCGTCCGTTGCGGACCCCCGGCCCTGGGACCACCACCTCCCAGGGGCTTTAATCAGTTGGGAGGGGACCGCCAATGTCCCGGGGTGCCCACCCCAGACATTGCCGTTTGCTATGGCAGGACGGGAGCACGTCTCTCGCCCTGTCATAGCAAACACTGCTAGGTAGCTCTGGAAGCAAGAAATGGGAATCTGCTATTGCTTCCAAGAAGCAAAGCCGAATTGCTTTTGGCCAAGGGGAGCTGCATGTTAGCAGCTCCCCTTGTCGAAAAGCAATGCCGGCTCCCGCAGGAGACTGGGAGCCAGCAGGGACTGTGGGGGCATTGGGGCTCCTCCTACTGTCCCCAACTTGAGGGCCCTACTCGGGGATGGGGTCTCCAGGGTCAGAAGTGGTCGAGGGGAGGGGAGTCACGCGCCCCTCTCCCGTTATATAAAAAAAAGAAAAAAAAATACAGAGGGCAGGTCCCGGAGGATGAGGTCCCCGGGGCCAAAAGAGGCCAAGGGAAGGGCGGCTATGCAGCCCCCTCCCTTGAAAAAAATATATATTTAAAAAAGAGGCCAGGCCCTGGGGAAAGGGTAGGCCCTGGGGAAGGGGGCCCCCCTCCCTAATAAAAAAATTAATTAAAAAAGAAGAGACCAGGCCCCAGGGGATGGGGTCCCCAGGGCCAATAGTGGCCCAAGGAAGGGGGCCATGCACCCCCTCCCTAAATGGAAAAATAAAAACAGCATTGGCCCCTGGGCATGGGGTCCCCGGGGCCAATAGTGGCCCAGGGAAGGGAGGCCACGCGGCCCCATTTCTTCTTTTTTCAAAATAAAAAATGCTCAGGCCCTGGGGGATAGGGTCTACAGGGCGCAAAAATACTAAAAGAAGGGGTCCACCCAGTCCCCCTTCTAAAAATATTTAAAAGAAAAGCTGGCATGACACCGGAAGCCTTACCACCTCCCTGAAACACTGCAAACACACCCCCTGGCATGTTCTAAGTTGGGTGATTAAGTACTCTTTATTCCTGAGAGTCCCTTCGGGGCAACTAGCCCAACCAGGTACCTCCAGTAAGTCCACACAGTAGGATTGCAGAGAGGTGGTCCGAGGCCACACCCTTTTTTAAACCACTCAGCAAACATGCCTCTTGGCACACTTCTGGTGGGTCGAAGAGGTCCTCTTGTGTCCTGAGGACCTCAGGACATGTGGACTTCATTCCCGATCAGCAGTGCGCCAAGAGGCACATTTGCAGAGTGGTATAAAAAGGAGGCGTTGCCTCAGACCACTCTTAGCAATCCTGCTGTGTGGGGCTTACTGGAGGTACCTGGAGGGCTAGTTGGCCCCCAGGAAACCTCAGGAGGCAAGGGGACTTCATCCCCAACCAAGACCGTGTCAGGAGGTGCTTTTGCAGAGTGGTGGACAAAGGGGACCAGGCCTGTGTCCACCTATCAGCAATCCTACTATCTGGGGCATACTGGAGGTATCAGGTAGGCTAGTTGGCCCCTAAGGTTCCCCAGCAGCGAAGGGGACTTTAATCCCCATCAAAGAGTGTGCTAGGGAGTGTGTTTGCAGAGTGGTGGGGAAACAGGGCGTGGCCTGTTATGACAACTCAGTAATCCGGCTGTGTGGAACATACTTGAGGTAATAGTTTGGGTAGCTGGTCCCCAAGGTTGTCCTTGCGGACCAACTACCTCTCCTATTACTTCACTAAGTCCCACACAGTGGGATTGCTAAAAAGGTCTTCAGAGGTCTTCTCCACCACTCTGCGAACGCGCCTCCTGGCATAGTAGTGGTTGGGGGGATGAAGTCCACTTTACTCCTGAGAGACTTTAGGGGCCAAGAAGACCTCCTGGAACCTCTTGTAAGTACAATGCAGTGGAATCCCTGAACGCTGGTCAGAGGCATCGACCCCTTTCTGCACCACACTGCAAACACGACTACCAGTTAAAGAAGCATTTGTGATTAAATAGGTCTCGCATTTGCGAGAGTTAGAGCTATAGGCATTGTAAATTTAAAAGCTTTTTTACTACTACTGTTTTTGTGTGTAGAGCAGATGTACGTTGTGTATAGTGGAATTATGTGGTATGTTGTGCAGTCAATTATGTGAGTAGAAAGTATGTGGTATTTAGTGTATTGGAATTATGTGGAGTGGGATTATGTGTTTTGGAGAATAATTATGTGGTATTATAGTCTGTGTTGTGGAGTGGTAACCTCAGGTTTAGTCTTCATCATTTCCCTAGAAGCGAAACTATAAACTCAGTGAGACACAGAAAAAGAAGGAACCTCTGAGAAGCACTTCTGGACCTAGTCGGATTTATGAACAGGTATATGACTCTTCGGCTGCACCAGTTTTCACATAATTTAACATTTTCCGGATTTGCCAAAAATTCCATCATCTGCTGCCTAATCTGCAGATTTGAACAAAAAAAGCCTAGTGTCTTGCTAAAATGGCTCACATATTCCCCAAAATGCAGCTTACAGTGTGTCAGAAGGCCCTTTGCAAAGCTGGAACGGTCAAATGTTACCTATTTCTAAATGTGGGTGTTAAATTGATACTAATGGCGCACAAACCTCTCTTCTTTCCTGGCCTCTTTTGCCTCTTTCTGCATTTCTCTTGCTTCTTTCTGCACCTCTCTTCTTCTTTCTGCACTTCACTTGCATCTTTCTGCACTTTTCTTGCCCCTTTCTGCACCTCACTTGCCTCTTTCTGTTCCTCACTTGCCTCTTTCTGCACCTTTCCTGCTTTTTCTACACTTCTCTTCCCCCTTTCTGCACCTCACTTGCCTCTTTCTGTACCTCTCTTGCCTCTTTCTCCACCCCACATACCTCTTTCTGTACCTCACTCTCTTCCTTCTGCATCTCTTGCCTCTTTCTGCACTTCTCTTGCCTCTTTCTGCATTTCTCGTGCCTCTTACTGCACTTCTCAAGCCTCTTTCTGTACCTCTCTTGCCACTTTCTGCACCTCAAGTGATTCTTTCTGCACTTCTCTTACCTCTTTCTATACATATCTTGCCTCCTTCTATACCTCTCTTGCCTCTTTCTGCACCTAACTTGCCACTTTCTGCTCTTCTCTTGCCTCTTTCTGCACTTCTCTTGCCTCTTTCTGCACTTTTCAAGCCTCTTTCTGTACCTCTCTTGCCACTTTCTGCACCTCAGATGATTCTTTCTGCACTTCTCTTGACTCTTTCTATACTTATCTTGCCTCTTTCTATACCTCTCTTGCCTCTTTCTGCACCTCACTTACCACTTTCTGCTCTTCTCTTGCCTCTTTCTGAATGCCACTTGCTTCTTTCTATACTTCTCTGGCCTCTTTCAGCACCCTTATTGTCTCTTTCTGTACCTCTGTTGCTTCTTTCTGCACTTCTCTTCCTTCTTTCGGCTCCCTATTGCCTCTTTAAATTTCCCTCTAGCCCTTTTCTGCAGTTCTCTTGCCTCTTTCTGCACCTCTTTTGCTTCTTTCTGCATTTTTCCTGCCTCTTTCTATACCCCTCTTGCCTCTTTCTGCACCTCGGTTGGTTCTTTCTAAACAGCTCTTGCTTCTTTCTGCACCTCTTTTACAAATTTCTGCATCCCTCTTGCCTCTTTCTGTACCCCTCTTCCGTCTTTCTGCACCTCTCTTGCCTCTATCTGCACACCTGTTCCATCTTTCTGCACCACTTTTACCTGTTCCTGCAACTCTCTTGCCTCTTTCTGCATTTCTCTTCCCTCCTTCTGCATCTCACTTGCCTCTTTCTGCACTTCTATTGCCTCTTTCTGCACCTCTATTGCCTCTTTCTGCACCCCTGTTGTCTCTTTCTGTACATTTCTTCCCTCTTTCTGCACATTTCATGCTTCTTTCTGCACAACTATTGCTTCTTTCTGCTCCTCTCTTGCTTCATTCTAAACCCTTCTTCCTTTTTTGCATCCCTCTTGCCTCTTTTTGCTGTTCCCTTGCCATTTTATGCACCTCTTGCCACTTTTTGTACCTCACTTGCCTCTTTCTGCACTTCTCTTGCTTCTTTCCACACCCCTGTTGCTTCTCTCAGCAATTCTCCAGCCTCTTTCTACGCTTCCCTTGCTTGTTTCAGCACCTCTGTTGTGTCTTTCTGCACCTCACTTGCTTCTTTCTGCACCCCTCTTGCCTCTTTTTGCACCCCTCTCTTCTCTTTCTGCACCTCTCTTGCCTGTTTCTGTACCTTTCTTACTTGTTTCTGCACCTCTCTTGCCTCTTTCTGTACCTCTGTTGCTTCTTTCTGTACCCCACCTGCCTCTTTCTGTAACTTTCTTGCCAATTTGTGCATCTCTCATACCTCTTTGTGCACCCCTCTTGCCCCTTTTTACACGTCTGTTGGTTCTTTCTGCACTTCTCTTCCTCCTTTCTGCTCCCCTCCTGCCTCTTTCTGTCCTCTCTTGCATCTTTGTGCACCTCTCTCACCTTTGTCTGCACCCCTCTTGCCCAGTTTTGCATCTCTCTTGTTTTTTTCTGTACTGCTCTTACTTATTTACGCACCACACTCCCCTCTTTCTGCACTTCTCTTGCATCTTTCTACACCTCTGTTGCTTCTTTCAGCAATTCTCTTGCCTCTTTCGGCACTTCCCTTGTTTCTTTCTATACCTCCCTTGTGTCTTTATGTACCTATGGTGCCTCTTTCTGCACCTCACTTGCTTCTTTCTGCATCCCTCTTGCCTCTTTCTATACCCCTATCCCCTCTCGCTGCACCCCTATTCCCTCTTTATGTACCCCTCCTGCCTCCTTCTTCACATTTCTTGCCTGTTTCTGTACCCCTCTTGCTTCTTTTTGCAACTCTGTTGGTTCTTTCTACACTGCTCTTGCTTCTTTTTGCACCTCTTTTGTAAACATCTGCATCCCTCATGCCTCTTTCTGTACCCCTCTTCCCTATTTCTCCAACTCTCTTGCTTCTTTCTGTACTTCTCTTGCTTCTGTTTGCACTGCTCTTGCTTCTTTCTGTGCCTCTCTTGCAAATGTATGCATCCCTCTTACCTCTTTCTGCACCCCTGGTCTTTCTGTACCTTCTTCCCTGTTTCTGCACCTTTCTTGCTTCTGTCAGCATATCTGTTGCTTCTGCCTGCACTTCTCTTGCCTCTTTCTATACCCCTCTGGCCTCTTTAAACACTTCCAATACTTCTTTCTGCACTACTCTTGCTTCTTTCTGCTCTCCTCTTCCCTCTTTCTGTACCGTTTGCCTCTTTGTGTACCTCTCCTGCCTCTTTCTGCACCTCTGTTGGTTCTTTCTGCACTGCTCCTGCTCCTTTTTGCACCTCTGTTGCAAATTTCTGCATCCTTCTTGCCTCTTTTAGTACCCCGTCAATCTTTCTGCACCTCTCTTACCTTTGTCTGCACACCTGATCCCTCTTTCTGTACCCCTTTTGCCCATTCCTGCAACTCTCTTGCTTCTTTCTGCAGTTCTCTTGTCTCCTTGTGTACCTCACTTGCCTCTTTCTGCACTTCTATAGCCTCTTTCTGCACCTCTCGTTTCTTTCTGCACCCTTCTTCCCAATTTTGTATCCCTGTTGCCTCCTTCTGATGTACCCTTGCCATTTTCTGCACCTCTCTTGCCTCTTTCTGTTCCTCACTTGTCTCTTTCGGCACTTCTCTTGCTCCTTTCCACACCTCTGTTGCTTCTTTCAGCAATTCTCTTGCCTCTTTCTACACTTCTCTTGCTTGTTTCTGCACCTCTGTTGCCTCTTTTTGCACCTCACTTTCTTCTTTTTGCACCTCACTTTCTTCTTTATGCACCCCTCTTACCTCTTTCTGTAACCATGTTCAGATTTTTTTCACCTTTCCTGCCTGTTTCTGCGCCTCTTTAGCTTGTTTCTGTACCTTTGTTCCTTCTTTCTGAACTTCGCTTCCTTCATTCTGCACCGTTCTAGCTTCTTTCTGTACCTCTCTTGCCAATTTGTGCATCTCTCCTACCTCTTTGTGCATCCCTCATGTATGTTTTCACACCTCTGTTAGTTCTTTCTGCACGGCTCTTGCTTATTTCTGCATCTCTTTTACAAATTTCTGCATCCCTCGTGCCTCTTTCTGCACCCTCTTCCCTGATTCTCCACCTGTCTTGCTTCTTTCTGCTCTGCTCTTGCTTCTTTCTGTACCTCTCTTGTAAATTTCTGTATCCCTTTTACCTCTTTCTGCACCCTTGTTCCATCTTTCTGTACCTTTCTTGCCTGTTTCTGAACCTCTCTTGCCTCTTTCAGCGCATCTGTTGCTTCTTTCTGCACCCCTCTAGCCTCTTTCTGTACCCCTTTTGCCTCTTTCCGCACCTCTGTCGGTTCTTTCTGCACTGCTCTTGCTTCTTTCTGCACCTCTGACTTAAAGGTAGTTTTAAGCCCCCTGTCCTTTTATGTACTAGGGCCATACTGGGGAGGTCATGCCATTCACAGGGGTACCCAACCCATAGTGTATCCTAGTGTATGTAGGTGTTTTCACTGTATTCTAAGTGTCTTTCGGCAAAGCACTAGCTCCTTGCCTGGTTAGTCAGAGCCAGTTACCACCAGTACCAGTTAGCAAAAAGTTGGGGGCACAGGATGACTTTGCAACAAGGCCTCTTTCAGCACCTCTGTTGGTTCTTTCTGCATATCTCTTTCTTCTTTCAAACCTTTCTTTGTCTTTCTGCACAGATTAGCATTGAAAACACCTTTGAAATTCACTGAAAAAACCAGAGGTGTCAGGGACATTATAGTTAGGAATTAGCATTTAGAAACATTTGAAATTCACTGAAAAAAACATAGGTCTAAGGGACGTTATAGTCAATCAACCAATCAATCAGTGACACTTATAAAGCGCGCTACATACCCGTGGGGTCTCAAGGCGCTGGGGGGGGGGGGGAGCCGCTACTGCTCGAACAGCCAGGTCTTCAGCTTCTTCCTGAAGGAGAGGTGGTCTTGGGTCAGGCGCAGGTCGGTCGGGAGGGAGTTCCAGGTCTTGGCGGCCAGGTGGGAGAAGGACCTTCCTCCTGTAGTCGCTCTTCGGATGCGGGGGACGGCGGCGAGGGCGTGGTTGGCTGATCGGAGGTGGCGTTTGGGAGCGTAGAAGTTGACTCGGCTGTTGAGGTAGCTCGGGCCTTGGTCGTGTAGGGCTTTGTGTGCGTGGGTGAGGAGGCGGAAGGTGATTCTTTTGTTGACGGGGAGCCAGTGAAGGTCTCGCAGATGTCCGGAGATGTGGCTGGTTCGTGGGATGTCGAGGATGAGTCTGGCTGAGGCGTTCTGGATCCGCTGGAGTCTCTTCTGGAGCTTGGCGGTGGTCCCGGCGTAGAGGGCGTTGCCGTAGTCCAGTCGGCTGGTGACGAGGGCCTGGGTGACGGTCTTCCTGGTCTCGGTGGGGATCCACCGGAAGATCTTCCGTAGCATGCGTAGGATGTTGAAGCATGCCGAGGAGACGTTGTTGACTTGCCTGGTCATGGAGAGGGAGGAGTCCAGGATGAAGCCCAGGTTGCGTGCATGGTCTGTCGGTTTGGGTGCGGTGCCCAGGGCGGGAGGCCACCAGGAGTCGTCCCAGGCGGAGGGAGAGGAGCCCAGGATGAGGACCTCCTTCTTGTCCGAGTTCAGTTTCAGGCGGCTGGTCGTCATCCACTCGGCTACCTCTTTCATCCCTTCGTGCAGGTTGGCTCTGGCGGCGGCGGGGTCGTTGGTCAGGGAGAGGATCAGCTGGGTGTCGTCGGCGTAGGAGATTATGCTGAGGTTGTGTTTGCGTACGATGGCCGCGAGGGGGCTCATGTAGACGTTGAAGAGGGTGGGGCTCAGAGATGATCCTTGGGGGACGCCGCAGATGACTTCGGTGGCCTCTGACTTGTACGGTGGTAGGCGGACTCTCTGTGTTCTCCCGTCGAGGAAGGAGGTGATCCACTCCAGCGCCTTGTCCTGGATTCCGACGTTGCTGAGGCGCCGTACTAGGGTGCGGTGGCAGACCGTGTCGAATGCCGCGGAGAGGTCTAGGAGGATGAGGGCCGCTGTTTCTCCATTGTCCATCAGGGCTCGGATGTCGTCGGTGGCGGCGATGAGGGCGGTCTCGGTGCTGTGGTTGGCTCGGAAGCCGGACTGTGAGGGGTCGAGGGATCCGTTCGTCTCGAGGAAAGCGGCCATCTGCTTGTTGACGGTCTTCTCGATGACTTTGGCTGGAAACGGGAGGAGCGAGATGGGGCGGTAATTCTTGAGGTCGGTGGGGTCCGCTGTTGGTTTCTTGAGTAGGGCGCTGAGTTCGGCGTGTTTCCAGCTCTCGGGGAAGATGGTGGTGTCGAGGGATGTGTTGATGATGTCTCGCAGGTGGGGTGCGATGACAGCGTCGGCTTTGTTGAAGACGTGGTGAGGGCAGGGGTCGGTCGGTGATCCGGAGTGGATGGAGTTCATCGTGCGGATGGTGTCTTCGGTGCTGATCGGGGTCCAGGCGCGGAGGGTGGTGGTGGGGGGTGGTTGTTCGGTCATGGTGTGCGTTGGTTGGTTGTTGAAGCTGTTGTGTATGTCCGCGATCTTGTTGTGGAAGTATGAAGCCAGGGAGTTGCAGAGGTCTTGCGATGGGGTGATGTCGTTGTTTCCTGCGCTGGGGTTGGAAAGCTCTTTGACGATGTTGAAGAGTTCCTTGCAGTTGTGTGCGTTGTTGTCCAACCGGTCCTTGAATGCTGTTTTCTTGGCGGCGCGGATCAGCCGGTGGTGTTTCCGGGTGGCAAGTTTGAAGGAGGTCCTGTTGTCCGGTGTCGGTTCCCTTCTCCAGACTTTCTCGAGGGCTCGGCAGTTCTTCTTGGAGCTCTTGAGTTCGTCGGTGAACCATGGGGCTTTCTTGCTGCCGGGTCTGCTGGGCGGGGTCCTCAGTGGGGCGAGTTCGTCCGCGCAGTTGCTGATCCACTTCGTGAGGTTGTCGGCGGCCTGGCTGGGGTTCGCTGAGCTGGCAGGAGGGTGCTGGCTCAGGGAGGTGGCGAGCTGGTCTGCTGTGATCTTGTTCCAGCTTCTGCGGGCGGTCTGTTGCTGGTGGTGGTGGGTCGTTGTTTTCTTGAAGGTGAAGTGGACGCAGCTGTGGTCCGTCCATTGAAGCTCTGTGGTGTGGCTGAAGTTGATGTCCTTGCTGGATGAGAAGACAGCGTCGAGTGTGTGTCCGGCGAGGTGGGTGGGGGTGGACACCAGTTGCTTGAGTCCCAGGTTGGTGAGGTTGTCGAGCAGGGTGCTGGTGTTGCGGTCGTTGTTGTTCTCCAGATGGAAGTTGAGGTCTCCCAGGAGGATGTAGTCAGCGGAGGGGAGGGCATGTGGGCTGACGAAGTCGGCGATGTCCTCGCTGAATTGTGTGCGTGGTCCAGGGGGTCGGTAGATCAGGGTGCCTCTGAGGGTGGTGTTCGGGTTGGTGTGGATCTGGAAATGCAGGTGTTCGGCGGTGGTCAGGGAGTTGTCGGTGCTGGTCGTGAGACGGATGGTGCTCCTGTGGATGATGGCGATGCCTCCTCCCATCTGGTTGGCGTTTCGGTCCCTCCGGACGATCTTGTAGCCCTCTGGGATGGCGATGGCGATGTCGGGAGCTGAAGAGGCGTTCATCCAGGTCTCCGTGAGGAAGGCAACGTCTGGAGCTGTGGTGTCGAGGAGGTTCCAGAGTTCGATGGCATGTCTGTGGATGGAGCGGGTGTTGAGCAGGATGCACTTGAAGTCAGATATTAGCATTGAAAAAACCTTAGAAATTAACTGAAAAAACCACAGGTTTCAGGGACGTTACAGTTAACTGGACATTTCACTTGTACAAAACTAGAAAATGTGGCCGTTTTAATTAGTTGAGCTAACTATAAATCACCCCCCCGCAATGCACTGCTGATAACATCACATATTACATCATTCATGACATGATCAGTGACATCTCAAACGACATCACTGTTGGCATCATCCACGTGATAATCTGATGCACCACCTCACACCCTAATATAACCTTTGACACACCCACTCTAAAATACAGACTAGCATTTACAAAAGCATAGACACACCAATACCAGTTACTACATACTCACTCACTGATTCTTAGGTCTACACACACGTCAATCAATCAATCAATCAGAATACTTGTAGAGTGCGCTACTCACCCACAAGGTTTTTAAGGCGCTGGGAGGGGTGGGGGTTGCTGCTACTTCTCGGAGAGCCAGGTCTTGAGGAGTCTTCTGAAGGTGAGTAGGTCTTGGGTTTGCCGCAGGAGGGTGGGCAGGGTGTTCCAAGTCTTGGTGGCGAGGAAGGAGAAGGATCTGCTGCCGGAGGTTGCTCGTTGGATGCGAGGAGCAGCGGCGAGGGCGAAGGCGAGGCTGGCAGAGCGTAGTTGGCAGGCGGGGGTGTAGAAGCTGAGTCTGCTGTTAAGGAAGACTGGCCCGGTGTTGTGTAATGCTTTGTGTGCGTGGATGAGTAGTCTGAAGGTGATCCTTTTGTCGAGGGCGAGTCAGTTTTAGTCTCTCAGGTGGGGGGTGGTGTGGCTGCTGCGAGGGATGTTGAGGATCAGACGGGCGGAGGCGTTTTGAATGCTTTGTAGTTGTCGTAGGAGTTTGGCTGAGATTCCTGCGTAGAGTACGTTGCTGTAGTCTAGTCTGCTACTGATGAGGGCCTGTGCCACTGTTCTTGTTTCGGTGGGGATCCACTTCTAAATCCTGTGGAGCATGCGAAGGGTGTTGTTGCAGGAGGAGGAGATGGCACTTACCTGCTTCGACATGGAGAGGGAGGAGTCAAGGATGATTCCTAGGTTGTGTGCGTGGTCAGTGGGTGTTGGTGCTGCTTCTAGTATGGTTAGCCACCAGGAGTCTTCCCCGGCTGATGAGGCTGGTCTGAGGATGAGGATCTCTGTCTTGTCTGAGTTCAGCTTCAGTCGGCTGCTCCTAATTCATTCGGTGACAGCCTTCATACCCTTGTGGAGGTTGGTTTTGGCGGTGTGCAGGTCATTGGTGAGGGAGAGGATGAGCTGGGTGTCGTTGGCGTAGGAGATGATGTTGAGGTCGTGCTCACGGACCGCTTTTGTGAGGGGGGCCATGTAGACGTTGAACAGTGTCAGGCTGAGGGAAGAGCCGTGGGGTATGCCACAGATGATGTTGGTGGCTTCAGAACAGAAAGGTGGGAGGCCGACGCTTTGGGTTCTGCCAGTGAGGAAGCACGTGGTCCAGTTAAGAGCCTTCTTTTAGATTCTGGCTTCTTGCAGGCGCATCTTTTGTGTGTGGTGGCAAACCGTGTCGAAGGTGGTAGACAGGTCCAGGAGGATGAGGGCTGATATTTTGCTTTTGTCTAGATGGCGCCAGATGTTGTCTGTGGTGGCGATGAGGGCTGTCTCGGTGCTGTGGTTTCTTCTGAATCCGGACTGGGATGGGTCTAAGATGTTGTTGTCCTCGAGATGGCAGGTCAGTTGTATGTTGACGATTTTCTTGATGACCTTCGCCAGAAACGGGAGCAGGGAGATGGGCCAGAAGTTCTTGTGGACCTTGGGGTCCGCCTTGGGCTTTTTGAGAAGGGCGTTGATCTCGGCGTGCTTCCAGCTTTCCAGGAATGTAGATGTCTTGAGGGAGATGTTGATGACTTTCTGTAGTTGGGCTGCGATGGCTGCATCTGCTTTGTTGAATACGTTGTGTGGGCAGGGGTCTGATGGTGATCCTGAGTGAATGGAGTTCATGACCTTGCGTGTCTCCTCGTCGGTAACGTTGGTCCAGGAGGTCAGGCCGTTGATGCGGGTAGTGTTTGTCGTGTGGGTGCGGCCTGTCATTATTGAGGCGCTCGGGGTGTTGAAGCAGTGTTGGATGTTCAAGATCGGTGGAAGAAAGTGCCCAGTGCTTCGCACAGTTCTTGTGAGGGTGGGATGTCGTTGGCGCTGGGGTTGGAGGGTTCTTTCACAATGCTGAAGAGCTCTTTGCTGTTGTGTGCGTTGTTGTCTAGGCGGGCTTTGAAGGAAGATCTCTTGGCGAGTCTGATGAGGTGGTGATGTCTGCGGGTGGCGTCCTTGTGGGCTGCGTGGCTGACTGGTGTTTATTCGTGGAGCCATTTCTTCCCCAGTTTTTGCCATGCTCGTTTGGAGCTCTTCAGTGAACCAGGTGGCTTTTTTGCTGGTGAGGCTGTTGGAGGGTTTCTTGAGCGGGCAAGGGTGTTGGTGCAGCTGTTAATCCACTGTCTGAGATTGTGGGCGGCGACGTGACCAAGGTTGGCGAGGTTGTCGATCAGGCAGGTGGAGTTGGGGTTGTTGTTGTTCTCGAGGTGGAAGTTCAGGTCCTCGAGGAGGATGTAGTCTGTGGAGGCGAGAGAGTGGGTGCTGGCAAGGTCGGCAATGGAGTCGCTGAACTGCGCCCAAGGTCCGGGGGTCTGTAGACGAGTGTCCCTCTGAGGGGGGTGTTGGGGTCGGTGTGGATCTGGAAGTGCAGGTGTTCGGGCGTGTTGAGCATGTCCTCTGAGTGGGTGGAGACCTTGATGGAGGACTTGTGGATGATGGCAATTCCTCTTCCGATGCCGTTGGCGCGGTCCCTGCGGGTGATTTTGTAGCCGTCTGGGACAGCTATGGCGATTTCGGGTGCCGAGGAGTCGTTCCACCAGGTCTTGGTCAGGAAGGCAATGTCTGGTGTGGAGGTGTCGATCAGGTCCCAAAGCTCGACGGTGTGTTTGCGTGCGAAGCGGGTGTTCAGGACTATGCAGCGGAGGTGTTTGGGTCTGGTCCTTGGAGGTTTGGTGTCTCTTCCGCAGGTGAAGTGGCATGTCCGGCAGGAGAAAGGTCCGTGGGTCCGTTTCGGGGTGGCTTGGAAGCAGGTGTGGTCTCTACCGGCGTTGAGTGCGTAGAGTGTGCTGGCATTGTATCGGAGTATGGCGTTGTGGCGTTTGCGGGATCCAGGGTTTCTGGCGCTGGGCGCGGTCCAGGCGCTGACGGGCATAGATGGGCACAGACGGGGATGCAGACGGGCTTGCCTTTGGCGCACCAACGGCACGGCTGCGCAACAGGCGTCATTTAAGGCGGGAGGGAGGGAGGAGCAGCTGTGAGGCGGGAGCGGGCGGTGAATGGACGGCGAGGGGGACGGGCCACAGGGGAGCAGCGGTGGGAAACGGGCAGGGGGATCTGAAGAGAAAAACGGGGGAGGGGGATAAGAGGCAAAAATACGAGGGAAGAGCTGAGACAGAAACAGTACAGTAAAACACAGAATCACAGATTACAAGGCACAAAAAACTAATACACTAGGGGCCAGATGTAGGTCGGTCGGTAACGGCCGAAAATCTGTATTTTCGGCCGTTAGCGACCGGTATTCAAGAGTTGGCATGTAGGGGCACAATTTTACAGAATCGATAAATTTACCGAATTGGTAAATTTACCAATTCTGTAAAATACCGAATCGGTATTTTTACCGATTCGGTAAATCTCAGATGTAGGTGGGACTCTTCTGAGTCCCAAAGGCCCTACAAAATCGGTATTTTACCACACAATCCTATCGTGTGGTAAAATACCGAATTCAGGTGTGCATGCACATGTGTGCATGCACACCTAGCCATGTGACAGACAGACATGCCCTTAGGGCATGTCTGTGTGACACATGGCGCACATGCCTATTTGTGGGGTGCCAGAGGGTGTCAAAGTGACACCCCCTTCACCCTTGCAAAATTCGGTATTTACCGATTCTGTAAATACAGAATCGGTATTTTCCATTGATTCCTATGGGCTTCAAAGCCCATAGGAATCAATGGGAAATACCGATTCTGTATTTACAGAATCTGTAAATACCGAATGTTACAGATTCGGTATTTCCACATCTGGAAATACCTACATATCCACCCCTTAGATTTACCGATTTTTAATTACCGAATCGGTAAAATTCGGTAATTAAAAATCGGTAAATCTATTCTACCTACATCTAGCCCTAAATCACTGGGGCAACAGCAGGATCAAACTCACGGTGGAGCAGCAGCACAGGGGGGAGAGGCACAGGCACACAGGTGGAGCTGTGCGGCAGGTGGGGAGCGACCTGGCCATCCACTCATTCACCCACCCATTCACCCATACAGTCACTCATACATGCAGTCACTCATCAATACAGTACTATCATTTGCACTCATACACCTATACAGACACTCACACACTGCCACTCTATTCCATAGAGTTACTCACACACCTAGCCAGTCATACAAAGAATCAATCACACTCCCATTTCCTCACCTATACAGTTATAAATGTAAATGTAAATTGATACTTGTATAGCACACTACTCACCTGCAAGGGTCTCAAGGCGCTTGCACCAATACCGCTGTGGAACCCATCCTGGCTTTCCCTGTGAGGCGTCCACACTTGGGCACCCCCAAGGTGGAGGCCAGGCATCCTTAGCATTGTGGGGGCCGTTGTGGAGATTAAGCAAGCTATTGCCCAGAGTTGCAGAGTGGGACTCCATGATTGGAATAGGCACTGAGGCGAGAATTATCAGGTCCGTGGAATTTTGAGCCCAAGACTCGCCAAGGCAGGGAATTGAACCCTGGTCCCGGGATAGACCTCTGCATCAGGGTCTGCCGCTCCAATCATTGAGCCACACTTCTCCAAGAATTGACAATGGCTTGTCCTCACTCATTAACGCTAATGTGAGTAAGCCGATGGAGATAATCCGGATTATTGGAAGCGAATGGAGACCCTAATCTCCACTCTCCTCGCACCTCTCCGGAATAAATTGGGAATAATAGAAGAAAAACTTGTATTGCTCTTAAAAAATGTTGAAGCGAGGCCAATTACTGATGTAGCGAGGATTGTAGGGGAAGGCCCGGAACACGGGGTAACTGTATTGACTGAGAGTAGTGGTTCCATTGGGGATCAAAATCAGGTGATGGTCCACGGGGCAGCAAATAACCCTAATGAACCAACGCGCATAGCAAGCTCACAACCCCAGCATGCAAGTTTAAATCCCGGGGGGACTTTCCCCCATCCAAGCGCAGCACTTCAAGGCATAGGGGGGCAGGAAACCTTTCCTTGTTTGGGAGGCCAGAATTTTCACATCTCGAAGGAGCCACCAAGAGCTTTAACCGTTGCTTCGGCAGGTTCTAGCAAGGTACCGAGAAAACAAAAAAAAACAAAAAAGAAATGACAGAGAGACAGATCAAATGGTAAGCTGAGCCTTCAAGGCTCGTTTATCTGTTTTTTTTCCTTCTTTCTTTTTTTATTTGAGGTAACCTATCAGTACTTGAAATTGTGCATGGATTAGCCCCTTAAACTATAAGAGGTCCATCTCTGATCGTCTCCAACACAGGAGACCTTGTACTCAGACCCAATAATAAAATTGACACATATAGTTTTCTGCATTAATGGCTTCCTACCTCTAGTTAGTGGTCCATAACCCCATAGAAAATTTATAATTGACCACTCATTTTCATTCATTCGAATTCATATTGTTTATTTACTTTTTGAACGGGCATTTTTTTTATTTTGATTTCACTTCAGATTTCATTACATTTGAAGGACTGAATTAGATGAACACAGAAGGTAACCTATCTTTATCAAGACGGTACTTGCATATTTTACCTCTGAACATCCTTACTGGCATTCTAAATTATACCCTAAATCCTTCCCTCTAGGAATTGCATGAGATATTAAAGATATTACAGATATTACATAATAGAAATAACTAAATTAAAACCGGGCTCCAGGAAGGTATTTAAATATTTATTGCATCCCTCTGGAATGCCAATTCACAGTAAACAATGTTTTTATAAACATGGGCACACCCTTTAATTTGATAGGGAACAATAGATATTACACCTACACAATGGACCACTTTAATGTACATTAAGTTACAGTTAAAGGGCAAATATGCTGTGTTTATCACTGGATTGTAGTGTTTCCACACCAAGTGGGGCACTTAATGAGATTAACAATGTTACAATAAATAGATTATTTATGATAATCAATTTTTAATATTCCAATACTCCAGTCTTGAAAAAGCCCCAGGCTTGCTAACCACATAGGGAGCAAAGCAGGTGTTGGTTGTTTTTTTTAATCAATGGAAGACTACAAGACTGCATCAAAATCATCTATATTTGAAATACTGTGAGGCTGCAATAGAATCGTTGTATAATCTGAACATTAATACCATCAGACATGGTTCTGTATATTATTGCATTACAAGATGAAATTCTATATATTATTGTACTGTACAATACTTCAAACAAATGCCTCAAACTTTATATGATGCAACTTCTGATCAACTAAGGAAAATAAAAAGTAAATAGAATAAATGGCACAGTATGTCAATTTCATGTGTTCAATATCCAAAACTGTGCTACTTAAAACTGTGCTTACTCAGTATTTCATTGCTGCATATGAACTCTTGGGAAATACATATTCAACATTTTCTTAAATAACTTTGGTATCTAAAGAGGTGGAGCTGGTCTAACCCTCAAGAGGGTAAAAAGTTCCCTGAAAGATACGATTGACATTAATCAAAAGCAGGGTATCAAAAGGCAGGTCGAGGAATGCTGGGCGAAAAACTTGCTTTAGGCCGTTAAATCAAATGTGTTAAGGAACTTAGCAGCCCCCTAACCGATCAATAAGTTTGTCAGCGTGGGTATGGGGTGTGCATCAGTCTTAGTGAATGTATGAGCACCCGGTAATCCATTCAGAGCCTGAGTTCAGGGGTGAGACCTGGAGGGGCAGTTTTGTGGACCAGCACCACAGGGCTGGACTAAGGGCTGCTAGAGGGCTCAACTACCTTTAGTTCCAGAATTTTGGAGCCTTTCACTTTGATGCTGGCTCTCACCTTCTCAGATAGCATGTAGACCTTATACTTCACAGGCATACTGTCCGCATTGCAATATCATGAGTACACAATCTTGTGAGCCCTGGCGATGGGGAAAAGAGAGGGGCAAACTGCCCCAGCAATTTGTGACAGGCCCTCTGTTACTCTAGAGTTAGGTGAGGGGAGAGGTTGACATACTCCACTGATCCGTCCTGCTCCTTGGAAGAAACGAGATTGGGGAGAGGTTCACCCTCTGCTTCTACTCCACCATCTGTGATCAGGATTATCGTAGCCTCGGAGCACTTGAAGTGGGGCTTGAGGCGTTTGACATGCAAGACCCACAAAGGGTTTTTAGAGGTCTTGAGGTACTCCAAGTAGGTGACATCCCCCTAGCACTTGTTCACCTAATAGAGCCCAGACCATTGGTCTTGAGAGGGCCGTAGGATTAACAGGCTCCATCACACACACTTTTTAGCCAGGTTGAAACTCAACCAGAGAGGCCTTGTTGCCATACCATTGTTCCTTAACCTCCTGACTGGTTCCACATTTGTATTCGCCTTCTTCCTGAAGCGCTTCATCTGGGTGCAGAGGGTCAGCATGCAGCTGACCACATGCTGAGGCACTTTCTTGGGAGCTTGCTCCCATCCCTTCTTCACCAGGTTTATTGGCCCTCTGACAAGGTCCCCATACAGAAGTTCAAAGGGGCTAAATCCAACTCCCTTCTGCTTTATCTCCCTGTTTGCAAGCAACCGGCATGGCAAGAGCATTTCCCACTTCCATCTCAAAGGCTCTGACAAGTCAATGACATGCCTTTAAGGGTCTTGATGAACCTCACAACAAGCCCATTAGTTTGGGGTTAATTGATAGGGTGTGGAGAACTTTTAAGTTACTCCACACTCGTCCCACATGGATTTCATGTACGTTGACTAGAAGCTGGTACCATGTTGGATACTGCTTCCTTGGGAAACCCTACACAGGTAAATATCCCCATCAGTGCCTTGGCCATTGTGGGTGCAGTCACTATCCTCAGGGCTATAGCCTTCAGGTACCAGGTGGCATGGTCCATCAAAGCCAAGATGAACCTATTGCCCCGGGCTGTCTTGGGGTCCAGAGGCCCAACATTGCTGGTGCCACCCTCTCAAAGGTAATCTCAACGACTGGAAGGAGAACCAGGGAGCCTTGCACTTCCCTCCTGATTTCCCACTGGCCTGGCAGATGGGACATGACCTGCAGAACACATCTGAGGTGACCTTCATCCTGGTCCAATAAAAGTAAGTTACACGCCTGCAAAATGTGTTGTGCTCTCAATGATATGCTAGGGGTACATCAGGAACCAGCTCCAGGAGGAAGGCCCTGTAGCACTGGGGGACCAGCAACACATGAGTTGCACCAGGCAAAGGAATCTTAGGCTGCCGTACAGGAGACCATTCTCCCACTAAATCAGGTGATCACCAGAGGTGTCACTAGCTGCCAGGTCCTCAGCCTGCCACTGTAGGCCCTCCAGAGTAGGGCACTCCTTCTGTGCTCTGCATAACTCCTCCTTAGTGGGACCGCCTTACTTCTATCAATTGCTCCAACCAGATAGGTTTCCCAGGGCAGCAAAGTCATCCCCTATAGGTTTTAAGGCTTCACCCTCAGGCTAATTGAACAAAGTCAGCCTCCAAAACCCTGGGAATTTCAGGAGAGGATTTCCCTCGCCCCTTACCCTTCCTCTCTTTGGCAGGTTCGTTGGGCCATTCTTCCAGGCCCTCCCTTTTTGCCATGGACCATGTTTTGTATTGTAATTGGGTTTGCATTTATATAGAACTTACCACCCCTGACGAGGCATTAAAACGCTTTTTCGGTGTGTAGCATGCTACTCCAGAACCCAAGAAGGATTAGTGTTGAATTAGTATAATGAAATGTGAAAGTAATTTGAGTGGTGGATAGGTTAGTCAGGTATTTGGATTCAGAAGGATAGCGGAGGTATAGAAGAAGGAAAAAGGTTTGCATTTATATAGCGCTTGTTATCCCTGATGGGGTGTTAAAGTGCTTTTTTGGGCAAGTAGCACGCTCGTCCAGAACCCATAAAGGATTAGCGGTGAATTAGTATAGTGAACTATGAAAGTAATTTGAATGGCGGATATAAGTTAGTTATTTGGATATAGAAGGAAAGTGGAGGGATAGAAGAGGAGAAAAGGGTTTGCATTTATATGGCGCTTGTTACCCCTGCTGGTGTGTTGAAGTGCTTTTTTGGTGAGTAGCACGCTACTTCGGAACCCATTAAAGGATTAGTGTTGAATTAGTATAGTGAAACATGAAAGTAACTTGAGTGGTTGATGATATGCTAGTTTGTTATTTGGATTGTGAAGGGTAGCAGAGGGATAGAAGAGGGACAGAGGCATGCATACATATATATATGCCTCTGCCTACACGGACGCCGGGAGCAAGGGTCTGATATGGTATACGGGGACGCGAGGAGACACCACAAGAACCATCACTGCAGGAATTTGGCATTGCAAACATTATGGTGAGCCCTGCTCTCTGCTGTTCCACTGTGAGGACCCCAAGGACCTCGGGAACTTCTGGCCCATCTCCCTGCTCCCGTTCCCAGCAAAAGTGACGGAGAAGATTGTCAACAAACAGCTAACCTGCTACCTCAACGACAACATCATTCTGGACCCCTCCCAATACGGTTTTCGCAGCAACCATAGCACCGAGACGGCCCTCATCGCCGCCTCCGACGACATCAGGATGCTGATGGAGAAAGGAGAAAGAGCCGCCCTCATCCTCCTGGACCTATCAGCAGCTTTTGACACAGTCTGCCACCGCACCCTATCAGCACGCCTCCATGACGCCGGAATTCAAGAGAAGGCCCTGGCCTGGACCACATCCTTCCTCTCCGGCAGAACCCAGAGCATCCGCCTCCCACTCCTCCGCTCAAAATCCACTGAGATCTTCTGCGGTGTCCCACAGGGATCCTCCCTCAGCCTGACGCTGTTCAATATCTACATGGCACCGCTCGCCCACATCGCACCACAACATAACCTCAACATCATCTCCTATGCCGACGACACCCAGCTGATCATATCCCTCACCGAAGACCCCCACACCACCAAAGCCAACCTCCACAGAGGAATGAAGGCCATAGCCGACTAGATCAAGGACAGCAGGCTAAAGGTGAATTCAGACAAGACGGAGGTCCTCATTATCGGACCCACCCCATCAGCCTGGGATGACTCTTGGTGGCCCACATCGCTAGGCCCAGCCCACAGACCACGCACACAACCTGGGGGTCATCCTCAACTTCACCCACTCCATGACCGGGCAAGTCAATGCCATCTCCGCGTCCTGCTTCAACACCCTCCGCATGCTCCGCAGGATCTTCAAATGGATCCCTCCAGACACGAGAAAAACCGTCACCCAGGCCCTCGTCACCAGCAGACTCGACTACGGGACCCCCTCTACTCAGGAACAACAACCAAGCTCCTGAGACGACTTCAACGTATCCAGAACGCCTCGGCACGACTGATCCTCGATGTTCCCCGACGCAGCCATATCACACTCCACCTGAGGCCTGCACTGGCTCCTCGTCAACAAGAGGATCACCTTCAAGCTCCTCATCCACGCACACAAAACCCTACACAACACTGGACCCACAGACCTCAACAACCGTCTCAGCTTCCACACCCCCACCCGAAACCTCCGCTCAGCCAACCTCGCCCTCGCCATCCAGAAAGCCACCGCCGGTGGGAGATCCTTCTCCTACCTCACCGCCAAGACCTGGAACGCTCTCCCCACCAGCCTACGACAGGCCCAGGACCTGCTGACCTTCAGAAGACTCCTCAATACCTGGCTCTTCGATCAGTTGCGGACCCCCCCCACCACACCACCCCCAGCACCTTGAGGCCCTCACGGGTATGTAGCGTGCTTTATAAATGCAGTGATTGATTTATTGATTGATTGAGCGCAATATTTTCCCTCAGCTGCACCTACCTGGATATTACATTCTGGGGCCAGTAGTTCAGATGAACTGCGGTTGGGTAAACTAACATCAGAAGGGGGCAGAGCGGTCCCTACCAATTAAGAAGAGGCAGGACATACTTAAATTGGTGTTTTAAATGCCTCCTGATTATCAAAGGCATCTAAGGAAGGCCGACTAAGGGCTGAAATGCATTATGCCGCTAACTTGAATAAATGCGTCTCCAAGCTGCTCCCCGTGTGGCCTCCGCTCTTTTCTTGGGAAGAGTTGTGTGGATATTGTTCACGCTTGGCCAGTAGCGTGATACAGAGCCCCCGCATCACAAGTAGACGACAGACTCAGCTGACTGCTGCTGCTTCTTCGGCGGGTTGTTTCTTTTCCGATGGATCGGATGTTTCGTGGCCCGCCTCTGCAATCCTGGATGTCAGTGGGCTGCGAAACGTAAGGCAGGCTCTATTCACACCCCTGCCGCTGCCTACACAGACGCCTTGAGCGAGGGGCTGATGTGGTATACTGGGACGCGAAGAGATGCCACAAGAACCATCACTGCAGGAATTTGGCATTGCGAACATTATGGTGAGTCCTGCACTCCGCTGTTCCACTGTGAGGGCAATTTTCCCTCAGCAGCACCTACCTGGATATTACATTCTGGCACCAGTAGTTCAGATGAACTCCGGTTGGGTGAGCAAACCTCAGAAGGGGGCTGATTATCAAAGGCATCTGAGGAAGACCGACTAAAGGCCGAAATGCATTATGCCACCTACTTGAATAAATGTGTCTCCAAGCTGCTCCCCGTGTGGCCTCTGCTCTTTTCTTGGCAAGAGTTGTGTGGGGTGTTAAAACTCTTTTTCAGCGAGTAGCACGCTACTCCAGAACTCATAAAGGATTAGTGTTGAATTAGTATAGTGCTATATGAAGGTAATTTGAGTAGTGGATATTAGTCAGTTATGTGGATTGAGAAGTGTAGCGGGGGATCGAAGAGGGAAAAGGGTTGCATTTATATAGTGCTTGCTACCCCTAATGAGGTTTTGAAGCATTTTTTTTTGGGTGAGTAGCACGCTACTCTGAACCCATAGAGGATTAGTGGTGAATTAGTATAGTGACATATGAAAATTGATAAGTGGACATGTTAGTCTGTTATTTTGATTGAAAAGGATAGAAGAGTGATGGATTTAGATTTTTGGGGGGGACGTCATAGCAGTAGTGGGAGGCTTGGGATGAGTGAAAAGGGATGTGGAGGAGAAGAGTCAGAGGGAAGAGTTTAGATAGACTTGTTTTGGGAGATCATTAGAGCAAAAGAGGTGTCAGATGGTGCAAGGAGGGGTAGAGTAGGGGGGAGTCTAGAAAGGGCTACTTTGGGGGTCATAGTAGTGGTAAAGGGTTTGAGATGAATGAGAGAAGGGATGTAGAGGATATATTGATAGAGGTATAGGGTGAGAAATAGGGTAGTGCATTGGAAAGAGTAGTATAAAGTGGTTTGAGATGAGTCACAGAGTTGAGGTAGAAGACCTATTCAGAGAGGTATAGGGTGAGAAATCGAGTAGTGCATTGGATACGCTGAATTAGAAGAAAGTAATAAATATATAGATCCATAAGTACATGGAAATGTTTATAGATTCATAAAGGAAGGAAGTAAGTAGATGTAGATTAAAGATATTGATAGAGGTATACAGTGAGAAATAGGGTAGTGCATTGAATATTTTTTTTTATTTTTAGGGGGGAGGAAAGTAATAAATACATAGATCCAAGTACATGGAAGGTATATAGATGCATAAAGGAAGTAAGTATAAGTAGATTATAGATGCATTCGATAAACTCTGGTTTTCAAGTGTTGTACTTTAAAATGTGTTTATTCATTTTTTTAACATAATTATTCATCTTGTTTATACAAAGCAATACACATATATAGGTACCTATTTATTGTACAAATAAATGCTTATATACAGAGGGATATGCTGTATAGTTTTGTTTGCGTATGGTACTTAGGTGGGGAAGAGCCATTTCTTGAGTAGTTTTCTGAAGATAAGATGGTTGTTGATGGATCTTATGTTGGGGTAAAGAGATCTGCTTGAACAGAGAAGGATGTGCCACCCATGGTTATTTTCTTGTATCCTGGGATATTGAGGCGAGGTGCCACTATAGAGCGGAGGTTCCTATGATAAATGTGTTTGGTGATTTTATTCCTGAAGAAGAGCGGTCCCATTCCGTGTATTGCTTTGTGGATGAGGTGGTAATGCACACCCACTCAGGCAAACCCAATGTCTCTAGTTAGGACTGGAGCTCTTTCTTTCTATATTGTGTGCTCCAGGGCATTACTGAGCAGACAATCCATAGGCATGGATGGGCAGCTACCCTCATGGAACCTGAGACTACCCTTTTCCCCATTCCAAAGGAACCAGGTCCACTTAATAGTGACTTTCATGGCTGTCAGCTACTATAATGAAACCAGCGCCATCCCTCGTGAGGGGAGCATCTCCAAGTTGAAAACATAAATTATGACATTCAGTCAGGTACAGGAAAAATTGCTGTGATTGTTTAACACAACTAGTCAACTGCATGCTAGAAAACGGTTGTTAAATCAGTGGCTAAATGAAATAGCATGCCATAGGTGAAAATCATCATCAGATTGTGAAGGTACACATGCTTAAACTATTCGATTTTTCCTGTACCTGATTGAATGTCATAATTTATGTTTTCAGAAAAAGTCCCCTAATGAAGGGTAAGCCCAAAATGCATTGGACAGAAATGACAACAGAATTACAGACGTGATGCGTACTATGAAAACAATAGTATGAAGATTAAATGAATTAAAAAGAACTCCTGAAAAACTTATAAATAAGCTTCAAGAATTTTGTGGGAAATGTTACTTTTGGAGTGCAACTTGGAGATGCCCCCCTCACGAGGGATAACGCTTGTTTCATTGATTCATTTACCCTCGTACTCAGGAGGGTGACCAACTAGCACCCACAAACCTTTGAATTTTGAATTATCCAGTATAAACAGGAGTGCAATTGTTCTCCTTTCAATTGGCTTTCACCACTGTCAGCTACTATAGCCTGGTGAACCACATTAGGGATGACCTACCCTGAGGAAGCCAGATTACACCTGAATTTTGTCATACTGGCTCCTGTATCACTCAGAGCCTCCACCCTCTGCCCATTGATGGAGACCCACTGCCTATACTTTTTTGTATTGGTAGGCATTGAGCCTTTGGCACCATCTCTCCATCACCCAGACACATAAGGGTAGCCTCTGCACTAACCCCTATACTAACTGGGGCAAATTCTTCCCCAAGTGCAACAATAGCCAGCCCCAGGGGTTGCCCAACATTCTACAGTCAAGTAGAATAAGAGTTAATTTGGAAAAAGCAAAAAGGCCATTCAAGGAGATTTTAAAATAACTCAAAATAGTACCAAAGTATTCAGCTAGGATATTACTGTAACACAAATTTATTGTATGGCATTCCACAAACATAAGTCCAAATCCTAACCCCCACAAACATTGGAAATTGGGTTACTGGTTGAGGGGGATGAAACTCTACTCAGTCAGCAACTACAATTCCTCTCAGGGTGAAGTCACAATAAATCCTAAATTAACCTTTGCTTAACTCTCTGTAGCTTGGAACAAAATGAGTTAGGATTAACTTAAAGACAGTAATAAAGTGCAAACACTACACAAGAAAACTTCCACACCATTTAGAAAAAAGGAGTAAAATGTAATACATTATTGGACACCAAAACAACAAAAATCTATTCAGTAGAACCAGAGACATGCAATTTTGAGCATTTCAGGTAATTAAACACCTAAAAGCATAAAGTGCCCCTTGTGGTATTCTGTTCAGCTTGGTGAGAGTCATTAATTCAGGCAGACCGTGGGCCAGATACAGGGACCAGGTTAGTCCCATGAAATAATTTGCCTTCTCAAAGTGCAGTGCGAACAGTCCAGTTTGCAGTGGAGGAGGTCTCTGTAGCAGGGAGAGTGTTGATGATGTTTGTGGGTGTAGCGCAAACAGCAGGCCTGGCATCACCAATGGTCATCGCTGTAGCATGAAGATTTGGTTGGAAGTCGTGGACCGTCACTACTGGAGCTTCACATTGGTGGCACCAATTACTGTCATTTTTGTAGCTTGAAGTTCAGATCTCGTGTTGGCAGTCCCGGTAGTACGAAGAATACGGTTCAAAAAAGCTTCGCATTGCTGGTTATCATGGGGTGACCGAGCCTCAGTGTGAACATGCCCATTCATGGTCGAGAAGAGACCAAAACTTCAGGATTTCTCTTTATTTGCACAGGGGTGCACTCTGATGCATGCCAAGATTCCAGAACCTGGGAAGGCCCATCTTGTGGATCAGATCAGAGACTCTCTCTAGCAGATGCCAGCAGAGTACAGACAGGTCCTGTTGCAGTTCCAGACAGGTCCAGGTGCAGAATGTCGGCTGTTGCAGGGAAGCCTCTGGAGCTTGTTGAGTCCCTTTAGCTCAAAACCGGAGGTCATCCAACTTTCAGGTAACTAAGGCGCCTAAAAGTACAAAGTGACACTTGTGGTTATCTGGTGCTGTGGGACCACATGAAAGTCACAAGGTCAGGCCAACCATTATGGAGCGTGGTACGGATGCACAAACCAGTTTAGCTCCCCTGAAAGAGTTATCTTCAATGACTTCCATTTGCAGTGAAAGTGCCCGCAAGAAGCAGGCAGAGCATCGCCGATGGTTGGTGATGTAGCACAAAGAGCAGACTGGGCATCACGGACGGTCGTTGCTGTAGCACGAAGATCCTGTTGAGCATCACAGATGGTCATTGCAGGAGCTTTGCATTGGTGGTCACCGTGAGCTGTTGATGCTGTAGCGCGGAGAACAGATCTAGCGATGTCAGGCGTCATTGGAGGTCGCTATTACACTCTGAAAATTTGCATTAGAGGGCAGCGTGTGCAGCAAGATCTTGGCATAAATGGACCCATATACATTTTGTGTAGAGGCCAGAAATTCTGATTTCTCCTTTTCTTGAGAAGAGAGCTCAACTGATGCCATAAAAAGGGGCAAGCTCCCGAGCAGCACCTTTTTGGGATGAGAAACTCACTCCAGCAGAGGCCATCAGGTCTCAGTTAGGTCCAGTTGTAGTTGATAATTGGAGGTCATTCTACTAGTCCTTTGAGTGACTTCAGCCTGGGATGAAGGGTACAGATCCTGTCTTCCTTTTCAGCAAGTAGAGCAGCAAAGTAGCCGGACAGCAGAGTGGCAGTCCTTCTGGCAGCAAAGCAGCACATCAGTCCTACTTCTATAGCATACACGGGTCCAGGAGTGTACCGAAGAGTTGGGTCTGAGGTTCCAATATTTATATGTGGTGCCCACTTTGAAGTATGAAAGGTTTCCAAAGGATTCCCTTTAAAGTCATTGAAGTTTCCTGCTGCACCTGCCCTGACTCCGAGCTGGCTGCACGAACAATGCAGTGATGAGATGTCCTTTCTGTGAAGACAGAGCACAGTCTATTTAGTTGCAAAGGGGTTGTGCCAAGCTGCGCCCAACCATCCTGCCAGATGATTTCCCATCCATACATTTCTAAACCCTCTATTGTATGACTGTCTGGGAGGAATAAACAAAGTCTAGCTCCCAAATGCATGCAGCCATGTGACTCACAAACAGGATGCAGGAACCAAATAGGGCACGAAAATGCCAACGTTCTAAAAGTTACATTTTTAGAATTTGAGCTTAAAATCAAACTTTACTATTAAAGAGGATTGTTAGAAGTTGGCTTGGTATATGCTGTCCACTAATTAAAGTGGCCACCTTGCACCAGTCTGAATACCCTTATGGTGATTTAAGAGGTCAAAGATGACCTTAGAAAGCTAAAGAAAGAAAAGGTTGTCTTGAAGAAATGTTAAGCAGCTTGTTTTACCAGAATGCGACCATATAGTATTGACTAAATGAACGGAGAACCACACAGTAGTTATTACAATATG
The DNA here is from genome assembly GCF_964263255.1 of Lissotriton vulgaris. NCBI lineage: Eukaryota > Metazoa > Chordata > Amphibia > Caudata > Salamandridae > Lissotriton > Lissotriton vulgaris. The sequence goes on along the minus strand of NC_141690.1, from coordinate 147,116,469 downwards.
TATTTATTAATAAAGCACTCTCAATTACGACACAGTAGCTTCTACACAAAGATAATCACAAAGCACACAATACTTTAGCACAGAAACTATATTAAATAGCACTAATACACAGTGGGCTCCGAAGGGAGTCCAAACCATATACTAAAATAGTGGTATAAGGACCACCACTCAAGTCTAGACAGTGTCTAGAGGTTGTTGAATCGCTGGTAACCCCAAGGAACCACCAAAGGGGAGTAACTAGGGACCCCATGGAAGATGGGTGCAGTGTGGGAACACAAGTGCGTGCTCTGTACAATTCTCTGGGGAAGCCGTGGTTGAAGTTTTAAAGTTTAAGGACCCTTCCCAGTGGACTTCGAAAAAACCCCATGGAAGTTTCGAGGTTGGAGAGCCACCCCACCTGTGGATGCCATAGAACCAGAGTTACCTATCCCAGGGTAGCCAGGTGCATACATCTGAAGTGGCGTTTGAAACCACAGTGGATCTCAATAGAGGACTTCAAAGAAGAGCCACTGCTGAAAAGTGTCTGCTGGAATCCAAAGGTGCATTCTTGTCAAAAAGTACTAAAAAGCAGAGGGCACAGAGTCTGGGTCACTCAGGAGTGACCAGGGGCTCGGTAGACGAATTTACACTGATGTCGGGTGCTTCAGGTGCATTGAGGAGGTTCGGGACCAGGAGATGTTGAGGACAACAAGGAGCTACATACAAGCTGTCCCACAAAGGATGTCGAGTGCTGGGGAGTCGGTGTCTGGCAGGAGCACCAACAAGCCTTGGTAACAGCAACCCACACAGAAGGTCAAAGAAGGTCAGGGTTTGGACCAGAAAGGTCAAAGAGACTCACCAAACAAATGGCAAGCTTGGAGCAACCAGGGGAGCCCAAGTATCTAAGACGAATCTAGACTCCTGAGGCGGAAGCCGGGAGCTTAGGGACAAGAATAATTTTAATATAAAAACCTGCTGAATATTTACTAGCACTGTTTTAACTATCCTTCTACTTTGCACATTTTCGATCTCATTTGCTCTGTCACCTTAGCACTTCTAGATTGTATTTTTATCCCCCTTCACGCCGCATTGCCTACCTGTGGGAGCCTTAATGCAGGGATCACCGGGGCCTCAGGGAGCCGATTTAGGGCTTCTTCAGACCTCCGCCCTCGATCCCCATCGGCATTTCCAGCGGCCGCCATATTAGCTGAGGACGAGGACAGCGCTCTAGTGTCCGGCCGATTGGGGGCCCAGACACAATAAAATGAATCCCTCCTCTCGCCCGTGCAGCGGGCGGGCGCAGCGGGTGCGCCGATGGCGCGCCGGAGGCGCGCCAGAGGCAAGCCCGTCTGGGCCCGTCCGGGCCTGTACCGGGACCAGGGCCACCCCCCCTGGCCCTGGGCACATTGATACCCACAGCACTCCCATCTGCTACTCCTCTTTTCAGCTGCGGGAACTCAATATACCCATCACTAACTCGCTCTGCCGGAACTTGCCACGCTCCAGTTGCCTTGTGTCTGCCCCTGCCCCTTGTCCTGGCTGTAATTATACTCTCCCATGTCCTGCACCTTCTGCTCTCAGTATCTGCTCCACACATAAGCGTCATTTTTGCTCATCGCTTATCAATGCACGCTCCCTCCCTCCCGAAACATAGCTTAGAAATTAGGGAATTTATCGTAAGTCAGGAGCTGGATATCCTGTTCATAACTGAATCTTGGGGAGATGCTGCCTCTGGCCCGGACTTTTGTTCAGCCACACCTGAGGGTTTCTGTGTGGTGAGACTGAACAGAACCAATGGGAGAGGTGGTGGCTTAGCCATCATTCATAAAGGGATTTTTCAATCCAAAATCGAACCCATTCACCGACTGAATTGCGAAGCCTGTACTTTCTCCATTGCACTTCATCATAATCAAGTTTTTAAGGGAATTCTTATATATCGCCCCCCTGGTCCACATATCCGCTTCCTGTCGACTCTTGTTGAACTCACAGAACTTTCCCTCGACCATTCTGACTACACCATTTTGGGGGACTTCAATTTTCATTTGGAAGTCGTAGGGGACAAAGACACCACCCAACTGAATTCTGACCTGCTCGCAGCAGCATTACAGCAGTTGGTGGCAGTCCCCACTCATCATGCAGGCCATACGCTCGATGGCTTGTTCACCAATAACCCTAACATCTCACTGACTACAGTTCTTCCTGTAGTATGGTCAGACCATTCGGCAGTCATTTTTACCATCCTGGCTCATAACCCCAACCCTCCGCAAACTACTTCCCGCACCCCTATTAGTACCAGAGCCTGGAAAAATTTGGACTATCTTCTTCTGTCCAATATTCTGGCTGGATCCTCTTATGAGGCTTCACTCCACCCTACGCTACTGTCAAGCAGATACCAGGAATGGATTATGAATGCCATTAATGAAGTAGCCCCAGCAAAAACCATTATTTCTAACCGGGCCACGCCATCCGCCCAATGGTTCACAGAGGACCTTTGGCTACAACGGCAGTATTGCAGGAACCTAAAAAGGCGCTGGCGCAAGCATTACAGGCTCTCGGATAAGCAAACCTATAAAGATGCGCTAGCGCTATATAAGAAAGCTATATTAAGTACAAAAGCGCTTTTTTTCTTGCTCAGATTGAGTCTGCTCAGAACTCTGCTAGAAAGCTTTTTCAAGTAGTCGACTCCCTCTCTAACCCGCCGATAGGGCCCCCCATTGAACCATCCCAAGATCTCTGTAATGCCGTGGCAACATTCTTTTTCACCAAGGTCATGAACATCTATTCAACCTTTTCCTCCCACACATGTTTGAACCGCACTGACCTTTTCCCTCAGCCCTCCCCACTCCCTCCCACCTTTTCTAATTTTCACATGGTCACGACAGACCAGATTAGCAAACTAATCACCTCCATCAAATCTGGGTCTCCATTAGATCCTTGTCCCCCTTCTGTACTGAGTGCTCTAACTGAGGTCATCACTTCCCCACTCACGGACTTATGCAATTCCATCTTCCTGACAGGCATATATCCGAAGTTTGGAAAAAAGCGGTCATCAAGCCCTCATTAAAAAAGCCTTCCCTGGACCCTGCTGACTCAGCCAATTATAGACCCATCGCCTGCCTTCCTTTTCCTGCCAAAATATTTGAAGCCATTATGAATCAACAGCTTTCGGGTTTCATCGATTACTATCAACTTCTAGATGACACCCAGTTCGGCTTCAGGAAGGGCCATGGCACAGAGACGGCTTTGATAAAGGCCTCAGACGAGATCAGGACTATAATGGACCTGGGTGGAGCAGCGGTCCTTGTACTCCTAGATCTGTCTGCTGCCTTTGACACGGTCGATCATTCCATCCTGATCGACTGTGTCACATCCCTGGGGGTGACCATCTTGCCAGGCATCTCATTGCCTCGTTTCTGGCTAATCGCACTCAGGCGGTGAAACTGGGCACTTTTTACTCGCCCATCTTCACCCTCCCTTGCGGGGTGCCCCAGGGCTCCTCGCTAAGCCCCACATTATTCAATATTTATGTGGCGGATTTGGCGAGAGTCATTAAAGCACACGGACTCCGCTTAACCACCTATGCGGATGACACTCAATTGGTGTTGGCGGTTCACGAAGATGGACCAGCCGCGGCTGCAAGATTTCAGGAAGGGATGTTGGCCATCAGCTCATGGATGTCAAGCAACTGCTTGAAGTTAAATTCGGACAAGACCGAGGTGATGACCTTTGGCAACCTCTCTCCGGAATGGTCCTCCATCTGGTGGCCCAGTGAAATGGGTCCACCCCACACTCCGGTTGCCAAGGTCAGAAACCTCAGTGTCATGTTCGATGAGAAGCTGTTGTTTAAACACCACGTGAATGCGGTGGTCTCATCGTCCTTCTATACGCTAAGGAAGATCAAAAATCTGTTGCCATATCTCCCTTCAGGGGCAGGAAAAACCTTGATCACCACCCTTGTCTTTTCTAAAATGGACTACGGCAACACCCTCTTCCTTGGCACGCAAGAAAAGATTTTAACCAAACTACAATCGGTGCAAAATGCAGCTGCCAGAATTCTGCTTGGCATCCCCACCCACCGCCCCACATCTCTGGCCATACGTCACCTGCATTGGCTAAGAGTCAAGAGCCGGATAAAGTTTAAGGCACTCTGTATTGCCTACAAGGCCATTCATGACTCAGGACCTAGGTTCCTCAAGGATGCTTTTCGGATCTATGCTCCTCAAAGATCACTTCGCTCGTCCTGCACCCTTCTCCTCTCTGTTTCACGTACCAGAACCTCTAGCTGGGGAGATAGACGCTTTTTAGTAGCAACACCCAGGCTGTGGAACTCTCTTCCATTGTCCATTAAAACCAGCCCCACTCTCATCATCTTCCGTGGACTCTTGAAAACCTGGTTATTCAATCAATGATTCATCTGGTAGCTACCCGTCCCAGGCAGTCTGAGATGCGCCGAGACACCCTCGGGTATTTGTGCGCAATAAAAATCCCAAAAACATAAACATAAACATAAGTAAAGCAAAGTTAACCCTCAAGTGGACTCGCAGGCCGGAGGCAAAGGAGTAGCGGGAGGACCTAGAGCGATTTCCCCAAACAGCAGCACACGGAGCACTCGATGTGAGGAGGCTGAAGTTCTTGATAGGAAATGGTGCCAGAGGTTGAAGCTACTCGGAGTCCAATGCATTTGCTCTGGAAATTTCAACAAGCATATGCCATTGCAAATGGTTGCGGTGCACAGGGATACAGGTATTGCAGCCCCAGCAAGGGATTCTGGCTTCAAACGTGGTAAGAGGGCAGCTCAAACCTAGAGGGACATGGAAACTCCATGTGTTGCTGGAGCCTTCAGAGTTTGGCTGCTGCTGAGCTAGGAGCTCAACAGCAGGGGAGTGACTCTTTCACTCCAAGGGAGATACATTTGGTTGTCCTTGGTGCTCCACAGGTCCTGCACAGAGCCTGTATGGTACACAGGCACAGACGATGCTTCAGACTGAGAGGGAGAAGAAGTCGGGCCCAAACAAAGTCCAGCGAAGTCCAGAGTGTAGAGACAGTCAAAGTTCAGTGGTTTCTTGTTCAGAATCTTGCCCACATCGAATCTAGGGTCCTACAGCCAGGTAAGCCCTTTTGCAACCATAGGAGAGGATTGGACCGATTCAGGGGACCCTCCCAGGTGAGGGCCTGGACAGTGGGGAGGTTACTTCCATATCCTTTGTCCAGTTTCATGCAAGAGCAGGAGCCAACAGCTCCCATGACTGGGTTGAACTGGACTATGCACAGGGACACCAAATGTACCCCTCATGCAGACTTTCGGTCACTGGCAAATGCACCCACCCAGCCGTAATACACTAAATTCTGTCTGAGAGGTAGTCACACCTCCTTGTGACAGGATGCCTATTGTTCCACCTTCCTCTGCTCAGGCTTGGCTCAGCAGCATGAGGGCAGAAATTTGTCTCTGGTCGGCAGCAACCATTTTGTGCTGCCCGGCACTAGAAGGCTGGAACTCGGAATACCAGGGACCCAACAAAGCTCGCTTCTGAGGGGTGGAATCATACCTCGCACACTGGTTACCGGTGTGGTGGTACTAAACATGATAGAGTTACTTCCAGCCGTTTTAGAGTTGGTCGCATAATGCCACTCTATATATAGCAAATGGCTGCTGCACTAACATCCCCGGTGAATAGACTCCGTAGGCTGCAGGGGTGTCCTGCTCTTGCATTGGCTCCATCTTACTTAGAACCAAGCACCCTGCCTTCAGGATTGTGAAGGCTTGCTATAGGTTTTATGTGTAGTGACCCTTCGATATAGTAAAGCTATATCTTAAGTAAGAGGTGCATGCACCAACTTACACAGGATGCAATCGCAGATCTGTAGTTCCATTTTGCATGGCCTCTCATGGGTGGCATAATGCATGCTTCGGACCATGGAAGGCCTCTGAGGTACCTATGCCCTGAGTACATGGGTACCTTATACTAGGGACTGACAAGGGTACCCCAGTATCCAATCTAGAGTGTACCTAAGTACATGACATAACAGTTTAGGGATGAAGCAGATATACTGGGGTCCTGATTAGCATTATCCCAGTCAGACTAGTCAAAAACAGTATCACAGTTAGCAAAGAGTGGGGTTACCCATAAGAAGAAGATCCTGCTTTCCTACAAGGATTTTTAATTACAAATTCTTGCTCACACAAACATGATATTCTTCTCTGCTCCCGATTAAAAGTTATCACTTATTAAGTGCAATATGTTAACCCAATTTAAGAGATAATGAGAGGTAACCTCACGATTGTGAAAAATAAATTGGAGTAATTTTCGCTAGCAGGACATGTAAAACTTAAAATTGCATGTCCCACTTTTTAAATATACTGCCCCTACTTTATGGGTGACATAGGTATAGTATGTAGGGAGGGTTGGGGATGGCAAAAGGTTTATCTTGCCAAGTTGAAATGGAAAAATGGAAGATTAAAACTGCACTCACAGGTTGCAACAACAGGCCTGGGACATGTTTAAAAGGTTACTTAAGCGGGTGGCACAATAAGTGCGCAGGGTCACTAGTAGCATTTAGTTTACATGTAGTACTATTTTACTAGGGACTTACAAATAAATTGAATATGCCAATTGGGTGTAAGCCAATTTTACCCTGTCTGAAGAAGAGAGTGCAAGCACTTTAGCACTGGTCAGTAGTGTTAAAGTGCACAGAGTCCTAAAGCCAGGAAAACTACGTCGGCAAAAACAGGAGTCTGGAAGGCAAAAAGTTGGGGTAAAAACCAGATACAATATTATTTCTTTCTATTCACAGAGCCAGAATAAGTTAACACTCTCATTAACTATATTAATAGTATTTTATGATTTCTTACAGTCATTTGTCTTTGTTCTGAAACTTACAATACTTTTTATTAAAGAATGACAATCTTCGCCCTGATCTTTAATATGAATTCAGTGCTCGTCTGCTGCAGCTTTGCAGGTCATTCACCTTTCAGCCTTTTAGAATATTCCTGTTTACCAGGGTTCCATCTGCGCTGTATCTGCAGTCCGATCACCTCTCGGCATTATACTGTATAATGCACTAGGGAACAAGTGATACAGTAGGTGTAATTGCAGAAGACTGGTCTCGTTCTCTTCATGTCATAAATAATTCATAATGGCAGAAATATTTCGCAACCTGGCTCCTTTTTTTCTCTCGCATAGAAACCTGAGGTTCTGTATCATAATTGCAAATTCCATGTCTGTGTATTATTTGATTTAGAATCTTTAATCCTGGTGAGACTTACGCCTGATTGTCAAAGGTGAACGTCATAGATATGCATGCACGCAATTAGGATCTATGTGCGCACTGGGGTGAACAGATTTAAGTCCAGTAGGTCCTCCCAGGTGCTCGTTGGGGGAATAAAATGCAAAGGAGGAGACCGTACACACTATTATTACGCTTTCGATACTCACAACATCTTGAAATTATTTCCCCCCCACACTGATCAGCACAACTAGCTAACGAATGAATGATTCATGCCTGGAGGTTATGTTTTTTTACTACTTAAACATCTCTAGTAGATTTTAATTTTTGGTCTACACAGAGCCCGCAAAGTTGTCAGCTTCTCCCTCAGATAGTTTTTTTTCCCGTGAACTTTTATATTTGCCTTGTGGGTGCCAGCTTGTGCTGACAATGGATTTGACGATTTTTCACGAGCATGGGCATAGCTAACAATAGCCTAGCAGGTGTAGGGGCACTGATGCCCAGGGCTGTAAGGGGTCAGTTGTTAATCCTTTTATTATGGTCCATTGCACACTTACTACGTCACTTCTCCTGAGTTAACTTTAAACCTTGGGCTACATGTACAAAAGGTTAGCCTTTTGACATGTAGTAACCTTATTTTGTAAGTTGGTAACATATTACCGACTCCCAAATTGGGATAAGTTGGTATTAGGACAGGGCGTGTCAAGGGCGTCCCTTCGTAATAGCGAGTTGCAGGGGGGTATATGAATGTTCTGCAACTTGAATGTGGTGGCAAAACATTTGAAGCTTACCATCTGCTTCAAGTGGGTGGTGAGCCAGTTGCAACCAGGAAGGAGTATTCCTTTGTGAATGGTTGCAGAAACATTCTTTGGGCGCATGCCTGCTCTTAAAAAATTAAACTGAAACATTTAAACTTTCTTTTTGAAATGCATCCCCTTTTCCTTTATGGGAAACTGGTTGCCTTAAAAAACAAAAATGTTGCTTATATTAAAAGCAAAGCGAATCCCAATGGGTCGTAAATTGCGACCTAACTCATGAATATTGATAAGGTTGGTCCGAGTAGTTCAAGAATACTTTATTTAGTTTCTTGACCATCAAAATTATAAGCATCCTTAAGAAACAATAAAAACATTCATCATAAATTCACATCCTTCATACATAAATATGATAAAACAATAGCATTCATAATACTTGCTTAGTACAGTATCATACTTAAAACAAACTTCACATTTCTCTCAACTATTAATGGTTGCGAAATATGCGGTAATCCCACAAGTCATTGGCATTAAACACAGTGCTTCGCTGTTGATTACCAGTGCAATGAGAACATTCTAATTGAAAGATAAAAAAGGTTTACGTTTGCGAGCCCTTAATTAGATGACTAAATCAATCCCAAAATACAAAATATACAAAATCTCAAAAATTCTTCCATGATCAACTTGCTGAATGATCGTCTACATCATATCATATACAAATGTGCAGAAAGTGTTATCATAAATAATAATAATGATTCACATTTGTAAAGTGCAAACATATCACCCCTCTAGGGTTTCAAGGCACTGGGGCCCGTTGGGGAGATTATGTGAGCTATTGCCCATAGTCATATGATGCTGAACTGAGCTGCTGGCGATCGCACCCTGGGCCCAGTGCTCTGAAGTCAGCCACTCTGGCTGCTGCGCCACACCTCTACTTGCTCAAGTTTTGGACCAATAGTTATTTAACTTATGTGCCTACTCTTCTCCCCTGATAATAGGTAGATGGAAGTAGAGCGAAGTGCATAGAACAACAACAGTGATTATTACATTAATAAGAGAGAAGCATACTCTATATCATACTGATAAAGATTGTTTCAGAATCTTCTCATGTTTAATCCAGACATTAAACAAAAAATGGCTCCGTGACAATACACAGGACCAGTTGTATCGGTCATTAGAATGTGCTTTCTTTCAATGCAGTGGATTGCCCTCAAGGTCAAACATATCGGGTGGAGTCATCTTTTGCACACACCAGGATAATCAGGGCACATGAACATAATATAGACTATGGTCTCAGGATCCATGCCACAAGCTGGACACATCACAGAGGCGTGGTTTTTACTCAATTTTCTGCTGAATGATGATAAGGGCAAGCAGCATTATTTTATATACAAACTCTTGGCCAACTGTGTTCTCATACTATCCATATAATTGTTAAAGGCCGGAGTCGACTTGAATGCAACAAACTGTTCAGACAATTGCCCCAGGGTGCCACTGGAAATGTGGTCTTTGCACACATAAGACCAATAGGTTGATTTTAAAACCAGTTTATCCACCTTAAAGATTATTTCAGATGATTTCCATAACTTAAGCAAGCCCATTTTTTTGCAACATCCATAAATAAATCTGAGCCAAGGAACCTCCATGACATGAACCAGTTTCTTTAGATCTTTCATTGAATCGCTATATTCTGTTAGCTCAGAAGTTGTCTAAATTTGCATCCAAAATAGTAACGCTTTCAATTGAGCCATACCTATATCAAAATATAGTGGGACAAGGGGGGTGCTTGCCCCAAATGAGACCAATGATCTAATAAAATTGTGCTTGGCCACAGCGAGCTTGTTAGTATCTGTACAGCCTCAAACTTCTGCATCATACAAGGCAGTACTTTGGTCCTTTGCACAGTAGGCTTTCAGGGCTTGAGAGATGGAATGTGTGTATGTATTCTTCTGAAAAAAGAGTATAGCTTCTGATCTGTGCAAAGTTAGGAGCGATCCTTTATTTGTTAGGGGCCCCCACTTGAATTAAAGCTAAACACCCATTCTTATTGTCTGTGCCAGTCTTTACAGTGCAGCTCTAATTAGCACTCTTTCTGAGGACCATAAACTTAGTTTTTGCAGAATTTGGATCCAAACCCCTGTCACTGCAGAATTCTAAAGATGTATTTAGCAGATTTTGTAGGCCCATCAGAGTTGTAGAAATGAATAAAGAATCGTCTGCAAACACAAGAATAGGTGTTTCAACCCCGAACAGGATGGGAGAGTCATTAACACACGTTTTTTTAATTCCTTGGTCCCATCATTAATATATAAGGTGAAAAGGGTGAGCAATAAAAGCACCCCATTGAACCCCTCTTTCAATTGGGATGTGCCTTGTCAATTCACCTTTGTCACCCACCTGACCTTCGCATAGTTCAATTAGTGTAATCTGTCTAATAACTCATTTTTACCACTAGAAACCCCCATTGTTGCTAGTACTCTGCATTTTGTGACTTCATAATTGCGAGTCACAAGAAGTCGCAATTAGGAACTTGCAAAATGAATCGGTCACACATGTGGCCCCGTATCCCTTGTGACTTTGAAACTGGATGGCTGTTCGCAATCCGAAAAAAGAAAGCAGCATAGAGAAAACTTTCTGAACTTCGGGCAATAATATTAGTGCTCATGAGAATTACAATAACTTCACGAGAGAAAAACTTTGCAATTTCTCAAACTCCAAATACAATAATAGCTACTGCAGAAAAAGCTGTAAGTTGCACCAAGATATTCCAGTTGCTCAGGCATTGTGTAGGGGGTGTGAGATCAACAAATTGTAATTAAATTATTTATGTAGAAAGAAAATGTTTTTTTTAAAAAAATCAGTTTGTAATGAGTATGCATATTGGGGTTGCAAAACAAGCAGATTGATGATAACCAGGTGCACGTTAGCAATGTACATGAACACACATTCGTTTTTATGATATGATGGGAAAACATTCCACACGCATTTGGTGAAAATGTGTACGAACAAGTGAAACTCTTGGAAATGCTGACCATGTATAGACTTATATTATGTGCATCACAATTTACACAAATGACATGCTCCCTTGATACACATCTAACATGTTACCAGCTGTTCTCTCAGTTACAAAAAAATCAATCAGGAAACTTGATTGAACTTTCATCTGATCATCTCACTCTCGTTTGTTGACAATATCATACAGTAGATAGTGATCAACTAAAACGCCACCTCGAGACCTTCCTGTATCTTTCTACACTTCTGTTGACATCCAAATTTTAAACTGGCCACAGAAAGTATGGCACTCCTGGGCTTTTGCAAAGGACCCTCAAAGCAGCAGCCGATGAACTCAAGAGAATACTTTTACTGCTTGATCTAAGGGTTTCCTTCAATATGGTCTACCATGAAATCTTACTGGAATGATTATCCAACATCAACGGCACCGGTCTTTGCTTTGTGGATTTCCTTGGTAATCTACTCCATGGAGGACATTGGTTCTTGGGGTATTGTGGAGAAAAACCTCCATGAAACCCTTGGCGGTCCTAAAACTTGTAATATGCATGGCAGTGCCACAGCAGCACCACCAGCATATTTGAGTCCCTGACCACCAGAGGATTGGTCACTTCGAGGCAATGGCGGTCTGACTGTCAAAGTTGTAATTCTGCGGCTGGACCACTGGTACGGTGTGACTGAACTGCCACCACCGCTCCCCTGTGAGTCTGGCGGTCCGAGGAGTAATCAGGCCCTAAGTAATGGACTGGAAGTGTCTTCTGTTTCTTTTACCTGGTTGTTTTGAACACAAAATTTGAAGAATATATGTAATATAATTATTATATAGTAATTTATATTATACGGTTCTCTAGCCCTGATAATGTCAGTTAATGGCGAAACATGTGTTGGCTTGAATAGAAAAATACAAGAAGATTCCAGAATACTCTCAGTAATTTTACACAGTAACTCTTTTTAGACAACTGGATCAGAAGAGTACTTGGGGGACCATTTTTGTATTATAGATATATGTACTAGGAAAGAAATGGCTAAAGTGGTCTACTATTGGATGCAGGGAATCTTTTGATCTCATGGAGTGAGCTTTTCACTTTGCCATCCTGATTAGGATGAGATTTCCATGTCGCCTCAAAAGGTTAATAATATAACATCACTCTATTCTGGTGTACATGACGGGGTGTCCTCTCCCCCATTCTTTTTGATATGTTTCTAGAGCCATTGGCACAGCAATTCAATCAATACATGCAATAAAGCCATCAATTAATGGAATGCTGCCATTTGACTGGGGATATCCTACCTGCCACGTTGAGCTGCTTGAACCCTGTAACGCTCTGCAAACAAGTCGGTTTTCCTCCCGCCGCCGCTGGAGTCTACCTCGCGGCCGCCGAGCGGAGGGAAACTACACATCCCAGACTGCCCAGCGACCCGGAAGACATCACTGGGGTCACCGCGCCCGGAGGTGCTTGAAATTGCCGGCGCCCTCGGTGGAGCGGGTGCTCTGCTGCCATTTGACTGGGGATATCCTACCTGCCACGTTGAGCTGCTTGAACCCTGTAACGCTCTGCAAACAAGTCGGTTTTCCTCCCGCCGCCGCTGGAGTCTACCTCGCGGCCGCCGAGCGGAGGGAAACTACACATCCCAGACTGCCCAGCGACCCGGAAGACATCACTGGGGTCACCCCGCCCGGAGGCGCTTGAAATTGCCGGCGCCCTCCGCGTCGCGGGACTCGAGCGGGATGCCCAGACAAAGCCCGGACAAAGGGCGGACAGTCTAAGACAGTCCAAGACTGGCCACGACTGGACTGGACCAGGACTCTAATAACATCAGTACTGTGAGTTACTCGCTTTTTCGCCCTGCTGCTATTGACTGCCTATAGACTTAAGGCTTAATATTTGGCTGGTAGCATCTCACAAGCTAGCCTTATTGTATTAGGATTGTCTGGCTCCTATATGTCGAAACAGAAAACTCCCATCACCCCTGCCAACACTATGGACAATTATCTAGTGCATGTGGTGGCAAAAATAAATAGTGAACGGAGGTCTTCTTTGGGGCTTAGCGACTCTCCTCCATGTGCACAAAGAGAAACGATAGGCTTGACTGAATTGGACTCCGATGCAATGAATGTAATAGATTTACACACTGAAGAAAATAATGATTGCTCAGTACTAAATGTTTCTACAACATCCATTGCCCCACAACCAGATACAAATGCCGATTTATTAATGGGGGATGAGATAAATATGTCCTGCAATGATTTAGAGATAGGTGAAGAGAGCATCACTCCACCAACGCCAGGCCCCCCACCAAGAGCAGCAAAAGGGTCCACTAAGGTTCCCCCTAAAAGACCAGGATTACGGTCTAGTAGGAAAAAACCAGCAACCCCCCCTAAAATTAAACATAAAAGTGTCACAGAAGAAATAAGGGAGGAAGGGAATGGCACCACAGGATGGGATGATATGATATCGAATAAGTTTATGGGCATGTTAGAATCTAAGATATCACGATTAATTAAACCTCTCCTATCTAAAATAGACCAGCTGTCTGATAAAGTTCACAAACTGGAGACCCTTTTAAAAATAACAAATGATAGCGTGGGGGAAATACCAAACTTGATCATAGGTAAAATGGATGAAAAACAAGCGATAGGAAACACATTAGGGGGAAATACGTCAGGGAGAGTAGAAGTTATACCAGACCCAACTCAGACAGGTGCTACTAGATCTAGTAATGATCTTAACAACCCTATAGTTGTAGACCCTCCGACAACCCAAGGGAAGGCTTTAACTCCTGATCTTCATATAGGATCAAACCCTGTGGAGTTAATAGTGGAAGCCTCACCCCTGATTCTAGTACTTGCCAATGTGCCACCGCTGAAAATAGGCCAGATTGAGACTTCCGACTCCCTATTAAATAAATCTTTGCAGTGGTTAAGTAATAATATGCACATATCTCCCTGGGGCAAAGAAAAGCTGTCAGAAGATTTGTTAACAGCAAGAAGAGTAAAGTGGATAGGGACCAAAGCCAAGAAATTTGCTGGAGATTTTTGGTACAAAACTTTAAGGGCCCTGATGTATTACCAGACATTCTGCTTAATATTTTCCCCCCGCAACGCAGAACGGCAGAAATAATTCCACTTACGTTGGACTTCTTTTATAGCAGAAGAGGTCTTGTGGCAAAGCCAAGTATATTAAGGACTAAGTGGTCAGTAGTTGGAAATAGAAGGGCTAGGGGTGGCCCCATCTGCGATTGAGGGCTAAATCTGGAAAATTGTTTTTCGGCTTTATCCGATCTAAACGAATGCGATTGACTCGCAAGCCGTGAACCAGTCTCTCCTAAAAAGCAGATGATGCAAAAGAATGGAAGGGTAGAAAACATGATATGTATCATTTGAGCAAGCAGATAATAGGCAAACAGAAAACAGGTCCCATGGAATGTAAAAACTTTGTATCCGGAGAGCCAAAGATAGCTACAGAGGGCTCTATCAGAATCAGAGAGGCGAAAGGGACCAAGATTACATTAATGGAGGGAGAAATAACAACAGCAGAAAGCAAAGTATTTGTAAACAATGATGAGGGCCAGCTATTGCAACAACAAGAAACCACACTACTGTCCCTTGTATCTTGGAACATAGCAGGCATAGCAAACAAGGTAACTACACCGGAATGGGTTGATTTCATTGACCAACATGATATCATTATGTTACAAGAAACCAGGTCACTGACTCCAACCTTTCGGCAGGGGTATCTAAACTTTTACATGCCAGCAACCAGAAATCGTTTAGGACGTCCCTCTGGAGGCTTGTTAATGTGGATACGCCAGTTTTTGAACTGTACAATAAAACAACTATCCATACCATCTAATGACATTATGGCACTTAATATTAGATGGGAAAATGGTCAAGAACTTGTCCTGTTTAATGTTTATGCCAGGGGAGTGGCCAGTGGCAAATCCTCAGAGGTTGTAGCAACTTCAGAGCAGAGTATTGAAATGTTAACACCAAAAACTCACATAATAGTGGGCGGGATTTTAATGCCACCTTTGAGCCCTTGGGTGACGAGGATAGGATTTTGTCTGAGGAGGAGGATGCCAAGTGGGGAATACCCCAGTTGGAGTTGCCGGCCATTAAAAAATGGAGTACAGTGGCAATCCAGCTAAAGAGTCTCTGTTTAGCTAGAGGCTTGAGAGCGGTAAATGGGCGCTCGCCCTCTGACTTAAAAGGGAATAACACGTTTGATAATGGCCGATCAGCTAGTAGAATTGATTATTTACTATTGGATGTAAGGGTCTGGAGTAAAATGCTAGACATGGTTGTAGAAGAAAGATTAGAAAGTGATCACAACCCCTTACGATTGACCCTTTATTCCCATTATGAGTCTATAGTGTACACCAATAACAATGGAATGGTGACCCAAGATGTTGCATGCTCAAATAACCAACGCCACCTGAAATGGAGAATGCTAATAGAGGATGTAGCAAAACGAGAGGTCCTCAAAAAACTAGTAGTCGATGAAGTAAATAACATCAAGTCCCACCAAGGGAAGCCTATCTTCCAAGACTACATGATGGAGGCCCATGAAAACCTCTTTTCTAAAATACAAAGCTTCTTCACTAAAACAGTAGATCCCTTCAAAGTAAAAAAAGATCAACCAAGGCAAGGTTGGTATGATAAGAGCTGTAGGGTGGCTCGACTCAATCTGAGTTCGGAATTGAGAGCAGGCAATGCTATAGCAATTAGGAGGGCGAGAGACATCTATAGACAAACCCAAAAACAGGCCAGGAAACGCTGGGATGAAGAAGGCTGGCATGAATTGAAGGAGGCTTGTGCAGCTAAGGATTCTAAGCGATTTTGGGCCATAGTAAAATGGGAGAGGGGAGGGATAGCTGCCCAACCACAAAATAATGTTGCTATAAATAAATGGACTGAGTTTTTCAAACCACAGTATGCCCGAAATCCAGCCCATACTTCTGATCAACCCCCCCCATCCATCTTCTTTAAACACCAAATATTTAACGAGGATTGTATAGCGGGTGGAAAAGCTCCAGGCATGGATGGTATTCCGGCTGACGTATTTTTATCGGACCGGAATTCCTGGTGTACTTACTTTAAAATGTTGGCTAATGCTGTGGCGATGGGAGGGGAAGTGCTCGTTTCATGGAAGGGAGCAGAAATCATCTCCATATTTAAAAAAGGAGATAAAACTCTAGCCCAAAACTACAGACCCATCAGTCTCATTGATACAGCACAAAAACTGATGGGGCGCTTAGTCCAGAATAAGTTGCAACAATGGATTGACGAAAAGAACATACTGTCTCCTTACCAGGCAGGGTTTCGTCCACTGACTAGTAGTGTTGACCAAGTCCTTTACTTCATAACTATCTATTGGAGAAATATCACACTAAAAAAGGGTTCATTGTATGCCGTTTTTGTGGACTTAAAAGCAGCTTTCGACCTAGTCCCTAGAGAAAAACTGTGGCAGACCCTGGCTGATGTAGGATTAAGCCAGGAACTCCTCACTCTCCTAGTTCGCCTCCACGAAAATAATTTCGCTAAAATCAGATGGGGCAAGCAGGGAGAAGTTACAGACCCTTTCCCAGTAGAACGAGGAGTAAGGCAAGGGTGCGTCCTAGCGCCAACACTATTTTCAATCTACATAAATGGAATTGTCGACCATCTAATGAAATCCCCAAGCGATGCCCCAATTATAGCAGGCTCCCACGTCCCCTTCCTAATGTTTGCGGATGACACACTTTTACTTTCACGCACGCCGAGCGGTCTCCAAAAAGTGGTTGATGCCTTTGGTGAATTTTGTGATAGTAGGGGCCTTGAACTGAACACCACCAAAACAAAATTCATGTGCCTAAACTATCAGTCCACTTTCAAAGGTGTAATAAAATACAAAGGTACCCCTTTAGAGAAAGTGGATGCTTTTTCTTACCTAGGCATCATCTTACAGGGAAACATGAAGTGGAAATCGCACATTAACACGACACTATTGAAGTTTAACCAGCTTGCAGGCGCAGTTGCTTTAAAACATCGAACATCGCTAACAAAGCCGGTAAACTGTGCACTTGAAATATACAATATGAAAGTACTGGGCGCCTGCTTATATGGATCCGAATTATGGGGGTTTTCAAACCTGGGAGAGTTGGGACGCGCAGAAAACAGATTTTTACGAGGGCTTGTAATGGTCCCCCAAAGCACACCCACAACTGAAACTGGACCTTGGCAGAAAAAACATTGAGGACATAGCTAGACTACGGCCTCTTTTGTATTGGAGACGCTTGATGGTGACCCCAGAGCTAAGCCATTATGCTGCAGCTCTGGCAGATGTTGTCAAGTTTGATCGTTTTCACTGTATTGAATGGCTAAAAGAACTACGGGGACTTCTTGTAATGTTAAAGCTGGAACACCTATGGGGCACTCATGATGTGGCTAGTTTTCCTTCGAAAGCAAAATTGAAAGAACTATATTGGGAGATGGTGTATGTAACAATGTTCTGTAAAGGATCCCAATCAAAATTGACAACTCGCTTTTGTGATATTAAAATGTACCCATCATGCGAAACATATTGGGATATAATTGAACGACCACATGATAGGAAACTATACTTCCAATTTCGTATAGGAACATTACCAGTGAATGCCTTTAAAAAACACTGGTCTCCAATGTGGGATGAACATTGCTATTATTGCAAGGATCAAATAGAGCACATTTCCCACCTGTTGTTCTGTTGCCCATTATATGACAGCCCTAGGCGCAAATGGCTAAAGCCAGTGTGCTCAAATATTGGCACCCGTAGTCAATTGACAGTCCCTAGAATACTAGAATCCGATTGTTCCACACCATTTGTAGTTGCTGTAGCTAAATTTCTCGCTTGGGCATGGGCAATCCGCACTCGCACTCTAAAGTCAAATATAACAATAACATGAAATATGGCTGCTATAATTTAATCACTCCATTGTATGAATTGTTTTTTAAAAGAAAATAATTTGTAGGAATATTCGAAAAAAAAATTCTTGTATTTTTAATATGTATAGCATTCGACTGTCAATGTTTAATATGTGTTTTAGAAGTATTTTTAGCTGTAGTATTTATTGTAATAGGGTTAGGAAGGATGCTTTTATGACAAATGTCGAATAAAGCTTTGAAATTTTATTTGGAATGGTTAAATTTAACTATATGCTGACGTTATGGCAGTATTCCCTCAAGCATAGGATGGCAATCTAATTGCCACATTTACTGAGTTGAAAGGTTATGAAATAAATGTAAGGTAGACTGAGGCCCTACTAATCAGTGCTACACTTACTGTTCTTCAAGAAATTCCTCCGGTAGCCTATAGCAGATGCTGTAAAAAAAGGTTTATTTAGGTGCCCTGGGAACAGAAGATATTTCAGAAGTATTTGAGCATAGGTTTCTCCTACTACGCTGATAGATAGATACAATCATTTCTAGGTGTATATCATAGGGAGAATAGCCCTTGTTAAAATGTCCATTCATCTGCTGTTTATTTGCCTATTCTATTCTTTACCTTGTTATTTACAAGCTAAATATGTTACCAAAATAGAAAGTATGAGCAGTAGTTGTATCTGATCCAATTAGAAGCTACGTTTGATTCTTAAATGGTTAAATAAGGGTACGAAAGTGGATGGGGGTCACATTCCCTATCCATAGATTCTATAGTGAAGCTGCTTTAGCACAATACTTTCCCAGCTTTTATCAGATATCAATCAGAATAACCTAGATAATTCATTACTACTGGATGACCTAAACATTCATATCTAATGCCTTCTTAAACTCCCTCATAAACTGGAAAATGGAAGATTTTAATAGATAGACTAAAAGAACAAAAAAGCCTTTTTTTAAAATCATATAATATCTTGTCAGTACAACTAAAGATAAGTTTAAGAAAATAGGTGAAAGGTTTGGTAACAGTTTGGGAAAAGACAGATCATGGATCGATTCAACATTTTCTACCATCAGATAAAAATATGGATTGTGCCTTTTGAAAAATACACTCAATGATTCTCAAAATCAAGATTTGTTTTAGATTATCAAATTATTAGGCTTGCGTGACCTTTTTTCTGTGGAGGAAATAACAGAATATTACATGCTTGCACAAGATATGTGGCAGAACAAGGTATCTAAAGCATGACAGGTCTTTTCGTCAACCACTTGGTTAGAGAGCTGCATGATTGCTTTTACCTCTCTCCATAGTGTTAATCTGAAAAGCATTGCATTTTTCTCAAATTGGATGCTGTATTATGCGCTTTCAGGTTTACGCTAATTCAACAGTCCAATCTTGATGCTAGGTGTTGCAACAATAAGATTGCAGACTGGCAACATGAGATATGGGCCAATCTGAGATGTGGCCCTGCCCAAACCTGGACTAGCTCAGAGAGAGACAATTTATAGATTATGTCAGAGGTTGTGTAATTCTCCATCAAACCTAACCCAACCCAGAAACCTTTTATCTTCAAAAGGGCATACTGGACAGATAGGGGCTATGTTTTGAGTCCCAATAGTTGAGAGCCCTAAACAACGGCAGAAATCACTATGAAAAAGACTACACTGTAAAACCGATTCAGGAAAACATACCAAAGTGCAAATGATATAGACAAATGATTAGTCAGGCCATTAAAATCAATGGGAGGATAACATAAGGTTAATCACTTCCAGAAATATTCTAAGGATAAGAGCCCTTCACACCCAGACCTTTACCCAGACCTTTTCTGTCCACCTGGCCTGAGTTTTTATAAGTGCGACTCTTAGACTTGGCATCTTTGGCGTGGTTTCCCCAGACGTTTTAGCTCTACCCCCTGTATTTTTGATGCTGTGCAGGATTTTGTTTTTGCTGGCTTAGATGCTTTGGGCACTTTGCCACTGCTGATCAGTGCCAAAGTGCAAGTGCTCCCTGTGTAAATTATGATTACAATTAGTTGGCATATTTGATTTACTGGTAAGTCACTAGTAAAGTGCACTGAATTGTGCCAGGACCTGTAAATCAAATGCTACTAGTGGAACAGCATCACAGATTGTGTCACGTTCACGAGTAGCCTTGCAAAGGTAAGTCAGACCTGCCACTGCAGGGCACCTGTCTGTGCGCAGTTGTTAACTACCATGTCGACTTGGCAAGTGCACCCAGATGCCCGGCCTTAACCTTCCCTATTGTTTTACATGTAAGGCACCCCTATGGTAGGCCCAAGGTACCCCCTGGGCAGGGTGTAGTGTATGTGAGAGGTAGGACATGTTCTGATGTGTGTGTGACATATCCTGCTACTGAAATACAGCCAATTCTGTTTTTCACTTCTGAAAGGCTATATTACCCCATAGAATAGAATGGGAAATGCTTTGTAACATCTTACACGTATAACTTCCTATAGGGACAAGATGGAGACATAAAGCTAAGGGACTGCAGAATTTAAAACACATATTTTAGTAAAGATGTTTTTTAAATTGTGAGTTTGAAAATGCCACTTTAAAAAAGTTACGAAACAACTTACCAAATGCCAGTACTGCTGCCTTATTTCAATTTTTTTTTAGAGTAGTTATACTGAGCATCTAACAATATAACCCATAGACTTCTTTTTCTGTCTGAAATAAATCTTTTCTTTTTTATTAAATTATTTTACATATCAAAAATGCACACATTTTAACAACATTTTTAAATAATTTTTCACATCCTGCTCACAATAATACTTTCCAAATACTTTTGCTCAACATTCTCCTATCTCTTTCACACGCAAACTTCAGGCTTACTTGTTATTCATTCATCATACCGCAAACACACACCTTGAATCTAAGCTCTTACAAGAAACTCTGTCTTGAATTCCTATCTCAAAAACAAGCCATAGTAAGAAGTTCAGCCAATTCTAACTGATTTTACAATTCAAAATTATTTTTCACTATCTTATGGCTTTGAACAAAAAATGATCTACCCGTTTCGAACTCCTATCTGTGTGAGATTTCTCCTCAGGACCGCGCAGCTGTAAACAAAAAGATTACTTTAAAAACTCTCATCACCCTGCCAATTCCTCCTTAAGCTTCTTAACTCGTTCTTTAACAATTCTCACCTTCTTTTTCTTCCACTGGATTTAATGTGTGCTTTCTAATTCAGAAGATTAAATCTGAAATACAGGTGAAATAGACTTTTGGTGAGTATGTATATTTTTTGACTGCTTGGTAATGGCAGCAGTTAGTACTGAGATGACACCTACATTTAGTCACTTTTTGTAGCGTGTCTCTTCCAAAAATGGTAGTCCTCTCCGGGTATGCGAGAACCTGGCAACAGCTCATATGTGGATTTAATATAGTATGTTCTAGTCGTGAGCGTAATCACCATGATAACATTCTTTCACAGTGGCTTACTTTTTAAAAAAAGGATGTGTCCTTTTATCGTTGCCAAACACGGGACGCTCCTTTATTCATTGGCTTCTGTTTGATATGTTGCTAGATTTCGTGACGCCTGCACAAACCAAAGACAACGGAACTTAAATCACCATTCTCACCATTTCTTTTGGGCTGATCACATGTTGCAACTTAAAAACAATTACCTTTTCTGACTATCCCAACAGATTAAGCGATGGCTTGAGCGCGGAGAGATGATGCCGTAGTAAATGGGGAACACTCTGTTTCTGTTTAGTTTGGGCGGTGTATTAACCACGTTTTTTTCCTGGGGACGGTTTTTGATTAAAAACAATATAAGATTCATTTAAAAAAGTAGGCATTTTCTTGTTTAAAAATTGTAAATGTAAATGTAAATGTACAGGAATTTATATAGCGCAAATCACCGAGCGGTTTCTAAGCGCTTGCTTAGGGAACCCGTCCTGGTATTCGCCTGTGAGATAACCCCGGCAGGGTATCCGCAAGGTGAAAGCCAGGCATCCCGCCGCGAGGGGCCGTTGTGGAGATTAAGCAAGCTATTGCCCAGAGTCGCAGAGTGTGAACCCGTGAATCGAGTAGGCACCGGAGCGAGAATTGTCGAGTCCATGGACATTTTAGGACTCAAGACCCCGCCGAGCCGGGAATTGAACCCTGGTCCCGGGCTGACCTCTGCTTCCAGGTCTGCCTCCTCTAACCAGTGAGCCACACTTCTCTACAGTTCTCCACACAATTCTGTGTGCCTCTCCCTGCTTGTGTATTGACTGTCTGGTTTTAGAGGGACAGGGGCTGGGGATGTGCATTCACTGTAGACAGCCACTGGGGGAGGGGGGCTGAGGTGTGCCTTGCCCTTCCTGGATGACTCAGAGCTGAACTGAATAGACCTTGGCTGCATTTAGAGTAGTGGGAGGAGCTTTCCTTGCACCTGAATAGGGCCTGTATCCCTTGCACAATGCTGTCTCTACCTTCTGTGGTCATACTGCACCAGTTAGGACAAAACTGGTTTGGACTGGGCTCAGAGACCATTGCACCAAGGGAAGAAATACATTTTGGGGTCTAATTATTAGACTTAAAACCCAGAGATTTAGACTACTTCTGGAATTAGGAGGAACCTTTGCCAAGATGATGGAGAAGTACTGACCCGTTGCTGTGTGCTGTCTGGGGTTGGCCTGCAGTAGCTGTTTCTGTCAAGGAAAGGACAAGGACTTTGTTGTGTGCTGTGTCCTCCTGTTTGAGGAGGATCGCCAAGGGCTTGAGTAGGGCTTGCCTCCTGTTCTGAAGTCTCTGGGACGCAAAGA
Source organism: Lissotriton vulgaris (assembly GCF_964263255.1). Classification (NCBI taxonomy): domain Eukaryota; kingdom Metazoa; phylum Chordata; class Amphibia; order Caudata; family Salamandridae; genus Lissotriton; species Lissotriton vulgaris. The sequence goes on along the minus strand of NC_141690.1, from coordinate 147,093,832 downwards.
CTTCAACCCCAGATCCCCTGAACTTTCCTGCTGGGAGTTCTGACATGCCAAGAGGTGCATGTGACTGTGTTGGGCCTCTGGAGGTTGTTCCTGCTGTTGGGAGCTGGAAAACAAACGCCACTACAAGAAAATTGACGCATTGCTGTTCTTGCAGCTGTTTTTCTGACGCAGCACTACTGCGCATGATGAATCTCCACGCATTGCTGCACCACTGACAAAACTGACAAAATGCCTGTTGCCGCTGGAAGAACCGACACATCAATGAATCGCAGCTGAAGAAACGGACGCAGCGCATCTCAACACCGTTGCATCGATCGCTGACGTATCCCAGATTTCCATGCATCATACCTGTGCGAAAAGTTTTCCCAATGCATCACCTGCGGACCAGAACCATCTCTGAATCAATACATCACTTCCCCCTACAGACCGGATTTGAAACATCACTTCTCCTGCATGCAGCAGAACTGTTGCATCACCTACCCATGGTCTCAGGAACTGAGGCATCTCTTTGTTTTTTTACGCATCCCATCTCTGCAGCTGTTTGGCTTTGTGAAGGTAATTTGAGAAAAATCACGCATTCATAGTTTTCTATAGGCCAAGTTGTTTGAAACCATTTTAAAGTACTATTTTTATTACACGTATGTTGGCTTTTTGTCGTTTTGGTCTTGTTGAGTTTAGATAAAGATATTTATTTTTTGAAACTGGTATGGTGTCCATTTGTGGTGTTATTACTGTATTATTGTGCGTTTTGAGTACAAATATTATACACATTGCCTTTTGCATTAAGTCTGTCTGCTCGTGCCAAGCTACTCAGGGGGTGAGCAGGGGTTATCTAAAGTGTGTATCCCCCTTACCCTGAATAGAAGCAAAGGTCCCTACCTCTGCCAACTAGAGACCTCCATTTATAACAGTGACCATGTCTTCACTGCACTTTGGGGCATATTTCTGCTCTTTCTATGCGTGTTGCGTTCTGCAGCACACATAGAAACAGCACATCGCCTTTAAAGATTATTTATGTGCAGGAAGGTGTTCTTTCCTGCAAATAAACAATTGCCCCTGTAGCACAGGCACCCTTGCAACATGGTGCAAGTGGGCCTGGGCTAGCGATAGGCAGTTTTTTTAGTGCCAGTGCCAGGAGGTGTGCTGTATTTTTGTAAATACTGTGCATCCCTGGATTTGGAAAATGTAGGAGCGCGGTGTTGTCAAGTTTGCCGTTACACCTCGCTCTGACATTTTCTTGTACATATCCCCCTCTGTGTCTGTAGAGTTATTAACTAACTACTTTTGGCTGTGCGACAGACTAGACTTAAAACTCGCAGAGCTAGGCAATTTTAAAATCAGACAACTTAGACTTTGAATTTCCCCCTTCTAAGCTCCTTAACTCCTTCTCATAAACAGATTTAGGAAATCTCTGAAGGTTTTCCTCCTTTATGTTCCTTCAATTAGTTAGGATATTGAGCAGCCAAAGACCTCTTGGACAAAGCAGCTTATTTAAAAGTGGTGCATACTAGAGTAGGGTGTGAGTGTGCGCTCAGGCAGGTAAAAAAAAGTGACAGGCAAAGCCAATAGGTTTAACATTTCTATGATGAATGAAGGAAAAGGAGGAGGTAGAGGGAAAAATTGAAGACGATGAGAGAAAGAAATGTAAGAAATGAGACTAACGTTAGACAAACAAGCATTGGAAATGCAATAGGGCTCGCATTAGGAAAGTTTGAGCTATTGGTCTTATAAATGAATTGTTTTTTATTTATGTGTTTTTTTTTAAATAGCTAAATTAATAGCTTTGTCATTTACAATGCCAATAGTTATAACTTTCGCAAATGTGACACCTATAGCATTTGTAATGCAACATGTTTTGTATTTACGTGACTTAGATGTATTGATATTACAAATAACAATGGCTTTTAATTTTTCAAAATAATTAATACTTAAATAATTTATTTAATTTGTAATGGCAATAGCTTAAACTTTTGTAAATAACTTTTGTGAAGATTATGTTCAGTGTTTTTTATTGTGACCAAAATTCAAGAACAGAAGTGAAATATTAACATCTTTTTGTGATTTGTAATAAAGCGTGAAAGCTTGAAAACAGCTTGAAACATTGAAAGAACATATTTGAACCAGTGATGCTGTGGTTGCGCTGAGTGATGCTGTGGTTGCGCTGAGAGATGCTGTGGTTGCGCTGAGTGATGCTGTGGTTACGCTGAGTGGTGTGTGCATCGGTGGAGCTTAGCGGGTGCATCAGTGGAGCTGTTTGGGGTGTGCATTGGTGGAGCTTAGTTGGAGCATCGGCGGAGCTGTGTGGTGGGTGCCTTGGTGGAGCTGTATGGTGGGTGCCTCGGTGGAGCTGTGTGGTGGGTGCATCGGTGGAGCTGTGTGGTGGGTGCATCGGTGGAGCTGTGTCGGTGGAGCTGTGTGGTGGGTGCATCGGTGGAGCTGGGTGGTGGGTGCATTGGTGGAGCTGTGTCGGTGGAGCTGTGTGGTGGCTGCATCGGTGGAGCTGTGTGGTGGGTGCATTGGTGGAGCTGTGTGGTGGGTGCATCGGTGGAGCTGGGTGGTGGGTGCATTGGTGGAGCTGTGTGGTGGGTGCCTCGGTGGAGCTGTGTGGTAGTTGCATCAGGGGAGCTGTGTGGTGGGTGCATCAGGGGAGCTGTGTCGGTGGAGCTGTGTGGTGGGTGCATCGGTGGAGCTGTGTGGTGGGTGCCTCGGTGGAGCTGTGTGGTGGGTGCCTCGGTGGAGCTGTGTGGTGGGTGCCTCGGTGGAGCTGTGTGGTGGGTGCATCGGTGGAGCTGTGTGGTGGGTGCCTCAGTGGAGCTGTGTGGTGGGTGCATCGGTGGAGCTGTGTGGTGGGTGGCTCTGTGGAGCTGTGTGGTGGGTGCCTCGGTGGAGCCGTGTGGTGGGTGCATAGGTGGAGCCGTGTGGTGGGTGCATAGGTGGAGCTGTGTGGTGGGTGCCTCGGTGGAGCTGTGTGGTGGGTGCCTCGGTGGAGCTGTGTCTTGGGTGCATCAGTGGAGCTGTGTGGTGGGGTCATCTGTGGAGCTCTGTGGTGGGTGCATCGGTGGAGCTGTGTCGGTGGAGCTGTGTGGTGGTTGCATCAGTGGAGCTGTGTGGTGGGTGCATCGGTGGAGCTGTGCGGTGGGTGCATCGATGGAGGTGGGTGCATCAGTGGAGCTGTGTGTTGGGTGCCTCGGTGGAGCTGTGTGTTGGGTGCCTCGGTGGAGCTGTGTGGTGGGTGCCTCGGTGGAGCTGTGTGGTGGGTGCATCTGTGGAGCTGTGTGGTGGGTGCATCTGTGGAGCTGTGTGGTGGGTGCATCTGTGGAGCTGTGTGGTGGGTGCATCTGTGGAGCTGTGTGGTGGGTGCCTCGGTGGAGCTGTGTGGTGGGTGCTTCGGTGGAGCTGTGTGGTGGGTGCATCGGTGGAGCTGTGTGGTGGGTGCATAGGTGGAGCTGTGTGGTGGGTGCCTCGGTGGAGCTGTGTGGTGGGTGCATAGGTGGAGCTGTGTGGTGGGTGCCTCGGTGGAGCTGTGTGGTGGGTGCCTCGGTGGAGCTGTGTGGTGGGTGCCTCAGTGGAGCTGTGTGGTGGGTGCATCGGTGGAACTATGTGGTGGGTGCATCGGTGGAGCTGTGTAGGTGGAGCTGTGTGGTGGGTGCCTTGGTGGAGCTGTATGGTGGGTGCATCGGTGGAGCTGTGTGGTGGGTGCCTCTGTGGAGCTGTGTGGTGGGTGCATTGGTGGAGCTGTGTCAGTGGAGCTGTGTGGTGGGTGCATCGGTGGAGCTGTGTGGTGGGTGCCTCGGTGGAGCTGTGTGGTGGGTGCATCGGTGGAGCTGTGTGGTGGGTGCATCATTGGAGCTGTGTGGTTGGTGCCTCGGTGGAGCTGTGTGGTGGGTGCATCGGTGGAGCTGTGTGGTGGGTGCATCGGTGGAGCTGTGTGCTGGGTGCATCGGTGGAGCTGTGTGGTGGGTGCCTCGGTGGAGCTGTGTGGTGGGTGCATCGGTGGAGCTGTGTGGTGGGTGCCTCGGTGGAGCTGTGTGGTGGGTGCATAGGTGGAGCTGTGTGGTGGGTGCATCAGTGGAGCTGTGTGGTGGGTGCCTCGGTCGAGCTGTGTTGTGGGTGCCTCGGTCGAGCTGTGTCTTGGGTGCATCAGTGGAGCTGTGTGGTGGGGTCATCTGTGGAGCTCTGTGGTGGGTGCATCGGTGGAGCTGTGTCGGTGGAGCTGTGTGGTGGTTGCATCAGTGGAGCTGTGTGGTGGGTGCATCGGTGGAGCTGTGTCAGTGGAGCTGTGTGGTGGGTGCATCGGTGGAGGTGGGTGCATCAGTGGAGCTGTGTGGTGGGTGCATCTGTGGAGCTGTGTGGTGGGTGCATCGGTGGAGCTGTATGGTGGGTGCATCGGTGGAGCTGTGTGGTGGGTGCATCTGTGGAGCTGTGTGGTGGGTGCATCTGTGGAGCTGTGTGGTGGGTGCATCTGTGGAGCTGGGTGCATCTGTGGAGCTGGGTGGTGGGTGCATCTGTGGAGCTGGGTGGTGGGTGCATCTGTGGAGCTGGGTGGTGGGTGCATCTGTGGAGCTGTGTGGTGGGTGCCTCGGTGGAGCTGTGTGGTGGGTGCTTCAGTGGAGCTGTGTGGTGGGTGCATCGGTGGAGCTGTGTGGTGGGTGGCTCTGTGGAGCTGTGTGGTGGGTGCCTCGGTGGAGCTGTGTGGTGGGTGCATAGGTGGAGCTGTGTTGTGGGTGCATCGGTGGAGCTGTGTGGTGGGTGCCTCGGTGGAACTGTGTGGTGGGTGCATCGGTGGAGCTGTGTAGGTGGAGCTGTGTGGTGGGTGCCTTGGTGGAGCTGTATGGTGAGTGCCTTGGTGGAGCTGTGTGGTGGGTGCATCGGTGGAGCTGTGTGGTGGGTGCCTCTGTGGAGCTGTGTGGTGGGTGCATTGGTGGAGCTGTGTCAGTGGAGCTGTGTGGTGGGTGCATCGGTGGAGCTGTGTGGTGGGTGCATCGGTGGAGCTGTGTGGTGGGTGCATCGGTGGAGCTGTGTGGTGGGTGCATCTGTGGAGCTGTGTGGTGGGTGCATCTGTGGAGCTGTGTGGTGGGTGCATCTGTGGAGCTGGGTGCATCTGTGGAGCAGGGTGGTGGGTGCATCTGTGGAGCTGGGTGGTGGGTGCATCTGTGGAGCTGGGTGGTGGGTGCATCTGTGGAGCTGTGTGGTGGGTGCCTCGGTGGAGCTGTGTGGTGGGTGCTTCAGTGGAGCTGTGTGGTGGGTGCATCGGTGGAGCTGTGTGGTGGGTGGCTCTGTGGAGCTGTGTGGTGGGTGCCTCGGTGGAGCTGTGTGGTGGGTGCATAGGTGGAGCTGTGTTGTGGGTGCATCGGTGGAGCTGTGTGGTGGGTGCCTCGGTGGAACTGTGTGGTGGGTGCATCAGTGGAGCTGTGTAGGTGGAGCTGTGTGGTGGGTGCCTTGGTGGAGCTGTATGGTGAGTGCCTTGGTGGAGCTGTGTGGTGGGTGCATCGGTGGAGCTGTGTGGTGGGTGCCTCTGTGGAGCTGTGTGGTGGGTGCATTGGTGGAGCTGTGTCAGTGGAGCTGTGTGGTGGGTGCATCGGTGGAGCTGTGTGGTGGGTGCATCGGTGGAGCTGTGTGGTGGGTGCATCGGTGGAGCTGTGTGGTGGGTGCCTCGGTGGAGCTGTGTGGTTGGTGCATCGGTGGAGCTGTGTGGTGGGTGGCTCTGTGGAGCTGTGTGGTGGGTGCCTCTGTGGAGCTGTGTGGTGGGTGCATAGGTGAAGCTGTGTGGTGGGTGCATCGGTGGAGCTGTGTGGTGGGTGCCTCAGTGGAGCTGTGTGGTGGGTGCATCAGTGGAGCTGTGTCTTGGGTGCATCAGTGGAGCTGTGTGGTGGGGTTATCTGTGGAGCTGTGTGGTGGTTGCATCAGTGGAGCTGTGTGGTGGGTGCATCGGTGGAGCTGTGTGGTGGGTGCCTCGGTGGAGCTGTGTGGTGGGTGCCTCGGTGGAGCTGTGTGGTGGGTGCCTCGGTGGAGCTGTGTGGTGGGTGCATCTGTGGAGCTGTGTGGTGAGTGCATCGGTGGAGCTGTGTGGTGGGTGGCTCTGTGGAGCTGTGTGGTGGGTGCCTCGGTGGACCTGTGTGGTGGGTGCATAGGTGGAGCTGTGTGGTGGGTGCCTCGGTGGAGCTGTGTGGTTGGTGCCTCGGTGGAGCTGTGTGGTGGGTGTCTCGGTGGAGCTGTGTGGTGGGTGCATCGGTGGAACTGTGTGGTGGGTGCATCGGTGGAGGTGTGTAGGTGGAGCTGTGTGGTGGGTGCCTTGGTGGAGCTGTATGGTGGGTGCCTTGGTGGAGCTGTGTGGTGGGTGCATCGGTGGAGCTGTGTGGTGGGTGCCTCTGTGGAGCTGTGTGGTGGGTGCATTGGTGGAGCTGTGTCAGTGGAGCTGTGTGGTGGGTGCATCGGTGGAGCTGTGTGGTTGGTGCCTCGGTGGAGCTGTGTGGTGGGTGCCTCGGTGGAGCTGTGTGGTTGGTGCCTCGGTGGAGCTGTGTGGAGGGTGCATCGGTGGAGCTGTGTGGTGGGTGCATCGGTGGAGCTGTGTGGTGGGTGCCTCGGTGGAGCTGCGTGGTGGGTGCATCGGTGGAGCTGTGTGGTGGGTGGCTCTGTGGAGCTGTGTGGTGGGTGCCTCGGTGGAGCTGTGCGGTGGGTGCATAGGTGGAGCTGTGTGGTGGGTGCATCGGTGGAGCTGTGTGGTGGGTGCCTCGGTCGAGCTGTGTGGTGGGTGCCTCGGTGGAGCTGTGTCTTGGGTGCATCAGTGGAGCTGTGTGGTGGGGTCATCTGTGGAGCTCTGTGGTGGGTGCATAAGTGGAGCTGTGTCGGTGGAGCTGTGTGGTGGTTGCATCAGTGGAGCTGTGTGGTGGGTGCATCGGTGGAGCTGTGTCGGTGGAGCTGTGTGGTGGGTGCATCGGTGGAGGTGGGTGCATCAGTGGAGCTGTGTGGTGGGTGCATCTGTGGAGCTGTGTGGTGGGTGCATCTGTGGAGCTGTGTGGTGGGTGCATCGGTGGATCTGGGTGGTGGGTGCATCTGTGGATCTGTGTGCATCTGTGGAGCTGGGTGGTGGGTGCGTCTGTGGAGCTGGGTGGTGGGTGCATCTGTGGAGCTGTGTGGTGAGTGCATCGGTGGAACTGTGTGGTGGGTGCATCGGTGGAGCTGTGTAGGTGGAGCTGTGTGGTGGGTGGCACTTTTTATAAATCATTAGTAAAAGAGATCAATGAAATTCAACTAAAACCCATATATAGCAGAAGAGGAGAAAGCTCTAGTAACGGGATTCAGGATGAATGTATATCTTTGAAGCAAATCGCCAGCATGTGAAAGGTGTAAAATAGCAATCAGCATAAAACGAAAATGCCAGCAAAAGACTTTATAAAATTCTGTGTGGCCCTGATAAAATAATTAGAGCGTTAATAGCAATCAGCATAAAACGAAAATGCCAGCAAAAGACTTTATAAAATTCTGTGTGGCCCTGATAAAATAATTAGAGCGTTTATTATATCATGACCAACAATGGTTATTGTTTCAAGAGCAGCATGCGAGATGGTTAGGGGCTGCAATATAAACAAGCCCTCTGCATTGCTGTGGTGGGAAGGGGGGCGGGGAGAGGCAAGAAGGGAAGAATAGGGGCCGGGAGCAGCAGCCTTTGATGTGCTGACCGGCCGGCCGTGCATGACTAATTAGGGGAGGAGAAATGCCGGCTGAGGGAAGCTTGAGATGCCCGAGGAGGCTGGTGGCTTTGATGTGCACGCGCTCTTGGGCACTCAAAGAAATCGCCGAGTTGGTTTACTTCTGTTTAAGCTGCAATATAGCTCGCCAGCTATGCGCAAGCGCACAGCAGGCGAGCCCTAAAAACAGGAATGAAGAAGAGAAGAATGTTAACAAGTGGAGGGGTATAAATAAGTACATCTCTATGTGCCTGTACGCCCGAGCTATGTGACTGTCTGTGTGGCAGCATGTGTACAGGCTATGGGTGCTTCTTTGTGATGCCATGTGTGTATGAGACTTGCAACTATGTCTTTCTTTCTCTATGTTACTATTGCTATGAATGTTGGCTTTTGTTTGCATGGATGATGGAAGGTGTGTTATTCCAATTTCATGTGTACAGGTATTTCTGTTTTACCTTCTTTTATGCAATCTACATGTCTACATGTACCAATCTTTTTGGGCTGGTTACGGTAATCTTACAGATTTGCTTATGAATTAAATGACTAATAATGTTAGAAAGACCAGCTCCATTTTTGAATAAATGCTTTTGGATTAGTACTGCATTGCTACAATGATAATATTGACCTCAATGTTACCTTTCCTACTTTCAATCATGAAACCAAATATGATTTATTGCTAGAGGATGCAACACACTCCATAGGCCTTAGAAATCAATAAAATTCAATGTCATGTTAGCATATAGTTTGGCTGCAGCTTTGACCAGCGTTTACCCATAAATATAGAGAAAATGGGTTGTTATTTAAACATCCTGACAGTTGTGTGTTGAACTGTGGTGACTGGTTGTATTTTTCAAGCATAAAATATTCCCTCAAGTGGATGGACACATCAAGACAACGGAAGTCCTCCTGATGACTGATCCAAGATGTTGCTGATAATGCCTGAACCCAAGAGCTGAAGCTTCTGGAGCTAAAGAGGCCACAAGCTGGAGGACACTGACACAAACGCATTCTGTGAGTGATAAACCTATATTGGATACATGATGCATTTCCCTGAATTATGTTTTCCATGAAAGGCACACGCATAGTACTCCTCAAATCTGAAAAGAAATAAAATCATATTCTCAGGAACCTCTATTGCAAGTTTCAGATCAATTTAGTCGATTTATGATTCGAATCTGGTTATGCTTTAGTTTAAATCATCCAGATTGTTCCTCCTCATTGCGTGGCATAAATAACACTACTTATAGTGTACATTTTCTTTGAGTCTTAATCAATGTTCTACTTGTTTGAATATCGATTTGCATACAGAGGGAAATCCATCATTGGCTGTGATATGTAAACCCTTTTGTCCACGAAGATGAGTTCGTAAAAAAATCTTTAACGTTCACATTTAGACAAAGGTCAGATGCAATGTCTGTTCGTTTATTTATTGGTTGTTTTGCAAGTAATAGGCACTGCTGATGTATATTTAAAACATAAAGTCGAAAGGTCTGTCACTACGCGGCCTTCTCTGAACACATTTGCATAGTTAGCTGCACCTCAGTTCCATACAGACAGGTAAATATGAAGGTGGGGGGCAGGGGCAGGGGGTGGAGTTCTGGACTTTTTGGTTCCGTCCAGAGGTGTCAGGGAACAACACCCAAAGACCCCGGAGTTCCACCTGCCTTGGTGCACAAATGAACAGAAACACGGGCTTCTCGATGGTGGCGTCAAAGACCAAAGGTTTATTACTGCAGGGACACAGAAGTCACAGAAACTACGCATGGGCAGTAACTAGGAGCCTGTTCAAATTGTACAAAGCGGGTTGCTCCTTATATACTAGTTTTTGGCCTTTAGGCGAATTCTTCACATGTTGGTACATTCCCAAAACCTTTGTGTCATAAACAATAAATATTTGGCGTACACAGGAACCGTTGATAAAATCTGATACGAAACATCTACGAAGAGGGGTTCCCACTAGTTCATCACAATTCCCTGTCAATATTGCATTCAGGACCCGGACCGCCTCATCGTAAAGTTCGTTACCTCCCCCTAATAAAGTTTCAAAAAGAAAGGAACGGAGCCAGGTGTGGAAGATAGGAAAGCGGGATAAGAGATGCTTGTGGGTTGTAAATGGGCAAGGCTACCGGCTTCGGCCGCCTAATCATGATCAGGACAATGGACACGAAGACCAGTTTGGCAGGGCTGGCCTTTGTCGAGTCATGCAGCTACAGCGTGATCTGGTTTAAGGTGCACGTGTCATGTAAAAGGTGAATCTCCGGCTAAGGCTACGTGTCCTTAATCGAAATGAAGTGATCAGAGGTTATTGCATATGTGAGGGCAAGAAACACAAAATGGCTGCCATGATCTAAGATGGATGCCGTGGGTAGATTAGAAATGTGTTAATAAAAGGAGTGCTCTTGCTTGTAGCGTAGCGAAAACACCAGGGTATGCTAAATGGATCATTTGCGGTTCACTGATACCAATATTATGTATTTCTGACAAACTTGAAAACACGGGTTCAAATCGTCACGGAACCGTCACGGAACCTCAGACCCTCCTTTTGCCCTTACATAGGCAATTACTCAGTCTATGTCAGAATCTAGTTCTATGCTCATCAGGTCAGTGACATGCTGTTGTATCATCATCCTTTCTCGTGCCTTTTCTCCAAACGCAGGTGGTTTTCTGAGACAAGTTGCAGCACAAAGACTACACAGAGCAGGACCACACTGGATAATCAGGCAGCATGAGAATAGGAATACTAAGATGACACCAATGACCATTAGAACCTTCCATCCCCACGCTGATATCAGAGTCCAAAACCACTCCATGAAGGACCAGTTTCCCTTGTCTACATGTATAGAGTCGGAAATCTTATGTAGCTTAGAGATCGCCTCATAGACTGTTGGAGCATTATTAGGAATAAAGACACAGCAGCTCGATTGGATCATTCTGCATACCCCACCTCGATCTGCAAGTATAACGTCTAGAACCATACGGTTCTGCAACGTCATGAGTCTATCCGCCTGAAGCTCAGCTGTTAAGTTGCTAAGGGCACCAGCAGTTTCGGTAATAGTAGATTCAACTACCCGTGTTAGCTGACGTATGTTTCTACTATTGGCCATAGGCCCCCAGAACGGAAGGAAGCCTTTGAAGAAGTCTCCAGCTTCCTGACCAGCGGTATCTTCCTTGCTGAAGACACCTCTTGCTACTCTGGTTCTGTGGTAATCAGATGAAGCAGTGTATGTCGGAGGCAACAATCGAGCAATATAACATGATCCTGAAAAGTCGGCAGGCAACCATGTATAAGCTCTGTCTCGACAAATGAAGTAGGTACCCCTAGCAGTGAGAAAGGCAGGGGAAGAGTTAGCCGGAAACACATAAGTCTCTACGCACTCACTCCTCCCTAGCTGAGCTCTCGGATTTCTCCCATTCCCTTGCAAACAGACCTGACCTCGGTGAGGTACGACCCAGATTGGAGTTGAGCTTTTACGCTTGCTTTCTCCTAAACTAAGGCGATACTCTGAAGTATTCCAACTTAAATATACTCGCAATTCGTCTCTAGGGTAGGATGGAGTATTATTGACGTCCTTGACCATGTCAATAATTCCCTGGACTAAGGCTTTGTTGGCAGAGTTATATTTAGTGGAACGCGGTGGACGTGGAGGATAGGTTTCAAGGGCATAAGCAAAGATGGTTTGGAGGGCCTGAAATGATCCATTGTAGCTGTAAGGCAAAACCAGGTAGGGAATACCTTTATCCATAGTGTGGGGTATCAAGCCACACACCCAGCAGTCTGTAGTGTTAACTACCAGTTGGTGTTGGTGCAAGAGCTGTACAAAAGTGTTGTTGGTGAATTCTGAGCGTCGGGCTTGCTCATGTTCCGGAAACGAGTGAAAAGAGTGTAAAGAAGAAACAGTAGAAATGGCAGGATCAAGGGGAGGTACTGTAGTAACTGGCACAAAAATCAAATTTATACTAAAGACGATTCCACCCACCAATGTTGCTAAAATAATCAAGAATGTAATGGCACATTGCATCAAAAAGCATTTGCTATGAAGAATTCTATGAAGTCTGTTTCTGCGAACATGAATCACATTTTTTCGTTGCAGCGCAGGAAGCTCCATCTTCTACAATCCGCTCGCGACCACTGATGATGTGTACGTAGATGAAAATGCCTCTATCAGCCCTGGGAGTTCCCAGAACCAACAGAAGGATCGACCTTGTGTCAGACCCCTGCAGATTCAACTAGGCACACAGCCACGACCCTACGGCTACCCAGACGGCAAGGCAATTTTAAAAACAATAAACAATAGCAAACTTCCTGGCTGAAGGCAAAAGTTCAATATATCAAAATCACAATATGCAGTTGCCTGCTTTATTTGTCCATTTTACGGCTTCTTAAGTTATATCTCTGTTTCGCTGGTACTGTCTGATCGGAAAATAGTGTATCACTCGCAGTTGTTGCAGTGTTTAAGTTCGCAGATAGCAAAGTTTCTTCTGATGCTGGAGACAAATGTTCAGTGTTCAAAGGAGTCTTTTCAGGAGGAGAGTCAGATTTTGGAGTGTCAGTAATCAATTCGGCATCGCTGAAAGAGATCAACTTCGGTGTGCTTTCAGATTCGGAGGCACCAATTCCCTTCTTCACCCAGTCGTCGTAAGGGAGCGGCAAAGGGACACGCTTAACGTGGGATGCGTGTACCCAGTGCTTGCGGCCAGCTACACGAACTGCTGTCCTCGTTGCAAGTAGGATTTGGAAGGGCCCCACAAATCTCGGCTGAAGGTTCTTCGTCCTCGCGAAGTTTTTGATGACGATGAAGTCTCCCGGTTTCAGCTGATGCCCTGGACTCTCCGGAGGTTTTGGCAAAGCATCGAAAACCTGTTGATGAATAAGACTCAATTTAGCAGTCAAGTCGTAAAGGTAGTCTATCAACATAGGATATTCTATGGAGCAAAATTCTTTAGGCCTTGGCACACCCCAGATATTTGCCGGGCGACCAAAGACTATTTCATAAGGACTAAGCCCTATTCTAGAATGTACCGTTGCTCTCGTTGATAACAAGGCCAAAGGAAGTGCGTCTGGCCAGGCTAAACCTGTGGATGCTTGTATTTTAGCTATTTTCAACTTGAGGGTGCCATTGTAACCCTCCACTAAACCAGCAGACTGGGGATGGTTTGCACTGTGGAATTTCTGTTTCAGTCCTAGGCCGGCACACACACTCTGCATAACTTTCCCTATAAACTCACTTCCGTTATCTGACCATACAATCCGTGGCATTCCATATCTAGGGAAAAATTCTTTGAGAAGAATTTTGGCAGTTGATAGGGCAGTGTTGTCCTTTAGTGGGTATGCTTCTATCCACCTGGAAAAAGCACAGACCACCACTAGGACATATTTTAAATTATTACAGCGGTCCATGTGAATAAAATCTAACTGAATCACTTCAAAAGGGCAGGAAGGAGGAGCGAAATGACCAACTGGAGTTGGAGTTCCCTTGCCAGGATTATGCATCAAGCACACCATACAATTTTTCACCACTCTCTCTGCACACTTACTGATTCCCTCATTCTTCCAGACCGGAGCCAACATCTTACAGATCCCTTTAGAACTTATATGCGCTACCCCATGCGCCATCGTCGCTACTGCAAGCACATACGCATCGGGCAACATCCAACGCTGCTGTTCTGTCAAATCAATCCAACATCCATTCGAGTCCAACTTGCCCGTACTTTCTCTCCATACACGTTTCTCTTCCTCAGTTGCTTCTTTCTGAATCTCTTTCACACTTTCCATAGTATCCTCGCACATTCCAGACTCAGCAATCCATCTTGCAGACGTAGCAACATACATTCTGCTCATCGTGTCTCTAGCTGTCTGTTTAGCAATTTCATCAGCAAAAGCATTCCCACGACCAACATCATCCGTGATTGCTTTATGAGCACTGCACTTCACAATCGCAACTTCAGTCGGCAAGGTTAGAGATTCCAACAAGTCATTCACTAGCTGACCATGTTGGATTTTAGTCCCATGGGACGTAATGAAACCTCTTTCTCTCCACAACCGGCCAAAACTATGGGCCACGCCAAATGCGTACTGACTATCTGTAAACACATTCACTCTCTTTCCCTCCGCTAAAACACATGCTCTCGTTAGAGCTATTAATTCTGCAGCTTGGGCAGAATTCTGACTCACTCTTGCAGTCTCCACAATCGTCTTCAAAGTCGTTACTGCGTAAGCAGCAGTCACATCACCATTCTCCAATTTAAAACATGACCCGTCCACATACAGCGTACCATCCGGATCGGATAACGGAGTATCCTTCAAATCAATGCGTCCTTTTGTCTCTTCCTCCGTTTTAAAATAGCAATCATGTGGCTCGGAATCACTCGACTCTTGATCAGTCGGCAACAATGTTGCTGGATTCAATACATTACATCTTTTGATCTGAATATGACTCGCTAGTAATGTCAGCTCGTAACCAGATAATCTTGCACTAGTAAGGTGTTGTGTCTTCGTTCGGTTCATGAGTGTATCCACTGCATGAGGAACCATGACCACTAGCATGTTGTTCATCACCAAACCAGCAGATTGTCGAATGGAAGCCGCAGCTGCCGCTGTAGCTCTCAAACAACTAGGTAACGCTCTAGCTACCGGATCTAATGTTGATGAGAAATACGCACAAGGGCGTTGTTTATCACCAAACTTCTGTGTCAGAACACTCAATGCGCAACCTTCTCTCTCGTGAACGTAGAGCGTGAACGGCTTACTGTAATCAGGTGTACCCAATACAGGAGCTGAACACAATGCTTTTCGTAATTCAGTAAAACTCTCTTGACATTCATCAGACCATGGCACTGGACTCGGAACATTTTTCCCAGTCAAGGCTACCAATGGTTTCGCTAAAAGAGAAAAATTTGGGATCCATTGCCTACAGTAAGAGGTAATACCTAGAAAGGCACGTACTTCTCTCTGTGTGCGTGGAACACTCATCTGTGTAATTGCTTTTATTCTTTCTGGGGTCAACTTCCTTCCCTCCTTTGACAAGAGATGACCTAGGTAGGTCACTTCTTGGCAGCAGTATTGCATTTTGGAAGGAGACACCTTGTGATTCAAATTAGACAAATGATGCAATAAGGAAATTGTAGCTGCTTTGCAAGTTTCCTTGTCATCGGCAGCCACTAGAAGATCATCTACGTACTGTACTAGAGCAGAACTTGGAGGAAGGACAAAAGAATCTAACTGGCTTTTTAATGCTTGACTATAAATAGATGGACTTTCACAATAGCCTTGTGGAGCTCGTTTAAATCTGAAGCTTCGTCCTCCTAAACAGAAGCCGAAAATATCTCTACTTTCTTCGGCTATCGGAATGCTGAAAAAGGCATTCTTTAAGTCAATAACTGAGAACCATGTGGCTGTAGCAGGAATCAATGTTAGCAAGGCAGTAATATCCGGAACCACAGGAAACTGCGGAACCACAATCTTATTAACTTCTCTAAGGTCTATGACAAACCTGTACACTGGAGGTTTTGTAGGATCAGTTCGTTTCAAAATCGGTAGTACAGGGCTATTACAGACATTTCCCCGAGTTTCTTCAATCACATCTTTCTTAATTAAATCTTGCACAATCAATAAAAGTGCACGCTCTCCTTCACTAGATATTTTATATTGGGGAATTCTTGGAAATTTTACATTTGTTTTCAAGGTTACCACATACGGTGGAATTTCTAAGAGACCTACATCATTAGGACCAGTCGCCCAAAGAGAATCAGGGAGTGAGCGTAGCTCTGGCGGGAGTGCGTCCATTGACAAGTACATCGGAGAGGTGATATTTTTACCCAACGTGAGTTGTACTCCTTCCGGAGAACAGTACAATGTCGCATATAGTCGTTTTAACAAATCTAAACCAAGCAGATTTTCATTACAACCTGTCGTCAAAATCAGGGGTGCTTTCAATTGGCACGGTCCAACAGAAATAGACAAAGGACCAGATATCGGGTTGTAAACAGGGGCGCCTGAAAAACCTACGGAAACATTTGTTGAGCCGGACAAAGGTGCGCCAGGGAGTTTCGCATGAATGATAGAACTTTTTGCGGCACCAGTATCCAACAGAAACGGTTCGACTACACCTGATGTTGCTACTGCGACATAAGGCCCACTCTGATCCACTGGAACTGATACTACTCCCTCTCTTTGTCCATGGCTGTCCTAGTACCCATTTTGCTGAAAACCCTCATCTACTTCACAATAGTCCTCAACAAGATATTGTTGAGATCTGTTTTGCTGAGTAGATTGTCCATTTCGTTGATCAAAGTGATTGGAAGGACGATCATTCGTTTGTGGAGGCATAGCACCTCGTCCTCGACCTCTAGCATTCTGCACAAAACCACCACGACCTCTCTGAGCTGCTGCTGCATTATTTTGCGCTAAGATCGGACATTCATTTTTATAGTGACCCTCTTTCTTACAGTACGCACACTGATTCCACTGATATTGAGGTTTTGATGAACTATAATCTGTCCTTTGGTACGAACCTTGCTGCGTATTAGATTGATTCATGCGAGGCGGATACGCCTGCTGCAAAAGAACTTTAGTTTTTAAATCTTTCGTTTTCTTTTCTGATTTCTCCTTTTCCTCTTTATCCCTATTTTCGTAGTACTGTGCAGTCGCAAGTATTTGCGCTGTTGTGGATACAGCCCACGCACTTTCTGAGTCTTTTAATTTATTGCATAATTCAGGTAACAAATTATGCACAAATTTATCGACAAACAGTCTTTGTCCTCCTTCTGTACTCATGTCCTGACCACTATGATCTACAAAAGTCTCTTCAAACCTCGTGAAGAAGTCGGAGACACTTTCGTCTTTCTTCTGCCTGCATGCTGACAGCTTGTCCCAATTTACACGCAATGCTGGCATCAGAGTCTTCATTAGATCAATTATTCTACCTGGAAGATTAGCAATTAGGGGTTCGGGTTTCGCACCACCTATTTGCTGACCATCTGCTGCAGTGATAGCTGCCCAATCACCACCTAAAGCAGCTTGATGATCCTCTCTACGAATTTTAGCCCACACTGGCTGCGGAACTACATTGCCAAATAACATATCGATGTCGGCTAAATTCATTATACAAGCCTCAACTGTCTGTGTTAATTCCTTGTAATATCCAGCAGGATTCTTACGTGGATCTGGCAAGGCCTGCTTCACCGCTAGCACTTCAGCTCGCTTCCATGGAATGTGTATCCACACTCTTTGGAACTGCGCTGGAGCACCTACAATACCAGCATTATCATCACGTGCCACTGCTTCGCGCCAGATTGGAGGAACTTCCCTCATAGGATATTGGCGACTTAGCTTCAATTTTCCTCTTTCTAAATCTCTCGGCGAACGAAGAGATGGATCATTCCTAAAACTTAAAATAAGTTCCATCGCTTCTTTTATATTATCACCCACTATCATTCCAGCAGCAAACTCTTTTTGAACTTTAATTAAATCTTCCAAATCTGATTCTACATCATCTTCTTCTATTTCTTCACGTAACAACGAGCACATCTCATCAAAGACATACCGTTGTGTTGGTTCCTTCCACTGCATAAATGTGTCTAACACATCTCTCGTACTATATCTTCTACTCTTCGAAATCCATCTGAGAGCCGTGGAATCTAAAATTCCCCGTTCCTCAGTACTTGGAAGCTGACTACGTCTCTGAACTGAGTCAGGAGTAGGAGTCTTAATTAAAGTTTTATATAAAGGAGACAGCATATTAGTAACAGAATCAGTGATTCTTCGACGAACAGAAAGTGGAGTTAGCACACTCGCAGACGTAGAGAACGCAGTAGAGGTAGGAATAGATAACGGAACAGTAGGAGTATCGAGAAAAATAGTTTGTGGAATAGTAGGTACAGAAGCTGACAGTTCAGGGAGAGAAGGAGCTGTAGGAACATTCACATTCATCACAGGAGGTACGGGAACTTGATTCTGGGGGACAGGAGCAGGAACACCAGGTTGTCCAGCAACTGGCAATTGAACATTCGGGACAAGTGGAGCCGCAGCACCTTGTGCATACGGTGGAGGTGACCGTAACAGATAAGATAACAGAGGATCGTTTTCGGAATCCTCCAGTATCTTAGCCATTTTCGATGGCAAGGCAGGATAGCACTTGTCAATCGCTAAGTTATGCTCTCTAATGGCTACATCTATGGCCTTCTCACACTCGTTAGCCTGCAACTGCTTAGCCGCTTGCTCTAGAGTCAACTCTTCTTGTTCTTTCTGTTCTTTCTTCAACCTTTTAATTTCTCTCTGTTTGGATTCTTTTCGCCAATAACGGAAAGAATCAAACATTGCCGGCCGGGCTTTCTTCCTAAACAATTTCGCTTCTAAATTGTCGAGAATCTCGGGTTCAAAACTACCATGCAGTGGCCAACTAAGGACACCATCCTTCGCAGTGTAACGGACCCATACCTCATTATAAGATATAGGACCCACACCATGTTTACAATATAAATCATATAGGGGAGTCCCAATCGGAGGAACCAGACAAGAGTCCTCCAATCGTGAGTCACGGTTGCAACCAAAACAAGACAACATTTTCCGACTTACCATTTTTCAGTCCGGAACACAAAACAAACAAAACACAAAACAGATATGTGCACTTGAACCAAGAATTTAGGCCTACCAAAACGAACTGTTGTATCGATACCCAAACTAAACCAAATAGATTATCTTAACCAGAACAACCTGTGATAATCCTACCAAGAACCAAAACCAAACCAAGAACCAATCAAGGATTTTAACAATCCTCACAAAGTAACCAGCTAGCTATCACTAAATACTTAACTGAGTCACTGAAGACGTCACCAAGGAGAAACCCGTCACGTTTCGCTGTACTAAGGACTGCACCTCGGGTCCAAGACAGGGCGACGGTCAAGGCAACGGCCCACTGCAGCCGTCCTGAACGGGAAACCCTCGTGGAAGAGAACTTCGGGCCACTTTTGCGATATGCCGGGATCGATGAAGTGGGGCGCCTCCCTCAAAAATCTTCACACGAAGCCTCTCGAACTCTTCAGGCTTTTGGACCGGTACCGAATGACGTCGCCCGACGTTGGGCGCCAATTGGAGTTCTGGACTTTTTGGTTCCGTCCAGAGGTGTCAGGGAACAACACCCAAAGACCCCGGAGTTCCACCTGCCTTGGTGCACAAATGAACAGAAACACGGGCTTCTCGATGGTGGCGTCAAAGACCAAAGGTTTATTACTGCAGGGACACAGAAGTCACAGAAACTACGCATGGGCAGTAACTAGGAGCCTGTTCAAATTGTACAAAGCGGGTTGCTCCTTATATACTAGTTTTTGGCCTTTAGGCGAATTCTTCACATGTTGGTACATTCCCAAAACCTTTGTGTCATAAACAATAAATATTTGGCGTACACAGGAACCGTTGATAAAATCTGATACGAAACATCTACGAAGAGGGGTTCCCACTAGTTCATCACAATTCCCTGTCAATATTGCATTCAGGACCCGGACCGCCTCATCGTAAAGTTCGTTACCTCCCCCTAATAAAGTTTCAAAAAGAAAGGAACGGAGCCAGGTGTGGAAGATAGGAAAGCGGGATAAGAGATGCTTGTGGGTTGTAAATGGGCAAGGCTACCGGCTTCGGCCGCCTAATCATGATCAGGACAATGGACACGAAGACCAGTTTGGCAGGGCTGGCCTCGAGCAGAGGAGGCAGCCTTTGTCGAGTCATGCAGCTACAGCGTGATCTGGTTTAAGGTGCACGTGTCATGTAAAAGGTGAATCTCCGGCTAAGGCTACGTGTCCTTAATCGAAATGAAGTGATCAGAGGTTATTGCATATGTGAGGGCAAGAAACACAAAATGGCTGCCATGATCTAAGAAGGATGCCGTGGGTAGATTAGAAATGTGTTAATAAAAGGAGTGCTCTTGCTTGTAGCGTAGCGAAAACACCAGGGTATGCTAAATGGATCATTTGCGGTTCACTGATACCAATATTATGTATTTCTGACAAACTTGAAAACACGGGTTCAAATCGTCACGGAACCGTCACGGAACCTCAGGGGGACTTCTACCCTTCGCAAACTGCTTGGAATGTATACGTTGTATAAGAAAATTCTGAGTACATATATGAGAAGGACAAAGTGATTATAGCTAGCTCACTGCTTGTGGAAAGAGTGTTTTAAGACAGCGTTTGTGAAACGAGTGTGAACAATCACAAACTACATTATACAACCATTATAAACGACCATCAACAGTGTATTCAAATCACAATGGCGCCCAATCGATAGTGAAGATAGAACACTGTCAAATTGAAATCCCTGTACAATTTACAAGCTAAGCATTGTCAAAACAATGGATCTGGCAAGCATGTGACTTTTTCTCTTCATTTGTTTGCTAAACATATGGAGAGGACATTTAACATTTAAAAGTAACCGAAAGGGTATACAAAATATAAAAGTAAAGGTGGTGTGTTTTTGTTTTACAGAAAAAAATGATTAATTGACGTAAGAGAACAAGCAATTGTAATGCCAATAGGTCAGGCTTATAAATGCATTGTCGAGCAAGCATAAACAACCCATTACGTTAATGATTGCCTCCTTCTATCTGTGCAATTGCCAGAGAAAAACACCTTTACGTATCTAGTTATCTAAGACACTTTAATAGCATTACAATCGCAAGTGCGTGACTCTTAAAGTTCAAGCTCAGGCAGCTGGATAAATAAAGAAAATGATCACAGCTGTGTGTAGAAAGCACTTGCGTAGGAAAGCACTGTTTCTGGAACGCCATCTACTCTAGCCTTCCAACATGTGGGTGGAGCCAAAGTCCCTCTCTTGCTGGTTCTCACATAATTGTCTGGCAATAGCTGCCTGTCAAGCCAGACCATAAAAATGATCCATTCAAAAATAAATGTAAAAAATGAAATGTAAGCAGAAACTGGCTAATGAGTCCTGGCCTTTTAATGGACCTCTATCTTAGTAGATGTTGATACCTGCAAGAGCATAAAGTCAACACTCTATGTAAGGAGAGCTAATGGTTGAAGTGGACTGACCCATTGTCTCATGGTGTAAGCTGTGGTGGGTGGAAGCAAAATATGAATGACCCTTGAACCGACAAATGGACAAAGAGAAATGACCATAAGCTTCTCTATGTACATATATCTATATGTATTTTTACTATGATTGTTTTTGGAAAATTAATTCAGGGAATCAAGAAATAAGCAAACAGTTAAAGCTGACTGTAGTCCAAGCCTAAAAAACATGAGCGCATCACCCTTCTGCTATGCTTGATGCTGTTGGTGGTTTGAGTCAGTGACTCGGTAGATGGAGTAAACGTTCTCTACATCCCTCGACCCAGTGTTGCTTGTGTCCCTCTTTAAAATGCATCATCACGTTTGAAGGGACTCTAAGCCTGATTCATAAAACCATTTACACGTGTAAGTTCATATTGAGCACGCAAGTAGTCTTTTTTTTAACAAGTATAACGGCACGTTTGTGATTAACAAAACATGATTTTGCAAACATGAAAATGAATATTCACATATATATTTTCATGTGGGTTAACCTCATGGGGCTCTGGAGTGGGCATTTAATGGCATAAATTCAATGAAAAAAGTAGAAACACCCACAAATGTACTCATTTGTGGGTATCAAACAAAGTTTTCCACAATCCATTCCCACCTTGGGAATTGTCAGACTTACTCTTGGGAATAGCAGAGTGAAAATTCGAAAAGTGCATCCCAAAAATTGGTTGTGTAACATAGGAACGCGCTTCTTCATGTGAAAAAAGAATTTTATGTTGAGACATTATTTATAAAAAAAAGGTTCCACAAATGGTTTTTGTAACGCTTACACACAAAGAAATGCTTTTGAAAGATCGTATTGACAAAATGTTTTCCTGGGTATCCTGTGACTTTATCAGCTTCCAATGCATACTATAAAAAGCCCTTCCAAATGACTCCAAATGTTGGAGGAAAACTATGTGAGTAAATTCGAATTTCGTAGTATGCATCACAGGCCAATTGTGTTTACAATACCACATTTGTATGAGCCGTTCAAGGTGATGATGCCTTCATTGTGTATGTGCCTTGGGAGTAAAAAAGAAATTATCTATCAATATATCTTTCTACAGGCTGTTGACCTACTTTCTAACGATGCATACATATGTTATACTCAAGTTAAACCCACAGTAGGATACCAAAATAGCCTACAGTTTCATTAACCAATGCAGTGTGGAGGCCATTTGCTCATAATGTATGCTAACATTATTAAACAATAATTATGCTGCACTTTCACCATGCAAGTGCTAGCGCCGATGGGAGCCTCAAGGTCCTGCAAAATAACCATTCTTTCTCCTATCCAGTACCAAGAACCTCAGACCCAGGTGTTCTATCAGTAATGAAAATGGACAGTTTCACCCCAAACTGATAGCCAGCACAAATTACAGAGATTCACCTATTACATAGACCTCTCCCTAAAACATATTAACACATTGGCAATTGACTAAAACTATTCTGGCCTGGTGCAATTTCTCTCTCCTGAAAAAGTTAAACAACTTCAGCAACTGACTTCAGAAGAAGCCTTAGGGCCATTACTGCTGCTTTGTCTTTAGACAATATTATTTTAAACATAAATTTGGCCAAATTTATTCAGCAAGTATACCGTAACCTAGATAAAATGGACACTGCTGAGGTCTCTGCTCATCGCTAAATCTGAATATGCATTCTAATAGAACTTGCAAAGACCTGAAGGGCTAATCCTCAAATTGCAATGTTTTAACTGGCATGCTTTAAGCCACATTTTACTGTTTGCTTCTCTTTTAATTATTCTTTTATTTCACAAAATTGTATACAATGTGATTTGTGCGACCTTTTAAAGATATGTTTATATCTTAATAAAGGAATTATTATTATTATTATTAAGCCTTAGGGCCTGATTACGAATGTGGCGATGTGGCAATGGGTCACCACACCAGCACCCCGCTGCCACATCACCAAACCTGTAATCAAACCACCTGCCGGATTACGAGTTTAATCCTGGCAGGCGGTCCTGCGGCGGGGGACCCACTGCGGTGCCTTTCAAAGCCTCATATCTGAGCCATAGAAAGGCACCGCTATGGAAGCGCCACAGCACGTTCCTTCATGGCATAGAGAAACTGGTGGTGCATGCATACAGGGGACACAACATATGCCTCCTGCATGCATCCTCTGGCCCTGAGGCAATAGGGGGCCCTGAAGGGCCCCTTAGTTTCCTCATCACCACGCTCTTCATGGTGGGCTCACCGCCATGAAACTGTGGCAGTGAGGAAAGTCGTAATATGCTTGGCCGTGCCACAGCGGCACCACCAGCATATTGTGGGCCTCAGACCCTTGCAAGAGTGCCAGGGATCGCGGATCTTTGATGGTAGCAGCTGTTCTATGGCGGTCTGACCACTCAACTTGTTATAAAGCCGGCGGACTGCATTGCCACCTCAGGTTTGGCGGTCCATCGGACTGCCAAGCTTGTAATCAGTCCCTTCTGACCTTGATGAGTGGGAATGCCAGGTGGTAGGAATGTTGGTTTGCCCCACAGATTTCAGAACATTACCTCACAGATATGTGTGCAAAATAAATACTGTTCATCAGGGTTTGAGAATTACAGCGCATTCAGGGTCAGAAATCGTAGCAGGATTTACACAAGTTACATCACCCTGGAATACTCTGCATGACTCGTTTTCACAAATTTCTGGGTTTGGTAAGATGGTGGCCAAGCTTGGGACCAAATTCCGCAACTACCCACATGGGTAAAATGGGTAGTTTTTCATGATGAATATTTGATGGCACACATAGTGTTTTAGGTCCTTTCTTTCCCTGTTTGATAGGCTCAATCACATAAGATGAATATATTTTTTTATCGGAAAACATATGGCAACCCAGAATAGTCATACTTTTGTTATGATCAATTGAACTTCCATCTATTTTTTGCTTCAAAATACAACTCAATTTGCAAAATGCCGTCTAATTCACATGATAGTAGGGTAACCTCAAATTCAGAGTTGTACAATTAAAATTAAATCAGGGTCGCTTTTCAGTTTCCTTCATAACCATTTTTTATTCCTTAGATTTTAACATATGAATTGCTGCATGGTCAGTACACAATGAAACATCATTATGAGCCACAGCTCATTTGTTGACACTGGGTTTCGCATGCTTTTTGACAACCAACTTACATGATATATAACTGTGGTCTGATGGATGTAATGGTATATTGCTTTGTAAACTATCCCTTGGGTCCAAATTACAATTTCTTTTCATTTTAACATTAGATTCTCTGGGAATACCATGAGCGACCTACACCAATGACCCCTTGCTATTTCAGAATGTTTTCTAGTTTTCAAAAATGTACAACATTCAGTTTTTTTTCATGGGTTTCACATCTGTTTCCACCTCAAACTGCAACTAGGTAGGAACTATACAAAATAGGAAAAAATGCAAGAACTGTGGACACATTTTTTTTTAAACTCTTGATCCTGAAAGCTGGGAAGGTGGGAATCTTAGCATAACAAACCTTATGTTAGTGCCATTGTTAGAAAAAAATAATATGATATCTTGCATAGCTCTTATTCCCATAAAAACTTCAATATACAATTGCATTTGGTCACTTTCTGAGTTTCGTCCAGGTGAATTCACAAAATATGAGTACTGTTAGTATTTACCTTGTATAGGAAAAAACTGAACTGAAATTTGGCCCAGATACCTTCTGTGGAAAAAGGGTTACGAAGGTTTAAGCACAAAGTGCTCCAAACCTCTAAAAAGGGCTCCACACTGGGATTGTAAAAGCTTCAACAGCTAAGAGGTTATGGGCGTTACCCTATAATCCATTCTCACACTTTTCAGGTATATGCCTTTTCTCACGTGCCACGGTGCCTTCTTCTCTTGGCCTTACCGGTGTAACATTACCACCCATTCTCACATTGTCCTTGAATTGCCTTCCCCTAGGGGCTTCAGCCATGCATTAAAGACACTGGCTTACAGCTCATTCACATACTCCATAGGGATATGTGCCCAGATGCATCAACGTTTACATTTGCGATTCCTTATTTGCGAAAAATAAGGAATCGCAAATATGGAATCGCAAATGGCTATGCATCATTTTATTCGCATATTTTTTGCGATTCGGTAAAAATCGCAATTTTTACCGAATCGCAAGAAATATGCGATTCTTTAATTGCGAAATCGCAATTTGCGATATCGCAAAGTGCGATTTTACACACATGATGCATCTCATTGACTCAACTGCCAGAAAGCCAGTACAGCAATCAGGCGCAGCTGCTACCTAGCTTGAAGGTGTGGTCTGGCAGTTTGCTGAGTGAGCCTTGCCTGGAGGTTGCTGCTGGAGTCTGTGCCTTTCTTTTCTCCTTCAAAATGGAAAATGAAAATGCAGTTGAAGAGGGGCCATCTAGAAAAAGAAAAATTAAGTTTTCTGATAAAGAATTGGAAATACTCATTGAGGAGGTGACTGCAAGACAGGAGCAGCTTTTTGGTAAGCTGTCTCTTAAGGTCCCTGAAGCTGTAAAAAGGAACCTATGGATTGCCATACAATCTAAAGTTAATGCAGTTGGAGTTGCACATCGTGATATTACTAATCTCCAGAAAAGGTGGTATGACCTGCGCAGCAGAGCAAAAGAGAAGCTTGCTAAGAGGATGAAATCTGCGAAGCTTACTGGAGGTGGAACACCCAGGGATACACCCAACACTCCCCTGGAAGAAATGGTTGAAGCCACACTTTTGCCTGAGGCTGTGGTTGGAATTACAAACATTGATACTTCAGAGATACCAACTCCTACTGAAGGTAAGTTAATTGTATGTGGTATAAGAAGTGTGAATGAAGTCCATTATTCATAAAGTGCTGATGTGTGTTCAACATGTTTCAATAACTATTAGGACAAATGTGAGTGAGTCCCAAACCTCCTCCTAGTAATGTCAATGAACTCAAAGCAGTGCATTGTGGTACTTGTAGTTCTTTAGACATAGTACACAATGGATAACATTTGCACAATTACAAAACATTGATACAAGCAAATAGTAAAATTCAGACTACATTATTTCAAGTGAATTGATTTTAAAACTTTATTATTCATTGCAAGGGTAGTGCAAACGAAAAGTAACAAATGTTTTATTTTTTTCTATTCATAGAGCAACTCCAAGATTTAATAGAGCAGGACTTAAGGGATTTACACACCCAAGATGTAACTCAAAATGAATTTGAAAATGCTCCCAGTACTTCTACTGCCAATTCACAGCCAAGTGAAAGACAGAGGGTGCGACAACTGCTCCAGACAGATTCTGAAACAGAGCAGAATGTCAATCTAACTCCAAGCCAGCCTCAAAGTACTCCTACAGGCACTAATTCAACGAGGAGTAGGCGAAGGAGACTGCAGCAGTTCACAATGCGTGGAACATCAGTGCGTGGAAGTGGTCAGGATGGAGAGGGTACCTTCACTGGCAATGAAGTAGAGGACAAAATTTTAAAGGTGCAGCGTCTGCAAGGGAAAGACATTAGGATTATAAAAGGCAAAATGGGGCACATGAGCAAACAAATGGGTACTTTGGCAAGCAGTATCACTACAATGATCAATGTGATGAAATCTGGCCATGATTCAACTGCTATGAAGCTTGACCGTATAGCAAGCTCATTGGAGACAATGTGCACATTGATGCAAACACATCAAAAGATAAGTGCTAAAAGGCAGGTTAAAGTCCTGAACAACATGCAGGCCCATAACAGGGAGTTGAGGTCTCTTACAAATTGTACCCGTGCCCTCTGCAAACAAACACTGTCAACACAGGTACTCCTGATGAAAACTTTTAAACACATTCAAAAAGGCATGGGGGGTACCTTAGAGCCATCTGAAAAATCAAGGCCCAAGGCATCCTCTGAAAAGCAATTGCCAATGGAGGAGCAGTTGAACAACAGTGCTGAAAGTGGCACATCTGACCATTGCTTGACTGGCACACGGAGAAGTGTTAGGAAGCAGAATGATGGCACAAATGCCAACATGCACCCTGGAAAAAGTCCTGGAAAGGCATTAGGAGTGCGTGGGCACAAAAAATGACATTTCAATACATCTTGCTGGGTATTTCTGTTTATAATTTGTTATTGATGCACTGCTTTTCCATTGTACATGCCTGATTTGAAAGGCCTCAATTAAGTTTCAAATACTGTCTAAGTAGTTTCATTTAACTAGCTATTTTTTTCCATGTACAATTAAACTTCACATTGCTTGCAATTAAATTCCTTTTTCAGACTATTTCTTACCTCATTTAGAAGTAATGCTGTGTGATGTCTGCTCTTCTCCTTCTGCCCTCTGCTGCCTCTGGCCCTTGTGCTCTTGGTTGTGGTTGAGGAGGCTGAATTATATTTGGAGGTAACACATCGTCCGCTTCAAGTTCTATTCCTCTTTCAGTGGCTAGATTATGTAGCATTGCACATGCTGCTACAATTTTACAACAAATTTCAGGTTGGTACTGTAATGCTCCTCCAGTTTTATGTAGAATCCTGAAGCGTGATTTCAACACTCCAAAGGTCCGCTCTATGACATTCCTTGTTGATATGTGCGCCTGGTTGTAGTGCTGCTCTTTCCTTGTACTTGGATTTAGGTATGGAGTTAAGATGTAAGACCTCACTGCATAGGCACTATCTCCTGCAATGGAAAGCAATGTAAATGTAATGTAAGCATACATGTGTGCAGTTCAAGTATAAATTTGTTCAGTGGAATGAATCATTTACCTAGTAGGTATCCATCTCCAAATTCACCAGCTAGCAGTCTAGCATGAATGGCACTATGTCTAAATATGAATGAGTCATGGGCACTTCCTGGGTAACTAGCAACTAGGTCTGTAATTATGGTTTTGGCATTACAGACAGCTTGAATATTGAGAGAATGGAAGCATTTCCTATTGCGATAAATATATTCATTTTCTGAGGGTGGACAAATGGGGACATGTGTACCATCTACACAGCCAATTACATGAGGAAATTGTGCCATGTTGTAGAAATCCAGTTTTGTCTTCATTAAATCCTGCTGTGTGCTTGGAAATTTGATATGAAACCTTATTCTATGTAACATAGCATTTAGAAAGGCATTAAAAAATCTGGAAAGGGAACTCTGGGACACACCACCAGCAATGGCCACTACACCCTGAAATGACCCAGATGCAAGGAGGTGCAATGAACACAATACCTGCACATGGGTAGGTATGGCTTGTGTCCTGCGTGTTTGCCTCTGCAGGATTGGGTCCAATTCCTGGATTAAATCTAAAATTAAATTGGCATTCAGCCTATATTTCTTATATATCTCAGCCTCAGTCTGCCCCAATAAGGTAATGCGCACTCTGAAGATTCTCTCCTCTATCAGCCTTCTCCTCCAACCTGCAGCTGCTCTCAGCCTCTGCCTGCGTGCCAAAAAGTAAAGTGCAGCCATCTTGAAAGACTGGGTCAAGGTCTGAGAGGTCCTTAAATGCTGTAGAAGTGATTGACAGATCCAGTTATACCACTTAGTGAAATTAGCACCAGGTTCAACTTCTTCTTATTTTAGGAATTCCAAATAGCGAATTCCAACAAAATCGCTAATTGCTAATTTTGATGCATTGCATTTTTTCGCAATTTTTCAAGGAATCGCAATTTTTGCGACTTTTTTAGAGAATCGCAAAATATATAGCGATTCCTACATTTGCGAAAACCGGAAAAAAATGATGCATTCCAAACACATGAATTGCATTCGCAAACGGCCGAATTTTGCGATTCGCACCGTTTGCGAATGCAATTTTCGTTGATGCATCTGGGCATTGGACTCTTCATTAAAGCATTATGTCCAACATCAGTATCAAGGACTAGCTCCATTGTGTAGCTGTATAATTGTCTGCATTGCAGTATTTCTTTTCGTTGTAAACACTCGGACAGACATCAGTACCCATTGTTAGAAGGTTACAAGCAAATTAGTACAAATGCACATTGTAATCAATCAGCAGCGAGGCTCTTCTATCCTGGAGGAGAAAGATAAAAAAGCACAAAGCATAATTCTTGCAACCATGTCGCCCACACGTTGACACTTTTGATGTTGCTGGTGTGTGCAGTGTTGAATTACAAATTTCTCTCTGGAAAATAATGACTTTCTGTGAATATATTTCCTGGGCCTCTGTGGCTTCCTGTCAGTCACGGAACGTTGCATCAAGCAAGCATGGACTGGCGCCATAACTTCTTGTTAGAAAGTATTCTTCGACTGATCTGCTATGTCAACCGGTACAAAGTAATGTGTGCTATGACTTTTCAGGTTCAGAAATTGCTTTCTAGTCACTACGTGCCTTATTCCGTGCTGCGCGTGGCTGCCCTCTGTTCTGAGAGCTTACCTCTACTGTTCTATATTAGGGTGAGCATTTTTTATTATGGACTGAGTTCAGCATAGGTTTCGTCTTCAAAAGAGAACAAGCATTTGCAATGCATAGGATTCGCATTTGCGAGAGTTTGAGCTATTGGCATTGTAAAGGACTTTTATTTATGTGTTTTGAAAACATGCAAGCGGTGCGTAAACACCCACTTTGTTCTTATAGTCCTTACTTAAAAGAAGCAAGGCTATCAGCAAAAGAGGCGCAGCTGCTGTCAGCCTTGCTTCTCGTAAGCATGGACTATAAGCACAAAGTGGGGGCACTGCTTGCAGGTTTTCGAAACACATAATAAAAGGCATTGTCCTTTACAATGCCAATAGTTCAAACTCTCGCAAAGCTGAGATCTATTGCATTGCAAATGCTTGTGTATATCATAGTTAGTTCTTATATGCCTCACTGCATTTCATTTCTACTAGCATTAAATGCACCCCTATTCATTAAAGGCAGGGACTTAAGTGGGATGAAAAACCTAGGGGGTCTATAATACAGGCGTTGCCATAGTAATGAACGGCGTGGCTAAAAAACCCTTACGCTAAAAATCTGTACTTAGCACAGTGTGCTCCCCTGCCCCACTGGTATTTTGCTGCTCCTGTCCATTCATCCAGATATATAACACAACAAGTAACATTACACCCACAACAATACTAGGACAATTGGCTTTGTCAGTGGTTGTAAGTTGCATAAGGTAAATAAGCAACAACTATGACTTTGTTGTTATAGTGAAAATGTTTCAGTTTATTGGAGCCCAGGTTGTGGCGAAGGCTGAAACTGCCGACCTTTGAACTGAGAAAGAAGGTTCGAGCCGCCTGTCGGCTTAACATTCTGTGATTCAAAAAATGAATATGTCCGTGTGTAATGTAAATGGTGCTCATGTAAAGCCTCCAAGTTTGCGCTACATAAAACTGACAAACAAGACTCTATGAAGTTACGTCAAAAGCAGTGACTGGTTTTACTAATGCAGAGTTACGTTTTATTTTTTTCACCCTGAGGGTAAAAATGCAGAGTGTTGTGATGTGAATGTTTACCTCACGTTAGTGGACTGTTCTTATCTCCAAAGTGGAATTTGCGGAGAGTAGCTCTTTATCAGAGGCGTGTTCCCTTGTCAAGCAACCTGATGATGCTGGTGGTTGGTCTGGTGCTATGTTCATACCAGATGTTCCTAAAAATCCATGATCTCAGTACTCCAGTTTTCCCGTAGTTTTTCCTCCACAGAGGATGAGGCATGATGTGGTTAGTCAGGAATTTAACTTGGAAGACCATGTTTCCAGTCACGATGTCAGCTCAGAAGAAATTTCCAATTCTGGTGCTAGAGTTCGCAGACTCCCTTTGTATCTGCTAGACTATGTGACTGTATGATTATTTTTTTTTTTATTTCATTCGTAGCTTGTATTTATTTTTTATTTTTTTAAGGAGGAAGATGTGTTGTGGTGTAACTTACATTTTTCCTCCATGCATGTTTACCTTACCTTAGTGGAATGTTCTTATCTCCGTATTCTGTAAAATGTTAGGCTGACGGCACTCGACGATGTCAGTTGCTGCTGGATCGTCAAGGTGCTTGGGTGCCAGGTTGTCCCCCGGAATAAATCTTCTTTATCAACTCACCTGACTCTCCTGGATTTATTCTACTGTTCGTCTCAACAGAGAGCCTGGTCGGGACTTGTCTGTGCACCTGCTTTTAAGTAATGGTGGTGTTGATCATTGGCAGGACCCAGCCCACTTAAAGTCCTGACTAAAGGTGAAAATCCATCTCACATTCCAAGCGTACTTGTGTAGAAAAACTGTGGTGTTCTTGTTGTGTAGTTCCTATGACCCCCGGACTGTTTTGTATGACCTAAGCTGAGGGCTTGGGTTGCAGACAGACTCTAGACACCCCCACAGGATGAGTCCGCCGTTAGACCAGCTAGCTCTACCGTGCCCCTACCACCCCCTATATTCTTACAGTGGTGTATGTAGTTTCTGGCAACCACTGAACATGACAACCCTGATTCCTCAGGTATTGTGGTATCTTTTGCTGAGTCACTCGTACTTACTTTTCTCAGACAACATAAAATTACAATTGGAACGGTTTCAATCATTAGTTTTTGGTCAAGCGTCAGTCTAGTACTTCTCAGAAGCGGTCGCTCCTCACCCTGCTCCCTGCCCTTTGATTGGTATCGTAGCGCTTACTGCCAGACTGCTCATTGCCTTTCATTCCAAGTGCGCACTGCTTCCTGCATTGTATTGTGCCTGAATATATCGTCTCCGTAGCGCTTGACTGCTAGACTGCTGTTCATTAATTATTCATCTGTGCACTGCTCGCTTTGCCTATTTTATTTTTTTGTGCCTGATTGTGCCGGTGCCACTGCCCATTTACTTAGCGATTTTCAGGTTGTGCCCCAAACTCGTCCTGTTTCACTTTTGGCTTGCTGCCATTTTGTTGTTTGTTTGTTGTGCCTCCCAGCCCGGCTCTCCACCCCGCTTCCGCCTCCCAGCTGCTCCTCCCTCGCTCTGCCCCCTCCACTATCCACTTATGTCAGAACAGCCTACGTGCAGCGTTCACGCGCAGTGGGAGCGCCCCATGCGCGCCGAAGGTGCACCAAAGGTAAGCCCGTCTACTCCCGTCCACGCCTGGACCACGCCCAGCGCCAGACCCCATGGCCCCCGCAAAATCCACTCCACCCGCATAACGTACGACGCCGCTACCTTCTCTGCACTTAACCCCGGCAGACTCCCCAACTGCTACCAAGCCGCCCCAGGACAGACCCATGGATCCTTCACCTGCCACTCCTGCAAGTTCGACTGCATCAGGACCCACACCAAATCCACAGACTCCAAACAGAGCTTTGACACTAACCACCTGAAGTGCATCCTGCTCAACACCCGCTCGGTCCACAGACACGCCATTGAACTTTTGAACCTACTCCACACCACATCGCCGGACGTCGCCTTTCTTACAGAAACCTGGATGAACACCTCATCAACGCCCGACATCGCCATAGCCATCCCGGACGGCTACAAAATCATCCGAAAGGACCGCATCAACCAAACAGGAGGAGGAATCGCCATCGTTCATAAGAACACCATCTACTTCACAACCAGCTCCGATGACAACCTCACAACCGCCGAACACCTTCACTTCCAGATCCACACCGACCCTAAGACCACACTCAGAGGCACCCTCATCTATAGACCACCCGGACCCCGCACACAATTCAGCGAAGACATCACTGACTTCATCAGCCCTCACGCCCTCCCCTCTGAGGACTACATTCTACTGGGAGACCTCAACTTCCACCTGGAAAAGAACAACGACAGCAACACCACCACCCTTTTGGACAACCTCGCCAATCTCGGACTCAAACAACTTGTTGACACCCCCACTCACTATGCCGGGCACACGCTCGACCCAATCTTCACCTCCAGCAAGCACATCTCCTTAAATCACACCACATCTCTCCATTGGACGGACCACAGCTGCGTTCACTTCAACTACAAAAAGACTACGACCCACAACCACCCACAACCAATTCCCCGGAGAAACTGGAACAAAATTACCACCGACCAGCTCTTCACATCGTTTCACCAAAACCCTCCTGCAAAATCATCGGACCCAAACCAAGCAGCCACCAACCTCACACAATGGATCACCCACAGCGCTGACGAAATAGCACCCTTGAAAAACCATCAAATCAAGCAAGGCAGCAAAAAAGCCCCCTGGTTTAATGATGACCTTAAGAAATCCAAGAAGATCTGTCGCACCCTCGAGAAAGCCGGGCGAAAAAACCCAACCACTGACAACCTGGCCACCTTCAAGAACGCCACCCGCAAACACCACCAACTGATCCGATCCACCAAGAAATCAACATTCAAGGATCGACTCGACAACAACGCCCACAACCGCAAAGAACTATTCAACATCGTCAAAGAGTTTACCAACCCCACCGCCGGCACCAACGACATCACTCCCTCCCAAGACCTCTGCGACTCTCTAGCCTCGTTCTTCCACAACAAAATCACTGACATACATAACAGCTTTGGAGACCAGTCCACCCCACCCACCTCCGAACGTAAACCCCCTTCCAACAACCTTTGCACCTGGAACCCAATCACCACTGAAGACACCATCCGCCTGATGAACACCATTCACTCAGGATCGCCAACCGACCCATGTCCCCACCACATTTTCAACAAAGCAGACTCCATTATCGCACCCCATCTCCGAGACGTCATCAACTGCTCCCTCAACTCCGCTACCTTCCCGGAAAACTGGAAACATGCCGAACTCGGCGCCCTCTTGAAGAAACCTACAGCAGACCCCACTGAACTTAAGAACTACCGCCCCATTTCGCTCCTCCCATTCCCTGCCAAAGTCATTGAGAAAGCCGTCAACAGTCAACTCGCCGCCTTCCTCGAATCCAACAAATCCCTCGACCCTTCACAGTCCGGCTTCCGAGCCAAACACAGCACCGAGACCGCCCTCATCGCAGCAACAGATGACATTCGAACTCTACTGGACAACGGAGAAACAGCTGCCCTCATCCTACTTGACCTCTCCGCAGCCTTCGACACAGTCTGTCATAGCACCCTTATACAACGCCTCAGCAACGTCGGAATACAAGGAAAAGCATTGGACTGGATAATCTCGTTCCTTGCCGGAAGAACCCAGAGAGTTTGCCTCCCCCCTTTTAGATCAGAGGCCACCGAAGTCATCTGCGGCGTACCCCAAGGATCTTCACTCAGTCCCACCCTCTTCAACATATACATGAGTCCCCTCGCATCCATTGCGCGCCAACACAACCTCAACATTATCTCCTACGCAGACGACACCCAGCTGATCCTCTCCCTCACCAAAGACCCAAACACCGCCAAAACCAACCTACACGAAGGGATGAAAGAAGTAGCCGAGTGGATGAAGAACAGCCGTTTAAAACTGAACTTGGACAAAACGGAAGTCCTCATCTTAGGATCATCCCCCTCTGCCTGGGACGACTCATGGTGGCCACCGGCCCTGGGAACCGCACCCATACCAACGGACCACGCATGTAACCTGGGCTTCATTCTGGACTCCTCCCTCACGATGACCAGACAAGTCAACGCCGTCTCATCATCATGCTTCAACATCCTAGGCATGCTCAAAAAAATCTTCCGTTGGATCCCCACCGAAACAAGAAAGACAGTCACCCATGCACTGGTCACAAGCCGACTGGACTACGGAAACACCCTTTACGCCGGAACCACAGCCAAACTACAGAAAAAACTCCAACGCATCCAAAACGCCTCAGCCAGACTCATCCTAGACATCCCCCGCCAAGCTCACATTTCAGGTCACCTGAAAGACCTCCACTGGCTCCCCGTCAACAAGAGAATAACGTTCCGCCTCCTCACCCATGCACACAAAGCCCTCTATGACCTAGGACCCGAATACCTCAACACGCGCCTGTCCTTTTACACCCCCACCCGCCAACTTCGATCATCCAATCAAGCCCTCGTCGCAATTCCACGCATCCAAAGATCCACCATGGGGGGAAAATCCTTCTCCTACTTAGCGGCCAAGACCTGGAATTCTCTCCCCACCCACCTCCGCCTTACACAGAACCACCTCTCCTTCAGAAAACAACTAAAAACTTTTATATTTGATAAGTAAAGCTCACCCTCCCTCAAGCGCCTTGAGACCCTCTAGGTGAGTAGTGCGCTATACAAATTTAAACTTGACTTGACTTGAACATGTTAGCCGTGACAATCAAAATACAGGAGCAGATGAATGTAATCACTAGTAAAATATTATAAAAAGTGCTAATACGATTAATAAAAGCATATCATATAAAACAATAGCATTGGCCTACTCCTACGATGTGTAGCTGTTATAATTGATCTATGTCTCTTCCCCTGGCTGGGATTTCCCTGTTGCTCAGATGATGTGGCTGATGGAATGCATGGTGACATCATAGAATGTTTGGTGCCTGGCCTGTGTCTGGAGTGGCAATTAATCTCATAGATGCTATTAAACATTCCTCCCCAGTGCTGCGCTGTCCATTGGAACTAGTGCTGAATGGACGTCCAATGGTCGTGCGCAGCACTGGGGAGGTAGTGCTGCCGTCGGCCAATGCACCGAGGCAGCACTTAAGGGGTTAATGGAAGGCAGGCTGAGCGACAGGGGCGTCGCTCCTGCTGTGGTTTTACATTTCCATCTATCTTATCCTGATGAACATTACCTGGAACTTAATTCCTGTTTATAAACCTGTGCTCAAGGACTTCCTATTTACAACTTTTTTGGCGACGTTTGGAGAAGCTTTGAAGTGAGACTGTGTTTAAAAGAACCTGTTGCAACCGAGAATTTGCTTAGAAGAGTCTACTGGAACAAGGGACCTTACTTACAAATATAAAGAAACGCCTTGTCTAACCCCACCAGTGTCTGTTGCAACCTCTATAGCCTCCGGACCTAGGCGTTTGACTTCCTACTGCCACCATTCATCTAGCTACTCTGCAGATTGCTGTTGCCCTGCTGGCCGTTGTGAGTCATCCTACTGACTTGTATTGTCAGTGCTAACTGGTGCTTGGCAAGTGACACCAGCGTCGTGAGAGAAACAGGCATTCTTGTGAACCACTCTAGTGAAGCGTCACATTTATAATGAGCACAGGTTGGTTTGCAGTTAAAATGAGAAGCTAAAAAAAAAGCCTTTTGAGAGGTCAGTGTTGATGGGGGAGTGATTGGCAGTAAATCGCGACTATCCAAGCATCTTGCGGTGAGCAACTGTAGAAGACGAATAATCTTATTAAATCCAGAAGAAGGATAATATTCCAAAAAGAGGTTTATTTGTAGGTTTCCAATCACAAGAGGAGCGCCTCATCAGCCAGGAGTCCAAGCAGCAACTGAACATACACAACGGACACCTGGCTTCTGAAGGCACCCCACATTTGAAAGAATACATGTGTACACTCTATGCATGCGCTCAGCATGCGCTCATGCATGCAAGCACGAGATAAGAACAATAAGCATGAGATAAGAACAATACAAGAATAACATTACACTACAGCAACGTTTATTCAAGTGATGAGGAAATCGGCAGTTGCTGAGGGTGATGGATTGAGCACATGAGCATACCACATTCTGTGCTCCTTGGCACTACAGAGGAAAGTGAGCGACCTTTTAATTGGCACAACACTCACACTTTTGTGGGAGACTACCAGCGGGGTTTCCGTTAACTGTGAGTATTTGTTTTGTTTTTGCCGATTTTATTACCATGGCAGTTAAATCGCCCATTTGAATTTGTCACGAGCTGCCAACAGACCGCGCATACAGGACACAGAGAGCCATCAGCCTTACCTGATACTGGTTTTGGGAGCGTGCAGTTACGTGACGATTCATGCCGCGCGCAGAAGTGTTGGTATCTGCTGCTGAGAAACACGCTGCACCGTAAACGTGCCGTGAGCCAGAAGGCACAGCGTACTTTACGTGCAGCCATCTTGCGCTTTGCTGCGGATGTTATTGCCAAGCTAGTGATCAGTCTCTACATTGCCAACCATGCATCGTCTTTTCTGTGCCCATATAGTTGGAGATTTTGTTCATCGTAAAAGGCAGCGCTGGTGATTTTTGATGAGTTAAGTCTACGATTGATTCTACTTTCCATTGAATCTACACGCAACACATCAGCAAGTTTGAAGGTCTTGCTGGATGCTAACCAAGAGGAAGTTTTTATTCTACACTACATTGGATGGGAACTGCTTTGTGGAGTTTTTTGGTGAGGAGCTCGGTTGAGGGATCGCTCACCGGAGGGAAAGACTTTCTTATTTTTTTTTATTTGACAAAATACTGTTTGTGGGGGGGGGGGGGGTGTCTACCCTTTTTCGTTGATATTTTGGGATATTATGTGAAGTTGTGGGGTGGTTAGGGCCCCAGTGCTATTTTTGGTGATTGTAGCGTGTAGCCGGTTTGGTTTGAAGGGAGATTTATTTTTTATTTTTCCCCATTAGGTGGTGGTTGTGGGAGCAGAGTGCCCTAATTTAGTTTTTGTGTGGTAGTGTGTGCCTCAGTTTTGGTTCAAGGGTGTTGTGTACAATTTTGAGGCAATGGGAGTGCCCCATACTTTGTTCCTAGGGTGGTTTACCCTTTTGCGGTAAGGTTGTGGGAGCCCAGTGTCCCAGTTATGTTCTACAGAGCGTTACGCACCCTGTTACATTTAGGTTGTGGGGCGATAAGTGTTCCAATTTTGTTACACAGGGTGGTGTGTACCCTGTTACATGTTGGTTGTGGGGCGATAAGTGCTCCAATTTTGTTCCACAGGGTGGTATGTACCCTGTTACATGTTTGGTTGTGTTCCACAGAGTAGTGTGTACCCTGTTACATGTAGGTTGTGGGGCGGTTAGGGTCCAAGTGCTGTTCCACATTGTGGTATTTACCCTGTTACATGTTAGTTATGGGACAGTGCGTACTCATTCTGTTTTTTCCCGTTGTGTTGTGGTTTTCCCCAAGGGAGAGGGATGGGGCTAATCTCAAATGTTGTTATTTTTGAGAATACAATGTCAATGTTTTCTTTTAGTATGCATTGTATATATTCATGTTTACGTTTCTTTCCTTAGCTTCAGTTTTGTTGTTTCTATAAGGAAAGGAGATGTGTTATAATTGATCTATGTCTCTTTACCCTGGCTGGAATTTCCTTGTTGCTCAGATGGTGTGGCTGCTGGAATGCATGGTGACATCATAGAATGTTGGGTGCCTGGCCTGTGTCTGGAGTGGCAGTTGATGGCAGGCAGGCTGAGCGACAGGGGAGTCGCTCCTGGTGGGGCTTTACATTTCCATCTATCTTATCCTGATGAAATGTACCTGGAACTTAATTCAATAAACCTATCCTGTTTATACACCTGGCTCAAGGACTTCCTATTTACAACAGTAGCCTACCTAACTGTGCCTAGCCTAGAGGTGTAGGTGAAGCATGTATGTGTAAGGGCTATATTATGTCCTAATGGAGCCACAAATTCTCTGGGGAATTGCTAACGCCTCACCTGATGGTTCTGAATAATGGACCCAGTCTCTGCGTTGAGGATGGCACCCCGCAAGGGATATCAGGTCTCTGCCTGTTGAAGGATCAGCCTGCAGAGTCTCAGTCCAGCCTGGAAGGAATTCTACTCTGCCTTCTAAGGGGTAGTGAGGGTCTTTTTTACTAAAGTGATCCCTCTCGTTTTTTAAAAATAATCACTAATCCTTTTCTAAACAAACATGATA
Organism: Lissotriton vulgaris; assembly: GCF_964263255.1. Classification (NCBI taxonomy): domain Eukaryota; kingdom Metazoa; phylum Chordata; class Amphibia; order Caudata; family Salamandridae; genus Lissotriton; species Lissotriton vulgaris. The sequence goes on along the minus strand of NC_141690.1, from coordinate 147,055,537 downwards.
ATGCACAGCTGGCTGTTGGCCATGGATGAAAAAAAGTATTGACCCTTGTACAGAAACAATCTACCATGCCTGGGGGCATATTTATGTATGTCAGGTACAGGATTAGGATATGGTACCAACAGCCTGATGTCGGAGAGACAAAAGTAAGCTACTAGGTAAAAGGTCACCTCTGTAAGACCCTTATGTCGTTTGGATGGGATACAATGTATGTTACATGATGGGACTAATCTTAAGGACATGACACCCACTCCTCATCAAAAGGTCAACAAAGTCCGCTAGGTAAATGCTAAAATAAATGCAATAACACGACATACACATCATGTATATTAAAACATAATAGAAGCACTTAAAAAGATCGTAAAATATTGTCCATAAGAGCAGAATATAACTTTCCCTAAAAGCCTTTAGCTGTCCTTTATATATATATATATATATATATATATATATATATATATATATATATATATATATATATATATATTGCATAGTGTCTCTGAGCACCTTGAAAGTCACTACGCTCAGACAGAGCAGAGAGAGAAAAAAATGGAATGATGGAGAACAAAGTCAGTTTGACCTTCAATTTGGTACATGTTTATAAAGTTGCCAAATGGTTACCAGCACAGGAATGGCCATATTGTTTAAGAATCCTGTGCTATAGACTCAACATCACTGTACATGGTATCCACAGGAGGCATTTCCTCCAGTACCTCTGACATGCTATCAAGTGAGCAGAGGTGATCATCGCTGTGTCCCATGGCAGCCGTCAGGGATGAAGTAGATGCCTGTGTGCCTGAGACTGATGCTTTCACATCCGTTGCAGAGCCGTTCTCCTGTCCAACAGGAGCAGAAGTATCCCATGGAGGCTCTATGAATGCCATCATCAACATGGGAATGCGCTTTGGACAACTATTCACATTGGCCTGTACAGGCGCCAGGAGCATGTCTATGTCCAGTGGCACAGCTGATGAAAGTGTCAGACAGAGGTCCGACACATGTCCGAATCTGCAAAAGAGGCAGCGGAATACTGGTAGGATGCAGTCAAGCCAGGCCTGTTTAAAAGACAGGAACCAATGCTCACTCAGCTCTCGAAGCTGAGGTAACCCCATTAATAACACCAATCACTCACGACAACGTCGCTCCAGTAGTGCTCTCTCCATGTCTTGAGTGATGCTGTCATCCATTGCGAAACAATAGGAGTAAAATCAGGATGCTCACTACTGAAAGTAGTACCAAAGGAAGCCCTCCAAAAATGTTTTAAAGGATGGAGTGTATGAATGATGGAATCACCCTGAAAATGGTTTGAAAGGTGGTTAACTGGCAGTACGATACTACTCATATCAGACATGTTATAGATGCGTTGGACCATTTTTCCAGAATGGAGAGGGAAGTTTATACCGACCAATGCCTGTATCTCATCCAAAAACCTTTCCACTTGGAGATCAAAAGTCTCTTGGGCTGAAGCTAAGGCCACATTATGCTGAAATAGCATGGCTGTGAGTCTGCTCAGAGAATCAAACCCTATGTTGGATCCATTCACCAGCAGAATCCTGTTCAGCACGCAACGTTTGACCAGTGGGAGTCCATCCTTGACAAATGTTTGACTACAGGAGGCTTCCTCTGGCAGGATCCATCTGATCTTTTTAATCTTGGTTGAAATTTCAACTAACAAGTGGGTCCGTAAGTACGGTGTGCCCACTACACGCACAGCACACCTTAGCATGTGTGCTGATATTACACTCACGTGGCTGCTTCCACTTTTCACAGCCACCTCACTGTTTTTTCACACTATGGTCTTGAAGAAAGCCTTACAATTAGCGTAAGAGGCTGAAACACGTTGACCTTTACCTAAGGGATATTGAAGTACAATTTTATCTTCACTTTAGCCCATCTTTATTTTAAACCATGTCCAAAGACCCTTTTAATAAAGTTTCTCATTTGGGCAAGTCTTAGAGACATTTTTAATCTCACCTTTCTCTGAGTACCCAACTCACAAACTACTCACCTCACTCAAAAAAAATGCTCCGCTGTAACTTGTCACTTGATTTTGTGTCTATTGTATCTCTCCAGTAGTCGAAACCTTGTATAGAGAGTTGGGAGATAAAAGGTGCTGAATACATATCAGCTTTGTGTTTGACAGCATCATTTTCTTTGCAGTTGCATTAGCCTGTGCAAGTTTATAGTATAAATGATTCTGGGTGAGATGTATTTAACTCTGAAAAGTATGCAAACTTGTATGTGAATGTAGCAGTACTACCTTTTGGTGGTGTTGGGCAAAGTTCCCTTTGATGGTACACATTAGCAGGGCGTCATACACTTGCTCTATGCAAAAAATGATGATCATAATGCTGGTAACAAAACATAGTATCGTAGTCAGTTGTATCCTCATACAATTCCCTGTAAGAAAGCAGATTGTTCTAAATCTGTGAGCATAGTTTTTACAGTCTCAATGTCCCAATGTCCCAATCATCAGGTAGTGTACTGGGGGTAATGAAATCCTTTAAAGAAATTTTAAACAAAGGTGGAATTTTCAGATGTTATGTGGGGCCATATACATCTTATCAAATTTTACCCCAAACTATACCATCAGGTATTGGAATTGCTGTAATGTTCACCAGGGACAACTCTCTTTGTTCATGGTGTGATGACATATGTGGTTTCAGGACTAAGTTCACAAATTTTACTGCACAGCGTTCTGTAAGATAATGTCCGTTCAAAAGCAGAAAAAAGACAGTCACTGTGCCAATCTAAATTAACAGGCATGCTACCCCTATTGTGAACCAAATATGCAATCAAGGTGGCACTAAGTCTTTTTAAGCAAAAGATAGAATTGGCAAAATGTTTATTTCTATGAAGTGGGTGGTGTTTGATCAGGTTCATTTGGATCTGAAGAGAAATCATCAAAGCTGATGAAGTAGCCGGACGCAGTACGATCTATCTTCGGTAGCTCCGCAGGTTTTGTAGAACTGACGGATTTGCCATTACAAGGCACATTAATGTTGACCTAATTGTTGGGCCGAATTGCAACTTGCATTGTTGTTTCTTCTTGATGTTTTTCAATTTCAACTGGAATGATTTGTGCTCCATGATTCGTTACTCCTTCACCCTTTGTAGTGGAGTCTTCAAAGGTTATTAGTCTTTCCATCTGAACTTCCTGTATAGTAGCAAGATGAGGTCTGTGGCTACTCAGGACCCCACACAGCCTACTACTTAGGATCAACCACATGATGCTGTTTAATCAGATGAATGGATACAAATCTTTTTAGTTTTTTCCTGGTGAGAGGCAAAAGAAGTACTCTTCTTGTTCCCACTACCGCTAGGACAGGTACAGCTGTTCTGTAGGATGGCCCAAACTCTCTTTTGTCCACAATCTTTTCCCTGACCATATCCCCAATCTGCGGTACCCGGGCAGGTCTTGCGGAATTGGTTTCACTTTCCCAGTGGTGGTGCGTTTGACTTGCACATTGCTTTGTAGTGCTTGGAATTCATTGAGTTCCTGTAAAACAGCCAAGCGGTCATTCAGTTCAAATGGTTTTCCATCCGCTACTGTACTGGCACAATCAAGATCAGGTACCCACATACTTGTCCCAAACAGGATTTCATAAGGGGTACGGCCTCCCAAGGACTTTCTTGGCATGTTGTTGAGTGTCCTCCGGACCCTATATAGGTGATTGACCCATGCGCCTAATACCCTTACTGTTAGGGATTGCGTTACGTCCCGGTCTTTCCTCTCCACCACAGAATTTCCCTTGGGATGGTAGGGGGAGGAGTACTACAAGGCCATGCCCATACTTTCCATGGCTTCCTTGTAAGCCCTAGAGCTAAACACAGGGCCACAGTCAGAATGTAATGTGCCCATTGCGTATGATCCCATGAAGACTTGCAAATCCTTTATAACAGTTTGAACGTCATCTGAGGGTTGGAGCCCGGTAGTTCCATATGTAGCCAGTCTCATAATAGCAGTCTGTTGATATTCCAATGATCAAAACTAATTCAGTTATTCCAATCTTTCATATCGGAACCCTACACCACCCCACCCCACACCACCCCTTGCTATGGGAACTACAGCGAGGGTGTAGTTGTTGATGGGCCTCTGCAGACAAAGGCTCAGCTCGTAATTAATGAGACAGGGTGGGTGAGTGAGAAAGTGAAGGGATGGGTGTAATGGCTTGATTGATTAGTGAAAGAGTGAATCGATGAATGAAAGGGTGAATGGAAGAATATTGAGGGAAAAGATGGACGAGTGAGTGATAGAATGGATTAGCAAAAGGGTAAATAATTGGACGTATGGGTGGAAGGGTAGATGGATGTGTAAAAGGGGAGATGAATGAGTGAAAGGAGGGATGGATGAGTGAAAGGGTGGATGATGGGTGAGTGAATTGGTGGATGGATGAGTGAAATGATGGCTAAATTGATGAATTGATAAGTGAAAGGATCAATAGATGTATGAGTGAAAGGGTAGATGTAAGGATGGATGAGCGAGTGAAAGGAAGGTTAGATGGACAAAAGGTTAGATAGATGAGTGAAAGCATGGATGGATGATTGAAAGGATGGGTGGATGAGTGAAAGGATGATCGATGAGTGAAGGCATGGTTGAATGATAGGGTCAATGGATGGATTCATGAGTAGGTGGATGGATTGGTGGGTTGATGGGTGAAGGATGGATGGAAGGATGGATGGCTAAGTGAAAGGGGGATGAAGAGAGAAAGGGAGTATGATGAGTGAAAGTATGGATGGATCAGGACCATGAATTTTAAACAAAATATCAGACTGGGCAACCCTGTGCAGTAACCATATAAATAGATTATTATCAAATGAAATACCATAAAAAGACCTGCACAGTTGCTCAAAGCTGCGCACATACCAAAACTGTGAGGTGCACTTATTGCCTCAACCTAATATACACTTATTTTGACTTGTGCTTAAGTGGTTGTCTATTTACCTACTTCTATACTATAACGTGACCTCCTCCGATAGGTCTGTAAAACTTACCTTTTGTCCCAAAGTTTTGTCCTGAAGTCTGACCTTCTGTCCAGAATTTGTGTCCTCAATTTTGGCCCTTTGTTCTGAATGTTTACGCTCCCTGACGTGAATTTGTACCCATTTCAGTTGGTCACCCTATCAATAATGTGTAGGATTGGATTAAACATTCAAGAAAAAACAGAATGCTAATTGGCCACTAAGGCAGGTGAGCATATTTTAAATGTGCAGTATGAACTGCACAGTAAGGTGTAACTAGCGCTTCATCTCTGCAGTTCCCGCACAAACAGTTTCTTCAAAAAGGATAAAAGAAAACTTAAAGATGAGAATGACTTACTAGGTGAACCACGCTCAATTTCAGTTTTATCCCACAGCATAAGTTTACACAGCTCGGGCACAGGATAAAGAGAAAAATTCAACCACACTCCATGCCAAAAGAGAGTAGAGGGGATTTGTTTTGCTTTCAGTGCTCCAGTTAATCTAAACACTGCAGTGATTCAAATGTTATGACACAGTGGGGCATGTTTGGAGACTTTACAGGAATTCCCTTCGGACGAGGACAGACTGCGTTAAGGGAGAACTGTAGTGAGAGCACATAATTCTTTCTCATTCAGGAGACGGAGAGTGATTCCTCTCACTTTTTCTGTACACTTCCTGTTCTTTTCTGTGACCTCTTCCAACTCTCCATTCACCTCCTCGCTTATCTTTCAACATCCTGTACTGTATCTCCCAACAACGCACTCTTGCATCCCGCCCCCCCATCATTCATCTGTTCCCCCCCGAGGGGTGGGTGTGCCTGTCAAGTCTCGCCACCCCCTCCAAAATACTGCCAACCAGGTACCCCCATAGGGTGGTTACCTGCCCATACTCTCTCTGTCGTGCACCTTTCGCCGTCACTTGCCACCGTCCCTCCGACACCAGATGGATTTGTTCCACAACTTGCTTATCACATCCCACATCTCCATCATAAAATATGCATTCCCTAATTGTGAAAGGTACACACCATTGTCCCTGAAAAGCAAAGGCTCCTCTAAGCATAGCCCAACGTGCCTAATTACTTTGATGTCCTTAGAGGTCCAAAAAACTCTCATTGCTCTGTTGAGCTACCTGCGTGCTTTCTCAACAGCCGCTGGCCTCACTGCCTCTTTGCACATTTTTTGTGGTACGAACTTAGTCTACAAAATACATGCGCCTGCCATATTTCTTTTTAAAACCTCCAGATCCCTCAGCATCTGCTGTAGTATCGCCATTCCAGACAGCCGTATCAAGTCATTTTCCCCCAGGTGCAAAACCAACATATCTGGGCCGCCTCATTGCAAAATCATTTTTGTCAGCCAGGGCAGCAATGCCCCCCAACGCATCCCTCCTTTTCCCCACAATGCACCTCACGGTGGCTGCTCTAACCCAGGTTATGGCCGTAGACCTGTCGATCTGCGTACCTGGCTGCCCAATGTATGAACGAGTTTCCAACAATCCAAGTGACCGTCTTGGTCCCTGGACCCCCTACACAACCTATGACAAGAAAAATATGTTAGACCACACATTAAAGCTGTTGTCTTTAGATGTCACACCCAGCGCCCCCCCTGCCCGAAACACCTTCCCCTGTTTGCGCACATAATTCTCGCAGCACCTGGACCGCCACCTCCCAATCTGAAGTATCCTGTCCAATGACCAGCCCAGCTGAGCTGTCACTGCACCAATGTGAAAGGAGGGTGTGTAATACCCAGCAGTATCCTTACCCACTCGCCGTAAAGCCATGCGCATCACTGCCAAAAGCTGTCACCTTCACCCCAGACGTGTGACAAAACATTTCACCCGACGTCGCCCTTGATCCCGGTAAGAAATTACGCCAATCCTGCATGGGGAAACGCAACCACACAACCAGTCTCATTTAACCACACCCATTTTCCCCTTCCTGCCTGGTCCGTCTTCGACTGCCCCACCGAATCCCCAATCGTCCCCCATATAGACGTATCTCTGCGTATGTTCTGCCCATCTGACCTCTGGTACCTAACAGCTCTGAAACCCAGAAACGCCCCAAAAAACATCCACAGCATGCATAGCCGGAAAACTGAAACCTCATATTCAACATAACACAACACAACAAATGGACAAAACTCTCAACAACTTCTGTAACAGTGCCAACATAATGGCCTCGATGGCGGCTTCCCCCCCAACGCCTCTGCCTGCTCCAGCTCCTCAACCTTTTAGCATCCTGCTCAGTATCTCATCCCTCGCCAGGTCAAAGCCCGCGTGCAACTTACAGTAAAAGAAATCCCAGCCAGTTTCCCAACCATTGTCGTGTGTGACAAACCTTTATCAATACAAATGAGAACAAAATGTATAACTCCCTGCTCAGTGTCCCTTCTTGACATGCATCCATGGTCCTGCCCAAAAACAATACAAATTCAGCCCACGCCAGTCTGTAGCTATACCTCGTGCATTCTGCTCTCAACTCCTCAACTAGGCCTATCACTCCCACTCCCCCTAGCCTAGATGCCGTCCGGCAGCTCTGTCTTGCATGCATCTGCTCCAGGAGCCAGTCGTCTGAATTGCCGCCACCGTGAATGAGGCAAAGCATCCGCTATGTCATTACTTGCCATTGAGACATGCTGCGCCCGAAACACTACACTCAATCGCAGACATTGCAACATGAAACTACGCAACAGCCGCAACACCCTCAAGTCCCTTGCTTTCTGCTTGTTCACAGGGTCCACTACCGGTTTGTTGTCTACATGGAACAGCACCAACCTATTCGGGAATTCTGTGCCCCACACCGCCAGAGCCACCAGCAACGGGAAACACTCTAAGAAGGCAATACTCCTCCCTTGCTTTACCCAATGACGTGGCCATCCCTCCACACACCATCGGCCATCGAAAAAAACACCGAAACCAGAAGCCCCTGCCACTTCTGAAAAGATATTAACCTGCCAGATTGTTCAGTCCTCCACAAAATCCAACGACACACCATTGAAGTTGGTCAGAAATGTCTGCCATACTCTAAAGTCTACTTGACTGCAATCGAGGTCGTGACTCTGAAGTGGCAACACCGCCCCAGACATGGAGGGATTTAACCCATATCTTTTGACTGGGGGTGAACATATGATTTATTCAGCATTCCGTCCATCATTTGCTTGCATAGCACTTTGCACCCTAAGTGGGATGTGTATGCTCAGACCTGGGTCCCTTGCTCACTGTGCCACTGGATTCAAGCTAGCCTGGCTGACGGAGGGTAATGCCCAGAAACCGGTCCCAGGATGCTTGTTCCAGTCCAGGGAGGACCTGACTTGGCAGTTCGGTCTGGACTGTTCCCATGAGGGACAGAGTCAAGACTGATTTGCATATGACTAGTTCTAAACTGGGGTGGCATGGTGAACAAAAGAGTGATGGATTTCACCCAGATCTCTTGACTGGGGGTGAATGTATGATTTATTCAGCATTCTGTCCATCATTTGTTTGCATAGCACTTTTCACCCTAAGTGGGATGCATATGCCAAGAAACCGGACCCAGGATGCTTGTTTCCGGTCCAGGGAGGACCTGGTTTGGCAGTTTGGTCTGGACTGTTCCCTTGAGGCACAGGGTCAGACTGATTTGCATATGGCTGGTTCCTTCTTAGGGACCACACTAGCGGCAAAATAATCAAGTCGTCTACAGGCCAATGGACAAACGGGCCTGCAATCCTGCCCTCCTCAACCTCCTGTTTCAACTTTACGGCTACTACTTCAGGCAAATCACTGGCCGATTTCAAATTTTCTGCCCACCTTCTCTCTCTAGGCCCTTGGTAACCCTCCCGGAAACCTTCAACAAAACCCCATTGAATGTTTATTGCAGCTTCTCTATCCGGGTACTTCGAGGCCTAACTGGGGTAGGAGCCCTTTGGTCCAGCTTGAACTCTGCCTTTAGTGGCCCATCACTGTTCTGACGATGTGGCCAAGGTGAAACACTGCGTGAGTGCGTGCCGTGCTCCACATTTGGATCATTTATGTTTGAATTTGCAGGGATATCTGGAACAGTATCCCTTGTTATAGTTCCAACAGGCTCCTGTGGTCCCGCCCCCTTGCTTAGGTGGAGCACCTGTGTTCCCCACTGGGACGTTACTACCTCTTGCCACGGCGTGGGTGGAACGCGCCGGAAAGGACCGATACATTACCGGCAGGCCACTTGCTGTGAGTGTGGATGCTGACGACTGCAATGATGACATCCACTGCATCCACAGTTCCTGGTCCTCCCCCCATGCTTTATCGGGGTTAACATTGATGAGGGCCCCGAACTCCTCATCATAGCTTAACCATGCTAACCCCCCGGAATGCATCTGCACCTTCCAGATGATGTCCATTTATTTCAATAAAGCTATGGCCCTATCGAGATGCTTTTCACAATAAATACTGGCATATATCAGAAAAGCTGAAGTCCAGTTCTCCATGTTTACGAGAACGCTGGTCCTCCTGGTCAGCTCCCACTCTTCTTCTTTCGACCCCTCTTTAGCTTGTATCTCCCTATGCAAGAGCTTGAACACATCCACGTATTTGTGACGCCATGTGTCTTATCTGACACATGAGATCCTAACGGCATACCCAAACCTATATAAGGTAGCTTCTTTTGATGTTTGTTCTCTTTCATCTCGTCTTTCCCGTCCACCCCCTCCAATTTATCTGTCTGCACACTGGCCATCACCAAGAGTTATGACCCCTTCCCTTTCTCTTTCGCCGCAGGCACTGCTATTGCACTTGCCGCAGCTCCCATGTCTATCACAGACCCCTCCCCCCACACCCGCCGAGTGGCAGGCCTTCTTACGCCCGTCCCAGGCTGCCCACCAGCTCCCTCACCTGTCAGGCTTGTCTGTGTTTCATAATCTATCCCTGTGGTGCCCATCTTCTTCTGGCTCGCCACCTTCGTCTTGCCTTTGGTCGCACTTGCCTCCTGCAAAACACCAACTTTCTTCGTTCTGTCCACCCTCCACCACATGCACCAATTCATCTTCCTCAACATCTCTCACTTCACCTTCCTCCAACTCATCACTCTACTCACTATAATCCAATTGCAACTCAGCCTCAATCTCCTCAGGCACCCTCATCACTTCTCGCTCTGCTCTCTTCTATCCTTTCCCACTCTTTCCAAGTGTACCACCAATATTTATTTATTTATTTATTTATTTATTTATAACACTTGTAGAGCGCACAAATATCAATCGGTGTCCTGGCGCTGAAGTGGTAACTCCCTGAGAATAAGACTCCCGGACTAGAGGGTAAAGAGCCATGTTTTGAGGTTTTTTCTAAATGCTAACAGATTGGTGTTTAGTTTAAGGATCAGGGGGAGGGAGTTCCATGCCTTTGTTGCTCCCCCAACAAAGCTCCTACCCCCCAGCGCGCTTTCCTGATCCGAGATGTTTTAATCAGTCCCATAGTCGCAGACCTAAGTTGTCTCCCTGGTCTGTACCACTGGAAATGATCCTGAAGAAACCCCGGGCCTAAACCAAGCAATGCCTTAAAGACAATGCAGAGGGCTTTAAACCGAATCCTCTTCCTTATCGGTAGCCAATGCAACTTTTCCAGTTCCTTAGTGACCGATGAGAACTTGGGCAAGCCCCCGATCAGGCGAGCTGCTGCATTTTGTAGGTCCTGAAGTTTGTTAGGCACCCCCTGTTGGGCCTCTAAAAAGAGGCTGTTACAGTAGTCAAGGCGCGAAAGTACGAGTGCCGTCACCACCGTCTTTCTGCTTCCCTCTGGTAAGGGGAGAACCTTCCTAATAGTTTTCAGAGTACAATGTATGGAGGAAGTCAGCGCCTGGACCTGGGGTTTAAAGGAGAGTTGGTGGTCTATGATGACTCCAAGATTCTTCACCTTTTGTGCGGGAGATGGCGGGGATCCCATATCTGAGGGTCACCACCTGGAACTCCAGAGATTTCTGTTTGACCCAAAAATAAGCACCTCAGTCTTGGAGGAGTTTAATTTTAAGCAGCTTTTGGCCATCCAGGAACTGACAGCAGACATACAGTCCTGAAACCTGGCTGCCACCCCCAGCTCTTTCCCTGGAAGCACCAAGACCACAATCTGGGTGTCGTCTGCGTAAGATGTGAACTCGAACCCGAATGATCAGATCACTGGGGCAAGAGAGGATACGTAGATATTAAATATAGTGGGGCTAAGGGAGGATCCCTGAGGGACCCCCCCAGGGAGTTCGAAAGGTCTTGATTCGAAGTCACTCATAGCCACCACTTGTACCCGATCTGTCAGGAAGGCCTTCAGAATGTTAAGTGCTTGCCCCTGGATCCTGCAGCCCTCCAATCGGTCCACCAGCATAGCGTGGTGAACTGTATCAAAGGCTGCTGACAGATCCAGAAGAATCAGCACCGCTTGGCCTCCGTCATCCAGCACTTTCCGGACCTCCTCTGTGGATTTAATCAGGGCGGTCTCAGTGCTGTGCCCTTCCCTGAACCCATGTTGGGCCGGTCTAGACCCTTCGAGTTACGCAGAAATCAGCAGTGCTGGGAGTTCATGATTTTTTCTATAAGTTTTGCCGGCAGTGGTAGTCTGGCAATTGGCCTATAGCTATTAGGGTCCGTGATGTTCAGCGAGGGTTTTTTAAGTAGTGGGCGGATGGATGCCCGGTTCCACACTGTGGGAAAGTCGCCCTTCTCGAACAACAAATTGAAGATACTGGCTAGAAAGTCCGCTATGGGGACAGCTGCCAGTTTTGCAATTGACGTAGGACAGGGGTCTTGGGGTGAGCCTGATTTAGTTGCCATCAGTAGTTTTAAAACCTCACTCGACATTACTGGCTTAAAGGCCAACAATTTTTCCTCAGAAGACCCAGAAGTAGGGGCCCTATGGAAACCCTCCGCAAGACTGAGGGCCACCTATTGTTCCAGCATGGTAAAAATTGCTTGGACTTTATTCAGGAAAAAGTCAGCCAGTGATTCACAAAGTTCGATATTGGGAGGCACCGTCACCGATTTAGGGGAGGTTAGACTAACCACAGTGAGGAAATATAAATTTTTTGGTCATGTTATGTTCCCTAGCGCGTACCCCACCGACTCCATGTACCAGCTTAAAGTGCATGTAACTTCCCTCCTGTGCCAGCTATGAAGACGCAAATACATTTGCGTCCAACGTTAACTTGTCCTCTTTCATATCCACCCTGAATGGATTATATAGTCCGTTCCTAAGTATGCTATGCCACCGTCTTTTTGTAGTACACTCCACATGTTTTTCTGCTCTGGCAAAGTAGGCCCCGAATTTCTGCCATCGAGCCTTTTTTTCTGGCTTCTGACTCTGACAGCCTCTGCCCAGACTACCTCTGTACCCGTGAACTCTGACTTACTTCCAGCGCGGCCCCTCGCGCTCAGCTCAGCCTGCTTTCTGCCAAGACTGACTATAACCTTCGAGTTATCTGTTCCGCTCCTCGAAAATGCATTCCTGCCTACTAGCTTCAGTAAACATCCTCCCCAGCTGCAGAGCCAAAGGGCCGACCCGTCCCAATGCAAGTAATTCATAGCCTCTGTTACCATGCTTCCATGGAAGGCCCCGTGCCCCCACGCTTCTCATGCAGACACTTAGGCGCTTATACACGCATCCACAGTTAGCATAGAATAGCTTCTGCCCTAGAGACCTTTCCGCCCAGATAGTATGGTTCCTAAACATCAGATATCAGATATGATAGAAGTACAAGTTGATCTGACATGCCAGACTTCTGTCTCTTTCCGTCAGTGTAAATGTCAAGTCCCCTGCACCCCTCTATTCACACGTCATGCAGCTGCGCGCGCATCCAAGCTTCCGATATCTGCTGACATTGCAACAATTCTGTTAGCGCCACCCCTTGGTGCCACCCACTTGCGTCACCTATCAGTGACGTTTCTAGCACACACCTCCAGTTCACGCCTAGTACACGCCTCTTGATTACGTACTAGTACCACGTGTATACTGTTATCTTGTCTTCTCTCAGCTGTTACGCCTCTTGCACTGTTGCTTATGATGTGAATCAAGTATATAAGCTATGTATTGACAATAAAATGTAGCGCGCTCTATCCCTTCTGACACCCCTGTGGTGGTCAGAATCCGATATCCTGGTCATGACCATTCCTTTATGAGGAATAAAACCCTTAGAAACTCTAACACCACGGACTCTGTCTTTTTTCATCCGATCTGAGTTATTATTGATTAAGTACTTACCTGCATAGAAATTAAGAGAGTAAATTAATTATTTACGTCATTTTGGCGCCCGAACAGGGACCCCTCCCCCACCTCACGCGCCGGTTGGCGCATTGCAAGCTCTGTCCCCTGCCATCAGTTAGACGGAACCTACGCGTACTGGCAGGATTTCCTGCATCTCCCTCTGGCCCACGGAGGTGACGAAGACTGCGATCAGTGCCCAGACGAGGCGGTGAGGAGTGCGGAGGATCCCGACCAGAGCCTAGCCGAAAGAAGCAAGGTCCGAGGTGTCAAGAGGCCCACCAGGTTTTCCGAAGTTTTCCGAAGTTTTCCGAAGTACCGAGTCGAGTCCAGTCGAGTTTTCCGAGGCCTTCTGTTTCCATGCTTCCCGGTGAGTACCATTGCTGGGACGTATCTAGACGGGTTTGGGTACACAAGTCCGGTCTGCACTGTTTTTAGGCAGTGTATCTGTACTGTTTAGCAGTATATCTAGTATTCCGAATTTCTGCACTGTTACACCAGTGTATCTGTACTGTTTTAGCAGTACATCCCGTATAGAGGGTAGTCATCTATGTCTCAAATGTCTTCTTATGTGATTAATGTCGTGGTATGAATGTGACCGTTTAATGTGCATTTTTGTGTTTCTTGTATAAAGTAGCTGTAACCAGTATTAAGTAGTAAGGATTGAGTATTCAGTAATAAGTAAGCAAAATGCCGTTTTTCAACAAGTTAAAGCAGATAGGAACTAGGAAAGGGATACTGGAGGAAGAAATTCCTATTCCCCCTAGGGACACTCCAGGTAACTTTATGTATCATAAACATGGCATAGACGCCATATTGTATCTAGACTTATGGGCCGATTACACCAAGCACCTAGACGAAAGACACAGATGGCCTGTTACCGGAACATGGGATGCTGAGTGCATCATGAAGGTAGAAGAAGCATTATGGAAAAAGAAAGCTAGACAATCGCAGAAAGACGCCATAGAATTCTGGCGTAAGGAATCACATAAGCGTGTTGAGAAAGCACTCCGTAGAGAGGACAGACTTAAAGAATCAGAAAAGGCCCAAGAAAACGAGTTAGTGACTGAAGGGATCCGAGTAAAAACAGAACAAATAGACCGTGCCCGAAACAATCTCGTAAATGGTATGTATCTCGCGGCCGAGGGTACACCTGAGGCCCTATCAGAAATACCGAAAAACTTACCGCCACCATTAGTTCCAACTAAAGTAATGCATAAGACTACTAAAGACATATTCCTAAATTCGTATCTAGAGGATGTAGCACCGGCTTACACCAATCTGCCTGTTCGTACCTTGCCTAATGACAGGGACGGGGGTGGCACCCCGCCCCCGGATCATGTCCCGCCAGTACCGCGGCAGACCTCCCCCGCTCCGCCAGCTCCGCCACTTCCCGTACCCAAAACTGACCTACCGAAACCACATCTACCCGATCCTACCAAACGACAAATTCCAGTTCAGATACAGACTCCACAGGGAGATAATGCCCAAGCATCCGCTTCAGGAGGTGCGACCGCGGGTCTTCGGACCCCGCCATTAACACCCAGATTCAATCTCAGAGACATGCAGAGTCCTCTCACGTTCAGGTCACCCCGCCTTGACGCATTAAAGGAAAACATGTCAGTTTGCAGATATGATCCAGTACCCGGAAAAAACGATCTAATGATATTGGCATCACTACGGTTAAGATCTGCTACTGATATCTTGTTATGCTATGTAGGAATGAAGGACCGTCTAGATAGGATATATGAGTTTGTTCAGACAGGGAAAGACCCTGACGGTATCAAGGATGCCATGGAGAAACAGAAAGTTGACCTTCAAGCACAAATACTACGATTTTTCATCAATTGCCTAATAAGAGAACGAGACAGGCCTGGAACAGATCAAAGTGAATTAGATGCACTAAACAAGTGGGGTCAAAATATAGCCGATGGAAAACATGACAGGGGGGCTTGCATAGCCAGTATGTACAAGAAAATTAGAAAGGCAGTGATAACGGCACACCAGAAAGGGAATGACAAAGCTTCCTCCGAGGAGGAAGAAGAGCTTGAAGAACAAGAAAGGACTCCAGATACTATAGCGTATGTAGGTAAGGGAACTTACCTTAGGAAAGGCATCCGTCCAGAAAGCAAGAGAGTTTTTCTCTCTGCTTTAACAAACCCGAATTCTTCTGAACACCAGTTCCAGGAGACTGATAAAAGACTACGAGAAAGAATGGGGTACCATGTACTCAATTCGATGGATGAACAAGAACTAGCCCGGTCAGCCATATTATGGGCCGAAAATCCGGACATATATAATGATGATACCTTAGCACAGACGTTTCTAAACCTTTCCCCAGACGAACAGAAATTAGCAGGTGTATACATGATTCAGCACCTACTTACGAAATACAGAAATAAACATTCCGATCCAGGTCCCTTACACGAAACATTAGAAGCACTACTCATGGATAGATGGAGAGGTTTCAGTACCAAGTTAATACAAATAATTCTGGAACAACGACAGGAATATAACACTTTCATAAGCTCTGAATATGTTCCGGCCCCGCCTCCAGAAAGGAAAATGTACAACATGCAATGCGGTAGTGGCATTGAAAGTCAGAACCCCTTACGAGAAGTACACCCAGTTATGGGTGCGGATCATGCCTTGAAACGTGTATATGTGCACACGCCACTGACTAAGTTAGAACTGTTAGAAATGAAGAAACTAGTTCCGTGTCATGATAAAGACCCTGCAGGTTTTCACAGAGAGCTTAAGGACATGCTACTAATGGGGGATTACACGTATGATGATATCATGAAAATGTTGAAGGTGCTGTTGCCCACGGGCATTTACGAGAAATTAAAGGAAAAAGAATGGGAGGTGGGGGACACAAAGATTGCATGGGCAGAAATAGAAGACGAAGAAAGCAAACGGATCCCCGGAGTAGGTCTTGGGGACAAGACTAAAGCATTACCCGGATTAATAGTACAGGTTTTGCCAAGATTATTGACAACTAGAAAGGAAGATTGGGACGCCATCTCGTCCTGTAAACAGAAACATGATGAAGATACTAGTGACTTCGATTCCAGATTTGAGAAATGTTTCATTATAAATAGTGGCCTACAACCGAGCAGCGAATCATATCCACACCTTTTCGTATCAAAATTAGTCGAGAATTCCCTACCATTAGTTAAAAATAGAGTGTACAAAGTTGAAAGTACTTGGCAGGCAAATACGCCGTCCCAGATGTTACAAATGTTACAATATCATCAGAACAGAATTAGAGAAGAACAAGATCAGGAACAGAAACATATGAAAGACACAAAGATGAAAATGTTAGTAGCTCAGACGGTCCCAGCCGACGGTCAGAGAAAAGGTGGGACCCAGACAAGTCACACTACAGCTCCCGTTAAAGGGACATGTAATTATTGTAAACAGCCAGGTCATTACGTACATGAATGCCCAGTCCTGAAACATAACATTTCAACAGGTAAAACTAAAGAAAGACCGCATCCGTCTAGACAAGATCAGGTCCAGCAACAGACCTCACAAAATGTACAGCCAATGCAGAATACACAGCCTATGCATGCTCCATCTCATACAGCACAGACAGTAGCAGGACCACAGCCCATTGCCGCGACTCAGCAAGTTTCACAACAGATGTACCAGTATGCCCAATCTGCGTATCCAGATTACCCCCGATATACATGAAACAGCCTAGAGAGGGAAGGTGGTTTGCCTCTTATTGAAATTCCTGTAGATCAAGAAGGTCCTTATGTACACAGTCACGTATTGGGAAAAGACAGAAAGTTTTTAATTGACACAGGGGCAAGTCGCACTACAATCAGTCATAATGAAGTCCCAGGGGCACCCCTCTCAGGCTCACAGAATGTTTCCCTTGGATTTTCAGGACAGCCTATTGTAAATGAAGTATCGGAACCAGTACCCTTGGCTGTGGGTCCATTATCACGAGTTACAGATTTGCTACTTACGAACTCATGCCCAGAAAATCTGTTAGGAATTAAAACTCTGAAAGCTCTAGGAGCTATAATATGCTGTTCCCCGGAGGGAGTTAGACTCTTTCTACGGGATTTCAAGGGTCATTATGTTTTACGAGAATTTGATGTCAGATTGAAAAATGTACCAGATCACCTATGGGCAAAAGGCCCAGCTGACGTAGGTTGTATGCATATCACACCATATCGTGTAACACTCAAGACAGGAGTTGTTCTACCACGAATCAGACAATACAAGTTACCGCCTGATGCTGTAGTGGCTTTACTGAAAATCATTGAAGAGCTTATTGCCCAGGGAGTGGTCGTAGAGACCGACTCCAATATCTGTAATTCACCCATCATTCCAATTCTTAAACGTACAGACCCCAATGCACCGCCAGTATATCGGCTGGTGATTGATCTTCGAGAATTGAACAAATGCATTGTACCACAGTACCCTGTGGTCCCCGATATCTCTTCCCTATTGACTGCTATTGATTCAGAAGCAACGTTCTTTACTGTAATTGATCTCAAGAACGCCTTCTTCAGTGTACCCATTGATCCGGAGAGCCAATATCTCTTCGTATTCAGTTTAAATGGACGAAGTTTCAAATTTTCCCGCGCACCTCAAGGATTCACAGAAAGCCCCAGCATCTATAGTCAAGCACTGAAAAGACAACTAGATTGTATTCAAATGCCAGTTAACACCGCTTTACTGCAATACGTCGATGATCTACTGATCACCGCACGAAGTGAGCCCGAATGTGAACAAGCATCATTGACAGTTTTACATTTTCTGGCAGACAAGGGACACAAGGTGTCTCCTTCGAAGCTACAATTCTGTGTTCAGCAAGTTGTATACTTGGGTCACTTGCTGTCCAAAGTGGGGAGACAGCTCACTCCCGATCGCATTCAGTTAATTGTAAACATGCCACGACCCCAGACACAGAAGGAAGTGCGGGCCTTTATAGGCCTCACCTCGTACTGCAGACAATGGATTCCTCAATATGCATTTCTGGCTAAACCACTCATCCAGTTAACGACGCAGGAGGCAGCAACTTCGACTGCCCTCCCTTGGACTCAGGAACATACACAAGCCTTTGAGGAATTAAAGAAAGCATTATGCCAAGCACCAGTTTTAGCGACACCATGTTACAGCAAACCGTTTACACTTTTTGTTACAGAACGTGATGGTACAGCATTGTCTGTCCTCACTCAAGATCAAGCAGGTTCACATAAGCCTTGCGCTTATTTTTCAAGTACATTGGATTCAGTAGCCCAGGCACTCCCTGCGTGCTTAAAGTCAGTAGCAGCAACAGCGTTAGCAATAAGACAGAGCGATTCAATTGTTTTAGGCCATCAGTTAACAGTACAAGTTCCACACTCTGTAGAGGTTCTTTTAAACAGAACTCAGACTCAACACTTGACTATAGCACGACTGACAGGTTACGAATTGACACTATTCCAGCCACACATAGAAATCAGACGCTGCAGTATCTTGAACCCAGCAACACTGTTACCTACCATTATGACAGATCCAGCTCCGCATGATTGCATAGAGATCATTAATGCAGTAACAAAGCCCCGACGAGATTTAACAGATGTTCCATTGACAAATCCTGACCTGACACTTTATGTGGATGGTTCATGTATGAGAACAAGTACAGGAGAGTTAGTGGCCGCATATGCCGTGACCACTGAAACTGAAGTTAAAGAAACACATCGTATTGATACACTGTCTGCTCAAGCGGCAGAGCTCATCGCTCTGACCCGAGCCTGTATTCTAGCCAAGAACAGAAATGTCAACATATACACTGATTCCCGTTATGCGTTCGGAGTTGTACACGACTTCGGCATGTTATGGCAAGAACGAGGTTTCCTGACCTCTCATGGTGCCAAGATCCAACATGGCCCTCTCATTCAAGCACTATTAGAAGCAATACATCTGCCTTCAGGCATATCCGTCATGAAGTGTAAAGCACATACTAAAGTCACAGATTCTGTTTCCCAGGGTAACGACCTGGCAGACCAGACAGCAAAACATACAGCACTGACTCACACTCAGACAACTGATATAACAAAGACAACGGAACCGACAAACTGTATGACAGTCAGGGATCCCACACTAGATGTTATCGACATTCAGACACATGCTACTCCAGAAGAAATAAAGAAATGGATTGAACAAGGAGGGGTCCAAACAGATCAAGGTTGGGTGACGAAGGGAAAATCTACATGGTTTCTCCCTGACTCTATGGTTCAAGTCATGATAAATACAGCACATAGCCCAGCACACCTAGGAGAGAAAGCGATGTTAGACAGTTTACAAAATCTTTGGAACAATAAACACTTACGAGCAGCAGCAAAACAGAAAGTGCGTACTTGCATGATCTGTTGTCAGTTCAATCCAGGTAAAAGCGTCCCTGTAGAGCAAGGTGGATTTCATCCTCCCGATCACCCTTTTGAAGTCCTCCAGATGGATTATATCCAGATGGACCGTTGTCGAGGATTTAAATATGTTCTCGTAGTTGTCTGTGCTCTGTCCCGCTGGACCGAAGCATACCCAGTCCCAGATTACACTGCTCCGACCACTGCCAAGCAGCTGGTTCGTGAATTCTTCCCACGATACGGCTTGCCTCGTGTCGTGTACTCAGATAACGGTCAGCCATTCTCATCTGCATTAATGAAAGAAGTTTCTTTATTATTGGGATACCAGTGGAAATTCCATTGTGTCCGACATCCCGAAGCCGCAGGCCTTGTAGAAAGACATAACCAGACACTAAAGATCCGCCTTGCCAAAATATGTCAGGAGAAAGGGGTCGACTGGATAGTCGCCCTGCCAGTGGCACTATTCTACATGAGAATGGTCGCCCATTCGAGATCAGGGCTATCGCCGTACGAGGTGGTCTTTGGCAGACCACCGAATATGTGGGGGACGCCCATTCCGAAAAAGATTACTGATGTTGATTGTAATATGTTGACAGATTACCTTGCCTCCTTGATGTCTGCACTCCAATCATGTCGTTCACAGGTTGCCGCAGCCTTCCCTGACAACACTGATGTAAAGCCACACGATGTCCGTCCTGGGGACATCGTACTAGTGCGAAATTTTGATAGAAAGAGTCCGTTGGAGCCCCGCTGGAAATCGCCGAAGACCGTCCTTCTCACCACGAGGACGGCCGTGAAGATCGAGGGGAGAAAGGGGTGGGTTCATACGAGTCATGTGAAAAAATTCTTTGGACTGAAACCTGATCGAGACTCGTCCACCCCCACCAAAGACTGTGTCGAGCCAAAAGACTTTACAGAATCTGAACGAGAAAAAACTCCCCAAGAGGAGTATCGCATGAAACTACGATCTAGCAAGTCAGACAGTTTAATTGTTTAAGTCCTCCCCTAGGTGAATCGGTTAAATAGTTTCTGACATGTATCCCCTAGATCGAGATAGAGAGAGAGAGAGAGAAGCCAAGAAACGTACATACTGTAAATCACTCCGTAGTCACTGTATAGTGACACTATTAATCATGTTTATTCTGAGTATTTTAATTATTGTTGCTAGCATCCTTTTACCTATCTACTACCCTATTTTCAAGCGTGAACAATCTGTTTACAATATATCTGCTGAACACACTTTTAGTGAGTTACCTCCACATGAACTTTCCTACAGACTTGCGCTGCGCAACAACACTTTTATTAGTATGCTACACCATTCTCATCAAACTAACAATGCTACAGATTGCTGGATATGTGGCCGACTCCCTCCCAACCAGAATTACAAGGGAGCTCTGCCCCTCTTTCCGTACCCGTTCACTCACAATGGCTCCTGCGGTGCATGGTTTAAAATAATAAATTCCTTAGATCCTGATATTGCTGTTTTCGATGGGGGCTGGGTTTGGGGAAACCTGAACTTGGTCCTGCTCGACGTCTGTTACCCTGATAAGGAGGGACTCCCCACTAGAATAGGAACTGATCTAGAAAATGAAGTGTATGGATTAGGTAATTATACAATTAGCCTCATGATTCTTACTGTTGAATCCGAAAACGCGCCTGTTCTACCCATTATGTCAGTATTGCCAGTCACTGGCGAATTATGTATCAAGAAGAAAGGTTCAGTACACTTAGGTCATAGTAAATGCACTACTGTGGTCGAATTCAGTGATCAAGGTAAATCGTCCTTTAAAGCTATTCGTCATTCTTACTTTGTTTGTGGTCATACCGCATACATACGTCTACCCCCAGATTGGGATGGTACCTGTTACATTGCATTCCTTCTGCCACCTGTTTTCCTAGCTCCCCCTGATTACCATAGAAATACCA
The DNA here is from genome assembly GCF_964263255.1 of Lissotriton vulgaris. NCBI lineage: Eukaryota > Metazoa > Chordata > Amphibia > Caudata > Salamandridae > Lissotriton > Lissotriton vulgaris. Next base: position 147,034,097 of record NC_141690.1, on the reverse strand, counting down.
ATCTAGTAAAGAATAGATCCAGGAGAGATATCCCACTTGTCGACTACACAGAAACGGCATGGGAACAGTACACCGATTTTAATAAAGGATTCTTTTTCTTTTTAGGACCTGTTCAGAATAGTAAATTAATACGCAGATTAACTAGAACACTTGAAGCAGTAGTAAATGAAACTGCCTCCGCCTTAGGTAACTTAACAGAAGAACAGTCCGCCATGCGGGTTGTTGTCCTTCAGAACCGTCTTGTTATTGACGTCATCTTGGCAGATAGAGGCGGAGCTTGTAAGGTCATCGGGTCAAGTTGCTGTGTTTTCATACCACAAAACGCACCATCTGTATATCAAGCTATCACACGTCTCCATAAAATTGCAAATCAGATACATCAGAATCCAGGCACCTGGACTTGGTCCGGTTGGTTCTGGACAACGTTAACAGCTTGGGGATGGAAGATCCTATCCTTCCTAGGCATTGGCCTCGTCCTAGTATTCAGTTGCTGCCAGTGCCTGCAGTGTGGGCCAGCGATTTGTGGACTATGTGCCACCTCTTGTATTGAACATTCCAGTTTTCTCTCAAAACGTAGACGAAAGAAAGAAGAACAAATGATGTTACAAGAACAAACTGATCGATTCATGAGGATCGATATATCATGAAGGGTCCGTAGGGAACAAGGAGGGAATGAGGAAATATAAATTTTTTGGTCATGTTATGTTCCCTAGCGCGTACCCCACCGACTCCATGTACCAGCTTAAAGTGCATGTAACTTCCCTCCTGTGCCAGCTATGAAGACGCAAATACATTTGCGTCCAACGTTAACTTGTCCTCTTTCAGATCCACCCTGAATGGATTATATAGTCCGTTCCTAAGTATGCTATGCCACCGTCTTTTTGTAGTACACTCCACATGTTTTTCTGCTCTGGCAAAGTAGGCCCCGAATTTCTGCCATCGAGCCTTTTTTTCTGGCTTCTGACTCTGACAGCCTCTGCCCAGGCTACCTCTGTACCCGTGAACTCTGACTTACTTCCAGCGCGGCCCCTCGCGCTCAGCTCAGCCTGCTTTCTGCCAAGACTGACTATAACCTTCGAGTTATCTGTTCCGCTCCTCGAAAATGCATTCCTGCCTACTAGCTTCAGTAAACATCCTCCCCAGCTGCAGAGCCAAAGGGCCGACCCGTCCCAATGCAAGTAATTCATAGCCTCTGTTACCATGCTTCCATGGAAGGCCCCGTGCCCCCACGCTTCTCATGCAGACACTTAGGCGCTTATACACGCATCCACAGTTAGCATAGAATAGCTTCTGCCCTAGAGACCTTTCCGCCCAGATAGTATGGTTCCTAAACATCAGATATCAGATATGATAGAAGTACAAGTTGATCTGACATGCCAGACTTCTGTCTCTTTCCGTCAGTGTAAATGTCAAGTCCCCTGCACCCCTCTATTCACACGTCATGCAGCTGCGCGCGCATCCAAGCTTCCGATTTCTGCTGACATTGCAACAATTCTGTTAGCGCCACCCCTTGGTGCCACCCACTTGCGTCACCTATCAGTGACGTTTCTAGCACACACCTCCAGTTCACGCCTAGTACACGCCTCTTGATTACGTACTAGTACCACGTGTATACTGTTATCTTGTCTTCTCTCAGCTGTTACGCCTCTTGCACTGTTGCTTATGATGTGAATCAAGTATATAAGCTATGTATTGACAATAAAATGTAGCGCGCTCTATCCCTTCTGACACCCCTGTGGTGGTCAGAATCCGATATCCTGGTCATGACCATTCCTTTATGAGGAATAAAACCCTTAGAAACTCTAACACCACGGACTCTGTCTTTTTTCATCCGATCTGAGTTATTATTGATTAAGTACTTACCTGCATAGAAATTAAGAGAGTAAATTAATTATTTACGTCAACAGTATCGAACAGTTCCTTGGCCAAATTCTTGGCCTTCTCAATGCGGTCTGTGTAGTAGGCACTCTTGGCCTTCCTGATGCTGTCTTTATATGCCTTTAGGCTGATTTTTAGTCTTTCTTTATCAGACTCATAATAGTTCACACGCCAGATCCGCTCTAGCTTTTTACAGATTATTTTTGCTTCTCTAAGCTCATCCGAGTACCATGGGGCCGATGGAACCTGCCTGGTGAGCCGGCACAACTTGGGCGGAGCTAACCTATGGCAGGCCCCATCGAGGGCAGGCCCCATCGAGCCACTCTGTGTACTCGGAGGTAGCTTTGTTCACGTCAGTAAGCATGACTGGCCTAGAAGCTGTCAGCTAATCCTCAAGGACTGTGCCATCAATGTTTTTCCATGCTCTGCACATCCTTGTTGATTGCCCCTCTCTCAGAGTCTTCTTAACCATAGGGCTAGGATGGTAAATAATACCACCCCATGGTCTGTTCAGGACACGGGTTCAGCCTTGGAGAATACCAGATCAGGATTATTAGAAAAAATCCCATCTAATGTGTGGCTGGCCTGATGCATTGCCCCAGAGACCACCTGGGTCAAACCCACTGCGGACATTGCTTCCAGTAGAGCCATAGTGTCCACATTCGTGGTTCCATCTAAATGAAAATTAAAATCACCCAAAACCGTGAAAGAGTTGGTACAAAGGGCTTCTTCCAGGATACCACCCACTGCTACTAAAAAGATGGACTTTGTCCCAGGAGGTCTGTACAAGAGGCAGCCCTTAAAGGATTGGTAATTGGAAAGCTCCAGCTTAAACCCCAGGGCCTCACCTGCCTCTGAGGTCACTGGGAAAAAGACTCCATGAAGGGACGCTTGATAAATGATGGCCAAGCCCCCTCCCTTTTTACCAGGTCTGTCTAACACAAAATTGCGATATCATCCACCCCCGTTGCCTATGCCTGATCACTCAGTGGAAGGAGGGCTGTCACAGACCCCCCTGCTCCTTCCGACCGGCGTCCCAGGACCGTTTTGTGCCCCACCGGTTCCCCCACCTGTCTACCAGTCCCAGCTACTGATGTGTGCCTCCCCCTCCCCAGGCTGCTATAACCTGAGGAGGCCCCAACACCACTGGGTCTCACCGCCATCTCGGCTGTCCCAAACCCCGTCCGTTGGTGTCTCCTCTCCTCCAACCACACCCACTTCTCCTTGTGTCCCTGAAAACTGTACTCCTGTTCTGCTGCTGCCTCCTCTTCTGATGTGGGGGTGGGGCCCCCCAGGGGTCAGTGTCCATGACCCCTCCTGGCTACACATAGTTCCCCCATCGCGGCACTGATTCTGGATTTTTCTAAAGTCATCCCCCCATCTTGGAAGCAGGGTGGAGTAATCCTGCCCAGCGGCGGTTTTCTTTTAAGGGCGGCGGGGCTCCGCCCTCCCTATCGACTCAGCTGATAGGGATTTAAAATGCTAAGTAACAGCAATGTTACTTTGCATTTTAAATCAGAACCGGAACCGCACTGCCGATCACAGCCCCGGGCCTGGCCATCTGTCATCTGACCTGCTGCCTGCCTGCCATTAGGACGCACTTGAGCGAGCGTCACTGCAGCAGCAGGCAGGCCAGGCAGGAAATGGAGGCAGCGTGTGGGGTGATTTGTGACACATGCGCTTTGCGCATGTGTCACAAGTGAATGCTAATTGCTAAAGACTGACTCATTGCCGGAGTGTAAACCCGGGCGCATTAGGTGCCAGCCCGGGAGTATCAAGAATGGCCCTTTTGGGGCCCGCCCAGAAATGACGCAAAGCAGCCTCATAAATTTACAGCAGCCTCGGGCGGGTACAGTGTAAGCCCGAGGCTCAGGCTGCATTGAAGTCTATGTACATGTCGTCACTGGAGGGGGTGGGGTCATGCATAACTGACCCCAGCATTCTAAAAACGACTCATTAAGAAAGGTAATTTTTTAAATTACAATAATCATTACACTGAATGATTATTGTATATTAACTTTTAACTTTATTTTAAAAAAAAAAGGAAACGCTGTAAGCATTTTATTTATGTCACAGAGTCATGAGACTTAACTCATGACCCTGTGACGTGGTGTCACATGCTGCACAGAGTAGAGTCTTCACTTTCATCCTGAAAGAGAAAGCTTTACTGTTTCAGCTCTCTCTGAACCAGTAGCTGCTGGACAACAAAAGAAAAGGAGAAGCACAGCCAGCCAGCAACTATCATCAACCGGCTGAGACAGAAGCTGCCTGATAACTGGGGTAAGTGTGAAGTATTAATTATTGTTCTTTTAAATTATATTTGCAATATTTCCATTATTTAAATATACTACTTTGTAATTATTTTAACATATAGCACACTCTAGTCTAGTATCATGACTCATGAGTGCATTTAAATAAACTTGCAAGGGTTAATGTGTCTCATGCAGTGCACTTCATGCTAAATGCAATGTAATATGCAGATGACAGATTTTTATTTTATGAAACTAGATTAGTGGGTTACTGCTTTGAATACAGAGCTCATTTGGTTATGTACAGTCCATACATTTTAATCCTTCCCATATAGCACAGTGAGCTATAAACAGCATGCAACTCTTCAACCTTGTAACCGTTACTTACTTTTATTACACAACCTGTACATTGATTTACACTCTTCATTTATTGTCAATATATATGTACATGTGATCTAAAGCGCTTTGACACCATACGTGTGGATGAGTGGAACTATAAAAAGAAATAGAAACAAAATAGTGGTATTTAAATTTAAAATGTTTGCAAATACAAATTTAAAAGCAAGCGTCTTATGATGTGATAAGCATTAAGCCTTTCTTTCTAATCCATTGCTTCAAATCAATTACTATTTAAAGCAAGACTACTCACCCGTAGGGTCTCAAGGCGCTGTGTGTGGGGGGTTGAGGGGAGGGGACCTGCGATTGATTTGACGAGCCAAGTCTTGAGGTCCTTCCTTAATTGCGGACGTGATGGTGATTGCCTGAGGTGCAGAGGCAGGACGTTCCAGAAGTTTAGACAAGGATCTTTCTCCATCACTGGTCTACAGATGTGTGATGGTGGCCTGCGCCAGTTGGGCGGAGTGGAGATGTCAGGGGAGAGTGTAGAAGCAGAAGTGGTGGTTGAGCTATGTATGTCTGGCGTTGTGGAGGGATTTGTAGGCATGCATGAGGCGCTTGCGCTAAGGTAATTATTTTGTTGAAAGATAGCAAGTGAAGGTCTCTCAGGGAATTTATGACGTTATATCGCATGCCAACACAAAGAATGCCATTATAATACGGTTGTAACAACACAAGTGCTGTTGCAACGCATTACCATTGCAAAGCACACTTTTACCATGCATATGCCTTTACCAAGCATGCCATTACAAGGCAAAGACATGCGTGGTAAAGGCATAGACTTGGTAAAAGTGGTTAAGGTAAGTAATTGTGTGTCTCTGTTTGTATGTGTATATATATATATATATACCCTTTGCACCAGTGCCAATAGCCCTACCCCCTTAAAATTCTAAAATTACCCTTACCACCCTAATACCCATACCCCCTAAACCCTAAAATTACCCTTACCACCCCAAAACCAAAATCAACCCTGAACCCTAAAATTACCCTTACAACCCCAAACCCTAAAACTTTAAATTACCCTTGGCACCACAAAATCCAAATTTGTCCGAGCCCTAAAATTACCCTGTGCACCCTAAAATCCAAACCCACCCTGAATCCTAAAATGAACCTTGGCACCCCAAAACATATACCCATCCTGAACCCTAAAATTAACCTTGGCAACCCAAACCTATACCCCTAGACCTCAGAACCCAAACCCACGCTAAACCCTATACTTACCTTATACTTACATGTAAAACACATATGCTTTTACCATGCTTGCCTATACAAAGAAATTCATGTAAAGGCATGTGTGGTAAAAGTATATGCATTATAATGCTTTACATTGTAATGCTATGCATTGTAATAGCATTGCGATGTAATGGTACTTGCGTTGTGTTGGCATGCGTTGTATTGGATATTTCCCTTCTCAGGTGGCCGGTGATGTGGCTGCGGCGTGGGATGTTCAGGATGAGTTTGGCGGAGGTGTTCTTGATGTTCAGCAGTTTCTTATGGAGTTTCTGGGTGGTGCAGGATAGAGTGCTGACAAGCTCATGGGTGACAGTGTTGTTGTACTCACTGGGGGCAAACTGGAAGATTTCATGAAGTAGATAGAGCATGTGGAAATAGGAGGAATAAACAACATTGATTTGGTGGTTTATTGAGAGAGAGAAGTCCAGGAGGTTGCCAAGGTTTCGCACGTAGTCAGTGGGCGTGTGGGGGAGGGGGGGTTCCAAGTGCTGCAGACCCCCTCTTCCTGGGCCACCAAGAGTCAACCAAGGCAGAGGGAGTGGCAACACTTGGGGGTGGATCCCAGGTTGAGGCCTTAGGTCTTGTTTGAGTTAGTTAAGCTTGAGGCAGCTGTCCTTCATCCTGGTGGTGACTGCATTTATCCTGTTGTGGAAGTTGCTCTTGGCAGCTGTGGATTCTTCTGTGAGGTAGAGAATCAGCTGGATGTTATCGGCGTAGGAGACAATGTTGAGTCTGTGGTTCTTGATGATGTCTGCAAATGGGGCCTTAAGAGCTTGGGGCTCAGGGAGGCGCCTTGAGACCCTTTGCAGCTGATCTCTGTGGGTTTTCAGTTGAATGGTGGAAGTCGTACTCTCTGTGTTCGGCCGGTGAGGAAGGAGCAGATCCATCCAGGGCTTTGTTCCAGATGCTGGCATCGTGGAATCTTGTGCAGAGGGTGTGGTGGGAAACGGTGTTGAAGGCGGCTGAGAGGTCCAGCACGAAGAGGGAAGCTGTTTCCCATTGGTCGAGGCATTTGCTTTTAGTTTTGAGGCTCCAGATATCTCCTTGGCCCTTTAACTTCGGCTTTTGTTATGGGCCCAGGTGAAATCTGATAAGCTGCTGCCCCCCTCCACTTGCACATTGCAGCTCGAAATGATAGCAGGCAACGTGCAGCAGCAGGCGCTGCTGAATGTGTCAGTTACAAATGGGGTTTTTGTTTGGCTAAGGTATACACCTAAGCCAAGCAGTACCCACCACCACTCAGGTTAATTCAGATGCAAGATTACCTGTGCTCCTCGTCTGGTAGCTTGGCGCAGGGGAGGCTTATCAAAGAGGCAATGTGTAAAGTATTTCTGCAACGCATAGTAAAGTAACAGTGAAAGACAAAGCAAAACACTCCACACTAGTTCTAGAAAAATAGACCATCTTTATGTAATTAAAACCAGGCCTAAAGGACAGCAATTCAATAGTCTATCAAGAGTTATGCCAGTACTAGTAACGTTAATAGCTCATCACAGTGCTCAGGAACCTTTAAGGGAATTACAGTAATCCTCAAATGAGCCCACCGGCAAGACAAGACAAGATTTTCAATGCAGTGGGGGTTGAAGTTAGCCTGCACAGGCCTTCGGGACAGTACCTGGGGCTTGGAGTCACTGCTCTTGTTTTCGGCGGTCTCGCACACGGGGTCCACATGGTAGGAAGAGGAGTTGGGCTCTGGCTTGGCCGCTGGAGCACAGGCAGGTCTGTGGCCCCATACTGCTGTGTTGGTGGGCCTCACACATGGAGCTCGTGTTGGTAAGAGGTACAGAGGCAGGCAGGACTGGTGTTCAGCCGCAGTAGATGCAGTCTTGTGAATCTTCGGCCCAAAGAGCCTGGAGAGAGCGAGCTCAGATCGTTGTGTTGCTAGGCAACCAGAATGCGCTCACGCCACTCGGTGCTCCCGGCGCTGACTGAGGGAAAAGGTCTGCACCACTGCGGTATCTTCAGAAACAGCAGTGTCGAGTACGACTAGTAGCAAAAGGTGACTGAGCGCCAGCACAGCAGGCGCTAGACAATGTGAGTGTGTCTAGTGGCTGTAACGTCCGGATTCTCGAACCAGATGGGATCAGCTCCTTAGAGCACCTCCAACCCAGTCGGAACGTAATCACCTCTCTCCTTAGAACGTATTAACAATAGGTATGTACATATATATATTTATGTCTCGTACCTAAGGATGGGGAAATAGCTATACACACGCATAGGTTTTCTACAATATCCCACTCATACCAGCTAGTCTCACGGCAACTTAGGCCCAGACTAATCTACCCTGGGGCAGTTCTGATTATTTACCATTACACACTGATCACCATCAGTGCTCACTCGACACGCAATCCGGCGTGCCTTACGCACTAGGCTGCAGCCCTACTGCTCTCTTCCTTCCAATCCGGTCCACAATCCGGCGGAACTAGACACTGGTATCCACCCCAGTGTTCTCTCACTCGCAGCCCGATCCACAATCCGGCGGATCTACACACCAGTGTCCCCCCTGGTGCTCTCATTAACGCCGCTTACCAACGACGATCACTCTCCTATGAATACCTTTGGAAGGAATCTCTCATTGGCTACTCGGGGTGATACTACAATAACAGGAATTAGCACAACTTACCAAATTGAATCATGTACCTTCTGCTCTCAGCATCGAATGGTCCCTCTCTCCCTCATTATTCAGTCACCTCTTACCTGACCGTTCATGAAAACAATGTCTGACTAGAAGACCAGGTTACCCTGATTGAACAAGAATACAAGGCACATGTTGGTTCACTAAGAACTGGGGTATTTTATTACAATGATTATAAACACAGCACTATACTATAACATATATCCTGCAAAGAAAAGTGAAAGGTTAGAATGTGCACACTATGCAAAGTGGGGCAGAGGTCACCTTATGAGCACGAAGTCGGAGTTCGACAGTCATTTAGGTTCCCTTCTCGTCCGTGCCTTGGCTCGTCTCGGAATCACACCTCAGCAGTCACGAGTACACGTCTGCACCGCTATGCTCTGTCTCCTCCGCTTCCCTCCAAGTCACTGGAACCTTCCTCTTTATTAGCTGCTGTCTCTCTCTGTCTCCGATCGCTCCTCACTACTCCTCTCTCCTCTTCAATCTTTCTCAGAGAGTATCAGCCTCATGATCTTTCTCGGACTTCAAAATGGCGACTGTCTGCCTGGAAATAATTAATGGCATTGATGCTAACGGCTAGCTGCCGCCTACAGACTGACTGACTCACAGCCTAACGCTTTCGCTAATATGGAAGCTTGTCCTTTCATGGAAAGTTATGGCCAGTAACCTGCCGCCCACCAAATTCTTGTACCTTCCCGTACCAAGGACACGTTCCCAGCCGGCCGGCCTGATGTTGTGTCTTCGGAGTGGAGAAAAATACAGTCTTTCGATAAGGGCCAGCCTGAGCCGGTTCTCTCCAAGCGAACAACACTTCGAAACTAAAACATTACACTTGACCTAGAAGCATCTCAAGCTGCCGGGGCAGAAAGCAAGATGGAGTCTCTCCCGTTTGAGGCCTACAAGGCCCGAAATAAGCATAACTCCATAGAAGGTATACTAACACTCTTGCAAGAGGACGGATTATCACTAATACTAATTAATCTATCCCCTAGCTTAAGTTTATAAGCCCTGATCTAAGGAAAAGGGTACGAAAGTGCATTACTGTGCCTTATGAATATGCCCTGTTTATAGTTCTAATCCCTGCACTAGAAGGATAATAGGCTGGAGTCACCTCCAATCATTCTCCCTCAAAGGAGGGTCGAAAAAGTCGGTCAGAACAGTGGCCCAATAACATACAAATAGCCCTGATTCTTCCATAACAGGAGGAAAGCTAACAAGTTCTTGGGAACTTGTAGGATATAGAGGCCCAATTGCCCCTCATTGCAGAGGTAGCAGGGAGCAGGCCAACATAGCTGAGCAGAGTGCATAGGCAGTACAGCAAAGCAAGTGACAAAGGGGCAGTCCTTCCTAGCAGCGTTGTACATCATAGTTGCAGAGTCTCCTCCAGACCCCAAAGTGAACCAATTTGGGGATGTCACAGCGAGGTCTTTGAAGTGGGGGTGACAACAAAAGACAGCTGTCTTTGATCCTCAAAAGGCCCCTGCCCTTTCTTCTCTGGCTCCAGGCACACTACAGGCGGTTATATGGCTATTTGTGTTGGAATAGGCATAGCCCTATTCAGGTGGAGGTGTCAGCCGCTCCCTCCTTCTATGTTTAATGAAGTCTTAGTGCAGTGCTATATTTTGACTTGATAATGTCAAAGCTTTCAAATGTTAAAAAGATACACTTTTTAAAAATTTGAAGAGCGTTCACTTTCACATTTGTAGTCCTGTAAAGTACCACTCATTAGTGGTCATACTAGTGCTGGTGTCCGCATCACCACACTAGAATGTACATTTATTTATTTCCATAATTTCTTTTTGTTTAACTTTTTCTGCTGTGCTGGCTGAAGGGCACAAGGACCTGAGAGTGGCATTCAAACAATTTGCATAGTATTATTTAAAATAATTTTGTTTGTGTTTACAAATATCATATTGGTTTTGAAGGGATATTTCTTAAAATATACATTTATTTATTTTCATATTTTATTTTTATGTAGCCATTTTCTACTATACTGACTGCCACAAGGGCCTGAGGGTGGCATGCAAAGTATTTAAAAATAAAGTAAAACATTCTTACCTAGCCTGCTTCTGCAAATAACGTTTTTGTTCTTTCTTAAATAAATGAAAGATTTTTAATGGATATTTCTTATATTATAAGCAATGCATATTAGACTCATTTCCTAACTTATTTTTATTTAGTGGTTTTCTTAAATACTGAAAGACCCAAGGGCTTCAGAGAGCTATATGAACTATTTTAAATACAATATTTACTTAATTATTTTGCAAAATTGCCTTGCTCAAAAATCAAAGCTTTTGCTGACTTCCTAAAAATTAAATGTTTGTTTCAAACTGATATTTCTTATACATGTAGCTATTTAATATGTCATAATGATTACTGGGCAATCAACAATGAATAGCTGATGCAGAAAAGGAAATGGCCAGCTGTCATTTTTGGTAGGAACAAAATTACAAGTGTGTTTCTTTGTGGATGTGCAACCTGGCCTAGTACCCTGGCCCTCTTCAGAAGTCAGTCTTGCTTGGCAACACAGAAATTCTCTGAAATAATGTATGAGTTTTCTTTTATGAATGCCTAGAAGAACTGATTTTTCAGTCAATTTATCACAGAAATAGTGCGGAAAATTGCACCAAAAAATGCCAATTGATGCCTACTTCAATAGCCCCACCAGGTTCAAATTCCACCAGCCACCACTGATCCTGCCCCCTTTGTTCAGCTCACCCTCCCTCAATGCTTCCAATTGGACCTCATTTGTCTTTTGTGATAGACCAATTGGACCTCAGGCCCCCCTCCCTGGGTTTGAGGTGCCCTCCGCAGCTTGGGCTCACTGAGGCTGCCGTGTCTGCTAGACAGGTCTTGTGGGGCTGGCCCTCCTCTTCCTCTGGGAAGCCCACATGGGCCGATAAAGTCAAAGCCTGTCCAAATCCCAGGTGACTCTCCCCCCTCCAAGCCACCCACCTGCAGCAGTAACCCCCCTGCCTGCATGACTGGGGCACTACCGGTTACGGCACTCTGCCAGGCCTGTATGCGAAAGCCACACCCCCCTCCGCTTCCGTATTCGAGCCCCAGGCCTTCAGCCAGCAGCCGTGTGGATGCGCATGGTCTTCACCCCCCTGCCCCTCCTCCCTCAAAATGGCATCACCGTTACCCGCATTGCCCACGCGCTTCCCCGCCTCCTTCTTTTCTTGGCCCCGCCCCCTACCAGCCGCAGGTTTTCTACCCAGTGGCGGCTCCTCTTGACAAGCCACCACCGCTGCTGCCACAGCCGCTGACACCAACCGCGTTGTGCAGGTCATTCCGAGCCAGACCTGGTCAAGGACGCCACGCCACAGAAGGTCCTCCCGGCCCACCTGGCTGAGCACCCTCAGCAGGGCTCGGACCACCTCTGCATCCGGCACCGACCTCTCCTAGTCCGATGAGTTGCTTTTACCAAAACGTGCCTAACCTGCCGCTACTGTCCCCACCAATCGACCGATCGGCTTATAGGAAATAGCCCACTACCTTCCTACTCTCTCCAAATATTCACTCCTCAGTGGTATCTGTGGTGTCTTAGCGTGGACACGTTCTAGTGTTTCTATGCAATGTAATACACTCTACACCCACCCACCACAGACGTCATGGTGTCACATGACGCTGCCAATAAAAGAGGCTGAGCGCACGTGCTCGAGACCTTTCCTACCACTCATTCCTGGTGTCCGTGTCGTCCTTGCTGCGCCTACCATGAGGGCCCAGGGCCCACACTTTCAAACATTACAATGGCGACGAGGTCGGTAGTGTAACCCACGCGTGCCACTACCAAACACTGAGGAAAGGGGGAGAGGTGCCTGCCTGAAGGGCACCCCCCTGCAGCAAGGCGCAGCGCGCCGAGAAGCCGGTGGGCACGTCGGAACCCCGCAGTGACCGGGAGCCACACAGCAAGCCGACCGGAGCCCACCCGCGTCGACCGCCACCAACGAGTGTCACCAAGCAACAGCGGACCGCCCAGAGCCCACCTGCGACGGCCGCGTGGCTGAAAACCCCCACCGGAGAGGTGCACGGGCCGGGCGGAGCCCACCCGCCGCGACCGCGACGGAGCATCTGGCCCGCCAGCCGAAGGTGAGCCCCACGGGCGAAATGCCCGCCATGAACTGTGCCACTGAATAAGCAGGACCAGCGGAGCCTACCCGCGGCCTGCCCGAGTTGTCCCCCGCCCCCGCCGCGTGTGTGCTCAGAAGCGGCGGGGCACAGAGACTAAGGGCGGCGTGAGGAAGTGCGGCCAGACCCGCAACACCCGTCAACAACGAGGGGGAGGGAGCGGAGTAGCTAACCGCCTCCCGACCCCCCTCGCAACGTGAGCAAGACCAAGCGGAGCCCACCCGCGGCCTGCCGGTGGCATCCCCACCGAAGAAAGACTCTGCAGCGCCAGCGGAGCCCACCCGCGGCCTGCCGACGGCACCCCCGAGAAGGATAAGAACTGCAGAGCCAACGGAGCCTACCCGCGGCCTGCGACGTCCGGGACAGGTCTCCGCCGCGCAGCGTGTGGAAGGTAAAGCTGCTGCGGCGGGAGACCGGAGCCTAATCAGCATTGAAAAGGCAGAGCCGGCGGAGCCTACCCGCGGCCTGCCTTGAGCGCCCCTGCCCACGGAGGAGTGACCGGAGCGACGAGCTCCCCCACCGAAGTGAAGCAACTTCTCCCCCGCCCGCGAGAGACTGCCGAGGCGGCTGCGGACGGAGAGAGAGAGCGAGGGAAAAGCGGGAGAAGCATACGGCCAGCGTGGCCGTGAAATAAAGCGTCCCCACCTAGTGGACAGGAACAAAGTGCCTGGAAGCGGCCCGCGCCGCCAAGATCAACAGTCCCCCCTCCTTATGTGCTCGCAGAGTGCCAGCAAAGCGGTCATCACCGCCAAAAGTTTAAATTAGCCCACCGGGACACTGAATCAAGAAGAACCACGGTGCACCCACAAAGACAGCCAAATTTGCCCCCAGCATCAAAGCCTGCACAACACCAAAGGGACATACACAGTGCGTTTACAATGTAAGCCAGACGTCAGCACATTTTCAATTTGGTACATTTGCTGAAACACTAACAAGCAAGGAAAAATCACCCACCCATTTTCAGCAGCAGCTTCGACCCCCGGTGCACTGAAGCAGTAGAGTGCACTTCCCGGGAAAGACAAGACAGGCTGTTCAAAAGATCCAGCAACACTTAAATAAGAGGAACCACCGGTGCACCTATAAAAGTCTGCCAAAGATCCAGCATCAAAGCCTGCACCATACACAAGGGAAATAAACTGTGTTACTGCAATGACTTCCTGACTCCAACACATTGAACTTCAGAACATGTATGGGTACACCTAAAGCAGAGAAAATCTACTCACCCATTATCAGCAGCAGCTTCAACCCCCGGTGCACTGAAGCAGTAGAGTGCACATCCCGGGAAAGACAAGACAGACTGCTCAAAAGATCCAGAACACTGCCACCCAGTGGCCAAAAGTATTACTGCACCAACATCTTTCAGCACAGAAACAAGCACTGCTCAACGCAAAAGAAGTTAGCACCATCTAGCGGCAACCGACGGAGTAGTGCCCCAAGGGAAAGCATCTCAACGCCGCAATCCAGAAAGCGCGCTCCGCGTGGAAGACAAGGAAGAGAAGACAACAACACGCACCAGCAAGGAGTCGGCAGATGCCACTTCCAGAGTGACGTGGGAAGAGGCACCAACGCCTCACCAAGCATCCAAGCAAGGACAAAACGTCTGGAGAAAACGACTGCCAAGCACTGGAGGAACGATCAGGGAATAAGACTGCCGAGATCAGAAGACGGAGAGAGCAGTGACTTCTAGTGGCCACAGGAGATCACCGCAGCATCAACTACTCCCGCCAACGGTCCGAAGCAGCAAACTTCTGACGCCATCCAAAGCAGCAAGTACCCGACGGTCCAAAGCAGCAAAGTACTGGACGCCAGCCAAAGCTGCAAGTACCGACGACACGCAACAAGTGTCCGAGAGCCTTGACAAGAACGGGCGCAGATAACGCGCCACGTGGCAAGGCACAGCCCCCACGAGATGGAAGAAGGGCACAGGTAACGCCACAGTGCAGAACAGTTACCGAAGAAGACCACTAAGCGTGGCACCCCCAGAAGCCGATCCACAGAAAGATCGCGTACCAAGTATGACCCGCGATGGGTTCTCTAAACCTACATCAGAAAGTCCGATGGACGACCAAAGAAACCTGCCAAAACATCAGCAGGAGCGGACCGCCAAATGGTCCAGGACGTTTGACCTAGCCAAGGTCTCCAAACACCATCCCACAAACGTCACATACAAGAATCTAGTGAAGAGGGTTCGCGACGCCAACTCAGGAAGCTGAGGAAGAAGGAGGAAGTGTTCCAGTCGGGGACAAACCAGGATCACACATGCAGCGGGCGCGCCCTGCATGGAGGAGCCAGGTCAGGAGAGAAGATGCAAGATCGGACCGAGTGATGTCGCGAAACAGGAAGGGAGAAATGGAGAGATCCGTGTGGCACGTCTGCCACCGTGAAAAGAAAGGAAGAAGAGGAGAGAGCTGTGTGGCACGTCTGCCACTGCGAAAAGAATGGAAGAAGAGGAGAGATCTGCGTGGCACGTCTGCCACTGCGAAAAGAATGGAAGAAGAGGAGAGATCTGCGTGGCACGTCTGCCACTGCGAAAAGAAAGGAAGAAGAGGAGAGATCTGTGTGGCACGGCTGCCACTGCTAAAAGAAAGGAAGAAGAGGAGAGAGCTGCGTGGCGCGTCTGCCACCATTAACAGAAAGGAAGAAAAGGAGAGATCGTGGCCGTTGCCACAGTCAAGAACAGAAAGAAGTATATCCCCGTGGCCGTTGCCACAGTTAATAATAGAAGGAAGTAATCCACGTGGCCGTTGCCACAGTTAAGCAAGGAAGGAATAAATCCAATTGGCGGTTACTACAGTTAAGAGTGAAGAAGAAGTCAGTGCGCAGTGGGTCCCCACAGTGAGTCCAAGGCCAACCATCATTCCACGGCGAACCACAAGAACTCTACCGCACCCGTCACCGCGGAGGTCAGCAACAGAAAGATTGTGAGTACAACGGGGCTACCCAAGGGCTTGCAGACTGTTCCATCAGCACCACCAACCAGGCCAAAGCGGACAGTTGTTCCCCTAAACAACCTGAACTCCATCTGCCCAATTCCAAGCAGCGGCGGATTGAAAAGCTTGGCGGAACTGAACATTTCACTGCATCCGGAGATATGTTATTTTCTACAAATGTAAACTCTGAGGTTGAGTCTTTCCATAGATTAAAAGGGGGAGTGATGTGGTGTCTTAGCGTGGACACGTTCTAGTGTTTCTATGCAATGTAATACACTCTACACCCACCCACCACAGACGTCATGGTGTCACATGACGCTGCCAATAAAAGAGGCTGAGCGCACGTGCTCGAGACCTTTCCTACCACTCATTCCTGGTGTCCGTGTCGTCCTTGCTGCGCCTACCATGAGGGCCCAGGGCCCACACTTTCAAACATTACAGTATCGGGAACAGGAAGATGACGATTCTCCTCCTCTGGCCCTTATAACCTGCCCTTAATCCCCACCGATTAACCCCCACAGCCGTGTCCTTCCGGCCTACAGTAAGACTAGTTTGTGACTTTAACTCCCCCGGGGGCCACATTCCAGGTTGCCTTGGTCCTGCTTCTTCGTGAAATGTGAAAACATGACAGGAGGTTGGGGGGAAGAGAAATCGAAAGTAAGTTTGACGGTGGTGGTCTCCGGACTGCACCCAATGGAGGGAGAAATCTCTTGGGATAACAGGGTGTGAAGTAAGGAGCCTGACACCTGCAGTCTCGTTACAAGAGTGATGGAATTGAAAGTCAAAGAAGATCGACACCGTTACATTGTGCATGGCCTTGCAAAGAATCAACACAAGCATATGCAATACAATAGCTCTGGCATTTACAACAGCTTGAGCTATTGCATTGCAAATATTTTTTCTCTAAAAGAGCCGGTCACTGTGCTTTCAGATTAATGTTGGGTGCACCCTTTTCTTTAGAAGAGCCGTGTCTAAAGGAAGGGGCAGGGCCACCATTAAAGTGAAAGCATGGTATGGGGTGCTTTTACAAAAAAATGCATTTGTTTCTCAAGACAAGCAAATGATTTATTTTGTAAAAGCGCCAAATGCCGTGGTTTCACTTTACAAGCGGTTGTGGACCTATCATTAGGCTAGGCTTGTCTAAAGAAAGGGGTGTGGCCTCCATTAATGTCCCAGCGCAGCATGAGGTGCTTCTAAGCAACTAAAAAAAAGATTACATGGAAAAAAAACTGCGGCTACCACTGTGCCGTGCCCTGCTATAAAAGAAAAAGGAAAAAAAACACTAGGAGAGAGCATGTCTTGCCAGCAACAACAGGCCGGTGAAAACAATTTAAGGGAATAGTACTCTGAGGCTGTAATTAAAGCCTAGTGAGTAACAACACACGTAAGAGGACCAGTCCTTATGGGAGGTTACAAGCTGAGACAAGGCAGTACTAAGGAGGACTACCAAGCCTAGCGACCAATGAAAAGCCACAATTTCCAAAGGACAATGACAAAAGCCAATAAAAAATATAGGGGAGAGTGGGCGGTGCTTCAAGTGCATACCTCCATACAGCATGCACTGCTCAGGCTCGACCTAAATATTGGGCTCTCTGCATTAGAAACTTTTATGCAAAAATGTATATGTACTTTGGTTTCTATATTGTGGTAGTGCAAGTACAATGGCTTGCATGTGCTGTAGAAGAATATTGCACAACAATAGTGACACAAACCCAGCGCAGTGATAAAGGGGCATATTTCTGAGAATTTTCATGCAGTGCAGCAAGTAACCTTGCTGTGCTGCACGGCATCACAGGGAAAGGGCAAGAAAGCACAGTATTTAAAAGAATATGGCACATTTCTGCCTTTTCCTCTGCACTGGTGCCATTTTGGATGCCTAGCGCTGATGGTGCTCGGGTGCCTGTGTTGAATGCAGTATTGTTCTGAGGGGAGTATCCCTCTATGTATTCTCCAAAATTCAGCACACATAGAAAGAGGGAGTAAAGAGGAGAAATAAAGATATTTCTCCTCATTAAGCCTCTCCTGGGTAGGCATATCTTGTGGTGCATTGCCAGGTTTATCAATTCTGTTAAATTTGGGAATGTGTCAAAACCATGAGAGTTGCATGAAAACAACCCAGGCAACCCAGTGATTTGTGCTTTACTTGAGATTTATGAAGCCACTCAGGGCCATGCAAAGTGGCCATGCTTGGCTTCATAAATCTCATTTTCAGTTGCACTGTGCTTGTACCATGATGCATGGTGCGAGTGAAACACAACTAGGGTCCTAAATGTGGCCCTTATTTTCTAATACAAATCCTAAATTTGCAATGCAAAGTAGCTTTAAATAACGCAATGTAGTGCTATACACTCCTATGAGGTAATTTTCATCAATGGGGTGTACCATGGGCATTCCCATACAGCCATCCATGGCTTTTGCTCCAAATTCCCATCCACTATCATAGGTAGACCGGGATTTCTGGCAAAAGCATACACCACCTCGAGGAAGGCATAGATTTGAGAAAAGCTTTCTTTTCTCCAAACATTTCCAACTTTGCATGCGTGCTGCAATGTACATATCACATACAAAGTCAAAAAAGGGTAAAACTATGTTGAAGCATTGCATTGTATACTGGAAGTGTACTACGAGTAAACAAGACATCACGACCAGACCATTGCACTATAGTGCAAGTATTTGTGTGTTGGTGAAGGCAGGCTTGACGAGAGCCTGTGGAAGGGGAGCGAAAAGCAGCACCATGTCTTATTAGATATGGCAATGTTCTGCTCTTACCTTTTAAAACTTCTCAGCACAACAAGTTTGGTTGCTGCACAGTACTGAGTGAAAACTTAGTACATTAGTCATAAAGAGTGCATTGTAAAAACGTATGCTGCGCGTAGTTCCTGCAGGTAAGATTTATTCATCCCATGAAACAGCTGCTCAGATCACCTCCAGCTGTCACTGTCGGATTCAGAATACGGAGTCTGCACACAGTCTAAGAATTGAGAATGGTGCACGTCACTTAACAGCATTATAAGCAACACCTCACATCATCCCTTTTAACAAAACAAACATGCAAAAGTGTGCTACCAATTAAAAGCACACTACCAATTGAATATAGATTTTCATATCATCAACACATAAATACAATGAAGGAGAAAGGGGGATACAAATTAAACTAAAATAAATTCAACCAATGACAAAATCATTGCATTTGATGGAATATTCCAGTTACATTCCTCTCTTCCCCAACACCACTTATCCTCAACTTTTCCAACTATTTCTTCCCACTCATTCCTGTCCTCGCTTCTCATACTTGATGGGCGCAATCAAGATTCCACATTATAAACGTCATTATCTGCTGCAGGATTTCCTTCAATATATGACCACTTACATTGCAATCATTAGATGATACTCCATCATCTATTTTCCTATGTTCTGGAACCAGATAATTCACAACATAATTCTCACACTCACCTTCGACAATCTGCTGAATTGCTAGACCTATCACTCAACCTTGCAGAATAAGCCAACACATTTAAAACATGCAAAGGACTGGAACACCTACTCAGTTGCGTGCATTGCTTTGTGGTCATTATAACCTTGAACACATCAAACTTCTCAGACTCAATCTTTACGTTCATATTATTTCTTGTATACTTTTTGGACATGACAAATGTTACTCCTAATTCTGAAGGGAGGCAAATCTCTCTGACTTTCTAACATCATCCAGCTCAAAATGTGTCTATATAAGGTGCTCTTCCTCTTAATATTTTGAACACCTTTTGACTAAATCCCCGTAACTGCATGTGCTATAATATAAGGCCTAATCATTTTGTACAATGTATAGTCTCAGGATACATTGTATGCAACAGCTATGCACACATTATGATGACACGAATGTTTCCTTCCCAAAACATCCTTGCCTTCCTACTCAAACTATTTTCCTTGCCCACTCTAACAAATAAATAAGTTTTAAACTCAGAAGCTGTTCATCTTTCCCATAAGCATCTTTGTACTGTTCCTTGGAGATCTGTTAGTCTCAGATGCAAACTTTGTCACACAAAAGTCATTCCATTCTTTCTCATACATTCATTGGAGGGCAACTGGAGTACTGTTCTTAACACACTTTATCACCCAATTTATAAACTAACAGACATAGGAACATTGTGGCAAGGCAAGTAGTCACTTAAACAGCCCACTTATGGTGAGAATTTTTATTAATGGCCCGTTCTTAATTAAAGCTCAACTCTCAAATAAATTGCCCAAAAACTTTTAATCCCCACAGACACACACCATTTCCTTCTTAATTACAGAGTAGTTTCTTCAGACTTTGTAGGTGACCTAGGGCTAGATGTAGGTAATTCCCATTTACAGACTCTTAAATACCGAATTTTACCGAATCGGTATTTAAGAGTCTGTAAATGTGAAGGGAGCAGATTTAGGTAATTCCGAATTTAGAAATACCGAATTCGGTATTGCCCATTGATTCCTATTGGCCTTGAAGCCCATAGGAATCAATGGGAAAAACCGAATCGGTATTTACTGAATCGGTAAATACCGAATCCTGCAAGGGTGCAGGGGGTGTCACTTTGACACCCTCTAGCACCCCAAGTACAGGCTTGTGTGACATGTGGCACACATACATGCCCTAAGGGCATGTCTGTGTGTCACATGGCACAGGTGTGCATGCACAGATGTGCATGCACACCTGAATTCGGTATTTTACCACACAATAGGATTGTGTGGTAAAATACCGACTCTTAAGGGCCTGTGGCACTCTTAGGAGTGTCAGCTACATATGGATTTACCGATTCGGTAAATAAAATGATTCGGTATATTTACCGATTCGGTAAAATTACCGATTCGATAGGCCCCCTACATCTGAAAAGCCTAATATCGGTCGGAAACGGCCGAAATCGGCCGTTTACGACCGGTATTAGGGCTCCTACATCTGGCCCCTAGAAGCAAAAACAATGATGACTTCCTTCCCTTTTTCTTTGTTTTGGTACAAATCGACTCCTAAACTTCTATAACTGCCATTTGTAGTAATGGTACTTTTGATAGATGAATCAAACAGGCATAGGTGCATAGCTTTACAAATATTATTTTTTAATATATCTGAATTTCCATTTAATTTCGGGTCCCAAACAACAGTTATATCTTTCTTCAATAACTGACTGATTTTATGTGTTATATCGGCAAAGTTTGCACATATTTTGAGTAAAAGCCTGCTACACCAAGATTTGGACTGACTTTATTCTTATTAGAAGGTGCAGGAGCAATAACTATGACTTCTACTAATTCAGGCTCTGCAGGTTTGTCACAACCAAGATGTCCCAAGTGTGTCACAGATTTCACGAAACAATTTACACTTGGTGAATTTAGCCACCAAGCCCATTTATCTAACACTCTCAACACATTCCTAACACTCAACACACTCTTTATTCTCACATCATGTTCTCTTCTTGTCTTCCCTATGACTAAAATATTATCTTGAAAGAAGACAATACCATCCATTCCTTTAAATATATTGTACATTAATCGCTGGAATATTATTTCACACGCAGGTTTGTATCGGGATTGTATATTAACCCTTAAAACTATTGATTCAACAATTTTGCCACAATTGTTTCTGCAAGAATCAGACTGAATCATCAACTATGCAACCTGGATGGTATTTTTGTGTCTGCAAACTTCCTTATAATTCTGAAATGCAGACATCTTTCTTTTGTGGCGTATCACCACTATTCAAGGGTCAGATGGTTCTTGCTACCAGATCGAAAGTATTCTTTACTAATGAATTTACACTATAAAATTTGTTAGTCGGAAATTCAGCTCTTTATAATGTACACTACTACATCTTTACTACATCTTTAAGCGAAGAATCACCATATAACCCAGTGGTCTTCAAACTTTTTGATGTCGAGACCCCTTGTCAAACCTTTTTAGGCGTAAGGACCCCCTTCTGACAACATTTTCTAGAAACTGGTTCTTCTCGTCATCAACACATATCGATAACTATAAATGCCCCTGTTATACCTACCATCTTTTGGCATGTTTCTCTTGTTTTTTTCCTTTCTGACCTAGTTTTGACTCTGTTTTTGCTGGTTCAGTGTCTCTGCGCACTTCCTTTTTGCTGTTCAGTATTAAAGCGCAAGTGCTCCTGTTATGAATTGAATTATGGACTGGTGTTTCCATGATTTCATGTTTGACTTACTGGTAAGTCCCTAGTAAAGTGCACTGAGGGTGCCAGGACCTGTACATCAAATGGTGCTGGTGGTCCTGCAGTACTGGTTGTGCCACTCACCCAAGCAGCCCTTAAAAGGGTTATCAGATCTGCCATTGCAGTGTCTGCGTGAAGCTTGTAACTGCCATGCCGACCTGGCAAGTGCACCCACTTGCCAAGCCCTAATCTTCACTTTTCTTACACGTAAGTCACCCCTAAGGTAAGCCCAAGGTACCCCTGTGGGCAGGGTGCAGTGTATGTTATAGGTAAGACGTGTACTGTTATGTGTGACATTTTCTGGTAGTGAATTACAGTGTTTCATTTTTCACTATGGAAAGGCTATCTGTCCCATAGGATAGAATGGGAGTTTACTTTGAACAATATATGAGCATATCCAAACCAAAAGTCATTGAGTGTAGGGGTGTAGCCAAAGGTGTAGCTAAAAACAAAGGGCCTTATTTATGAGGAATTGGCGAAGGACAGCGCTGCAAGTCTTCTTGCGGCGCTGTCCAATTCCAATGTGAAAGGGCAGGAATAAACTGTAATTATGAAATAGGGTGCATTCCAGTTCTTTTCCCTTCTCAAATTGCTGTCTAGCACTACCGTAGTCAGAATTGTTTATGTACAGGAAGAGACACCTTCCCACACGAAAACAATACTGAAGGGTATTTTCCTATTTCTATGAGAGCTGCAGAATGCATCACACATGGAAAGAGGTAAAAACGAGGAGAAATTAGAACATTTCTCCCTGTTACGCCTCTACTGGAGAGGGGTCAGTTTTTGGAGCTGCCCCAGGTTTACATGATTTTGTAAATATGGGGCAGCATCAAAATCCATAGGCTTTGCATGGGAACCCCACACAAAGCCCATGGAATACCTCCTTGACGCAGAGTAAAGCAACGCAGTGACTTGCGCTGCTATGTCTTACTGATTACTCCATATGAGGCAATTCAAAGCTATGCAGGGTGACTTTGCACTGCCTCATAGGTATGGTTGAGATGGTTGCGCCACCAGAACATCAAAAAAAGTGATGCTCTGGCGAAGCAAAGCCTCTCATAAATAAGCCTAAAATATTCTTACGTTTTTTAGGTATTTCACCTTCAGGTATCTACATATAAAATAATGGGCAGAGTAAATGAAAAATGAATAAAATAAGTTATTGCTCAGTGAGAAATGCATTGTAGTACATTAGGAAAACATCTATTATTTAATGCACTGCAGAGGTCTGTGTGTAACCAGAGACCCACAGAATTAAATCTTGATTGTGATGTGTATTTTTAGTGCTACAAAGTCACAGCCTGTGACAGAAAGCATTGTGAATATGCAAGTCAATTTTTTATACTTGCATTACACACAGGGTAAGATACAATGCTGCAAAATGTGTGAATAGTTTTACAATAAACGGGTGCTTTCAAAATGTAGGTTTTAATAATACCAGACCACATGTAATGCAGTTTTTTTTACATAACTGTCCCTTCAAACACCTCTTTAGGGCCGCAACGGGCAGTGTAAATTCAGTCAAAATTAAAAGAAAGAACTTTCCAGACCAGTAGTTAACTTTTTGCACTTCAACTCAAAACAACACACATTTTTGTTTTCACAAAGAGCCAGAACTGCTCCCAAGCACCCTTTATACTGGCAGATTACCAGCACATTTGCTTTTCATTCAGGCAAACAGCTGATAACGATCTCAATTAGCCATCCCAAGACAGCAGGCGGCTGTCTTTTTACAGGGACAAGTGAAGCTGGGGAATCTGCGACCCCCTTCCTAGGACTCCAGGACCCCCCTGGGGTTATATTATAACCATTCATTCTCTTGTTTGCGGGTAATGTTAGTGTGTATAATAATTTGGTTGCTGATTCACTCATTGACAGCTTCTGAAAGGAATCTACATAGGGCCAGATGTATCAAGCAGTTTTACCCATTCTGTGTCTATGGGAAAATGTGTTCATACATCTGGCCCATAATCTTCATCTTTTTCATTTTTGGTCTATTTCCATTGAAATCAATGTCTATATGTATGTCATACATGTCTAGAACATCATCTAGATATGCAGGTTTAACGATTTTGGTGAAAATATCACCAAAAAGCACAAATTGACAACTGTGAATATCTGGACGCGCTGGTCTGTGACAAAGTCACCAGATCAGGCTAACCATGATGGAGCATGGGCAAGCTGCATTAATTCATTTAGGCTCGCTAAACAAGAGTACCTTAAATGCTTATTGCGGAATGTTGCAAGGTCTGCTGTCGAGAATTTTTCACCCAGCCGAGGCAATGCATTGCCCAGGTTCGGTTCTAGGGAGCTGCAAGGCTGTGATGCGAGGAACTGCGTCACCGTCAAGGAGGCCATCAGTGAGGGAGACTGCAAGGCAAACTCCTGCGTCAAAGATGTGTCAAGAACTGGCTAGTACGGAAGAGACTAAGAGGCTTTGTTGAGGCTGCCATCGAAAAGAGGCTTGTGATGTGAAGGACTGCAGTGAAGATGCGTCACACAGCAGCGGTTCCAATGAGGCTGTGAGGTCGATGCAGACTCCGTGTGTTGGAATAATCCTCGCAGCAGAGGCAAGGTGTTTGTTCTGCTTGGGGTTGCACGAAACAGCAGAGAAAATGTGTTGGTTCAGCAGGGTACACAGATAGGCGGCCCAGCACCTTCAAGCTCACTTCTAACGGTCCAACACTGGGGTGGCACCACTTGGCAGGGTAGAACTCACAGCTCCATAGTCCAAGTGATGGTTACAAAGACTAGCTCTTTGAGTCACTCTGGTGGTCCTGGGTACAGGTTAGAGGGCAATATGTCAGCACAGCAGTAAGCAATAGTTCACGGCAGCAGTCCAGAGGAGGGGCAGTCCTTTCAGCAGCACAGCAGTCTTTCTCCCTGGCATAGTGTTTCACAGATCCAGAAGTGTAATGAGGTGTTGGTGTCTGAGGAACAATATTTATACCTGTATTTTTGTGCCTCCTTTGAAGTGGGAACAGCTTCTAGAGGCTTCCATTCAAAGTGCACAGGTTTCCTGCCTCCCCTGCCCTGGCCCAAGGATAAGTACAGGGGTATGCAATTCTTTGTGTGAAGGCCGGACACAGCCGATTCAGGTGTAAGTGGGGATGCGCATGGCTCTGCACTCCCAACCTGCCAGTGATGGTCCACCCAGGCACACTTATGCTCTCTATTGTGTGTGCCTGGCTAGGAGGAATACACACATACCAGCTGCCAACTAGAGGCTGCAGGCACTAAATGGATAAAGTAGAAAAATGACAACTTTCTGAAAGTCTATACTACCAACAAATAGCCAATCCTGACTACTCTTTACCACCCTTATTTTATTGGAAAACTCTCTTTAATAATAGTGATCAGCAAATCTTCATTTACACATTTTTCAAAACAATTTGAAACTATGTCAAATACAGAAACATATTACAAGAGACATACATACACAATTCATACATAAGGTGGGATCGGTATGTTTTAAGGGGGAAACATCCTTAACAGTGAAGTTTGAATAACGAATGTCCTGAACCACGAATCCTGAACAACGACCAATCCGTCAACCACGACATCTTTAACCACTACATCTTTAACCAAGACATCTTTAACAACGACATCCTTAACAACAACTTTCCTAGCCTTCGTGGTTAAGGACTTCATTGATTATGCAGTAGTTGTTTAATCATATATCCGTTTAAAGGAATGGGGTTAAGGATTTTTGGCTTTAACATGGATAGGAGGGAAGACCTCCGGCATACAAGGAGGTCTATTTTGAGTATGGGTCGTATTTTTTTTCTAGATTGGAGTCTCGAGAAATCAGAAAGCTGATGTAGGTCAACCGGCCAGAGTTAAGCTTACATGAGTGTTGAGTTGAGAGGGGCATCTGATTCCAGTTTGGGTAGTAACATGCGTATTGTAATCAGGATACATGTTTACTTGTTGTAGATTTGGAAATTGGAGAAGTTAAGAGGTGTTTGTTTGTATTCATACATAGCCATCCGGTGGATGGACTTGAGGTAACAGCTGTGGAATTAGATGGTGTATGGAGAAAATACGTAAAAATCACCTTATTTGTGTAAATAATTATGAAGTTATTGTTTTTTGTTTGTAGTGTATATCAGTTCTGTGTCATGAAGAGAACCCGTGAATAATGTGACGCGTTCTAAATGCATCGAAGACAACAATGAAATCCTACAAGCAAACAAATAAGACTTTCTAATCAGGGAAATAGTACTCAAATTATTGAATTTATTCCCTGATTAGAAGATTGTGGCATTGTTAGGTTGCATAGGCCATTGATGTAGGAAGTTACAAGCTATTACAAAGAATGATAACACGTGTCTCCCTTTTTGGGTAAGTGCAATTTAGAACTGTAAAGGTTCTTACACTGTCAGAATTCAAATGACAGGTATAATTGTTGATGATACTAATCGATTTGTTTGTTGCTGAGTTTTTTATATATGTATGTCGGGTGAAATATTTATGTATCAATTATGTATGTATGTCTTTCGTAATATGATTCTGTATATGACATAATTTCAAATTGTTTTGAAAAATGAGTAAATGAAGATTTGCTGATCACTGATATCAAAGAGAGTGTTCATATACATTAAGTGTGGTAAAGGATAGTCAGTATTGGCAATTTGTTGGTAGTGTAGAGTTTGAGGTGGCTTAGCCTTTCTGATATATTGAGGCCCATACCCAGTTGTTGGGACAACTTTCAGAAAGTAGCATTTCCTTAATTGTAATAAAAAATCCAACCATCATAAAAGAGGGTTTTTCATTACAATTACAAAGACGCTAAACATTAACTGCTACCTATTCCCATTTAGATGTTACAGCTTATTAAATGTAATAAGGTAAGTCCATTATTTTCCTACTGTAGAGGTTTGCCTGGCAATAATGAAAAAACACATTTAGTAGTTTTTCACTGTCAGGACACGCAAAACCTAAAACGACATTTGCTACTTTTTAATGACATTGTACCCTGCCCTGTGAGCTCTCCAGGCCCTACCCTGAGGGTGACATACATGTATTAAAAAGGAACCTTTGAGCCTGGCCAAAGGTTTATCCTGCAAGGTCGAAATGGTAGTTACAACAGCATACACAGGCTGCACTAACACGCCTGAGACATATTTAAAGGGCTACTTAAGTGGGTGCTTATAAGTAAATTAAATATGCTAATCGGGGATAAACCAATGTTACCATGCTTTAATGAGGAAGCACACAGTGTCCAAAGGCCAAGAAAACAACATTAGAAAAATAAGGAGGAGTAAGGGAGAAGAGCACCCTAAGGCTGAAAGGTCTAAAATGCTGCGTGCGCACATTTCCCCACACTTCATGTAATTGCCGAAGGTAAGATTCATTTAAGAGACCACCCCTGCAGCAGCTCGGGTAGTGCTATTCTGTCTGGTTCCGGTGGCGCTAGAGAGTACACACAAACAGCAAAGCCGCAGCCGCAGGTGTGGACGATACCGTGAGAAGCCGTGAGAGCTCACGGAGCCAGAGTCCGAGCCCAAGCCAGTCCGGAACAGCGGTAGCGGCTCCCCTGGTACCCGGCACCTGTCACCCTGCATCCAGCGCGTCGGCGGTCACCAACGGCGGGGTGATGTGAGCAGCGGCAGGAGGTGAAGGCGGAGGCAGGCGGGAGAAGGAGTGAGGAGTGAGCGTAGCCCTCGGCCCACGGCCCCACGGTCCCATCCCACTTTGTCTCGTACTGCAGCCAGAAAGCGCACTACAGGACTTATTGGATTTCAGGGGGGGGGCTAAGTCAGCAGACCGCCTCTGCCCTTATTCTACGCTTCAGCACCCATTGTTTAGCGCTCACCGCATATTGCTTCAGAAGACGAGGGAGACGACTGACAGCCTTTGCGTCCGAGCCCCGGCTCCTGCCCCAGTCTCCAGTGCCCGAGACGGTAGCCTGCTGTTTAGCTAGCTGGCTGGAAATTGAGGAACCTCTATACGGCTGAGCTCTATCAGTGGGAGGAAGAGGGAAACAAGCTTCTCCGCCTGCTGGTTTATAAACTTTCTGTTTTTTGCTGGTTTGCTGCTGGTTCACAGGCAGCAGGACAAAGAACCAACAGCGAACCACGGAGTTGAGCTCTTGAACCTCTGAGCTCTTGAACCCTGAGCCCTGTCCTAGAAAGGAGTATTTCTGGAAGCATCCTTAGGCAGCGACTTAGGGCAAACTAATGAGGTCAGGCAGGACCAGGGGTTTTTTGGATCCAAAGCCGAAATCGAAGGCAACAACGGGAAACAAAAAGGGAAACAAAACAAAAACAAACCCAATCGTACCCCCCGGCACAGAGTCGAACCTCATTACAACAGAGCAGGAATCGGCTATGACCCATGAGACGCCAGCAACAAAACCGCAGTCACGAACAAGTTTCATCAACCTAAGATTTACACAAAGTTTAACTTTTTAAAGGACGCGGGTTCAGCCATCTTCTCGAGCAATGAACACCTGCATGGCTTGCAAACCCCACTGTTACCATCGTCACCGCGACCATCTGATCCGCCACCACCAATGCTAGAAATGACCATAAGCCCTTCGTCCCCAGAAAACCCCACGGCACAACTGCATCAAGGCGGGATTTCTAAGCACAGGAACACTAGCACAGCCCAGATGATCCCATCTGCAAGTGGGAAGCCCCATGATTTTATCTCCAATCCGCAACCACCTCCTGCATACCTGGTAGGACAGGATACACGCAGTCGGAGCAACTTCCAGCGGTCTTCACTGGCCGAACCTACAGTCAACGAAAAAACTTCCTTAGCACCACACTCAGGCGACAAACCAGGTAATTGGCCAATTGAAAGGGCACCTGGGGCCTGTTCAAACACAGAAGCAGCAGTATTTCCTGAGGAAACAGACTTCAGCCCTGTGCCGAGCACACAATCCACGAGCCATAGCCACAGTACACCTATCAAGTCTGTAAACCCAACGTCTGGAAGCGCTCCATCACTTACAGATCCGGATGACTACGGTCTAGCTGATGTACTGACCAACTCGGGAAGGCTGGGAGCAGGTTCTCAGGATCCTAGTCAGAAAGCTGATGGCAGGGCAATGATGTCTTATCTCAATACACTTGAATGGGAAGACATGCTTGTAACCTATAAACCAGAATACAAAGAGCACCTCCACGACTACCCACCCCTGGCAGCCAATAACGCTAACAACACTAACAACAGTAAAAACGAGAAAGAGCTCAGGAAAGAACAAAACACCGGCACCTGGAATTCATTGTTAAACACCATCCAGCTAGCTGTCGAAGCCCTGCAATATCAATCAGAGAAAATGGAGTTACAACTAACCCTCCTTAACACACTGGCAGTCTTTACAGCCGGCATTGATGATAAGCTGGGCAACTTGAACAATTTAATAACAAGAGTACAAACAAATACCTACCTGAGCTGCAATTGCAGCCAGGTAGTGGACAAACTAGCTACACTGCCCTCACTTCTAACTGACCTCATAGGCGACATAAGGAACCTACACACAGAAAACGCAACAAAAGATTTGGGCTCCAATAAAATTGAAGAGGGAGCATCTAGGAAAGAAGCATCCGGTACAAGGCTAATCGACCACCTTGCTTCTGAAAACGAGGAGATAACAAAGACAGGACTGGGGATCCCACAAAAACTCAACGCAAAACAACGGCAACAACAAAACAGGAAAGGGTGCAACCAAAAACCACAAACAGTTACAACAAAATACTTCTCTATCTTCACTGGTATAAAGGAAAAAAGTTTGGTTAACATAATCAATGCATATCCAACAGACCAGGGAAATCATGCCTCAAACAGTATCAATCAACAGCAAAATCTAAAAAGCAGTTCGCCGGAACAAGACGGGAAACGGACCCAAGACTCTTTAATAAGAGACCAAACTAAACAAAATGACGCACACAATAAAGAGGCAATAAAGATCCAACTGCCTACACGCATCAGCAGTAGCAAGATCAAACAAGAGTGCGACATTTAAGGACAAGTGGGAAAATCAGTTCATCTAAATAAGGAGTCTGCTTCCCTAGGGCAAGCACCTGACGAGATGGCCAACCAAGAGGCACTAACATCAGCTGTAAGGAAGCAATCATCCACGTCAAACCCCCATGAAGGGGACAGAAAAAGAATTACTGGTTCAACGCTAAGCTCAAACCCTGAAGATCCAATCAGGGCCACAGCAACCATGACTGCTCATTTCATTTCCAGGCAAACAGGGCACTGACTAGTAAAATGGCCACTCAACACGGGTGCATTATCAAAGCAAACTTCCTCAACCAAATCAACAACACATCCCGCTACAACACCTGGCGAAAGTAACTACTTGGTAACCCATGAAGAACAATTAGGCCTTGGATCAACAGCTAAAGCATACCACTCACCAACAAAACCGCAGAGGGAAGGAAGCATCCAACAGCCGACAGAGATCCTGGTTTTTTACCCTGAATACATGTCAAAAGGGCAGCAGGACCTGCTAAATCGTGGCAACATTCTCAGATTAATGGAATGTATCCCCAACTTGGGGGGCATAAGCACAAAGGACTTAGCCTCAGTAGAATTCTTACCCGCTGCCAATCCACACAGCCCGGAGGCAACCAAGACAACCTGGTCCTTCAGCAATGTCGCAGATTCGATCTTAGCGGAAGTAGAGCTATTTAAAAACTGGGGAATTAAGCTGGTCCCTCTACAAAGACCAGCCTATCCCTCGCCATTTTTGAGCAGGACAAGTCTGGAGCCAGAGACACACCAGGTTCACACCTTCAGCGTTCTTCGGGATGCACTGGGAAGCTCACCTAAGAGAAGCAAGAGCAGCCCCTGGCAGCGAACAGTAGCACATCCAATGGCGGCAGTAGGCCCTCACTTAGCACCACCCACGAGCCGGTTGAGCCCAGTGCCAAAGAAACATCAGACTCGCACTTTCAGTGCAATCAGGACCACACGCGGAAGCTCACCAAAAGGAAGCATAGGCAGCCTCCAGGGACGGTCGGAAGCAAGCTCATTGGCGGCACCAGAGCAAAACCAAGCTCCAATAAGGGAAATACTGTCCCGAACCATCTTTATACGCCCTGAAGAGGCCTGACGCTATCAACAAAACAGAGAAGGTAGCAGGGGAAGGACACCAGCCATAGGCATCTGCTCCTGGAATATCAACGGCCTAAACTCAAAAATGGACGATCCAGACTTCCAGCATTATATTACTCTCTTTGACATTATAACGCTGCAAGAAACCTGGCTTATAATTCCACAGCACATCACGGGTTATACTTGCTTTGCCATAGCCGCGGCAAGGACCAGCAGATTTGGCCACCATTCAGGAGGTTTGGCCACCTACGTTTCCACCACATCAATATCTTCGGCAATCCTTATGGATCCATCTTCATCTACAACATTAGCAGTAAAGATAAAATTAGCCATTGGGAATATAGAAGAAGAGGTATGCATAATCAACACATACGTCCATCCCAAAAACAGAGCTAAAGACTCCTCCAAAATCTCCAACCAATTGGCTAAGTATGTCACCCAGATGGAAAAACCACTCTTCATTCTGATAGGAGACCTAAATCAAGGTCTACTTGGCTCATCAGCAGGAGAAGAGGCTCTGGCTCTAAACAGAATCTACACTATACCACTGCAAAGTGCCCCACTAAATAGGAGAAAACATCAAAACAACCGTTTTCTCCTTGATCGAGAACATCAAAACCTTCGGGCACTAAACGGAAGATTTCTGACAGACTCTCCTCTGGTAGAAACCTTTTATTCGACCACAGCAAGCTCCATTCTGGACTATACTTTTGCCAGCCTTGCGTTATTTCCACACATCCTGGGGTTTGGAATGGGGGATAAGGGTGAAAGCGATCATCGACCCCAGGAATGTCATTTAATATCAAAGACGCCAATCGTAATCAGGCCAGATATAATGTTTGGGTCGATTTACTCCATGAACCAAAAAAGGATTAAATGCACGCCAGTCAATTCAACCATTCTGGCTGAAGCTGCACTTCAACTATACAACATCCAAAAATCAATTGCAGTCAGGCACACTACCTACTGTGAGCACTACATGGGAACACTGCTAAAAGAACTGGCAATCAAGACCGCCCTAAAAGCTAATCCTCACAAAGAGAGCAGCAAAAACAACCTAAAGAAAGAATCGAGAGCTCAATTAAAGACACAAAAAAGATTAGTAAACCTGACATTACGGAAGCTAAGATTAGCTCCTAACAACATCCACCTATGAGCAGAGCTGAAATATCAAAGGGCTGTGCTCAATCAAACAAAATGGAACATCAAAAAAGACGTTGAAAACAAGGTTTGGGCAAAATTACTATACAACAAAACCAACAATAGTACCCGCTTCTGGCAATCAGTGAATAGGATTCTGCGCCCAGAGCACACAGATTCTGGATCTCACATCATGGAAGAGACTTGGATTAATTGCCTTTCCAGTCACTTCAATGACCCTTCAGAGTACGCAGGAGTACAAAAAAGGATCAACAAGAGCACAGAATCAGATTGTGTAACATACATGCCGGCGACACTGGGTCGGGTGCTCAAGGCTCACTCACCAACAACTAAGACACCTCTAGAACTCAGCAGATAGCCTCAATCAAAAATCAGATAACCAAAGGGAGGAAAGAAGGTGCCCCAGGACCAAAGGCATTCCACCAGCCCTTTTCAAGGCAAAAATCACAGAGTGGGCGGAGATCATGCAAACCCTATTCACAGAAGTTAGGCTTCTAAACAGAATCCCAGAATCCTGGAGGGGGTCGACGATTGTCCCCATTTATAAAAAAGGAGACAAGAGGGACCCAAACAACTATCGCTTAGTAGCCCTCCTTGACAACGAGGCAAAATACTTCGTGGGCACCATCTTAGAGGAGATCGCACTTTGGGCTGAGTCAAATTTGATCATACCACTGAACCAGACCGGTTTTCGGAAAAAGACCGGCACAGTAACCAACATCCTTGCCAAAAAATCAAAAAACTCCTGCTGCATTTGTGCTACATCGACTTCAGTGCCGCATTCGATAACATCAAGAGATGCAGACTATGGGGGAAACTGGCACAATGGGGCATATCACAGTCGATTCTAAACATGCTGAAGCTTCTCCACACTAACACCTGGGTGCAGGTGAAGCTAGGAAGCGGCACCCATCTGTCCTCAAAAGTTCGTACCACCAAAGGACTTAAACAAGGGTGCGTGCTTGCTCCAATATTGTTCAAGCTCTTTATGGCGGACTTACCAAGACTACTCGACACCTGCAATTCCCATTCCCCAAGGATGGGAGGGAAAACTCTGAGTAACCTTCTGTACGCTGATGACATTGTACTACTCAGCCACACTTACATTGGTCTCCAGGAGCTTTTGATGGAAATGCATAACTATACAACGGAAAACAACTTAAAAATAAACCTGAGCAAGACTCGTACAATGTCAATCAACATCAACAAAAACCAACAGAAGACCTGGTCTCTTGGTGGAATAAAAATTGAGCCAGCTAGTGAGTATAAATACTTGGGAGTTACTTTTGATAGAGAAGGCTCATTTGTGCAGCAGAAGCAGGAATCAAGAAGGAGAGGACCACTGATTGCCGTGACGTTGAAAAATGTAGCTACCCAACTGATGGGACCGACCCTGACCCCCTATCTGAAACTCATTCAGGCGAAGCTACTCCGCTCGATTACTTATGGCAGCGAGGACTTGCGGGGAAGAGACTCCAAAAACCTGGACAACATACAGGTTAAAGCTTATAGAACAATGTTTTCGCTCCCGCTTCACACTTCGCCTGCTCAAATAAGACTGGAGTTCGGCTTGCAAAAACAAAATCTTGCCAGGTACCGAGCATACATTATTTGCTGCCACAAACTCAGCACTGCCACTACAGACACATTAAACTCTTTGCTATGGCAGGACAAACAAGGCAGGGACGCATCTCAGGCAAGATCTTACTTGCAGGCAGCGCTGGGAGTGACTAAACTCGCTGCGCTTTGGGACATGCAACTCGGGCACAACACCTTTAAAAAACTAGTTTGGAAAAATGTCAAATCACTATCTTTGCTAGAGGACAAGGCTGCTTTTTCCAAAAGATCTCATGCATGGATGACCCTCAACTCGTACAAATCTTTGACACCACAATCATACTTTAGTGAGGGTTACCCAAAAGCCACAAAAATGAGGTTCCTGAAATACAGATTAGGGATTCTGCCAAGTACAGAGTACCTCCCACCATGGCTCAGGACAGAGGGCAACAAGGCCTGACCGCTCTGTAATTCAAAGAAAGGTGACATTCTCCATATGACCTGTCTCTGTGAAGACCTACAACAAGCCCGCCAACTGCTCCTTAAGGACCAGTTTAAGCAGAAAGGGAATAGTACCAGAAGGCAAGCGGTGCTCGCCTGCCTGAATCCTGCAAATACTAAATTGAACTGCAGATATGTCAAATTTCTCGCGATGGTCGAGCAAAGAATTCCAAGACCGTCAAAACCGGGGAACAACAACACAGATACAGACCAACAAGCAGACGGACAGAAGGAAGTAAAAAGGCGCATGGACAGCCACACTGTACCTTTTAATTGTACGTTTACTTTTTAATGGTTTTAAAGTATGATATTTTATGATCCCTTTGTAACATGTTTTGCACTGGTTTTAATTAAATATGCATAATAAACTTTACCTTACCTTACCCTGCAGCAGCTACACAGACATCCTCCAGCTGTAGCTGTTAGCTTTGAAAACTAAAAAATGCTCACACTTTTAGAATTAGTAATTCTCCACGTCACTTAAAAGCAGCATACACAACAGTACATGCAGAAGCCTTACGGTACAAGCAGAGTGACCTGATATTATTGACTTGCTTTGGTCTATACATCCTACAATCACCAGGCTTCATTTGCTTTCTTCAACTGTTTCTTCTTCATTTTCTGAATAATATTAGAGGAGGCTCACCAGTGACCTTTATATAAGTGTTCATATACATGTATGTATGGAAGCTCTGTGCTGCCTTGCCTTCCTCCATATCTATAGGGCCATGCAAAGCCCCGCTCTGGTGGTGCAGGCCTCTTGAAAATAAGCCCCTAAATGCACAAGCATCATCACATTTATGCAATGATGTTCATTTTTATTTCTTCACAGAGGAAACAGGTTTTCCAATCTAGAAACTACTTTCTTTACAGCACTCACGATACCAAAGCTGCAAAGAGATTATCTCTGGCCTGTGATAGCAGTAAATATTCAAACTCTTCATGGGTGATAATGGGTCAGATAAAAGTTTGTGAATTCTCACACATATGCAGTTTTGTAAGTGTACAGAAGTGTTTGGGGTATTCTAGCCATTAAACACCAACATACCACCAGCACCCTGCTCTTTGTAATTGATTTTGGGACCATGTTTTGGCAATTCTAAAACATGATGTAGAAATGTCTATTTGGTATTGTAAACTAAACCTACATGTGTGAATAGCTTTGCGAGTAAGATCCATTGCTTTTAGCAATTATAGTAGATTGGTGAATGCTGAATTTGTGAAGCTTGGAACCGCAGAGAATATGGCGGCTACCTCACTGCATGTTAACATGGGCTGTCCTTCCAGTTCATGACTTTCATAAATGCCCTCTGTACTTTGTAGTCCTGTTTTTTTAATTTGAAGTATTTGGGCTCACACGTCAGATAGAGTGAGATGGTCACACTACTCATGGAAGACACTGAAATAGAATTAGAAACATTGTGTTTCTAGATAGTTTTCTACACACTTTTGTAGCGTGACCTAGAGTTTTTGCGAAATAATTTTCAGAATTTTCAAAATGTGTTCATATTTCTCTTATTAGATGCACAAAAGAAAAGATCACAATTTGAGCAGTGTTTTTTAGGCTCCACCTTACACGTCCCAGAAATGCAATTATAAACATGCATCTGACATTATATTTATTGCGTGACTTAATTTTATTAACATGTGTGAAACACTTAAACGCATTACTGAAATGAATTCACTGTAGAACTTAGAGATTTATATACGGGTACACTAATGCTCATTTTAATCATCATCATCATCATCATCATCAGGACAGTTGTAAAGTGTACTACTCACCCGTGAGGGTCTCAAGGCGGGGGGCTGGAAGGGGAAGAGCTGCTGCTACTGGTCGAATAGCTAGGTCTTGAGTAACCTCCTGCAGGTTAGTAGATCCTGGGTCTGCCGTAGGAGGATGGGGAGCGTGTTACAGGTTTTGGCTGCGAGGTGTGAGAACGATCTGCCACCGGTGGTCGTTCTTCGGATGCGGGGCTGGGGCGGTGGCGAGGGTGAGGTAGGTGGAGCTGGCGGTTCAGGGTGTAGAAGGTGAGTCGTCTATTGAGGCATGCTGGTCCAATGTTGTGGAGTGCCTTGTTTGCGTGGGTGAGGAGCTTGAAGGTGATCCTCTTGTTGACGGGAAGCCAGTGCAGGTCTCTCAGGTGGGGTGTGATGTGGCTGTGGCGAGAGATGTCGAGGATCAAGCGTGCAGAGGCGTTCTGTATGCGTTGTAGTAGTTTCAGGAGTTTGGCCAAGGCTCCTGCATACAGGGTGTTTCCGTAGTCCCGCCTGCTGCAAAAATGAATTATGGATTCTTTATTCACGTTTTACACTTACACTTCAAGTTATATTGTATATGAAAACATGTATTCCTTTGTTCACATTTCGCAGTTATGTAAAGGTTTCTCATGTACATGTATAAGCAAGTAATTGAAGTGCACAATAAATGCTCATTAAAGTTAGCCTGACTACAGGTCTCAGTTGAAATGTATTTTTCTTGCTAGACTTTTTTCCGGTTTATTATTTCATTAGCTAGAGAAAGTATTATTTTCTGTCTTAGATGACTGATAGAGGGTCCTGAGGGGCACTTGGCATTGAGCATGGAGCAACAATTGTCAAAAGAAACTTTCTGTTCATCATGTACCAGAATGGCAAGATGTTCAAGGCTGAGAACGTCAGCCTTAGATGAGTTGGGAATTCAGAGCTGTGTTGGAGACACCCTCGAGTAGTGTTCTGATTGGTTCCTGGAGGTGTGAAAGGAGATAATATGTTTTTGAATGTCCTGTTACTTTATATTGGTGTTCCCATAGTTTGCGTTAGGAGAGATTCCCTATAGACATAGAGAGGTACAGACCTCTCTGCTTGTCCTTTTCTCCAGGGTGTGAAGCTTGATGCTAATCACTTATTTACATTTTCTTTGGGCTTCTAGTGGAGTCTGGTCATGCTTACACCCATGTTAAAGTATAGAAGGAAAGATTCTATATGGAATTTCTGTTTACTTTGATTTGCTATTACACAATTGTCGCTCTCACAATTTTGTGTCTCATATTACGTCTCAACCAACTGAGATATTTTACTTTGCCTATTGTACTAATGCACTTACTGAATTTGCATATGGTTTGCCTGTTTACTAGATTAATTGGTAATTGTTAGACCTGGCATAGCTTGGTGTGATTACCCTGTTACCTTTGCCTCCTGTGAAGTTAGATGCTGTAGGTACTTGCCACTGCTAATCAGTGTGCAAGTACAGATGTTCCCAGTATAAATTGTGGTGGAGCTTGGTTGTCTCTGATTGGTATGTTTGCCTTACTAGCAAGATCCCTTAGTGATGCACACTGTGTGTGCCAGAGCTAGTACGAAAGAAATACGCAGAGAGGGAACACAGTATGGCCTGCGCACATTATGCTAAATTAGCATATTGTCCTGACAAGTGCTACCACTTGTCAGGCCTTACTTTCCCTTTTGCATACACATTGGACACCCCTGTAGAACGTCCTGGGTAACCCCTAGGCAGGGTGCAGTGGAGGTACCAGGCAGGACCTGTGCCAGTGTGGGTGCTAGGCCGTGACAGTGGAAAATACTCCATTTAATTTTCCCTGGGGAATGGCCATCCTGCCCACAGGACAGAATGGGGGAGCCTGGGTGTAGTATTGTTAGCCTAGTTTCCCAAGAATTGGAAATGGAACAGTGAAGTTTGGTATGTCTGAACTCACAGCGTCATAATGCATCTTTTTGGGTAGATGGTTTTGTCGCTGTGTGTCCAGAAACTTCAGCAGAATGTGAATTGCCTGCCTGGATCTGGGATTAGGTGAGAAAGGCTGAGGGAGGTTGTGCCCCCAGGGAGGGGTGGAGACGGCGCCTGGCTGCCCTGCACCTGGAGCAGGGAGAAGGAGAGGCTTCCCGAGGTGAAAAAGCCTGGTTTAGAGCCATAAAACACTAGACCCATCCCCCTCTGAGTGATTAAAGATCCAGGCCCCCAGTATCAAAGAGAGGATGGTGACAATGATGGGGAGATACGCAAGACTGATTTAGGGAGGGGTCGGGGACCCCTGAGCACAAGGAAACTTCAAAGACAATGAGGGTTATATCTGGAAGAACTGTAACCCCAAAACTTTGGTTATGTTGATGATGTCTTTGAGAACGGTCTCAGTACAGTTCGTAGAAGTGCTGGGAGCGCTTTGAAGACGGGGTGGACTGGTCGAGTCTCTGGCGGCTTTGACCTGTCTGCGATCGGGAAGAAAACCTCTGCCTCAGGAAGAGTTGCTGGATAGGCTGCGGGAGACACTTGACCCTTGCTTCGTGATCTTAGGCTTGTGGGCAGTCTGTAGCTCTTGACCGAGGAGAGACTGAAGGGGCGCTGCAGTGGGTCGTGCCCCCCCTTGTTCCTGAGCAGGACTTTGCTATGTGCTGGGTCCTGTACCCCAAGGGCCTTGTGTGAGCTTGCTCCCTGCTCAGAAACACAGGAACATAAAAGATTCCAGGAAGTCTCAAGTCGCGTGGTGGTGGGACTGTATTGTGGTATCCTGAGACCTCCGAAAGTGTGCTTAAGGTGATCATGGGTACCCAGAGCGAATCAAGACTCTGACGCTTAGGGTGTGTGTCTTGGTGCAGCCACAGGTGTTGGAGCACCTGTGGATTTTGGGCATTGTGGAAGAGAGCCAAGATTTGGGACACGCAGAGGGTGCGTGTCGCAGTGCAGTCCAGGTACTAGTGAAGAGTGCCAGGACATCGTGGGCACTAAGAAGGAGTGAGTCTCCGACATGCAGGTCGGCGGCGGCGCTCTCCACTAATGCCCTGGCTACAAGGGCATTAGTGGAGAGCGCCTGGTACCTCGTGTGCACCAGGAGGAGAGGTGAGACTTGGAAGGAGGTTGTGCTGAACATTGGCAACCCGGACCGGCAGCCCTACAGGAGCGGAACTACTGGCCCGAGCGTGTCTTGTCCTTGCTGACAAGGTTCAGGAGTGAGGCCAAGCCACTGCGGCAGGAGAGGAGAGTGGGGTCATACCCCTCAGGTAAAGTGGATCATTGCCTGGGGTGGGGTGCGGGCCCGGAGGGTCACTCTCTCGGTCTCTCGCTGCTGGCAGCTGTGTGATTGCTTTGGCCCAGATCTCGGTCCATGTTGGTCCCGGACTGGGCAGTACAAGGGCCAGGGCCGGAGTGAAACTTGGATGTCGCACAACTTCTAGAATCAGTCGTATAATACTTTGCAAATTTGCTCCTAATAAACTATCAAACTATTGGACAACGTCTGACACTAGAGGTGCTTCACAAACTCAGGGGTTCGTGCGTTACGCACTAGGTAATGTTTCTCTTGCAGGATACAGGATCTTAGCGTAGCACACAGTATTGGTTGTTTACTGCACTGTGCTGAATTGCACTGTGACGTGTTACCTAATTTCTTCCTTGCACAGGGCATGCTGATGGTGATAACCATTGCATTGTTTTCCTATTGCCTGCATGTAATTCGAGCATGAAGCATTGCTATATTCTTTCCTTGAACAGAGCATACTGGTAGCAAACCGAGTTGCATGCTCTTGTGTTGACTCAGTACATGATCTTGAAGCTACGCATTGCATTGTGTCACTGTGGTGCTGTACAGAAACTCATTGTTAAGTAGTGCAGCATTCCTAGTATTTTGCAACATGTGTGAATCTAGTGATACAACGTACCTAAGCTGTTGAGAACTGTTAAAAGTCAGCGTAACTGTTGGTTAGAAGCGGTGGTTGGGGATTAGGACCGCCCAAGCCACCGGAAACACTATTACCCAGTGTATATATGTGGGAGTTGTATCGTGTGGTAATTTCGTATATCATTTTATATAAAGTGGACTCGTTTTATACAATCTCGTGTGGACTCCATTTGTGGTGACATCATTGGGATTGCTGTGGGCGTGGTGGCACATACTGAACACTCGAACCTCGGAGATCAGCCTGGATGCTTGTGTCAAGCTACTAAGGGGGTGAGCAGGGATGTCTCGGACGGTGTCTGTTCTTGGCCTTACGTTGGAGTGGGGGGGGGTCTGGGTCACGCACTTGACAACAACGGTGCGTGCGGGAACTCCGGCTTCTAACAAACGGCGGCAGAGCGGTGGGATACGATCCTAACGTTATTAAAACGTGTATGTGCAAAACCACTCACAGTAATTGATGTGCATCGCAAATTGACTGTAGACCACAATACAACCACATATTGGATTTGTTTATTGGTTCTATCTTTGCAGTGACCCTGTTATCCACACACATTGTCTCAGGAGGGGAGTCTGATAGCCAATGGGGCAATGGCTGTGGAATGTGAGTTTGACATTGAGGCTTTGTTGTCTTATAAGGTTGACCAATTGAGGAGGTTCTGCAGAGCCTTGGGATGTTCCATGAGGGGTAGCGCCAAGAAGGAGGAGCTACAGATAGCCTTGGGGGCCTGGTGGGAAGCCCAAGAGACTCCGGTGATGGGTGATGGGAGAATGGATTTGGTCCACAGGATTTGCCACTGGAGGGGCCAGCCAGT
Organism: Lissotriton vulgaris; assembly: GCF_964263255.1. Lineage (NCBI taxonomy): Eukaryota > Metazoa > Chordata > Amphibia > Caudata > Salamandridae > Lissotriton > Lissotriton vulgaris. Next base: position 146,993,668 of record NC_141690.1, on the reverse strand, counting down.
GGGGCTGGTAGTGGCCATTCCGGGTGATGTTTTTCACCAGAGGAGTTGGTCGAAAACCAAATGGTCAGGTTGCATGAGTTGGAGGTGTTAAAACTGAAGGCTCACGCAGAGGAGAGCATGGGAGCTCTGGCATTGGAGGAGAAGATTCTCCTCGATCATGAGATGAAAGGGTCCCATGGAACCTTCAGTTACCCCCTGTATGCAGGTCAAGAAACTCACTGCACCGCCCTCTTTAAAATGCAGGCAAGTTGTTTGCTGCCTGCAGATAAACACACACCATGAGTATGTGGGTGCCCTGGGGGCATCACATTCACGGTAATAAGGTGCACTGTTCCTGTTTGTGCCTGGCACATCTGCTTAAGTGTGCACTGTGTCGCAAACAGGTACAGTGCCCAAAGTGTAATAAGGGCCCTTTTTGATGGTGAGCACGTCTGTGATCACTGACTTAGACAAAGCAATCAATGAAAGCTCTATTGCTACTCTATATTTATCAGGGCATTTAAAATTATGGATCATATCTTGATGACCTGCTAAATGCAATCTGCGAAAGCACCATAAATAGGCCATGGCTACAGGGGGAGAGGGGGGGAGAGATATACATTCCCATTCCTGAAAAAGGCTTGTTGGCATAGGGAAAGAAATTTGCAGATTAGCAGTAAACACAATAAACCCTGGAAATTGCATCTAATAAATTTCAGCAGGTCCAACCTGTCAATAGTCACATGTAGTAGTATCCTAATCATGTGTAATTGATACAGATAACACAAACTCCAGATGTATTTTCTAATTCCCATAACAAAATGAGGTACTTATCACACCTGGTATATGTTACGCCCTGTGACAGTATCAGCATTTTTTGTGTGCAGTAAACAACTCACCCTTTATCGCCCGCTGGGAGTCAGGCCCTTAGTTGTGTGATTTGTTTTTGATTCAGAACACCGAAGCAGCATTTTGTGGCCGTCATATCAGTTTTAGTACCTTTCCCAGACTTAATTTTGCCTACTTTATTGAACTTTACATGAGGCATTAGGCTCAGACCACCAATTTACATGGCCTCATATTTTACTCATAGGCAGATGATATGCAGGCCCTGGTGTTTTACCAGGTCACTCAGTAATGAGAGTGCCAAATGCAAGTCTGGAAAAGTCATTACCAAATTACCAATGGCTGGTAAAGGTATTATTTAGATTCCAATTAACTGACATCCAAAGTGTTGCATTAAATATTGATAATCAACAACCTTAATTTGCTGGATATGGTTGTATTCAGCTTTTAAAATGTTGCTTTAATTTTTTAAGAGAAAACAGCCATTCATTGCAAACTGTATAGGATTTCACTTTGGGAAGAACCTCCCCTGAAGTCCGGAAATATTGTATAAGTCATTGAATAACTCAGAGAAGGCACCTCCCACTTTACTCCAGACCCCTGATCCCTTCTGGGAGGCAGGAACTCAAGCACAGGAGCACTATATCCGTGGCAGAGGCATTCCTACATGTCAGGACAAGCGCAGGTTGTGCACAGGCTCGACCCGGGCCAAGACGAGCCCGTCTTATCCCGTCATAGCCCAGAAGAGGTCGGGCAGGGTCCCCTGTCTTGGTTCTACTGGCGTAAAAGAGTCCTTCTATTGCTCTACTGTTGGTGAGTACCAAAAGGGGGAGAACACTAGTAATCCTTACTTCCACTGGGGTTATTCTAAGATGACCATATGACTATAACTTTACAATAGAATTACCCGTGATTGTGAACGCCGGCTGTTTTGAACATAAGTCACTAGGTCTGTCCTGGCATATAAACGAGAAAAAGCAAATTAATAATAAACATTTCCGCTGACTACCGGCCTGCCACCTTAAGATTGAACTATGGGGAAAAGGAAGGCTGAAGCAAACAGGGTGACCCGCACAAAGTCAGCACTGCAGTTGATTACGGGCTCACATTCGACTTTCTGAACTACCTCACGGGGGCAATGGGGGCAATCGACAAACAGATATCCTACATTGAGGAGACTTTAAATGTGTAAAACAGTGGAGAAAGCCAGAGAGTGGAGACAGCCCTAAGAGAAGGACTACGAACAGTAACGGAGACTGAATGCCGCTTTCCCACTAATGGCTGTGTGCAAAATGATTCCGACCACGTGTAGGTTAGCGATCAGGACAGTGATACCCAACCCCCACTAAAATGCCCTAGAAACCCTAGGGTGGGGGGATACCAGAGTTGTACAAGATGGTCAAGTAGACCCAGAAATTAAGGGGAAAAAGCAGCAGAATAGGGAAACAAAGCGGAGAAAACCATCAACATCATTACAAACAGATCCTATTGCTAAAAGATCAACTCCCACTGAGCCTTATTAGTCTAAAGACGACCTAAGAAAGCTATACGGGCAGATAGAAGGTTCATAAAGTGTTCTTAAAGAAGCCCACAGCCAAGATGGCAGAGAGGTTACAACGTATAGAGGCATCATTAGAAAAATGTTTAGGAAACGCTACTCATAGCAGAGAAAATGACACAAGTTAACTTGTGGATTCCATGTGAACTAAGGCTAATAGAGTATCCCATCTAACAGCACCGGAACCGTTAATCAGACAAACCATACTTGAAGGGAAACTAGGAGAGACAAATCTAGTAAGCCAGGTTAACCACAGGAACAAGGGGAACCAGACAGAAGCGCAGCGGCTGAATTCCCTCCCTGGCCTAGTAATGTACCCTCATAACAATGCTAGAAGCAATACATACAGATCTCCTCATGGGAGGGACATACAAAGTCAGTTAACCTTAATCCCATTGTGTCCAAGCTTCCCCCCCGGAAGCAACTCCCTACACTAAAGTTTTGGCTAATGTCCCTCAGCTTCAAGTACATGAAGGGGAATTCTGGACCACCTTGAAGGATAAATCATTACGCTGACTGAGTATTAGAACAAGATTAACCAAAGCCCTCTTTTCTGAATTTAAAATGGTAAGAAGAATAGGCTGAATAGGCAAACCCACAAAGCCCAAGTAGGTGACTGTGTGGTTCTAAAATGTAGATCTCCCCATCTGGTGAAAACCATTCTTGAAAGAGCAGGGAGTCAGGTTATTATGTCCCTGGAAATAAACATCATCCCACTAGGCCACTTCTATCAACCATCAAAGGCACCGAGTAGTGGAAATATGATTAAGAATTACCCATTTGAAACTCACTACAGGTATATTGTCCAGTAACTAATTGCTTTGATAGTCAACAATCTAGAAGATATTGACTGACTAAAAAAGGATGTAGTACAATATCACAAGAATAAGAAGTTCCTAGTCAGAAAAATGCCTATTAGATCAAGTAGTCGTACATTCAATGTAAACTACACTACTCCCAATAATGCACAGCAGACACGACTGAAGGCAGCCCAGTTGTGCAGTCAGTATTATCCGGGCAATATCCTGCTAGATTCCAGTCAAACAGCAGAAGATACAACATCTACCTAGGCATAAGTCAGACTCAGACACTAACTATTATCCCTATTGTTTCTATTGCAGATGTTACCCCTAAGAAATGCATTGGTAACAATTATAGCGAGCTGATCAACTTGGTTTACTGGAACGTCTCGGGCATCTGATCTAAGCTGACGAACCCATGATGGGTTGATTTTATTTCAAAGTTCTCCATTATGTGCGTTCAAGAAACTTGGGTAAAGGATGCTGTTCATATTAATGGTTATTGTACCGCGGCTGTGGCAGGGTGTTAGGGAGGGCAAAAGGGGGTTGTTTACCTATATATCTAATATGAGAAATATGAGAAAAATAGAGTTGAAATCTGCTGAAATATATTATCAATTGAGTATACCTCATTTGGATAATAAGCACTGCATTGTTTTGACAAATTTCTATAATAATGCCATGCCTGACCAGATAGGGAGGATATTGAAAAAACTAGAGAATTACCTGAAATCCATCAACAGTTATAGTGAAGGATACATGTTCCTTATTTGGGAGGGGATTTTTACACCGCCCTGTGTCCAAATAATGGAAGGGAGGTATGCGGTCTCACGACTGAAGAGGGGAATAGTGATATGCAGTTCCCACACTCACAATCTGAGGAATCCTTAAATTAAGTAATGTTTGGCCATGACATGGGTTTTGCTAATGGGATGTGTGTTACACCTGCACATATTACTCTGAGTGATCACTTAATAATAATAATAATAATAATAATACAGCATTTTATAAAGCGCGAACAGCTACCTCACAGGGAGGTGTCCCGGTGCTAGAAGAACAGGCATGACCATGAGGACCAGAATTAAGCGCCTAGCGCGGTTGGGTGAAGAGCCAGATCTTCAGCATTTGCTTAAAGCAGGACTCGGATGGGGCCTGCTGAAGCGCTGGGGGCAGGGTGTTCCATAGTGCCACCACATTGGCCGAGAAAGATCGTCCTCCCAACCGAGCCCTTTTTGATCGTGGAACTGCAAGCTGAACGAGGCAGTTGAAGCGGAGAGAGCAGGCCTGGATGTATCTCGGCAACCGAGCTTTCAAGTAATTTGGGCAGGTGCCATACAGAGATCTAAAGGCCAACATGAGTGCCTTAAATTTGATTCTGCTGGCTACTGGTAACCAGTGAAGTGAGAGAAGGTGCGGAGAGACCGACTGCTTAAAAGGGATCCGCATTAGCAGTCTCGCAGCCGCATTCTGGACCAGTTGTAACCGCTGAGTTAGGTACTTTGGTAAGCCCAGATAGAGGGCGTTTGCGTAATCCAGCCTTGATGTCACTGTGGCATGGATTACTGTTTTTCTGCAGCCCTCTGGTAGAAGTCGCAGAATTTTCCGAAGATTCCTCAACTTACACAGGCAGCAACCAACTACTTGCTGGATGTGCGCGGCAAAGGACAAACTGTCATCCCACCGCACCCCCAGATTTTTTGCCGTTTGGCTAGGCGAAGGGGCCTGTCCCATCTCCGCCGGCCACCAAAGTTCCGAGGGTGGAGGGGAGCCTTTGCCAAAAAAAATCACTTCCGTCTTGTTTGCATTAAGTTTTAATTTGTTTGTGTTCATCCAGCACGCAACGTCTTGGAGACAGCCTTTGAAACTCGAAAAGGACGCCTCCGACACCTCCGAATACGGAAACACCAGTTGGGTGTCATCGGCATTATGAGATTGCCTTGACCCCCCAATTGGCAATCAGCGTAAAAAGTGGAGCCAGGTAGATATTGAATAATAGTGGACTAAGTGCCGACCCCTGAGGGACTCCACAGCTGAGGACCTTGGGTGTTGAAGAAACGGTCCCCAGCGCCACCTTCTGTGTTCTCTGAGTCACATACGACTGTAACCACCCCAGCGCCTGATCCTGGATGCCTACCTCAGCCAGTCGCCTCAACAGCCTTGCGTGGTCGACCGTATCAAAAGCAGCGGACAGATCCAAGAGCACCAGCATCGCTGAGTCTCCTGAATCCATCGACCACCTCACTGACTCTGCCACCTCAATCAGTGCTGTCTCAGTGTTGAAGCCGGGTCTAAGGCCTGATTGCGTCTCATGCAATATCCTATTTTCTTCAATGAATTTACTTAGCTGCCGCTGGATTATTTTCTCAAACATTTTGCCCGGCGCTGCTAACAGAGAAATCGGACGAAGATTACTAAGGTCCGTGGGGTCCCCATTTGGTTTTTTCTTTAACGGGAGGAGGGTGGCATCTTTCCATATCTTCGGGAACACCCCAGAGGAGATGGACATGTTCCAGATATGCTGTATTGTGGGAGCCACAAAGTCAGCCATGGTGCTCCACAGAGTGTTTCTCTTTCACAGCTAAGACAACAGACTTGTTTTGGGGATAAACCTTTGCACTTTCCTCAAAATTTATAAATAAATAGAGCGAACATTTACTCCTTCAGATGGTTGATGGTAGACCAGGTAGAAATTACAAGGTAGGTTGTAATTAAGAGCAAATCCTCCTTCTCGGCTTGTCTAGACAAAAATGCCACTCATGAAATAGTTCTGGCCATCTTCTAGCATATTAAAGGAGCCATAAAAGTGTACCTATTTGTACAAAATAAAAAAATCAAATAAGAATAGAAAAGGGTGGTTCGATGCAAAATCCACGCAGGCCTATGCCAAATTAAAATTTGAGACACATAAAACCCCTAGAAATCTATTAAACATAAGACAGGCAAGAAGGGGTTTAGAAATGCACTGAAGGTATGCAAGTTGACATTGAGAAATGAGGTCTGGACGGCGCTGCACGAGGCATTGCTGTCCAAAGACGGCCCGGCCTTTTGGAGGGCTGTTAAAACCCCTTTTCTGGATCCCGGAGATGCACCATCTATTGAAATCGCAATAACAGAAGAGCATTGGATAGAGTATTACTCTACCACATTTAACAATGGCATGTGTGACAATATTCCAGAAACTGAATCATTTGGTGATGATGATATGGTGACATAATTAACTTTGTTTGACCTCCAGGTAACCCTGGATGAAGTCAATGATACAAGCATGGGTGGGAAGGCCCCCGGGCCAGATGGAATCCCTGTAGATCTATTTAAAAATAACAAGGCCCATTGTTAACCCAGGTAATTACAGCTAGTTGTTCTTTCAATCTTATAGAAATGTGGTCTGAATCAATTATAGTGCCAATCTTTAAAAAAGGGAATTGTCAAGACCCCGCCTGCTATCGGCTGATATATCCCTATTAGATCACCCTGGTAAAAGTAGTTGGGCATATTGTGCTCGGATAACAACAGGGTTGGGCAGAGAAAACAAGATCATTTCTAAGTTAAAGTTTGGGTTTCGCAAGGGCTTAGGAACTGTGAAACAAAGCTTAAACCTGAATATTATTATTGGGAAATACACTCCTGCAAAGAAGGGCAGGCTGTTCCGAGCCTTTGTCGACCTCACTGCAGCTTTTGACTGCGTGAGGCATGACAAACTCTGGAGGAATCTCCTGGACCTAGAAGTGGAACCTACAACCATCCTCTTTTTTAAGAAAATTATACTTGAACACTAAGGCGAGGGTGCGTTACTGGGCTAACAGAGAATATACAGACCAGTTCCAAATCAAGAAGGAAGTAAGGCAAGGCTGTGTTTTGGCCCCCTTTCTTGTTAATCTTTACATAAATGGTTTAGGCCAAGCATTGGTTACCAAGTGCCAAGACCTTCCCCAAATAGAAGGACGGCCATCCCCACCTTATTGTACGCAGATGACGCCGTCCTAATATCTCGCACTCAAGTGGGTCTACAAAGAATACTAAATAGTTTTTCAGCTTTTATGCACAACCTGGGGTTGAGGGTAAACACATCAAAAACCTTTGTTATGAGGTGTGGCACTGGCAGCCATAAATGTAGAGATATGTATATAGATAAACAGAAAATAGATTTTACAAACAGATTTAGTTACCTGGGCATTCAAAGATTCAAAATTAGCTTTATTCGATGTTTTGTTGCAAAATCATAAAAGCACATATAAAAACATTCAATAAAACGTTTAAAAGGTTTAAAAATGACAATCACAAATATTTTCAAAAGGCTAAAAAGTAATCATGTTTGACAACAATCAACTTGTCTCCTATAGATCAAAAATTAATAGAATGCTAATGAAATCATACAAATATGAGCATCCTTACTACTATAGTTTTTTTGTGGACCAATGTTAAACAGTAATAGTTAATTCATGAGTACTTCTATTACAAAAAATGGTTTAAAAAAGAGAATACAAAGCACTAGGCATTAATTACCCAAATCACATAGTGTTCCTCGGGTCAATGAGTATCCTCAAATAGGAGGAGACTGCTTTTATAACAAATTATGTTTCCAGTTGTTTCAACTTACAGTAAGCTGCTCTGTAACCCCTTATTCCCCATTTAGTGAGGATCGGCTTCAAAAACCTTTTCCTAGGGGTAACATAACATTTACAGAATAGAATGCAGTGGATATTGGTTTGGTGGGATAAATCATTGCATGGGCACTTCAGTAAGTGTTTGGACCAAACATGACAATTGGGAAATGTCACCAAACAGAAATAGTTATCCACCCGACACCTCATCAACAGCATTCTTGAAAAAGCACTAGAATCTAGCAATACATAAGGCTGTAACCCTACATGAGAAAAGAGTGACTAGTTCACCGTGGCAGTATGCTTGACCTTTTCAACGTGCCACCTTTTCTTATCTAGGTGTTCCAAGATCAGTTTTTTGAGCGTGCGGCTTGGAACTTTTTCTAGACAGGTCGGGTTATCAAAAAATTCTTTGTGCCCCATATCTGATGCCAAGGTTTTAATATAATTTCACCATGTAATATTTACAGCTCCGTCTAGCGATAAACAATCTGAAACAACATCTCTATTTAAGGATGTTTCTGGGGTTACCCAAAATTTTTGCCATAGGAGCAGTGGGGAAGATTTAATTGTATCCTCGATAAATGGTAACCCAACTTCCCTATGGCTGAAATAAATAGACATGGATTTAGGGTCTGCCAATAAATAACGAATGAAATCATTTTCGGTGCATTGTATCCTCTCCACTTTGACAATCCCCCATTTTGCTTTATAAATTTGAATGAGTTCACCCACTGGTCGCCCACCTAGTTTCCTGGAAAAATTTATTAGGGCACCATTGGCCCTGTTAAAGGCCAATTTTCTTGCAAATACTGCCTCTTTCCAGCTCCCTCTTCTGTCAAAGTTAACTCCCAGGTAAGAGAAGCTACTGGTGTTTTCAATCTTATTCTTCCCCAAAAAGATTGCCTTGGTCGATCTTGTCGAGGTACTACATGTCATTGAATATGTTTTCGAGACATTAATTATTAGTCCACGAGTACTCATATAGTTCGAGAATTCAACCACAGCCTTTTGTAGGCCGATGACAGTACGTGACATTATTGCTGCGTCATCCGCATACAAATGGATGGGGATGGGTTTTCCTCCCACAGCAGGATAATCGAACTGAAAATCCTTAAGGTATTGACCCACACCGTTAATATATAAGGTAAAGAGAAAAGGCGCCAAGATGCAGCCTTGTCTAACACCTCTTTTTATGTTGAATTTATCAGAACAGACTCCCCCCTCCCATACCATACTCTGGCCCCTGCATCCCTATACAATTCCTTAATAAATGTTAGGATCTGCTGGTCTATGCCCCTATCGGTCAAAGTCTTCCATAACATAGAGTGATCCACACAATCGAACGCGGAGCTTAAGTCCACGAATGTAATAAATAGACTTCCTCTCTTAGCTTGGGTATACTTCGCAGTCAGAAGTGCTAAATTTAGGCCCTGTTCAATCGTGCCCTTGCCTGTACGGAAACCATATTGTAGGTTAGTGATATCTTTTTCCTCCGCCCAGACCTGCAGCCTGTTAAGGATTATCCTGCCCGCCACCTTCATTAAGGCATCTAAGAGAGAAATAGGACGATAACAGGCGGGGTTATTCCTATCCCCTTTTTTGAAGATTGGTATTACAACTGCTTCTGGCCAAGTTGAAATAAAGCCAGAAGCATTAGCGCAGCATTTGTTAGCACGGGTGACCAGAGAGATAACTCATATTTATATAGGTCAATCAGGACACCATCTGGTCCCGGCGCTTTCCCCGATACACTATCCTTAATTGCCTTAATAACCTTCTCGTGCTCAAATACAACCCCCAATGGGAACGTCTCTAATCGCTCCGTCTCTACAAGTGACACTGTCTGGTTATCGATGACGTTATTAATCTCAGGTACATTTGGATTCTTATATAAATTTGAGAAGTGCTTAACCCAAATGTCCCCTGGTACAACTATGTCGATAATATCTGTTTCTTTGTCTGACAAGAAAGGGGCGTTTACTGCTCTCCAAAATGCAACATTATCATTTTTCAAGCTTGCCTCATGAAGGTTCTGCCAGATTTCATTCTTTAACTCTTTTTGCCTTTTTGCCAAGGCTGCCCGGTAAGAACTTCGAGTGTGTCTTACCAGCTCCAAAGATCTGGGGGTTTCATGTGAGGCGGATTTCAAGTTTTGGTGTGCCCTTGAACAGTCTTTATCAAACCACGCCTTAACCTTGTGTGTGCAATTTTTATACTCTCTTGTCAGTTGTTTTTTAATTTCGCACGTGATTTTACCGAAGGCCTCAAGAACTTGGTGATTACCTTCAGATAGAGAGAGGCAGGTTAATAGATGGTCATAGACTTTGGTGACCAATTTTTTCATAAAAATTTCAGGATCTACTTTTGCCCATTTACTGGAGTAACCATTAATACTTGCCAGATTGATCGGGGCGTGATAAATAACCTTATTAATTGTTTCATATCCCTTTGTTTTCAAACAGAATGAGATGGGATAATGATCGCTCAAGGCGGCGTCTAGTGTCTCCCATGACAAAACCAATGAGCGGTATCTGGAGGATAGGAGCGTGAAGTCGATTATAGAATTGACGCCTCTCCCATTAAATGTTGGCTTAATATCTTCCGCCGGTGAACAGCTTTCGTTGATGTAGCCCAGATCAAACTCATATATCAATGAATTTAACAAATCCCCCCAACCTGGAATGGACAAAATGAGTTGATGCATCCTCCCCATTCCCCGTCAGGGGACAAATACCAGTAACATTACAGGTACAGAGAAAGCAATTAAAATTACCCACCCATAAGAGTGCCAGATCCGCATCCCCTGGTTTTTCTAGTTCCCTTAGCACTCTTCCAAGACTAGTGATGGTCCCTGGGCATTCTATTTGACCAAAATGCTACATGGACTCACAATGTGCAAGCCAGAAAACAGTTTTTTATGAAAACCACTGCAGTTAATTTTGTGAAAATGTTGGGCAGGAGGTCCCCACTCGAGCTACTGCAGATATTTAGTGCCAAGTGTGTTTCGATGGCCATGTATGGCACAGGAGTCTGGAGATATTCCAATCTTCAGGCTCTGCAAGTCGTCGAAAACATGTTCTTAGGATATATTTTGGCAGGCCTAGGCAGTACCTCTGCATATATTTGTCATTCCGATTTGAGGGTCCCATTCATCACAGATCTAATAAAAGTGGAACCAATCATGTTATGGCACAGGATATGGACATCTGTAGATACCAACCTTAACAGGGATATTTTACCGATATTTTTAAATTGGGGGGTATTTTAAGAATTGCATGGCTAAAGTATGTGCGGGACTTTATATGCATGATCTAGGCCACCCAGAGTTTTACACTGATCCGATTTCAATGACTAGCTGGTCAAGAAAAGTGTTAAAAGTAAAGGTTTTGTCTCTGCTTGCATCACTCAGATTAACAGTAGAAATATCGAAGCCCACAGTACTGTATAACCAAACGACCTTATTACGCATAGCACTCAACCTTATCTCACTCTTGTCTGTGGTACCTATGACAGATTACTATTGACAAGATTTAGATTTGGGGCACTACAAAGAATATTACGTTGCCCAATTATGAATGATTATTCAAGAGTTATGCAAATGTATCCATGCGATGATCTTTCAGGCAAACAACACTCCTTGTGGTTCTATTCTTTAAATCTTATAAGGCCCAAAGGGAAAATTTGATTTTACCCGTTTTAAAAAAAGCTTGGTCTTAGACAATGTTGTCCCGCCCTTTTGGCATTGAAATTTTAGAAAATTAATATACAGTTTGGATTTTATCGACGTTCTTAAAAAGTGTAGTTACATGTAGAAAATCGATCTTAATGTGACTTTTTATTGACTATTGATTGAAACATGTAAAGAGGCTCCAAACAAGTGATTTTCAATGTCAGAACACTGTATTGACTTAACATATGATGTTTACTTAATTCATGTTTCTTTTCTTTGCTGTGAAGTTGTGTGCAATATATATGTGATTGTATGTGCTTTTATGATTCTCTAAATAAAAATCGAATAAAGCTTCGTTCTTCTTCATAGAATAACTGTCAAGAGGTGAGGAGCTAACAGAGATAACAGAGATGATCAGTGTCCTTACTATGGACAGATAATTCATTTCTTATTGATCATGAGTAGCTACTTCTCGACTACCCTATACTGGGGGAGGTACTTTGTATATGTACATCCCGGTTCTGAGATATGATGATGTCTCAAATAGGATTATCTTTTGTGGACTGATTTTATCGTTTCATGCATCATTAAAGTATTGCCAGAACCGTACACTATATATTCCAGTTGAGTCAATTTTATAGCTATTTCATAGTCTGTTGAGCAGACAGATAATGTCGCAAATGGATGACCAGGCTCATCCTTCTTTCTTTTAAATAAAGTATAGGGACTTAGTGAGGTGACTACAGGAGAAACGTAAACTTTGGAAGCCCACTATTAAGGCTTGTAGATGCCTGCACCTACCAATACTCAATAGCTTTTAAATAGAATAGCTTTTATAGTGGACAGGTTTTGTATATTTCTTTTCACCACTAGGTAAGTATATTAGAAGAGTTCATAAAGTTTTACTCAGTAGTGTCCCATCATTCATGGTGAATCTAGCAATGATATAAAAGGATTTGTGCAGTGCCTTCCATAGCTATTGCAGTAACAGGGCCAGGGAGTATGCAATAAAAAGCAAAGGCCATCACAATGTGGTCATTTATGACCATTCTCTGCAAGCTCATGTGCTTTTCTTCAGATTGCAAACATTAACCCTGCTCAAACAAGCATGAATACCATGGCTGTGAGCAGTTTAAGTTGATTCTACTTTCAACCCAATTTCAAATGGTCCACTTTACTAATTATAATTATTATCTTGACATTATGGTTCAGTGAATTGAATGCTCACTGTTGAACATGCGATGATATAAAGACAAGGAAAACTTAGTCCTCCATCCTTCCAAGGTGAGTAAATTACATGAGGCCATTACATTGAGGAATAGTAAATTTTTTATTTAAAAATGCTTAGAAATTATAGAAACGTGTTTTGAAGCACTGTATAAAAACAAGTTATGGTAGGTGATGCTGGTTATTTTGATGGAAATATTATGATTGGACATTATCTAAAATAAAAGTTGCATTTCCAAAATATTAAATTAATTTTGTGCATGGTTTGTTAATTAAATTGATCTTATACTGAAATGTGTGTTTGTTTCATGAAGGGACTGGAACATATTGTGTTTCATTTCTCTTGCTCTTTATTAAACATCTCCTAGAGCTTTTTGCTGATTTTCAGTTTTTGCGAAGGGTGGTAATAAAGTACCTTTAATGTCATATTTTCTATGCTGCTCATTATGTCAAATATTCTCCAGTTTAGGAAGTACATAGTGATCTTCGCTACTTTGAACAGCCACCATATGTTACTCCTCCTTGGGGGTCTCATTACCTGTGATGAATGTGAAAGTTGTAAACTAGCAATTAGTTATAACAGAATCCGAAGTAAATTAAGCAACATATGGATAATGCAATCCATCGGGGAAAATTACAACTAAATGCAAGGACCACCTAAGCATGAATTAGGAGCATATGGCTAATAAGTGAAAACCTTTTGCTAAATGGGCAGTACTCATATTGTGAGCTTTTTAGTGTCATTTTCATTCATTACTGCAGTGTTAAAGAATGGCTGGACATACGAAGAAGCAAAGAGTTGTACGTGCTCTCGAGCATTAGTTGTTGTTGCTCTTCGATCCCTGCTGGAGAGAGGCGTTAATTATTGCAGTCCAGCTAGGGATAATGGATTGGGCAACGGCAGCTAGGCAGTTGGAAGGGAGCAGATAATTAAAATGGTTATTCGGGTTTAAGGTAGATAGGATTTTAGAGACGGAGTCTTCGTCATAGACTTTGAAATCAGTCCAGTGGGCCTCATTTTTGGGTGAGGGCAGTGGGGGCATCGCGGCAGGAGGAGGTAGGTCAGGAAGGGGTTGAGAGTATGTGGTGGAGCTGAGTTCATTTCCTAAGGCTTTGATTATGACAGCAAAGAAAGAGGAGAATTCCTCCGAGGATATGAGAGATTTGGGGGTTTCTTTCGATGTTTTGACCAGTTTATTAGATTGGTGTTTGACCAATTCGAAGAGCTTGTGGTGTCTGTTCTTGGCCTTCTCTAGGTCAGATCTGAAGAATTCTTTTTTTGAATTGAGGAGGTTCCTGTTATAGACATTTCTGGCCTGGCGGAGAAGTTTTAGATGTGCGGCAGAGGGGTGCTGTCTCCAGGTTCTATCATATTGCAGGCGGGATCTCCTCGCCTTGTTGAGGGATCCCATGCGCCAGGCGTTTCTGTATTTGATTTGGGTTCTCTTCAGTTTTAGTGGGGCTAGATCATCAAGGATGTTCGATATAGTCTTAGAGTAGTGATCATTGAGGCCACTGACCATTGTGATATGTGAGGGGGTGGAAGGTCAGATTTGAAGCAAGTCTCAAGTTTCCTGAGGGTCAGGTTCTTGGTGTCTCTGATCCAGTGTTTAGGAATCACCGGTTGCGGTGCCCTTATCATGTGGGTTCCGGGTAGAAGGAAGGTGATGGCGTGGTGGTCAGACCAGTCGCATGGATATATAGAGAAAAGCTTGACTGTTGATTCTTTAGAGATGATCCGATCAAGAGTGGCCCCTTTCGTATGAGTTGGGAGTGAACAGGCTTGGGTCAAGGCTTAATTGGCCAGGAGGACTTTGATGGCGTTGACATGCTGATCCTTGGGATCGTTCAAGTGTAAGTTAAAATCACCTAGGAAAATATGTGTTGATGGAAATCTTAGCCGTGATAATTTCAATGAGGTGGTCGGTAAAGGAGTCATTCATGCCTGGGGGGGGTAAAACATGTGCAGGTTGCACAGTTGGGTGGAGTTGTTGCAAATAGCTAGGGGGAGGTATTCGCATGATTTGGTGGTATTCGCCAGAAGTTCAGTGACAAGAAGGTTAGAGTGGTAGATGTAGGCGATGCCTCATCCTTTCTTTTTAGATAGCCTTTCCAGTCTTGCAATGTTGTACTTGGGAGGGACTAGGAGGTCCAGGCAAAGAGATGAGGCTTTGTTGAGCCATGATTCTGTAACGATTGCTAAGTCGAGGTTTTTGTACAAGATGAGATCAGAAATGTCAGCGGCGTGCTTAGCTACCAAACAGCAGTTGATTAAGAGACCAGACAGAGAAGGGTTGGGGGGAGTTTTGGGATTCTGGGCAGGCAAATGAACAGGCGCTAGATTACTTTTTACCACAATTCTGTTGCGGAGGGTAGCTGGTCTGTTGAGGTTAATAGTGACCGTGTGGATGGCATGTTCAGCATTCCTGTCAAGAGGATAGGCGGTAGCTGGGACAGAGTTGTTGTCCCGGGGGATGACAAGGATTTTCATTTCGGCAAGGTCTAGTGGGCTTGGACTGGCAAGGGTAGAGTTGTAGGAGAGGACAAGAGCAAGGGTTTCCTCCTCTGAGAGGTGGCATGGTTGCTTGTGGGGGCGAAGATGTCTCAGGGATAGCGGTAGAGGGTGTTTAGGGAACTCTATGGTGTGCGGGGGTGGGGTTTGGCAGGGGCATGAGGTTGGCGAAGGAGAGTGCAGCAAAGCAAAGGAGGTTCATTAGATCCAGAATGGAAATATGAATGCTCTGGGTTAGTTAAGCAGCTCTGGAGTGCAGAGATTTAAGGTCCATATAAGAGGGAGTCTCAAAAGGGCAGGGGGGTAATGGTTCAGGAGCAGTTTGATCGGCATGTGTGGGCGATAGGGAGGAAGGGTTAGCTCGACCTGTATCGTAGGTGATTGGAGGCGTACCCGTCTCACAGTCAGGGAGGGGAGCTAGCGGGAGGCCAACAGTCTCAGAGCGTTTGTGCTGGTAGGGCAGTGAGATGTGGTAGAGGGGTAAGGATGATCTGTGTTGGAACCACTTAGCAGGTTGGTTTGAGGGCTGGAGGGGCTAGCTTGATCAAGTCAAGTCAAAATAGCTTTATTCAACAGATTTGTCATAAAAGCACAACATACAGATACACACAATTTAAGACAATAAATATTACAATTTTTAAGAACCATTTAAGAAAATATTAAACCTCATATAACTGCCGGATTAGGCTCTTATTAAAATTAATTAAAAAATTCAAAAATCAGCAATATTCCTCAGATATTTCATAACCCCAGTTCATTGTAAATAGTGGAGTGCAAAGATGACATTATAGAAATAGATCAATAAACAGCCCTAAGAAAGTGAATTTGAACGGATAGACAAGGCCCAACCCCAAAATTTGGCAACTGCAGTTGCTATTAGTGGCGATGAATTCGTTGTTAGTACTCTCAGTGCCTCTCCATGCCTACTAAAGCCAAGTAATTTACAAATAGGTATCACCCACATAGCACGGGGTTTCTTATACAAAGGGCAAACGAACAACAGATGGCTAGTTGTTTCCTGTACTTCTTGACATTTTATACACACCTTTTCAACCACCCCTGTCCATTTGCTGGTGAATGACCTGACGGGTAGTGTACCGACCCTCAGTTGAAAATACAGCTTTCTGTCAAATGTTTTTTCAATAACATCCCAATACTGTTCTAATGCAGGCCTAATCTTGAATTCAAGGAATCGGTCAGTCAAATGCCTTATTGAGCCATTGGTGCATACTGTAACCATGATCATGTCCCAATACATCTCCACAAGATTTTCTTAGAAGGAAATGATGCATTAAGGGGATCAGCCCACAGTTCACTCAAACCTAGATTTTCCAGCAGCACCCTGATCTCTCTCAGCCAACTAATCTTGTGAAATTGATCAGCGACCACTACATCTTTGAGGCCCTTGGCGTAGTGAGCAAGGTCAGCCATACACCATAGTCTTCACCAGTATAAAATAGGTCGAAGTTTCGCCAGATCTGCTACTGTTTTTCTACCCAGATCTAGCAACAGTGGGTACATTGGTGTGCTTTTCGGGACACTAATGGCCTTCCGGAGAAAAGAATTTTCAGCTACTGAAAGAGTTGATAGATTTGCAAACCCCCAGAGCTCTGATCCGTAGAGCGCTGAGCTTAGGACCTTCATACCATAAATTTCCATCAATGAGCTAATTGGTTTGGACAATGAGGATCTAAACTCAGTTGCAAGGATCCCAGCCTGCTGCTTATGCTTTAAGGTGGCAATATCGATTTGTTTTGACCACCCCATATTTGCCTGTATCGTCACTCCTAGGTAGGTAAAAGCATCAACCTTTTCAAGGGGGACGTTATTCATATATATTTTACCCCAGAATGACCTGTGTTCATTAAAAGACATGAACTTTGTTTTTTCCATATTAATGGTAAGGCCCCGCATATGACAAAAATCCCCAAACCTGCTTAAGGCTTTCTGCAGGCCGCTGAGGGTCTTGGAAATGATTAAAGTATTGTCCACAAACATGAGGATAGGTATATGTTCATTCGCCAGCATCACCAGCCACCCTGTTAACGAAGAGTGAAAACAGGGTCGGTGCAAGCACATAACCCTGTCGCACACCCCTGTAAACGAGAAATGACTCTGTCACCTCCCCCCAGGCCCCCCACCGTACCCGCTCATGGTTACCCTCATGTAAGCGGACAATCAGAGATAATAGGTCAGGCGACATCCCAATATCCCTCAAGACACACCACAGCCTGTGTCGCGGCACTAGATCGAAGGCTGCCTTCAGATCCAAAAAGACAGCGTACAAGCCCCCTTTCCCCAGAACAACTGTCTTCCAGTAGATGTTAACAAACCGGAAGACCTGGTCGATGGTACTAGTGAGGGGTCGGAAGCCCGCTTGCAGTGGAGATAGGATCTTCTCATCTTCCATCTAAACCTGAACTTTTTGTAGAATCAGTCGACCCATGATTTTTTTGGATGGAATCTATGAGACTAATTGGTCTGTGGTTTGCTGCTATGGATTTATCCCCTTTTTTAAATACTGGGATTATCTCTGCCCCCTTCCAGGAGGCCGGAATTGGGGCACCACAGGCAACTGCATTCGCTTGGTGTCTAATATACAATTGCCAGGAAGGTTTATAACTCAAGAAAACATCCGCAGAGACACCATCTATTCCAGGTGCTCGTCCAGGTGTTATAGAATGTTTTGTCCTATCCACGTCTGCCAGTGTAAATATCCAGCTAGAAAAATGGCAGTGGACGTAGGGATCCATATTCGCCTTGTCTCCCAGAGATGCGTACTGGGGTCCAAAATGTTCAGCCCATGAATGATGGGCAACTTTGTTTTGCGGGGGATCTGGACACCCCCCCAGTCCCACTTATACATGTCCCAAAATATTTTAGGATTCCTGGACACACATGCCTCCTTAAGCTCCTGCCATCTTACCTGGTCGCAGAGCTTTTTGTGCTTCTTTAACTGCCTTTCTATTGGAGACACGTGCCAACCTTACTTTTACTGAGTCCCTAGTACCCAGTGCTGTCCCTAGTGACCTCCGCGCAAGGCGACATTTCTCATTAAACCACCCTTCCACTTTCTTATACTTAGCTCTATTAGAGTTGATGGGCTTACATAAAAAATAATTTTAGCCGGCCAAAAAGGGCAATGTGGGTCACTGTAACATTAGACAACGAGGACTGATTGTTCTCACCTGTGCCCCACTCTTCCACTACCCTATCCACCTCCTTGTTCATGGCTAACAAAGCTTCCGGGGAATCAGAAACATTTCTCCATTTCAGGTGCCACATGTCATTGGTTAATGCCAATTCACTACCCACATCCTCTACCCTAGGTGGTTTAGCTTCTCCGAACAGTCCGGTTACCGTAACTATAAGCGGGTCATGATCGCTTACAGCACGAGTAGTAACGACCATGTCCCTTACGAACTGCATAATGCTAGACCTACAAGGACATAATCAATGCGACTTGACCTGACCCCATTTTTAAAGGTATTGACCCTCTGCTTATCTGACAATGTTCGCCCGTTTACGGCCCTCAACTGCTGACCTACACACATCCCCTTTAGTTGGACGGCCGCCTCCATCCACTTCTTGATTGGCTCAATCTCTAGGGTAGGTATGCCCCATCTCATATCTTCATCCTACATGAGGGACTGATCCTCCAACCCTAGTGGTTCAAACGTGGTGTTGAAGTCCCCCACTACTATCACACCAGTACCGCTCGGCATACCATCCAACAACGCCTCTAAGTCTGCTACAACCTCTGAACTTCTCCCACCTTTGAGGCCTTTTGCATAAACATTAAAGATACACAAGTTAGGGCCAAGCACTGGGGTAATTCTTATCTGTAGTATATCAATGTTGTTGGTAGGAACTGGAGATACTTTGCAGCACAATGTCTGCCGTACCCAAACTGCCAGGCCCCCATTGCTCTGCCCTTTTCTTACTTAGTCACAGAAACTTGGAATGTGAGATACCCTAATTGAAACACAGGTTCTATCGACCATGTTGCCTGTAAGAGACATATATCATGGGTTTCGATAAAATCTGACCATTCAGGAAGTACTACCGCAGAGCCGAGTCCTGCGACGTTCCAGGATAGCAGCGTCACATTAGCGGCCCTATGGATCCCACGGTCAACTGGCTCCAGATCCCTTTCCTGCCTTTGGGGCTGGCCCGATCTAAAAGTCAGCTCCAAGATTGGTGGCAATCCCTTGACCTCTTTGCCACTGGGGATCTTGGGCTCCTATCCACAGGGGCAGTACAAAGTGTAAACCCACCTAGCGGAGTACTGATAGAGCTGGATACAGCACCCCCTAGACCACCCGATCCGTGATCAAGGTTAAGTGGGTTGATAGCATTTTCGTCACATACTGGGCTTTGGTAGTTAGGGTCAGCTTTGCGTCAATCGCACTCATCTAGGTCAGATAGAACAGTGTATCTATTCGCTGTGCGAATTTCAAGCCCACACTCAGGACCTTGCACAAGCCCGCCTCTTCCTCCCTGTCCATTTCGAGAACCTTGGGAGATGACTGGGTAGAAGTAAGTTAGCGGAAGTGGCTTTATGCAAGAGTCCATACCCAGATAATCCCAACTACAAATGTGATCAACAACTCTACGGTCTCTAAAGTTTATAATAACACTATCCCCCTTTATATCTTTGTGTCTCGACCCAACCCAATCCACACTTCTTGCAAATAAGATTTCGGCCGACATCCCAGGGGGAAGAGACCGATTGGCGTTAAGCCAATATATGCACTTATTTTTCAGGTCTGGGTAATCCTCCCGTTGGCCTGGTCTTAACAATGGTACCCCCGTCAGAATGCACACATAGGGGGCAGAGGCGGGGGGGAGATCTATGTGTGGGAGACAGCCCGATAATGGATCACTGTTCACTCGTTTGTCGCAGCCTGATTTAGGAAGCCCCGAGTTTATACCCCCTTCCCAGAACCTTCACCTCCCGTCAGTAGTACACCTTTAGTTACACTAGAGCTGGACTGAGTGGCAGGATCACTAGTGGTCATGGTGGTATCACGTTTTGATGCTGTTGCCTGTATTGGTTTAGTTAGTGGATTAGCATTTGGGATAGCCTCAGGAACTCCCACAGACTCGTGATCACTCCTTATGCTAACCACAAACCCGCCAGTGTCTGTGTCTCTGGTCCTTACACCTTCAAGAATTGACAGTCTCTTTTCAATGGCGTCCAATCTACAATAAATGGGAATACAGGACCTATGAAAAAGCTGTTCAAGTTTATTCCACATTTCCTGAGACCAATCCAGTGGAGTGTCCATCCTTTTGGGCAACACTGGATCTACCAAATCTTTTGTCGTGAACAAAAACTCTGTGATGTTAGAAGGTATAGCTTTAGCCCCAGATGATTCTTCATTGGCATTTATCTTCTTTACTTTAGCTTTTCTCCCCTTCTGGGTTGAACCGCAGCGCTTCCTTTTTGTTACCAATACTGGTTCTGCTGGCTTTGAACCATGCGTTGGACGCGTTCTTGTGGAGCACTCCATAGGGTCAATCAACACGCTGCGATCTATACAACTATTTTCAGCGTCCTGTAAATTCTCTTGAGTCGAACATAGATGACTGCGCTCCCCTTGGACTGTATAAATTAGAGCTGAGTGAATAACTTGGTTCACCCCTATGCCTTCGCCTAGGGGAGCATCGGAACCTGGGGTAGTAATGGGGGACACTACCCTGGCCAGCACTCCTATAGAGGACCTTTTGTTAAGGGAAAAGTCAGTCGACTTCTCAGCACAGTCAATTTCATGTGCTACAATCGATGTAGCCCATACAATAAATTGGTCCAACGTTCCCATGATAGAGCCAGTAGGGGCAGTTTTCCCTCCTTTCACCCCCTTTACAGACATGCCTACTATTGTTCTTTAGTATGTAAAGGAGAGACCCTTAAACGACCAGTCGCATATAGTCCAATAAAAAATGGATCCCTAGGACTATGTCCCCAATAACGGATAGCAACTAACCTTTCCTCGACATAAAAATGTATATGGCCCCGTCCCATCCTCTGATCATTGTCGAACGGGCTCAAACGGGCCCGCCCTTGGCCCGGGCTTCTCCCGGGTTGTCCCACGAGGCGGGACTTTAGTGTTGATTAAATACACCTGGGCAGGGCGTGGCGGGAGGGCGTCTATCTCCCCCGCTGCCTTCTGGGGAGCGTAGTTCTCCTTTTTGACCCCTCTGCTGCTGCCGGTGACAGGGTGTCAGATGCGAGAGGTCATCAAAAATATCCAAATGGGGAGCGTGGTTCTCCTCCTGTTTGTGTCCCCCTTAGCTGCTACCATGCAAAGTAAATAGAAATGTGAGCGTTTCCCGCGAAGCGGGAAACGCAAGAAGTTTTTAAGCTGCACCTGGGCTGGGCGTGGCGGGAGGGCGTCTATCTCCCCTGCTGCCTTCTGGGGAGCGTAGTTCTCCTTTGTGTCCCCTCTGCTGCTGCCGGTGACAGGGTGTCATATGCGAGCGTTTCCCGCAACCCAAGAGGTCACCAAAAATATCCAAATGGGGAGCGTGGTTCTCCTCCTGTTCGTGTCCCCCTCAACTGCTACCATGCAAAGCAAATAGAAATGCTAGTTTGATCTTTATCGTGGGTCTTTGGAGGCGTACCAGTGATACAGTCGACTTGGGGAGCTAGTTGGGAGGAGAACAAGGATCTAGGGACAATTTTGTTGGTAAGGCCTGGAGACGTGCTTGAGTGGTTAGGATGGAAAACCTTAGAGGGGTTTGGGAGTGGCTGGTCATGCTAGATGGGCTGGTCAGAGGCTCATCCGGGCGGGAGCTAGTTACCCTGCCAGTGTTGTGCGCATGGGTTCTGAGAAGGACAAGAGGGTCCGCAAATGTATTCAGGTTTTTAGTTGACGCTTGGATCAAGACAATGCCGTTTTTGTAGAGCGTGATGGTGAGGTCAGCTCGCAGGGTTGGAGAGGGTGCTATTGAAATCTTAGTGATGTATGGAATGTTCTTTGTTGAGTGTACATGGACTAGGTGAGCAAATGTTTTGCGCCAAGAGGAGGTTCTTCTAGCGTAGAAAATGAGGTAATTAATGACTGTGCCATTGTCCCCGCTGTAACGCAGGTCAGAGATCAGTGTCTCAGGGTGGCTTTTCAGTGTGGAGTGCTTGAAGGATTATGTGGTGGTTTTGGAGTGGTTGGGAGGGTAAACCTGAGTGTAAGCATTTTCCAGTAGTAGTCAGGCCAGGACTTGCCATGCTGGCTCGTTTGGGGTACTCCAGGAACGATAAGGGACAGTAGGCAGCAGAATGGACTGCCCAGCGTGTGGGAAACAGAATTGTAATGTGGCAATACCACAGGAGACCGCACCCTTTGTTTAGGAGCCTGGTTAGCAGTTCTCGAGAATTAGCTAGCGAGGATGAGGATAATCAGGTTGTCTTAGAAGCTCCACCATTTTGAGGTCAGGCAATGTAATGAATATAATACCTAATATCTTTTACACTTCAGCAAGGTACATCCTCACATTTAAAGAATTAAAATTCCATTTCCATCACATAAAACATTGACACATACATTAACAACTTTTCCTGCTTCAAAAAGATCAACCGACATCCAGACAACAATTTTACATCATTGGTCATGATCACAGTAAATACACAATGGATTCTACTATATAGTCACAAACCACACTAAATCATCTTGACTGAATCAACATTATATATATATATATATATATATATATAGAGCCATTGCAATTACAATGTCAGAGTACTTCATTAAACATAGAAGTGACACCTGAATCATCCATAAGTCCTTAATGCAGGGCTTAAAACATTTGTCCTCTCACTTAGAAAGAGAGGACAATCTAAACAAAAAGGTGCACTATGAAATATTTCATTTTTAACCCACAGAGGCCCTACACATTATTTTATAAGACTCTTAAGTCTAAAGCTTGTATTTTCCAAAAGGGATCTACTCCTATATGTAGTAAAAGGATAGAGTTCCTTGTATGTTTGCCTTAAACAAATAGGCAAGCATCTCGGGTCACTAAGATTTCTAGTAAGATGATCAATTGATTGCTTCCCCTCTAGGTAAAATCTGTCCTGGGCCACTGTGCTTTTCCTTACCCCATTGCGAAGAACATTCTTCAACTTATTAAGGGGCTTCAAGTTATCAATCTCAAAAATATTGACTTTCAAATCAGGATTGCTAATTAATTTACTAGTAAGGAGCATGGATTCATTGGAACATGGCTTTATGTTCTTGCAACATTAAGGAAGAAGGTTTTTCCTCACTACTATGTCTCTTAATTGTAAAAAAAAAGCTTCATGCTCAGGATCTTGTAACTAAAGTTTAGGACTCAGAAGTTCAGAACCCCTTTTCTGGCTTATTGCCTGTATCATTGACATTTTTGGGAGGTCTAAGAGAAGCCTTAAAACAGAGGCTTTCAGAGAACTCCCATTCAACTCTCTGATCAAGGGTTGTTAACTATAATAATTAATGTAGAGTAGGCGTGATAAGTATACCTAATATTGCCTTCCTAATATGTACTATCCAATACCCCTGGGAGCGAGAGTTAAACCTTTCCAAGGCATTTACTGTTGCAAGAAGAGACATTCTTAACTTCGCTATACGGTTGTTCCATTTTATTTTGATGTAAAATGTAGGCCTAAGTACTTATATTCATTGTCTTGTTCCAGAGGGACACTATTTAAATGCTTGGTAAAATTCCAAAGAAGTTTTAGTTTTCTCCATATTAACAATAAGGCTATTTAATTCACAGTAGGTGCGCAAAGCATGACGTTTCCTTCAAAAGCCAATCAGAGTAATGCAAGTTGTAACCCCCTATTTTCAGAGGAAAAGAATTTGCATTTGCCAGCACAGATTGAGGTTCATAAATAAATGCACCTAAACTATTAAACATCAACCTATACCCGATGTTTCAGATGCAAATTTTGGAGCATAAGAAACAGGGCATGAGGGATATTCTTTTTTTTTTAAGTTCACGTTTAATGAAACCAGGCATAAAAAAAGGAATATAATAACAGTGCATCAAATCAGTATAAAGTTATATGAAAATTAAAGGTACATATTAAAGATGCGTAATGAAATGGATTCAATAAACAATTATATCAGAACCAAAGGAAAAGAAAGGAAGGGGAACAAGGAAGAATAGTATAATACATTTTGTCAATAAAAAAAGTGAACAAAGTTGGGTGGGGGGAGGGCCTATAGGGAGTTTAAAGACCTAGCAGTGGCATGTTCCCTTACAAACTGAAAAGACATAGTATGTCACCGGGTCTACACAACAAAAATGTGGTTCTAAAAAAGGTATGTGAGTGAACTTACATCTAAATGATTGTAAGAAAAGATAGGCACCTTGTGAACCCTGACAGGGTACCCATCAGTCACCACTCGGAACCGCCCTTCATCATTTGGGATTCCTGTATTACCATTAATTAGGAACAGCAAGGGTTATATGTTGGAGGTGATGTTGAGCCTCCAATGAACCTAATGCTGTCCTATATGGTAAGAGTCTCACAAGCTCTTCTTAAGCTGGAAAAAGAGGGTGACTGGGTGTGCAGTGCATGAGGTGGAAGTGATAAGTGAAACTAAAATTGGGTGAGGGAGCAAAGAATGCCTTTATTCCATATTTTGCTCGCTCCTCCAATGTTAAAAAGCAGTGGGGTAAATTAAACAAAGATTTACCCAGATGTGTTGGTCAACATGTTTCTGCAAATAATTGGACCACAGAGTCCGTTGCATTCATCAGGACCGTCTTAAACAAAAGCTACTGCAATAATGTGAAGTGATAAGAGATAAAAAAGTGACTATAATTATTAATCTGCGACCTGAATTGAGATCACCTGGATCCTTTAGGTGTCGTCTGATTTCGCAGTCGTTATATGTCACATTGTAGACAAAGTAGGAGGCTGCGCCTCACCTGGCAACGGCTCAGGATATGAGGGAAGCACCGCTCTGTCCGTCGGTACCTCGCCGCCTTCCTCTGAGCCGATGGGGAGGTGAAACAATTTTAAGTACAACATTGTATGCTGACAAGTGATTCTATAAATAAGAGGATGAGTAAATATAAGTATAGGTTAAAAAATAATAATGAGAATAATTAAAGAAAAAAAACAACCAGAAATGATCATGGTGGTTTACGAACCTCATCTGACTTATTTGTATGAGTAACAATAGAGGGACTTGGGGAAGAGAGTTTGGATAAGTATGTAGTAAGAGGGATTCATAATAAATCCCTTTTAATTGCTAGGGAAATAGGAGTGACATAATCAGTATCAAGTCTGTGATGAAAACAAATAGCATTCCACCAAGCCGAATAAGTAACTTTTGTCGTATCTTTCCAGTTGGAGGTTATCAAGTGAAAAGCTACAACTAGTAGTAAGTCGAGCAATTTAAAGTGAGAAGGGGTTTGAGGCCAAGATGGGGATAAGGAGCCTAGGAGAACAGTTGAAGGGAAGAAGGGGACTTTTGTGTTGAAAATAACGTTAATACGAGGCCAAATTGATTGCCAGAAGGCATGGATATTAGGGCAATGAAATAGCATGTGAATTGGATCAGCATTTGGGCATGGGCAAGACCTACATTTAGACGAAAGGTCTGGGGAAAAAGATGCCATTTTGCTGGAGAGTATAATAAACGCTGATAAATGAAATAAAGGGTTTGGGTAGTGTTGGCTGCTCTTGATGTTTTATGAATCTTTAACCATAATTTATCCCATAAAGAAACGGGCCAGGATATTGACAAAACCTGTTCCCAGGCCAATTCAGTCTTTGTCTTAAGCCTTTCTGAAGGAGATAAAAGACATTTATAAATAGGAGAAGCAGAAGGAGAAGTATCCAAAAGAGGAACAATTGTGGAACAGATAGGGGGAAGATCAGGAGAGGAAGGGAGTGATTGTGGATAATCTTGAAGGGCAGGGAGCAGACATCATATTGTTTTCTAAAAGAATTAGGAAGAAGGAATTGAGATTGAAGATCAGAAAAGGTTAACGGTACATTGTCAAGCAGGAGTTGAGAAATCCATAATAAGCCTTTGGATCTCCAAGATTTCCAGAAAAAAGTGTGATTTTTGATACAAAGTAATTTGTTATGCCAAAAAGGTTGTTGGGGTAAGGAAGTAAGAGAAGGGTATGAGAAAGGTAAAAGGGGAGTTAAAAGGTGACGTGTATGAGCAATAATAGGAGAGTGGAGAAAAGAAGCATTAGCAGTAAAAGCAAGTGTTTCAAGAAAGTCAAACGGCGAGGCAAGGGATTTTTCAATGGATAACCAAACAGGAGGGTGCGTGGAGGGTTCGGTAGATAACTATAGAGAAGCTTGTTTTAGAGAACATGCATAATGATAAGATTTAAACTCAGGGAACTTAAGACCTCCAGTGGTTTTATCTCTTTTAAGATAAGATAATAGCGATCCGTGGGGGGTTTATTTTTCCTGAGAAATTTCAATAAGATTGAATCTAATCTCTTAAAATAATAACCTGGAATATGGACAGTTATCATAGAGAGCGAATACATAATTATAGGAGCTAACATCATTTTAATTGAATCCAGTCTACCCCACCATGAGAGAAAGAGAGGATGCCATCTGGTAATTGAGTCAGTCAGTTTTTTGGTGAGATACTCGAAGTTGAATTTTAAGGTATCAGAAATAGAAGAGGAAAACCATAATCCTAAGTATTTTAATTTAGTCGGTTGCCAGGAAAAACCAGTTTGATCAAAGTAATGATGCAGACATAAGACATTAAGGGGTAGAACTTCACATTTATCTCGATTGAGGCGATAGCCTGAAACTGTTGAGAAAGTGTCAACCTGACGGAGGAAAGAAGGAAGAGAAGTGTCAGGATTAGAGCAATATAAAAGGATATCGTCTGCGTAAACAGACAATTTAACTTGGCTGGGGCCAGGGTTATAACCGGTAATTTGAATGTCTTGTCTTATTTTTGTTAAAAAGGGTTCTAATGCCACTATAAACAACAAAGGGGACAAGGGACAGCCTTGGCGAACACCTCTGGAAAGAGAAAAATAATCTGAGATTTTGCCATGGACAAAGATAGAAGCTCTAGGGCCAGAATATAATAAGGAAATAAGGGAAATTAATTTGGGGGGAAAGCCTATCCATTTGAGCATAAAACATAAAATCCAAACTAATCCTGTCGAACGCCTTTTCCGCATCCAAGGTTATGGCGGCGAGTGGATAATGTAAGGAAGAAGCCTTGTTAAGAACGTTAAAGAAGACTCTAGAATTATCGGAGGATAAGTGTCCTTTGACTAAACCGGATTGTTCCGGTCCAATGAGTTCAGGTAAAATGGGGTCGATACGTAATGCAAGTAACTTTGCAAAGATCTTATAGTCGTGTTTACAAGAGAGATGGGACGATAGTTTTTACAGAAAAAGGGTTCCTTATTGTCCTTGGGGATTAAACAAATCATAGCTTCTTAACCTCTTCGACGCTAATGACAAGGGTAACTCGTCATGAACTTTCCATTCATTTCAATGGAAAATGAATGTAAAATATTAAGGTGCCATAGCAGCGAAGTGGTTAAAAAGTTCCTTGGGAAGAACCATTTCAATAAAAGAGTTAAATAGGAGAAGGAGATGCGGAAGAAGAAGCTTCAAAAACTGTTCATAAAATTCGATGGTGAAGCCGTCGGGGCCTGTAGCTTTACCACATCTTAAGACCGAAACGGCATGAGAAATTTCCGTCAAAGTTATATCTGTTTCGAGCGCATCAAAGTTAATATGGGAAGAAGAAGGAGAAGCGAGCCATTGAAAGTAAGAGTAAGAGGATAAATCAGAGTGAAGGGGTTGTGTTTCAGGAGTATAAATATGTTTATAAAATATGACAAATTCCTGTACAATATCGTCATCTTTGAAAAGAGAGTCACCAGTAGAATTTGTTATGGAAGCAATCCTGGTTCTGTCACAGCGAGTTTTTAAGTAATTAGGTAAGAGCATCCCCATTTTATTTTGACCCCCGTAATATTGTGTGCTACTTTTCAAAAGATAGGAAGCTGCAGCATCAGTAGATAATTTATTAAAAGTAACCTTGGCGGAGATAAAGGGCCCGATGTAGATAAAATCATTTTACCACTTCTTAAATACCGAATTATACCGATTCGGTATTTAAGAAGTGGTGAAATGGAGGGGGGGGGTGTAGGTATTTCAGATTCGTTAAATACCGAATCGTTGAGATTCGGTATTTACCGATTCTGTAAATACCGAATCAGTAATGCCCATTGATTCCTATGGGCTTTGAAGCCCATAGGAATCAATGGGCATTACTGAATCGGTATTTACCGATTCGGTAAATACCGATTGCAGCAAGGATGCAGGGGGTGTCACTTTGACACCCTCTAGCACCCCAAATACAGGCATGTGTGCCATGTGGCACACAGACATACCCTAAGGGCATGTCTGTCTATCACATGGCATAGGTGTGCATCTACACATGTGCATGCAAACCTGGATTCGGTATTTTACCACCCAATTGGATTGGGTGGTAAAATACCAAATCTGACAGGCCTTTGGGACTCAGAAGAGTCCCACCTACATATAGAAGTTACAGAATCGGTAAAAATACTGATTCGGTATTTTACCGATTCAGTAAATTTACTGATTCGGTAAATTTACCGAATCGGTAAAATTGCCCCCCTACATCAAGAAAACCCATTTACCGGTCGGTAACGGCCGAATCAGCCGTTACCGGCCGGTAAATGGCGACCCACATCGGGCCCTAAATCTTTTAAAGAAGATTCTGTGAGTGAATGGTAGTAGGTATACTCTAGTAGTTTAATTTTAGCGAGAAGTTGGGAAGATTGTTTCTCATAGCTCTTTTTTTCTGAGAAACATAATTGATTATGAAACCTCTAGCAGTTGCCTTAAAAGAATCCCAAACCATAGCAGGAGAAGAAACAGAGAGGTTATTAAAAGTAAAAAAGCCACTCGCAAAGGAACTGCATTGGCCAGAGAATTTAGGATTTGCAAGAAGGGAGTTATTAAAACACCATCTGCCGGAGGACGGGGAGAAGGGAATTTGGTCAAAATCAACAAAAACCGGGGCATGGTCTGAGATTAAAATGGAGCCTATCTCTGAGTTAAGAGCGTGTTGAGCAAGGGACTTTCTAAAAAAGAGATAGTCAATGTGAGATTGTGTTTTATGTGGATGAGAGAAATTACTATATTCTTGGAGATCTGGAGGACAAAGTCTCCAGATATCGATCAAGAATTTACGACGAATGGCGGAGGTAAATTGGGTGTGCATTTTGGAATGAACAAATTTAACTGGGGAGTGTGTATCTAAAATGGGATCATGAATTTGGATACAATTACCACCAAAAATAATATAATCATCATCAAATGAGAGCAATATGTCAGAAATAAGTACCCGAAAATTGTAATCAACAGAAACCGGAGCATAGACATTAAAAATAACTAATGGTACATTATGGAGTAACAATTTGGTACTCACCCAGCGACCATCAGAATCAATTTCCTGACGAATAATAGAAACATTAAACTTTTTGTGACATAAGATTACAACACCATTCTTTTTCCCTAAAGCTGGGGAAGAGAAACGTTGCCAACACAGAGTCTTTTCAAATTAGAGGCTTCAATATCTGATAAATGGGTTTCTTGCAACATGGCAATATCTGTTTTTAGTCTAGCCAAATGGGATAACACTCGTCTTTTAATGGGATTATTTAAACCTTTAACATTCCATGTAGTAACTCTGAATGTAACTGAGATAAAGTAGCATCATTAAACAAGAAGCATTCAATGCAATGAACAATCTTAAAAACTAAACTATGCATCAAGTAAGAGAGAATAAAATTGTAAATAGAAATACAATGGAGAAGATACTTAAGAGAGGTAAAGATGAGCAGGGAAAGAAAAGAGGAGAAGAATGAAGAAAGAAGAAAACGTCCTAAAGTAAAGGGGAAAGAGAAGAGAAGAGAAAAATCGCTAGAAAAGTTGAAATGGAGAAAGGAAGGGGTAAAACAAGAAGTGAAAGAGGGAAACATTGAAATAAGACTACAGAAGAAAATCCAGAGGAATACATAAAATGGAAACATACCTACAGAAGGAGGATTCAAAGAGACAAGGAGAGGGAAGTAACCCTACAGGGTGGACGGTACAACCGGGGCCAAGCAAACGGAGGACTAGGAGGCATTGCATCAGGAAGAGGAAAGAACTGTGGGAATAAAAACAATAACAATAAAAGTGACGAAGAGCATGTGAAAAAGGTAGAAGGAAATAAAATAATTTAATAGAACAACACAAGAAGAGAGACAACATCATTAGAAGAAATCCTATAATCAACCAGCATATGGAAAGGGGCGACCACTCGGTCCCCCCGAATGTATGGTTGGGTGCCCCGATCCTCCCGGAAAACCATTTTGGGCGGGGGGCGTGTCTCGGCTGGTATGCCCGAAGCGGCGTAGCCGGGGCGCGCCTCTTTCTCGCCCAAGAGGGGTTGTCCTAGACACCTACACCGATGACCACGCCCAGTAGGCGTACCGGAGGAGGGTACACGCCCTTCCGCAGAAGAATAAATAGAGCGGGAATCCGAAGAAGCGTCCTCTTGTTCCTGTGCTCTGAAGGCTGCACCCACTCGTTGCTCGTGAGCCCTCGACGGAACAAGCAGCAATTTTGAGAACTTGTAATCTTGTTGTTTCTCTTTCAGTTATTTCGAGTCGGAGAGTCCAGGACCTCGTGGATCGACTAGGCGCGGAATACTCGAAACCATGGCTGGCAAGAAAGCACCTTTCAGGTATTTTCAACCATAGCTGA
This sequence comes from Lissotriton vulgaris, assembly GCF_964263255.1. NCBI lineage: Eukaryota > Metazoa > Chordata > Amphibia > Caudata > Salamandridae > Lissotriton > Lissotriton vulgaris. The sequence goes on along the minus strand of NC_141690.1, from coordinate 146,962,691 downwards.
ATCAGCGATCTGTTCATCTGCTTATGGTGTTCCGCAAGGGTCCATATTGAGCCCTCTATTGTTCAATATTTACATCAGACCCCTGGCCACGATTGTAGAAGACGCCGGTCTGTCTATTTATTCCTATGCAGATGATACGCAGATCGTGTTCTCCTTGTCTGACAGCAGGTCTCAGGACACCTCTGCCCTTAAAATCGGCCTTTCTAGGGTGGCAGCCTGGATGCAGGTTAACCTGCTAAAACTCAATGGTGAAAAGACCGAGGTTATCATACTTGGTAAACATAAAGATCTGTGGGGTTCCAGACATTGGCCTAGTAATATGGGCCCACTGCCTACCCCCGTGCCAGTTGTTCGTAACCTCGGCTTTCTAATCGACGAGAAACTCTCGATGCGTCAACAGGCAACTAAGGTCGCTGCAATCTGCTTTAATACTCTACGCTGGTTGCAGAAGATCCTATGGATGCTGCCTGAGTCTACTCGTCGAACTGTTGTCCAGGCTCTTGTAATGTCTCGTATCGACTACGGCAATGTGCTCTATCTGGGAGCTGATAAAGCTACAATGAATGTTCTCCAAGTTGTGCAGAACTCAGCTGCCCGCCTTCTGTGCAATGTTCCTCGCAGAATGTCTGCAACACAAGCCCTATGTGACCTTCATTGGTTAAAAATTGCTGACCGTGTAGCTTTTAAAACTTTGTGCCTTATGTTTAAGATCCATCAGGGTTCTGCTCCTGCATATTTGCACAATCTTGTCCGACCATATCAGCCAAATCGTTCCCTTAGGTCATCAAATCAAGAAAATTTTGTAATTCCTAGAATTCGCTTGACAAAAATGGGAGGTCGCTCTTTTGCCCATTTGGGGCCGAAGATGTGGAATGCTCTTCCATTGACGCTCAAAACGGAGACTAATCTTTTGGCTTTTCGCAAAAAGCTAAAAACCTTTCTGTTTTAGGTGATCAAATGTTTTCTGCTTTCCCTGCTTCACCAAATACCTATCCCTCTTCTTTAGGCTGTCCCTGGCGCCGGGAAACCCTTTATGGGTAGCTGAGCGCAATATAAATTCAATAAAATAAATAAAATAAATAAAGCAGGAAAGGGTTCCGAGACGGATAAGGTGCTACGCCTGTTCCCGAACCGGATGGCTTGCATGGAGCGGAAACTCGGACAAGTCCCATCGATCGGTCGAGGTTTGGTTGAGGTCAAAAAACAACTGGCTGCACTGAGCGTTCCTGGTAACCCTAAGAAGGTAATAGGCCCGGCCTTGCCGGGAATCGTCCCCGAGGGTAGAGGGAAGCGGGTCAAGAAGAGGGCGGCTTCAGGGGAGGTTCCGGTCCCAGAGCTACCCCCGGTCACCCCTGTCACACCAGCAGACGACCCGGTACCAATCCCAGACGCGGGTCAACCGATCCCGGTAGTAATTACCCCCGCTAACGATGAAGATATGCCTCCTGAATTGGCCACCCAGTTGGCCGCATGGCTCAATAAAAAGGCAGGGGGTGCCAAGGCGCCCGGAGACACGGCCGAGGAGGCCAAGCTACTAATCCAGCAATTGCGGCAGTCGAGAGATGCCGCAAAGGCGAATCTTCCTCTTGTTTCCCCTCAGTTGACACCGGTAGGACCTGCAGTTGGTCTCGAGAAAACGGCGGGAACAACGACCGAACCGGGTAAGCTCGCTTTGCCAATGGCGGGGGAGGGCTCATTACCCTCAAGGCGGGAGAGAGTGGCACAGCACATCCCTATGGCCACAAAAGAGTTAATATGGGGAGACAAATATGTAAATATGTTTTCATTATTAACTGACCATCGCGAGATGGAGTATGCTAAAACCCAGAAAGATTTGTGGCATCCGAGTGTATGGCGCGCCAAGATGGCGGAATTCAGGGTGGATGAAACGATAACGAATTGGGCGAAGGCCTTTGCAATATTTACTGCAGTTATGGGGGAACGTAAACCTGAGGTGTTAACTGAACTGTCTTGCTATCAAACTCGTATTATGGATTTTTATGCAATGTATGAGGGGGAGGAATGGAAAGGTTATGACATGAAATTCCGAAAAGCGAAAGAATATGATGCCTCTCTTACATGGGACTGCCTCGACTCGGTCTCATGGCATAAGCAGCTCCTGCCGGGGGCGGCAGGTACATCCTCGCCGGGCGGTAGTGGGTCGGGGGTCTTCCGCCAAAAGCCCGCGGTGCCCTTTCGAGCAGGCGCTGGTGTCGATCACCAGCCGAAAACCGTCGGGAATGGCGGCAAGCGGGGGGTCTGTTGGGGCTTCAATCGAGGCAACTGTAACAGACCGCAAGGAACATGTAGGTTCAAGCATGTGTGTGTGGGCTGTGGGAATTCCTCACACCCGGAGAGTTCATGTAGATCAAAAAATAACGGGGCGGGAGGAAAGGGAGGGTCCAAGCAGGAGTAAGGTAGAATGTTGTGACCAATTGCCTACACCCGTTGATCTCATGGCTATGACTCCTTGGTTAAACAAATACCCTGATCATGTCTCCGCTGGGGTATTGAGGAAGGGATTCTTGCACGGCTTCCACATCCTGGCGGGGGATTTTCGAGGGGTCTCCTTTTGTAAAAACCAGTTATCGGCGCAACATAATCCAAGGGTGGTAGAGAGAAAAATTGCAAAAGAAGTCAGCTTAGGGCGAGTGGCAGGGCCTTTTCATCGCCCACCGGTGGCGGATTTCATCTTTTCCCCGTTAGGGGTTGTCCCGAAGAAAGACCCAGGGGAGTTTAGGCTTATTCATAACCTGTCTGCTCCAAGGGGTTCCTCGGTGAATGAGGCCATTGACCCAGAAGTCTGTTTGGTGCGGTACGCATCATTCGATGAGGCCGTGGCCATGCTGAATCGCCTGGGCCCCGGGGCGCTGATGGCGAAATCAGATATCGAGTCGGCGTTCCGGTTGCTCCCGGTACACCCGCAGGATCAGCGTTTGCTAGGTTTTGCATTCCAAGGGAGTTATTACATGGATAAATGCATGCCTATGGGTTGCTCCATTTCTTGTGCCTATTTTGAAATGTTCAGTTGTTTTTTAGAGTGGGCATTCACCGAGGCCACAGGGCATAGGCATGTTATGCACTATCTTGATGATTTCCTGTTCTTGGGAGCAGCCGGAGATATGAAATGTGCGCAGGCGCTGCACGACTTCTGCATCCTCATGAGGGAGTTTGGAGTCCCACTGGCACCAGGTAAGACGGTTGGACCATCTACTTCACTGGAGTTTCTGGGAATTGAGCTCGATTCAGTGGAGGGATGTTTCCGTTTGCCGATGGGAAAGGTGGCCAAATTTAGGGCTTCCCTGAAGCTATGCCTGGGTAAGGAGAAAGTGACCCTGCACCAGTTGCAGCAAACAGTGGGTCAGCTTAACTTTGCCTTGAGAGTGATACCGATGGCCCGCCCCTTCTCACGCTCTATCGCACAAGCTATGGTTGGTCTCAAAGAAGGACACCACCGTACGAGACTGTCTGCAGAGGTTCGCCAGGATATGCGCATTTGGTTGGCATTTCTGGCTGACTTCAACGGTCGAGTAGTGTGGAACAAGCCGCCAGCGTCTTCAGATGAGCTAGGTCTGTGGACTGACTCGGCGGGGAGCGTGGGATTTGGCGCCATTTTCGGTAATCGATGGTCGGCGCAAACATGGCCGGCGTGGTGGCACTCCAGCGGTCTCACAAGTAACATTGGGTTCCTGGAGCTATTCCCCATATTTGTTGCTCTGATGGCATGGCCAGACAATTTCAGAGACCGCTCAGTGGTGTTTTGGTCTGATAATATGACTGTTGTCGAGTGCATTAACCAGCAGGCAGCACGCTGCAAATGGATCTTGAGATTGTTGAAAGAAGTTGTGCTGCTTTGCATGAGACTGAATGTACAGTTCAGGGCGAGACATGTGCCGGGGGTACTGAATCATGCGGCTGATGCACTCTCTCGTTCACATATGCAGGCGTTCAGGGGTTATCTACCTACAGCGGACCTAGTGACGGCACCATTCCCCGAAGCACTTTGGCTAGTTGGTGCCCCGGATTACAAGACCTCGTGGCAGCAAGCTTAGCCCCCAGGACAAGGAAGGCATACGAAGGAGCGTTTCGTTCCTATTGCACATTTTTGGGTCCGACAGGGGATCAGAGTTGGGGTCAGGAGGAATCCTTCCTGGGGTTCCTGGTAGCACTGCACAGGGAAGGCCGATCAGCGGCAACGGCCAACAGGCATACGGCGGCCGTTTCATTCATGGCGCAGGTGCATGGCATAAAAGACCCAACAGGTTCCTTTTTGGTGAAGAAAGCCCTTCGCGGCTGGCAGCGCCTCGAGGGTCGCAAGCAAGATGCGAGGCGCCCGATTGGCTTGGACAGGTTATCTTTACTCGTAGCGAAACTAGATGAGACGTGCTCCTCCCATTTCGAAGCAGTTCTGTTCCGGGCAGCTTTCACGTTGGCATTCCATGGGGCTATGCGAGTGAGCGAACTGGTCGCAAGGAACAAGAAAGAGGTTGAGGGAGGCTTGTGCAGGGATCACGTCCAGATTAGGGGTGATTCAATGGTGCTCTCGATAGCCAGGTCCAAGACCGACCAGAGGGCTATGGGAAATAGTGTTGTTATACAGCGCGCGCAAGGGTCCCCCACGTGCCCGATAATGTGTATAGAGGAATACTTGGCACTAAGGGCGGCTACATGGGGGGGGGAGTTTGCTGAGGCACAAGGATGGCACCCCACTGACGAGGTTTCAGTTCCAGAGGGTGCTAGCACTGACAATCGCTGCGGCGGGCATGGACCCGTGCGATTTTGGGACCCACTCCTTTAGGATAGGGGCTGCTACGGAGGCTACAGCCAGGGGTCAGAGTGCGGACGAAGTAAAACAGTTGGGGCGATGGTCCTCGAATTGCTTCAAAAGGTATGTGCGATTGCACATGTTGTGAGGATCAATTGACATGCACTCACGCTTCTTGTCTTTTGTTTCAATTACAGTTTCGCGAGCCTGTCACGCGGGGCGGAATTTGCAGTCGACCCAGTACCAGGAGACCAGCGGTCATGGATCACCGTCTAGAGAGAGAGTGGTATGGGTCGTGGGCCACTCATACGTGAGGCGCGCCGGGGACGTATTCAAAGCAGGTGACGCGACTCGCGCAGCTGGGGAATACGGGTACAGAGTGGCCTTCCATGGGAAGGGCGGGCTCTGTTTTGACCAATTCGAGTCATTTGTTGAGGGTCTCTTAGGGCGGCAAAGGTCACCGACATCTGTAGTCATAGTACACCTGGGAGGCAATGACTTGGTGACACTGGGTAGACGAGTGTTGTTTGAACAAGTTTTGTCTGCTTTTAGCTGGTTGGCGAAAAGAATCCCGGGGTGCACGATTGCCTGGTCCCACATGATTCCCAGGAAAGTATGGCGGGGGGGCCTTTCGGTGTCAGCACTGAACCATTCGGTGAAGAGGGTAAACAATAAAATTGGTAGATTGTTTCGCTCTGCGCAGTTGCATAGCATTTCTCATGGGTGTATTCAGGGTGATCACATGTATCTGACTGATGGGGTTCACCTGTCCCGGGAGGGGAATGATTTACTCATAGGAGACTTCATAGCATGGCTAAGGGGTTTGAGGAAGCATGACCTTTAGGAGGAGTTGGGGGGGCCGGATAGTCGGTCAACTATCCGGCCTGTGGCGGTAAGGTCATGATCGGTGAGCAGTAATTTCAAGGTCCCTAGAGGGGGGCGCCACCCAGAATGGATCGGAGCGCCCGGGGGGAGGCGACCATTGGCCCCTCCCACGGGGAGGCGGCACCCACTAAGGATGGGTCGCCTAAGGAGAGACGGCCATAGGCCCCTCCCAAGGGAGGAGGCGGCTATATGCCCCTCCTGCTAATTTCCCGGGGGCCGGATATCCGTGACGGCGGATAGAGAGTGTGGGGATGGGGGGGGGGAGTCCACGCTGTCCTTCCTACAGATACCTCACACGGGAACTCGGACGACCTTTAAGATGGTGTCGAGTGCAAAGGGGGCCCCCACCACGACAAGGGAAATTACAGTTGGCAATGAGGGTACAGTCCTCTGCGCATGCGCCACTCACACCGTGAGGGCGAGAGTTTTGGTAGTAGGGATCTGACACCGGTTAAGACCTTGCCGTTGGCCCTTAATGCTAGGATGTACAATTTTAATTTAGAATGTATGCATTTGCAGGATGTTAGACTCGGCTAGGAAACCTTTGTATTAGAGATCTGTTAAGGTTAGCCAAAGAACATGTCTTCATCGAAGTGTAATAAATGTAAAATTGTACACGATTATGAAACTTTTATTTAATGTTTTAAATTTTGTTTCATATTTTAATAAATACGGCCGGGAGGGTGACTCCCTCCCGCCTTCCAAAAGTTCAAGCCTGCGTCCGACTTCCCATCCTTGGGGATTGTGTTGGGAGGGGGTGACGGGCATCCCGGCCATATGAAGAGGAAGAGTCCATGGCATCTGTGTTATGAGAGTTTATGACACTTTGAAGACGCAGCGGATCCTCATAAGTTGTTGTCCTGTTGTTATAAGTGACCCTAAAGAGGCATAGGTGAAAGAGTCCGTAACGAGAGCCCATTGCTCAAAGATCAGGTCTCATGTTGAGAAAAGCCTTCCTTCTATTAGCAGTAGCCTTGGCGTAATCCTGCACGAAAAATAAAGTAGATCCAGACCAGGTGATATGTTGGGAGGACCTGGCCGCTGATAGAACTTTTAATAAGTCTGTGTATTCCAAAAAATAAAGGATCACACCTCTTGGCTTCTCTGAGGGAGAAGTAGATGAGGAAGGGCGGCGCAATCTAGGCACTCTTTGGATGTTACGCATGGTGCTATCTGGTAGATGGAGGACATTGGGGATAAAAGTTTTAAAGAAAGTAAGAGGGTCAGACCCCTCCAGTGCTTCCGTTAGTCCATAAATGCGAAGATTATTGCGTCTATTACGATTTTCGAAATCCTCGACTTGACGCTGGAGAGCAGAGACTTGAGATTGGAGAGGAGAAAACTTAGCGCAGGTATCTGTAATAGAAGACATTGAGTGTTCAACAGCAGTAACGCTAGTGTCGAGTTGTGTCCAGGTGTAAGTGAGGACTTGTAGCTTTGCATTAGTTTCCTCCATGAAGGTACGAAATGCCCTAATCTCTTCTAATAATATCTCCATAGAGACAGGTGAGGCCGTTTTAGGCAGAGATGGTGGATTTTGTTTGAGGCGCTTGGAGAGAGATTTCCCTGATGACGCAGTAGCAGAATCCGTAGCCGCCATAGTATCTGGTAGAGAAGACGATAAAGAATCTTGCAGGTTGGAGAATTCAGTAAAAAATATTGAATTTTTGACAAAAACGTGCTTTACAGGCGCCTTCGTAGGATGAATGCCCTTAATTCTGCCCATAAACATCAAAGACAGCAAGAAAACGAGCGTCATTTGCTAAATTAGATATTGACAATGAGCTCTGTAAATGAGGAGGAGGGAATGATTATAGTGGTTGCTGTGAAGAATTCCTTGCAAAAAACTCCTTCGATAGAGATTATTGAGACAATATAGGCAAAACACTTATGCTATGCAATGGAGGCACTTAGAGCGAAGAAACACATACACTTATGTGAGGAGGCATGCCATACTGAGGCCAAGGGTTGCAATGAAATAGTGGACTGTGGTGAAAAAAAACACAAAATGGCTGCCTCAGTCAAACCAGTCAGAGTCAAAGTTACTATAACAATCTTGGAGACATACAGACTATGTATAGTGGGTTCCAAGATGAAAAAACATGCCACAAAACAAGCTTGGAATAATATTAATAGGAGAGGAGAAAGTACCACAGTCTTTCAGGAAAAACATCGAGAATGGGCGCTTCAGCGCGAGTAGAGAAACAAATTGGCGGTCGCAATGCAGCGACGATGAAGAAAACTCAGGGCAGCTATAAAGTTGACCTAGGAGGACGAGGAGGTGTTCCGACGTCCTCGCATCCCGTTTTCGGCGTTGGAGCGTCGCGGGAAATGAGCAGCCGCCTGAAGTCCCCAGGAGCTTCACCCGTGCGCCGCCATTCCTGTCGGGCGCCAAGCCACGCCCCCCATGAGGAATATTCTACCTTAGTAATTTCTTTCACAGTGAAGTCAACAAATGCAGTCAAAAGCAGCCTGGAAGTTGACAAAACAATAACTAAGTTTGCCTATGGTAGCTGATGACTTCCTTGCTTCTCTAAATAACACTGAACAGTAGGCAATTGTAGAATAATTTTCTCTAAAATCCCCTTGCTCTTTAGAGATAATATTCTCTACCCAAATGCTCATATTTAACATTGTTTGGGCATCAGTTAGACAGAATATGCAAAAGGGAGATCAACCTATAATGCGATGGATCATTCCTAGAATGCATCCTGTGGATAGGCTTTATAATAGCTCCCCCAACAGTCTGGGATTGACCCTGACAAGGAGACATATTTAGAAAAGGAGTTAAGAATGCCGACAAACCAAATGGAATCAGCTTTAAGTAGAACAGCAAGCAGGCTATTCGGGCCTCCTGAACATGACTGTTTCATATTATTTTTATTTCAGCAACTATCCTGGTTTCCTGAAGCAAAATTAGTTGATTACTTGTCACACTTTAACTTTAACACAATCAGTACTCATTTTAAAGCCAGGGCCATTATATAGGGGCAAAATATATCAACCCATTGAGTTTCAGTAACTTAGGCCTCTAACACTGAGAGGGACAGGACAAGTTCACTATTTACCATGCTCCATAAAAGTAAAACCTTATATCTATGAGATGGTATCAGGCACTTTGCTCCAATTTGCTTAATAAAATGTTCTCTTTTTTTACCTAGCAGAATTTAAGAATTATTTTCCATGGCTCTAAAATTTCTATACTAACATTTTCACTCCTATCATTATTCACTCTTCTTCGCATTTAGGGCCTCTCCTCGTTCTTTACTCTCATGATATAACCATCCCTTTGGCATACTATCTTTCTTCTATCACCTCTAAAATTCAGTTGAGAGTCCTGATCTGTATCATCACTGCCCAATGAAAATACTCCAAAGAAAATACTATTGAATGTAAGCAACCCCAAAAATAGCCCAGTTAAGGGTATGATGAAAGTTTGTTGTATAGTGTTAAATCTGTCAGCCTTGGGGAGATCTTCTCAAAAACCTTCTGCCTTACTCCTCCATTTTTGCTGATCTTTTTTTTGTTGCCATTAGGACTTTGTGAACTGTACCACTTCTAAACTTTGCTAACATTAGTGTACTCTCTCCCTTAAACAAGGTAACATTACCTTATTCCCAATTGGCATATTTTATTTACTTCTAAGTCCCTAGTAAAATGGTACTACATATATCCTGGGCCTGTAAATTCAATGCTACTAGTGGGCCTTCAGCACCAATTGTGCCACCCACTTTAGTAGCCCTTTACACATGGTTTGGGCCTGCCATTGTAGCCAGTGTGTGCAGTTCTAAACTGTCATTTTGATCTGGCAAAATGAACCTTTTGCCAGGCTTAAACCTTCCGTTTTAATACTTGTCACCCCTAGCCCTGAATAACCCATAGGTCAGGGTGCAGTGTCTTTGAAATGTTTGACATGTATTTTTAACTATTACATGTCCTACTGCAAGGCCTTCCTAACGCATAGGATAATATTGAGTTACCCTAGTACATTTAATAAGGAATAACTTTCAATTGGGAGTAGGTAGGAATTTCAAGTCTGGTGCCTGAAGAATTGCAATTTAAAGCCCTCTTTAATAGTAAAATCAGATTTTAAGTCACAAATCTGAAAATGCCACATCAAGAAAGGTGGTATTATCTTGTCCTAACCATTTGCTGCCTGCAGCCTGTTCCTGGGACACATGACTAGGTGTAACTTGCAGCTGTTCTTTGTATTTTGCTCCCCAGACAGTGAGACAAAGAAACATAGGTGTTGGCAGGGTGGACCATCTCTCACTTGATGAAGGCGAGGAGCTGTCACCTACCACACTTTCACATTAGAAAGGCTCTGCCTGAGCACACTCACCAACATGCTTGGGCCAGGGCAGGGAGGTAGGAAATTCCAAACACCTCTGGGGGTGGAAAGCCTCCAGAACCTTCTCAAACTTCAGAGTGGGCACCAGGTGTAAATACTGGACCCTCAGACCAAACTCTTCAGTACACCTCTGGACCTGTTGAAGACTCAGAAGGAAAGCTGTACTGGTCTATAAGAAGGACTGCTACTCTGTTGTCCTGCTGCCTGAGTGAGAAGGACTGGTCCTGCATCTTGATCCCAGGACCACAGGAATGACTCAAAAGGCTATTTGGCTGGGCTCCTGGTCAAGGCCTCGGGGACAGAAAAGTCTACAACCACCTTGAACCCAGCACCTGGAGCAGAAAAGAAGCAGAGTGATACATCTCCTCGCATCTGCTTCAGAACCATCTCTGTGCGACACATAGCGACACAGGACTTCACATCCTAGCCCTCAACCTCCCTGGACCCACCATTGTGTGATGCATCCTCAACGCAGGCCTTTGCATCTCAAGCCCTGGTCCATCGCATCCTCGATGATGGTGCAGGACCGTGCAATGCAGCCCACAGCGTCTCCGGAATCACCGGTGCACGATGCATCCGCAACGCAAGATTTCGCATCACAAATCCCTCATCAGCGGCATACTCAACGATGATGCTGGACTCTGCATCACAGCTCCACAGTCCCTCACAACCACTGATGCGCAATACATCCTTGACGCAGATTCTCACAACGTTATGCAAATCAAGATTTAAGGTACCTTTGTTCAGAGGTCTTAGCTTGGTCTCTGTATCCGGCCCACACTCCCTTGCGGTCGGCCTGAATTTGTGTCTTTATCCCGGTCCGTTGCGATCAAATAACCACAGTTGGGGCTTTATGCTCTTAGGCACTATTTTCACTTAAATCTTTAAAACTCCATATCTCCGGTTCAACTGATTGAATTTTTGCCATTTTGGTGTCAAATAATGTTTTTGTCTTGTGTTGGGTGTTCACTATATTACTGTTTTAAGTGTTGAATAAATAATATACACGTTGCTAGGCTACCAAAAGCGTAATCACAGGTTAATTTGGCATTTGCTTGTGACTTCAATCTGACAATAATTATGGCTGCTGCTTGAGTAGAGTTTAAACCCTTCAACTTGCAATTCAGTTTTGAACATATGGTAACAAACTTGCCAATTAACTCTGAACAGATACTGGAAGAAATTTATATCAGGAGAAAATCTTAGAACAGTTTGGCAATCTAGTATATTTCATATGATGGGTAGGCAAATGGCAAACTTGCTGAAGCAATGAAATGATCTAATGCAGCAATTTATACAAAAGACAATACTGAAGGAATAGGAAAAAGGATGATGCAAGCAAAAAAGATAACTTTTATCTGAACTGTTCCAAATCTGATTTGTTTTCTACATGGTCTCCCCAGATTTTGTCCTTTGCCGGATCTTGTTTTTCTAGTATTAGGGCTCTGGTCCTAAAATGCAAATGGAAGAATTGGTTTTATCCAATTCATCTTTTTAACTGTCATATAAGACTATTGTACATGGATCAGAAAATTCACCAATGGCCTGGAAATGATGTCTTCTGTGTGGGTTGCAGTGTATACTTACACCACCTCCATACAGGATGAAAAGATATGTCTTTGCACTGACTGGACTGCGGTTTTAATTGCCCTGCAATGACAATATTGCCATGTAAAATAATCCTGTTTTTACATGCATACGTCACCCTTAAACTGTACCCTATGAGCTTGCATGCCATGTTTCAATATGAAAAATAGGACACACTACACGTTGGAGTTAGTTTGCTTTCACAGTGAAATAAATCTCACAAGCTATTTCACTGTTTAGGGTTTGCATGCCTTCTCCTAGAAGAGGTCAAGATGGGATTAAAATCTCCTATCTCAGCTTGGAGAAATGCTAGAAAAAATTATTTTCTAGCATTTGATATTGAATTTACAACATTTGATGAAATACTGAAATAGGATTTTGGTAACTTAAGTGGAAGCCTACTTTTGCAAAAATTTACTTTAAGATGCCTGACCAACACCTGGCTTAACACCAGTTCTGCTACTCACTACACATCCAGAGCTAGAAAGCACATCCTTGGCTGGGAAAGTTAACAAACATAGGTCAGAAAACAAAAAGCCCGCCTCTTAGCCTAGGAAGAAACGCTGACTACTTAGCAATGAATTGCTCTCTTTGAGTGGACTGAAACAGTCGGAAGAACAAAAGGCAGTTTTAGCACTACCTCTTTTGACTTGGATTAGTCAGGGATTGCTTACCCTATTCATTCCAAAGTCCCTCTCAGATAGTCAGTTTAAGGTTGCAGTAGGGGAGATAATAGGGGTGACCCTTTCAGATGGGAGGGGAACTCATCTAAATGGGCAGATGGCTAAGGACCTGACGACTGGTCTGTCTGATGGTAGCTGGGTTCCACCATCTAGAAATAGGGGGTCTTTTATTGTTTTACAGTAAGGCGAAAAAGAAATACTGCAACAGGAGTTTGGGGAGACTGAGAAAATGGTGCTATAATTTCTCCAGGCACTGGCTAGTAGACAGGATACATCTAGGACCTAGACAACCACATCCTGAGAACATTTCTAGAACAGGGAAGACTCCATCTAAAGAAAGACCTGCTGTAAGAAGTCTTCTAACTACTATTGGAAGAAAAGCACTCAGTAAACAGACCAAACTCTACTAAATCCTGCTTGGATCTAGGGACTGGAACTGCTTGTCCAAGCATCAAGAGTTGTTTACCTCTTTCAGGGACATAAAACGCAGAAGGACCCCTGACTACAAGAGAACTGCACCTTGCAGAGGAGCTGGCTGGAGAGAGCCCTAGTGCCTAGAAGCCTGCCCTGAGGAGTTAGTTCCTTCTGATCAGTTCTGCAGCTCCTTTCTTAGCAGTTGAGAATGAGGGGCCATATTTATGAAGATGTGATGCAGCACAGCAAGGCACCTTTGTGGGTTGAGTGACAGGGAAAAGGCAGAATGCAGCACACATAGAAAGAGAAAGTAGCAAGGATAAATAAACATATTTCTCATTGTTATGCCTCATCTGGGAATGCATAGCAGTTTTGGCACAATCCCAGGCCTCCCACTTATGGTCAATCTGTGAATGTCCGAATCCATGGGTTTTGCATGGAAACATCCACCCACCACCCATAGAACACTTCCCCGGTGCAGAGTAACGCAATTTAGCAATTTGCACTGCATTGCATTACTCTGGATTTATCAGGCCACTCATTGCCACACAAGGGGGCCTTGCATGACTTGATAAATTACATGTTGAGGGTTGCGCTGCTTTTGCACCCCGTTGCTTGGGGTAAAAGCGACTCAACCCCTTGATAAATATGGCAAGGTAAATCGGTTATCCAGCTTCTGATTCATCTTGGGCAGCATGAAATTGGATCCACTATAAAGTGTTGTTTGTTAATGGCGGTTTACTTTTTCTAAGCACCCATTGCATTAAAAAGTTAGAAGTTAATTTCTGCTTTTCCTCTAAACCTACAGTAATGCTCCTTAATGTATTTTTATTTTTTAGTTCAGGAATGTTATTGTGCTGTGTTCTTTACTCTTAAACTTGTTGCCATTGCTTGAATTTAACATACACTTCTCTGTGATTTCCTGCTGCTTGTGCCATATTTACCAGGGTACAAGGAGAGATTGAATAGATGAATAAATGAAATAACTTGTTAAGCGCAACTTGTACACAGGGGCATCTTGCAACTTTATTGAGCTGGTTGGTCCAGGTACCTCTTCCCAAAATAATAACCCCATTCCTTTCATATATCAAGAGCTCACTGGGGAAAGTAAATATCATGCAGAGAAAAAGGAGTTGTTTTACATTAAGCATAATTATCAAGACAATCATGACAATTGTAAGTGACTGCTATCATGCAGAATTAAAAAGGAGTGATGAATAGATCCAGTGCTGATAAATTAAGTTACAGAAAATATATTGGTAACATAAAATTGGATGATTGCCAAAGAATACATAAAATATATCTTCCAGTAAAGCTGTGTAGGGTGCAGTTCAAATTCCTAATGTGTCAAAGTAAAAGCATGTTGGTACCTGACATCCTTGCTGTGGTTTTCCACCAAACCTTTTGCCTTTATTCCTTGATATTTGCTGTGCTTGTTTTTCGTGACAGTAAGTTGTTGACTAACCAGTGCTAAAGTGCTTGTGCTCTCTCTTTCAAACATGGTAAAATTGGACTAATTGACACATCTAATTTACTTGGAAGTCCCAAGTATATGATACTACCTGTACCAAGGCCCTGTAAATGAAATATTACTAGCGGTCAGAAGACACGTGTTGGATAAACTTGGATAAGCACAATCATAAAAGCCGGGCTCAAGCTGTCGTTACGGGGTAGAGAAACACCGAAATAAATGGTGATCAGTTCATTTCAAAGTCGTGTACTTTTCTACAGTTTCTACATCGAAGACTGTGAAAATTTATAATTCCTGGCATATTATATGCCACTTGCTTTGTCCCTCTCTGGGCTTTGTGTTATTTATGCTTATTTATTAGGTCTTGTGGCAGCGGACCTCAGAGGTGGGCACACACTCTTTTTAAGATTTCTTTAAGTTCAATCTAGTGATTAAAGGGTTAGTGCAGCTTTAATTATCCCTTGCTGCCATTCTTTCCTGTCATAAAGCAAAGTGTATTGTATTTAAAAAAACTCCTGAAGACGTTTTTCACTATTGTAGGTCCTTTGCCTCCCATGGACTAACACCTTGTTGGAAATGGCCCCTTCTAGGGTGCTTTTCCTTGACTTTTTGTTGTTCTCCTTCCTCGCTTTCCACTAATTTGGTGCTAGCCTTAGCACTTTTAACACTGCAATTCGTTGCCAAAGTGCTGTGCTTGTCATATACATACTGATGATTGGCGTATATACATGATTGGCTGATCCGGGTTAGCTGTAAGTCCCATGTCGAGGGATAAGGCACATACCCAGGGCCATCCACTGAGGTAGCTCATTGATCGTGCTACATGTTTGCCCGGAGGGGGCGGGGCGTGTATGGTATTAAAAAGCTACGTGCTAAGGTTCTGCATGTCTCTTGCTATATCAGAATTCTTCTTGGGCACAGGGTGCAGTGTTGGGAAGTGGTAAGTGGTAAGGCAAGGGCGTGTGTGTGTAACATGCAAGGTTCATGAATTTCACCGTATAATGTGTTAGGTGCAATGGGGCCTGCTTCCTGCATAGAATTAGCATGGGGGAATGCTGGGAAAGGCTATTGAGCAGAATTTCCTACGTGCAAAGTAGTAGCAGTATAGTGTGGGATACTGAGTTTATAATGGCGAATCCTCTCCAGTAGTGAGAGTAGATCCAACATTATGTATGTGGACATTTTCACTGTGGAAAAGTGGTCATTTCGATGCTTGTGGCTCAGTGTGCCTGTCGGCCTGTGTCCAGTGCACATCTAGGTACATGGGGGACCGCTACATCTGTGCATTCCTGATAGAAGGCCATAAACTGGGGGCTCAAGGTAAACTGCGGACCTCTGACTCTGAGTGGTCTTTCTGGGATGGTTACATGGGGGTGGAATAGGCACCTGCTGATCAAACCTCCTGGGGTAGGATGGCAGACAGGACAACATTTAGAGAGGATCTGTGCATTTAAAAAGTGGCCTTTTGAAGTGATAATATCTTCAAAGGCCATTATGGGTATAACTACCTCGGCTCTAGCTTCCAAAAGTAGAGACTCTTTTGGATTGGGAACCATGCTACTCTGGTTTGATGCTGAGACATCGACATGAGGATTCAATAGTGCAAGGGTGACTGTAACAGATTATCTGCAGATTATCCGTAGACTTGTGGTGGCCTGGAGCTTGTTGTACTCCGGGAAGAGGACTATCGCTTGGTGAATTTTGCCTGGATGTTGCCGGACTAAGCTAAGTGCCAACTGTTGTGGTCACGGTCCCTCCAAGGGCTGATTGTCCAGCCTCCTGTCCATAAGATCCCAGGGACACAAAGGATATCCCTGAGTCTACGAGATTGTAAGGACTGTGCAGAGTGCTACTGAAGCGGTGGAAGTGATCATACCATCATCACACTGTGCAGAGGAGTGTTTTCGTAAAGATCAGCAGCTCATCTGAGGTGCCGGGATGTGAGGAGTTTGAGGTGTGCGGGGGAAGGTTGCACAGTCCGAGGGACCTGTGTGTGCAACCAGGGGATCTGTGCTAGCTTGCACTCCGGAGCATGTGGTGTCTGAGGGCTGATGGGGGACCTGAGCTGAGAGCTTAGACTGTCTTCGACCTAAAATCAGGGAAGACAACAGTGCCTGACATCACAGCCTCCATCCAAGGTCGCAAGCTCCCTCTCCCTGGATCCAAAACACAAGGTACTTTATTGTGAAGAACATCATGATATGTGCTTGAGTGGTTTCGTTGTGCCTTGTTGGCACCTACAGCTGTCTGTCTGGAGTTACGCCAGCTTGCACCTCCACTTGAGGGGAAACATTTATCCAGACTTGGAAGTGCACCAACTTCCAAAGTCACAACCTTTTATCTACGGGGGAAATAGTGGTCCCACACTCGTGCAGGTGCCACTGGATAGCTAGAGGTGTCATCCAGATAGACAAAACTAAGTAACTGCTTCTCTCTGTTTTAGGTGGTTCTGACAATCTAATCAACTTGGTGCCAGCAGGGGCGGTGTGTATAATTCACTGGTGTAGTTGAGTGACTAAGGGGCTGGGTACTGAGGCGTAGACAAAGAGCTGTGATTGCTTGGCCATTTCAACTGTTGAGGGTATGCGATATTGGGGAATGTTGTGTTGTATGAATACCTCAGATTAGGGAATATATGTTCATGCCGTTCTGCTGCTAATGGGAAAGTTTGACAATTGTGTATAACTGTAAAGGGTATGTACAATGTGTATCTCATTTTGATTTCAATGTGTGTGTAATACAAAGACCAGTGTTTTATACATACAGGGGCATATTTGCATGGAGCTATTGCCGAATTAACAGCACTTTAGCGCAGCCAAAGTCGTGATAAATTTACCCTACCATTCATAAGCTGTTGCTAACAGCCCAAAGAACCAGTTTTCCCACGATAGCAGCCGCAAAAAACATCGCCACAGAGGACCCGCGCAACTATCGCTAACAAGATGCAGAGTAGGCGTTCCCATGACAAAACTCGTGACAACACCACACCTCAACATTCACAACAGCCAGCAAGACCGGCGATAAGAACACAAAACACGCAATAATGCACGTTAGCAGCAGTAAATTTACACCTGCGCTGACCTGGTGTAAAGTCGGACCACAGCCTGCACCACAAAAGGGAACACAGCCCACATCCACACCTGAAGACAAAAAGATGCCATAGAGCAACAGAGCATGCAGCACGGACACCCAACAGAGCCACTACACCCACCAATACCACACCCAGGACCACCCCTCCCTGGCACCTCCCCTGACCAAAGACATCCTGTGCAGATCAAAGGACAGAGCGAGAGAGCAAAGGCGAGAGAGAGAAGAAGAGAGGGGGGAGAGAGAGAGAGAAGAGGAGAGGGAAGGGGAGAGAGAGAGAGAGAGAAGAGGAGAGGGGGAGAGAGAGAGAGAGGAGGAGAGGGAGAGAGAGAGAGAGAGTAGAGAGGGTGAGCAAGGGAGAGAGAGTAGAGAGGGGAATAGAGAACAGAGAGAGAGAAGAGGGGGGGGAGAGAGAGAGAGAGAGAAGAGAGGGAGAGAGAGAAGAGAGGGAGAGAGAGCGAGACGACCCTACACACCCAGGCCACATTGCTCACCTGCTGCCACCGGTGTGTCTCAAACCATTTGCCAGTACGTATGGCAGTACACCCGGTCACACATCTAAGACAGAGGCGTCATCTGAAATAGAGTCCAGAGACATGACAGGCACAGAACACACAACTGCACAAGATAACATTGCACGCCCGCCCACCATGCACACCCAGGCAGAGGCATCCTAGGCCCTCCCGCCGCCCATCAGAGCATGCCCGCCCATGCACACACAGGCCTCACTGCTCACCTTCCACCACTGGCGTGTAGACTACAGCTCCCACCATGTGCCGCTGCAAGCCACAAGCCCGGGTCCCGCGGACATGGCACCCTCCACACCATACATTCACGCTGCACAGGCCACCTGGTCTCACGTTTGGTGCTGGGTCTTGATTGCACCATGGGATGGGACATACCAGGGCACCGGGCAACATCGCAGCCTGCACAGCTGCTCAGCGCAATGGGTGCCACTAACTCTGTGATCCTGGAATGGAGGCCATGTGGTGGTGGGCCTGCACAGCCTGCTGGCTCGGCCTACACTGCGGTCTAGCAAGGCACAAAAATCCTGAGCAGCCCAGATCGCCGGGATGGGCCATCATCACAGGTTGCACACCCGCTCAGCAGCTCAAGGTGCCAATGTCTCACTGCACCCTAAGTCACCGTCCCGTGGCGGGGTGGCTGTCCCCAATGTAGCGTGTGCCACACACCCTGTTCATTCCCAGTCAGCGCCAAGTGGTGGTAGGTCCGTGCCGTCCTCAAGGCCTCGGGTCCGTTATACAGTCACCACCGGTAGAGGGGTATGTGACATCGTCAGCCCCTTATATTTGCAGGGTCACATGGCCTGTGATGCCTGTGCCGGATGGGGTGTGGTGTGCATGCAAACCTGCCCTCAGGGAGTGGCTGTGACATGCTGACAACTAGACCAGTGACCTGCACACCACCAGCAAGTATGCTTGCAACGGGTAATAATGAGCCCCCCCTGGGAGCGTGACCGGAGTGGTCTGGCCTGCCGTACGCTGGAACAGCACAGGGCTTGCAAAACTGACTCGTGGGCACCGGGCGTGGTTCAGTTCATGTCCGGACAAGAAAGTAGCTGGTGCGTGTGTTCCTGTTGTGGTGTCCACGGGACCCGTGCACACATCGCTATGTAGCACCCTCAGACTGGCATCCCCCAGGATGAGCATCATTGATGAAAGTGAAATCACTGTCCCTGCATTCATCCACACATACATACATGAATGATGAAAGACATGACACAGGAGTGTGTCACTGTATGTTTATTGCACACCCAGTGCAGGTCTGCACCTGGAGTGGTACAGGGCACTGCCGAATATACCACACCAATAGGCCTGTGGAGGGCCAGCCAGAGTTCATCCGTGGAAGAAAAGTACTGCGTAAGAGAAGGGGTACAGTCCACAGTCTGGTCATCGTCTCATTGGTCATCAAGCAGGATGTGGCGGTCCATGTCGCTGTCCAAGGTGACTGCATCTGAGTGAATCGGGGGGTTAGTGGAAGGTCATAAGGCCACATGCGGGACCAACCAGGGACAGGCCAGGTGGCGGAAACGAATTCTACTGAGCCATTCTGGTCACAATCCCATCCATGTTCTCGGCCCTGGATGTGTGCCCTACCCCACCTGGGGGTGTTGCTGTACCGACTGCGGCACTGTGTGCCACTGAAACATCAGGTGCCGGAGGTGGATTGTCGGCCGCATTGTGTGGCACTGTAACATCAGGTTCTGGAGTGGTGAGGACTGCCGCACATGGAGGCATGGACACATTTGGGGCGTAGATGTGGATGGTGTGGGGGCAGCAGCATTCAACATTGCCACGCCTTGTTGATGAGGATCTGCAGGGCATGGTAGATCCCAGCTATATTACGCTGATGTCCAACGGTGGCTGCCATTCTTTCCACCTCCACCTCCATCTGCACCCTGTCATCCATGAGCCTCCAAATGTGTGCCAGCTCACGGCTGGTATAGCTGGAGCCACTCTGAGCAGACAGGTGCTCTTCTCTCCACGTCATGACTCCAGCAATGTCAGTCAGGGCTCGTTGGAGACCTTGGAGCGGGGTTACACACCCAAGGATGGTGTCAAGTTTGGTTGCCATGTTGCCGAAGCCCAACCACACCGGCTCTGCGGCCTCCCTCTGGCACTCGAGCACACGGCATTGGAAGGCCATGTGTTGTTCCTGGGGGTCTTGGGGGAGTGCCAGGGTTGTGAGTGCCTCCTGCTGGGTGCTTTGGGTAGTGGGTGGGGTCTACTCAATGTAGATGGCCTGCCCTGATCCTGGAGGTGTGTGGTAAATGAGGTCAATGATGTCTTGGATGGTTTGCTTGTTGATGCTTTAGTGTTGTTCTCCTCGTCATCAGTGAAGAGTGACTGGGACTGCTCTGCAGGAGGTGTTGACGGTGCCCCTGCTATGTCAAGGGGAGATGGTGCATCACAATGTGTCCACATGTATGTGGCCTCATGGTACATGTTGACAATCTGACAGCATGGCATTGTACATTGTGACAGTCTATAAATCTGGGCGAGGACCCAGAGTCATTTTGGGTGTGCACTGTGCTCTGCTTGATTGTGCATGTGTGCCATTGTGCTCATCTCCACCTGTGCCCCAGTACATGGTGGTTACTCACCCTGTTGCGGTTGTGTTGTGTCCTGGCAAGCAGTGTCTGATCCCCCGACTCCGGCCACTGTCTCCACACTGATGACTTTCGACACCAGCTCCTCCATGTCATCCAGCTCGACCTGTGGCGCTGGGCCCACACCTCCAGTCTGCATTGCTGCCTTCTGGTTTAAGGAGAGTTTCTCCTTGGTCCTCCGCTTGATGTCATTCCATCGCCTCTTGACCTCGTCCATTGTCCTCTTTTGCTCCCCAATGGCATTCACCTTGTCCATGATGTCCAGCCAGATTCCATTATTGGTGCCCAGTGACACGTTGGAGGTGATGAACAGTTGTTGATGGTGGTCCATCACCTCCGTGACTATGATCCTATTTGCCTGCGGACTGAACTTTGTCTTCCTCTTCTTCTAGTCCTTGCCCTTCCCTGTCCCTGAGGTCACAGGCTGGTCGTCCGGGGTGCTTGTGGGGTTGCGCTCGACCTCTGTGCCTTTCTTCGGCTGCCTCCATGGTGCTTGGGTGTTGGTCAGTTTGTATTTGTGTTTTTCCAACTTTATGGTGTTTTTTCCTGCCTGCCAGGTGTGTGTTGCAGGCCTGGAGCTGCTTATTGCTGATTTCCTCATCGCACTTTGGCCCATCGCAGGGTTTTTGGTGGTGTGGTTTGTATTTTGGACTCCGTCGAGGTGGTTGTATCGCAGACATTGTATGCGGTTTTGGCAGACTATCGCATGCTACTGCTGCATTGTGAATTTCACGTTGCCACAAGGTTATTTTCCCGCAATAGGCTGTGATGTTGAAAGTTGCGTTATGCTACTCTTTCAGTAGTAATCACACGTTCTTGTGAATCTACCCCACAGTTTAGAGTCTTTTTGTGGGTTGCTCAGTGTGTTGCGAGGGTGGTGTTGTTCCAATACTTTACACTTGGGCCCTGATGGTAAGCCTGACTGCTCGGTGTCAAGCTACTCAAGAGTGAGCACGGGTTATTGGACACATCTATCATACTCATACTATCTATGTCGGTGGATTCTGACTGGCTTTGATGCATCCCAGTCAGCCAGAAACCGCTGGATCTAACAGCTCTTTCCATTTAGTAAGTGCTAATTTCAAATTGTAATTTAAAATCCTCTTTAATGGTGAAGTTGGACTTTAAGTTACAATTCGAAAAATGCTACTTTTAGAAAGTTGGCATTTCTTTGTCCCAGCAGTCACATGACTGTGAATGGCTTGGCTGTTAGGTTTTGTATATTGCTTTCAGCAGTGGGAGGACGGGGCATTAGGTATGAGCGGAATGGGCCTTCCTGACAGAATGGCTGGGGCGGGCTGTACACTAGGCCAGGGGGAAGCACTACGCTACGCTCGCTTATTTTGCTAAGTTTGCGCGTAGCACAGTGCGAACACGCGTAGCGTAGTGCAGCGGTCATTTTTTGCTTGCTCGCCGTCCTCAACGTCAAGTTGGCGACCCCGAGCAAGCAAAATGACATCCTGGCAAGACTTTTTCCTCGTTCGCGATCAGCAACATCAAGTTGCCGATCGAAAGCGTGGAAAATAAACCTCCTTGCTAGCGGCAGAAAACTACAGCTCACACTGTGCAAGATGCGGTTTCAATGATTACACAGTGCCGAATACTTGTCCGCACTGTGCAATCATTGATAACGGCATCTTGCACAATGCCAACATGCTACTACGCAGTTCGCGTAGTGCTACGCGTAGCTCGCGTAGTGCGAAGTGCACTGCACGTAGCTTCGCCAAGCGCTACTTCACAAACTAAGCCCAGCCCTACTGTACACAGCATCATTTACACTTCAAAGGGCTATACTTACAGCACAGCACACACAAGGGGAACTTACACCAGGGTAAGCATGGGCGGAAAATCCGTTCCGCTCGCGGATTTTCTGTAAATTCGCAATCCGCAAGATTCGCGAATTTCCCGCAAAATCCGCAAATCCGCGAGCAGCGGATTTTATGGCTTGCTCGCACTGTTCGCGTGAGTTCGCGGCTTCCCAGTTCAACTTCACGCCCCGCGAATAAGCGCTAAATTGCAGAAATACGATTTTAGCAAAACTGAAACTACTTACCAGGTTCAAAAGTTCAAGCTCATCATTAGTAGCCATTTCTTGTAGTGCTTCCTGAGGGGCCCCTCGAGAGTTCAGTTGCCTACTTGCAACTATTATGTGACCCTGCTCTGACCCTCAGAATAGTTACACAAAGGTCCTGAATTACAGCTAAGGCAGACAAGCAGGAGCCAGGCTGGAAGTTCAAATCCAGTGACACATTAATCAGCCCCTAATTCATTATTGTCAGTTGGGGCAGGGCAGGTGTTGTAACAAATTTTGCAACAATGAAAGCACTTAGCAAGTGCAAAAGATCACTAATCAGGAAGCACTAAGGAAGCAGGTGCCAGCTAAAAAAATATTCTGTGACACATTAATCAGCCCCAAATTAATTCAGGTCACTTGAGGCAGGGAAGGTGTGCTTTGCTTTGCCGAAAATAATGTACACTGGACAACCAGAGGGTGCGGTGATGAAACAGAGGGTGGCATGGGTGGGCCAGAGGGTGGCATGAGTAGTCAGAGAGTGGCAGTGGTGACAGAGAGTGGCAGTGATGAAGAAGAGTGTCCCAAACAGGCTGGACACGTAGAAACAACAAGTTCGCAAAACTTGCGACCCAACAGGTAAGTTCGCGTTTGCGAAATTGTACAAAACCCTCGCGAACTGGAAGAAACACAAAAAAGAAAAAATAAGCAAATTCGCGAGAATTCGCGGATTTTGCGGATTGCGAGTTCGCAAATCCGCAAAATTCGCGAACGCGAGATTTGCAAAATTCGCCCATGCTTACACCAGGGCTCCCATGCCTTTTGTCACCCTAGACAGTTTGGAGCCTTGACCAGGGGAAGGGGAAGAACTGACCAGAAGTTGTTTTGGGGCTGGCCTAGGGAATTCCCTCACACAAAGGCTGGGACCAGGTATAAAAAAGGATCTCTAAAACCGGTCATCAGAACACTCTTGGACATGTCAAAGATTCAGCAGAACGACTGCCTTGCTTTCTGAATACGGAAGCTTAGACCTGCTTGCTTTGATCCTAGGCTACCAAGAGTGTCTCCATGTGTCAGTTGGCTGACCTCTTTTGCAAGCTGCAAGGACACAGCAAGCTTCAGAGGCTTCGCTGCAACTGCCCAGTTGACCTGCAAAAATATGTCTTGTCTAGACCTTGAATTGGACATGCATGAGTTCTGTTGCTGGCCTCTACTGGAGTTAGTCCTGAACTCTTAGAGATGCCCCCAGGTTCTGCACCCTTGACTGGCATCAGTGAGAGTACCTCCTTAAAGAAAAATGTGAAATCCTTAAGATAGGGCTTTTCATGACTGTGTACATGCCAGTTCACACAAAAACTCTGCCGCCTGCAAAAACAGCCAATGCAAAGCTCCGGTGAGACCTGCTGTTCTTGCCAACAGCAAACATCTGTGATGATTAACCAACACGGGGAGAAGGTAACTGTTCAGCCAGACTAACTTGGCCACTGCATCTGACTTACGCCCCTTAACGGTCAGCCTGAACTTGTGACTTCCCCCAGTATAAGCTGACCAGATTACTTACTGCAAGTAGTTAAAAAAAAAGGGAGCGATTCTATTCAGGACCAAAGAGGCTAGAATCAGTTTAGACAAAACAATGAACATTTGCCTCTTGGACCATCAATACTCTATTCTTCCTCCCTCCCTCTTTATGTTGTCCAAGAGGGTTTATCCCCAATTGCAAGGAAAAAGTCAAAAGCTCACAAAGTGCCACGCTCTCTGGATCATTATACCAGCTTTAGATACACTATGGTACTCTTGAAGTAGGGGTAATCTCTATAACCAAATAGGAGACAAGTTATTTATGAAACTAGATTCATTTGCCCCTTTCCTGTAATTTATGTCATGTATGTCATGTTTTGATGTCATTGTATATAGAGGCTTATGCAAATCGTCTGAAAAAAGTCTTCAGTATGTTTGCATAACTTTTTTTTGTCACGAAAAAGAAAACCAACAAAAAGAAAAAACACACAAATATATACCTTTTGATAAAATGAACCCTGTATTTTGGTTTTCTAAAACTAGTGTATGCATGATGGCTCTAATCTTTGCACACTAAACAATGTATTAAATGAAGTTCATTAACAGAAACTTACCTGCAGGTGAGAATAGATTCCCAAAGGTACTAAAAGAATAGAGTAGTAATGGTCCAAGAGGCAAATGTTCATTGTTTTGTCAGATTACTGCAAGTGGCCCCTTCTGCTTCTTCGAAACAAACAGTTTACCTATACCTCAATACTAACTTCAGGCAATGAATGCTGGTGAAGGGATAAACCAACTTTATTAGCTTTATCCCGACATTGATTTATGTCATTTATTTATATTTCAATTGTAAAAATCTTTCCTTTGTGCAGAAACAAGATTGTTATCAACTTCATGTATTGCCATATACTTAAATACAAACATACAAATCCAAAAAATAAACAGTGAAGTAAACACATTAATAAACATGTGATTATACATACAAAAGAACTTTTTGTTTATAATTGTGGCGTATCATGGAACAAGTCATCAAATACTCAAGAAAAAAATCACAAATGACAGTATGAAGCAAAGGGCGTGGGAAAATAATCAAAGTCACACCCCAATTCCTGAAGACAAATTAATTAGATCAAATCAGGACAATGTCATTTCTAGAATGAGTATCACTGGCATTGAATGTCATTAAGGGAAAAATGCAGACGCGTTTCGAATCCCGCTAACTGATTCACAGGATTCTCATCAGGGCGGTATTGGTCGGATCCATGGGAACCATTTACAAAAAAGAAAAGGGAAATTTGTTTTAACAAAAGGGGTTCTCAATCCATACAATAATTCAAAGCATCAATATGATGCAGCATACCTTGTCTTGATTATGTCCAAGGTTGCGTTTACTGACTGCGGTCGTCAATGCCACGTTTTGTTAACTGCAACAAAGTGGATCTTAAATCAGAAAAAGTCCTTAGAGGGACCAGGGATGCAATTCTCATGAATTCAAAGTGGAAGAGTGCGGCTTTACCTTAATTATTCGTGTTCTCGAGGCGGTGTTATTCGGTGTTTCATTCAAGATCATTTATTTTCCATTCGGGCGAACATCTCTGCAAAATCATTATTTGATTGATTAAGAGATTGTTTGTGTTCCCCAAATGTTTGTTGCCAATTAAATGAAAAGTGAGGGACTTACTCATGTTTTTAAACAGCGGACCTTGAAGAGCTCTTGTCACTACAATTTCAGGGATCTCCACTCTGTAAGAGTCAAGCACAGGGGAGGGAGGTTGAGTTTATCGGCTTAGTTTTTGTGAGATTGAGAAGCGCTAAATGCCGGTTCTTGGGCTTACCGTTAGACTGCGCGTTGCAGCTGAATCTTGACTTTCACTGCCGTGCGGAACCGGGAAGAATTAGGTGTCCGCATGAGTGCCGGGGAGTTTGGTAAATATGTCAGGTGATCCCAGAGTGGCCAATCAGGTCCGACGGAGTCCCGATTTCATTACAATGTATTCTGGGACATGTAGGCAGTTGCCTATTTCTAAGCTCTGTTGATCTCACTTAAACAGTTTAAACCTTTATTCACGCTGTCAAACTTTAAAATCAGGTATGCCTCTTTTCTTAGCAGCATCACTTCCACATTGGGCTTAGAATCGATCCAGGCCAATGTCGTCCATTTAAAATCATTTTCACTGTGATTGTTATCAACAAAATGTTCGACCATTGGTGCTGTTAGAACCTTTTACTTTATTCGTGAACGATGTTGGGTGATCCTCACGTTGATAGATTGACTTGTCTTACCAATGTACACTTTGTTGCACGGACAAACGATGCCATAGACCACATTTTTGGTCTTACAATTTGTGAATGTCTCATGCTTCCAATTAATTCCATTGTGAGTAAACACATTACCTTCTAGTGTTATAGAACAGGACACGCAGTTGCCACATTTGTGGTGCCCACATATCGGTTTAAGGTTCCACTGTGCTATAAGGTCGATTTTCTGTTGTGGAATGTAGCTGTCTGCCTTTATTAGCTGTTGCCCTATGCTGGTGTTTTTCCGCATGGCGAAAATTGGTTTTTGTAAGGGGTGTTCTAGTGTCTCTAAAAGGTGCCAATTTTTTGGAATGATGCATTTAAACTGATTCGTGTGTTGACTGAAAGTTGTTACGCACACTAGTTTATCTAATTCATTCTTTTCTTTTGGTTGAAGTAGGGTCTCTCTTGGAGTGAATTTGGCACTATTTTTGGCATCTTTTAGTAATTTTTTGGCGTAACCCCGTTTCGCCATTTCATTGCAGAATACTGTTGCATGTGACTCGAAATCTGACATGTTTGTGCAGTTACGTCTGATCCTTAACAGCTGTCCGTAAGGTAAATTGTCTTTTAAGCATTGCGGATGTGAGCTTTTATAGTGGAGGATGGTGTTCCTATCCGTATCTTTTTTGTGTAAAGCGGTTGTCAACTTGGCTTCACTGGTGCTTACTATGATGTCAAGGAAGGTCATTTTTTGTGGACTGGACTCAAGCGTGAATTTGATGTCAGGGTGCCGAGAGTTCAGCCATGTGTGGAACTTCTCGAGTTCAGACTGGCTCCCCTGCCACAGGAGCCAGACATCATCGATATATCTCAGCCATTGGTTTATATGGCCTGAGAATGGATTGCCTGCATATATGAATCTTTCCTCATATTGTGCCATGTAAAGTATGGCCAGCTCCGGCGCATAAGGGCAGCCCATGGCCGTCCCTTTGATTTGAATGAAGAAATCATTTTCAAACTTGAAGTAGTTACTCTTCAAGGTGATCGACGCCAGGGACACGATAAATGAAGTGGGTACCCTATGGGGTCTTTCTCGTTGCTCAAGGTACAATTCAATGACTTCCAATGCCTCATCTTGAGGTATTTGGGTGTAAAGCGAAGCGACATCAAGTGTCACCATCAGTTGGGTTTGTTCATCAAATGTGAGTCCCTCAGTTTTAGAAATGAAGTCGGTTGTATCTCTGAAATATGATTTTACCTGGAGTATAAAGGGTTTTAGGAAAAAAACAATATATTTGGACACCTACTCCAGAGCGGAGTCGCAACCCGACACAATTGGTCTACCTGGCGGTGCCTGCTCGTTTTTGTGTATTTTTGGCAGGAAATAAAGAATTGGCGTTCTTGGTGATTTCTTGTTGAGGTATTCATACTCTTTTGGACCTAAATAGCCTTCGTCCAATCCTGTTTTGGAAAGTCTCATGATTTTGTCTTGAATCTCATGTATGGGATCCTCCTTGGACGGCCTATACCAATCTCGATTGGTTACATGTGATTGTCCTTCAGTAAGGTACATTGAACGGGACCACAATACTACAGCCCCGCCCTTGTCGGCCTGTTTGGTTACAATTGATGTGTCTGATTTTAAATTCCGAATCGCTGTAGTTTGACCTTTACTGATATTGTGTTTCCCAAAACTTTTGGTCTTTTCAAGTTTCGTGAGGGATGATAAGACCGCTTGCTCGAAGGCAATAATCTGTTTCGGGATGTTTTGTGTTGGAGTGAACCTTGATTTGACTCTAAGTCCAGTGACCTCCTGGTTTGACGTCATTTCGGCACCCATAAAGAAAGTCTTCAACCTGATTTTACGACAAAAATCTAGTGCCTCCAATTTAAGTTTAGTAAAATCGGTTTTTCTATTGGGGACAAACTTGAGGCCCAGGCTCAAAAGCATTTGTTCATCCTTTGTTAATTGTTTGTTGGAAAGATTCACTATAGTGGACCTCTCTAACTCTTGTAAAACTTGTTGCGAGTTTGCATCTCCCATGGCTGCTTGAAACGGACTCTCGATTGTCCGCCTCTGGCTAAAAAAGACGATGCCGCTGGAGCACCTCGTCTTTTACAGTTATTTGGCCTGGAATCTGGAGAGGAATCAGATGAGGTAGTGTCAGAGAATGTGACAAACCGGTTCCTTGATCTACCCTGATATGTAGTTAGAGCATCTCTCGACACGCCTGAAGTGTAGTAATCCTCTTTCAAAAAAGGATACACTTGTTCTAATCTAAACGATTTAGAATCTCTGTCGAATTGGGCTGATTTTACATTAAGAGTATTGTCTTTAAAAAGCGCGATTTCTTTTTCTATTTTATCAAGGAGCGCTTTTGCTTCAGTGGTAGTTTGGTTAACATTGATCGCTTTAATCAGATCCTCTATTTCTCTCTCTTCTTGACTGCAGATGCGTTGTGCTCTCTCAATGGTATGCACCATTAGATCTCTACTGCATTTTGTATTGAGTTGACTGAAACCTTTTTTATATTCTGCATCCTCTACAAAGATGACCGGAATGTTTTTGACCTGAAGGCCCCAAGGAATAGTCCCTGCTTTTAGATGTTTAAGCAAAAAGTGGCCGTGCAATTCTGTTCTAATATGGTTTTTTTGAAGGCGAGTTAGTTTGTCTGCCTCATTCTGTTGTTTGGCTGAGGTGCTGAGAGTAATTGAAGAAAATGGAGAGGACTCAATGAGATTTTGGATATGGCTTTCCGATAAGGACAGCGTATCTTTATCTGCCATACTCTGCAGGAGAAGAGACTCCTGCAAAAGAATTAATCTTGTTGAAAAACAGTAAGGAAGACACGTTTAAGTCTATCCCTACCCACTCGGGTAAAAACCCGCATGTAAATTGAAGAAGAATGGGGGTTTGGCCCTGTGGGAATGAGGGTAGGTTGGGCCACAATATATTCGAAACAAACAGTTTACCTATACCTCAATACTAACTTCAGGCAATGAATGCTGGTGAAGGGATAAACCAACTTTATTAGCTTTATCCCGACATTGATTTATGTCATTTATTTATAATTCAATTGTAAAAATCTTTCCTTTGTGCAGAAACAAGATCGTTATCAACTTCATGTATTGCCATATACTTAAATACAAACATACAAATCCAAAAAATAAACAGTGAAGTAAACACATTAATAAACATGTGATTATACATACAAAAGAACTTTTTGTTTATAATTGTGGCGTATCATGGAACAAGTCATCAAATACTCAAGAAAAAAAATCACAAATGACAGTGTGAAGCAAGGGGCGTGGGAAGTTAATCAAAGTCACACCCCAATTCCTGAAGACAAATGAATTAGATCAAATCAGGACAATGTCATTTCTAGAATGAGTATCACTTGCATTGAATGTCATTAAGGGAAAAATGCCGACGCGTTTCGAATCCCGCTAACTGATTCACAGGATTCTCATCAGGGCGGTATTGGTCGGATCCATGGGAACCATTTACAAAAAAGAAAAGGGAAATTTGTTTTAACGAAAGGGGTTCTCAATCCATACAATAATTCAAAGCATCAATATGATGCAGCATACAACGATCTTGTTTCTGCACAAAGGAAAGATTTTTACAATCGAGTTATAAATAAATGACATAAATCAATGTCGGATAAAGCTAATAAAGTTGGTTTATCCCTTCACCAGCATTTATTGCCTGAAGTTAGTATTGAGGTATAGGTAAACTGTTTGTTTCGAATATATTGTGGCCCAACCTACCCTCATTCCCACAGGGCCAAACCCCCTTCTTCTTCCCTTCTGCTTCTTGGCACTATTTTCTCTAAAATGTTAAAATTAAATATCTGTTTTTACCAATTTGATTTTCTTTGTTTTATTTATCAAAATGTTCTCTATTTTTACTAAGATGGTTTGAGATTTTCCTTGTGCATTTGTGTGCTGTAAAATTAATGTATACATTGGCTCTATATTAACCCCTTCGCTGCTAGGCCTTTTCCCCTCCTGTGCTAAGCCCTTTTTTGGCGATTTGGGGTAGTGCGTGCTTAGGCCCTTGTAACTTTTTGACCACATAAGGTATCCACGCCAAATTTGCGTCCTTTTCTTACAACATCATGTGGATTCTAAAGGTGCCCAGGGTTTGTGGATTACCTTGGAGGGGTCCCAGAAATTAACCAAAATATAGTGATTTTTTTGTTTTTTTCAGAAAAATGGGAAAAACGGCCTGCAAATGAAAGTCTTTGGGTTTTGTCCCTGAAAATGTTATCAAAAAAGGGTTTGTGGGGCTGAAATCTCCATTTTCTCAGCTTTTAGGAAATGACAGTCTTTTGTCAGAGAACCGACATTTTCACACAGTTTTGGCATTTTTCTGGGACATAGCCTATTTTTGCTATTTTTAGAGCTTTCCACCTCCTTCCAGTTAATGGTAGAAATGAGTTTAAATCCATGAAGGTTTCTTTATAGAAACTAACAGTTAAATATTGGAATAATTGAAAATTTGTTGAAAAAAACAGCCTTTTGTCTCAACGTTTTCACCTATAACTTTTTCTAGTTTTGACAACTCTTAGAAAGCAATATACCGTTACATCCGTTAGACCTTCCTGGTTGTGGGGATATATAGGACTTGTAGTTTCACCAAGAACCCGACGAACCCAGATCCAAAAACTGAGCAGCAACTTGCAATGGTATTTTTTCATTTACTGGGTATAGAGCACTTTGTCTTGGAAAATGTATACATGGAAAAATCTGTATGAAAGACACCTATGTATTTCTGAATTGGGTACAAAATATAGAGTTCAGAAACAGTATATAATTGCTAATTTTCAAAATTGGGAATTCTCATACTAGCATGAGAATTATTGGTCATTTTTCAAAATTATTTTTTTGTTACACAATGTCTTTCATTGAAAGGGAGAAATGCGCAAAAGCTCATTTGGTAATAACAGTTGATTTACAAATCTGAATTACCCCAAGTCTCCCGATAAAAACGGTACCTCACTTGTGTGGGTCGCCCTTGTGCCTGCGACAGGAAACGGCGCAAAATGCAAAGTGGTGACACCTAAATTTTGCAGTTACAAATTGACCCTTTTTTAGCAAAGTGCCTACCTGTAGTTTTTGCACCCTGGCTCTAGCGGCACCTAGGGAAACCTAGCAAACCTATACATTTTTGAAAAGTAGACACCCAGGGTAATTCAGGATGGGGTGACTTGACTGCCTACCACCAGGTCTTGTTACCCAGAATCCCTTGCAAACCTACGAATTTGACAAAAAAAACACATTTTCCTCACATTTCTGTGGAGGAAAGTTCTGGAATCTGCTTGGATCAACAAATTTCCACCCACCCAGGTAACCCCTCTTGCAAAAGCTGGTGGTATTGAATGTCAATCCCACCAGCTTTTGAAAGAGGGGTTACCTGGGTTTTTGGCCCCGTGCGAGACGGCCATGTAGGAAATCCTACCAAACCAACACATTTATGAAAAGTAGACACCCGGGGGCTTCCAAGGAGGTATGGCTTGCGTGGATCCTCCAACGTTCCTTTACCCAGAATCCCTTGCAAACCTCAATTTTTGCAGAAAAAGTCAGTTTTTTCACACTTTTTTGTGTGGGAAAGCGTGGCGTCACTGGGCTCACACAAATTTCCTCCCACCCAGCGTTCCCCCAGGTCTCCCGATAAAAATGGTACCTCACTTGCGTGGGTAGGCATAGTGGCTGCAACAGGAAACGGTCCAAATCGTACGGTGGAGAAATTGCAATACCCAAATGCAAAACAACCTTGATTTTGGGGGAGGGGCACCTAAGTCTTTGGCCCGGGGCTCGGTGGTATTCTTTGGAAACTACCAAACCCAAACAGTTCTGAAAAGTAGACCCCCGGGGGAGTCCAGGGAGGTATGGCATGCGTAGGTCCCCCAATGTTTTCCTACCCAGAACTCCTTGCAAACCTTAAAATTAGGTAAAAATATCACTTTTCCAAACTTTTTTGCGTGGGATCTCCGTGTCGGCAAAAATGTCCTACCACCCAGCGTTCCCCTTGTTCTCCCGAGTAAAAGGATACCTCACTTGTGTGGGTGCCCCAAAGCAAAACAGTCCGAAAATGAATTTTGAAAAAGTAGTATTTGAGCTTTACAAATTAAGCCCCCTGCCTTAGACACAGGCCTTTGGCCCACCCACACAAGTGAGGTATCCTTTTACTCGGGAGAACAAGGGGAACGCTGGGTGGTAGGACATTTTTGCCGGCACGGAGATCCCGCGCAAAAAAGTTTGGAAAAGTGATATTTTTACCTAATTTTAAGGTTTGCAAGGAGTTCTGGGTAGGAAAACATTGGGGGACCTACGCATGCCATATCTCCCTGGACTCCCCCGGGTGTCTACTTTTCAGAACTGTTTGGGTTTGGTAGTTTCCAAAGAATACCACCGAGCCCCGGGCCAAAGACTTAGGTGCCCCCCCCCCCAAAATCAAGGTTGTTTTGCATTTGGGTATTGCAATTTCTCCACCGTACGATTTGGACCGTTTCCTGTTGCAGCCACTATGCCTACCCACGCAAGTGAGGTACCATTTTTATCGGGAGACCTGGGGGAACGCTGGGTGGGAGGAAATTGGTGTGAGCGCAGTGACGCCACGCTTTTCCACGCTTTAAAAGTGTAGAAAAACTGATTTTTCCAGCAAAAATTGAGGTTTGCAAGGGATTCTGGGTAAAGGAACGTTGGAGGATCCACGCAAGCCATACCTCCTTGGAAGCCCCCGGGTGTCTACTTTTCAGAAATGTGTGGGTTTGGTAGGTTTCCCTACATGGCCGTCTCGCACGGGGCCAAAAACCCAGGTAACCCCTCTTGCAAAAACTGGCGGTATTGACATTCAATACAACCAGCTTTTGCAAGAGGGGTTACCTGGGTTTTTGGCCCCGTGCTAGACGGCCATCTAGGGAAACCTACCAAACCCACACATTTCTGAAAAGTAGACACCCGGGGGCTTCCAAGGAGGTATGGCTTGCATGGATCCTCCAACGTTCCTTTACCCAGAATCCCTTGCAAACCTCAATTTTAGCTAAAAAAAATCATTTTTTTCACACTTTTTTGCATGGGAAAGCGTGGCATCACTGGGCACACCCAAATTTCCTTCCACCCAGTGTTCCCCCAGGTCTCCCGATAAAAATGGTACCTCACTTGCATGGGTAGGCATAGTGGCTGCAACAGGAAACGGTCCAAATCGTACAGTTGGAGAATTAAGTTTTCAATTTGAGAGCGTGTGATTCAAGGAAATTGTGACAGACAATTTCAAGTTTGCAGGAGATTCTGGATAAAAATCAACAATAGAATTCACCAGAAAGACATGACCATATACTTCCATGGTTTAACAATAATACCTAAATTTAGTAAGTTATTTATGGCTATAATGTACACCGTAACAGAGTTACTCAAAAGTCAAACATTCAAAGCACGGCTAACTATTCCTCAAAGACACACACATACAGGTTGGATTTGGCACGAGGGCGAGTGATGGTTCAGTACATAAAATTTAATTAACAAGATATTTCAAAAAATGAAATGCTCTGTCAATAAATAAATGCATAAAAACCGAACCAGTGACTCGCAACTCATGAGCTGTAAAGCCACGACAAGGCACCAACCGTTTTACAGGCCATTCACGCGCCTTTCATACCTGATACAAACCAGACCATTGACACCCTCCGGAAAGAACAGCAACACATTACAACAATCACAATAAGGGACAAGGTACACCCTACTTCAGAAAGAGATAAAAGACAAACATTACTGCACAGCCATCAAATCCGCAAGCACACACACATTCTGGTTGGATTTGGCACGAGGGTGAGTGATGATTCTGTACATACAATTGTATTTGCAAGTAATTTCAAAAAAATGAAATACACTGCGTATAATTGAAAGTATGATAAACTGAACCACTGACTCACAGCTCGTGAGCTGTAAAGTAAGCATGGGCGAATTTTGCGAATCTCGCGTTCGCGAATTTTGCGGATTTGCGAATTCGCAATCCGCAAAATCCGCGAATTCCCGCGAATTTGCAGATTTTTTTTTTTTGTGTTCGCCCGTGTTTCTGCCAGTTCGCGAGGGTTTTTACAATTTCGCAATTTGCGAACTTACCTGTCGGGTCGCAAGTTTTGCGAACTTGTTGTTTCTACGTGTCCAGCCTGTTTGGGACACTCTTCTTCATCACTGCCACTCTCTGTCACCACTGCCACTCTCTGACTACTCATGCCACCCTCTGGCCCACCCATGCCACCCTCTGTTTCATCACCACACCCTCTGGTTGTCCAGTGTACATTATTTTCGGCAAAGCAAAGCACACCTTCCCTGCCTCAAGTGACCTGAATTAATTTGGGGCTGATTAATGTGTCACAGAATATTTTTTTAGCTGGCACCTGCTTCCTTAGTGCGCCCTGATTAGTGATCTTTTGCACTTGCTAAGTGCTTTCATTGTTGCAAAATTAGTTACAACACCTGCCCTGCCCCAACTGACAATAATGAATTAGGGGCTGATTAATGGATTTTAACTTCCAGCCTGGCTCCTGCTTGTCTCCCATAGCTGTAATTCAGGACCTTTGTGGCATATGTGTAACTATTCTGAGGTTCAGAGCAGGGTCACATAATAGTTGCAACTGGCAACTGAACTCTGGAGGGGCCCCTCAGGAAGCACTACAGGAAATGGCTACTAATGATGAGCCTGAACTTTTGAACCTGGTAAGTAGTTTCAGTTTTGCTAAGATCGTATTTCTGCAATTTAGCACTTATTCGCGGGGCGCGAAGTTGTACTGGGAAGCCGCGAACTCACGCGAACAGTGCGAGCAGTGTGAGCAAAATCCGCTGCTCGCGGATTTGCGGATTTTGCGGGAGATTCGCGGATTGCGAATTTACCGAAAATCCGCAAAATCCGCGAGCGAAACGGATTTTCCGCCCATGCTTACTGTAAAGCCATGTCAAGGCACCAACCTCTTTACAGGCCATTCATACACCTTTCGTACGTGTGACACATACAAAACATTCACACCGCCAGCCGCGGACCCATCACATTTCAACACTCACACCAGCAGACAGCGCCATTCAAGGGCCCATCACTTTCACACGCCCACATTTCTGAAATTTCAACAACACAAAATGATGGACTGCGTGGAGTGTCACTCACCTAGCAGTGTGTGTAGTGACCAAAGTAACTACTCACACACCGCCAGCCGAGCGCCAGTCCACCGACACCACCACCCAAGCACCAGACCATGCACACCACTAGCCAAACACCACTCAGCGCACACCGACAGCCAAGTACCACTCCACACACACCACCAGCCAAGCAACACACCACGCACACTGCAAGCCAAGGGGCACTCCACACACAACGCCAGCCAAGCACCACTCCGTGCACAGACAGCCAAGTACCACTCCACACACACCGCCAGCCAAGCGCCACTCCACGCGCACCACCATCCAAGCACCGGACCATGCACACCGCCAGCCAAACACCACTCAGCGCACACCGACAGGCAAGTACCACTCCACACACACCACCAGACAAGCACCACTCCACGCACACCCCAAGCCAAGTGCCACTCCACAAACACCGCCAGGCAAGCACCACTCCGTGCACAGACAGCCAAGTAGCACTCCACACACACCACCAGCCAAGCGCCACTCCACACACACCACCAGCCAAGCGTCACTCCACACACACCACCAGCCAAGCGCAACTCCACACACACCGCCAGCCAAGCACCACTTCGTGCACAGACAGCCAAGTATCACTCCACGCACACCACCAGCCAAGCGCCACTCCACGCACACCACCAGCCAAGCACCACTCCACGCACACCACCAGCCAAGGACAAATCCAAACACAACACCAGGCAAGCGCAAGAGCACGCACATGGCCAACAAAACACCAGACCACGCACACCGCCAGACAAGCACCAGTCCACAGACACCGCCAGACAAGCACCAGTCCACAGACACCGGCAGCCAAGCGCCAAACCATGCACACCGTCAGACAATGGACACTACACGCAAACCAACATCATACTTTAGTTTTTTTTGAAAATGAAAGAAAAACAAAAACAAATTGCAAATTGATACAAATCTACTAACTCAACAACTACACTAAAAAGACTACACAAATGCAAACTTTGAAACTGAACAATAAGACCAACCAGTTCACTTTACCACTCATTGATACTCCCAAAAATTCTTTTGCGTGTGGTACAATCTATAACAAGCAGGTACACACAGCCCGGGGTTTGAAGGGCAGTCAGGGCAGTACATACGAACCTCCTTCCGCAAACCTCTTCGCCAACAGACTCTACATCTCCGACTGGGAAAGTCTTTTGAGGTTGTAGGAGGAATTTGACCAGGAAAATGGCGATCTTTCAATCTGGCAATATCCTCCACCACTCCAACTCTAGGAACACTTGCCTGTTCAACTAAAACAAGGCTGCCTATTACAGACTCCTGAAACTTTTCAAAAGTAATCTTTGACTGGGGACAAGATTTCTGGAACACAACAAAAGCATTAAAGGTTGCCAAGTGGAAAAGATGGATAGCCAACTTCTTGTACCAAATGTAAGCCTTACGAAGAGCAGCATACGGTTCCAACCTCTGATCTACTCTGTCAACACCACCCATGTACTTATTGTAGTGCATTATGCACACAGGTTTGCGCACTTCTGCAACCTGACCCCAAACAGTCACCGGTTCAGTGCTTTCATCATGTATTGTAGTCAACATGTAGACATCTCTCCTGTCTGAAAACTTCACAGCTAGAAGCTCCTCACAACGCAATGCACTACACTGTCCCCGAGCAAGCTTCTGACACACAAGTTCTTTTGGGAAACCTTTACGGTTTGAGCGGATTGTGCCACAAGCAACAGTGTCCACTTTGCCCAATTCCCTGAACAACCGCACACCAGTGTAGAAGTTATCGACATACAAATGATGGCCTTTGTTAAAAAATCCACGACCAAGTTCCCACACAATTTTCTCAGTCACTCCAAAAGTCGACGGACAACCAGGGGGGTTAATCCTGGATTCCTTACCAGTGTACACCCTGAAATTAGAGACATATCCAGTCTCACTGTCACACAGCATATACAGTTTGATTCCATAGCGTGCCCTCTTACTGGGAATGTATTGCCGAAATACCAAGCGGCCTTTGAACAACAGCAAAGACTCCACTGCAATTTCTTTCCCAGGATAAAAGATCTCAGAAAATCGATCAACGAAATGATCAATGACAGGCCGAATCTTGAAAAGACGGTCACAATCAGGGTGATCTCGTGGCAAAGCAAGACTATTGTCAACAAAATGCATCATCCGAAGCAGAAGCAAATACCGATCACGACTCATGACTGCCGGAAATATAGCTGTAGCCATCAAGGGACTAGTAGACCAATATGAAGCCATTGATGGTTTCCTAAGCAAGCCCATCAAAAAAGTTAAACCCAAAAACTTTTTCATCTCCTCCAAATTTGTGGGAGTCC
This sequence comes from Lissotriton vulgaris, assembly GCF_964263255.1. NCBI lineage: Eukaryota > Metazoa > Chordata > Amphibia > Caudata > Salamandridae > Lissotriton > Lissotriton vulgaris. The sequence goes on along the minus strand of NC_141690.1, from coordinate 146,925,044 downwards.
ACCGGGTAGCTCTAGCGTGGGGCTTAAGGCTGGCACTGTTCACCCTCAAAAAATTTTCAGCATACAAATTAGTCTGCTCTACAATCTCTGCCACAAACACATCATCCATAAACAACTTGAAAAAATCAATAGGCAAAAAGTTTTCTGTGTTCACCCTACACCCTGGAACACCAGTAAATTCAGGCAATGCCGGCTGCACCATGCCTGGTGCAACCCAGAGGTCAGAACTTTCAACATCAAGTCTTGCAGCCGCAGGCTGCCGCCCAGCTGCCTCTCGTCTTACTGCACCAACTGGAATACTAGCAACCCCAGGCTGCAGCCCAGATGTCTCTTGCCGCACTATTGGCACAGGAATGTCCTCCGCAACCACAGACACAACAATGTCCTCTGCAACCACAGGCGCAGCAATGTCCTCCGCAACCACAGGCACATCATCCACACCAAAAGTAGCTTCATCAGCACTCAGAGTGTCTTCATCATCAGATGAAGCCATGTGTAGAGAAAACTCACTACCTGAATCTTCACCTCCCACCTCTGGTTCAGAATCAGAGTCAGACTCTGGACCATGGTCAGAGGAAGAATCAAAAAGCAATCCAACAACTTGCTGAGCAGTAATCCGGCGGCTAGCCATTATCCTTACAAATAAAGGAGTCTGCACAAACAACAACAACCCCAACACTGCGCAAAGTAAGATGAAAAATGTAAGCCTTTTCCAAAAAAAAACAAATTTAGAAAATATATACAATTCACTTACAAGACACAACTACACTCACCAGCACCTACTCTGCAAAGACACAGCAAAGGGGCAACGATATCCCACTAGAAAGAAGAAGAAAACACACTTACATCTACAGAAGGACACATCAAAAACAAATGCAAAACATGTTTTACAATCACAACAAACAGAAACCAAACATACTCGTATTTTACTACACACTTTTCAAAAAAATACAATCACAGTACAATTGAACAAAAAAGAGGTCTCTTACCAAACACATACAACTACAGAAACAGCAGAACAACCAGTAACGGAACCGCACACTGCAACACTCTAAAGAGAAAAAAAAACAACACACATTACAACAGGCTATGTCACAGGGTATGTCACAAATGGGGTGTCTGTCCCCAAGGGGGGAAGATTATAAATCATTATAAACGTGGGCCCCCTGGAAGCAACCCTACGGAGGGCAGAGAGGCCAAATAAAGACACGGCAGAACATACTGAAAACAAATGGGCCAAAGGAAGCAACCCTTGGCCAAGGGGTCGCTCCCTATAAAAAACAAAAACCTGGAGTACAGTGGGCATTTCTACCCCCCCCCCCCCCGCCCCCCTGGGACCAGAAACTGTAAAAAAAAAACCAGCCACTCCGCCCCCAGGGGGGGGGCAGAATAGTCTACAATATTTATAATGCCCCCTGGAAGCGACCCTTGCCCAAGGGGTCGCTTCCGTTATAAATATACTAAAATCCCTGGTGTCTAGTGGGCTTTTCTACCCCCCCCTGGGTCCAGATGTGGCCCAAAAAATGGGTGATCTGCCCCCAGGGGGGGCAGACAAGTCTACAAAAAATTATGGGCCACTAGGAAGCGACCCTTCCCCAAGGGGGTCGCTTCCTTTACAATTAGAAATAAATCCCTGGTGTCTAGTGGGCTTTTCTGCCCCCCCTGGGTCCAGATAACGCACTAACATGGGCGATCTGCCCCCAGGGGGGGCAGAAAAGTCTGCATTGAAAAATGATGGCCCTAGGAAGCGACCCTTCCCCAAGGGGTTGCTTCCTTTACAACTATACATAAATCCCTGGTGTCTAGTGGGCTTTTCTGCCCCCCCTGGGTCGAGATCGCTCGCTAAAACGAGCGATGTCGACCCAGGGGGGGCAGAAAAGTCTGAATGACAAAATAATTGCCCCTGGAAGCGACCCTTGCCCAAGGGGTCGCTTCCTTTTCAAACATAAACAATCCCTGGTGTCTAGTGGGCTTTTCTGCCCCCCCTGGGTCGAGATCGCTCGCTAAAACGAGCGATGTCGACCCAGGGGGGGCAGAAAAGTCTGAATTATAAAAATATTGCCCCTGGAAGCGACCCTTCCCCAAGGGGTCGCTTCCTTTACAATTATACATAAATCCCTGGTGTCTAGTGGGCTTTTCTGCCCCCCCTGGGTCGAGATCGCTCGCTAAAACGAGCGATGTCGACCCAGGGGGGGCAGAAAAGTCTGAATTACAAAATATTTGCCCCTGGAAGCGACCCTTGCCCAAGGGGTCGCTTCCTTTTCAAACGTAAACAATCCCTGGTGTCTAGTGGGCTTTTCTGCCCCCCCTGGGTCGAGATCGCTCGCTAAAACGAGCGATGTCGACCCAGGGGGGGCAGAAAAGTCTGAATTACAAAATAATTCCCCCTGGAAGCGACCCTTGCCCAAGGGGTCGCTTCCTTTCCAACAAAAAACATCCCTGGTGTCTAGTGGGGGCATTACTGGTGCAGGATCGCGACGCTGTGCGCGATCCTGAACCAGTAATGCCCAGCATTGGGACATCAGGGGAGAGGAAACAGTGTTTCCTCCCCCCTGATGCCTCAAGGCACCGAGAAATGGCCCCCCCGCCCCACCGGAGCACCAAACACCGACCTTGTTCCTGGACGCGCTGGAAACAAATGGCTTCCAGCGCGTCCAGCGCTTCCTGATGACGTCGGCACGCGCTGTGCGCGCTGACGTCACCAGGAAGCGTGGGGGGGCCAGGGGGTGGCAGCGGAAAGTCTTCCGATGCCACCCCAGCAAATAAAACCAAGATCGCTGCACAGGGGGGGGAGCGCCAGCGCTCTCCCCCAGGGCTGTACTGATGACGGAGCGGTTCCGTCATCAGCACAGCCCAACCGATGCTGATGACGGAACCGCTCCGTCATCAGCATCGAAGGGGTTAAGCCTGGTGGCTTTTGAGCCAAGCTACCAGAGGGTTAAGCACACATTCATTTAGTGAATTTTGTGGTTCACCCTGACAAGGATTGCAGTTGTTGCTCGAGTGGGGCTTCCACTCTTCCCAACCAATTAACTCATTTCTTACACATATTTTTAGGCATGCAGATGAGACCTAGCAAATCCTACCTTTTTCAAGGCCTAAACCTATCTTTTTAATACTGGTAAGTCACCCCTAAAATAGTCCCTAAATCAACATGGTGTTTAAAAAGTAGGAACATGTGTACTTAAGTTTTATATGTCCTGACAGTGAAAAATCTCCAAAATATTTGTTAACTGTGGCAAGGCTGGCTCTCTAATAGAAAATCACGAAATTACATTATTACCCCTTATGATGCAAAACTTCTGTTTCAGAATAGCTAGAACCATGGTTCAAGGAAGCAAAATATAATGAGTTTAACATTCAATTTGATGGTCAAGTCGGATTTTAAATAACTTTTTTTTAAATGCCACTTTCAGAAAGTTGACAATTTCCTGCCTGAAAACCTCTAGTAACGTAACCCCTAGCTGTCATCTGGCAGCCTGCTAGGAGGTTTGAATGGTTCCTAGGAAAGAGACGAAAAGGGCATTGGCTTGGAGGAGGTGAGTCCTCTTCCTCACTGGATTTTCTGGGGATGCGCCCACCAATTGTTATAGCTTTAAATGGGCTTTCCCTGCCACAGGCAGATGTATATCATGCCCAGGCCAGCCCCTTCAATGATCCAAGTAGCCAGAGTGGCACCAATCCCCTTGGGGAAAGCCTGTTCCAAAACTGTATCGCTAGGGGACTTCACCATTTCCCTAGCCACATCTCAGGTGTGTGCCCAGAGCTCTTCCCAGGGGAATGAAGATTCTACCATGTTGGAATTTGACACAGCAGTTGGAGTTGTTTAGATCCAAAGCCCCAAGCGGTGAGGGTAAAGTTTGCTAAGGCTGCCCTTGGGAACTGGTTTCCTATTGGAAAGGAAGTTTACTTAAACCACATGCCAGTACCAGGCATAGACATAGCACCGCTGGATACCTTATTCAGAACACTGCTGGACTGAAGAAAGACAGAAGAAGGGCGGCACCTGCTAGATACTTTGGCAATCAGAAAGATGATTGCACCTACTGTACCCTGTGGAGAGTAACAGCAAAGGCTGGATATGCTCCCACCTGAACCTGGGACATAAGAGTGGGATCCAAGGGCTTGTTAGCTAGTCACCTGTTAAGCTACTTGAGCACAAAAGCTGCAGAAAGCCCACCTTCCTGAAGAGCCCAGCTAACCAATTCTATCTGGCTTGCCTTGGATCCTACTTGTAACCTCCCCTGGAGTGATTCCTGACCCCCAAGTGGTATCACTAAGGTCAACGGGCCTTTTGATAAGTGTCAGAATGTATTTCAGCATTGCTGTTACGACACCGCTCTCCAGAAACACCTCTTGGCGCCATCGCGCTAAAACCGGAGGCCACGCCCCCTTCCGAGGCCACGCCCCCTAAAGCAACCACTACTTAAAGACGCCGATTTAGGGCGCCAGGCAACTCACTGGTTGTTGTGCTCTTGAGGCGGAAGCCGGGAGCAAGGTATTGTTTTTAAATATTGTGTCACAGATTTCACTTGTGCTTTTAAAAACTCACGCTCTTTGGGAAATTGCTGTCCTAAGCAGCCGAGTCATTGCTGTTGCGACACCGCTCTCCAGAAACACCCCTTGGCGCCATCACGCTAAAACCGGAGGCCAAGCCCCCTTCCGAGGCCACACCCCCACGGACCCCACCTGAAGCTGCATAAAATATGTGCATATTCCGGACGCGCAGCGGACGAGCGCAGCGGGCGCGACGTTTGCGTGCCGAAGGCGCGCCTAAGGCAAGCCCGTCTGCGCCCGTCCGCGACCGCACGAGGCCAGAGGCCATCCCCCCTGCCCAACTACCGAGCCACATCATTACCTACAGCTCACACTCACTTCGGCAACTTTACCAGCCTCCGACGCCATCCTGCCTTCATGCGTGGGACCCGTCAATAAAACATCCTGCCTGCAGTAATTGCAGCTTTCATTTCTCACCCCACCCCCCTTTGAAACCAAAAACATTCTCTATGCTACTGCTTAACTGTCGCTCACTCCCCAGACATTCTATGGAAATCCACCTTATGCTAGAGGAAATTAACCCAGATATTCTCTTTGCCACAGAGACGTGGTTACATGACCATTCGGAACCTGATCTAGTACAAGCTCTCCCGCCTGAATATCAAATTTGTCGCCTTGACCGCAAAAAGGGAACCGGAGGTGGCTTAGCAATAATCCATAAAGCTATTTACGAAGTTGCCAGCATCCCGGTGCTCCTCCCAGATAGTGAATGTCTCTCCTTCTCTATAAAATTCAGCCCTATTCATACTCTCTCCGGTATTCTTATATACCGTCCGCCAGGACCCCAGGGCCCTTTCCTTTCAAAACTCGCCCCTACAATTGCGGACCTGGCACTCAGCTCTGCTAACTACACAATCATGGGAGATCTCAACATCCATCTGGATGACCCGACCGACCCCTCTGCCAGAGAACTTACATCAAGCCTACAAGCCTTGGAGCTACATCAACTTGTCCTCGGGCCCACACATCAAAAAGGGCATCTCCTAGATCCCATTTTCAGTAACTGTCCCAACCTTCTTACCAAAAACCCCTCCCCACTGCCCTGGTCTGATCATTTCCTCATCCCATTCACTTGGACCCCCCCCTACCTCCCTCCTTCAAAACCCCCGACGACTCTGCTATCAAGGAACTGGCAAAAAATCCCCCTACCCGAATGGCAAACCTCCCTACAATGTACGAAACCCCGTAACTCATCGCACCCTATTCAGGGGAACGATAATTATAACAGGTGGATCACCAACTCTTTAAATCTGGTACTCCCCATGAAAAGTCTTCGTCCCAAGCGGGGCAATCCAACTACCCCATGGTACACAGACGATCTACGGAAGGCCAAACGCGCCTGTAAGCAGATGGAAAGAAAATGACGCCTTCACTACTGCCCTGCAGATAAAATCAGTTACAGAGCAGCTATTAAAAATTATAAAGCAGACATCCAACAAGCTCAGGCCTCATTCTACGAACAAAAAATAGACAATGCGGCGAATAAACCCAAGGAGATTTACCGTATTGCCAAAACCCTCCTGCGACTTCCTGAGACTCCTAAAGTCCACAACAACACCCAGAACCATTGCGAGGAAATAGCGTAATTCTTCCATCAAAAAATAGAATTGATCAATTCCTCCTTCCCCCATCCCACCTCCCCGCCCAGAGACCCTACCAACATTGACCCTATGGTAGCCCCACCCAGTGTTCTCAACAACTTCCCAGCTCTTGACAAAATCAATCTGGAAAAGTATATGAGAATGGTAAAATCTGGATCCCCAACTGACCCAGCCCCTCCCAGGGTTCTCACCCAAATAACCAGCCAGATTTCACCCACCATCCAAGCTCTGCTCAATTCCTCCCTCAATACTGGCATCGTTCCCCCCCTATGGAAGAGAGCCATGGTCAAAGCACTATTAAAGAAACCTACTCTTGACCAATCAAACCCTTCAAACTACCGACCCATCTCCCTTCTACCCTGGCTCAGCAAAATTCTGGAAAAACATGTCAATTCTATTCTGACAGACTTTCTAGAATCCAACAACATACTGGACCCCACCCAGACAGGTTTCAGGCCCCGCCACGGAACTGAGACTGCCCTGATTGCAGTGACGGAGGAGGCAAGAAGGATCATGGACGGTGGCGGCTCCACGGCCATCGTCCTACTTGACCTGAGTGCCGCCTTCGACACTGTAAATCACAGCATCCTAATCCATCGCCTCAGTAGGATTGGAGTGTCAGGAATGGCGCTCACCTGGCTGGAATCATTCCTCACAGACAGATCCTTCCAGGTATTCGAAAAGGAATTTACCTCCTCTAGTAAACCTCTTAACTGTGGAGTGCCTCAGGGCTCCTCCCTGAGTTCCACCCTTTTTAATGTTTACCTCTGTCCCCTAGCTGATGTCGTTCGCCCTTTTGGGGTGAAAATTGTCACCTACGCAGACGACACTCAGCTGGTGGTAGCACTGGACCCCCCTCTCAACTCCAACCACAGCCTACACAACTGCCTGGAAGCTGTTGCGTCCTGGATGTCGGTCTCCCATCTAAAACTTAACGGGGACAAGACAGAGGTAATGCTCCTTGGAAACAACATCTCCAAATCCATTGATACCATCTGGCCCCTCTGTTTAGGTAGCCCCCCCCAACCTAAGGCTCAAATTAAGAGCCTTGGGATCTGGCTCGACCGCAATCTCACCTTCAACTACCAAGCCACCAAACTAGCCGCCATCTGCTTTGGGCTGATGAGATTGCTCCGCAAGATTCTCCCCCTTCTCCCGTTTCACTCCAGACGAATCATGGTCCAAGGACTAATCCTGTCACGCCTCGACTGCGGTAACGCCCTATACCTAGGCGCCCCACAGTCCACACTGTCCAAACTGCAAGTTGTTCAAAACTGCGCAGCAAGAATCCTCTTGAACCTCCCTCGCCGATCCTCAGTAAAAGCCAGATTGAAGGACCTTCACTGGCTACCCATGAAAGCTAGAATAGAATTCAAGAGCATGTGCGTCGCGCACCACTCCTACTGGGGAACAGGCCCCGCCATAAATCAACATTTGGTTGAAGCATACCATCCTCCTCGAGCCCTCAGATCCGCGACCTCCTACCTAACCTCCGTACCACGTATAAAAAGAGCCAGATGCGGAGGCCGCTCGCTTTCCTACAACTTGGCCAGGATCTGGAACACTCTACCACTCACAATCAGGTCAGAATCTAACCTGCTCACATTTCGAAAACTCCTAAAAACTTGGCTTTTTAATAAATCTCACACTTAACCCACCCTCTGCTCCCCCCACCCCGCCCTACAGTTCAACCCTCCAGTCTGTCTACAGCGCTGGGACGCCTTTGGGTAGCCATCGCGCTTTACAAATTTTCATTCCATTCCATTCCATTCCATCCTAACCCTAAAGTCCAAGTCATAGAACATTTTTCAAGGATTTTTGCCCTAAGAACCAGAAGCTAGCATAAGACTGCCGCAGAGCCACAGCCGCTGGCTTTTCAATATCTGTTGAACTCAATTTGCTGGTTTGCCCAAATGAAGGGATCTAAGGGCCATATGTATGTAGGAAAAGGGTTGCGAATCGGAATTAGCGATTTTTACCGAATCGCAGATTCCGACTCGCAAATCGGGATGTATCAAGAAAATCACAAATATTTAGCGATTCGGTAAAAATCGCTAAATATCTGCGAGAACGTGAAAAGCGAATCCTGAAACCGGAAAAATTCGCTAAATTGCGATTCCTTAACGGGAAAAATCGCAAATTTGCGATTTTCGGAACACAGCCAATCGGAACACTGGTGCAGTCTGATGACATCACCACTAGCAAGTAACAGAGTACCCATGCTGCAACACTGTTTGTAGAGGGAGACTCACAGAGAGGGAGTGAGTGAGACTGAAGACTGCTCCAGGCACACCATGGCTGATAGTGGCAGCAAGGAAATGGATGCAACACAGCAGCAGGAAGGAGAACAAGCCAGAAAGCGCAAAATGAAGTTTTCAGAGGCTGAAATAGAGACCCTCATCCAGGAAATGGTGCACAACCACGACTTGCTAGTTGGTAAAAATTCCCTGAAAGTCCCAGAGGCAAGGAAAATGAGGATTTGGGGAGAAATACAGGCAAAAGTTAATGCCCTGGGAGTCACTCACAGGACTGTAGAGGTGCTTCGCAAGCGCTGGTATGATCTGCGCCAGCGCTCCAAGGAAATGCCAGCTGCCAGGATGGAGCAGTCACACCTCACCGGTGGTGGAACATCTACAGTGCCTAATCCTACACCACTGGAGGAACTTGTGGAGGGTACACTTGCAACTGAGACCGTGAAGGGCGTGGCTGACCTAGACAGCTCGGAGCAACCACCATCCACTGCAGGTAAGAATCATGCCATCACTACCCCACCCCCTCACCCCCACCCCCTGCATCATCCTAGAGGGTAGGGGAAGCACATTCAGAGCCAAAACAGTCCCAAAGGCAGTCAGAGCAATGCGTTATGGGAGATGTAGTGAAATGTAAATATGAGTTGTGTTACGCAGCCCCGCTAAGCCACATTTCCTTGTGCAGGTCAGGAAAGGGAACTCAATCAGTGATGTAGACCCAATAGTCTTAGAAATTTATTTAAAAAGAACAAAATAAACTAATAATGATGTGTGCTGTTCTGTCCACAGCACCAGCAATTACCCAGCCCAACACGCAGTGGAACATTGAGGGACCATCCAGAGTCCGGAGAAGCAGGGCAGGAGCCAGAGTCAGATGGGGAGGACAGCCCTGTCAATCCTCTCAAGAGACGTAGGCGACACGTAGTGAGGCCACTGCCACCAATGGAGGATGAGGCAGAGGACAGTAATGCAAATCAGCAGTCCCAAGGAGCACAGCCACAGCATGAGTCCAGGCCTCAGGACAGGCAACGTCAACAGGGTCTAGGAAGACGCACACAATGCAGAGCCGGCAGCGTGGCTGAACTGGAGGATGAGACTGTCTTTGCAGGCTTGGAATTAAATATGCTCCAGGTGCAGCGCCTGCAAGCGAAAAACATGAAGTCAATGCAACGTGAAATGAGGGCAGGGCTCAGGGGCATACAAGTAGAGGTGAGGGATGCCATGCGCGAGCTATGTGGGGAGCTGCGAGCGGAACGTGCTGCACGGCGGAGTTATATTTTTGCACTGTGACTTGAACATGTGCTCTACATTTTGAGTGTGACTACTTGCCACAGAGGATATGTGGCATTGTTTACTGAGTAAAATTAAAGCATTAACAAAATTAGAAGTTGTTGTCGTCTTATTCCTTACCTAGAAGTAGTTGCGCATAATCTCATCACGCCTCTGTCGTCCAGCTGCAGCACCAGCTACGCCAGCTGCACCAGCTGCCATGCGTCCTGGTCCAGGCCCCTCTACGTCAGAGGAATCGGATTCTGTCAACTCCACTGCCGTGCCTTTCCTTGTGGCGATGTTGTGCAGCATGGCACATGCTACAACGATTTTGCAGCAGGTTTCTGGGCTGTATTGTAGCGCTCCTCCGCTTTTATGGATGCAGCGAAATCTGCTCTTCAGTATGCCGAATGTTCTTTCAATGGTGCCTCTTGTGCTAATGTGTGCCCGATTGTATCTCCGCTCACCAGCAGTTGTGGGATTGAGGTAGGGTGTCAAGATGAAGTCCCGGACTGCACAGGCACTGTCACCTGTGGTTGTAAAGGTAAATGGTTAGTGGCTGTAATGGACATGTAAGTCAGTGGTAATGTACCCTATGTGGACAAGCATTTACCTAGTAAGTATCCCTCGCCAAATTCTCCTCTGGACAGTCTACGGTATAGGCCACTGTGTCTGAACATAAATGAGTCATGTGTGCTGCCAGGATACTTCGCTACTATATCAGTTATGATATTTTTAGCATCACACACCACCTGTATGTTTAGTGAATGGTAGCATTTCCTGTTCCTATATATATACTCATTGTGTGAGGGGGGTGAAATGGCGATATGTGTCCCGTCAATACATCCTATGACATGGGGGAATCACACAATTTAAGGAATCGCTATTATTGCGATTCCCAAAATTGCGATGCATTTTTCCTTCATACATTGGGAAATGCTGGTTTTTGGTCGCAAACGCTATTTTTTTGCGAATCGCAGCGTTTGCGACCAAAAATTGACTTCATACATATGGCCCTTAGCTTCAAAAAATGTTTATATTGCAAATGTAGAAACCTCCAATGGGCGAAGGTACCAAACGTGGTGCAATTTACAAATTTCTCATGCTCTGAGCTTTCCCGCCAAAAGTCAACGGCTTCACCCGCACTTTGAATGATGGCTATCTTGCCTCATGGAAACTATCTCAGTCACAGCTTTCTGCCTTGCCCTGCTGAGGATTTTCAAAGTCCTTATGGAGATTAAGTGAAAAGCTAAAACTTTCCACCAGACCGAACCTTGTCCCTGTTTCGGACCCGAGTTCCATTCCAGTTGGCCTTAACTTGTGACTTTGACCAGGTCTAATGTGACAGATACTATTAATTGTCACTTTGTGGATTTTGAAAAATCATATCTTTGGTTCCCTACATCCAATTGTTATCATATTTGTTGTCCATTTGCTTTTAAAAATGTTATTATTTTTATAAATTGGAGTCAGATTTTTATTGTGTTGTGTTTTCTACTTTTTACCTGTTTTGGTGCTGATAAATGCATTACACATTTCTCCTAAGTTAAACCTGTCTTCCCTGTACTACAGCTATCAAGGGTTGAGCTCAGGTTTAAAGTATTGGAACCTAAATGGACCTAATAAGGAATAGTGCCATTTCTACACTCATTTACTCATTAACATTTGGAAAAAAAGCCAGTGCTTGATTTGTAAAGTAAAACAAATTAAAAGTACATGGTCTCAAGGATTTTGTCAGGAGCCTACCACCAGCCGACTTCTGGTTGCTGAATACCAAGAGTCCCTAGTCTTGATTCCACCTTATGACATTTCCTTCCACCACCGTACAGCACCTGCTTTTTTATATCATGGTTTCACGTTCTTTTATCACTGCAACCTTACTTTGTCACTGTTTTTCTACCTTTCTCTTTCACCTTCCGTCTCCTTTGCTCCGAGTCAGAGGAATGATTAAAAATAAGCATTACCGTGGCGTTCATGGTTAACGGTCCTGTTGTCATGGGGGTAAAATGACATGATGTCAAAGGGAATGTTAGAGGGTCAGTTGGGAGGAGATCCTGCGCACAGCTAGAGGGGATTGATGGATGGGCTCTTTCCAAGGAATAAACCTTTGTTTCCAACTACTTCTTGCTTCTTATAATTAATGAGTGCCTCCTCGTTACACTGCTGATGAGGATGGGATTGTCACTAAGTGCTGAAAGAAAAACATCATTACTTTTACATTGTTTAGGGTCGGAAGGACAGGAGGTATTTGATCATTTGCCTAATATTCATGATTGTAACTCAAATGAGTATGAGGTTTGTATTTCAAAATTAGATAAAAAATGATTTACCTAAAGTCAGCGTCATCCTTGAACAGTATCATTTTGGTCGCAGAAATCATTTAGAGGGAGAAACCATAGATAATTCTGTAACGGGTTTGAGAAAATTAGCCAAAACGTGGAAATCTGACGCATTGGTTAATGAAAGAAAAATAGATCAATTTATGTTAGGGTGCAATATAGAACGTGTAAGAGAAGAACTCTGGCAACAAGATGAACCTTCTGTAGAGGATGTACTTCTCATTGCTAAAAGAATCGAGCATTCCATAAAGTGTGTTGAAGTTATTAAAAATGAAGGGGACAAGAAAGAATCAGTTCAAGTTTTTCAACAGACACAAACAATACAAGATAAAAAGAAAGCTGTTGTTGAGAAATTCAAAAAGAGTAACACTTTTCAAGGTAAATGTTTCAGTTGTGGAAGATTAGGACATTTGGCAAATGACAAACAATGTCCAGCGAGCAAAGTTACTTGTAGAAATTGTAGGCTAAGAGGACACTTTGCGGTTGTCTGCAAAGGCAAGGCATTCAAAGGGAGAGGGAATGAAGTTAATGAAAACTATGGATGTTCAATTGAGGAACATGCTGATGTGGAGTGTGGACAACTTATTCTACATCTCACAGAGAATGCTGGTTGTATTAATAGTCCTGTTGATGAGGTAATGGTGGAAGGAGAAACAACCAAAGTTGTATTAGATTCTAAAGCAAAAATCACCATAGTTTCCAAAGACTTCTGCTTACAGAAGATCAAAAAGAAAACCAAAGTATTTAAACCTGACCTAAGACATTGTGCGTATGTGGTAAGCATGAGCGAATTTTGCGGATCTCGCGTTCGCGAATTTTGCGGATTTGCGGATTCGCAATCCGCAAAATCCGCGAATTCCCGCGAATTTGCGGATTTTTTTTTTTTGTGTTCGCCCGTGTTTCTGCCAGTTCGCGAGGGTTTTGTACACTTTCGCAAATTGCGAACTTACCTGTCGGGTCGCAAGTTTCGCGAACTTGTTGTTTCTACGTGTCCAGCCTGTTTGGGACACTCTTCTTCATCACTGCCACTCTCTGTCACCACTGCCACTCTCTGACTACTCATGCCACCCTCTGGCCCACCCATGCCACCCTCTGTTTCATCACCACACCCTCTGGTTGTCCAGTGTACATTATTTTCGGCAAAGCAAAGCACACCTTCCCTGCCTCAAGTGACCTGAATTAATTTGGGGCTGATTCATGTGTCACAGAATATTTTTTTAGCTGGCACCTGCTTCCTTAGTGCGCCCTGATTAGTGATCTTTTGCACTTGCTAAGTGCTTTCATTGTTGCAAAATTAGTTACAACACCTGCCCTGCCCCAACTGACAATAATGAATTAGGGGCTGATTAATGGATTTTAACTTCCAGCCTGGCTCCTGCTTGTCTCCCTTAGCTGTAATTCAGGACCTTTGTGGCATATGTGTAACTATTCTGAGGTTCAGAGCAGGGTCACATACTAGTTTCAACTGGCAACTGAACTCTGGAGGGGCCCCTCAGGAAGCACTCCAGGAAATGGCTACTAATGATGAGCCTGAACTTTTGAACCTGGTAAGTAGTTACTTTCAGTTTTGCTAAGATCGTATTTCTGCAATTTTGCACTTATTCGCGGGGCGCGAACTCACGCGAACAGTGCGAGCAGTGCGAGCAAAATCCGCTGCTCGCGGCTTTGCGGATTTTGCGGGAAATTCGCAAATCTCGCGGATTGCGGATTTCCCGAAAATCCGCAAAATCCGCGAGCGGAACGGATTTTCCGCCCACGCCTAGTATGTGGGCGAGCCCATCAAGTTATTTGGGTATTTTTGGGGTCTTGTTGAATACAATTGGAGGTTTACTAATGCAAAGGTTTATACTTCGCAAAGAGACCTAGGGGTGATTTTAGATCCCAATGGCTTACCACCCATTAAATTGAAAGACAGTTTTGATGTGAGGAAGATATAGACCCAGGATAATTCTTCTGGGGATTCTGTACATCATTTAAGGACAAATTCCCTCTGGTGTTTTGTGAAACACTTGGATGTCTCTGACATTATGTCCATCACATACATCTTATTTATTGGGCAAAGCCTGTCTGTGGTAAGGTACGTAATGTTTGTGTGGCTGTGTGTGAACAAATGCAAGCAGAATAGGAGAAACTCAAAGCAGATGGAATTATTGAGGAGGCGGAAGGAATGCAGTGGCTTTCTCCCATTATAGTAGCAAAGACGGCAGATGGGAGTTTGCGTTTCTGTGTTGATCTAAGAGAGTTAAACAAGCATGTGGTGGTAGACCGGTATCCCTTACAATTGGCATGTTTGGAGCAAAGACTATGCATAAGCAATTGGTAATGCGATATAGACATACCTCTCTGACACTAAAAGGTATTCAGAGTGTGACGTTGGTGAGGATAGACATATATGAGGCACTGGGGGGATGGGTATCTGAAGGACAATTGGAATCTACAATGGAATTCTCTAATCAGTGGAAGTGTTAATTAGGCTGAACTATTATCAATCATTTTTCTTTCATATCTCTCCATTTACGTACATAAAATAAACAAATATGTGACTAATATTGTTAGATAATTCCCCCAAAACAAGGTATACAAAAATCTTAGAAAGGGGTCCCTGGACATGTTATAAAGAATGAGAAATTTCACATGATTAGGAGTTGGTGAAAATGACTAGCTTTTTTTCAAATTCCCACCTCAATTTATGGAAACTGGAGGACAAGGTTATGTGAGCATTTAACTTTTAAAGCACTGCTGGAGAGAGGAGGCAGTCTCTTCCATGGCAGTGTTGCATTTTCTTTAAGCGTTCTAGAAAAAGTTGTGCGTCTGTTGGACATTATAGCTTTGTAGACAGACGCTACCAAGGAACGCAGCTTGTGTGTTTGGATTTGATAGCAGTTTTCTTAATGCCTAGCTATCATGTTTATGTAGCTACCCCTAGATAGCTGACATGTTGATGCTGCTGCAGGGAGCCAAAGTGTTTTCAACAGTTGACCTTAAATATGCATACAATCAGATTAAGCTCGATGAATCCTCCAAAGATCTTAGAGCATTTATTACTCCTTTTAGGACTTATCGGTTTGTCAGGCTTCCTTTTGGGTTGGCGTCGGCGGCCTCTGATTTTCAGAGAACTTTGAAGAATGTTTTAAAGGGTCTTGCAGATGTGAGAATATATCCGGATGCTATATTAATCTTTGAGAAAGATGATGTGGAACATGATGAGAGGATGTTACATGTTTTGAGCAGGCTGATTAGGTTTAATCTGATGGTCAAAATAGAGAAATTTCATCTGGGAGTACATTGACTACTTGGGGCACACAATTTCAGCTGGTGGTGTGATGCCCAAAGAGGGCATGGTTGATTCCATTTTCAAACTGAGTTCTCCTACGAACAAGGAGGAATTAATGAGTTTTCTAGGAATGGCCGAATAGTACAAGGCTTTGCCAGTTTGTGTGTTCACATAAGATGATTATTTCAGAAGTGAAGTGAATTTATATGGGATCGGACGCATGAGGAGGAGTTTTGCGTAATAAAGGAGAGATTGAGTAGTGCCCCCAAATTGAGGCGCTCTGAACCTAAGAATAAGTCAATTTTGATAACGGATGCAAGTATGAAAGTTCTAGGTGCTGTATTACTGCAGAATAATCAAGGCAGGATGATGTGATTCAGTTTCTGTCTAGGAGTTTGAGAGGAGCAGAACTGAGCTATTCTGCAGTAGAGAGAGAGGTTATGAATTGGTCTGTGAGGAAATTACAAAATCTGTTGTGGGGCAGTGTTTTTGAAGTACTGACTGATCACAAACCTCAACGTGAGATCTTCAACAACCAAAAAGGTATTGATGAGATTTCTAGCAGGATCACCAAATGGGTATTGGTTCTTCAAGAGTTTGATTTTTTAAATTAAGTATTTGCCAGGGGATGAGAACAAAGTGATGCATTATCCCATTTGGTGGATGTGGATGAGAAGAATTCTTCTGATGATGGTGAACCGGATTAGGAGATAGTTTGTGTGATACGTGGAGGTAGCATCATGGAGGGACAGTGGTGTGAGGCTCTTGCCTCTGATCAAGGAATTGCTAGAGTAATGGATTGAGTGAAGAGAGTTTGGAGGATCAAACCTAAAGGAGATAAGGAATCTGAAAAGTTGTATCATGTTATAGATGAATTGTCAGAGCAACAAGGGTTTTTGGTCAGAGGCACAAGATTGGTTTCCCCTGTATGCCCCAGGAAGGAACTTACCCGCTTAGCACATGTAGATCATCAAGGCATTTAAAAAATGAATGGGAGAGACTCAGGTTGACATACTGGTGGCCAGGAATGGATATACATGTGGAAAGAATCATCAGAGAGTGTGTTCAATGTGCGTTGACTGAGAAGGTGGCGAAGCCCAAGGTACTACCTTTGGTAGTAAGATAGCACCCCAATGGTGCAAGGAAAGAAGTTGGTCTCAAAATAGTGAGGCCTATTCACACTTCAGGGAGTGATTTGTACAATATAGTCCTTGTTGTTTTATTTTCCAGGTGGCTTGAAAAAGCTATCACACATGGTATTGAAACTAAACATGTGAGACGAGTTATGGAAGGGCTTTTTGGAAGAGAGGGGATTCCTGACATCATCCTTATAGATAAAGGGGTACAGTTGGTTTCTAGAGAGATGGAACAGTTTTTGGGTAAGAATGGGATTATTAATAAAAAATGCTCGCTATATCA
Organism: Lissotriton vulgaris; assembly: GCF_964263255.1. Lineage (NCBI taxonomy): Eukaryota > Metazoa > Chordata > Amphibia > Caudata > Salamandridae > Lissotriton > Lissotriton vulgaris. The sequence goes on along the minus strand of NC_141690.1, from coordinate 146,908,336 downwards.
CCTAGAAATCATTGGCATGGTGGAACGCTTCAATCGTGTGCTGAAAGAAACCATAGACAAGGCCAAGAGTGCCAGCTTAGACTGGAGGAAAGAAATCATCAAGAAGGTAGAGGTATACAGGGTATCTCCCCATGCTGTTACTAAGAAAACATATTTTGAATTATTCAGTGAGAGGCGAGTCAACAGTCTAATAGCACCTACATGGGTCAATGATATGCAAGCAGGTTGTAATGGAGCTAATAAGGGGTATGATTGGAGGCTGACAGAGGCAAAGAAAATCGAAGCTCGTAAGAAGCATTTTGATTTAAGAAAGTCTGTTAAATGATTGGAGTTCAAGGTGGGAAACTTGGTTTTGGTTAAAAAGCCGTGTATGAGAGGCAGATCTGCAGGGTTTTTAAACTCCATGAAGGTTTTCAAAGTTTTCAATAACTCTGTCAAAACCAGTGACAATCACATACAGATTTTAAACAGAGTTGTTGTACTCAGAGATACTATGATCAAGGGTGGCCTGTTGTGTGAGGGGCCTCCAGAGAAAGGTTTTTTTGATGGCACCTGCAACAGTACTGTTTGCCTTGGTTCTGCAGGTAAGTCTCTTTGGAGGCCTGTGAGAAAAACCCCACCACCTGCGTATTTGAGTGATTATGTGAATTAAATTAAGTTGTTGAGGGGTGGTAGGGTTGGTTGGTATAATTTCCTAAACCTCATCAACTTTTGAATAGTGATTTGAAACTTTTCTGTATGAAATGCATTTTTGTTATATTTGCAATACCAGTTAGTTGTTCATTTTTCTCTGTTATTTTTCATGTTCTTCTTGCCTCTGCAATATTGTTGGGGTTGTCTTTGAGAGGAAGGGAGATGTGTGGCATTCTTGGTTAATGTTCCTGTTGCCATGCGAGTAGAATTACATGCTGTCAAAGGGAATAATGTAGGGTCAGTTGAGAAGAGATCTTGCTGACAGATGGAGGGGATTGGTGGATGGGATGTTTCCAAGGAATAAACCTAAGTTTACAACTGCTTCTGGCTTCTTATTGAGTGCCTCCTTGTTACAATTACTCTATTAATATGAGTGTTGTGCCAACCACCTGCTGTTCCCTGCACAAATTATGCAATGCTCTGTAAATAATTATTATGAAGGCCACTATGAAAGAGAAACCCAATATGTTGTACCCCATGATATTGGCAGGTTGACATCATGTGAGTAGAAATGAATATGCTTAAGTCAAGGTCCATATTATGGAAAGACATGTTTTTTCTTTCATGTAGACCCATCTATGTAGATACGTATATATGTATATTAGGCTTTATATAATGGTATTTAGGGACTGCAATCCTTCTCAATTTCACTCTTTTGTTGAATTGTTTATCATTTCTGCACTGGACAGAATGTTTGTTTGCCCTTTTTGCTAAAACGCTAAGATTGTTCATACCACCACTAACTGCTACAGTGCACATGGTGACTGGTGAGACAATATATGATTTTTAACCTATTTTGGGTATCGTTAAACTGCTATATCTGATGTCAATTCATACTGGTTTGCATTACAAAAAATGACATTATGCTTACCCAGCTTGAATATCTGCAGAGGACCACTAATCAAATTTAGCATCCCATCCAGCCGGCTAGTCAGAAGGGAATCCCTAGATCCTCAATTGATCTGCCAATACTTTCCTGAGTGGTTACCATGTTTGTTGCACACACTCTGCAAGGTTTTTGTTTAGTATCGAAGAAACAAACTCCCAAAGAGATAGGTTTTTGAAAACAAACAAATAATGACTTTGACGTGACAAGTGTGATCACTGTGGCAGTCAGACAATCAGATCATGGGTTACAGTAGCAAAGCCAGTTCAGGGTTGGACGGTGCAAACCAAACTTTTCCACCACCTCTAAATAGAGCAGAGAAACCAAGAGTTTGAAGTGGTGGGATTACCTGACAAATTGTAGGACAGAGTGAAATTTACAAATGAAACGCGCCAGGTTAAAAAACAATGCAAGGACCTTTTCTGCTACTGCTCTTCAACTGTGCAATCTTTAACTTTCTGTGCAAGAAATGTAATTTCCTTTCCTGTTGGGAAAATTAAATACACCTTTAATTAAATTGACTGTTTCTACTTTGAAGCACTTAAGCTTATGTCGTGATGCACCTTCCCTTTTTACTTTAGTCTAAAGATATTCCAAATCAAGATTTCAACAAGTAGCTCCAGTAGCTCTCAGTTCACTTGGCATATAATACAACGCACAGTATTTCTTTTATAATAATACTAAAGCCAGCCTCGACATATAGTACTAAAATATAATTGATAGAATGTCTTCTGACATACATATTGTATCTTAAGTCTCGTTTACAATAGTTCTCCCCACTGAAGTTAATAATAAAAAATAATCTTATGTCATTTATGTAAACGATATTTAGGACACATAACTATGTTTATGTCAGACAGTTTTTATAGAGACAGTATGCTGACATAAAAACAACTCAGATACAGAAATTATAAAAGAACAGCCTTTAATTGTGTGTTTGGACTTGATAGTAGTTTTTCTTAATGCCTAACTATCATGTTTATGTAGCTACCAATAATGGATTAATTTAATGTTTCTCTGACCATTAAGAGGCTGCCCTCCTTGGTAGTGTCTGTCTACAAAGCTATAATGTCCAACAGAGGCCCGCCTGTTTTTTCTAGAACGCTTAAAGAAAATGCAACACTGCCAGGGAAGAGACTGCCTCCTCTCCCCAGCAGTGCTTTAAAAGTTAAATGCTCACATAACCTTGTCCTCCAGTTTCCATAAATTGAGGTGGGAATTTGAAAAAAAGCTAGTCATTTTCACCAACTCCTAGTCATGTGAAATTTCTCTTTCTTTATAACATGTCCCGTTGCCCCTGTCTAAGATTTTTGTATACATTGTTTTGGGGGAATTATCGAATAATATTAGTCATATATTTGTTTATCTTATGTACGTAAATGGATAGATATTAAAGAAAGATGATTGATAATAGTTCAGCCTAATTAACACTTCCTCTGATTAGAGATTTCCATTGTAGCTTCCAATTACCCTTCAGATACCCATCCCCCAGTGCCTCATATATGTCTATCCTCACCAACGTCACACTCTAAAAGCCTTTTAGTGTCAGAGAGGTATGTCTATATCGCATTACCAATTGCTTATGCATAGTCTTTGTTCGGAACATGCCAATTGTCCCACTGTTTAACCATGGTGTTGCACGCTATGAGGTTATGCAGGATGAGTAAATGTTTTTTCTGTGAAATGTGTCCTTTGTGATAAATATAATGCGTTCTTGTTTTCATGATTCCAATATCTCTACAGAGGTTGGCTATGTTGGTGTACATGAATTTTGTGGTGAAAGAAGGGGTGTGAAGTGTTCTGTTATCTTGGATGACTGTCTGGTAAATTGTAGAGCAGGATCTTCATACAAGAGTCTGAAGCAACTCGAGTAAAAAGAGGTAAGTTCTTCATTTCATGTTAGGGCCTTATATGACAGCATCAGCACGTAGGTCTTATCAGGGCTCCTTCCTATCTCCAACTGTCCATATCTCCTAGCTTCTACTCCAGATCCCACATCAACATTGTAGTCCATCATTTACTCATAGCATCCATACACCAGCTCAGACATGAATGGTATTGGGGACACATAATATACCACACCTTCTTTTCTTAAAAACACAAAACAATTCCTTTGAATATGTAATACAGGGATAATCATCCACTATCTTCAATGTCAAACTTGTCTAACTTAGATATTCACCCAATAACAACATGTTAAACTCTCCAATACCCAAGCAGACACAAAAAAACAACAAATAGCCGTGAGAGAAACTTTTTAGACATTATGCTCCCCGCACCTCATGTGAGTCAATAAATAGGTTGTGACTACCAATTCACAATGGTCCAATACATGCAAGTCTCATAGCCTCCTTGGACCGAGGCCCTCCCATCAAATGTCTGCACACTCACAATGACACCACAAACATGTATACATGCTGGACATATAGTCACTAATGCCCAATCACACAAATGCCAGGGCACAGAACCCACAGACTTCCTTCAACAAAGGGTTTCACTATCATACCTATGCCTACACATTCAAGGCACAAAACAAAAATGTACAGTTTAGCCATACATCACCTCAGTTAAAAATTCCCCTAGCCAGATTCCAACATAAAACCTTTCTTCACAACTACACTCATACAGAGTCCCTAGACATCATCTCGGTTGTTAAACTACACAGGACTAACTCTCACAGCTTTTCCATCTTCCACAAGCAACACACACATATCTATATGCACCACGACTGCACCACACACTAATGCACAAAACTGCAGCCCAGCACTCCAATAAGCCCCACACCTGGTCACAGTAGCTGTTCAAACCCACATGACTAAGAATCAGGCTTATGAAAGCTCATAAGAGCTATTCACAAACTGCATCTTATACTAATTTAGTAGTACTACAGAAGTACTACTAATGTTCTATAAAATGCTATTCAGAAACTTACAAGGCTAAATTTCCATCAGCACCTCTTCTATCTTAACTTTGGGGAGATCCTCACACACATAAGTTTTGGACTTAGTAGTAATATGTGGGATGGACCTGGGCAGAGGCTGGAAAACTACTTACCACAAAATGGGAGTGGCTTAAGGAGTGGTAAAGGGGACTTAGGGGGGCTAGGGAGGGATTTATGGAGGAACATGCACTCACTCATAAGCGAATAAGCCCATTGCTATTCACAAATTGTACTTCTAACGTTACTAAAGCCAAACAAGGACCTAAAATAAAAGTAAATTCCTCCAATTCAGATCTGAATTCCAGCACCATATTTTGTCAACCACTGGTACTGCAGCAGTCTCCCATAGAAAATAATAGAGGCAAGGACTTGATCCCTTCGATGCTCATGACGGAATGGTTCCATCATGAGCATCAGCGCCCCTGTGCTCATGATGGAACCATTCCGTCATGAGACCAAGGGCACAAAATTACTCTGCTGCAGACAGCAGAGTGATTTCCTTCTCTCCCCAAAGCCTGTGGAGCTGGGGAAGAGCTTCCCCAGCTCCCGAGGCCCCCTCTCTGGTTTCTGTGCAATGACGATCAGCACACATGGCGCGCTGTCGTCATTGCACTGAAACTTTAGGCTCATTTTAGTTTCACTTTCTATGTGCTCAGGGGGCTATCTCAGCCGCCCGGGCACATAGAAAGACCCGGAGTACCTTACTCATGTGGGTGTGCCAAGTACCCGCGACAGGCAAGGGCCCAAAACGTATTGAGGAGACATCAAATTATCTATCAAAATACAACCTGGATTTGCAAAGTGGGTCATCTGGGTTTTTGACCCCGGGCACGGCGGTCATCTTGGGAAACTTCCAAACTCACACATTTCTGAAAAGTAGACACCTGAGTGAGTCCAGGGAGGTATGGTTTGCATGGGTTCCCCAACATTTTCCTACCCAGAATCCCCTGCAAACCTCAAATTTGCCTGAAATATTTCTTGCGGCTGAGCAGCCTTTGTGATCTACGTTGACCCAGTGATTGGCAGGTAGGCTGTGGTGGAGGTGCCATGGCCTGCGCAGGCCGCACTGGCCTGTCCCTGCACCAGAGATCTTCCTACCCCGCAACCACAGACTAAATCTTGTATTGGCGGCCAGGGTCATGCCATGCAGGGAGAGAGAGTGGTCCCTTTGTGAGTGGGAAGTCTAATGCCAGTTGGGGAATCCAACTAGCCTGTAACTGCATGAGGCCCTCATGGGAGGAACCTCCTTTTGGACTGCGGCCCTTGAACTGAACTTCTAGTACGCAACCTCCGCGGGTACAACTTATGTGCTAGCCTCCATTGCCTGGGCTATAAGGAGCGGAGCTCTGGTTGCTCTACCGTATTGGCACCCTCATCAAGGCGTCCAGTGAGGCCCATCCTTTCACCCTCACCTGCTGTGCCCTAGTTTATCTCCTGGTGTGTAGGTAGGGTTCCGGCATTTCCCCATTACGCCGGATACAAAGCCTCTCCTTATGACTTTCCCCCTTCTGTAAACACGTTGGGTTGAGCCCAGGGGAGCCCACCACATCAGCACCATGATTGAGGCATGCAGCAGGGAAGCAATAACGTCACCTCTTTTTTTGCTTTCCCGACCTGTGATATCCCTTTCTGGCATGGAGAAGTGCCCTTCATCATCCTGTACGTCACACTGCACACGACCACAGAATCTAATTCTGCTTATGCGTTGGACCTTTCTCCTGCATCCTGACATACTGTGGTGAGGATCAAAAGCCCACACTTGTTGCCTGATTGATAGCGTTGGAGTATCAACTTACCTTCCTGCCTGCTCGTATGCCCCTGAAGCAAACCTCCTTCACATCTCATGGCATGGGCAGATTCCGGTCCGTCTACAGAACTTACGTCCTGTGTCATCCCAGGTACCCTACCTATGGGCTTCACTCAAATACCATCCACGAATGACAAGCAGGATTTGCTGCTCGCTGCCATCAAACCTCATGTCTTGCCATGGAAGCGAGATTCAATGCATTGGCCTTGGACTTCAGTTTCCTACACGATGGCCATTGTAAACTTACTGGCAGGGTGTTGGATGTTGAGAAACAATTAACCTCCCTGCAACTTATTGTAATGGATACCCAGCAAGCTGTACAGGACCTGCAGGGCCATATCTGACACTTGGAAGACATAGCTGATGACCTCAAAGGTAGATCCCACAGGAGCAATGTGAGCATCATAGGCCTGCAGGAAGAAATTGAGGGACCCTATTCAGTATCTCGGGACCTGATTTAAAACCTTCACTCCTGAATCAGAACTCCCACCTTTTTCTCCCTAGAGAGGGAGCATTGAGTGCCTACAAGCTGTCCCCTTCCAGTCTCTCCATTGAGGCCATTGCTTGTGAAACATCTTTACTTTAAAGAACGAGACACCATCTTAGATGCTACACATCATGCAGGGACACACACAGTCGAATACAAAGTGGTCATGCCATTTCCTGACTACACCAGGCAGTTCAGCAACAAAGACCTTCCTTTCTGGGAGTGAAGAGCTGGCTGTGCCAGCATGGGATCCAGTATTCACCCCTCTTTCTGGCTTGTGTGAAGGTCATAGCAAATGACACTACACATTTTTTCACTAACCCAAAAGAAGTGTGGGACTCAGCAGAACAGCAGTATGGCTCTACGACAGCTTACAGGACCGACCCCTTCCAGACCAGCCTTAGTTGAGAAGGAGGAAACTGGGGAAATCCTGTACACGAACACTCCATGTCCCTCAATGACATCCCCTCCTAACCTCCAGCCGATCATCGAGGATCGGTGCCGCCCCTTGCAGGCTGCTGTGGACATAGCACCAGATGTCACTACCACTGACAAATACGAAGGCCCCCATCTTTTCATCACAGATGATGACATCCTTCTTTCTGATGATTAAGAGTGAGATGCCCAAGACGTTCAAAGACACCTGCACCACTGATGAACAATTTTGCCTGATTGAGAAGGGCCATTGTTGATTGCTGAATTATTGATAATATTGTATAAAAGTCTTTCTTCCATGCTGTTGCCACTTCCTACTATCCATCTTTTTTTCCTATCCTATCCATGCTCTCTCTGCATCTCAAAATGATGGCCTGAACACTTCCTCTGTGCCTTTGTCCCCCCTTCCTCTTGATCTTGCTATGGAAATATGTTTCCAGACCTTCCCCTCGGACCACTTACAACATTTTATGACAAACTTCACATCCCCCTACTTTGACACTTTGACTTTTTATAGCCTTGAAAGCAGCTATCGTAATTCTGACTTTCTCTCCTCGAGGGACATGTGGGCCTCCAAGGGCTTACATATTTTACGAGATAGGAGCAGTTGTTACTTGGCAAAGTACCACCACAGTTGCTCTCCCCCGTCACACTCTTTGAATCATCACAGGGATAATGTTTGGGACTACTGTATATTCAGTAGGCTCACCCTATTTTACTTGACTAGTTACATACAAGCCTCTCTACAACCCTATCCCACCATCTCATGCATGGCTCTGCAGATTATTAATACTTAGTTTAATTCAACACCGGTAATGGAATATGTGGAATGACAAATATGGAGAGGAGTCCAACCAATTCATAATTCCCCACAAAATACACCTAATATGCAGTCCTGTTCTGACAATCTCCACCTGCTCACATTGAATTTAAAAGATATGCACACTGCCTGTAAGAAGTATGAGGTATACTCATATATTAAACGTCAAAAAGCACATGCGGTCTTCTTACCAGAGACTCATAGCACACTACCTGATCCAACTTACCCACGTAAGCACTGGAGAGGTCTTCTTTTATGCCACAACCTATTCAGCGTACGCATGCAGCATTCTGATCTGGCTTAAGTCCAGTATCAGGTCTTAGATATCACAGTTGACCCTGATGGCACCTATGTGTTCCTAGAGGGACACCTAGATAGGCGCCCATTATTTAATGGCAGCATTTATGCTCCCAATACTGGGCAATCAGACTTCTGGAACACTCTTTCCTCCTCTTTTACCTAGATCATTGGTGGGGATTTCAACTGCGTACTGGACACTGCACAATTACATAGCTGGACGCAACAGTGGTCTCTCTAAGACATCTGGCGTACACATAATCCCACCCTTAGACTATACTCATTTAGTTCTCACCACATGGCCTCCATGTACGATTGGACCGCTTTTTGTGTACAGCGTCATTGACTCCCCTTGTGCCCAGCTCTGACTATCTAGGACACACAATCTCGGACCACTATGTCAATTTTATGGACCTCGTTGGTCATCTCCCAGTTCACCAGTCCCGACCTGGGGCCTACAAAGGCACTATCTTGAAGATCCAGTTTTCAGGAAAGAGCAGGGTGATCGTATTCGACATTACTTTGCAGAAATCCATGGAACCCTCTCCTCAGAGACAGTGGAATGGGACGCATTTAAGTTGGTGACACAAGATCACTGCTACAACAAGTGGTGGGGGAAGAACTCTAAATATCGAAAAACAGTCTGTTGAGAGGCTTCTTGTTCAACTGAGCAATTCAGCCGATCAGGATCTGGGAAAGCTTACACATCTCACCGAACCTAAAACAGTCTATACAGAACTCTTGGAATGGCTATGGTGCTTTAATTTTAACAGCTCATGCAGCTAAGTTCCATTGAGAAAGACACAAATCAGGCCGCCTTTTAGCCTGGCTTGCATGTCAAGACACTAACACAGCTCCAATCACTGAACTAATGTCACCTATAGGCGTCCGGGTTTGCTCTCAGGGAGCTATCCTAGAACAGTTTTACACTAATAACTCTACCTTGTATCGAGCCACTCCTGGTCTGGTGGGGAAAAACTACATTACCTTTCTTAAAGGGTTTTACACTTCTTCACATCCCTGCTACACACAAACACGCATCAGATACCAAACTCATCACAGAGGATGTATTGCAAGCCCTTAGAGATTGATCCCAAAACAAAACCCCAGGCCTCAATGGTCTACCACTTGAATTGTAAACCCCCTTTTCCTTGCAACTTTCTCTCAGATTAGCCATCATTATGAGGCATCTTTGTCTTCAGGTGTACTTCCATCATCACTTAGAGAGTCTCTCCTGGTGTCAATCCTGAAGCCAGGGGAGCTGCGATCCAATCAGCATCATATCATTCATTCACCATACAGGGCCGATTATAAGATCTTATTAGCGGATTGCTATGCCCAGGTACTACCAGATCTCATACACGTGAAATCTAAACTGATTTGTCCCAGGTCACAGTACCTTCCAAAACATATGACAGCTTTTCCATATACAAAACCGAATTAGAGGGCTTTATCCGAGAGAGGCCTGTCTAATTTTAGATCTGGAAAAGGCATTTGATTCGCTAGTGTAAAAAAAACGTCAAGGCTCTGACCTGATTTGAGGTCAGTCCCCGACTCCTTGCGTACACATTTCTTCTATACACTAACCTGACATCCCAAGTTAAGTTAGGATGCCTTGTTTCTGCCTCATACTCTGTTGGTAGGATAACCCGGCATGGCTGTTCTCTTTCTCCATTGCTTTTGGCCCTCACAGTGAAACGACTGACTATCCACTTATGGAGCGTGCGTGTGGGCTGGGGTATAGCCCTTGAGGACAGGACACAGCAGGTATCCATGTATGCTGTTGATCTCTCCTCTAAGCGAAAAACATGACATGTGACCTCGCCCCCCTTTGTGGTATTCTCGACGAGTTTGCAGAGGCTATAGACCTTCATGTCAATTTGGACAAATCAGTGATATATCTTCTTAACGCTGATCAGCCACCTTGGTCCGTCTCGCTAGTCTCTGTACGTCTGACTTCAGGGGTGAGGGAGTTCAGGATCCTCGGCGCAAAGCCTGAGAACGCTATGTTATCGGTCTTTTTTTTCTTGAATTTTTGAGGCTTAAGCAAATGGGTGCTGGCGCTACTGGAAGCTCTAGACCCACAAGAGAGTTCCAATTTCTGCTCTAGGTACAGCCGGATCTTGAAGTGGATGGTTTTGTGAGCCATGCATGCAATATTTAGCTGAATTTAAGCTTCATAAGGAAGTCAATTCAGTTCTAGCAAGTCAGGAGAGATGTGGTGGTTTTTTTCAGACCCGTTTAAAGCCTAGCAGCGGAATTGAGGGTAGCCCTAAGAGGAGCCATCCTCACTCTAGGCAGGCCACAGAGTGTTGTGCTGCTTTTGTCCAGCTTTGAGAACACTAATGCTTGAACTGCTGTCTTGAGGTCATGAGAAAGGATTTGAGTTTCCTAATTAAACTGAGTTGAAAGTTCGCTCCTTTGGTGAGGGAACTGATGTGCTGTGGCGATTCCTCCATGGGGGCGTTTGGGCGCCGCCCCCCCTGCTTTCTCGCCGTGCGAGAAGGCATAAACAAATGGTAGTTATTGCCGTAATATAACTACCATATGTGATTTGTTTCTGCCTTATCGCATGCCAGGCGAGAAAGCAGAACACTTCCTGGTTTAGAGTGAGTGGGTGCATTACTCGAGGGCAGGGGGGAGTGGCTTTGGGGAGTGGCTTGCCCACTGTTGTTAATACTGACTGTTTGGGCAGCCTGAGGCCGTCCAAACAGACAGTATTAACAACAGTGGGAAAGCCACTCCCCCAAGCCACTTCCCCCTGCCCTCGAGTAACGCACCCACTCTCTCCCTGTTCTCTCTGTATGCTGTAGCATACAGAGAGAAAATGACATAGCCTGGGGCAGCCGGCCGCACCAATCAAAAACGCGGCGGTAAAGTGGAGGGGAGGGAGGGCTGCCTGTCGCGCCGCCTTCCTGATGACGTGCTGCAGGACGTTGAAGACTTCTTGAAGTTGAAAACGAGGACAGCGGGAATCGGGATGAGTCTCCGAACGGTAAGTTTATATATTTTTTATTTTATATATATTTGTGGCCTGTTTCTAAAATGTATGTCCTTCTGGCACATGGGGTGGGGTGACGGTGAACAGTGGGGTGACTGGGAACTATGGGGTGACTGGCACCTGTGATGTTCTGATAGGAGACCACAGCAGTCGGAATTGACCTACGCGCAATTATGTGGGCGGATTGTCCGATTTCCATAATGAGTCAGTCCTAAGCCTTTAAATATAATTCCTGTGACGGTTTCAACCACGTTGTTCTCCTTGTAATGACCCTGTTAGCAGCACTGGCTGGAAGGCGCGCTACATGGCATGATGGCTCTGATCAGGCATGAAAAGATTTTATAGGAAAAGTTCAGAGCTCCCCCAAGAGAACCCCACGTGCGCTTTAGAATACAGTTTTATTGACAGTTTTCTGAAAAGTATAAACGGCTGGGATACACAGAGTCTCTCATTTTCTGGTAAGATTGTGTATGGGCCTGCTTGTCTTCTGTCTTTATATGTGGGTGCAATGTGTTCCACTAGGTGTGTGCAGGATGTGGTGCCAGGAATTTTCACTGTGCAATCTCGGTGTACAAGATGGTCGTGCCTGCGCAGTGAGGCCTTTTCTACATGTGGTACTGTGCGAGCGATGCAGTACGACAATAATGTTATGCCCCCCCACTTTCAAATGTCACCAGCCGCCACTGCTGATGTGCTTCTGTATGTTCAGGCTTTTGTCTAAAATGACACCCTGAGATGATGCTGAGTCCACAAGGTGTGTACTGCAGTTAAGAGCAGTTAGCTGATTCAGTTTTAAGAGCATTAGGCTTCAGGTGATTGCGTGGCAGCCAGCTTGTGTTTCCAGCAGGACTGAGATGAGGGACTGGATGTCTTCAGGGGAGGTCATCTTCAAGTATAGTTAGGTATCATCCGCATACATATGATAGCGAATGCTGGATGATTTTAAATTTTTCGTCAGAGGCTCCATGAAAAGGTTAAAGAGCATGGGGGACAAATCTGAACCTTGTGGAATACCCAGGTTGACAGGTGCAGGGTTGGACAAGGATTGATACACCTTGAAACATTGGGATCTGTTCTGAAAAAATGAAGAGAACCAGCTTAAAACTGTCCTGATAGCCCCATCCTTTGTTCTAGGAGGTCAATTAGGTGATTATGTTTAACAGTGTCAAAAGCTGAGGAAAGGTTGAGAAGGATCAGTATGCACAACTCATTGTGATCCAACATTCTACGAGCATCATCAACGATGTGCAAGAGCGCTGACTCTGTGCTATGACCTGGACGAAAACCAGATTGGCATTGGTCCAGGAGTTGGAAATGGTCAATGTGATGACAAAGTTGGGCGACCACACATTTCTCCAAAAGTTTTGCCAAGGTGAGGATATTAGTGATTGGTCGAAAGTTAAGACAGTCAGGGGGATCCGCATTTGGTTTCTTTAGGATCTGGGTAACCTGACCTGATTTAAGGCAATCTGGTATAGAACCTTACAAAAGTGAAGCATTGACGATCGTCGTCCAGAGAGTTAGTAAGATGGATCTCACTTTAGGGAAAAGATTCGATGGCAGAGGATCGGTGTAGTGATTGGAAGGTTTCAAGGTCCGCAACATTTTGCGAATAGTGGGTTCATCCACAGTTTGGAACAAACTCCACAAGGCATTTTGTTTAGGGCTGAAGGGCTGTAAATGTTCCGAGATATTTGACTTTGAGGGGCATAGAGTGTTCAGGGGACCCCTCGGGAGGTGATCACATGCCAAGCGTAGTTCATCATCGATCTTGGTGGTCTTATCCCTGAAGAAAACAGCAAATTCTTCACAGTTCCGCAGTGTCCCTTGACCCAGAGCCGAGAGGTTGGGATGATTGTTGGATTGGGACTTGATGAGTTCGAATAGCTTTATCGGACGTTTTTTTGCTTGAACTAATTGTGTTCTAAAGAAGGTGGCCTTCGTGCATCTAATGCTCCTGTTGTATAAGCTTCGCAAGGATCTCAGGTGACAAAGATGTTCCAGGGAGGGATGGGTATGCTACTTCCTTTCTGCAAGTCTTAAGTTTCTTTTTTTGGCATTAAGACTATCATTGAACCATGGTTAGGAGACACACTTTTAAGTTGAAGTGGTGCCACTGAGTCAAGAACATTGAGCATTGCATGGTTATAGTGGGCCGCCAGGTCGCCGACATTAGACATGTTCAAGGGGGGGGGGGGGGGGGGGGGGTGGCAAGATGTTATCACAAACTCTGTCAGGTCTTGCGAGTTGATATTTCCGTAGGCATCTTTCCAGCTTTTTGGGTATTTAGGTTGGGATCTGTTTGCTCTTACCAATTCATGGACGAGGAAAGTGATGCAATAGTGATCTGTCCAGTCACATGAGACGATCGACTCCAGGTGGAAAGAGCTGGGCTTACCAATGACCAGATCTAACGTGGCTCCTTTGGTATGCATAGGGCTGTCAAATATTTGGATATGGTTGAGGTCAAGTAGGAAGAATTTAAGGCTATTAACCAGCACATCGTTTACATCGTTCAAGTGGAGGTTGAAGTCACCCAGGAAGAACTGCGTACCTTGGAAATTCATGTTGGCCGAAATAATGTCCATGATCTGTTCTGTAGAGGGAAGGTTGTCTCGAGGGGGTGGTAGAACATGTGCAGTTTGCATGAGGGATTGTTGCCCTCGTCACATCAATGCATAGTTATTCACACGAGGGCAGGAGGTTGGTATGAATGACTTTTACTATTAACTTACTATGATGTAAGCAAGCAATGCCTCCCCCATGACCTCTAGTTCTTTCCAACCTAATATCAAAGTTGTAACTCTACGTGTGTAGGTCACTTTTAAAAAAACATTTAGGCTCTTGCCCGGTGTCTTATTTTTAGACTATTATTGGAGTAATTCCTACTTTAATACACTCTAAAATTTCCAGCTAGCTTAGTGGTTTCCCATTATTGCTGTTCCTTATTTGCAGCATTCTCATCCTGTTGCTGCTATTCGACAATGGATGTTACTTCTGCAGCCGCCCCGGACATGCCATTGCTCCAGCACTTCCAAAAGCATATGCTTCAGCTCTTTGTCATTACACCACTGCAGGCATTGGATGTGGATTGGTGCTTAGCCTTCCCCCTTGCTTAATTCATAAGCATGCATCCTGTAGTTTACTGCATCAGGTGTCCCTTGTAATGGGCACTGGAAATATGACTGGCTCTACAGGCCCCCGCTGCCCTTGATCTCGAACTGCTGGTGAGTCGCTTAGTGGCCCATTATCAGGAGTGTTGCTTAGATTTGTGAACTCTACAAAATCTGAAGGTGGAGCAAATAGCCAACGGGACTTCCTGTGCATCAGCAAAACAAATATTAGATCAAAGCTTCATTGAAGTTGTTGCTGGTTTCCCAATTACAGTGTCTGCGTCAGTTGAAGCTGAAGATCATGTCTGCTCTTTGGAACAACTGTGCAGGGCTGTTGACCTGTCCATATACATGGAGTTGGTCTTTTGTGTGGTGGTCTCTAAAAGCACCCAAACAAGTGGGGTTCTTTGTTTTCAGGAAATGTGTGGGAATTCTGTGTGGTATTTCTGGATCCCCCACAGATTCTGAAACTTTCTTACTCAGATATTTGACAAGAATATGAGTTGTAGTCGACATTTGTGGTTTGCAAGGACTTCTGGGTAAAAAAGCTTGGTGAGAGCCAGGCAATTCACCCCACCCTGGATTCCCCTGGGACTCTGGTTTTCAAAAACATACCCACATTGCAAAAAAGGGTCCATGTTGTGATTTGTACCCTTTCCTGTTTGTGGTACTAGGCCTGCTCATGCAAGTGGAGTATATTTTTAAATAAATTGCAAAAAAAGAGTATGTTTTCAGTGGGAGCATGTGGTGTCTCCATGTTGCATTTTGTGCCCTTTCCTGTCATTGGCTTTAGGCCTATCCTCACAAGTGAGATGCCATTTTTATTGGGAGACTTGGGGTAATGCTGAGTGGTAGGAAATGTGTGCCATCTGGGTAAGAAAATCTGATGGGGGAATGCTATTAACCCCATCCTGGATTCCCCTTGGTGTCCAGCTTTAAAAAATGTGCAGGTTTGTTAGTTTTCACCAGGGCTGTGTTGAGCTAGGGCCTAAAATACACAACTACCAACATTACAAAAAAAGGGTCAGTTTTTAGTGGAACAATCTTATGTGTCCATGTTGCGATTTGGAGCCTTTCTTGTCTCGTGCACTAGGCCTACACACACAAGTGAGCTACCATTTCTATTGGGAGACATGTTAGAACAGAGAATAGTAGAAGATGTGTTATTACTAATTGAATTTCTCTGAATTTGTGCATTGCAAATGGAAGTCTATGTGTAAGAAGGAGGGTAATTTGAAAAATGCCCTTACAATCACATGCGAGTATGGATACCCACAAATTCAGAGATGAACAAATAACCACTTCTCCTACACTCTGTGTCAGGTGTCCATTTCAGAAATACATAGGTTTCCTTCATACTAATTTTTCACTCTTTATATTTTATCATATGAATTGCTCAATACTCAGTACACAATGCAAGAAAAAATGCAAGGTGCCACTCAGTTATTGGTTATCAGTACCTTGGATTCTTGGACAATCTACAAATCCTCTGTTTCCTCTCCAACAGAACAATGAAGCAGACATAATGGTATACTGGTTTTGAAAATCTGCCATTGTGACAAAAAGATACCTTTAGAATACCCAGGATTTTGGAAAAAATATGCAATTTGGCATGGATATCTTATTTAGAAAAACTTTATGGAGGTCTATGCACAAGGTACCCCAAAAAGCAGAAATCTTAGGATGTATGTATTAGGTCAACACACTGACACATGCTCACATACTATGTGTGCAGCCATACTGAATTAATTTCCTGTAAGATTTCAATTAGAACTGGATGTGTGTGTTGAGTTGCATTATGAGTGAATGCTATGAACAATTAATTAATTCTCATGTGTAGGACTTATAGAATGTACTTGTGCCACGGCTGCTTACAAGTATTTATCAGTGGCAGTAAACCATTAAAGCCACATATGTTCTAAAGTAATTATGCAAAAGTGCCAAGTGCCTAGAAGTAACATTCCTATTTAGGTTTCTACAGATATTCAACATTCAGGGTGTTACTCAGGAGCATATTTATAGCTGATGGAATTATAAGCTAAATAAATAAATAACCAGTAAAGCCCTGGAGCAAGGTGATAGAAGGAGCTATTCTTCAGGAAACAGCATGGTGAGTGGTGGTCATATCCAAAAACCAAGACAAACAAAATAGGAGAGTGAGAAGATGAAATGAGCTTGTTTCTCTTTCTCTTATCAATGTAACAAATACATAAAAATGTGCTTGCTACCATTCCAATGTAACAGCAACAATGCCTTTTACTCATGTATCTGGAAAAATGTTTAGGTTTTTTTAAAAGATCCCATACCCAACTACCTAGTTGGTGGCATGCTTCATCATTGGGTTCCCACCCCAGACGCCTAATACATCTTGGGTGTGCTACAACGGCTGATTACATCTGATCTGTATTTATTTGTGAAATTATGAGTTTTTGGTTGAATTAAAACAGCCTTTAGGTGATTCATCCCTTAAGAAGTTTTAATCGTGGATCCCTTGGGTAGGATAAAGACAGTGTTGGTAGACGAGAAGTGAGATAAGAGATAATAATGGTCTCTCACATCCTAGTGCTAAGTCAACAAATATGGCATTGTATGCTTCATGTGGTATGATAATAGTCTCTGTTTACAACACGTATGCTGACATAGTGCGGAGAACTGTGTTCCAGTACATTTGGATGGCACAGGCGCTCTGCACTGGCTTTGCATAATTTCTCTAGTGCTATATGCTACCATACTTGTCTGTATATTATATTCACTCTAGAGATTACAAAAAGGTTGGTGGAAAAATTGTAACTTTCTAACCTCCTAACACTATTTGTGCATGCCTTGGCGCAAATGCTGACGGAAGGGTGATAGCATACGGTGACAATGGGATGGAAACATTAAGATTTTTGAGGATATTCTTAATTTATCAGGCAGAGTTATCTTCACTCAACTGTATGTAGCTGTCAATGGAAGGGGCATTATGCGAATGATAGACAAGGGGAGGTTAGGAATTATGTTTACG
This sequence comes from Lissotriton vulgaris, assembly GCF_964263255.1. Lineage (NCBI taxonomy): Eukaryota > Metazoa > Chordata > Amphibia > Caudata > Salamandridae > Lissotriton > Lissotriton vulgaris. Next base: position 146,890,852 of record NC_141690.1, on the reverse strand, counting down.
CTAGGCACTGAAGCGCCAGTTATTTCTGTTGAGCATAAATCAGATGCTTTAAAAGATATATTGGGAAAAACAAAGAAGTATTAGGTGACAAAATTAATGTGGGCAAATGATTTGAACACAAGACAATTCTAAAAGAAAATGTAATCCTCATTTCCCACAAAGTGTACAATGTAAGTAATTATTAGAGGAAATGTCTGGATGAGTTATTATTCAGTAGAATAATTGAACCTGTGAATGTAGCTGAGTGGGTTAGAGGCCATATTTGTTCATGTGTAGACCTTAGGTCAATGCATAAAAACATCCTAGTTGATTGGCACCCATGACTGAAAGACCAAGAATTATTGACATTAATTGGTGGTGCTAAGTGTTTTAGTAGATTCCCATCGTAAATGCACCCAGTGTAGAAAATGAAAGATTGGCACTTTGGTACACTCACCAAACCCAAAACTAGGTCTCCTCTTCCTAAAAGAATCCCCCACTCAAGGAGGAGCTTTTAAATTCTTTTAAACCCTATGTGATCCATAAGGTGTGGGTGGAGGCAGCAGAGTGCAACAGTGTGAGCCTTAAAAGTACCTCAGTCTGGAGTAAAAATCTTCTTTTTTATATTTTCTCAAGGTATATATTAAAAACCAAGGCCATACAGCTTCCAAACAATCGTAACATTCCGGTCAACATATTTCTGCCTGTCTAAAACCCTACTTCTAGGTTTTTGGCATTTATCAGGACCAAAAACTATTGCAATATCATTATGAAGACAAAAACAGTGATAACAATTAAAACAAAATCATACAACCAGTAGGCCACTGAGGGTGTAAAAACGATTAGCAGTGCTGTACCCTAAAAAAGAAACAAAACATCGATATCGGTGAAAAACAAAATTGCCTTCAGTATTCCGTAATTTCTTCCGAAACGGCACACACCAATGACAGCAGTGTCCATGGTTCACATGCACATAGTGTTTTGTTCAAGACGTGCCTCACAGAGCATGAAACACACATATATTACTTCTTACCTGCAATATCTGCAATATTAGGGTTCTAGGCCTCAACTTGCAGATCCTTAGGGCCCGATTTACAGAACTAACTTAAGACAAAATCCTAAACTTACTACCATTTTGGTATTCACAGAAGGCACTTCCTCATTTTGGTATTCACAGAAGTCACTTACTCATTTCGGTATTCACAGAAGTTAGGAGTCCTAACTTTAGGACTCCTAAATGCCTTCTGTAAATACCGAAAGTCTTAAAGTTAGGATTCTTCTCAGTTTAGGAGTCCTAAAGTTAGGACTCCTAACTTTACTAATCCTAAACTGAGAAAAATCCTAACTTTAAGACTTGGTATTCACAGAAGGCATTTAGGAGTCCTAAAGTTAGAGTAAGTGCCTTCTGTGAATACCAAAATGAGTAAGTGCCTTCTGTGAATACCAAAATGGTAGTAAGTTTAGGATTTTGTCCTAAGTGAATCAGGCCCATGGACAGTGTAAGCACAGAGCTAAATGAGACCACAACACAAGTTATGGAGTTCACTAACCTCAGACCACATTAACACCTTGACTGCTAAGGCAATTCCCCTCCTGTGCTGTGGTTGGAGATTTCCCATTGTTCATGACGAGCTCAGCTCGTCATGAGCACACGACCAGTGTACTGCATGACGAACTGAGCTCGTCATGAGCATGGAAGGGGTTAACAAGAAAAAAAGGAACACCCTAGGCTACTACCCTCCCATAGATACATTCAGATCAAATGCAAATCTACGAAGGTATTCCAAGCCTTCCTATTTGTTGAAGAACTACATCATCTCTCATCAATTATCTCCAGTTTATGGTTGCCAGAATACTCTACAAACTATTGACACCACCCGAGGTGACATCGTCAGGGCCCGAGATATATGTTGCAAAAAAGCCGGCTCAATCTACTCACAGTAACTCACACACATCTGTCTCCTCTCATGCTGAACCATCTCTGCCTGGGGTGAGGATACAGATGCCAAAACTCTGAGCTGCTCTATTGGCACACATAACTTTCATTTCTAAGTGGTTCATGGGAAATGTAGTCCGACCCTGATCAAACTTGCTTTATTCCTACTACGAAGTGCATACGAGAAGAATAGGGAGTTATAAACCACTCTCACTCTCCTTATGATGCCCAAAAATCGCACCTCCTGATGGATTCATGGTGAATATAGTATAACCCAATCTCGATCCCCTTACCGTGTTCCCACTCGTTTATGGATGAGTAAGAGACCCGATCTACAGCCCCATTCTTTCACCTGTAAAGTCTCAAGCCACGCTTCTCATTTCTACCCAAACAGTAACCTAACTGTCTCCGTAAGAAAAGAAAATTGGGAGAAGAAGGTGGAGTTAAAAAAAATGGGGTAAGGGGATTGTGTTTCAGGGGCAGCGTGTCAAAGGGAGCTTTAAAAAAATTGTGATTATCAGTATTAACACCATATTCTACCCAGTAGAATAAAAATTAATGATTATTGTATCTTCTAGCAATCTACTATCCCAGACGCAACATTAGCTAGTAGATCCCTCATTCAAGTCTTGTCCAAGGTATCTCATCATTGAGACCTAATATATGGGTTTTCAACCTAAAACCCCAGTGCTGTTCTCTATCAAAAAGCAAGGTCTAAATGTCCTGTACCATGGTGGGCATTTCCAGTCTGTCAATCACAGTCCAAAAGAGATCTCTTTCTCCATGATTCTTCTCCAAGAAGTGTCTCATCATCTTAGTTTAATTATATTGACATCTAATGGTATTCCTGCGTTCCATTATCCTGGTTTTACTTTCCATGTCGTCATCCCAATATAACGGATAGATAAGTGTTCTATTACAATTGATTTAAATGCTGCATTCCACCAGGTGGTATTGAAAGGGAAATCTGAAATGCTAACTATGTTTATGACTTATTTTGGTGCCTATTAGCATTTAAGATTACCTTTTGATTTAGCCTCTGTGGCTAGCCTTTTTCAAAAGCTAATGTACTGTTTGTTCAAAGATATTCGTGTGGTGCAAGTCTTTCTGGATGGCTTTTTTATTGATGCAAAAAATGTAAGGAAACATAATTTTGTTTTAGACAAAGTTCTATGTATTCTTAAGGAGTGAGGAATGCCGGTCTCAAAAGACAAGTGTAAGTACTTAACAAACTCAGTTGATTATCTTGTTGGTCACTGCTAATAGAATAAAATCCAAAGAGGATCTAACCAGGGCTTTGAGGTACAATCAAAAGTCTAGGTGTCAAAAATGAAATTAAAACATGTATTGACCTCTATGACTATGTGCAAGGTGTGTGGACTAAGAGCAACATGTTTTTGAAAGTAAAAATACATGCTGTCAAATGTTCCTGCTTTAAATACATTAATCTCAGGATACAAATGCACTATTACAGTGGAGGACAAGATGGACAAGATGGCTGGTACACATGTTTTTCTGTGTTAAAGATTAGGCGGTTCAGAGAATACTAGTGCATTTGTGTCAAGAGCAGTTGAGCAAAGATATATCACCATTGAGAGAGACGGTTTGGCATGTATGTGGGTCATAGAAACATTTAAAATGTATGTGTGGGGAATGCATTTAGTCTTGGGAATGAAGAATAAAGCGTTAAATTACCTTTTGGGAGACAATGGTAGTGGGACAGTGTTAGACCTGTCAGCCTTAAGGTGGTCATGCCCCTATGAATTGTCCTTCCTCCTCCATTTTTGATTATCTTGTTTTTCCTGGCCTTAGGATTCTGCACACATTACCACTGCTGACCAGTGGTAAAGTGCTTGCTCCTCAAAACATGGTAAAATTGGCTTATCCCCAATTGCCATATTTAATGTACTTATAAGTCCCTAGTAAATTGGTACAATATGTACCCAGGGCCTGTAAATTAAATGCTGGTAGTGGGCCTGCAGCACATATTGTGCCACCGACCTAAGGTGTCCCTTAGACATATCTAAGGCCTGCCAGTGCAGCATGTGTGAGCAGTTTTAAACTGCAATTTCGACCGGGCAAAATAAACCCTTTTCCATTCCCAAGCCTTCCTTTTTAATATATGTATGTCACTCCTCGAGCAAGCCTTTAACAGCCCACAGGGCCAGGTGCAATGTATTTAAAAGAGGGCATTTACTTTTAAGTTTTACATGTCCTGATAGTGAAAAACTCTTAACTTTGTCTTTCACTATTGCAGGACCTACCTCTCCTAGAGGATAACATTGGAGTTACCTTATTACATTTAATAAGCTACAATTTTCAATTGGGAACAGGTGACCTGTTTATGTTTGGTGCCTTTGGAATTGTAATCCTTTCTTATGGTAAAGATGGATTATAAATTACAATTTTCAAAATGCCACTTTTAGAAAGTTCCCATTTTCCTGCCTTTAGTGCCTGTGGCCTGTCTCTCAGTCATATGAGTGGATGTATTTGACAGTTTGGCTTTGTGTATTCTTCCTAGATAGCCACATACAATAGAGTGCTAAGGTGTGCCTGGATGGGCTATCAATCGCAGGATGGGAGGGTGGAGCTGGGCACAACCCTATTTTCACTTGAATAGACTGTGTCCTACTTCTACACAAAGGGCAGCATATTCCCTGTAATTAGTCTGGAGCCAGGGCAGGGGAGACAGGAAACCTATGCACTTCAAAGGAAAACCTCTAGAAGCTTCTACCTCATCAAAGGGGGCACCTACTGTTAATATTGGACCACTACACTTCTGGATCTTTGGAAGATTCTTCCAAGAAGATCCAACATTAACCTATGTTCAAACATCTAGTACCTGGCAGAAAATCAGCCAGGCTTATCTTAGAGACAATATGTACAATGTTTATGCAATACGGAACCAGTAATAAAAGGAAAAGAAAACAAACAAATCACACACCAATTTAGCAAAATCAAGTAATTAATTAATTACATTTTTTGACACCAAAAGCACAAAAATCAGATCACCTAAACTTTAAAGTAAAAACTAGCATCTTAAAGATCAAAGCACCAACTGCAGACATCTAGTCAAATGAGATTGGGTAAAGTAAACAAATATGGCCAACCCCGATGGAGCATGAGTCATATACAAGAAGTTGACTGGGCTTGGTCGGTGCTTACTTTCGGACTTAGAATAAATGTCATCAAAAATGTTCTGAAAAGGTAGAAGTTCCATGGGGCAACTCTGGAGGGAAGCAGTGTCAAAGGTGGATGTGTCATCAGCAGGGAGCTGCTGGACGAAGTTGCAGTGAAGATTTCAACTGTTCGGACTTAGGAGATGATTTAGATGTTGGTGGAATTGGTCCAGCCATTGCTTTTTTAGAGGTCTTCCTGTCTGTTGCCTCTGTGGTTCACCTGCCATATTTAGATGTTGGCTGGTCACCGGAGGAAGCTCTGCTGCAGTGCCGCTTCCTCCGCCAGAATCTTTCTACGGCTTCAAAGACATCAGAGGCAGAAGGAGCTGTCAGAAGATGTCCCGGGAAGATTCCTGCTATCCAGATTAGGATGTGGCTTTTCATCAAAGCAACTGTGACAGGGAAACCTCCAAGAATGAATTGGTAGAATCGATGAAAAAGAGTTGAAATGAAATGAAAAAATGAAATGAAAAAAGCTTTTATTGTTCGATTAATTAAAATCATTACAATATACTAACATTCTAAAATAATTATCTAAAAAACAAAATAGGTTAAAACCCCTGATTATTACCCCAGTCTAATTTGACCTAAAACATTCGTTACAGTTTCATGTTCTAGTAATACTGTTTTAGATCAAAGAGCGTTCATTTTTAAGATAGAGGTTTGTCCACCTCTCCCCTGCTTCCAGTCCTACATATTTATTTCTGCGGCTCAGCCTTTGCGGTCAGTCCTGCACGCATTAGGTGTGTAAATTTCCCCAGACGTGCTGCTATTTGACTTTCTGTGGACGAAAAGCACAAGTCCGAGATTTCGCTGCATCAAGTGTGGCCCTGAGCTCTGCAGATTGGGATGACCAAGCGATGCCTCTCACTGGCTAGCTTTGGGCAGCAGCACAGCAAATGATGCCAGGATTCCTGATGGTAGTCACAAAGTCTGCATGCTGCTAATTTGTCCGCACGGGCCCAACTTTGATTGAACTCCACAATGGGTAATGCCAAAAGCCTCATATAAGTGATCTTTTTTCGAACTTGAACTGATAGTGCTTGTTCAAAATAAGGCTGTGCTTTTCCCACTTTGTAAGAGGCATCCAGTGTGGAAAGATTTGGATGGTTATGCAGACTTTCCAGATCTCTCGCGAATGAAATGTGCGTCACCTGTCTGTTCACTGCTTTTTTCCATGCGGCAATTGAAATATTAATATTGACCAGGTTTTGCTCCTCTATTTCTAGCGATTGAATAGCTCCTGTCAATTGTGCTTGCCATGGTGACCCATTTTCTTCAAATATTGATTTAATTTGAGCTTTCAAGGCTGTTGCTGGAGCTCTCAAAGTGCTGATATAGTATTTTATTGTATACCCCAGGCAAGAGATGTCTGGGCGGGAAAGCCCCAGCTCCAGCCTTACTCTGGCTCTCCTGGCCTGTCGTGGGATTGGCAGCACTTTCTTGTATATGGAAGATTGAAAGCTCATGTAGAAATTGTCAAAGGCGCCGGGAAAGGTTAGGTGGTCGTAATTAATTGCGGGCACTGTTTTTGCTTTTAGAACTTTCAGGATGGGTTCCGTGGATGGGCTGTGTAATTTTCGATTGAGATTTCTCAAGCTGCAAATGATCCCGGCACCTTTATTTCTTAGATATTTCAAATGAGCAGTTGATTTTGCCCCTTCCGTGAGCCTGAGACCCAAGTAGTTGTAATTTTTGCAAGATCTAATTTGCTGATCCGCTAGGCGCCATTGAGCTGTCTGTTTTCGATGGTACTTTCCAAAGATGAGGATTTTGGTCTTGTCCTGGTTTACCAGTAGGTTGTTCTTTTGATTGAAGCTGTCTAGCGCATCTAAGGCTTTCTGCAAGCCAATCCTGGTGTGATCCAAAATTACAAGATCGTCGGCATATTGAAGAATTTGCAGCCTCACGTTCCCCATCTTCGGGATGACTAAGTTTGCCCCCTCCAGTGCTTGACCCAGGTCGGATGTATAGATGTTGAAAAGCAGAGGTGCAAGAACACATCCTTGTTTAAGGCCACTGTTGGTGTGGACCTTGTTGGTCAGTGACGTTTGACTGGTCTTGATCCTTACCCAGGTCCCTTCATATAGAGATCTTATTGCCTTTAGCAGCTTTTGGGGTATACCCCAGTTGGTAAGTTTTCTCCATAGTGTGCCACGGTCTACCCGGTCGAATGCTGCACTATAGTCTACAAAACAGCAAAACAAAGGAGGTTGAGCGGGCTGGATCGCTCGTCTGGACAGGTATCCCAGTGCTATGATGTTGTCTACTGTGGAACATTGTGGTCTGAATCCTGTTTGGAAAAAAGGAAGGATGTTGTTCTCTTCTGCCCAGCTTTCCATTTCCTTCAGCAAGACTCTAGCGTATGCCTTTGCCTCGATATCTAACAGGGCCACTAGCCGATAATTTTCAGGTTTTGTGCGGTCTCCTTTTTTGTATATAGGAAATAGAATTGAACCTTTCCACGATGATGGAATGGAGGCCGTTTCAAAGGCATGTTTGAAGAGAGGGTTAGCTGATCTGCCCAGAATCTGTATGCCACTTTGAATACTGCCGCTGGCACTCCATTGGGGCGCCATCTGACCTCATTTTCTTGATCAGGCTGATTATCTCTTTTGTGTTAATAATCGCGCACGTGTCTTCTTCTTCTTTGTCTAGTAGATTTTGTTGTTCTTGCATAACCTTCCTTTCCAGATCTGTTGTATACAATTGTAGTGCATACTTGACCCACTCCACTGCTGCCACCCCATTTTCTTTACTTTGGCCATTATGGCTTAGTTTACTGATGTAACTCCAAAGTCGAGACTGCCCTTTTTCTTTGAGCATGTTAAATATTTTCAACCACTCCGCCTCAATTTTCTGTCTCTGAAGTTCCCATATTTTTTTCCTATGTTCGCTTCGTAGCACTTTTATTTCCACACTGAGGTGATTTGTCTCTTCTTTTCTTCTCGCCTTCAATGCCTTTGTAAGTCTTCGTTTTGTTTGATCTAAGTCCCTGGGGTTTAATTGTAGTGGGTGGATTTGCGGGTGTAGGCCTTGAGTTTTCCGGTTGCCCCTGTCCTGTCCTAGAACCAATTTTAGTTCCTCCAGTAGATCCCTCCAGTGCTCCAGGGGGGGAGCCAAAGGTTGGCACTGCTCTTTATGGGTAACCCATTCCATAAGAACTGGACTTAGTTTTGTGGTCCTTTTTATTCTGTTCAATAATGTATGATGCTCTTCCTCGGTTGATGTTCCCACAGTTCCGGGGTGTTTTGCAATTTTCCCCTTTATGTCGAATGTGACCCTCAGTGGCTTGTGATCACTTTCCTCTCTATCTCCCACCTCGAAGTCTTTAAAGAAAGTTACCAATTTCTCAACGATAAAGATGTAGTCAATTGTTGACTTGTTCTTGAATGTGGGCAAGGGCAGCCATTGAGAGTCCACTGCCTTCTTGGGAACCTGAGTAGAGACCATGTTACGCTCATTCAGCAGCCGATGTAGGGGCACCACTTCTGTTGCACTATGTCTGTACATTATATCATCTCCTAGACCACTGATGTTCATGTCCCCTGCGATGATTGGGAGATGGGAAGCATGTTTGTTTATCAAACTGTCAATTTTTTCAGATAATAGTTTTATAACTTGTTTTTGTTGCTTTGTGGCGGGGTTTATGTAACAGTTGATTATCAACAGACGGATTGCGCTGTTATTACTTTTAAGACCGGAAATCAAAACTGCTTGGAGATTAGCAGAGTTAGTTTCTATTGAGTTTACCTCTAATTTGCGGTTGTGATTGATGTAAATTGAGAGCCCTCCTGCTGCTCTCCCGAAAATATTGCTTTTTATTGCAGCAGTGTGAACTTCATAGAAACCTGAGAGAATTAGAGGTTCAGTGGCCCAAGTCTCTTGTAGACAAAGTATGTTGTTTTCTCGTAGATATGAGCATGCAGCTTTGCAGTTGAGCATTCTTTTTAGCCCTGCGACGTTCCATGATACAATTGACAGGCCCGTGTTATTCCCCCCTTTTCGGTTCTTATTCAAAATGCTGTGACCCTTAATACTGTTGGGTATGCCGTCGCGGGCTCACGTCTTCCGGGACCCCTCAGCTTGTTTTGGCTTGCAGAGTGATTTGGAACAATGTGGAACACAGCCCTTTGCTCTGCTGAGCTTATTATCTTATAGGCATTGAGGAGACTCTGTTCCCTTGCAGCGCTTATCCCTGTTTGTTTGACTGCCGTCCCCTTTAATACCGAAAAAATCTCCTTTGTTGGCGAATTTACCGCTAATACATGTGGGTATTTCTCTGGTATGGGGAATGCTATATCAATCCCCTAGTCAGCCATTTTTGCTGTTTCCTTAGTTGTGAGCCCCACTTGGGCATGTCGGCTTAGTACGATCGAGGTTGATTCTCCGTGGGAATCGCTGGTTAAACTTATGAATTTAACCCAAACTATGTCTTTTGATTGTATTTCCATGAGAGACGGAATATGCTTGAGGAGTCTGAGTATGTTGCACCTGTTTAGAATATCATGCTTGCCTTTGATTTGATATCTAGGGGTTAGGATCACCTCGTGCGTTAGTTTACTACATTGATTTGTATAGCCCTGGGCATTAGGTTCTCCTTCACTGTTGCTTGCATTGTGTCTAGTGCCTAGGGACCATTGGCCTAGGCCTGCTGCTGTACCAAACTTTGAGTCGGCTGTTCTGATTGTTCGCTCATTTTCTGCCCACTTGGGGAAAGGTATCCCTTATTGATACAAGCCTCGGGCCCGGAAGCTAGGTCCTTTCGTGCATCCTCAGAACTTCTTTGTTCTCTATTTTTGTTGCTCATGTCTGGGGGTGATATGGCTCTAATTACCGTGCTTGTTGGGCTTTGGGTGTCCTTTGTGTGAGGGTTTGACTGTTTGGATCCATCCCTCTCTTCTGCCTTCCCCGGGGAGGGTGGAACTGTGCCTGTTGAATTCTTTGAGGATTGATTTTTTATAAAGATCGGGAAGAGACGTCTTGTCTCTGTGGTACTTTGTGATGTTTGAAAGTGAGTTGGTAAAAAAATGCCACTTTTTTTGCTGTCTTAGCTTTTTTTTCCTGTTTCCTTAGCTTTTTCTTAGCCCTCCTTGACAACTGGTTCTCCATCCTTTTCTGGTTGACGTTATTTTCTTCTGGAAGCTTTCCCGGGGACAGATTACTGCTGTTGGAGTTGCAGCTGGAAGGTCTACTAAAGGAATTGTTTAGTGTCGGAACGTCTTGTCCTCGGAGATTGTTGTTGAATTCACAGGGTTGCCTCTGCCTGCTATACCTGACTGGTTTTCTGAAATTAAAGCAGGACTAGGGCTGTACTTGTTGCTTGGAGTTCCTGATTGCGTTTTTAGTGTTTCTACCATACCTTTAAGAATTTCTGGCAGTGTTGCCCATGTGTCCATGAGGGCTGCACACGTGCAAGTGCCTCTACAATTGATCTGGATGTCGCTAAGCTTTTGCTCCAGAGAGTCCACCTTGTTGTACAGCTCCGCTAGGCGTTGCGCGATGGTTGCTAAGAGATCAATTTGTAGCTCCATTTTCTTTGATTGCCAGAGCAGAGATCTGGCCATATTTTGCACTGTTTCACCGGAAGGGGATCCACCTTGTTCAAGAGTGACGCTACTCTCCTGTGGCTTTTGACTTTGGGAACATGGTGAAGAAGAAGGTGTGCATCGGTTCTCATGGCAGCTTCTATAGCAGGTTGGAGTCAGCGCTAATGTTCTTTGTATCTTAGATTCCAAGTTTTGGAGGAATATTGGGGATAGATATCCCGCATTTTGGAACTGCTCTGATGCTCCTATGTTTGTTAAACCAGAGTCTATGATTCTTGGTGATTCCCTCAACACCGGAGAATGCGCCGTTGATTGATCCTGACAGTGTATTTGGGCTGTTGTAACTTGATCTATCTTTCTACTGTCTCGTGCGATGCAGGCGCTTACTGAGTCACTTATGTGTCTGATTTTTGTTCCAGATGGATGTCCCAGCCAAGAACAGGAACAGGAGTGTCTTCTTTCTGGGCTTGATCTCCCTGTAATTGCGTTTTGTATTTGAGTGTTTGGCAGCGTTAAAAGGAGCTGGCTCCCTGGACTGTTGTCCAACTCCTCACTGTTCTTAAGTCGTTGTTGCGCTGCCCTCTCTTGTGTACTCTCTGGGTTGGGTGTAGGTTTTACCAAGAATTGTGTGATGAATCCTCCTGTTGGCGATTATAAAGAAGGCTTCTTGTCTTGAGCTGCGGACTTTGTGCTCCTCAAGTTTCTCGGTGTAGCCTTACACAGGTCTGGTGACTTTGTATGGCCGTTTTCAGATTGCTGGCTGCATTTTTCTTCTCTTTTTTTTGCCATCCTTTTATATGGCTGATCTTCCGTGGGAGCTGTGTGTCCCTTGGTAACTCCTCTTCGTACGCTCCTTGTGCGCTCTTAACACGCTCTTTTGTGGATCTTGAACAGGACTCTGTAGACACTGTGATCTCACTTGGCCCCTCGCAGCTCCTAGCTCCCGCTGCCGCTGGCTCCGGGCAGTTTCCCCTGCGCTCCGACTCTCAGTCTGCCTGCCACCATACGCTCCGACTCTCAGTCTGCCTGCTCCGCCTTCCCCTGGTTCTCCGTGCTCTCCCCACTAATCGCGGACCGAGGTGACGGGGGCCAAGGCAGGGCGGTATGCCAAGGCAGGGCGGTATGCCAAGGCAGGGCGGTATGCTAAGCCCTGCAAGCTGCTACTGCTACTGCTGCTTGTGTGCCTGGCTGACACTGTGCCTCTATGCTAGTGCGTGGGAAACCACAGATTCCACGGCCTGGGTCTGCTGGGGCACGACTCGTTAGGAGCCTATCTGCTGGTTTTCCCCGCAGTGTTCAGAAGGAAGCTTGGGCGCTAAAACCAAGCCTCCACTCTTCTGGTGAGCAGGGGCCAGGTAGGGGACTCTGCTATGCTGCGGTACCTCACGAGTCCCAACTACCCCCCCCTCAACACCAAAGTCCAGTCGCTCACCTCCAATGCCGCTTCAGCTACTTCCACTGCTGCTTCTGCAAGCGCTGCTGCAGGTCAGTTCTGGCAGCCGGTCGGTCTTCACGCCGCTGCACTCAACCGTTTTCAGCGCTGGCGTCGGCGATGACGGGGGGCAAACAGGTTAAGCGGTCCGACTGGTGTACTTGTTTCGCCTCTGCCGTGGGTTGGCTCCGGCAGCGAGCCGGCACTTGCACCAGTTTGTCACACACACACACGTGGCTCGGGAGAGCGAGGCTCCTGCTGCTCCTGCTAACTTGCTTGCACCTGAGCGAGAGCACGAAAACACGGACTGGAACAATGGATCAACGACAGTGGGAAAAAGAGTTGAAAGCTCACCTTTATTTGGGGTCCCACCACTGAACCCGTCTTGAATGCCACTTGACCATGACACTCAGCCACTCCGTTGTTGCCCAACTCTAAAATAGTGTTTTGTGGTAGGTGTGGAAGTACATTCAATATTGTGTGTATGTTGTGTACCTAAAGATACATTTTGACAAGTTCACAACATATATGTGTTTTGAGATGAAAATAAGTGGTACTTACCTGTCTCCACCCCATCATGGCTTCACTTTGTCAGGACTACTCCGCCAGCACTATGAGAACATCAAAATTGGCTAGGCGCAATCCTGCCAGTATGACAGCGATAGAGTACTATTAGGCAGCAGAGAAGACCACAGCCACAGCTGTCTCCTATCTATTGCCACAAAATCTAAATATGGCGGGCGCACTGCAGTCAGCTTGACCGAGTACTCAGGACCACCAATGGGATGGCTGGACTAGTCCTGCCAAGATCTAAATCAGGCTCTTAGTCTCCTTTTTGGAAGTCAAATATTTCCAGCTAGATGAGGCTGGAAGCTGTAACTGACAAGAGCTCATGAGGCCGGATATCCCTTCTGCTTAGGACCACTGGACAGGATTTGCTGCTGCAGTGAAGAATGTAGCAGGAGCTGGCACAAAGTCAGGCCGTCCAAGGAGATACACCTTGGGCAGATAGACAAGCAGGTTAGTCTGTACTCAGAGCATTTTTATGTAAGTTTAAATGTCCCAAGTTTTGGATTTTGTATATCTGGGCACCTTTATAACTACTTCTAATGGTCCAAGACTCTGAGGTACCACTTGGGGGGTTGGAACTCACTCAAGCTGGGTCCAGGTGTGGGTTCATAATGGTTATAACCTTTTCTGTTTCTGCCGTTCTAATCAGCTGGCCAGCCTTCTAACCTTGAAGTCACTCTGGTAGTCCTGGGTTCAAGAGATGGAACAGGGCTCAAGCAGAAGGCCTCTGAGGGTTTGTTGGACCTGATAGCATTAGGATGGCTTTTCACTCAACGTTTTGCCTACCTCCTCAAATGTTTAACCTCATTTTGCTTGCTTTGGTACTCTGTGCACTTTACCACTGCTAACCAGTGCTAAAGGACGTGTGCTCTCTCCCATAAACATGGTAATATTGCCTCATACCCAATTGGCATATTTAATCTACTTATACGCCCCTAGAAAAGTGCACTACATGTGCCCTGGGCATGTAAATCAATTGATACTAGTGGGCCTACAGCACTGCTTGTGCCAGCCACCTAAGAAGCCCTCTAACCATGCCTCAAGCCAGTGATTACAGAACCTGTGTGTGTAGTTTACACTGCCATTTCAACCTGTCAAAATAAACATTTCGTCAGGTCCAAACCTTTCCTTTTTATACATATAAGTCACCCCTAAGGTACTCCCTGAGCAAACAAGAGGCTAGAGTTCAATGTTTTTAAAAGGCAGAACATGTACTTTTACATTTTACATGTCCTGGCAGTGAAAATCTTTTAAATTAATTCTCTCCCATAGGATAACATGAGGATTGCCTTATTACATTATATAAATGTAATTCCCAATTGGAAAGAAATAACCCTTCCAGCCTGGTGACTCTGGAATCACAATTTATAATCCAAACCTATGGTGAAGACAGGTTTTAAGTTGTAATTCTGAACAAACCACTTGAGAAAGTTTACAGTTTCTCGTTTTAGCCATTTGGTACCTGTAGCTCTCTCTGATCACATTACTGGGTGTTGTTGGCAGTTGGGGTTTGTGTATTCTTCCTAGACAGCCACACGCAATGGGAGCATAGGTGTGTCTCAATGGGCCATCTCTGGCATGATGGGAGGAATGAGCTGTTCACAGCCTCACTTACACCTGAAAAGGTGGTGTCCTGTCCACACACGAAGGGCTGCATACCCACCTGTAGTGAGTCTGGAGCCCGGGCAAAAAGGGAGGGCCTTCATGCACTTCAAAGGCAATGTCTTTGAAGTCTTCCCCACTTCCAAGGCACCACTGGGTATAAGTAGTGGACCTCAGACACCACCACTTGAGTACTTCTTCTGAACCTAAGGATACTCTGCCAGAAAGAAGGACTGCGGTGCTTCTGAAGGACTGTCACTCTGTTGGACTGCTACTGTGCTGGACTCCTTCTTTTCTGGGCTGACCTGCTGTCTTCATGCCTTAGTGAGAATGAATGGGCCTGCATTTCTTGAATCCAGAACCCAGAGAGACTCCAAGGCCTAGTTAGCTGGTTAGCTGGCCTCCTTATCTGAAGCCCCACAGACAAAACAGGCACCTGGACTCTGCTGTCAAGGAGTCTTCCCTGCCAAGTGGTGCCATACCAGTCGTGGACCCTTGGAAGTGGGCCTAAGGTGATTCCCAGTGGACCCAGTGCTTCTTCTCTACTGAGCGACGCTTCCCTGAGCAGAAACTATGCTTCTCCTTGACTGAATGATGCATCACCGAGCAGAACCACTGCATCACTGTCACTGTTGGGGAGAGGATGTAGCCTTACAGCTAGAGAGGTCTACCTCTGACCTGGGGAACGGGGTTCAAGTCTAGGCAGCTACGCTACACATCCTGTGATTCTGGGCAAATCACTTAATCTCCCCATGCCTAAGAAAAATGAATGTGTTCATCTGTAACAAAACTGGTGGTCATGTAAAGCGCTCTGATACCCCGATGCCTCATGTCTAGTTCGCGCAATATAAAAACTCTGAAATCCCCCCCCCCCCCCCAAAAAAAACTGCTACTGCATCGGACTTGACGCAAAAGGCTTGCATAGCCACCACCTCCCACATCTTGGAACTGATGCATCACCTTTGGAATCTCCACTGCACAACACTTTTTCTGGCACAATCTACTCGCTTCCCTCATCAACGACAGCCTCACCAACGAGAACAAAACCCCTCATCACAGCTTCACTGCTCATTGGACACCTACGCATCACCTCTGCTGCACCTCGCTTCCTCGACACTGGAATTCTCATTGCTAGCCCCATCAATAGGATCCTCAACACCAATACATAGAACCTCACACTGCAGTCTCACCACATCTCAGAACGGATGCATCGCCTCTGCTGTGCAATGCATCTTTGCTGTGGATACATGCAACGCTCCACAGTAAGGATTTAAGATACTTTTTCATGCATGCCTCTGTAGCTGGCCCACATTCCATAGCAGTCGACCTAAACCTGTGACTTTGTCCTGCTCCAGCCAACCAGATATCTCCAATAGCGCTGGTCCTTTTGGCACTATTTTCACCATACATTTTAAAACTCAATATCTCTGGATCTACTGATTGGATTTTTAACATTATGGTCTTGTTTTATTTATTAAATTCAGATCTATTGTTCTAACCACGTGTGGGATCTTTTTGTGTGGTGTTTACACTGTTTTACTGTTAAAAGTGTTGCACAAGTACTTTATACATTGCCTCTAAGTGAAACCCAAGTGTTCTGTGGCAAGCTACTAGAGGGTGAGCACAGGTTAATTTAGGGTTTGCTTGCCTCTTACCCTGACTAGGATGGTGGTTACTGCTTGACCAGGGCTCATACATCAGTCAACCAGCAACCACATTTCTTTTAACACCCAGTGATTATTTCTCTAAATGGATGTACTATGATTTTGATAAGAAGTATGCAAGCAGTCAATGATTTGTGAACCAAAACATTTGCATTTGAAGGGTTACGGATAGAACTCATTATTATTATTATTATATTATTATTATAAACCATTTTATAGCGCGCTCTGCTACTGGGGAGTATCCTGGCGCGGGGGAAATAAAAGAGGCAGAAAGCAGACCCTCATTATGGACAATGACTTACAGCTGATTTCACAGAAGATGGAAAAAGCATTGAACACAATACTGTCTCTTTGTACAGTCCACAATAAAATGGTGCAATTGAGAGATTGAACACATTATTGAAAGAGAGCGTACAGACTGCTTTAACTTGTAGTGTTGATGTAGTGTAATTTGTGAGTAAAATGGTGTGGACTAGCCATAATACTCCACCTAGCACTTCTCATGTTTCGCAGGTGGAAATGCTAGAGCAGATTTAGTTCCTGAATGGTTGGAAAATAAATATCAAACCTGGAGTGAGGTTATTTACTGTAATGGGATTTTATCCAACGTTATGGAAAAGCAGCAAAAAAAAGAAAAAATATTATAGCAATATGCACAAAGTAGTTTCTAGGGACATTGTTGTAGGGAGTTGGGTAATAATAAAGAATATTAAGTCTAGAAAATGAAAGACTAACTTCA
The DNA here is from genome assembly GCF_964263255.1 of Lissotriton vulgaris. Classification (NCBI taxonomy): domain Eukaryota; kingdom Metazoa; phylum Chordata; class Amphibia; order Caudata; family Salamandridae; genus Lissotriton; species Lissotriton vulgaris. The sequence goes on along the minus strand of NC_141690.1, from coordinate 146,874,202 downwards.
GTTTTGTTGGACCTTTCAGGGTTATTCAATTCAGCTGCACATCAGTCAAGATAGCGGATGACAGGTGGTGATCTAAGCGTAATTTTGTTCTGTTGGATACATTTTACAGCAGACTCATTGCTAGAAAATTGAATGTCCCTGGCAATCTCTTCCACAGTTATGTATTTTATTCCATCTTACATGACAAGAGTGAGCTATCAGAAGAGAGTGCTTCTCAATGACAAGAGCTGGGCTATGCGTCTTTGTGAACTGAGATGCCTCCAGGTATTTCTGGTGTTTTGGAGAAATTATCCGCTGTGGATTGAAGAGAGTGTCAATTAAATGATGAAACACCATCATTACACAATGTGGTTGGTTTTGTAAAAAAACAGAAGCCACAATATTTGTGTTGTTATGATGTGTAATGTTTTGGTAATGTTCTTTTTAGTTTGCAAGAAGGGGGCATGTTGTATCCTCTATCACTTGTATCAGATGTGTCTTCTGTAATTTGTATTGCTTTGGCATGTATTTAGCTCCTCTCGTAAGTCCGTAACACCAGTCCCTGAGTTCTGCTTCTAGATCTTTAGTTAGTGATCAGTTGGAGATCTGAATCCATCAATGCAGGACTCTGCTTGGTGGACTCTCCCATCACGCTTCTTTAGAACATTAAATATTTAGTTAACTGTGTCTGCAAGTGTTAGTGGTCATCTATTGTAAGAAACAACCAGTCTCTATAATGATATCCTGAGTATTCTTTTGAAATGTCCCTGTATCCTTGCATGTTGGCTGTGTATCCTATTCCTATGTATAGCACTTTACTACCCTTTGGAGCTAAGTTTTTAATTTATACATCTATCCAGTAAAAATTAATAACAAGTTGAATCCTGGTACTAGATTTTTAAGGGTTATTTGCAATAGCCACCTGATGTCCCTGAGGGACACAGGGGTCCAGATCTTGCCAATGGAAAAGGTTGATCCTGTGGAATGTCTTTCCTGTGACTGGATGTGGAAAAAATGTCCTGTCTGGGAGAAAAGAAATACATCATTTGCAGTTCAACATCTCTTCCCCCTGCTGTGAAATTTCTCCTGTGACCCAATGAAGTGCAAAAGGCTCTCTTGGAAAAGGAAACTGATAATGGTGAGGAATAATCTCCGGAAATGGTTGTATCTGAGCATTTCTCTACTGTCGACTATACTAAAAAGACACTGCATTCATGGTTTCATTTTAACAGTTTTTCCCACTCTAGCCCGTGTGACCTGAAACTGGAGCCATAGAGAATCACTCATCAAATTTATCTGACCTTGCGAACTGCTTCACTGCTACAACTTCCAGCCTAGCCTCAATGCCCTCTGAAGATTTCCAACCTTTCCAAATCTAAAGGAAACAACATTTTACAAGGACAAGTTGTGGTCCATGATGACTTTACCACAACGTACCAGTTAGCATCACCCCATAGACAGTTATTGTTTTTCACTTTGCTTTTAATTCCAATTAAACATTTGTCGCAATACATTTTATATTCTTTTCACTCATCAATGCATTGCTGTTTTGGTGAAGTTGCATATGTGTCAGTGGCGCTTGATTTCCGTTTCCCATTCTGCCATTTGCAGTCTGGTATGGTTAAGGCAGTGAGTGGCAGGAGAGGCCATGACACCCACAGCCCCGCATGGCTCTGCAAGGAGCTGCCTGATTGGTGGTTCCTTGGTGGCACAAGACACGGAATAACCCCTGCACTGTGCCCACTCCAGAGTACATGCTATATTTCCCCACTGTATTTCTTAGAATGAACAAGCCAACATGCATTTGTGTTTGTTGTGGTCATTTGTTGGCCGCAGTTTTATTAGGAATACATGAATACACTTTGGCATTATTTGCATGCCCTGGACATAAATCATCGTCATAGATCTGCCATATTTGCGTCATAAATCATATGCATTTGTCATCCGTAATATCTGTCATAAATCATATGTACATCACCAATTAGCAAATTGGACTGACAGTTCGTTGGGTAGCTCATTTGGATGATTGTCTTGTTTCTTGTCCCTTCTGGGTCATCTCTTTGTACAGTTGGATTTGCGCTCTCTTTGCGCGGGGGTAGCTTCTGTCCCCGGAGTTAGGCCACGCCTCGCTACCTTGTTGGACTCTTTTATGCTCTGCCATCCGGCAGGGGCTGGGCTGCGAGCGCCGTCTCCGTTTGCTACCCCCTTTTTGTAGGCCAACTCACCCAGCCGTGAGGCATCCCAAAGTGAGCGGTCCTACACACCGCCCTTAGGCCAACTCACCCAGCTGTGAGGCATCTAAAGGTGAGTGGTCCTATTCCGGCACACCGCCCTTCGGTGTGCCTCCGTACCAACCATTATCCCTGTAGCTCTCCGCCATTGCCTTGCCTGCTTCCCAGCACTGCGACATCGCTGATCCTTAGGCGTGGGTGGTTATTGAGCCGCGACTCGCTTGGCAATCGATTGTCGATCCTAACTAGCAGCATCTCATTTATTCCCGACCTCCTAAGTACTGTATTGCTAAAGTTCCTGCTATCTTCTATTTCCATATCGCGGCAACGACTATTCCGAGGTGCTGAGCCTTACCCTGCAAATCAAAAGAAACAAAGATAAGTGCATCATAATTAACAAGCGCAGCTATCGCATTGAGGCGTCTGACATTAGCAAAAAATAAGGCTTGCATGTAAAGTGCTTTCTCAAGAATTTCTGCTTCACAGATAGCGCTTGGGAAATCCTTTGGGCCTCATTTCTAATATTTTGATGCATTGCAGCACAGCAAGCCTTCTTGATGCGCTGCCAAGCATAATAATAAATGGCCAGAATGAGCTCTATCTACAAGATACAGCAGATTCCTGTTCTTCGTCCCTGCCCAGGTGCACAGAGGGCAGCCATGTGCCTGTGCAGACACCCTTGTGTCATTTTGCAAGGGGGCCTGCCCTGAGGGGATTATTGTTTTTTTGCAGGAATTTATACCTTCTTGCACAAAAACAATCATTAAAGGCATTTTCCTCTTTCTGGCAATACTGCACAATGCAGAAAAACTAGGAGAAAGTATTTCTTCTTGTTGCGACTCCTTAAGCCTCCCCAGTGGAGGCGTATGATTTTGATGCATTCCCAGGTTTGCTAAATGTTTCTAATCTGGTAATGCCTCAATTTCCATGGAGGGTCCCTGGGAACACCCACAGCAACACCCATTGAATGCCCCTTTCACGCAGAGTTATGCGTGAAAGAGAAACATATTTACAAGGCAATGAAAAGTCATGCAGGGTGACTTTACGTGGCTGGTAAAAATGGGAAAGTCCATTGCTCCGCTGATGTGTCAATTAAAGTGACGCACTGGTGGGGCAATGGGCCTGTAAATAAGCCCCTTTGTTTTTACTGCATTGATTTACATTAGGGATTGTTACATGCATGGCTGGGGGTGTGAAACTAAAGGGCATTTGTACAAGCCCCTATCGTCACCACAACCTCACTTTTATCGATGTTGTGGTGACAATAAGGGCTCAGCCTTATTTACAAGGCAGCGTTACGCCACTTTACGTGGGTTAACTCTGCCTTGTAAATAAGACTCCCTTTCCCGCTATGGTTAGCGTGAAGTCAGTGCTGCTTTGGTTTCCTACATAGCGCTGAACTGCAGCGGTGGCTCCTCTGAAATGGCAGAGGAGCGTCACCCCCCCTGCTGAGAGCCAGCTGATGGAAACGGCAAGACTAAAATGATAAGAAATTGGTTTTATTATCATTTTAATATCATTTATTTTTCCCATTTCCCTCTAGAGCCTGCGGGGCTTGGCTGTCATCACAGGCAGCAGGGGTGGAGTAGTGCGCAATGTAAGTGCGCATGACGTTTTGGCCGGGCGTCTTAGGCAGTGTCGGAACAGGTATGTTTTTATAAGAATTGTAATTATTTCCCTAATACCCATCCTTTCCCCCCCCCCCCCCCCCCCCCACTGGAGTTTTGCGCCAGCCGCCACTGCTGAGCTGCCTGACAATAAGTACCTTCAAATTTCTCTGAGGAATCTTTGCTGCTTCAGTCAAGCTACAAAGGGTCAGCCAGGGATTTCTCAAAGAAGCACTCCTAAATAATTCACTCACAATAAGTGAGTGACTGTGGAGCACAGTCACTGACTTATCGTAGCCCCAAAAAAATCTAATTTAGTACATATATCTTTATAGATCGCTGAAACGCTTCTGCTACTTGTGTGTCTCTCCTGCACTTGCCACTAGGGACAAAAAAGGAATAAACACTAAGAAAAGGTGAGAGAGAAACAAAGAGAAGAAAAGTAAACCAGGAGGGAAAAAGACATTTTGAAAGTGAAAGCATGTGAGAACAAAGAGACTACATTTAGAAAGTAGGCAAGAGAGAAAATAAAGCGGACAAGTAAGTGATTGAAGAATAAAAATAAAAGAAGTATGCTAGGGAAATAACGCTAGAAGTATAATAGGGAAATAACGCTAGAAAGGATGAAAGGAATTCCGTGGAGTGAAGGCTCTGCAAGAATTACTTTTATTGAGCTAGGGCCTTAATTACATCCTTTCAAGGATACAAAATATAAGTTTCAGGGGACCAATTAACAGTGCTGTCAAAATAATGTCTGCGTCTGATACTGGCATGTTGCTGTGAGACCTATTAAAATAAACACTAAGATCTCATTTATTTTCTGTTTTTTTAGCTCATTATTTTTCAAGTGACAAGAGCATATATACACACAGCCAGAAAGAAGGTAATCCCTTTCCTGCGTGTGTATGCTTCATGCGTTTTGAAATCAAAAGTATTGATGCTCAACAATTTAATAAGCATCCACTTGTATATATTTTATTAAATATTTAACACCTAGAAATATTTATGTATTTATTTTCTGCCATTTCATAGTCCACACCAATAAAAAAATCTAGATATTAATCTAACAGCATTGCCTGCCTTCTTTAAAGATTGTATCTTTGCCTTGTTCACCATTCTTTGGCCCAAATTTTGATTGGTGCTTCCTCTAAGAGAGTTTGATGTTTGATTAAGGGTATTGTGATGCTCCCGTTCCATCCTTATCCCCATTGAGAAGCATAGGAGTGGGGGATGGAGAGGATGCTATACCTGTATTAAGGTCGAAGTGACCATTATTCCCAAGCAGCCTCCTTCACGACAAACATGCGGTGAACACTCAGGGACTGCATTGACCATGTCCATGTCTTTTAGGCACTTATGAACCAGTGGACAGAGCTGTTTTGCCCATTTTCTCAAGGGAATGTGTCACTAATACTGGTCCGATTACCCTGGAGCTCTCTATTGTGATATACCATAAGTATATATGGATATATGGGCAGTGATGCATTGCAGTCACACAGTGCCAAACTATGGCTGTTCACGTCCATAAAAGTTTGAAAGACTTTTTAGAGATGTGGAATCCTGGTAAAGCTTGCCTTGTGACATCTATGCTGATAAAAGTACAACTGTTCTCCGTGGCAGGTCCTATACCTTGAGACCAGCTTTACTGTACTTTTTTGGGTACAACTTAATGTGGAAACAAACCTGTAGAATTATTTAGGTGAAGAATGCAATAAAAATGCAACTTTGTCTTTAAACTTCCAATAGCAACTACAAAGTGGATAATTTGGAGTCATAGGAAGCTCCAGGATCAGTGAGGGTCAGTAGTCTCATGCCTTCATGCTACTATTCTCACAACAACTATTTCCTATATTCCGTATTTTTCTAGTCACTATTAGGTTCCGGAATATACAACTTTCTTGATGTTTGTTGCATGTAGACCATGCAGAGTCACCCACAGAGAATGACTGATTCATATAAGCAATTGTCAAGAGGAATGGTTAAGTGAATTTCTTCATCTATCTCTGTCCACCATTTTGTGAGTTTTCTGCAGTCCTCAAACATAGATACTAGGGGCTTATTTACAAAGGCCATATCTACGCTTTTTTGGCTTTTAAAGCCAAAAAAGCAGAGATAAAAATATCACCCTATTTACAAGAGGGTGCTAACATGCATTAGCGCATGTTAGCACCTTTTTTTCCCCGACGCCTCCCTTTGCATCTCTAATGAGATGCAAAGGGGTCGTCACTGGGCAGTACAACCTTGTAAATATCGCTGATGTGCATATCGCAATATATACAAGGTGGCTCATGCATTTTAGCAGAGGTTAGTTTGGGGCGAAAACCGCTGTTTTCGCCAATAACTAACGTCTGCTAAAATCATGACTAACCCACACCTAACATGGGGGGGTGGATTCTTGTATTACGACCACATGGTCGTATCAATAGGCATATGGCCGCTTTGCAGGGAGCATCGCTGGAAAATCCGGGGTGTTCCATGCAAAACGGCGATTACCCCGCTATCGCTGGAATTTATATCGCCATTGCACTATGCGTTGTAAATACAGCGCAAGCATGGCGATAAATTCCAGCTAATAGACAGCGATAAATATAAAAGCGCTAAGCCCGCTTTGCGATATTTATTGCCATCTGTTGTAAATATTGCCCTAGATTGGCAAGTCAACTGTAGTCATCTTTTCTCTGTCAAGTACATTGTCAGTCGCATTCCATAAAAATACTCTGAGATATTTAGGGGCATATTACCAAGCAATAGCGATAATTATCGCTATTGCTTGGTTAGAGACAAAAATTTACCGCTGAGCTGCGGCGATTTTTATCGCAGATAAACCTTGGTATTACCAAGGTTTATCGCAAATGAGATAAAAATCGGCCGCAATGCATGAATATCGCTGAAAAGTCAGCGATATTCATGCATTACCGAGCTAATGCTCTTAGCCATGTTATCCACCTCCCATTGGATAACATGGCTAAGAACTGCTCAGGGCAGGTGTTAGCTTTTGGAGATATTTGCGCTTAGTGCGAATATCTCCAAAAGTTGGTAATAGGAGATAGCGATGTTAGCGACTGTTTCCAGTCGCTAACATCCTGGCACGCCCACTTTGCATGTCATTAGTGATAAATATCACTGACATGCAAAGTGGAGCCCAAGATGGTCGCTATCTCCTACTAGCTGTCGCTAACTGGTGTTAGCGACAGCTAGGTAATAGGGAGATAATTTTATCTCCGCTTTCTTGGCTTTTAAAGCCAAAAAAGCGGAGATAAACCCCCTTGATAATATGCCCCATAGTAATTTGTATTATCTCCGCTCACGCAAAGGTAAATGATTCTTCGTGAGCAAAGTCATAAAAAGGAGTCAAATCTGATTTCTGTGCAGTAAGTGGTTGAATGCGAGTATACCTAGAGGCATTCATTTAGACACATACAGGCTACTTTCAGGCACAATGCCTTCTCGAAATCCGAGCCTAGGGGCCTTTCTCCGAACAGTAATGTGAGAGACCGCCCTGAGTCCCGGCAAGAGTAGGATTGATAACTTAAAACAAACGATGCACATTGCGATGGGAGGACGTCGAGGCATACCAGTAGGTTAACGGGGGCTGCCTGCAAATGCGATATACAATGCTGAAGACACGTCACAGCGATGCCAACGTGTTGCATATGGAGAGCCAATGAGAATGCTCTTTAGAAAGTGGAGTAAATTACTTTTTTTCTCCCAAGAGCATCTATTCCTATGATTAATTTGGGCTACGATGCAGCACACGGTTGCTAGATCACTTATAAATAAAAATAAAACATATTTTCTGTCCACTCTCAAATACATTTTTAGAAAATGATCAATGTGCTGAACTGAGAATGTGCTTTAGTATTCACAGTTCAGTGGTTACTGAGTAATATGAATGAAAATGGACCGTTTCTCATTTAGAGTGTTAGGTCACAGGTTTAGTCATTACATATAATGGACTGGAATAATTCAGGGGCCTACTTTGACTTTGCGGCAAGGACGTTTACTAGCATCTCCGTGACATGCTGTCATTCTATGGATTCCTGGCTTACCAGGCAACCATGGATGGCCTGGTAGAGATTTCAGAAGAGATGGTTGAAAAATGCTAGAGCGCAGGCTGTTGGTAAAAGACACAGCAGGACGGTTCAATAAAATGACAAATATCTATCAGCAACACCCGGCTGCAGAGACCCAAATGAGTCGCAGGCAGGGCCAAACTGGCTGTAGTGGGCACCAGACATTTTCAGTGTGGGCCGGAAGGGGTGGGGAGCGGTTTTGCAGTGGTGGGGGCTAGTTTTGTTACTAGAGGCCCGTTTTGCAGCAGTGCTACAACATTGGCCCCCTGTAACAAAGCAGTGCTAAAGCGGCCAGCAGTGCTTCCCACTAGCACCCTCGCACCCGTTCCCGGGGTCGGTCCATCTGTATTGCCAGGGCTGGTTTGGGTTCCACGTCTGGCCCTGGCCACACAAACTTCAATATCTGCTATTACCCACCAAGATCCTACAAGGGGTGAATGTACACTTTAGAAATACGCCTGTTATTTTTTGACTTTCTGGCGTAAAGCATATTTCAGTCTCTGAGCTGTTTAACTCCTTCGATGCTGGTGACAAAGCCAGCTCGTCATGGGCGTTACCTGCGCTGCGCGCATAACGAACTGGCTTTGTTACGTAACGCGCGATTTTAGAATTTTCAGCGCGCAGCGGGAAAACCCGCTAGAGCGCATGCGGTTAAAAAACATTGCCTCACAGAAGCAACGCAGTCACAGGTTAACCTGACTGAGTTTGTTTAGTGATAGGGCAGTTATTATAAGACCATTTGTTCCTAGGAGCTGTGTCAGAGATCAAAAAGTAAAATAATGGACAATATTTTTCAGGTGCATTTACAAGGGAGGCATTGGTATAAAACATAGATATAGAATCCTAAACAAACAGTGTACTTCTGTGAAACTCTCTGCTCCATTTTAACATCCATCCTGAAGATGGTCTAGCTGATGTTTACACTACATAGACTGAAACGTCGACAATGACGCCTATTTTATCCGTAAATCATTTGATTTAAGGAATTTACTCTGTTCAATTCGGCACATATCCTGTCCTTGTTTGAAGAAGGTGTTCACAATAAAAAAATGAGGTGTTTGTAACATCAAAATATTGGAGACTCCATGCTGCATTGTGCTATTTTATGAAAATCTTCTTACCTTTTTCTACCCTTTGAAATATCTTGTCAATATAAATGTATTCCATTGCAATATATGCACCTGTATTAGATTTTTGCTTCAGATTTATTCAAATTGAAATAAGTGAATTCGATTTGTAAAGGATTAAAGTGTGAGGTACTTGATAGAGCTTGCCAACATTGATTGCAGAATTGAAGCTTACTAATACATGATTTAATAAATCCCTTGTAGGCACAATTACCAATATTTAGATTACCTAAGCTTTAGAGAGTATATTGGGTACCCCACTCTTTTTTACACACATTTATTTACAAGCAGTCCCAGACATGGTGGTCTGCAGACTAACCCTGGCACAGTTTGCGTAGCAGTGCTATGTGTAGCTACGCAAAGTGCACTTCGCACTACACACGCTATGAGTAGCTACGTGAATTGCGTAGTGCGGTAGGGAAATGCTGTTCGCACTGATTGCACAGTGCCGGATGCTTGTCTGCACTGTGCAATAATTGCAAACGGCATCTTGCACAGTGCAAGCGGTCGTTTTCTGCCACGCGAGTAGATTTGTACTCGAGCTGCAGCTTTCTCAACGCGGACTGGTAGTTTTTCATTGCGAGCGGTCGCGAGCATATGTGTCCACTCGCAATGAGAAACCTGACCTCCTTGCGTTGAGAATCTCGCTGGAAGGTTTATTTTCCACGCTTGCGTTCGGCAACTTGATGTTGAAAAGGGGGTGGTGATGGACAGAGTATTCTGAATTAAGCAGAACACTCCTACCCACTCCAAAGATCAGGGCTTGATCCATCACCGTTTTTTAGCTCACTGCACCATCCCAGCTCAGAACCTGGCTACATGCAAATTAGTCTGTCCCTGGCCCAGCGCATCATGGGAACAGGGCAGACCAAACTACCAAGCCAATTCTTTCACTGGAAAGGAAACAAGCTTCCGGGGACCGGTTTCTGGCATTTCAGCCGTCTTCGGCCCGGCTTGCTTGAATCCTGATGGTGCAGTGAGCAAGGGACTCACATCTGAGTATACCCTTCCACGCTTATGGTGGACAAAACGATTCAGAAAAGGGGGTGGGGTGATGGACAGAGTATTCTGAATTAAGCTGAACACTCCTACCCAGTCCAAAGATCAGGGCTTGATCCATCACTGTTTTGTAGCTCACTGCACTATCCCAGCTCAGAACCTGGCTACATGCAAATTAGTCTGTCCCTGGCCCAGTGCATCATGGGAAAAGGGCAGACCAAACTACCAAGACAATTCTTTCACTGGAAAGGAAACAAGCTTCCGGGGACCGGTTTCTGGCATTTCAGCCGTCTTCGGCCCGGCTTGCTTGAATCCTAATGGTGCAGTGAGCAAGGGACTCACATCTGAGTATACCCTTCCACGCTTATGGTGGACAAAACGATTCAGAAAAGGGGGTGGTGATGGACAGAGTATTCTGAATTAAGCAGAACACTCCTACCCAGTCCAAAGATCGGGGCTTGATCCATCACCGTTTTTTAGCTCACTGCACCATCCCAGCTCAGAACCTGGCTACATGCAAATTAGTCTGTCCCTGGCCCAGAGCATCTATTCCTATGATTAATTTGGGCTACGATGCAGCACACGGTTGCTGGATCACTTATAAATAAAAATAAAACATATTTTCTGTCCACTCTCAAATACGTTTTTAGAAAATGATCAATGTGCTGAACTGAGAATGTGCTTTAGTATTCACAGTTCAGCGGTTACTGAGTAATATGAATGAAAATGGACCGTTTCTCATTTAGAATGTTAGGTCACAGGTTTAGTCATTACATATAATGGACTGGAATAATTTGGGGGCCTACTTTGACTTTGTGGAAAGGACGTTTACTAGCATCTCCGTGACATACTGTCATTCAATGGATTCCTGGCTTACCAGACAACCATGGATAGCTGGTAGAGATTTCAGAAGAGATGGTTGAAAGATGCTAGAGCGCAGGCTGTTGGTAAAAGACACAGCAGGATGGTTCAATAAAAGGAAAAATATCTATCAGCAACACCCGGCTGCAGAGACCCAAATGAGTCACAGGCAGGGCCAAACTGGCTGTAGTGGGCACCAGACATTTTCAGTGTGGGCCGGAAGGGTGGGGAGCGGTTTTGCAGTGGTGGGGGCTGGTTATGTTACTAGGGCCGGTTTTGCAGCAGTGCTACAACATTGGCCCCCTGTAACAAAGCAGTGCTAAAGCGGCCAGCAGTCCTTCTCACTAGCACCCTCGCACCCGCTCACGGGGTCGGTCCATCTGTATTGCCAGGGCTGGTTTGGGTTCCCAGTCCGGCCCTGGCCACACAAACTTCAATATCTGCTATTACCCACCAAGATCCTACGAGGGGTGAATGTACACTTTAGAAATATGCCTGTTATTTTATGACTTTCCGGCGTGACGCATATTTCGGTCTCAGAGCTGTTTAAAAAAACATTGCCTCACAGAAGCAACGCAGTCACAGGTTAACCTGACTGAGTATGTTTAGTGATAGGGCAGTTATTATAAGACCATTTGTTCCTAGGAGCTGTGTCAGAGATCAAAAAGTAAAATAATGGACAATATTTTTCAGGTGCATTTACAAGGGAGGCATTGGTATAAAACATAGATATAGAATCCTAAACAAACAGTGTACTTCTGTGAAACTCTCTGCTCCATTTTAACATCCGTCCTGAAGATGGTCTAGCTGATGTTTACACTGTATAGACCGAAACGTCGACAATGACGCCTATTTTATCCGTAAATTATTTGATTTAAGGAATTTACTCTTTTCAATTCAACACATATCCTGTCATTGTTTGAAGAAGGTGTTCACAATAAAAAAATGAGGTGTTTGTAACATCAAAATATTGGAAACTCCATGCTGCATTGTGCTATTTTATGAAAATCTTCTTACCTTTTTCTACCCTTTGAAATATCTTGCCAATATAAATGTATTCTGTTGCAATATATACACCTGTATTGGATTTTTGCTTCAGATTTATTCAAATTGAAATAAGTGAATTCGATTTGTAAAGGATTAAAGTTTGAGCTACTTGATAGAGCTTGCCAACATTGATTGCAGAATTGAAGCTTACTAATACATGATTTAATAAATCCCTTGTAGGCACAATTACCAATATTTAGATTACCTAAGCTTTAGGGAGTATATTGGGTACCCCACTCTTTTTTACACACATTTATTTACAAGCAGTCCCAGACATGATGGTCTGCTGACTAACCCTGGGCACAGTTTGCGTAGCAGTGCTATGTGTAGCTACGCAAAGTGCACTTCGCACTACACACGCTATGAGTAGCTACGTGAATTGCGTAGTGCGGTAGGGAAATGCTGTTCGCACTGATTGCACAGTGCCGGATGCTTGTCTGCACTGTGCAATAATTGCAAACGGCATCTTGCACAGTGCAAGCGGTCGTTTTCTGCCACGCGAGTAGATTTGTACTCGAGCTGCAGCTTTCTCAACGCGGACTGGTAGTTTTTCATTGCGAGCGGTCGCGAGAATATGTGTCCACTCGCAATGAGAAACCTGACCTCCTTGCGTTGAGAATCTTGCTGGAAGGTTTATTTTCCACGCTTGCGTTCGGCAACTTGATGTTGAAAAGGGGGTGGTGATGGACAGAGTATTCTGAATTAAGCAGAACACTCCTACCCACTCCAAAGATCAGGGCTTGATCCATCACCGTTTTTTAGCTCACTGCACCATCCCAGCTCAGAACCTGGCTACATGCAAATTAGTCTGTCCCTGGCCCAGCGCATCATGGGAACAGGGCAGACCAAACTACCAAGCCAATTCTTTCACTGGAAAGGAAACAAGCTTCCGGGGACCGGTTTCTGGCATTTCAGCCGTCTTCGGCCCGGCTTGCTTGAATCCTGATGGTGCAGTGAGCAAGGGACTCACATCTGAGTATACCCTTCCACGCTTATGGTGGACAAAACGATTCAGAAAAGGGGGTGGGGTGATGGACAGAGTATTCTGAATTAAGCTGAACACTCCTACCCAGTCCAAAGATCAGGGCTTGATCCATCACTGTTTTGTAGCTCACTGCACTATCCCAGCTCAGAACCTGGCTACATGCAAATTAGTCTGTCCCTGGCCCAGTGCATCATGGGAAAAGGGCAGACCAAACTACCAAGACAATTCTTTCACTGGAAAGGAAACAAGCTTCCGGGGACCGGTTTCTGGCATTTCAGCCGTCTTCGGCCCGGCTTGCTTGAATCCTAATGGTGCAGTGAGCAAGGGACTCACATCTGAGTATACCCTTCCACGCTTATGGTGGACAAAACGATTCAGAAAAGGGGGTGGTGATGGACAGAGTATTCTGAATTAAGCAGAACACTCCTACCCAGTCCAAAGATCGGGGCTTGATCCATCACCGTTTTTTAGCTCACTGCACCATCCCAGCTCAGAACCTGGCTACATGCAAATTAGTCTGTCCCTGGCCCAGAGCATCTATTCCTATGATTAATTTGGGCTACGATGCAGCACACGGTTGCTGGATCACTTATAAATAAAAATAAAACATATTTTCTGTCCACTCTCAAATACGTTTTTAGAAAATGATCAATGTGCTGAACTGAGAATGTGCTTTAGTATTCACAGTTCAGCGGTTACTGAGTAATATGAATGAAAATGGACCGTTTCTCATTTAGAATGTTAGGTCACAGGTTTAGTCATTACATATAATGGACTGGAATAATTTGGGGGCCTACTTTGACTTTGTGGAAAGGACGTTTACTAGCATCTCCGTGACATACTGTCATTCAATGGATTCCTGGCTTACCAGACAACCATGGATAGCTGGTAGAGATTTCAGAAGAGATGGTTGAAAGATGCTAGAGCGCAGGCTGTTGGTAAAAGACACAGCAGGATGGTTCAATAAAAGGAAAAATATCTATCAGCAACACCCGGCTGCAGAGACCCAAATGAGTCACAGGCAGGGCCAAACTGGCTGTAGTGGGCACCAGACATTTTCAGTGTGGGCCGGAAGGGTGGGGAGCGGTTTTGCAGTGGTGGGGGCTGGTTATGTTACTAGGGCCGGTTTTGCAGCAGTGCTACAACATTGGCCCCCTGTAACAAAGCAGTGCTAAAGCGGCCAGCAGTCCTTCTCACTAGCACCCTCGCACCCGCTCACGGGGTCGGTCCATCTGTATTGCCAGGGCTGGTTTGGGTTCCCAGTCCGGCCCTGGCCACACAAACTTCAATATCTGCTATTACCCACCAAGATCCTACGAGGGGTGAATGTACACTTTAGAAATATGCCTGTTATTTTATGACTTTCCGGCGTGACGCATATTTCGGTCTCAGAGGTGTTTAAAAAAACATTGCCTCACAGAAGCAACGCAGTCACAGGTTAACCTGACTGAGTATGTTTAGTGATAGGGCAGTTATTATAAGACCATTTGTTCCTAGGAGCTGTGTCAGAGATCAAAAAGTAAAATAATGGACAATATTTTTCAGGTGCATTTACAAGGGAGGCATTAGTATAAAACATAGATATAGAATCCTAAACAAACAGTGTACTTCTGTGAAACTCTCTGCTCCATTTTAACATCCGTCCTGAAGATGGTCTAGCTGATGTTTACACTGTATAGACCGAAACGTCGACAATGACGCCTATTTTATCCGTAAATTATTTGATTTAAGGAATTTACTCTGTTCAATTCAACACATAGTGAAGTAGTGTGGCTCACTGGTTAGAGGCGGCAGACCCGAGAGCAGAGGACGGCCCGGGACCAGGGTTCGATTCCCGGCGCGGCAGGTTTCTGGACCAGGGTCAGCGGACTCGATAATTCTCTCGCCTCAGTGCCCACTCTGATCAGCGATCACACTCGGCAACTCTGGGCATTAGCTTGCCTCATCTTCACTAACGGCCCCACCAGACCGCCGGGGATGCCTGGTCTCACCCTGGAGATACCCATTAAGGGACCATCTCTCAGGGAAGCCAGGAAGGGTTTCGCAGCGGTCGAAGCGCCTTGGGACCCTACGGGTAAGTAGTGCGCTATATAAATGCCAATACATTTACATTTACATTTACATTTACACATATCCTGTCATTGTTTGAAGAAGGTGTTCACAATAAAAAAATGAGGTGTTTGTAACATCAAAATGTTGGAAACTCCATGCTGCATTGTGCTATTTTATGAAAATCTTCTTACCTTTTTCTACCCTTTGAAATATCTTGCCAATATAAATGTATTCTATTGCAATATATACACCTGTATTAGATTTTTGCTTCAGATTTATTCAAATTGAAATAAGTGAATTCGATTTGTAAAGGATTAAAGTGTGAGCTACTTGATAGAGCTTGCCAACATTGATTGCAGAATTGAAGCTTACTAATACATGATTTAATAAATCCCTTGTAGGCACAATTACCAATATTTAGATTACCTAAGCTTTAGGGAGTATATTGGGTACCCCACTCTTTTTTACACACATTTATTTACAAGCAGTCCCAGACATGATGGTCTGCTGACTAACCCTGGGCACAGTTTGCGTAGCAGTGCTATGTGTAGCTACGCAAAGTGCACTTCGCACTACACACGCTATGAGTAGCTACGTGAATTGCGTAGTGCGGTAGGGAAATGCTGTTCGCACTGATTGCACAGTGCCGGATGCTTGTCTGCACTGTGCAATAATTGCAAATGGCATCTTGCACAGTGCAAGCGGTCGTTTTCTGCCACGCGAGTAGATTTGTACTCGAGCTGCAGCTTTCTCAACGCGGACTGGTAGTTTTTCATTGCGAGCGGTCGCGAGCATATGTGTCCACTCGCAATGAGAAACCTGACCTCCTTGCGTTGAGAATCTCGCTGGAAGGTTTATTTTCCACGCTTGCGATCGGCAACTTGATGTTGAAAAGGGGGTGGTGATGGACAGAGTATTCTGAATTAAGCAGAACACTCCTACCCACTCCAAAGATCAGGGCTTGATCCATCACCGTTTTTTAGCTCACTCCACCATCCCAGCTCAGAACCTGGCTACATGCAAATTAGTCTGTCCCTGGCCCAGCGCATCATGGGAACAGGGCAGACCAAACTACCAAGCCAATTCTTTCACTGGAAAGGAAACAAGCTTCCGGGGACCGGTTTCTGGCATTTCAGCCGTCTTCGGCCCGGCTTGCTTGAATCCTGATGGTGCAGTGAGCAAGGGACTCACATCTGAGTATACCCTTCCACGCTTATGGTGGACAAAACGATTCAGAAAAGGGGGTGGGGTGATGGACAGAGTATTCTGAATTAAGCAGAACACTCCTACCCAGTCCAAAGATCAGGGCTTGATCCATCACTGTTTTGTAGCTCACTGCACTATCCCAGCTCAGAACCTGGCTACATGCAAATTAGTCTGTCCCTGGCCCAGTGCATCATGGGAACAGGGCAGACCAAACTACCAAGCCAATTCTTTCACTGGAAAGAAAACAAGCTTCCGAGGACCGGTTTCTGGCATTTTAGCCGTCTTCGGCCCGGCTTGCTTGAATCCTGATGGTGCAGTGAGCAAGGGACTCACATCTGAGTATACCCTTCCACGCTTATGGTGGACAAAACGATTCAGAAAAGGGGGTGGTGATGGACAGTGTATTCTGAATTAAGCAGAACACTCCTACCCAGTCCAAAGATCAGTGCTTGATCCATCACCGTTTTTTAGCTCACTGCACCATCCCAGCTCAGAACCTGGCTACACGCAAATTAGTCTGTCCCGGGCCCAGTGCATCATGGGAACAGGGCAGACCAAACTACCAAGCCAATTCTTTCACTGGAAAGGAAACAAGCTTCCGGGGACCGATTTCTGGCATTTCAGCCGTCTTTGGCCCGGCTTGCTTGAATCCTGATGGTGCAGTGAGCAAGGGACTCACATCTGAGTATACCCTTCCACGCTTATGGTGGACAAAACGATTCAGAAAAGGGGGTGGTGATGGACAGAGTATTCTGAATTAAGCAGAACACTCCTACCCAGTCCAAAGATCAGGGCTTGATCCATCACCGTTTTTTAGCTCACTGCACCATCCCAGCTTAGAACCTGGCTACATGCAAATTAGTCTGTCCCTGGCCCAGTGCATCATGGGAACAGGGCAGACCAAACTACCAAGCCAATTCTTTCACTGGAAAGGAAACAAGCTTCCGGGGACCGGCTTCTGGCATTTCAGCCGTCTTCGGCCCGGCTTGCTTGAATCCTGATGGTGCAGTGAGCAAGGGACTCACATCTGAGAATACCCTTCCACGCTTATGGTGGACAAAACGATTCAGAAAAGGGGGTGATGATGGACAGAGTATTCTGAATTAAGCAGAACACTCCTACCCAGTCCAAAAATCAGGGCTTGATCCATCACCGTTTTTTAGCTCACTGCACCATCCCAGCTCAGAACCTGGCTACATGAGTCCCTTGCTCATTGCACCATCAGGATTCAAGCAAGCCGGGCCGAAGACGGCTGTAATGCCAGAAACCGGTCCCCGGAAGCTTGTTTCCTTCCCAGTAAAAGAGTTGGCTTGGTAGTTTGGTCTGCCCAGTTCCCATGATGCACTGGGCCAGGGACAGATTAATTTGCATGTAGCCAGGTTCTGAGCTGAGATGGTGCAGTGAGCTAAAAAACGGTGATGGATCAAGCCCTGATCTGTTGACTGGGTACGAGTGTTCTGCTTAATTCAGATACTCTGTCCATCACCACCCCCTTTTCTGAATTGTTTTGTCCACCATAAGCGTGGAAGGGTATGCTCAGACATGAGTCCCTTGCTCATTGCACCATCAGGATCCAAGCAAGCCGGGCCGAAGACGGCTGTAATGCCAGAAACCGGTCCCCGGAAGCTTGTTTCCTTCCCAGTATAAGAATTGACTTGGTAGTTTGGTCTGCCCTGTTCCCATGATGCACTGGGCCAGGGACAGACTAATTTGCATGTAGCCAGGTTCTGAGCTGGGATGGTGCAGTGAGCTAAAAAACGGTGATGGATCAAGCCCTGATCTGTTGACTGGGTACGAGTGTTCTGCTTAATACAGATACTCTGTCCATCACCACCCCCTTTTCTGAATCGTTTTGTCCACCATAAGCGTGGAAGAGTATGCTCAGACATGAGTCCCTTGCTCATTGCACCATCAGGATTCAAGCAAGCCGGGCCGAAGATGGCTGTAATGCCAGAAACCGGTCCCCAGAAGCTTGTTTCCTTCCCAGTAAAAGAATTGGCTTGGTAGTTTGGTCTGCCCTGTTCCCGTGATGCACTGGGCCAGGGACAGACTAATTTGCATGTAGCCAGGTTCTGAGCTGGGATGGTGCAGTGATCTAAAAAACGGTGATGGATCAAGCCCTGATCTGTTGACTGGGTACGAGTGTTCTGCTTAATTCAGATTCTCTGTCCATCACCACCCCCTTTTCTGAATCGTTTTGTCCACCATAAGCGTGGAAGGGTATGCTCAGACATGAGTCCCTTGCTCATTGTACCATCAGGATTCAAGCAAGCCGGGCTGAAGAGGCTGTAATGCCAGAAACCGGTCCCCGGAAGCTTGTTTCCTTCCCAGTAAAAGAATTGACTTGGTAGTTTGGTCTGCCCTGTCCCATGATGCCCTGGGCCAGGGACAGACTAATTTGCATGTAGCCAGGTTCTGAGCTGGGATGGTGCAGTGAGCTAAAAAACTGTCATGGATCAAGCCCTGATCTGTTGACTGGGTACGAGTGTTCTGCTTAATTCAGATACTCTGTCCATCACCACCCCCTTTTCTGAATCGTTATGTCCACCATAAGCGTGGAAGGGTATGCTCAGACATGAGACCCTTGCTCATTGTACCATCAGGATTCAAGCAAGCCGGGCTGAAGAGGCTGTAATGCCAGAAATCAGTTCCCGGAAGCTTGTTTCCTTACCAGTAAAAGAATTGGCTGAGCAATTTGGTCTGCCCTGTTCCCGTGATGCACTGGGCCAGGGACAGACTAATTTGCATGTAGCCAGGTTCTGAGCTGGGATGGTGCAGTGATCTAAAAAACGGTGATGGATCAAGCCCTGATCTGTTGACTGGGTACGAGTGTTCTGCTTAATTCAGATACTCTGTCCATCACCACCCCCTTTTCTGAATCGTTTTGTCCACCATAAGCCTTCGAAGGGTATGCTCAGACATGAGTCCCTTGCTCATTGCACCATCAGAATTCAAGCAAGCGGGCCGAAGACGGCTGTAATGCCAGAAACCGGTCCCCGGAATCTTGTTTCCTTCCCAGTAAAAGAATTGGCTTGGTAGTTTGGCCTGCCCTGTTCCCATGATGCACTGGGCCAGGGACAGACTAATTTGCATGTAGCCAGGTTCTGAGCTGGGATGGTGCAGTGAGCTAAAAAACGGTGATGGATCAAGCCCTGATCTGTTGACTGTGTACGAGTGTTCTGCTTAATTCAGATACTCTGTCCTTCACCACCCCCTTTTCTGAATCGTTTTGTCCACCATAAGCGTGGAAGGGTATGCTCAGACATGAGTCCCTTGCTCATTGCACCATCAGGATTCAAGCAAGCCGGGCCGAAGATGGCTGTAATGCCAGAAACCGGTCCTCGAAAGCTTGTTTCCTTCCCAGTATAAGAATTGGCTTTGTAGTTTGGTCAGCCCTGTTCCCATGATGCACTGGGCCAGGGACAGACTAATTTGCATGTAGTCAGGTTCTGAGCTGGGATGGTGCAGTGAGCTAAAAAACGGTGAGGGATCAAGCCCTGATCTGTTGACTGGGTACGAGTGTTCTGCTTAATTCAGATACTCTGTCCATCACCACCCCCTTTTCTGAATCTTTTTGTCCACCATAAGCGTGGTAGGGTATGCTCAGACATGAGTTCCTTGCTCATTGCACCATCAGGATTCAAGCAAGCCAGGCCGAAGACGGCTGTAATGCCAGAAACCGGTCCCCGGAAGCTTGTTTCCTTCCCAGTAAAAAAATTGGCTTGGTAGTTTGGTCTGCCCTGTTCCAATGATGCACTGGGCCAGAGACATACTAATTTGCATGTAGCCAGGTTCTGAGCTGGGATGGTGCAGTGAGCTAAAAAACGGTAATGGATCAAGCCCTGATCTGTTGACTGGGTACGAGTGTTCTGCTTAATTCAGATACTCTGTCAATCACCACCCCCTTTTCTGAATTGTTTTGTCCACCATAAGCGTGGAAGGGTATGCTCAGACATGTGTCCCTTGCTCATTGCACCATCAGGATTCAAGCAAGCCGGGCCGAAGACGGCTGTAATGCCAGAAACCGGTGCCCGGAAGCT
This sequence comes from Lissotriton vulgaris, assembly GCF_964263255.1. Lineage (NCBI taxonomy): Eukaryota > Metazoa > Chordata > Amphibia > Caudata > Salamandridae > Lissotriton > Lissotriton vulgaris. The sequence continues at coordinate 146,853,995 of NC_141690.1, read as the reverse complement.
TGTTTCCTTCCCAGTATAAGAATTGGCTTGGTAGTTTGGTCTGCCCTGCTCCCATGATGCACTGGGCCAGGGATGGACTAATTTGCATGTAGCCAGGTTCTGAGCTGGGATGTTGCAGTGAGCTAAAAAATAGTGATGGATCAAGCCCTGATCTGTTGACTGGGTACGAGTGTTCTGCTTAACCTCTTAAGTGCTGCTGACGGCCAACGGTCGTCAGCAGCGCTACCTCCCCAGTGCTGCGCACGTCCATTGGACGTCCATTCAGCACTACTTCCAATGGACAGCACAGCACTGGGGAGGGATATTTACACGCAGCTAAGGTGTTAATTCAGATACTCTGTCCATCACCACCCCCTTTTCTGAATCGTTTTGTCCACCATAAGCGTGGAAGGGTATGCTCAGACATGAGTCCCTTGCTCATTGCACCATCAGAATTCAAGCAAGCCGGTCCGAAGACGGTTGTAATGCCAGAAACCGGTCCCCGGAAGCTTGTTTCCTTTCCAGTATAAGAATTGGCTTGGTAGTTTGGTCTGCCCTGTTCCCATGATGCACTGGGCCAGGGACAGACTAATTTGCATGTAGCCAGGTTCTGAGCTGGGATGGTGCAGTGAGCTAAAAAACGGCGATGGATCAAGCCCTGATCTGTTGACTGGGTACGAGTGTTGTGCTTAATTCAGATACTCTGTCCATCACCACCCCCTTTTCTGAATCGTTTTGTCCACCATAAGCGTGGAAGGGTATGCTCAGACATGAGTCCCTTGCTCATTGCACCATCAGGATTCAAGCAAGCCGGGCCGAAGACGGCTGTAATGCCAGAAACCAGTCCCCGGAAGCTTGTTTCCTTCCCAGTAAAAGAATTGGCTTGGTAGTTTGGTCTGCCCTGTTCCCATGATGCACTGGGCCAGGGACAGACTAATTTGCATGTAGCCAGGTTCTGAGCTAGGATGGTGCAGTGAGCTAAAAAACGGTGATGGATCAAGCCCTGATCTGTTGACTGGGTACGAGTGTTCTGCTTAATTCATATACTCTGTCCATCACCACCCCCTTTTCTGAATCGTTTTGTCCACCATAAGCATGGAAGGGTATGCTCAGACATGAGTCCCTTGCTCATTGCACCATCAGGATTCAAGCAAGCCGGGCCGAAGAGGCTGTAATGCCAGAAACCGGTCCCCGGAAGCTTGTTTCCTTCCCAGTAAAAGAATTGGCTTGGTAGTTTGGTCTGCCCTGTTCCCATGATGCACTGGGCCAGGGACAGACTAATTTGCATGTAGCCAGGTTCTGAGCTGGGATGGTGCAGTGAGCTAAGAAACGGTGATGGATCAAGCCCTGATCTTTGGACCGGGTAGGAGTGTTCTGCTTAATTCAGATACTCTGTCCATCACCACCCCCTTTTCTGAATCGTTTTGTCCACCATAAGCGTGGAAGGGTATGCTCAGACATGAGTCCCTTGCTCATTGCAACATCAGGATTCAAGCAAGCCGCGTCGAAGGTGGCTGTAATGCCAGAAACCTGTCCCCAGAAGCTTGTTTCCTTCCCAGTAAAAGAATTGGCTTGGTAGTTTGGTCTGCCCTGTTCCCATGATGCACTGGGCCAGGGACAGACTAATTTGCTTGTAGCCAGGTTCTGAGCTGGGATGGTGCAGTGAGCTAAAAAACGGTGATGGATCAAGCCCTGATCTTTTGACTGGGTACGAGTGTTCTGCTTAATTCAGATACTCTGTCCATCACCACCCCCCTTTCTGAATCGTTTTGTCCACCATAAGCGTGGAAGGGTATGCTCAGACATGAGTCCCTTGCTCATTGCACCATCAGGATTCAAGCAAGCCGGGCCGAAGACGGCTGTAATGCCAGAAACCGGTCCCCGGAAGCTTGTTTCCTTCCCAGTAAAAGAATTGGCTTGGTAGTTTGGCCCGCCCTGTTCCCATGATGCACTGGGCCAGGGACAGACTAATTTGCATGTAGCCAGGTTCTTAGCTGGGACGGTGCTGTGAGCTAAAAAACGGTGATGGATCAAGCCCTGATCTGTTGACTGGGTACGAGTGTTCTGCTTAATTCAGATACTCTGTCCATCACCACCCCCTTTTCTGAATCGTTTTGTCCACCATAAGCGTGGAAGGGCATGCTCAGACATGAGTCCCTTGCTCATTGCACCATCAGGATTCAAGCAAGCCGAGCCGAAGCCGGCTGTAATGCCAGAAACCGGTCCCCGGAAGCTTGTTTCCTTCCCAGTATAAGAATTGGCTTGGTAGTTTGGTCTGCCTTGTTCCCATGATTCACTGGGCCAGGGACAGACTAATTTGCATGTAGCCAGGTTCTGAGCTGGGATGGTGCAGTGAGCTAAAAAACGGTGATGGATCAAGCCCTGATCTGTTGGCTGGGTACGAGTGTTCTGCCTTATTCAGATACTCTATCCATCACCACCCCCTTTTCTGAATTGTTTTGTCCACCATAAGCGTGGAAGGGTATACTCAGACATGAGTCCCTTGCTCATTGCACCATCAGGATTCAAGCAAGCCGGGCCGAAGACGGCTGTAATGCCAGAAACCGGTCCCCGGAATCTTGTTTCCTTCCCAGTAAAAGAATTGGCTTGGTAGTTTGGTCTGCCCTGTTCCCATGATGCACTGGGCCAGAGACATACTAATTTGCTTGTAGCCAGGTTCTGAGCTGGGATGGTGCAGTGAGCTAAAAAACGGTGATGGATCAAGCCCTGATCTGTTGACTTGGTACGAGTGTTCTGCTTAATTCCGATACTCTGTCCATCACCACCCCCTTTTCTGAATCGTGTTGTCCACCATAAGCGTGGAAGGGTATGCTCAGACATGAGTCCCTTGCTCATTGCACCATCAGAATTCAAGCAAGCGGGCCGAAGACGGCTGTAATGCCAGAAACCGGTCCCCGGAAGCTTGTTTCCTTCCCAGTAAAAGAATTGGCTTGGTAGTTTGACCTGCCCTGTTCCCATGATGCACTGGGCCAGGGACAGACTAATTTGCATGTAGCCAGGTTCTGAGCTGGGATGGTGCAGTGAGCTAAAAAACGGTGATGGATCAAGCCCTGATCTGTTGACTGGGTACGAGTGTTCTGCTTAATTCAGATACTCTGTCCATCACCACCCCCTTTTCTGAATCGTTTTGTCCACCATAAGCGTGGAAGTGTATGCTCAGATATGAGTCCCTTGCTCATTGCACCATCAGGATTCAAGCAAGCCGGGCCGAAGATGGCTGTAATGCCAGAAACCGCTCCCCGAAAGCTTGTTTCCTTCCCAGTATAAGAATTGGCTTGGTAGTTTGGTCAGCCCTGTTCCCATGATGCACTGGGCCAGGGACAGACTAATTTGCATGTAGTCAGGTTCTGAGCTGGGATGGTGCAGTGAGCTAAAAAACGGTGATGGATCAAGCCCTGATCTGTTGACTGGGTACGAGTGTTCTGCTTAATTCAGATACTCTGTCCATCACCACCCCCTTTTCTGAATCGTTTTGTCCACCATAAGCGTGGAAGGGTATGCTCAGACATGAGTCCCTTGCTCATTGCACCATCAGGATTCAAGCAAGCCGGGCCGAAGACGGCTGTAATGCCAGAAACCGGTCCCCGGAAGCTTGTTTCCTTCCCAGTAAAATAATTGGCTTGGTAGTTTGGCCTGCCCTGTTCCAATGATGCACTGGGCCAGAGACATACTAATTTGCATGTAGCCAGGTTCTGAGCTGGGATGGTGCAGTGAGCTAAAAAACGGTAATGGATCAAGCCCTGATCTGTTGACTGGGTATGAGTGTTCTGCTTAATTCAGATACTCTGTCCATCACCACCCCCTTTTCTGAATTGTTTTGTCCACCATAAGCGTGGAAGGGTATGCTCAGACATGAGTCCCTTGCTCATTGCACCATCAGGATTCAAGCAAGCCGGGCCGAAGACGGCTGTAATGCCAGAAACCGGTCCCCGGAATCTTGTTTCCTTCCCAGTAAAAGAATTGGCTTGGTAGTTTGGTCTGCCCTGTTCCCATGATGCACTGGGCCAGGGACAGACTAATTTGCATGTAGTCAGGTTCTGAGCTGGGATGGTGCAGTGAGCTAAAAAACGGTGATGGATCAAGCCCTGATCTGTTGACTGGGTACGAGTGTTCTGCTTAATTCAGATACTCTGTCCATCACCACCCCCTTTTCTGAATCGTTTTGTCCACCATAAGCGTGGAAGGGTATGCTCAGACATGAGTCCCTTGCTCATTGCACCATCAGGATTCAAGCAAGCGGGGCCGAAGACGGCTGTAATGCCAGAAACCGGTCCCCGAAAGCTTGTTTCCTTCCCAGTATAAGAATTGGCTTGGTAGTTTGGTCAGCCCTGTTCCCATGATGCCCTGGGCCAGGGACAGACTAATTTGCATGTAGTCAGGTTCTGAGCTGGGATGGTGCAGTGAGCTAAAAAACGGTGATGGATCAAGCCCTGATCTGTTGACTGGGTACGAGTGTTCTGCTTAATTCAGATACTCTGTCCATCACCACCCCCTTTTCTGAATTGTTTTGTCCACCATAAGCGTGGAAGGGTATGCTCAGACATGAGTCCCTTGCTCATTGCACCATCAGGATCCAAGCAAGCCGGGCCGAAGACGGCTGTAATGCCAGAAACCGGTCCCCGGAAGCTTGTTTCCTTCCCAGTAAAAGAATTGGCTTAGTAGTTTGGTCTGCCCTGTTCCCATGATGCACTGGGCCAAGGACAGACTAATTTGCATGTAGCCAGGTTCTGAGCTGGGATGGTGCAGTGAGCTAAAAAACGGTGATGGTTCAAGCCCTGATCTGTTGACTGGGTACGAGTGTTCTGCTTAATTCAGATACTCTGTCCATCACCACCCCCTTTTCTGAATCGTTTTGTCCACCATAAGCGTGGAAGGGTATGCTCAGACATGTGTCCCTTGCTCATTGCACCATCAGGATTCAAGCAAGCGGGGACGAAGACGGCTGTAATGCCAGAAACCGGTCCCCGGAAGCTTGTTTCCTTCCCAGTATAAGAATTGGCTTGGTAGTTTGGTCTGCCCTGTTCCCATGATGCACTGGGCCAGGGATGGACTAATTTGCATGTAGCCAGGTTCTGAGCTGGGATGGTGCAGTGAGCTAAAAAATCGTGATGGATCAAGCCCTGATCTGTTGACTGGGTACGAGTGTTCTGCTTAACCTCTTAAGTGCTGCTGACGGCCAACGGTCGTCAGCAGCGCTACCTCCCCAGTGCTGCACACGTCCATTGGACGTCTATTCAGCACTACTTCCAATGGACAGCACAGCACTGGAGAGGGATATTTACACGCAGCTAAGGTGTTAATTCAGATACTCTGTCCATCACCACCCCCTTTTCTGAATTGTTTTGTCCACCATAAGCGTGGAAGGGTATGCTCAGACATGAGTCCCTTGCTCATTGCACCATCAGAATTCAAGCAAGCCGGGCCGAAGACGGTTGTAATGCCAGAAACCGGTCCCCGGAAGCTTGTTTCCTTCCCAGTATAAGAATTGGCTTGGTAGTTTGGTCTGCCCTGTTCCCATGATGCACTGGGCCAGGGACAGACTAATTTGCATGTAGCCAGGTTCTGAGCTGGGATGGTGCAGTGAGCTAAAAAACGGCAATGGATCAAGCCCTGATCTGTTGACTGGGTACGAGTGTTCTGCTTAATTCAGATACTCTGTCCATCACCACCCCCTTTTCTGAATCGTTTTGTCCACCATAAGCGTGGAAGGGTATGCTCAGACATGAGTCCCTTGCTCATTGCACCATCAGGATTCAAGCAAGCCGGGCCGAAGACGGCTGTAATGCCAGAAACCAGTCCCCGGAAGCTTGTTTCCTTCCCAGTAAAAGAATTGGCTTAGTAGTTTGGTCTGCCCTGTTTCCATGATGCACTGGGCCAGGGACAGACTAATTTGCATGTAGCCAGGTTCTGAGCTGGGATGGTGCAGTGAGCTAAAAAACGGTGATGGATCAAGCCCTGATCTGTTGACTGGGTACGAGTTTTCTGCTTAATTCAGATACTCTGTCCATCACCACCCCCTTTTCTGAATCGTTTTGTCCACCATAAGCGTGGAAGGGTATGCTCAGACATGAGTCCCTTGCTCATTGCACCATCAGGATTCAAGCAAGCCGGGTCGAAGAGGCTGTAATGCCAGAAACCGGTCCCCGGAAGCTTGTTTCCTTCCCAGTAAAAGAATTGGCTTTCTAGTTTGGTCTGCCCTGTTCCCACGATGCACTGGGCCAGGGATAGACTAATTTGCATGTAGCCAGGTTCTGAGCTGGGATGGTGCAGTGAGCTAAAAAACGGTGATGGATCAAGCCCTGATCTTGGGACTGGGTAGGAGTGTTCTGCTTAATTCAGATACTCTGTCCATCATCACCCCCTTTTCTGAATCGTTTTGTCCACCATAAGCGTGGAAGGGTATGCTCAGACATGAGTCCCTTGCTCATTGCATCATCAGGATTCAAGCAAGCCGGGTCGAAGGCGGCTGTAATGCCAGAAACCGGTCCCCAGAAGCTTGTTTCCTTCCCAGTAAAAGAATTGGCTTGGTAGTTTGGTCTGCCCTGTTCCCATGATGCACTGGGCCAGGGACAGACTAATTTGCTTGTAGCCAGGTTCTGAGCTGGGATGGTGCAGTGAGCTAAAAAACAGTGATGGATCAGGCCCTGATCTTTTGACTGGGTACGAGTGTTCTGCTTAATTCAGATACTCTGTCCATCACCACCCCCTTTTCTGAATCGTTTTGTCCACCATAAGCGTGGAAGGGTATGCTCAGACATGAGTACCTTGCTCATTGCACCATCAGGATTCAAGCAAGCCGGGCCGAAGACTGCTGTAATGCCAGAAACCGGTCCCCGGAAGCTTGTTTTCTTCCCAGTAAAAGAATTGGCTTGGTAGTTTGGCCTGCCCTGTTCCCATGATGCACTGGGCCAGGGACAGACTAATTTGCATGTAGCCAGGTTCTGAGCTGGGATGGTGCTGTGAGCTAAAAAACGGTGATGGATCAAGCCCTGATCTGTTGACTGGGTACGAGTGTTCTGCTTAATTCAGATACTCTGTCCATCACCACCCCCTTTTCTGAATCGTTTTGTCCACCATAAGCGTGGAAGGGTATGCTCAGACATGAGTCCCTTGCTCATTGCACCATCAGGATTCAAGCAAGCCGGGCCGAAGCCGGCTGTAATGCCAGAAACCGGTCCCCGGAAGCTTGTTTCCTTCCCAGTATAAGAATTGGCTTGGTAGTTTGGTCTGCCTTGTTCCCATGATGCACTGGGCCAGGGACAGACTAATTTGCATGTAGCCAGGTTCTGAGCTGGGATGGTGCAGTGAGCTAAAAAACGGTGATGGATCAAGCCCTGATCTGTTGGCTGTGTACGAGTGTTCTGCTTAATTCAGATACTCTATCCATCACCACCCCCTTTTCTGAATTGTTTTGTCCACCATAATCGTGGAAGGGCATGCTCAGACATGAGTCCCTTGCTCATTGCACCATCAGGATTCAAGCAAGCCGGGCCGAAGACGGCTGTAATGCCAGAAACCGGTCCCCGGAATCTTCTTTCCTTCCCAGTAAAAGAATTGGCTTGGTAGTTTGGTCTGCCCTGTTCCCATGATGCTCTGGGCCAGAGACATACTAATTTGCTTGTAGCCAGGTTCTGAGCTGGGATGGTGCAGTGAGCTAAAAAACGGTGATGGATCAAGCCCTGATCTGTTGACTTGGTACGAGTGTTCTGCTTAATTCCGATACTCTGTCCATCACCACCCCCTTTTCTGAATCGTGTTGTCCACCATAAGCATGGAAGGTATGCTCAGACATGAGTCCCTTGCTCATTGCACCATCAGGATCCAAGCAAGCCGGGCCGAAGACGGCTGTAATGCCAGAAACCGGTCCCCGGAAGCTTGTTTCCTTCCCAGTAAAAGAATTGGCTTGGTAGTTTGGTCTGCCCTGTTCCCATGATGCACTGGGCCAAGGACAGTCTAATTTGCATGTAGCCAGGTTCTGAACTGCGATGGTGCAGTGAGCTAAAAAACGGTAATGGATCAAGCCCTGATCTGTTGACTGGGTACGAGTGTTCTGCTTAATTCAGATACCCTGTCCATCACCACCCCCTTTTCTGAATCTTTTCGTCCACCATAAGCGTGGTAGGGTATGCTCAGACATGAGTTCCTTGCTCATTGCACCATCAGGATTCAAGCAAGCCGGGCCGAAGACGGCTGTAATGCCAGAAACCGGTCCCCGGAAGCTTGTTTCCTTCCCAGTAAAAGAATTGGCTTGGTAGTTTGGTCTGCCCTGTTCCAATGATGCACTGGGCCAGATACATACTAATTTGCATGTAGCCAGGTTCTGAGCTGGGATGGTGCAGTGAGCTAAAAAACGGTAATGGATCAAGCCCTGATCTGTTGACTGGGTACGAGTGTTCTGCTTAATTCAGATACTCTGTCCATCATCACCCCCTTTTCTGAATTGTTTTGTCCACCATAAGCGTGGAAGGGTATGCTCAGACATGAGTCCCTTGCTCATTGCACCATCAGTATCAAAGCAAGCCGGGCCGAAGACGGCTGTAATGCCAGAAACCGGTCCCCGGAAGCTTGTTTCCTTCCCAGTAAAAGAATTGGCCTGGTAGTTTGGTCTGCCCTGTTCCCATGATGCACTGGGCCAAGGACAGACTAATTTGCATGTAGCCAGGTTCTGAGCTGGGATGGTGCAGTGAGCTAAAAAACGGTGATGGTTCAAGCCCTGATCTGTTGACTGGGTACGAGTGTTCTGCTTAATTCAGATACTCTGTCCATCACCACCCCCTTTTCTGAATCGTTTTGTCCACCATAAGCGTGGAAGGGTATGCTCAGACATGTGTCCCTTGCTCATTGCACCATCAGGATTCAAGCAAGCCGGGCCGAAGACGGCTGTAATGCCAGAAACCGGTCCCCGGAAGCTTGTTTCCTTCCCAGTATAAGAATTGGCTTGATAGTTTGGTCTGCCCTGTTCCCATGATGCACTGGGCCAGGGATGGACTAATTTGCATGTAGCCAGGTTCTGAGCTGGGATGGTGCAGTGAGCTAAAAAATAGTGATGGATCAAGCCCTGATCTGTTGACTGGGTACGAGTGTTCTGCTTAACCTCTTAAGTGCTGCTGACGGCCAACGGTCGTCAGCAGCGCTACCTCCCCAGTGCTGCGCACGTCCATTGGACGTCCATTCAGCAGTACTTCCAATGGACAGCACAGCACTGGGGAGGGATATTTACACGCAGCTACGGTGTTAATTCAGATACTCTGTCCATCACCACCCCCTTTTCTGAATCGTCTTGTCCACCATAAGCGTGGAAGGGTATGCTCAGACATGAGTCCCTTGCTCATTGCACCATCAGAATTCAAGCAAGCCGGGCCGAAGACGGTTTTAATGCCAGAAACCGGTCCCCGGAAGCTTGTTTCCTTCTCAGTATAAGAATTGGCTTGGTAGTTTGGTCTGCCCTGTTCCCATGATGCACTGGGCCAGGGACAGACTAATTTGCATGTAGCCAGGTTCTGAGCTGGGATGGTGCAGTAAGCTAAAAAACGGCGATGGATCAAGCCGTGATCTGTTGACTGGGTACGAGTGTTCTGCTTAATTCAGATACTCTGTCCATCACCACCCCCTTTTCTGAATCGTTTTGTCCACCATAAGCGTGGAAGGGTATGCTCAGACATGAGTCCCTTGCTCATTGCGCCATCAGGATTTAAGCAAGCCGGGCCGAAGACGGCTGTAATGCCAGAAACCAGTCCCCGGAAGCTTGTTTCCTTCCCAGTAAAAGAATTGGCTTGGTAGTTTGGTCTGCCCTGTTCCCATGATGCACTGGGCCAGGGACAGACTAATTTGCATGTAGCCAGGTTCTGAGCTGGGATGGTGCAGTGAGCTAAAAAACGGTGATGGATCAAGCCCTGATCTGTTGACTGGGTACGAGTGTTCTGCTTAATTCATATACTCTGTCCATCACCACCCCCTTTTCTGAATCGTTTTGTCCACCATAAGCGTGGAAGGGTATGCTCAGACATGAGTCCCTTGCTCATTGCACCATCAGGATTCAAGCAAGCCGGGCCGAAGCCGGCTGTAATGCCAGAAACCGGTCCCCGGAAGCTTGTTTCCTTCCCAGTATAAGAATTGGCTTGGTAGTTTGGTCTGCCTTGTTCCCATGATGCACTGGGCCAGGGACAGACTAATTTGCATGTAGCCAGGTTCTGAGCTGGGATGGTGCAGTGAGCTAAAAAACGGTGATGGATCAAGCCCTGATCTGTTGGCTGTGTACGAGTGTTCTGCTTAATTCAGATACTCTATCCATCACCACCCCCTTTTCTGAATTGTTTTGTCCACCATAATCGTGGAAGGGCATGCTCAGACATGAGTCCCTTGCTCATTGCACCATCAGGATTCAAGCAAGCCGGGCCGAAGACGGCTGTAATGCCAGAAACCGGTCCCCGGAATCTTCTTTCCTTCCCAGTAAAAGAATTGGCTTGGTAGTTTGGTCTGCCCTGTTCCCATGATGCTCTGGGCCAGAGACATACTAATTTGCTTGTAGCCAGGTTCTGAGCTGGGATGGTGCAGTGAGCTAAAAAACGGTGATGGATCAAGCCCTGATCTGTTGACTTGGTACGAGTGTTCTGCTTAATTCCGATACTCTGTCCATCACCACCCCCTTTTCTGAATCGTGTTGTCCACCATAAGCATGGAAGGTATGCTCAGACATGAGTCCCTTGCTCATTGCACCATCAGGATCCAAGCAAGCCGGGCCGAAGACGGCTGTAATGCCAGAAACCGGTCCCCGGAAGCTTGTTTCCTTCCCAGTAAAAGAATTGGCTTGGTAGTTTGGTCTGCCCTGTTCCCATGATGCACTGGGCCAAGGACAGTCTAATTTGCATGTAGCCAGGTTCTGAACTGCGATGGTGCAGTGAGCTAAAAAACGGTAATGGATCAAGCCCTGATCTGTTGACTGGGTACGAGTGTTCTGCTTAATTCAGATACCCTGTCCATCACCACCCCCTTTTCTGAATCTTTTCGTCCACCATAAGCGTGGTAGGGTATGCTCAGACATGAGTTCCTTGCTCATTGCACCATCAGGATTCAAGCAAGCCGGGCCGAAGACGGCTGTAATGCCAGAAACCGGTCCCCGGAAGCTTGTTTCCTTCCCAGTAAAAGAATTGGCTTGGTAGTTTGGTCTGCCCTGTTCCAATGATGCACTGGGCCAGAGACATACTAATTTGCATGTAGCCAGGTTCTGAGCTGGGATGGTGCAGTGAGCTAAAAAACGGTAATGGATCAAGCCCTGATCTGTTGACTGGGTACGAGTGTTCTGCTTAATTCAGATACTCTGTCCATCATCACCCCCTTTTCTGAATTGTTTTGTCCACCATAAGCGTGGAAGGGTATGCTCAGACATGAGTCCCTTGCTCATTGCACCATCAGTATCAAAGCAAGCCGGGCCGAAGACGGCTGTAATGCCAGAAACCGGTCCCCGGAAGCTTGTTTCCTTCCCAGTAAAAGAATTGGCCTGGTAGTTTGGTCTGCCCTGTTCCCATGATGCACTGGGCCAAGGACAGACTAATTTGCATGTAGCCAGGTTCTGAGCTGGGATGGTGCAGTGAGCTAAAAAACGGTGATGGTTCAAGCCCTGATCTGTTGACTGGGTACGAGTGTTCTGCTTAATTCAGATACTCTGTCCATCACCACCCCCTTTTCTGAATCGTTTTGTCCACCATAAGCGTGGAAGGGTATGCTCAGACATGTGTCCCTTGCTCATTGCACCATCAGGATTCAAGCAAGCCGGGCCGAAGACGGCTGTAATGCCAGAAACCGGTCCCCGGAAGCTTGTTTCCTTCCCAGTATAAGAATTGGCTTGATAGTTTGGTCTGCCCTGTTCCCATGATGCACTGGGCCAGGGATGGACTAATTTGCATGTAGCCAGGTTCTGAGCTGGGATGGTGCAGTGAGCTAAAAAATAGTGATGGATCAAGCCCTGATCTGTTGACTGGGTACGAGTGTTCTGCTTAACCTCTTAAGTGCTGCTGACGGCCAACGGTCGTCAGCAGCGCTACCTCCCCAGTGCTGCGCACGTCCATTGGACGTCCATTCAGCAGTACTTCCAATGGACAGCACAGCACTGGGGAGGGATATTTACACGCAGCTACGGTGTTAATTCAGATACTCTGTCCATCACCACCCCCTTTTCTGAATCGTCTTGTCCACCATAAGCGTGGAAGGGTATGCTCAGACATGAGTCCCTTGCTCATTGCACCATCAGAATTCAAGCAAGCCGGGCCGAAGACGGTTTTAATGCCAGAAACCGGTCCCCGGAAGCTTGTTTCCTTCTCAGTATAAGAATTGGCTTGGTAGTTTGGTCTGCCCTGTTCCCATGATGCACTGGGCCAGGGACAGACTAATTTGCATGTAGCCAGGTTCTGAGCTGGGATGGTGCAGTAAGCTAAAAAACGGCGATGGATCAAGCCGTGATCTGTTGACTGGGTACGAGTGTTCTGCTTAATTCAGATACTCTGTCCATCACCACCCCCTTTTCTGAATCGTTTTGTCCACCATAAGCGTGGAAGGGTATGCTCAGACATGAGTCCCTTGCTCATTGCGCCATCAGGATTTAAGCAAGCCGGGCCGAAGACGGCTGTAATGCCAGAAACCAGTCCCCGGAAGCTTGTTTCCTTCCCAGTAAAAGAATTGGCTTGGTAGTTTGGTCTGCCCTGTTCCCATGATGCACTGGGCCAGGGACAGACTAATTTGCATGTAGCCAGGTTCTGAGCTGGGATGGTGCAGTGAGCTAAAAAACGGTGATGGATCAAGCCCTGATCTGTTGACTGGGTACGAGTGTTCTGCTTAATTCATATACTCTGTCCATCACCACCCCCTTTTCTGAATCGTTTTGTCCACCATAAGCGTGGAAGGGTATGCTCAGACATGAGTCCCTTGCTAATTGCACCATCAGGATTCAAGCAAGCCGGGCCGAAGAGGCTGTAATGCCAGAAACCGGTCCCCAGAAGCTTGTTTCCTTCCCAGTAAAAGAATTGGCTTGGTAGTTTGGTCTGCCCTGTTCCCATGATGCACTGGGCCAGGGACAGACAAATTTGCTTGTAGCCAGGGTCTGAGCTGGGATGGTGCAGTGAGCTAAAAAACGGTGATGGGTCATGCCCTGATCTTTTGACTGGGTACGAGTGTTCAGCTTAATTCAGATACTCTGTCCATCACCACCCCCTTTTCTGAATTGTTTTATCCACCATAAACGTGGAAGGGTATGCTCAGACATGAGTCCCTTGCTCATTGCACCATCAGGATTCAAGCAAGCCGGGCCGAAGACGGCTGTAATGCCAGAAACCAGTCCCCGGAAGCTTGTTTCCTTCCAAGTAAAAGAATTGGCTTGGTAGTTTGGCCTGCCCTGTTCCCATGATGCACTGGGCCAGGGACAGACTAATTTGCATGTAGCCAGGTTCTGAGCTGGGATGGTGCTGTGAGCTAAAAAACGGTGATGGATCAAGCCCTGATCTGTTGACTGGGTACGAGTGTTCTGCTTAATTCAGATACTCTGTCCATCACCACCCCCTTTTCTGAATCGTTTTGTCCACCATAAGCGTGGAAGGGTATGCTCAGACATGAGTCCCTTGCTCATTGCACCATCAGGATTCAAGCAAGCCGGGCCGAAGCCGGCTGTAATGCCAGAAACCGGTCCCCGGAAGCTTGTTTCCTTCCCAGTATAAGAATTGGCTTGGTAGTTTGGTCTGCCTTGTTCCCATGATGCACTGGGCCAGGGACAGACTAATTTGCATGTAGCCAGGTTCTGAGCTGGGATGGTGCAGTGAGCTAAAAAACGGTGATGGATCAAGCCCTGATCTGTTGGCTGGGTACGAGTGTTCTGCTTAATTCAGATACTCTATCCATCACACCCCCTTTTCTGAATTGTTTTGTCCACCATAAGCGTGGAAGGGTATGCTCAGACATGAGTCCCTTGCTCATTGCACCATCAGGATTCAAGCAAGCCGGGCCGAAGACGGCTGTAATGCCAGAAACCGGTCCCCGGAATCTTGTTTCCTTCCCAGTAAAATAATTGGCTTGGTAGTTTGGTCTGCCCTGTTCCCATGATGCACTGGGCCAGAGACATACTAATTTGCTTGTAGCCAGGTTCTGAGCTGGGATGGTGCAGTGAGCTAAAAAACGGTGATGGATCAAGCCCTGATCTGTTGACTTGGTACGAGTGTTCTGCTTAATTCCGATACTCTGTCCATCACCACCCCCTTTTCTGAATCATGTTGTCCACCATAAGCGTGGAAGGGTATGCTCAGACATGAGTCCCTTGCTCATTGCACCATCAGAATTCAAGCAAGCGGGCCGAAGACGGCTGTAATGCCAGAAACCAGTCCCCGGAAGCTTGTTTCCTTCCCAGTAAAAGAATTGGCTTGGTAGTTTGGCCTGCCCTGTTCCCATGATGCACTGGGCCAGGGACAGACTAATTTGCATGTAGCCAGGTTCTGAGCTGGGATGGTGCAGTGAGCTAAAAAACGGTGATGGATCAAGCCCTGATCTGTTGACTGGGTACGAGTGTTCTGCTTAATTCAGATACTCTGTCCATCACCACCCCCTTTTCTGAATCGTTTTGTCCACCATAAGCGTGGAAGGGTATGCTCAGACATGAGTCCCTTGCTCATTGCACCATCAGGATTCAAGCAAGCCGGGCCGAAGATAGCTGTAATGCCAGAAACCGGTCCCCGAAAGCTTGTTTCCTTCCCAGTATAAGGATTGGCTTGGTAGTTTGGTCAGCCCTGTTCCCATGATGCACTGGGCCAGGGACAGACTAATTTGCATGTAGTCAGGTTCTGAGCTGGGATGGTGCAGTGAGCTAAAAAACGGTGATGGATCAAGCCCTGATCTGTTGACTGGGTACAAGTGTTCTGCTTTATTCAGATACTCTGTCCATCACCACCCCCTTTTCTGAATCGTTTTGTCCACCATAAGCCTGGAAGGGTATGCTCAGACAGTCCCTTGCTCATTGCACCATCAGGATTCAAGCAAGCTGGGCCGAAGACTGCTGTAATGCCAGAAACCGGTCCCCGGAAGCTTGTTTCCTTTCCAGTAAAAGAATTGGCTTGGTAGTTTGGCCTGCCCTTTTCCCATGATGCACTGGGCCAGGGACAGACTAATTTGCATGTAGCCAGGTTCTGAGCTGGGATGGTGCTGTGAGCTAAAAAACGGTGATGGATCAAGCCCTGATCTGTTGACTGGGTACGAGTGTTCTGCTTAATTCAGATACTCTGTCCATTACCACCCCCTTTTCTGAATCGTTTTGTCCACCATAAGCGTGGAAGGGTATGCTCAGACATGAGTCCCTTGCTCATTGCACCATCAGGATTCAAGCAAGCCGGGCCGAAGCCGGCTGTAATGCCAGAAACCGGTCCCCGGAAGCTTGTTTCCTTCCCAGTATAAGAATTGGCTTGGTAGTTTGGCCTGCCCTGTTCCCATGATGCACTGGGCCAGGGACAGACTAATTTGCATGTAGCCAGGTTCTGAGCTGGGATGGTGCAGTGAGCTAAAAAACGGTGATGGATCAAGCCCTGATCTGTTGACTGGGTACAAGTGTTCTGCTTAATTCAGATACTCTGTCCATCACCACCCCCTTTTCTGAATCGTTTTGTCCACCATAAGCGTGGAAGGGTATGCTCAGACATGAATCCCTTGCTCATTGCACCATCAGGATTCAAGCAAGCCGGGCCGAAGATGGCTGTAATGCCAGAAACCGGTCCCCGAAAGCTTGTTTCCTTCCCAGTATAAGAATTGGCTTGGTAGTTTGGTCAGCCCTGTTCCCATGATGCACTGGGCCAGGGACAGACTAATTTGCATGTAGTCAGGTTCTGAGCTGGGATGGTGCAGTGAGCTAAAAAACGGTGATGGATCAAGCCCTGATCTGTTGACTGGGTACGAGTGTTCTGCTTAATTCAGATACTCTGTCCATCACCACCCCCTTTTCTGAATCGTTTTGTCCACCATAAGCGTGGAAGGGTATGCTCAGACATGAGTCCCTTGCTCATTGCACCATCAGGATTCAAGCAAGCCGGGCCGAAGACGGCTGTAATGCCAGAAACCGGTCCCCGGAAGCTTGTTTCCTTCCCAGTAAAAGAATTGGCTTGGTAGTTTGGTCTGCCCTGTTCCACTGATGCACTGGGCCAGAGACATACTAATTTGCATGTAGCCAGGTTCTGAGCTGGGATGGTGCAGTGAGCTAAAAAACGGTAATGGATCAAGCCCTGATCTGTTGACTGGGTACGAGTGTTCTGCTTAATTCAGATACTCTGTCCATCACCACCCCCTTTTCTGAATTGTTTTGTCCACCATAAGCGTGGAAGGGTATGCTCAGACATGAGTCCCTTGCTCATTGCACCATCAGGATCCAAGCAAGCCGGGCCGAAGACGGCTGTAATGCCAGAAACCGGTCCCCGGAAGCTTGTTTCCTTCCCAGTAAAAGAATTGGCTTGGTAGGTTGGTCTGCCCTGTTCCCATGATGCGCTGGGCCAAGGACAGACTAATTTGCATGTAGCCAGGTTCTGAGCTGGGATGGTGCAGTGAGCTAAAAAACGGTGATGGTTCAAGCCCTGATCTGTTGACTGGGTATGAGTGTTCTGCTTAATTCAGATACTCTGTCCATCACCACCCCCTTTTCTGAATCGTTTTGTCCACCATAAGCGTGGAAGGGTATGCTCAGACATGTGTCCCTTGCTCATTGCACCATCAGGATTCAAGCAAGCCGGGCCGAAGACGGCTGTAATGCCAGAAACCGGTCCCCGGAAGCTTGTTTCCTTCCCAGTATAAGAATTGGCTTGGTAGTTTGGTCTGCCCTGTTCCCATGATGCACTGGGCCAGGGATGGACTAATTTGCATGTAGCCAGGTTCTGAGCTGGGATGGTCCGATGAGCTAAAAAATAGTGATGGATCAAGCCCTGATCTGTTGACTGGGTACGAGTGTTCTGCTTAACCTCTTAAGTGCTGCTGACGGCCAACGGTTGTCAGCAGCGCTACCTCCCCAGTGCTGCGCACGTCCATTGGACGTCCATTCAGCACTACTTCCAATGGACAGCACAGCACTGGAGAGGGATATTTACACGCAGCTAAGGTGTTAATTCAGATACTCTGTCCATCACCACCCCCTTTTCTGAATCGTTTTGTCCACCATAAGCGTGGAAGGGTATGCTCAGACATGAGTCCCTTGCTCATTGCACCATCAGAATTCAAGCAAGCCGGGCCGAAGACGGTTGTAATGCCAGAAACCGGTCCCCGGAAGCTTGTTTCCTTCCCAGTATAAGAATTGGCTTGGTAGTTTGGTCTGCCCTGTTCCCATGATGCACTGGGCCAGGGACAGACTAATTTGCATGTAGCCAGGTTCTGAGCTGGGATGGTGCAGTGAGCTAAAAAACGGCGATGGATCAAGCCCTGATCTGTTGACTGGGTACGAGTGTTCTGCTTAATTCAGATACTCTGTCCATCACCACCCCCTTTTCTGAATCGTTTTGTCCACCATAAGCGTGGAAGGGTATGCTCAGACATGAGTCCCTTGCTCATTGCACCATCAGGATTCAAGCAAGCCGGGCCGAAGACGGCTGTAATGCCAGAAACCAGTCCCCGGAAGCTTGTTTCCTTCCCAGTAAAAGAATTGGCTTGGTAGTTTGGTCTGCCCTGTTCCCATGATGCACTGGGCCAGGGACAGACTAATTTGCATGTAGCCAGGTTCTGAGCTGGGATGGTGCAGTGAGCTAAAAAACGGTGATGGATCAAGCCCTGATCTGTTGACTGGGTACAAGTGTTCTGCTTAATTCAGATACTCTGTCCATCACCACCCCCTTTTCTGAATTGTTTTGTCCACCATAAGCGTGGAAGGGTATGCTCAGACATGAGTCCCTTGCTCATTGCACCATCAGGATCCAAGCAAGCCGGGCCGAAGACGGCTGTAATGCCAGAAACCGGTCCCCGGAAGCTTGTTTCCTTCCCAGTAAAAGAATTGGCTTGGTAGGTTGGTCTGCCCTGTTCCCATGATGCGCTGGGCCAAGGACAGACTAATTTGCATGTAGCCAGGTTCTGAGCTGGGATGGTGCAGTGAGCTAAAAAACGGTGATGGTTCAAGCCCTGATCTGTTGACTGGGTACGAGTGTTCTGCTTAATTCAGATACTCTGTCCATCACCACCCCCTTTTCTGAATCGTTTTGTCCACCATAAGCGTGGAAGGGTATGCTCAGACATGTGTCCCTTGCTCATTGCACCATCAGGATTCAAGCAAGCCGGGCCGAAGACGGCTGTAATGCCAGAAACCGGTCCCCGGAAGCTTGTTTCCTTCCCAGTATAAGAATTGGCTTGGTAGTTTGGTCTGCCCTGTTCCCATGATGCACTGGGCCAGGGATGGACTAATATGCATGTAGCCAGGTTCTGAGCTGGGATGGTCCGATGAGCTAAAAAAGTAGTGATGGATCAAGCCCTGATCTGTTGACTGGGTACGAGTGTTCTGCTTAACCTCTTAAGTGCTGCTGACGGCCAACGGTTGTCAGCAGCGCTACCTCCCCAGTGCTGCGCACGTCCATTGGACGTCCATTCAGCACTACTTCCAATGGACAGCACAGCACTGGAGAGGGATATTTACACGCAGCTAAGGTGTTAATTCAGATACTCTGTCCATCACCACCCCCTTTTCTGAATCGTTTTGTCCACCATAAGCGTGGAAGGGTATGCTCAGACATAAGTCCCTTGCTCATTGCACCATCAGAATTCAAGCAAGCCGGGCCGAAGACGGTTGTAATGCCAGAAACCGGTCCCCGGAAGCTTGTTTCCTTCCCAGTATAAGAATTGGCTTGGTAGTTTGGTCTGCCCTGTTCCCATGATGCACTGGGCCAGGGACAGACTAATTTGCATGTAGCCAGGTTCTGAGCTGGGATGGTGCAGTGAGCTAAAAAACGGCGATGGATCAAGCCCTGATCTGTTGACTGGGTACGAGTGTTCTGCTTAATTCAGATACTCTGTCCATCACCACCCCCTTTTCTGAATCGTTTTGTCCACCATAAGCGTGGAAGGGTATGCTCAGACATGAGTCGCTTGCTCATTGCACCATCAGGATTCAAGCAAGCCGGGCCGAAGACGGCTGTAATGCCAGAAACCAGTCCCCGGAAGCTTGTTTCCTTCCCAGTAAAAGAATTGGCTTGGTAGTTTGGTCTGCCCTGTTCCCATGATGCACTGGGCCAGGGACAGACTAATTTGCATGTAGCCAGGTTCTGAGCTGGGATGGTGCAGTGAGCTAAAAAACGGTGATGGATCAAGCCCTGATCTGTTGACTGGGTACGAGTGTTCTGCTTAATTCAGATACTCTGTCCATCACCACCCCCTTTTCTGAAACGTTTTGTCCACCATAAGCGTGGAAGGGTATGCTCAGACATGAGTCCCTTGCTCATTGCACCATCAGGATTCAAGCAAGCCGGGCCGAAGAGGCTGTAATGCCAGAAACCGGTCCCCGGAAGCTTGTTTCCTTCCCAGTAAAAGAATTGGCTTTCTAGTTTGGTCTGCCCTGTTCCCACGATGCACTGGGCCAGGGATAGACTAATTTGCATGTGGCCAGGTTCTGAGCTGGGATGGTGCAGTGAGCTAAAAAACGGTGATGGATCAAGCCCTGATCTTTGGACTGGGTAGGAGTGTTCTGCTTAATTCAGATACTCTGTCCATCACCACCCCCTTTTCTGAATCGTTTTGTCCACCATAAGTGTGGAAGGGTATGCTCAGACATGAGTCCGTTGCTCATTGCACCATCAGGATTCAAGCAAGCCGGGTCGAAGGCGGCTGTAATGCCAGAAACCGGTCCCCAGAAGCTTGTTTCCTTCCCAGTAAAAGAATTGGCTTGGTAGTTTGGTCTGCCCTGTTCCCATGATGCACTGGGCCAGGGACAGACTAATTTGCTTGTAGCAAGGTTCTGAGCTGGGATGGTGCAGTGAGCTAAAAAACGGTGATGGATCAAGCCCTGATCTTTTGACTGGGTACGAGTGTTCTGCTTAATTCAGATACTCTGTCCATCACCACCCCCTTTTCTGAATTGTTTTGTCCACCATAAGCGTGGAAGGGTATGCTCAGACATGAGTCCCTTGCTCATTGCACCATCAGGATTCAAGCAAGCCGGGCCGAAGACGGCTGTAATGCCAGAAACCAGTCCCCAGAAGCTTGTTTCCTTCCCAGTAAAAGAATTGGCTTGGTAGTTTGGTCTGCCCTGTTCCCATGATGCACTGGGCCAGGGACAGACTAATTTGCATGTAGCCAGGTTCTGAGCTGGGATGGTGCAGTGAGCTAAAAAACGGTGATGGATCAAGCCCTGATCTGTTGACTGGGTACGAGTGTTCTGCTTAATTCAGATACTCTGTCCATCACCACCCCCTTTTCTGAATCGTTTTGTCCACCATAAGCGTGGAAGGGTATGCTCAGACATGAGTCCCTTGCTCATTGCACCATCAGGATTCAAGCAAGCCGGGCCGAAGAGGCTGTAATGCCAGAAACCGGTCCCCGGAAGCTTGTTTCCTTCCCAGTAAAAGAATTGGCTTTCTAGTTTGGTCTGCCCTGTTCCCACGATGCACTGGGCCAGGGATAGACTAATTTGCATGTAGCCAGGTTCTGAGCTGGGATGGTGCAGTGAGCTAAAAAACGGTGATGGATCAAGCCCTGATCTTTGGACTGGGTAGGAGTGTTCTGCTTAATTCAGATACTCTGTCCATCACCACCCCCTTTTCTGAATCGTTTTGTCCACCATAAGCGTGGAAGGGTATGCTCAGACATGAGTCCCTTGCTCATTGCACCATCAGGATTCAAGCAAGCCGGGTCGAAGGCGGCTGTAATGCCAGAAACCGGTCCCCAGAAGCTTGTGTCCTTCCCAGTAAAAGAATTGGCTTGGTAGATTGGTCTGCCCTGTTCCCATGATGCACTGGGCCAGGGACAGACTAATTTGCTTGTAGCCAGGTTCTGAGCTGGGATGGTGCAGTGAGCTAAAAAAAGGTGATGGATCAAGCCCTGATCTTTTGACTGGGTACGAGTGTTCTGCTTAATTCCGATACTCTGTCCATCACCACCCCCTTTTCTGAATCGTGTTGTCCACCATAAGCATGGAAGGTTATGCTCAGACATGAGTCCTTTGCTCATTGCACCATCAGGATTCAAGCAAGCCGGGCCGAAGACGGCTGTAATGCCAGAAACCGGTCCCCGGAAGCTTGTTTCCTTCCCAGTAAAAGAATTGGCTTGGTAGTTTGGCCTGCCCTGTTCCCATGATCCACTGGGCCAGGGACAGCCTAATTTGCATGTAGCCAGGTTCTGAGCTGGGATGGTGCTGTGAGCTAAAAAACAGTGATGGATCAAGCCCTGATCTGTTGACTGGGTACGAGTGTTCTGCTTAATTCAGATACTCTGTCCATCACCACCCCCTTTTCTGAATCGTTTTGTCCACCATAAGCGTGGAAGGGTATGCTCAGACATGAGTCCCTTGCTCATTGCACCATCAGGATTCAAGCAAGCCGGGCCGAAGACGGCTGTAATGCCAGAAACCGGTCCCCGGAAGCTTGTTTCCTTCCCAGTAAAAGAATTGGCTTGGTAGTTTGGTCTGCCCTGTTCCAATGATGCACTGGGCCAGAGACATACTAATTTGCATGTAGCCAGGTTCTGAGCTGGGATGGTGCAGTGAGCTAAAAAATGGTAATGGATCAAGCCCTGATCTGTTGACTGGGTACGAGTGTTCTGCTTAATTCAGATACTCTGTCCATCACCACCCCCTTTTCTGAATTGTTTTGTCCACCATAAGCGTGGAAGGGTATGCTCAGACATGAGTCCCTTGCTCATTGCACCATCAGGATCCAAGCAAGCCGGGCCGAAGACGGCTGTAATGCCAGAAACCGGTCCCCGGAAGCTTGTTTCCTTCCCAGTAAAAGAATTGGCTTGGTAGGTTGGTCTGCCCTGTTCCCATGATGCGCTGGGCCAAGGACAGACTAATTTGCATGTAGCCAGGTTCTGAGCTGGGATGGTGCAGTGAGCTAAAAAACGGTGATGGTTCAACCCCTGATCTGTTGACTGGGTACGAGTGTTCTGCTTAATTCAGATACTCTGTCCATCACCACCCCCTTTTCTGAATCGTTTTGTCCACCATAAGCGTGGAAGGGTATGCTCAGACATGTGTCCCTTGCTCATTGCACCATCAGGATTCAAGCAAGCCGGGCCGAAGACGGCTGTAATGCCAGAAACCGGTCCCCGGAAGCTTGTTTCCTTCCCAGTATAAGAATTGGCTTGGTAGTTTGGTCTGCCCTGTTCCCATGATGCACTGGGCCAGGGATGGACTAATTTGTATGTAGCCAGGTTCTGAGCTGGGATGGTCCGATGAGCTAAAAAATAGTGATGGATCAAGCCCTGATCTGTTGACTGGGTACGAGTGTTCTGCTTAACCTCTTAAGTGCTGCTGACGGCCAACGGTTGTCAGCAGCGCTACCTCCCCAGTGCTGCGCACGTCCATTGGACGTCCATTCAGCACTACTTCCAATGGACAGCACAGCACTGGAGAGGGATATTTACACGCAGCTAAGGTGTTAATTCAGATACTCTGTCCATCACCACCCCCTTTTCTGAATCGTTTTGTCCACCATAAGCGTGGAAGGGTATGCTCAGACATGAGTCCCTTGCTCATTGCACCATCAGGATTCAAGCAAGCCGGGCCGAAGACGGCTGTAATGCCAGAAACCGGTCCCCGGAAGCTTGTTTCCTTCCCAGTAAAAGAATTGGCTTGGTAGTTTGGCCTGCCCTGTTCCCATGATGCACTGGGCCAGGGACAGACTAATTTGCATGTAGCCAGGTTCTGAGCTGGGATGGTGCTGTGAGCTAAAAAACAGTGATGGATCAAGCCCTGATCTGTTGACTGGGTACGAGTGTTCTGCTTAATTCAGATACTCTGTCCATCACCACCCCCTTTTCTGAATCGTTTTGTCCACCATAAGCGTGGAAGGGTATGCTCAGACATGAGTCCCTTGCTCATTGCACCATCAGGATTCAAGCAAGCCGGGCCGAAGACGGCTGTAATGCCAGAAACCGGTCCCCGGAATCTTGTTTCCTTCCCAGTAAAAGAATTGGCTTGGTAGTTTGGTCTGCCCTGTTCCCATGATGCACTGGGCCAGAGACATACTAATTTGCTTGTAGCCAGGTTCTGAGCTGGGATGGTGCAGTGAGCTAAAAAACGGTGATGGATCAAGCCCTGATCTGTTGACTTGGTACAAGTGTTCTGCTTAATTCCGATACTCTGTCCATCACCACCCCCTTTTCTGAATCGTGTTGTCCACCATAAGCATGGAAGGTTATGCTCAGACATGAGTCCCTTGCTCATTGCACCATCAGGATCCAAGCAAGCCGGGCCGAAGACGGCTGTAATGCCAGAAACCGGTCCCCGGAAGCTTGTTTCCTTCCCAGTAAAAGAATTGGCTTGGTAGTTTGGTCTGCCCTGTTCCCATGATGCACTAGGCCAAGGACAGTCTAATTTGCATGTAGCCAGGTTCTGAGCTGCGATGGTGCAGTGAGCTAAAAAACGGTAATGGATCAAGCCCTGATCTGTTGACTGGGTACAAGTGTTCTGCTTAATTCAGATACTCTGTCCATCACCACCCCCTTTTCTGAATCTTTTTGTCCACCATAAGCGTGGTAGGGTATGCTCAGACATGAGTTCCTTGCTCATTGCACCATCAGGATTCAAGCAAGCCGGGCCGAAGACGGCTGTAATGCCAGAAACCGGTCCCCAGAAGCTTGTTTCCTTCCCAGTAAAAGAATTGGCTTGGTAGTTTGGTCTGCCCTGTTCCAATGATGCACTGGGCCAGAGACATACTAATTTGCATGTAGCCAGGTTCTGAGCTGGGATGGTGCAGTGAGCTAAAAAACGGTAATGGATCAAGCCCTGATCTGTTGACTGGGTACGAGTGTTCTGCTTAATTCAGATACTCTGTCCATCACCACCCCCTTTTCTGAATCGTTTTGTCCACCATAAGCGTGGAAGGTTATGCTCAGACATGAGTCCCTTGCTCATTGCACCATCAGAATTCAAGCAAGCCGGGCCGAAGACAATTGTAATGCCAGAAACCGGTCCCCGGAAGCTTGTTTCCTTCCCAGTATAAGAATTGGCTTGGTAGTTTGGTCTGCCCTGTTCCCTTTATGCACTGGGCCAGGGACAGACTAATTTGCATATAGCAAGGTTCTGAGCTGGGATGGTGCAGTGAGCTAGAAAACGGCGATGGATCAAGCCCTGATCTGTTGACTGGGTACAAGTGTTCTGCTTAATTCAGATACTCTGTCCATCACCACCCCCTTTTCTGAATCGTTTTGTCCACCATCAGCGTGGAAGGGTATGCTCAGACATGAGTCCCTTGCTCATTACACCATCAGGATTCAAGCAAGCCGGGCCGAAGACGGCTGTAATGTCAGAAACCAGTCCCCGGAAGCTTGTTTCCTTCCCAGTAAAAGAATTGGCTTGGTAGTTTGGTCTGCCCTGTTCCCATGATGCACTGGGCAAGGGACAGACTAATTTGCATGTAGCCAGGTTCTGAGCTGGGATGGTGCAGTGAGCTAAAAAACGGTGATGGATCAAGCCCTGATCTGTTGACTGGGTACGAGTGTTCTGCTTAATTCAGATACTCTGTCCATCACCACCCCCTTTTCTGAATCGTTTTGTCCACCATAAGCGTGGAAGGGTATGCTCAGACATGAGTCCCTTGCTCATTGCACCATCAGGATTCAAGCAAGCCGGGTCGAAGGCGGCTGTAATGCCAGAAACCGGTCCCCAGAAGCTTGTTTCCTTCCCAGTAAAAGAATTGGCTTGGTAGTTTGGTCTGCCCTGTTCCCATGATGCACTGGGCCAGGGACAGACTAATTTGCTTGTAGCCAGGTTCTGAGCTGGGATGGTCCAGTGAGCTAAAAAACGGTGATGGTTCAAGCCCTGATCTTTTGACTGGGTACGAGTGTTCTGCTTAATTCAGATACTCTGTCCATCACCACCCCCTTTTCTGAATCGTTTTGTCCACCATAAGCGTGGAAGGGTATGCTCAGACATGAGTCCCTTGCTCATTGCACCATCAGGATTCAAGCAAGCCGGGTCGAAGGCGGCTGTAATGCCAGAAACCGGTCCCCAGAAGCTTGTTTCCTTCCCAGTAAAAGAATTGGCTTGGTAGTTTGGTCTGCCCTGTTCCCATGATGCACTGGGCCAGGGACAGACTAATTTGCTTGTAGCCAGGTTCTGAGCTGGGATGGTGCAGTGAGCTAAAAAACGGTGATGGTTCAAGCCCTGATCTTTTGACTGGGTACGAGTGTTCTGCTTAATTCAGATACTCTGTCCATCACCACCCCCTTTTCTGAATTGTTTTGTCCACCATAAGCGTGGAAGGGTATGCTCAGACATGAGTCCCTTGCTCATTGCACCATCAGGATTCAAGCAAGCCGGGCCGAAGACGGCTGTAATGCCAGAAACCGGTCCCCGGAAGCTTGTTTCCTTCCCAGTAAAAGAATTGGCTTGGTAGTTTGGCCTGCCCTGTTCCCATGATGCACTGGTTCAGGGACAGACTAATTTGCATGTAGCCAGGTTCTGAGCTGGGATGGTGCTGTTAGCTAAAAAACGGTGATTGATCAAGCCCTGATCTGTTGACTGGGTACCAGTGTTCTGCTTAATTCAGATACTCTGTCCATCACCACCCCCTTTTCTGAATTGTTTTGCCCACCATAAGCGTGGAAGGGTATGCTCAGACATGAGTCCCTTGCTCATTGCACCATCAGGATTCAAGCAAGCCGGGCCGAAGCCGGCTGTAATGCCAGAAACCGGTCCCCGGAAGCTTGTTTCCTTCCCAGTATAAGAATTGGCTTGGTAGTTTGGTCTGCCTTGTTCCCATGAGGCACTGGGCCAGGGACAGACTAATTTGCATGTAGCCAGGTTCTGAGCTGGGATGGTGCAGTGAGCTAAAAAACGGTGATGGATCAAGCCCTGATCTGTTGGCTGGGTACGAGTGTTCTGCTTAATTCAGATACTCTATCCATCACCACCCCCTTTTCTGAATTGTTTTGTCCACCATAAGCGTGGAAGGGTATGCTCAGACATGAGTCCCTTGCTCATTGCACCATCAGGATTCAAGCAAGCCGGGCCGAAGACGGCTGTAATGCCAGAAACCGGTCCCCGGAATATTGTTTCCTTCCCAGTAAAAGAATTGGCTTGGTAGTTTGGTCTGCCCTGTTCCCATGATGCACTGGGCCAGAGACATACTAATTTGCTTGTAGCCAGGTTCTGAGCTGGGATGGTGCAGTGAGCTAAAAAACGGTGATGGATCAAGCCCTGATCTGTTGACTTGGTACGAGTGTTCTGCTTAATTCCGATACTCTGTCCATCACCACCCCCTTTTCTGAATCGTGTTGTCCACCATAAGCATGGAAGGTTATGCTCAGACATGAGTCCCTTGCTCATTGCACCATCAGGATCCAAGCAAGCCGGGTCGAAGACGGCTGTAATGCCAGAAACCGGTCCCCGGAAGCTTGTTTCCTTCCCAGTAAAAGAATTGGCTTGGTAGTTTGGTCTGCCCTGTTCCCATGATGCACTGGGCCAAGGACAGTCTAATTTGCATGTAGCCAGGTTCTGAGCTGCGATGGTGCAGTGAGCTAAAAAACGTGATGGATCAAGCCCTGATCTGTTGACTGGGTACGAGTGTTCTGCTTAATTCAGATACTCTGTCCATCACCACCCCCTTTTCTGAATCGTTTTGTCCACCATAAGCGTGGAAGGGTATGCTCAGACATGAGTCCATTGCTCATTGCACCATCAGGATTCAAGCAAGCTGGGCCGAAGACGGCTGTAATGCCATCAACCGGTCCCCGGAAGCTTGTTTCCTTCCCAGTAAAAGAATTGGCTTGGTAGTTTGGTCTGCCCTGTTCCCATGATGCACTGGGCCAGGGACAGACTAATTTGCATGTAGCCAGGTTCTGAGCTGGGATGGTGCAGTGAGCTAAAAAACGGTGATGGATCAAGCCCTGATCTGGTGACTGGGTACGAGTGTTCTGCTTAATTCAGATACTCTGTCCATCACCACCCCCTTTTCTGAACCGTTTTGTCCACCATAAGCGTGGAAGGGTATGCTCAGACATGAGTCCTTTGCTCATTGCACCATCAGGATTCAAGCAAGCCGGGCCGAAGACGGCTGTAATGCCAGAAACCGGTCCCCGGAAGCTTGTTTCCTTCCCAGTAAAAGAATTGGCTTGGTAGTTTGGTCTGCCCTGTTCCCATGATGCACTGGGCCAGGGACAGACTAATTTGCTTGTAGCCAGGTTCTGACCTGGGATGGTGCAGTGAGCTAAAAAACGGTGATGGTTCAAGCCCTGATCTTTTGACTGGGTACGAGTGTTCTGCTTAATTCAGATACTCTGTCCATCACCACCCCCTTTTCTGAATCGTTTTGTCCACCATAAGCGTGGAAGGGTATGCTCAGACATGAGTCTCTTGCTCATTGCACCATCAGGATTCAAGCAAGCCGGGCGGAAGACGGCTGTAATGCCAGAAACCAGTCCCCGGAAGCTTGTTTCCTTCCCAGTAAAAGAATTGGCTTGGTAGTTTGGTCTGCCCTGTTCCCATGATGCACTGGGCCAGGGACAGACTAATTTGCATGTAGCCAGGTTCTGAGCTGGGATGGTGCAGTGAGCTAAAAAACGGTGATGGATCAAGCCCTGATCTGTTGACTGGGTACGAGTGTTCTGCTTAATTCAGATACTCTGTCCATCACCACCCCCTTTTCTGAAACGTTTTGTCCACCATAAGCGTGGAAGGGTATGCTCAGACATGAGTCCCTTGCTCATTGCACCATCAGGATTCAAGCAAGCCGGGCCGAAGAGGCTGTAATGCCAGAAACCGGTCCCCGGAAGCTTGTTTCCTTCCCAGTAAAAGAATTGGCTTTCTAGTTTGGTCTGCCCTGTTCCCACGATGCACTGGGCCAGGGATAGACTAATTTGCATGTAGCCAGGTTCTGAGCTGGGATGGTGCAGTGAGCTAAAAAACGGTGATGGATCAAGCCCTGATCTTTGGACTGGGTAGGAGTGTTCTGATTAATTCAGATACTCTGTCCATCACCACCCCCTTTTCTGAATCGTTTTGTCCACCATAAGTGTGGAAGGGTATGCTCAGACATGAGTCCGTTGCTCATTGCACCATCAGGATTCAAGCAAGCCGGGTCGAAGGCGGCTGTAATGCCAGAAACCGGTCCCCAGAAGCTTGTTTCCTTCCCAGTAAAAGAATTGGCTTGGTAGTTTGGTCTGCCCTGTTCCCATGATGCACTGGGCCAGGGACAGACTAATTTGCTTGTAGCCAGGTTCTGAGCTGGGATGGTGCAGTGAGCTAAAAAACGGTGATGGATCAAGCCCTGATCTTTTGACTGGGTACGAGTGTTCTGCTTAATTCAGATACTCTGTCCATCACCACCCCCTTTTCTGAATCGTTTTGTCCACCATAAGCGTGGAAGGGTATGCTCAGACATGAGTCCCTTGCTCATTGCACCATCAGGATTCAAGCAAGCCGGGCCGAAGACGGCTGTAATGCCAGAAACCAGTCCCCAGAAGCTTGTTTCCTTCCCAGTAAAAGAATTGGCTTGGTAGTTTGGTCTGCCCTGTTCCCATGATGCACTGGGCCAGGGACAGACTAATTTGCATGTAGCCAGGTTCTGAGCTGGGATGGTGCAGTGAGCTAAAAAACGGTGATGGATCAAGCCCTGATCTGTTGACTGGGTACGAGTGTTCTGCTTAATTCAGATACTCTGTCCATCACCACCCCCTTTTCTGAATCGTTTTGTCCACCATAAGCGTGGAAGGGTATGCTCAGACATGAGTCCCTTGCTCATTGCACCATCAGGATTCAAGCAAGCCGGGCCGAAGAGGCTGTAATGCCAGAAACCGGTCCCCGGAAGCTTGTTTCCTTCCCAGTAAAAGAATTGGCTTTCTAGTTTGGTCTGCCCTGTTCCCACGATGCACTGGGCCAGGGATAGACTAATTTGCATGTAGCCAGGTTCTGAGCTGGGATGGTGCAGTGAGCTAAAAAACGGTGATGGATCAAGCCCTGATCTTTGGACTGGGTAGGAGTGTTCTGCTTAATTCAGATACTCTGTCCATCACCACCCCCTTTTCTGAATCGTTTTGTCCACCATAAGCGTGGAAGGGTATGCTCAGACATGAGTCCCTTGCTCATTGCACCATCAGGATTCAAGCAAGCCGGGTCGAAGGCGGCTGTAATGCCAGAAACCGGTCCCCAGAAGCTTGTGTCCTTCCCAGTAAAAGAATTGGCTTGGTAGATTGGTCTGCCCTGTTCCCATGATGCACTGGGCCAGGGACAGACTAATTTGCTTGTAGCCAGGTTCTGAGCTGGGATGGTGCAGTGAGCTAAAAAAAGGTGATGGATCAAGCCCTGATCTTTTGACTGGGTACGAGTGTTCTGCTTAATTCCGATACTCTGTCCATCACCACCCCCTTTTCTGAATCGTGTTGTCCACCATAAGCATGGAAGGTTATGCTCAGACATGAGTCCTTTGCTCATTGCACCATCAGGATTCAAGCAAGCCGGGCCGAAGATGGCTGTAATGCCAGAAACCGGTCCCCGGAAGCTTGTTTCCTTCCCAGTAAAAGAATTGGCTTGGTAGTTTGGCCTGCCCTGTTCCCATGATGCACTGGGCCAGGGACAGCCTAATTTGCATGTAGCCAGGTTCTGAGCTGGGATGGTGCTGTGAGCTAAAAAACAGTGATGGATCAAGCCCTGATCTGTTGACTGGGTACGAGTGTTCTGCTTAATTCAGATACTCTGTCCATCACCACCCCCTTTTCTGAATCGTTTTGTCCACCATAAGCGTGGAAGGGTATGCTCAGACATGAGTCCCTTGCTCATTGCACCATCAGGATTCAAGCAAGCCGGGCCGAAGACGGCTGTAATGCCAGAAACCGGTCCCCGGAAGCTTGTTTCCTTCCCAGTAAAAGAATTGGCTTGGTAGTTTGGTCTGCCCTGTTCCAATGATGCACTGGGCCAGAGACATACTAATTTGCATGTAGCCAGGTTCTGAGCTGGGATGGTGCAGTGAGCTAAAAAATGGTAATGGATCAAGCCCTGATCTGTTGACTGGGTACGAGTGTTCTGCTTAATTCAGATACTCTGTCCATCACCACCCCCTTTTCTGAATTGTTTTGTCCACCATAAGCGTGGAAGGGTATGCTCAGACATGAGTCCCTTGCTCATTGCACCATCAGGATCCAAGCAAGCCGGGCCGAAGACGGCTGT
Organism: Lissotriton vulgaris; assembly: GCF_964263255.1. Taxonomy (NCBI): domain Eukaryota; kingdom Metazoa; phylum Chordata; class Amphibia; order Caudata; family Salamandridae; genus Lissotriton; species Lissotriton vulgaris. Next base: position 146,823,697 of record NC_141690.1, on the reverse strand, counting down.
AATGCCAGAAACCGGTCCCCGGAAGCTTGTTTCCTTCCCAGTAAAAGAATTGGCTTGGTAGGTTGGTCTGCCCTGTTCCCATGATGCGCTGGGCCAAGGACAGACTAATTTGCATGTAGCCAGGTTCTGAGCTGGGATGGTGCAGTGAGCTAAAAAACGGTGATGGTTCAACCCCTGATCTGTTGACTGGGTACGAGTGTTCTGCTTAATTCAGATACTCTGTCCATCACCACCCCCTTTTCTGAATCGTTTTGTCCACCATAAGCGTGGAAGGGTATGCTCAGACATGTGTCCCTTGCTCATTGCACCATCAGGATTCAAGCAAGCCGGGCCGAAGACGGCTGTAATGCCAGAAACCGGTCCCCGGAAGCTTGTTTCCTTCCCAGTATAAGAATTGGCTTGGTAGTTTGGTCTGCCCTGTTCCCATGATGCACTGGGCCAGGGATGGACTAATTTGTATGTAGCCAGGTTCTGAGCTGGGATGGTCCGATGAGCTAAAAAATAGTGATGGATCAAGCCCTGATCTGTTGACTGGGTACGAGTGTTCTGCTTAACCTCTTAAGTGCTGCTGACGGCCAACGGTTGTCAGCAGCGCTACCTCCCCAGTGCTGCGCACGTCCATTGGACGTCCATTCAGCACTACTTCCAATGGACAGCACAGCACTGGAGAGGGATATTTACACGCAGCTAAGGTGTTAATTCAGATACTCTGTCCATCACCACCCCCTTTTCTGAATCGTTTTGTCCACCATAAGCGTGGAAGGGTATGCTCAGACATGAGTCCCTTGCTCATTGCACCATCAGGATTCAAGCAAGCCGGGCCGAAGACGGCTGTAATGCCAGAAACCGGTCCCCGGAAGCTTGTTTCCTTCCCAGTAAAAGAATTGGCTTGGTAGTTTGGCCTGCCCTGTTCCCATGATGCACTGGGCCAGGGACAGACTAATTTGCATGTAGCCAGGTTCTGAGCTGGGATGGTGCTGTGAGCTAAAAAACAGTGATGGATCAAGCCCTGATCTGTTGACTGGGTACGAGTGTTCTGCTTAATTCAGATACTCTGTCCATCACCACCCCCTTTTCTGAATCGTTTTGTCCACCATAAGCGTGGAAGGGTATGCTCAGACATGAGTCCCTTGCTCATTGCACCATCAGGATTCAAGCAAGCCGGGCCGAAGACGGCTGTAATGCCAGAAACCGGTCCCCGGAATCTTGTTTCCTTCCCAGTAAAAGAATTGGCTTGGTAGTTTGGTCTGCCCTGTTCCCATGATGCACTGGGCCAGAGACATACTAATTTGCTTGTAGCCAGGTTCTGAGCTGGGATGGTGCAGTGAGCTAAAAAACGGTGATGGATCAAGCCCTGATCTGTTGACTTGGTACGAGTGTTCTGCTTAATTCCGATACTCTGTCCATCACCACCCCCTTTTCTGAATCGTGTTGTCCACCATAAGCATGGAAGGTTATGCTCAGACATGAGTCCCTTGCTCATTGCACCATCAGGATCCAAGCAAGCCGGGCCGAAGACGGCTGTAATGCCAGAAACCGGTCCCCGGAAGCTTGTTTCCTTCCCAGTAAAAGAATTGGCTTGGTAGTTTGGTCTGCCCTGTTCCCATGATGCACTAGGCCAAGGACAGTCTAATTTGCATGTAGCCAGGTTCTGAGCTGCGATGGTGCAGTGAGCTAAAAAACGGTAATGGATCAAGCCCTGATCTGTTGACTGGGTACAAGTGTTCTGCTTAATTCAGATACTCTGTCCATCACCACCCCCTTTTCTGAATCTTTTTGTCCACCATAAGCGTGGTAGGGTATGCTCAGACATGAGTTCCTTGCTCATTGCACCATCAGGATTCAAGCAAGCCGGGCCGAAGACGGCTGTAATGCCAGAAACCGGTCCCCAGAAGCTTGTTTCCTTCCCAGTAAAAGAATTGGCTTGGTAGTTTGGTCTGCCCTGTTCCAATGATGCACTGGGCCAGAGACATACTAATTTGCATGTAGCCAGGTTCTGAGCTGGGATGGTGCAGTGAGCTAAAAAACGGTAATGGATCAAGCCCTGATCTGTTGACTGGGTACGAGTGTTCTGCTTAATTCAGATACTCTGTCCATCACCACCCCCTTTTCTGAATCGTTTTGTCCACCATAAGCGTGGAAGGTTATGCTCAGACATGAGTCCCTTGCTCATTGCACCATCAGAATTCAAGCAAGCCGGGCCGAAGACAATTGTAATGCCAGAAACCGGTCCCCGGAAGCTTGTTTCCTTCCCAGTATAAGAATTGGCTTGGTAGTTTGGTCTGCCCTGTTCCCTTTATGCACTGGGCCAGGGACAGACTAATTTGCATATAGCAAGGTTCTGAGCTGGGATGGTGCAGTGAGCTAGAAAACGGCGATGGATCAAGCCCTGATCTGTTGACTGGGTACAAGTGTTCTGCTTAATTCAGATACTCTGTCCATCACCACCCCCTTTTCTGAATCGTTTTGTCCACCATCAGCGTGGAAGGGTATGCTCAGACATGAGTCCCTTGCTCATTACACCATCAGGATTCAAGCAAGCCGGGCCGAAGACGGCTGTAATGTCAGAAACCAGTCCCCGGAAGCTTGTTTCCTTCCCAGTAAAAGAATTGGCTTGGTAGTTTGGTCTGCCCTGTTCCCATGATGCACTGGGCAAGGGACAGACTAATTTGCATGTAGCCAGGTTCTGAGCTGGGATGGTGCAGTGAGCTAAAAAACGGTGATGGATCAAGCCCTGATCTGTTGACTGGGTACGAGTGTTCTGCTTAATTCAGATACTCTGTCCATCACCACCCCCTTTTCTGAATCGTTTTGTCCACCATAAGCGTGGAAGGGTAGGCTCAGACATGAGTCCCTTGCTCATTGCACCATCAGGATTCAAGCAAGCCGGGTCGAAGGCGGCTGTAATGCCAGAAACCGGTCCCCAGAAGCTTGTTTCCTTCCCAGTAAAAGAATTGGCTTGGTAGTTTGGTCTGCCCTGTTCCCATGATGCACTGGGCCAGGGACAGACTAATTTGCTTGTAGCCAGGTTCTGAGCTGGGATGGTCCAGTGAGCTAAAAAACGGTGATGGTTCAAGCCCTGATCTTTTGACTGGGTACGAGTGTTCTGCTTAATTCAGATACTCTGTCCAACACCACCCCCTTTTCTGAATCGTTTTGTCCACCATAAGCGTGGAAGGGTATGCTCAGACATGAGTCCCTTGCTCATTGCACCATCAGGATTCAAGCAAGCCGGGTCGAAGGCGGCTGTAATGCCAGAAACCGGTCCCCAGAAGCTTGTTTCCTTCCCAGTAAAAGAATTGGCTTGGTAGTTTGGTCTGCCCTGTTCCCATGATGCACTGGGCCAGGGACAGACTAATTTGCTTGTAGCCAGGTTCTGAGCTGGGATGGTGCAGTGAGCTAAAAAACGGTGATGGTTCAAGCCCTGATCTTTTGACTGGGTACGAGTGTTCTGCTTAATTCAGATACTCTGTCCATCACCACCCCCTTTTCTGAATTGTTTTGTCCACCATAAGCGTGGAAGGGTATGCTCAGACATGAGTCCCTTGCTCATTGCACCATCAGGATTCAAGCAAGCCGGGCCGAAGACGGCTGTAATGCCAGAAACCGGTCCCCGGAAGCTTGTTTCCTTCCCAGTAAAAGAATTGGCTTGGTAGTTTGGCCTGCCCTGTTCCCATGATGCACTGGGCCAGGGACAGACTAATTTGCATGTAGCCAGGTTCTGAGCTGGGATGGTGCTGTTAGCTAAAAAACGGTGATTGATCAAGCCCTGATCTGTTGACTGGGTACAAGTGTTCTGCTTAATTCAGATACTCTGTCCATCACCACCCCCTTTTCTGAATCGTTTTGCCCACCATAAGCGTGGAAGGGTATGCTCAGACATGAGTCCCTTGCTCATTGCACCATCAGGATTCAAGCAAGCCGGGCCGAAGCCGGCTGTAATGCCAGAAACCGGTCCCCGGAAGCTTGTTTCCTTCCCAGTATAAGAATTGGCTTGGTAGTTTGGTCTGCCTTGTTCCCATGAGGCACTGGGCCAGGGACAGACTAATTTGCATGTAGCCAGGTTCTGAGCTGGGATGGTGCAGTGAGCTAAAAAACGGTGATGGATCAAGCCCTGATCTGTTGGCTGGGTACGAGTGTTCTGCTTAATTCAGATACTCTATCCATCACCACCCCCTTTTCTGAATTGTTTTGTCCACCATAAGCGTGGAAGGGTATGCTCAGACATGAGTCCCTTGCTCATTGCACCATCAGGATTCAAGCAAGCCGGGCCGAAGACGGCTGTAATGCCAGAAACCGGTCCCCGGAATATTGTTTCCTTCCCAGTAAAAGAATTGGCTTGGTAGTTTGGTCTGCCCTGTTCCCATGATGCACTGGGCCAGAGACATACTAATTTGCTTGTAGCCAGGTTCTGAGCTGGGATGGTGCAGTGAGCTAAAAAACGGTGATGGATCAAGCCCTGATCTGTTGACTTGGTACGAGTGTTCTGCTTAATTCCGATACTCTGTCCATCACCACCCCCTTTTCTGAATCGTGTTGTCCACCATAAGCATGGAAGGTTATGCTCAGACATGAGTCCCTTGCTCATTGCACCATCAGGATCCAAGCAAGCCGGGTCGAAGACGGCTGTAATGCCAGAAACCGGTCCCCGGAAGCTTGTTTCCTTCCCAGTAAAAGAATTGGCTTGGTAGTTTGGTCTGCCCTGTTCCCATGATGCACTGGGCCAAGGACAGTCTAATTTGCATGTAGCCAGGTTCTGAGCTGCGATGGTGCAGTGAGCTAAAAAACGTGATGGATCAAGCCCTGATCTGTTGACTGGGTACGAGTGTTCTGCTTAATTCAGATACTCTGTCCATCACCACCCCCTTTTCTGAATCGTTTTGTCCACCATAAGCGTGGAAGGGTATGCTCAGACATGAGTCCCTTGCTCATTGCACCATCAGGATTCAAGCAAGCTGGGCCGAAGACGGCTGTAATGCCATCAACCGGTCCCCGGAAGCTTGTTTCCTTCCCAGTAAAAGAATTGGCTTGGTAGTTTGGTCTGCCCTGTTCCCATGATGCACTGGGCCAGGGACAGACTAATTTGCATGTAGCCAGGTTCTGAGCTGGGATGGTGCAGTGAGCTAAAAAACGGTGATGGATCAAGCCCTGATCTGGTGACTGGGTACGAGTGTTCTGCTTAATTCAGATACTCTGTCCATCACCACCCCCTTTTCTGAACCGTTTTGTCCACCATAAGCGTGGAAGGGTATGCTCAGACATGAGTCCTTTGCTCATTGCACCATCAGGATTCAAGCAAGCCGGGCCGAAGACGGCTGTAATGCCAGAAACCGGTCCCCGGAAGCTTGTTTCCTTCCCAGTAAAAGAATTGGCTTGGTAGTTTGGCCTGCCCTGTTCCCATGATGCACTGGGCCAGGGACAGACTAATTTGCATGTAGCCAGGTTCTGAGCTGGGATGGTGCTGTTAGCTAAAAAACGGTGATTGATCAAGCCCTGATCTGTTGACTGGGTACGAGTGTTCTGCTTAATTCAGATACTCTGTCCATCACCACCCCCTTTTCTGAATCGTTTTGCCCACCATAAGCGTGGAAGGGTATGCTCAGACATGAGTCCCTTGCTCATTGCACCATCAGGATTCAAGCAAGCCGGGCCGAAGCCGGCTGTAATGCCAGAAACCGGTCCCCGGAAGCTTGTTTCCTTCCCAGTATAAGAATTGGCTTGGTAGTTTGGTCTGCCTTGTTCCCATGAGGCACTGGGCCAGGGACAGACTAATTTGCATGTAGCCAGGTTCTGAGCTGGGATGGTGCAGTGAGCTAAAAAACGGTGATGGATCAAGCCCTGATCTGTTGGCTGGGTACGAGTGTTCTGCTTAATTCAGATACTCTATCCATCACCACCCCCTTTTCTGAATTGTTTTGTCCACCATAAGCGTGGAAGGGTATGCTCAGACATGAGTCCCTTGCTCATTGCACCATCAGGATTCAAGCAAGCCGGGCCGAAGACGGCTGTAATGCCAGAAACCGGTCCCCGGAATATTGTTTCCTTCCCAGTAAAAGAATTGGCTTGGTAGTTTGGTCTGCCCTGTTCCCATGATGCACTGGGCCAGAGACATACTAATTTGCTTGTAGCCAGGTTCTGAGCTGGGATGGTGCAGTGAGCTAAAAAACGGTGATGGATCAAGCCCTGATCTGTTGACTTGGTACGAGTGTTCTGCTTAATTCCGATACTCTGTCCATCACCACCCCCTTTTCTGAATCGTGTTGTCCACCATAAGCATGGAAGGTTATGCTCAGACATGAGTCCCTTGCTCATTGCACCATCAGGATCCAAGCAAGCCGGGTCGAAGACGGCTGTAATGCCAGAAACCGGTCCCCGGAAGCTTGTTTCCTTCCCAGTAAAAGAATTGGCTTGGTAGTTTGGTCTGCCCTGTTCCCATGATGCACTGGGCCAAGGACAGTCTAATTTGCATGTAGCCAGGTTCTGAGCTGCGATGGTGCAGTGAGCTAAAAAACGTGATGGATCAAGCCCTGATCTGTTGACTGGGTACGAGTGTTCTGCTTAATTCAGATACTCTGTCCATCACCACCCCCTTTTCTGAATCGTTTTGTCCACCATAAGCGTGGAAGGGTATGCTCAGACATGAGTCCCTTGCTCATTGCACCATCAGGATTCAAGCAAGCTGGGCCGAAGACGGCTGTAATGCCATCAACCGGTCCCCGGAAGCTTGTTTCCTTCCCAGTAAAAGAATTGGCTTGGTAGTTTGGTCTGCCCTGTTCCCATGATGCACTGGGCCAGGGACAGACTAATTTGCATGTAGCCAGGTTCTGAGCTGGGATGGTGCAGTGAGCTAAAAAACGGTGATGGATCAAGCCCTGATCTGGTGACTGGGTACGAGTGTTCTGCTTAATTCAGATACTCTGTCCATCACCACCCCCTTTTCTGAACCGTTTTGTCCACCATAAGCGTGGCAGGGTATGCTCAGACATGAGTCCTTTGCTCATTGCACCATCAGGATTCAAGCAAGCCGGGCCGAAGACGGCTGTAATGCCAGAAACCGGTCCCCGGAAGCTTGTTTCCTTCCCAGTAAAAGAATTGGCTTGGTAGTTTGGTCTGCCCTGTTCCCATGATGCACTGGGCCAGGGACAGACTAATTTGCTTGTAGCCAGGTTCTGACCTGGGATGGTGCAGTGAGCTAAAAAACGGTGATGGTTCAAGCCCTGATCTTTTGACTGGGTACGAGTGTTCTGCTTAATTCAGATACTCTGTCCATCACCACCCCCTTTTCTGAATTGTTTTGTCCACCATAAGCGTGGAAGGGTATGCTCAGACATGAGTCCCTTGCTCATTGCACCATCAGGATTCAAGCAAGCCGGGCCGAAGACGGCTGTAATGCCAGAAACCGGTCCCCGGAAGCTTGTTTCCTTCCCAGTAAAAGAATTGGCTTGGTAGTTTGGCCTGCCCTGTTCCCATGATGCACTGGGCCAGGGACAGACTAATTTGCATGTAGCCAGGTTCTGAGCTGGGATGGTGCTGTTAGCTAAAAAACGGTGATGGATCAAGCCCTGATCTGTTGACTGGGTACGAGTGTTCTGCTTAATTCAGATACTCTGTCCATCACCACCCCCTTTTCTGAATCGTTTTGCCCACCATAAGCGTGGAAGGGTATGCTCAGACATGAGTCCCTTGCTCATTGCACCATCAGGATTCAAGCAAGCCGGGCCGAAGACGGCTGTAATGCCAGAAACCGGTCCCCGGAATATTGTTTCCTTCCCAGTAAAAGAATTGGCTTGGTAGTTTGGTCTGCCCTGTTCCCATGATGCACTGGGCCAGAGACATACTAATTTGCTTGTAGCCAGGTTCTGAGCTGGGATGGTGCAGTGAGCTAAAAAACGGTGATGGATCAAGCCCTGATCTGTTGACTTGGTACGAGTGTTCTGCTTAATTCCGATACTCTGTCCATCACCACCCCCTTTTCTGAATCGTGTTGTCCACCATAAGCATGGAAGGTTATGCTCAGACATGAGTCCCTTGCTCATTGCACCATCAGGATCCAAGCAAGCCGGGTCGAAGACGGCTGTAATGCCAGAAACCGGTCCCCGGAAGCTTGTTTCCTTCCCAGTAAAAGAATTGGCTTGGTAGTTTGGTCTGCCCTGTTCCCATGATGCACTGGGCCAAGGACAGTCTAATTTGCATGTAGCCAGGTTCTGAGCTGCGATGGTGCAGTGAGCTAAAAAACGTGATGGATCAAGCCCTGATCTGTTGACTGGGTACGAGTGTTCTGCTTAATTCAGATACTCTGTCCATCACCACCCCCTTTTCTGAATCGTTTTGTCCACCATAAGCGTGGAAGGGTATGCTCAGACATGAGTCCCTTGCTCATTGCACCATCAGGATTCAAGCAAGCTGGGCCGAAGACGGCTGTAATGCCATCAACCGGTCCGCGGAAGCTTGTTTCCTTCCCAGTAAAAGAATTGGCTTGGTAGTTTGGTCTGCCCTGTTCCCATGATGCACTGGGCCAGGGACAGACTAATTTGCATGTAGCCAGGTTCTGAGCTGCGATGGTGCAGTGAGCTAAAAAACGTGATGGATCAAGCCCTGATCTGTTGACTGGGTACGAGTGTTCTGCTTAATTCAGATACTCTGTCCATCACCACCCCCTTTTCTGAATCGTTTTGTCCACCATAAGCGTGGAAGGGTATGCTCAGACATGAGTCCCTTGCTCATTGCACCATCAGGATTCAAGCAAGCTGGGCCGAAGACGGCTGTAATGCCATCAACCGGTCCGCGGAAGCTTGTTTCCTTCCCAGTAAAAGAATTGGCTTGGTAGTTTGGTCTGCCCTGTTCCCATGATGCACTGGGCCAGGGACAGACTAATTTGCATGTAGCCAGGTTCTGAGCTGGGATGGTGCAGTGAGCTAAAAAACGGTGATGGATCAAGCCCTGATCTGGTGACTGGGTACGAGTGTTCTGCTTAATTCAGATACTCTGTCCATCACCACCCCCTTTTCTGAACCGTTTTGTCCACCATAAGCGTGGAAGGGTATGCTCAGACATGAGTCCTTTGCTCATTGCACCATCAGGATTCAAGCAAGCCGGGCCGAAGACGGCTGTAATGCCAGAAACCGGTCCCCGGAAGCTTGTTTCCTTCCCAGTAAAAGAATTGGCTTGGTAGTTTGGTCTGCCCTGTTCCCATGATGCACTGTGCCAGGGACAGACTAATTTGCATGTAGCCAGGTTCTGAGCTGGGATGGTGCAGTGAGCTAAAAAACGGTGATGGATCAAGCCCTGATCTGTTGACTGGGTACGAGTGTTCTGCTTAATTCAGATACTCTGTCCATCACCACCCTCTTTTCTGAACCGTTTTGTCCACCATAAGCGTGGAAGGGTATGCTCAGACATGAGTCCCTTGCTCATTGCACCATCAGGATTCAAGCAAGCCGGGCCGAAGACGGCTGTAATGCCAGAAACTGGTCCCCGGAAGCTTGTTTCCTTCCCAGTAAAAGAATTGGCTTGGTAGTTTGGCCTGCCCTGTTCCCATGATGCACTGGGCCAGGGACAGACTAATTTGCATGTAGCCAGGTTCTGAGCTGGGATGGTGCAGTGAGCTAAAAAACGGCGATGGATCAAGCCCTGATCTCTTGACTTGGTACGAGTGTTCTGTTTAATTCCGCTACTCTGTCCATCACCACCCCCTTTTCTGAATCGTGTTGTCCACCATAAGCATGGAAGGTTATGCTCAGACATGAGTCCCTTGCTCATTGCACCATCCGTATCCAAGCAAGCCGGGCCGAAGACGGCTGTAATGCCAGAAACCGGTCCCCGGAAGCTTGTTTCCTTCCCAGTAAAAGAATTGGCTTGGTAGTTTGGTCTGCCCTGTTCCCATGATGCACTGGGCCAAGGACAGTCTAATTTGCATGTAGCCAGGTTCTGAGCTGCGATGGTGCAGTGAGCTAAAAAACGGTGATGGATGAAGCCCTGATCTGTTGACTGGGTACGAGTGTTCTGCTTAATTCAGATACTCTGTCCATCACCACCCCCTTTTCTGAATCGTTTTGTCCACCATAAGCATGGAAGGGTATGCTCAGACATGAGTCCCTTGCTCATTGCACCATCAGGATTCAAGCAAGCCGGGCCGAAGACGGCTGTAATGCCATCAACCGGTCCCCGGAAGCTTGTTTCCTTCCCAGTAAAAGAATTGGCTTGGTAGTTTGGTCTGCCCTGTTCCCATGATGCACTGGGCCAGGGACAGACTAATTTGCATGTAGCCAGGTTCTGAGCTGGGATGGTGCAGTGAGCTAAAAAACGGTGATGGATCAAGCCCTGATCTGTTGACTGGGTACGAGTGTTCTGCTTAATTCAGATACTCTGTCCATCACCACCCCCTTTTCTGAACCGTTTTGTCCACCATAAGCGTGGAAGGGTATGCTCAGACATGAGTCCCTTGCTCATTGCACCATCAGGATTCAAGCAAGCCGGGCCGAAGACGGCTGTAATGCCAGAAACCGGTCCCCGGAATCTTGTTTCCTTCCCAGTAAAAGAATTGGCTTGGTAGTTTGGTCTGCCCTGTTCCCATGATGCACTGGGCCAGGGACAGACTAATTTGCATGTAGCCAGGTTCTGAGCTGGGATGGTGCAGTGAGCTAAAAAACGGTGATGGATCAAGCCCTGATCTGTTGACTGGGTACGAGTGTTCTGCTTAATTCAGATACTCTGTCCATCACCACCCCCTTTTCTGAACCGTTTTGTCCACCATAAGCGTGGAAGGGTATGCTCAGACATGAGTCCCTTGCTCATTGCACCATCAGGATTCAAGCAAGCCGGGCCGAAGACGGCTGTAATGCCAGAAACCGGTCCCCAGAAGCTTGTTTCCTTCCCAGTAAAAGAATTGGCTTGGTAGTTTGGCCTGCCCTGTTCCCATGATGCACTGGGCCAGGGATGGACTAATTTGCATGTAGCCAGGTTCTGAGCTGGGATGGTCCGATGAGCTAAAAAATAGTGATGGATCAAGCCCTGATCTGTTGACTGGGTACGAGTGTTCTGCTTAACCTCTTAAGTGCTGCTGACGGCCAACGGTTGTCAGCAGCGCTACCTCCCCAGTGCTGCACACGTCCATTGGACGTCCATTCAGCACTACTTCCAATGGACAGCACAGCACTGGAGAGGGATATTTACACGCAGCTAAGGTGTTAATTCAGATACTCTGTCCATCACCACCCCCTTTTCTGAATCGTTTTGTCCACCATAAGCGTGGAAGGGTATGCTCAGACATGAGTCCCTTGCTCATTGCACCATCAGAATTCAAGCAAGCCGGGCCGAAGACGGTTGTAATGCCAGAAACCGGTCCCCGGAAGCTTGTTTCCTTCCCAGTATAAGAATTGGCTTGGTAGTTTGGTCTGCCCTGTTCCCATGATGCACTGGGCCAGGGACAGACTAATTTGCATGTAGCCAGGTTCTGAGCTGGGATGGTGCAGTGAGCTAAAAAACGGCGATGGATCAAGCCCTGATCTGTTGACTGGGTACGAGTGTTCTGCTTAATTCAGATACTCTGTCCATCACCACCCCCTTTTCTGAATCGTTTTGTCCACCATAAGCGTGGAAGGGTATGCTCAGACATGAGTCCCTTGCTCATTGCACCATCAGGATTCAAGCAAGCCGGGCCGAAGACGGCTGTAATGCCAGAAACCAGTCCCCGGAAGCTTGTTTCCTTCCCAGTAAAAGAATTGGCTTGGTAGTTTGGTCTGCCCTGTTCCCATGATGCACTGGGCCAGGGACAGACTAATTTGCATGTAGCCAGGTTCTGAGCTGGGATGGTGCAGTGAGCTAAAAAACGGTGATGGATCAAGCCCTGATCTGTTGACTGGGTACAAGTGTTCTGCTTAATTCAGATACTCTGTCCATCACCACCCCCTTTTCTGAATCGTTTTGTCCACCATAAGCGTGGAAGGGTATGCTCAGACATGAATCCCTTGCTCATTGCACCATCAGGATTCAAGCAAGCCGGGCCGAAGATGGCTGTAATGCCAGAAACCGGTCCCCGAAAGCTTGTTTCCTTCCCAGTATAAGAATTGGCTTGGTAGTTTGGTCAGCCCTGTTCCCATGATGCACTGGGCCAGGGACAGACTAATTTGCATGTAGTCAGGTTCTGAGCTGGGATGGTGCAGTGAGCTAAAAAACGGTGATGGATCAAGCCCTGATCTGTTGACTGGGTACGAGTGTTCTGCTTAATTCAGATACTCTGTCCATCACCACCCCCTTTTCTGAATTGTTTTGTCCACCATAAGCGTGGAAGGGTATGCTCAGACATGAGTCCCTTGCTCATTGCACCATCAGGATCCAAGCAAGCCGGGCCGAAGACGGCTGTAATGCCAGAAACCGGTCCCCGGAAGCTTGTTTCCTTCCCAGTAAAAGAATTGGCTTGGTAGGTTGGTCTGCCCTGTTCCCATGATGCGCTGGGCCAAGGACAGACTAATTTGCATGTAGCCAGGTTCTGAGCTGGGATGGTGCAGTGAGCTAAAAAACGGTGATGGTTCAAGCCCTGATCTGTTGACTCGGTACGAGTGTTCTGCTTAATTCAGATACTCTGTCCATCACCACCCCCTTTTCTGAATCGTTTTGTCCACCATAAGCGTGGAAGGGTATGCTCAGACATGTGTCCCTTGCTCATTGCACCATCAGGATTCAAGCAAGCCGGGCCGAAGACGGCTGTAATGCCAGAAACCGGTCCCCGGAAGCTTGTTTCCTTCCCAGTATAAGAATTGGCTTGGTAGTTTGGTCTGCCCTGTTCCCATGATGCACTGGGCCAGGGATGGACTAATTTGTATGTAGCCAGGTTCTGAGCTGGGATGGTCCGATGAGCTAAAAAAGTAGTGCTGGATCAAGCCCTGATCTGTTGACTGGGTACGAGTGTTCTGCTTAACCTCTTAAGTGCTGCTGACGGCCAACGGTTGTCAGCAGCGCTACCTCCCCAGTGCTGCGCACGTCCATTGGACGTCCATTCAGCACTACTTCCAATGGACAGCACAGCACTGGAGAGGGATATTTACACGCAGCTAAGGTGTTAATTCAGATACTCTGTCCATCACCACCCCCTTTTCTGAATCGTTTTGTCCACCATAAGCGTGGAAGGGTATGCTCAGACATAAGTCCCTTGCTCATTGCACCATCAGAATTCAAGCAAGCCGGGCCGAAGACGGTTGTAATGCCAGAAACCGGTCCCCGGAAGCTTGTTTCCTTCCCAGTATAAGAATTGGCTTGGTAGTTTGGTCTGCCCTGTTCCCATGATGCACTGGGCCAGGGACAGACTAATTTGCATGTAGCCAGGTTCTGAGCTGGGATGGTGCAGTGAGCTAAAAAACGGCGATGGATCAAGCCCTGATCTGTTGACTGGGTACGAGTGTTCTGCTTAATTCAGATACTCTGTCCATTACCACCCCCTTTTCTGAATCGTTTTGTCCACCATAAGCGTGGAAGGGTATGCTCAGACATGAGTCCCTTGCTCATTGCACCATCAGGATTCAAGCAAGCCGGGCCGAAGACGGCTGTAATGCCAGAAACCAGTCCCCGGAAGCTTGTTTCCTTCCCAGTAAAAGAATTGGCTTGGTAGTTTGGTCTGCCCTGTTCCCATGATGCACTGGGCCAGGGACAGACTAATTTGCATGTAGCCAGGTTCTGAGCTGGGATGGTGCAGTGAGCTAAAAAACGGTGATGGATCAAGCCCTGATCTGTTGACTGGGTACAAGTGTTCTGCTTAATTCAGATACTCTGTCCATCACCACCCCCTTTTCTGAAACGTTTTGTCCACCATAAGCGTGGAAGGGTATGCTCAGACATGAGTCCCTTGCTCATTGCACCATCAGGATTCAAGCAAGCCGGGCCGAAGAGGCTGTAATGCCAGAAACCGGTCCCCGGAAGCTTGTTTCCTTCCCAGTAAAAGAATTGGCTTTCTAGTTTGGTCTGCCCTGTTCCCACGATGCACTGGGCCAGGGATAGACTAATTTGCATGTAGCCAGGTTCTGAGCTGGGATGGTGCAGTGAGCTAAAAAACGGTGATGGATCAAGCCCTGATCTTTGGACTGGGTAGGAGTGTTCTGCTTAATTCAGATACTCTGTCCATCACCACCCCCTTTTCTGAATCGTTTTGTCCACCATAAGTGTGGAAGGGTATGCTCAGACATGAGTCCCTTGCTCATTGCACCATCAGGATTCAAGCAAGCCGGGTCGAAGGCGGCTGTAATGCCAGAAACCGGTCCCCAGAAGCTTGTTTCCTTCCCAGTAAAAGAATTGGCTTGGTAGTTTGGTCTGCCCTGTTCCCATGATGCACTGGGCCAGGGACAGACTAATTTGCTTGTAGCCAGGTTCTGAGCTGGGATGGTGCAGTGAGCTAAAAAACGGTGATGGATCAAGCCCTGATCTTTTGACTGGGTACGAGTGTTCTGCTTAATTCAGATACTCTGTCCATCACCACCCCCTTTTCTGAATCGTTTTGTCCACCATAAGCGTGGAAGGGTATGCTCAGACATGAGTCCCTTGCTCATTGCACCATCAGGATTCAAGCAAGCCGGGTCGAAGGCGGCTGTAATGCCAGAAACCGGTCCCCAGAAGCTTGTTTCCTTCCCAGTAAAAGAATTGGCTTGGTAGTTTGGTCTGCCCTGTTCCCATGATGCACTGGGCCAGGGACAGACTAATTTGCTTGTAGCCAGGTTCTCAGCTGGGATGGTGCAGTGAGCTAAAAAACGGTGATGGATCAAGCCCTGATCTTTTGACTGGGTATGAGTGTTCTGCTTAATTCAGATACTCTGTCCATCACCACCCCCTTTTCTGAATCGTTTTGTCCACCATAAGCGTGGAAGGGTATGCTCAGACATGAGTCCCTTGCTCATTGCACCATCAGGATTCAAGCAAGCCGGGCCGAAGACGGCTGTAATGCCAGAAACCAGTCCCCAGAAGCTTGTTTCCTTCCCAGTAAAAGAATTGGCTTGGTAGTTTGGTCTGCCCTGTTCCCATGATGCACTGGGCCAGGGACAGACTAATTTGCATGTAGCCAGGTTCTGAGCTGGGATGGTGCAGTGAGCTAAAAAACGGTGATGGATCAAGCCCTGATCTGTTGACTGGGTACGAGTGTTCTGCTTAATTCAGATACTCTGTCCATCACCACCCCCTTTTCTGAATCGTTTTGTCCACCATAAGCGTGGAAGGGTATGCTCAGACATGAGTCCCTTGCTCATTGCACCATCAGGATTCAAGCAAGCCGGGCCGAAGAGGCTGTAATGCCAGAAACCGGTCCCCGGAAGCTTGTTTCCTTCCCAGTAAAAGAATTGGCTTTCTAGTTTGGTCTGCCCTGTTCCCACGATGCACTGGGCCAGGGATAGACTAATTTGCATGTAGCCAGGTTCTGAGCTGGGATGGTGCAGTGAGCTAAAAAACGGTGATGGATCAAGCCCTGATCTTTGGACTGGGTAGGAGTGTTCTGCTTAATTCAGATACTCTGTCCATCACCACCCCCTTTTCTGAATCGTTTTGTCCACCATAAGCGTGGAAGG
The DNA here is from genome assembly GCF_964263255.1 of Lissotriton vulgaris. Lineage (NCBI taxonomy): Eukaryota > Metazoa > Chordata > Amphibia > Caudata > Salamandridae > Lissotriton > Lissotriton vulgaris. The sequence continues at coordinate 146,808,158 of NC_141690.1, read as the reverse complement.
GTATGCTCAGACATGAGTCCCTTGCTCATTGCACCATCAGGATTCAAGCAAGCCGGGTCGAAGGCGGCTGTAATGCCAGAAACCGGTCCCCAGAAGCTTGTGTCCTTCCCAGTAAAAGAATTGGCTTGGTAAATTGGTCTGCCCTGTTCCCATGATGCACTGGGCCAGGGACAGACTAATTTGCTTGTAGCCAGGTTCTGAGCTGGGATGGTGCAGTGAGCTAAAAAAAGGTGATGGATCAAGCCCTGATCTTTTGACTGGGTACGAGTGTTCTGCTTAATTCCGATACTCTGTCCATCACCACCCCCTTTTCTGAATCGTTTTGTCCACCATAAGCGTGAAAGGGTATGCTCAGACATGAGTCCCTTGCTCATTGCACCATCAGAATTCAAGCAAGCCGGGCCGAAGACGGTTGTAATGCCAGAAACTGGTCCCCGGAAGCTTGTTTCCTTCCCAGTATAAGAATTGGCTTGGTAGTTTGGTCTGCCCTGTTCCCATGATGCACTGGGCCAGGGACAGACTAATTTGCATGTAGCCAGGTTCTGAGCTGGGATGGTGCAGTGAGCTAAAAAACGGCGATGGATCAAGCCCTGATCTGTTGACTGGGTACGAGTGTTCTGCTTAATTCAGATACTCTGTCCATCACCACCCCCTTTTCTGAATCGTTTTGTCCACCATAAGCGTGGAAGGGTATGCTCAAACATGAGTCCCTTGCTCATTGCACCATCAGGATTCAAGCAAGCCGGGCCGAAGATGGCTGTAATGCCAGAAACCGGTCCCCGAAAGCTTGTTTCCTTCCCAGTATAAGAATTGGCTTGGTAGTTTGGTCAGCCCTGTTCCCATGATGCACTGGGCCAGGGACAGACTAATTTGCATGTAGTCAGGTTCTGAGCTGGGATGGTGCAGTGAGCTAAAAAACGGTGATGGATCAAGCCCTGATCTGTTGACTGGGTACGAGTGTTCTGCTTAATTCAGATACTCTGTCCATCACCACCCCCTTTTCTGAATTGTTTTGTCCACCATAAGCGTGGAAGGGTATGCTCAGACATGAGTCCCTTGCTCATTGCACCATCAGGATCCAAGCAAGCCGGGCCGAAGACGGCTGTAATGCCAGAAACCGGTCCCCGGAAGCTTGTTTCCTTCCCAGTAAAAGAATTGGCTTGGTAGGTTGGTCTGCCCTGTTCCCATGATGCGCTGGGCCAAGGACAGACTAATTTGCATGTAGCCAGGTTCTGAGCTGGGATGGTGCAGTGAGCTAAAAAACGGTGATGGTTCAAGCCCTGATCTGTTGACTGGGTACGAGTGTTCTGCTTAATTCAGATACTCTGTCCATCACCACCCCCTTTTCTGAATCGTTTTGTCCACCATAAGCGTGGAAGGGTATGCTCAGACATGTGTCCCTTGCTCATTGCACCATCAGGATTCAAGCAAGCCGGGCCGAAGACGGCTGTAATGCCAGAAACCGGTCCCCGGAAGCTTGTTTCCTTCCCAGTATAAGAATTGGCTTGGTAGTTTGGTCTGCCCTGTTCCCATGATGCACTGGGCCAGGGATGGACTAATTTGCATGTAGCCAGGTTCTGAACTGGCATGGTCCGATGAGCTAAAAAAGTAGTGATGGATCAAGCCCTGATCTGTTGACTGGGTACGAGTGTTCTGCTTAACCTCTTAAGTGCTGCTGACGGCCAACGGTTGTCAGCAGCGCTACCTCCCCAGTGCTGCGCACGTCCATTGGACGTCCATTCAGCACTACTTCCAATGGACAGCACAGCACTGGAGAGGGATATTTACACGCAGCTAAGGTGTTAATTCAGATACTCTGTCCATCACCACCCCCTTTTCTGAATCGTTTTGTCCACCATAAGCGTGGAAGGGTATGCTCAGACATAAGTCCCTTGCTCATTGCACCATCAGAATTCAAGCAAGCCGGGCCGAAGACGGTTGTAATGCCAGAAACCGGTCCCCGGAAGCTTGTTTCCTTCCCAGTATAAGAATTGGCTTGGTAGTTTGGTCTGCCCTGTTCCCATGATGCACTGGGCCAGGGACAGACTAATTTGCATGTAGCCAGGTTCTGAGCTGGGATGGTGCAGTGAGCTAAAAAACGGCGATGGATCAAGCCCTGATCTGTTGACTGGGTACGAGTGTTCTGCTTAATTCAGATACTCTGTCCATCACCACCCCCTTTTCTGAATCGTTTTGTCCACCATAAGCGTGGAAGGGTATGCTCAGACATGAGTCCCTTGCTCATTGCACCATCAGGATTCAAGCAAGCCGGGCCGAAGACGGCTGTAATGCCAGAAACCAGTCCCCGGAAGCTTGTTTCCTTCCCAGTAAAAGAATTGGCTTGGTAGTTTGGTCTGCCCTGTTCCCATGATGCACTGGGCCAGGGACAGACTAATTTGCATGTAGCCAGGTTCTGAGCTGGGATGGTGCAGTGAGCTAAAAAACGGTGATGGATCAAGCCCTGATCTTTGGACTGGGTAGGAGTGTTCTGCTTAATTCAGATACTCTGTCCATCACCACCCCCTTTTCTGAATCGTTTTGTCCACCATAAGTGTGGAAGGGTATGCTCAGACATGAGTCCCTTGCTCATTGCACCATCAGGATTCAAGCAAGCCGGGTCGAAGGCGGCTGTAATGCCAGAAACCGGTCCCCAGAAGCTTGTTTCCTTCCCAGTAAAAGAATTGGCTTGGTAGTTTGGTCTGCCCTGTTCCCATGATGCACTGGGCCAGGGACAGACTAATTTGCTTGTAGCCAGGTTCTGAGCTGGGATGGTGCAGTGAGCTAAAAAACGGTGATGGATCAAGCCCTGATCTTTTGACTGGGTACGAGTGTTCTGCTTAATTCAGATACTCTGTCCATCACCACCCCCTTTTCTGAATCGTTTTGTCCACCATAAGCGTGGAAGGGTATGCTCAGACATGAGTCCCTTGCTCATTGCACCATCAGGATTCAAGCAAGCCGGGTCGAAGGCGGCTGTAATGCCAGAAACCGGTCCCCAGAAGCTTGTTTCCTTCCCAGTAAAAGAATTGGCTTGGTAGTTTGGTCTGCCCTGTTCCCATGATACACTGGGCCAGGGACAGACTAATTTGCTTGTAGCCAGGTTCTCAGCTGGGATGGTGCAGTGAGCTAGAAAACGGCGATGGATCAAGCCCTGATCTGTTGACTGGGTACAAGTGTTCTGCTTAATTCAGATACTCTGTCCATCACCACCCCCTTTTCTGAATCGTTTTGTCCACCATCAGCGTGGAAGGGTATGCTCAGACATGAGTCCCTTGCTCATTACACCATCAGGATTCAAGCAAGCCGGGCCGAAGACGGCTGTAATGTCAGAAACCAGTCCCCGGAAGCTTGTTTCCTTCCCAGTAAAAGAATTGGCTTGGTAGTTTGGTCTGCCCTGTTCCCATGATGCACTGGGCAAGGGACAGACTAATTTGCATGTAGCCAGGTTCTGAGCTGGGATGGTGCAGTGAGCTAAAAAACGGTGATGGATCAAGCCCTGATCTGTTGACTGGGTACGAGTGTTCTGCTTAATTCAGATACTCTGTCCATCACCACCCCCTTTTCTGAATCGTTTTATCCACCATAAGCGTGGAAGGGTAGGCTCAGACATGAGTCCCTTGCTCATTGCACCATCAGGATTCAAGCAAGCCGGGTCGAAGGCGGCTGTAATGCCAGAAACCGGTCCCCAGAAGCTTGTTTCCTTCCCAGTAAAAGAATTGGCTTGGTAGTTTGGTCTGCCCTGTTCCCATGATGCACTGGGCCAGGGACAGACTAATTTGCTTGTAGCCAGGTTCTGAGCTGGGATGGTCCAGTGAGCTAAAAAACGGTGATGGTTCAAGCCCTGATCTTTTGACTGGGTACGAGTGTTCTGCTTAATTCAGATACTCTGTCCAACACCACCCCCTTTTCTGAATCGTTTTGTCCACCATAAGCGTGGAAGGGTATGCTCAGACATGAGTCCCTTGCTCATTGCACCATCAGGATTCAAGCAAGCCGGGTCGAAGGCGGCTGTAATGCCAGAAACCGGTCCCCAGAAGCTTGTTTCCTTCCCAGTAAAAGAATTGGCTTGGTAGTTTGGTCTGCCCTGTTCCCATGATGCACTGGGCCAGGGACAGACTAATTTGCTTGTAGCCAGGTTCTGAGCTGGGATGGTGCAGTGAGCTAAAAAACGGTGATGGTTCAAGCCCTGATCTTTTGACTGGGTACGAGTGTTCTGCTTAATTCAGATACTCTGTCCATCACCACCCCCTTTTCTGAATTGTTTTGTCCACCATAAGCGTGGAAGGGTATGCTCAGACATGAGTCCCTTGCTCATTGCACCATCAGGATTCAAGCAAGCCGGGCCGAAGACGGCTGTAATGCCAGAAACCGGTCCCCGGAAGCTTGTTTCCTTCCCAGTAAAAGAATTGGCTTGGTAGTTTGGCCTGCCCTGTTCCCATGATGCACTGGGCCAGGGACAGACTAATTTGCATGTAGCCAGGTTCTGAGCTGGGATGGTGCTGTTAGCTAAAAAACGGTGATTGATCAAGCCCTGATCTGTTGACTGGGTACGAGTGTTCTGCTTAATTCAGATACTCTGTCCATCACCACCCCCTTTTCTGAATCGTTTTGCCCACCATAAGCGTGGAAGGGTATGCTCAGACATGAGTCCCTTGCTCATTGCACCATCAGGATTCAAGCAAGCCGGGCCGAAGCCGGCTGTAATGCCAGAAACCGGTCCCCGGAAGCTTGTTTCCTTCCCAGTATAAGAATTGGCTTGGTAGTTTGGTCTGCCTTGTTCCCATGAGGCACTGGGCCAGGGACAGACTAATTTGCATGTAGCCAGGTTCTGAGCTGGGATGGTGCAGTGAGCTAAAAAACGGTGATGGATCAAGCCCTGATCTGTTGGCTGGGTACGAGTGTTCTGCTTAATTCAGATACTCTATCCATCACCACCCCCTTTTCTGAATTGTTTTGTCCACCATAAGCGTGGAAGGGTATGCTCAGACATGAGTCCCTTGCTCATTGCACCATCAGGATTCAAGCAAGCCGGGCCGAAGACGGCTGTAATGCCAGAAACCGGTCCCCGGAATATTGTTTCCTTCCCAGTAAAAGAATTGGCTTGGTAGTTTGGTCTGCCCTGTTCCCATGATGCACTGGGCCAGAGACATACTAATTTGCTTGTAGCCAGGTTCTGAGCTGGGATGGTGCAGTGAGCTAAAAAACGGTGATGGATCAAGCCCTGATCTGTTGACTTGGTACGAGTGTTCTGCTTAATTCCGATACTCTGTCCATCACCACCCCCTTTTCTGAATCGTGTTGTCCACCATAAGCATGGAAGGTTATGCTCAGACATGAGTCCCTTGCTCATTGCACCATCAGGATCCAAGCAAGCCGGGTCGAAGACGGCTGTAATGCCAGAAACCGGTCCCCGGAAGCTTGTTTCCTTCCCAGTAAAAGAATTGGCTTGGTAGTTTGGTCTGCCCTGTTCCCATGATGCACTGGGCCAAGGACAGTCTAATTTGCATGTAGCCAGGTTCTGAGCTGCGATGGTGCAGTGAGCTAAAAAACGTGATGGATCAAGCCCTGATCTGTTGACTGGGTACGAGTGTTCTGCTTAATTCAGATACTCTGTCCATCACCACCCCCTTTTCTGAATCGTTTTGTCCACCATAAGCGTGGAAGGGTATGCTCAGACATGAGTCCCTTGCTCATTGCACCATCAGGATTCAAGCAAGCTGGGCCGAAGACGGCTGTAATGCCATCAACCGGTCCCCGGAAGCTTGTTTCCTTCCCAGTAAAAGAATTGGCTTGGTAGTTTGGTCTGCCCTGTTCCCATGATGCACTGGGCCAGGGACAGACTAATTTGCATGTAGCCAGGTTCTGAGCTGGGATGGTGCAGTGAGCTAAAAAACGGTGATGGATCAAGCCCTGATCTGGTGACTGGGTACGAGTGTTCTGCTTAATTCAGATACTCTGTCCATCACCACCCCCTTTTCTGAACCGTTTTGTCCACCATAAGCGTGGAAGGGTATGCTCAGACATGAGTCCTTTGCTCATTGCACCATCAGGATTCAAGCAAGCCGGGCCGAAGACGGCTGTAATGCCAGAAACCGGTCCCCGGAAGCTTGTTTCCTTCCCAGTAAAAGAATTGGCTTGGTAGTTTGGCCTGCCCTGTTCCCATGATGCACTGGGCCAGGGACAGACTAATTTGCATGTAGCCAGGTTCTGAGCTGGGATGGTGCTGTTAGCTAAAAAACGGTGATTGATCAAGCCCTGATCTGTTGACTGGGTACGAGTGTTCTGCTTAATTCAGATACTCTGTCCATCACCACCCCCTTTTCTGAATCGTTTTGCCCACCATAAGCGTGGAAGGGTATGCTCAGACATGAGTCCCTTGCTCATTGCACCATCAGGATTCAAGCAAGCCGGGCCGAAGCCGGCTGTAATGCCAGAAACCGGTCCCCGGAAGCTTGTTTCCTTCCCAGTATAAGAATTGGCTTGGTAGTTTGGTCTGCCTTGTTCCCATGAGGCACTGGGCCAGGGACAGACTAATTTGCATGTAGCCAGGTTCTGAGCTGGGATGGTGCAGTGAGCTAAAAAACGGTGATGGATCAAGCCCTGATCTGTTGGCTGGGTACGAGTGTTCTGCTTAATTCAGATACTCTATCCATCACCACCCCCTTTTCTGAATTGTTTTGTCCACCATAAGCGTGGAAGGGTATGCTCAGACATGAGTCCCTTGCTCATTGCACCATCAGGATTCAAGCAAGCCGGGCCGAAGACGGCTGTAATGCCAGAAACCGGTCCCCGGAATATTGTTTCCTTCCCAGTAAAAGAATTGGCTTGGTAGTTTGGTCTGCCCTGTTCCCATGATGCACTGGGCCAGAGACATACTAATTTGCTTGTAGCCAGGTTCTGAGCTGGGATGGTGCAGTGAGCTAAAAAACGGTGATGGATCAAGCCCTGATCTGTTGACTTGGTACGAGTGTTCTGCTTAATTCCGATACTCTGTCCATCACCACCCCCTTTTCTGAATCGTGTTGTCCACCATAAGCATGGAAGGTTATGCTCAGACATGAGTCCCTTGCTCATTGCACCATCAGGATCCAAGCAAGCCGGGTCGAAGACGGCTGTAATGCCAGAAACCGGTCCCCGGAAGCTTGTTTCCTTCCCAGTAAAAGAATTGGCTTGGTAGTTTGGTCTGCCCTGTTCCCATGATGCACTGGGCCAAGGACAGTCTAATTTGCATGTAGCCAGGTTCTGAGCTGCGATGGTGCAGTGAGCTAAAAAACGTGATGGATCAAGCCCTGATCTGTTGACTGGGTACGAGTGTTCTGCTTAATTCAGATACTCTGTCCATCACCACCCCCTTTTCTGAATCGTTTTGTCCACCATAAGCGTGGAAGGGTATGCTCAGACATGAGTCCCTTGCTCATTGCACCATCAGGATTCAAGCAAGCTGGGCCGAAGACGGCTGTAATGCCATCAACCGGTCCCCGGAAGCTTGTTTCCTTCCCAGTAAAAGAATTGGCTTGGTAGTTTGGTCTGCCCTGTTCCCATGATGCACTGGGCCAGGGACAGACTAATTTGCATGTAGCCAGGTTCTGAGCTGGGATGGTGCAGTGAGCTAAAAAACGGTGATGGATCAAGCCCTGATCTGGTGACTGGGTACGAGTGTTCTGCTTAATTCAGATACTCTGTCCATCACCACCCCCTTTTCTGAACCGTTTTGTCCACCATAAGCGTGGCAGGGTATGCTCAGACATGAGTCCTTTGCTCATTGCACCATCAGGATTCAAGCAAGCCGGGCCGAAGACGGCTGTAATGCCAGAAACCGGTCCCCGGAAGCTTGTTTCCTTCCCAGTAAAAGAATTGGCTTGGTAGTTTGGTCTGCCCTGTTCCCATGATGCACTGGGCCAGGGACAGACTAATTTGCTTGTAGCCAGGTTCTGACCTGGGATGGTGCAGTGAGCTAAAAAACGGTGATGGTTCAAGCCCTGATCTTTTGACTGGGTACGAGTGTTCTGCTTAATTCAGATACTCTGTCCATCACCACCCCCTTTTCTGAATTGTTTTGTCCACCATAAGCGTGGAAGGGTATGCTCAGACATGAGTCCCTTGCTCATTGCACCATCAGGATTCAAGCAAGCCGGGTCGAAGGCGGCTGTAATGCCAGAAACCGGTCCCCAGAAGCTTGTTTCCTTCCCAGTAAAAGAATTGGCTTGGTAGTTTGGTCTGCCCTGTTCCCATGATGCACTGGGCCAGGGACAGACTAATTTGCTTGTAGCCAGGTTCTGAGCTGGGATGGTGCAGTGAGCTAAAAAACGGTGATGGTTCAAGCCCTGATCTTTTGACTGGGTACGAGTGTTCTGCTTAATTCAGATACTCTGTCCAACACCACCCCCTTTTCTGAATCGTTTTGTCCACCATAAGCGTGGAAGGGTATGCTCAGACATGAGTCCCTTGCTCATTGCACCATCAGGATTCAAGCAAGCCGGGTCGAAGGCGGCTGTAATGCCAGAAACCGGTCCCCAGAAGCTTGTTTCCTTCCCAGTAAAAGAATTGGCTTGGTAGTTTGGTCTGCCCTGTTCCCATGATGCACTGGGCCAGGGACAGACTAATTTGCTTGTAGCCAGGTTCTGAGCTGGGATGGTGCAGTGAGCTAAAAAACGGTGATGGTTCAAGCCCTGATCTTTTGACTGGGTACGAGTGTTCTGCTTAATTCAGATACTCTGTCCATCACCACCCCCTTTTCTGAATTGTTTTGTCCACCATAAGCGTGGAAGGGTATGCTCAGACATGAGTCCCTTGCTCATTGCACCATCAGGATTCAAGCAAGCCGGGCCGAAGACGGCTGTAATGCCAGAAACCGGTCCCCGGAAGCTTGTTTCCTTCCCAGTAAAAGAATTGGCTTGGTAGTTTGGCCTGCCCTGTTCCCATGATGCACTGGGCCAGGGACAGACTAATTTGCATGTAGCCAGGTTCTGAGCTGGGATGGTGCTGTTAGCTAAAAAACGGTGATTGATCAAGCCCTGATCTGTTGACTGGGTACGAGTGTTCTGCTTAATTCAGATACTCTGTCCATCACCACCCCCTTTTCTGAATCGTTTTGCCCACCATAAGCGTGGAAGGGTATGCTCAGACATGAGTCCCTTGCTCATTGCACCATCAGGATTCAAGCAAGCCGGGCCGAAGCCGGCTGTAATGCCAGAAACCGGTCCCCGGAAGCTTGTTTCCTTCCCAGTATAAGAATTGGCTTGGTAGTTTGGTCTGCCTTGTTCCCATGAGGCACTGGGCCAGGGACAGACTAATTTGCATGTAGCCAGGTTCTGAGCTGGGATGGTGCAGTGAGCTAAAAAACGGTGATGGATCAAGCCCTGATCTGTTGGCTGGGTACGAGTGTTCTGCTTAATTCAGATACTCTATCCATCACCACCCCCTTTTCTGAATTGTTTTGTCCACCATAAGCGTGGAAGGGTATGCTCAGACATGAGTCCCTTGCTCATTGCACCATCAGGATTCAAGCAAGCCGGGCCGAAGACGGCTGTAATGCCAGAAACCGGTCCCCGGAATATTGTTTCCTTCCCAGTAAAAGAATTGGCTTGGTAGTTTGGTCTGCCCTGTTCCCATGATGCACTGGGCCAGAGACATACTAATTTGCTTGTAGCCAGGTTCTGAGCTGGGATGGTGCAGTGAGCTAAAAAACGGTGATGGATCAAGCCCTGATCTGTTGACTTGGTACGAGTGTTCTGCTTAATTCCGATACTCTGTCCATCACCACCCCCTTTTCTGAATCGTGTTGTCCACCATAAGCATGGAAGGTTATGCTCAGACATGAGTCCCTTGCTCATTGCACCATCAGGATCCAAGCAAGCCGGGTCGAAGACGGCTGTAATGCCAGAAACCGGTCCCCGGAAGCTTGTTTCCTTCCCAGTAAAAGAATTGGCTTGGTAGTTTGGTCTGCCCTGTTCCCATGATGCACTGGGCCAAGGACAGTCTAATTTGCATGTAGCCAGGTTCTGAGCTGCGATGGTGCAGTGAGCTAAAAAACGTGATGGATCAAGCCCTGATCTGTTGACTGGGTACGAGTGTTCTGCTTAATTCAGATACTCTGTCCATCACCACCCCCTTTTCTGAATCGTTTTGTCCACCATAAGCGTGGAAGGGTATGCTCAGACATGAGTCCCTTGCTCATTGCACCATCAGGATTCAAGCAAGCTGGGCCGAAGACGGCTGTAATGCCATCAACCGGTCCCCGGAAGCTTGTTTCCTTCCCAGTAAAAGAATTGGCTTGGTAGTTTGGTCTGCCCTGTTCCCATGATGCACTGGGCCAGGGACAGACTAATTTGCATGTAGCCAGGTTCTGAGCTGGGATGGTGCAGTGAGCTAAAAAACGGTGATGGATCAAGCCCTGATCTGGTGACTGGGTACGAGTGTTCTGCTTAATTCAGATACTCTGTCCATCACCACCCCCTTTTCTGAACCGTTTTGTCCACCATAAGCGTGGAAGGGTATGCTCAGACATGAGTCCTTTGCTCATTGCACCATCAGGATTCAAGCAAGCCGGGCCGAAGACGGCTGTAATGCCAGAAACCGGTCCCCGGAAGCTTGTTTCCTTCCCAGTAAAAGAATTGGCTTGGTAGTTTGGCCTGCCCTGTTCCCATGATGCACTGGGCCAGGGACAGACTAATTTGCATGTAGCCAGGTTCTGAGCTGGGATGGTGCTGTTAGCTAAAAAACGGTGATTGATCAAGCCCTGATCTGTTGACTGGGTACGAGTGTTCTGCTTAATTCAGATACTCTGTCCATCACCACCCCCTTTTCTGAATCGTTTTGCCCACCATAAGCGTGGAAGGGTATGCTCAGACATGAGTCCCTTGCTCATTGCACCATCAGGATTCAAGCAAGCCGGGCCGAAGCCGGCTGTAATGCCAGAAACCGGTCCCCGGAAGCTTGTTTCCTTCCCAGTATAAGAATTGGCTTGGTAGTTTGGTCTGCCTTGTTCCCATGAGGCACTGGGCCAGGGACAGACTAATTTGCATGTAGCCAGGTTCTGAGCTGGGATGGTGCAGTGAGCTAAAAAACGGTGATGGATCAAGCCCTGATCTGTTGGCTGGGTACGAGTGTTCTGCTTAATTCAGATACTCTATCCATCACCACCCCCTTTTCTGAATTGTTTTGTCCACCATAAGCGTGGAAGGGTATGCTCAGACATGAGTCCCTTGCTCATTGCACCATCAGGATTCAAGCAAGCCGGGCCGAAGACGGCTGTAATGCCAGAAACCGGTCCCCGGAATATTGTTTCCTTCCCAGTAAAAGAATTGGCTTGGTAGTTTGGTCTGCCCTGTTCCCATGATGCACTGGGCCAGAGACATACTAATTTGCTTGTAGCCAGGTTCTGAGCTGGGATGGTGCAGTGAGCTAAAAAACGGTGATGGATCAAGCCCTGATCTGTTGACTTGGTACGAGTGTTCTGCTTAATTCCGATACTCTGTCCATCACCACCCCCTTTTCTGAATCGTGTTGTCCACCATAAGCATGGAAGGTTATGCTCAGACATGAGTCCCTTGCTCATTGCACCATCAGGATCCAAGCAAGCCGGGTCGAAGACGGCTGTAATGCCAGAAACCGGTCCCCGGAAGCTTGTTTCCTTCCCAGTAAAAGAATTGGCTTGGTAGTTTGGTCTGCCCTGTTCCCATGATGCACTGGGCCAAGGACAGTCTAATTTGCATGTAGCCAGGTTCTGAGCTGCGATGGTGCAGTGAGCTAAAAAACGTGATGGATCAAGCCCTGATCTGTTGACTGGGTACGAGTGTTCTGCTTAATTCAGATACTCTGTCCATCACCACCCCCTTTTCTGAATCGTTTTGTCCACCATAAGCGTGGAAGGGTATGCTCAGACATGAGTCCCTTGCTCATTGCACCATCAGGATTCAAGCAAGCTGGGCCGAAGACGGCTGTAATGCCATCAACCGGTCCCCGGAAGCTTGTTTCCTTCCCAGTAAAAGAATTGGCTTGGTAGTTTGGTCTGCCCTGTTCCCATGATGCACTGGGCCAGGGACAGACTAATTTGCATGTAGCCAGGTTCTGAGCTGGGATGGTGCAGTGAGCTAAAAAACGGTGATGGATCAAGCCCTGATCTGGTGACTGGGTACGAGTGTTCTGCTTAATTCAGATACTCTGTCCATCACCACCCCCTTTTCTGAACCGTTTTGTCCACCATAAGCGTGGCAGGGTATGCTCAGACATGAGTCCTTTGCTCATTGCACCATCAGGATTCAAGCAAGCCGGGCCGAAGACGGCTGTAATGCCAGAAACCGGTCCCCGGAAGCTTGTTTCCTTCCCAGTAAAAGAATTGGCTTGGTAGTTTGGTCTGCCCTGTTCCCATGATGCACTGGGCCAGGGACAGACTAATTTGCTTGTAGCCAGGTTCTGACCTGGGATGGTGCAGTGAGCTAAAAAACGGTGATGGTTCAAGCCCTGATCTTTTGACTGGGTACGAGTGTTCTGCTTAATTCAGATACTCTGTCCATCACCACCCCCTTTTCTGAATTGTTTTGTCCACCATAAGCGTGGAAGGGTATGCTCAGACATGAGTCCCTTGCTCATTGCACCATCAGGATTCAAGCAAGCCGGGCCGAAGACGGCTGTAATGCCAGAAACCGGTCCCCGGAAGCTTGTTTCCTTCCCAGTAAAAGAATTGGCTTGGTAGTTTGGCCTGCCCTGTTCCCATGATGCACTGGGCCAGGGACAGACTAATTTGCATGTAGCCAGGTTCTGAGCTGGGATGGTGCTGTTAGCTAAAAAACGGTGATGGATCAAGCCCTGATCTGTTGACTGGGTACGAGTGTTCTGCTTAATTCAGATACTCTGTCCATCACCACCCCCTTTTCTGAATCGTTTTGCCCACCATAAGCGTGGAAGGGTATGCTCAGACATGAGTCCCTTGCTCATTGCACCATCAGGATTCAAGCAAGCCGGGCCGAAGACGGCTGTAATGCCAGAAACCGGTCCCCGGAATATTGTTTCCTTCCCAGTAAAAGAATTGGCTTGGTAGTTTGGTCTGCCCTGTTCCCATGATGCACTGGGCCAGAGACATACTAATTTGCTTGTAGCCAGGTTCTGAGCTGGGATGGTGCAGTGAGCTAAAAAACGGTGATGGATCAAGCCCTGATCTGTTGACTTGGTACGAGTGTTCTGCTTAATTCCGATACTCTGTCCATCACCACCCCCTTTTCTGAATCGTGTTGTCCACCATAAGCATGGAAGGTTATGCTCAGACATGAGTCCCTTGCTCATTGCACCATCAGGATCCAAGCAAGCCGGGTCGAAGACGGCTGTAATGCCAGAAACCGGTCCCCGGAAGCTTGTTTCCTTCCCAGTAAAAGAATTGGCTTGGTAGTTTGGTCTGCCCTGTTCCCATGATGCACTGGGCCAAGGACAGTCTAATTTGCATGTAGCCAGGTTCTGAGCTGCGATGGTGCAGTGAGCTAAAAAACGTGATGGATCAAGCCCTGATCTGTTGACTGGGTACGAGTGTTCTGCTTAATTCAGATACTCTGTCCATCACCACCCCCTTTTCTGAATCGTTTTGTCCACCATAAGCGTGGAAGGGTATGCTCAGACATGAGTCCCTTGCTCATTGCACCATCAGGATTCAAGCAAGCTGGGCCGAAGACGGCTGTAATGCCATCAACCGGTCCGCGGAAGCTTGTTTCCTTCCCAGTAAAAGAATTGGCTTGGTAGTTTGGTCTGCCCTGTTCCCATGATGCACTGGGCCAGGGACAGACTAATTTGCATGTAGCCAGGTTCTGAGCTGCGATGGTGCAGTGAGCTAAAAAACGTGATGGATCAAGCCCTGATCTGTTGACTGGGTACGAGTGTTCTGCTTAATTCAGATACTCTGTCCATCACCACCCCCTTTTCTGAATCGTTTTGTCCACCATAAGCGTGGAAGGGTATGCTCAGACATGAGTCCCTTGCTCATTGCACCATCAGGATTCAAGCAAGCTGGGCCGAAGACGGCTGTAATGCCATCAACCGGTCCGCGGAAGCTTGTTTCCTTCCCAGTAAAAGAATTGGCTTGGTAGTTTGGTCTGCCCTGTTCCCATGATGCACTGGGCCAGGGACAGACTAATTTGCATGTAGCCAGGTTCTGAGCTGGGATGGTGCAGTGAGCTAAAAAACGGTGATGGATCAAGCCCTGATCTGGTGACTGGGTACGAGTGTTCTGCTTAATTCAGATACTCTGTCCATCACCACCCCCTTTTCTGAACCGTTTTGTCCACCATAAGCGTGGAAGGGTATGCTCAGACATGAGTCCTTTGCTCATTGCACCATCAGGATTCAAGCAAGCCGGGCCGAAGACGGCTGTAATGCCAGAAACCGGTCCCCGGAAGCTTGTTTCCTTCCCAGTAAAAGAATTGGCTTGGTAGTTTGGTCTGCCCTGTTCCCATGATGCACTGTGCCAGGGACAGACTAATTTGCATGTAGCCAGGTTCTGAGCTGGGATGGTGCAGTGAGCTAAAAAACGGTGATGGATCAAGCCCTGATCTGTTGACTGGGTACGAGTGTTCTGCTTAATTCAGATACTCTGTCCATCACCACCCTCTTTTCTGAACCGTTTTGTCCACCATAAGCGTGGAAGGGTATGCTCAGACATGAGTCCCTTGCTCATTGCACCATCAGGATTCAAGCAAGCCGGGCCGAAGACGGCTGTAATGCCAGAAACTGGTCCCCGGAAGCTTGTTTCCTTCCCAGTAAAAGAATTGGCTTGGTAGTTTGGCCTGCCCTGTTCCCATGATGCACTGGGCCAGGGACAGACTAATTTGCATGTAGCCAGGTTCTGAGCTGGGATGGTGCAGTGAGCTAAAAAACGGCGATGGATCAAGCCCTGATCTCTTGACTTGGTACGAGTGTTCTGTTTAATTCCGCTACTCTGTCCATCACCACCCCCTTTTCTGAATCGTGTTGTCCACCATAAGCATGGAAGGTTATGCTCAGACATGAGTCCCTTGCTCATTGCACCATCCGTATCCAAGCAAGCCGGGCCGAAGACGGCTGTAATGCCAGAAACCGGTCCCCGGAAGCTTGTTTCCTTCCCAGTAAAAGAATTGGCTTGGTAGTTTGGTCTGCCCTGTTCCCATGATGCACTGGGCCAAGGACAGTCTAATTTGCATGTAGCCAGGTTCTGAGCTGCGATGGTGCAGTGAGCTAAAAAACGGTGATGGATGAAGCCCTGATCTGTTGACTGGGTACGAGTGTTCTGCTTAATTCAGATACTCTGTCCATCACCACCCCCTTTTCTGAATCGTTTTGTCCACCATAAGCATGGAAGGGTATGCTCAGACATGAGTCCCTTGCTCATTGCACCATCAGGATTCAAGCAAGCCGGGCCGAAGACGGCTGTAATGCCATCAACCGGTCCCCGGAAGCTTGTTTCCTTCCCAGTAAAAGAATTGGCTTGGTAGTTTGGTCTGCCCTGTTCCCATGATGCACTGGGCCAGGGACAGACTAATTTGCATGTAGCCAGGTTCTGAGCTGGGATGGTGCAGTGAGCTAAAAAACGGTGATGGATCAAGCCCTGATCTGTTGACTGGGTACGAGTGTTCTGCTTAATTCAGATACTCTGTCCATCACCACCCCCTTTTCTGAACCGTTTTGTCCACCATAAGCGTGGAAGGGTATGCTCAGACATGAGTCCCTTGCTCATTGCACCATCAGGATTCAAGCAAGCCGGGCCGAAGACGGCTGTAATGCCAGAAACCGGTCCCCGGAATCTTGTTTCCTTCCCAGTAAAAGAATTGGCTTGGTAGTTTGGTCTGCCCTGTTCCCATGATGCACTGGGCCAGGGACAGACTAATTTGCATGTAGCCAGGTTCTGAGCTGGGATGGTGCAGTGAGCTAAAAAACGGTGATGGATCAAGCCCTGATCTGTTGACTGGGTACGAGTGTTCTGCTTAATTCAGATACTCTGTCCATCACCACCCCCTTTTCTGAACCGTTTTGTCCACCATAAGCGTGGAAGGGTATGCTCAGACATGAGTCCCTTGCTCATTGCACCATCAGGATTCAAGCAAGCCGGGCCGAAGACGGCTGTAATGCCAGAAACCGGTCCCCAGAAGCTTGTTTCCTTCCCAGTAAAAGAATTGGCTTGGTAGTTTGGCCTGCCCTGTTCCCATGATGCACTGGGCCAGGGATGGACTAATTTGCATGTAGCCAGGTTCTGAGCTGGGATGGTCCGATGAGCTAAAAAATAGTGATGGATCAAGCCCTGATCTGTTGACTGGGTACGAGTGTTCTGCTTAACCTCTTAAGTGCTGCTGACGGCCAACGGTTGTCAGCAGCGCTACCTCCCCAGTGCTGCACACGTCCATTGGACGTCCATTCAGCACTACTTCCAATGGACAGCACAGCACTGGAGAGGGATATTTACACGCAGCTAAGGTGTTAATTCAGATACTCTGTCCATCACCACCCCCTTTTCTGAATCGTTTTGTCCACCATAAGCGTGGAAGGGTATGCTCAGACATGAGTCCCTTGCTCATTGCACCATCAGAATTCAAGCAAGCCGGGCCGAAGACGGTTGTAATGCCAGAAACCGGTCCCCGGAAGCTTGTTTCCTTCCCAGTATAAGAATTGGCTTGGTAGTTTGGTCTGCCCTGTTCCCATGATGCACTGGGCCAGGGACAGACTAATTTGCATGTAGCCAGGTTCTGAGCTGGGATGGTGCAGTGAGCTAAAAAACGGCGATGGATCAAGCCCTGATCTGTTGACTGGGTACGAGTGTTCTGCTTAATTCAGATACTCTGTCCATCACCACCCCCTTTTCTGAATCGTTTTGTCCACCATAAGCGTGGAAGGGTATGCTCAGACATGAGTCCCTTGCTCATTGCACCATCAGGATTCAAGCAAGCCGGGCCGAAGACGGCTGTAATGCCAGAAACCAGTCCCCGGAAGCTTGTTTCCTTCCCAGTAAAAGAATTGGCTTGGTAGTTTGGTCTGCCCTGTTCCCATGATGCACTGGGCCAGGGACAGACTAATTTGCATGTAGCCAGGTTCTGAGCTGGGATGGTGCAGTGAGCTAAAAAACGGTGATGGATCAAGCCCTGATCTGTTGACTGGGTACAAGTGTTCTGCTTAATTCAGATACTCTGTCCATCACCACCCCCTTTTCTGAATCGTTTTGTCCACCATAAGCGTGGAAGGGTATGCTCAGACATGAATCCCTTGCTCATTGCACCATCAGGATTCAAGCAAGCCGGGCCGAAGATGGCTGTAATGCCAGAAACCGGTCCCCGAAAGCTTGTTTCCTTCCCAGTATAAGAATTGGCTTGGTAGTTTGGTCAGCCCTGTTCCCATGATGCACTGGGCCAGGGACAGACTAATTTGCATGTAGTCAGGTTCTGAGCTGGGATGGTGCAGTGAGCTAAAAAACGGTGATGGATCAAGCCCTGATCTGTTGACTGGGTACGAGTGTTCTGCTTAATTCAGATACTCTGTCCATCACCACCCCCTTTTCTGAATTGTTTTGTCCACCATAAGCGTGGAAGGGTATGCTCAGACATGAGTCCCTTGCTCATTGCACCATCAGGATCCAAGCAAGCCGGGCCGAAGACGGCTGTAATGCCAGAAACCGGTCCCCGGAAGCTTGTTTCCTTCCCAGTAAAAGAATTGGCTTGGTAGGTTGGTCTGCCCTGTTCCCATGATGCGCTGGGCCAAGGACAGACTAATTTGCATGTAGCCAGGTTCTGAGCTGGGATGGTGCAGTGAGCTAAAAAACGGTGATGGTTCAAGCCCTGATCTGTTGACTCGGTACGAGTGTTCTGCTTAATTCAGATACTCTGTCCATCACCACCCCCTTTTCTGAATCGTTTTGTCCACCATAAGCGTGGAAGGGTATGCTCAGACATGTGTCCCTTGCTCATTGCACCATCAGGATTCAAGCAAGCCGGGCCGAAGACGGCTGTAATGCCAGAAACCGGTCCCCGGAAGCTTGTTTCCTTCCCAGTATAAGAATTGGCTTGGTAGTTTGGTCTGCCCTGTTCCCATGATGCACTGGGCCAGGGATGGACTAATTTGTATGTAGCCAGGTTCTGAGCTGGGATGGTCCGATGAGCTAAAAAAGTAGTGCTGGATCAAGCCCTGATCTGTTGACTGGGTACGAGTGTTCTGCTTAACCTCTTAAGTGCTGCTGACGGCCAACGGTTGTCAGCAGCGCTACCTCCCCAGTGCTGCGCACGTCCATTGGACGTCCATTCAGCACTACTTCCAATGGACAGCACAGCACTGGAGAGGGATATTTACACGCAGCTAAGGTGTTAATTCAGATACTCTGTCCATCACCACCCCCTTTTCTGAATCGTTTTGTCCACCATAAGCGTGGAAGGGTATGCTCAGACATAAGTCCCTTGCTCATTGCACCATCAGAATTCAAGCAAGCCGGGCCGAAGACGGTTGTAATGCCAGAAACCGGTCCCCGGAAGCTTGTTTCCTTCCCAGTATAAGAATTGGCTTGGTAGTTTGGTCTGCCCTGTTCCCATGATGCACTGGGCCAGGGACAGACTAATTTGCATGTAGCCAGGTTCTGAGCTGGGATGGTGCAGTGAGCTAAAAAACGGCGATGGATCAAGCCCTGATCTGTTGACTGGGTACGAGTGTTCTGCTTAATTCAGATACTCTGTCCATTACCACCCCCTTTTCTGAATCGTTTTGTCCACCATAAGCGTGGAAGGGTATGCTCAGACATGAGTCCCTTGCTCATTGCACCATCAGGATTCAAGCAAGCCGGGCCGAAGACGGCTGTAATGCCAGAAACCAGTCCCCGGAAGCTTGTTTCCTTCCCAGTAAAAGAATTGGCTTGGTAGTTTGGTCTGCCCTGTTCCCATGATGCACTGGGCCAGGGACAGACTAATTTGCATGTAGCCAGGTTCTGAGCTGGGATGGTGCAGTGAGCTAAAAAACGGTGATGGATCAAGCCCTGATCTGTTGACTGGGTACAAGTGTTCTGCTTAATTCAGATACTCTGTCCATCACCACCCCCTTTTCTGAAACGTTTTGTCCACCATAAGCGTGGAAGGGTATGCTCAGACATGAGTCCCTTGCTCATTGCACCATCAGGATTCAAGCAAGCCGGGCCGAAGAGGCTGTAATGCCAGAAACCGGTCCCCGGAAGCTTGTTTCCTTCCCAGTAAAAGAATTGGCTTTCTAGTTTGGTCTGCCCTGTTCCCACGATGCACTGGGCCAGGGATAGACTAATTTGCATGTAGCCAGGTTCTGAGCTGGGATGGTGCAGTGAGCTAAAAAACGGTGATGGATCAAGCCCTGATCTTTGGACTGGGTAGGAGTGTTCTGCTTAATTCAGATACTCTGTCCATCACCACCCCCTTTTCTGAATCGTTTTGTCCACCATAAGTGTGGAAGGGTATGCTCAGACATGAGTCCCTTGCTCATTGCACCATCAGGATTCAAGCAAGCCGGGTCGAAGGCGGCTGTAATGCCAGAAACCGGTCCCCAGAAGCTTGTTTCCTTCCCAGTAAAAGAATTGGCTTGGTAGTTTGGTCTGCCCTGTTCCCATGATGCACTGGGCCAGGGACAGACTAATTTGCTTGTAGCCAGGTTCTCAGCTGGGATGGTGCAGTGAGCTAAAAAACGGTGATGGATCAAGCCCTGATCTTTTGACTGGGTATGAGTGTTCTGCTTAATTCAGATACTCTGTCCATCACCACCCCCTTTTCTGAATCGTTTTGTCCACCATAAGCGTGGAAGGGTATGCTCAGACATGAGTCCCTTGCTCATTGCACCATCAGGATTCAAGCAAGCCGGGCCGAAGACGGCTGTAATGCCAGAAACCAGTCCCCAGAAGCTTGTTTCCTTCCCAGTAAAAGAATTGGCTTGGTAGTTTGGTCTGCCCTGTTCCCATGATGCACTGGGCCAGGGACAGACTAATTTGCATGTAGCCAGGTTCTGAGCTGGGATGGTGCAGTGAGCTAAAAAACGGTGATGGATCAAGCCCTGATCTGTTGACTGGGTACGAGTGTTCTGCTTAATTCAGATACTCTGTCCATCACCACCCCCTTTTCTGAATCGTTTTGTCCACCATAAGCGTGGAAGGGTATGCTCAGACATGAGTCCCTTGCTCATTGCACCATCAGGATTCAAGCAAGCCGGGCCGAAGAGGCTGTAATGCCAGAAACCGGTCCCCGGAAGCTTGTTTCCTTCCCAGTAAAAGAATTGGCTTTCTAGTTTGGTCTGCCCTGTTCCCACGATGCACTGGGCCAGGGATAGACTAATTTGCATGTAGCCAGGTTCTGAGCTGGGATGGTGCAGTGAGCTAAAAAACGGTGATGGATCAAGCCCTGATCTTTGGACTGGGTAGGAGTGTTCTGCTTAATTCAGATACTCTGTCCATCACCACCCCCTTTTCTGAATCGTTTTGTCCACCATAAGCGTGGAAGGGTATGCTCAGACATGAGTCCCTTGCTCATTGCACCATCAGGATTCAAGCAAGCCGGGTCGAAGGCGGCTGTAATGCCAGAAACCGGTCCCCAGAAGCTTGTGTCCTTCCCAGTAAAAGAATTGGCTTGGTAAATTGGTCTGCCCTGTTCCCATGATGCACTGGGCCAGGGACAGACTAATTTGCTTGTAGCCAGGTTCTGAGCTGGGATGGTGCAGTGAGCTAAAAAAAGGTGATGGATCAAGCCCTGATCTTTTGACTGGGTACGAGTGTTCTGCTTAATTCCGATACTCTGTCCATCACCACCCCCTTTTCTGAATCGTTTTGTCCACCATAAGCGTGAAAGGGTATGCTCAGACATGAGTCCCTTGCTCATTGCACCATCAGAATTCAAGCAAGCCGGGCCGAAGACGGTTGTAATGCCAGAAACTGGTCCCCGGAAGCTTGTTTCCTTCCCAGTATAAGAATTGGCTTGGTAGTTTGGTCTGCCCTGTTCCCATGATGCACTGGGCCAGGGACAGACTAATTTGCATGTAGCCAGGTTCTGAGCTGGGATGGTGCAGTGAGCTAAAAAACGGCGATGGATCAAGCCCTGATCTGTTGACTGGGTACGAGTGTTCTGCTTAATTCAGATACTCTGTCCATCACCACCCCCTTTTCTGAATCGTTTTGTCCACCATAAGCGTGGAAGGGTATGCTCAAACATGAGTCCCTTGCTCATTGCACCATCAGGATTCAAGCAAGCCGGGCCGAAGATGGCTGTAATGCCAGAAACCGGTCCCCGAAAGCTTGTTTCCTTCCCAGTATAAGAATTGGCTTGGTAGTTTGGTCAGCCCTGTTCCCATGATGCACTGGGCCAGGGACAGACTAATTTGCATGTAGTCAGGTTCTGAGCTGGGATGGTGCAGTGAGCTAAAAAACGGTGATGGATCAAGCCCTGATCTGTTGACTGGGTACGAGTGTTCTGCTTAATTCAGATACTCTGTCCATCACCACCCCCTTTTCTGAATTGTTTTGTCCACCATAAGCGTGGAAGGGTATGCTCAGACATGAGTCCCTTGCTCATTGCACCATCAGGATCCAAGCAAGCCGGGCCGAAGACGGCTGTAATGCCAGAAACCGGTCCCCGGAAGCTTGTTTCCTTCCCAGTAAAAGAATTGGCTTGGTAGGTTGGTCTGCCCTGTTCCCATGATGCGCTGGGCCAAGGACAGACTAATTTGCATGTAGCCAGGTTCTGAGCTGGGATGGTGCAGTGAGCTAAAAAACGGTGATGGTTCAAGCCCTGATCTGTTGACTGGGTACGAGTGTTCTGCTTAATTCAGATACTCTGTCCATCACCACCCCCTTTTCTGAATCGTTTTGTCCACCATAAGCGTGGAAGGGTATGCTCAGACATGTGTCCCTTGCTCATTGCACCATCAGGATTCAAGCAAGCCGGGCCGAAGACGGCTGTAATGCCAGAAACCGGTCCCCGGAAGCTTGTTTCCTTCCCAGTATAAGAATTGGCTTGGTAGTTTGGTCTGCCCTGTTCCCATGATGCACTGGGCCAGGGATGGACTAATTTGCATGTAGCCAGGTTCTGAACTGGCATGGTCCGATGAGCTAAAAAAGTAGTGATGGATCAAGCCCTGATCTGTTGACTGGGTACGAGTGTTCTGCTTAACCTCTTAAGTGCTGCTGACGGCCAACGGTTGTCAGCAGCGCTACCTCCCCAGTGCTGCGCACGTCCATTGGACGTCCATTCAGCACTACTTCCAATGGACAGCACAGCACTGGAGAGGGATATTTACACGCAGCTAAGGTGTTAATTCAGATACTCTGTCCATCACCACCCCCTTTTCTGAATCGTTTTGTCCACCATAAGCGTGGAAGGGTATGCTCAGACATAAGTCCCTTGCTCATTGCACCATCAGAATTCAAGCAAGCCGGGCCGAAGACGGTTGTAATGCCAGAAACCGGTCCCCGGAAGCTTGTTTCCTTCCCAGTATAAGAATTGGCTTGGTAGTTTGGTCTGCCCTGTTCCCATGATGCACTGGGCCAGGGACAGACTAATTTGCATGTAGCCAGGTTCTGAGCTGGGATGGTGCAGTGAGCTAAAAAACGGCGATGGATCAAGCCCTGATCTGTTGACTGGGTACGAGTGTTCTGCTTAATTCAGATACTCTGTCCATCACCACCCCCTTTTCTGAATCGTTTTGTCCACCATAAGCGTGGAAGGGTATGCTCAGACATGAGTCCCTTGCTCATTGCACCATCAGGATTCAAGCAAGCCGGGCCGAAGACGGCTGTAATGCCAGAAACCAGTCCCCGGAAGCTTGTTTCCTTCCCAGTAAAAGAATTGGCTTGGTAGTTTGGTCTGCCCTGTTCCCATGATGCACTGGGCCAGGGACAGACTAATTTGCATGTAGCCAGGTTCTGAGCTGGGATGGTGCAGTGAGCTAAAAAACGGTGATGGATCAAGCCCTGATCTGTTGACTGGGTACGAGTGTTCTGCTTAATTCAGATACTCTGTCCATCACCACCCCCTTTTCTGAAACGTTTTGTCCACCATAAGCGTGGAAGGGTATGCTCAGACATGAGTCCCTTGCTCATTGCACCATCAGGATTCAAGCAAGCCGGGCCGAAGAGGCTGTAATGCCAGAAACCGGTCCCCGGAAGCTTGTTTCCTTCCCAGTAAAAGAATTGGCTTTCTAGTTTGGTCTGCCCTGTTCCCACGATGCACTGGGCCAGGGATAGACTAATTTGCATGTAGCCAGGTTCTGAGCTGGGATGGTGCAGTGAGCTAAAAAACGGTGATGGATCAAGCCCTGATCTTTGGACTGGGTAGGAGTGTTCTGCTTAATTCAGATACTCTGTCCATCACCACCCCCTTTTCTGAATCGTTTTGTCCACCATAAGTGTGGAAGGGTATGCTCAGACATGAGTCCCTTGCTCATTGCACCATCAGGATTCAAGCAAGCCGGGTCGAAGGCGGCTGTAATGCCAGAAACCGGTCCCCAGAAGCTTGTTTCCTTCCCAGTAAAAGAATTGGCTTGGTAGTTTGGTCTGCCCTGTTCCCATGATGCACTGGGCCAGGGACAGACTAATTTGCTTGTAGCCAGGTTCTGAGCTGGGATGGTGCAGTGAGCTAAAAAACGGTGATGGATCAAGCCCTGATCTTTTGACTGGGTACGAGTGTTCTGCTTAATTCAGATACTCTGTCCATCACCACCCCCTTTTCTGAATCGTTTTGTCCACCATAAGCGTGGAAGGGTATGCTCAGACATGAGTCCCTTGCTCATTGCACCATCAGGATTCAAGCAAGCCGGGTCGAAGGCGGCTGTAATGCCAGAAACCGGTCCCCAGAAGCTTGTTTCCTTCCCAGTAAAAGAATTGGCTTGGTAGTTTGGTCTGCCCTGTTCCCATGATACACTGGGCCAGGGACAGACTAATTTGCTTGTAGCCAGGTTCTCAGCTGGGATGGTGCAGTGAGCTAAAAAACGGTGATGGATCAAGCCCTGATCTTTTGACTGGGTATGAGTGTTCTGCTTAATTCAGATACTCTGTCCATCACCACCCCCTTTTCTGAATCGTTTTGTCCACCATAAGCGTGGAAGGGTATGCTCAGACATGAGTCCCTTGCTCATTGCACCATCAGGATTCAAGCAAGCCGGGCCGAAGACGGCTGTAATGCCAGAAACCAGTCCCCAGAAGCTTGTTTCCTTCCCAGTAAAAGAATTGGCTTGGTAGTTTGGTCTGCCCTGTTCCCATGATGCACTGGGCCAGGGACAGACTAATTTGCATGTAGCCAGGTTCTGAGCTGGGATGGTGCAGTGAGCTAAAAAACGGTGATGGATCAAGCCCTGATCTGTTGACTGGGTACGAGTGTTCTGCTTAATTCAGATACTCTGTCCATCACCACCCCCTTTTCTGAATCGTTTTGCCCACCATAAGCGTGGAAGGGTATGCTCAGACATGAGTCCCTTGCTCATTGCACCATCAGGATTCAAGCAAGCCGGGCCGAAGCCGGCTGTAATGCCAGAAACCGGTCCCCGGAAGCTTGTTTCCTTCCCAGTATAAGAATTGGCTTGGTAGTTTGGTCTGCCTTGTTCCCATGAGGCACTGAGCCAGGGACAGACTAATTTGCATGTAGCCAGGTTCTGAGCTGGGATGGTGCAGTGAGCTAAAAAACGGTGATGGATCAAGCCCTGATCTGTTGGCTGGGTACGAGTGTTCTGCTTAATTCAGATACTCTATCCATCACCACCCCCTTTTCTGAATTGTTTTGTCCACCATAAGCGTGGAAGGGTATGCTCAGACATGAGTCCCTTGCTCATTGCACCATCAGGATTCAAGCAAGCCGGGCCGAAGACGGCTGTAATGCCAGAAACCGGTCCCCGGAATATTGTTTCCTTCCCAGTAAAAGAATTGGCTTGGTAGTTTGGTCTGCCCTGTTCCCATGATGCACTGGGCCAGAGACATACTAATTTGCTTGTAGCCAGGTTCTGAGCTGGGATGGTGCAGTGAGCTAAAAAACGGTGATGGATCAAGCCCTGATCTGTTGACTTGGTACGAGTGTTCTGCTTAATTCCGATACTCTGTCCATCACCACCCCCTTTTCTGAATCGTGTTGTCCACCATAAGCATGGAAGGTTATGCTGAGACATGAGTCCCTTGCTCATTGCACCATCAGGATCCAAGCAAGCCGGGTCGAAGACGGCTGTAATGCCAGAAACCGGTCCCCGGAAGCTTGTTTCCTTCCCAGTAAAAGAATTGGCTTGGTAGTTTGGTCTGCCCTGTTCCCATGATGCACTGGGCCAAGGACAGTCTAATTTGCATGTAGCCAGGTTCTGAGCTGCGATGGTGCAGTGAGCTAAAAAACGTGATGGATCAAGCCCTGATCTGTTGACTGGGTACGAGTGTTCTGCTTAATTCAGATACTCTGTCCATCACCACCCCCTTTTCTGAATCGTTTTGTCCACCATAAGCGTGGAAGGGTATGCTCAGACATGAGTCCCTTGCTCATTGCACCATCAGGATTCAAGCAAGCTGGGCCGAAGACGGCTGTAATGCCATCAACCGGTCCCCGGAAGCTTGTTTCCTTCCCAGTAAAAGAATTGGCTTGGTAGTTTGGTCTGCCCTGTTCCCATGATGCACTGGGCCAGGGACAGACTAATTTGCATGTAGCCAGGTTCTGAGCTGGGATGGTGCAGTGAGCTAAAAAACGGTGATGGATCAAGCCCTGATCTGGTGACTGGGTACGAGTGTTCTGCTTAATTCAGATACTCTGTCCATCACCACCCCCTTTTCTGAACCGTTTTGTCCACCATAAGCGTGGAAGGGTATGCTCAGACATGAGTCCTTTGCTCATTGCACCATCAGGATTCAAGCAAGCCGGGCCGAAGACGGCTGTAATGCCAGAAACCGGTCCCCGGAAGCTTGTTTCCTTCCCAGTAAAAGAATTGGCTTGGTAGTTTGGTCTGCCCTGTTCCCATGATGCACTGTGCCAGGGACAGACTAATTTGCATGTAGCCAGGTTCTGAGCTGGGATGGTGCAGTGAGCTAAAAAACGGTGATGGATCAAGCCCTGATCTGTTGACTGGGTACGAGTGTTCTGCTTAATTCAGATACTCTGTCCATCACCACCCTCTTTTCTGAACCGTTTTGTCCACCATAAGCGTGGAAGGGTATGCTCAGACATGAGTCCCTTGCTCATTGCACCATCAGGATTCAAGCAAGCCGGGCCGAAGACGGCTGTAATGCCAGAAACCGGTCCCCGGAAGCTTGTTTCCTTCCCAGTAAAAGAATTGGCTTGGTAGTTTGGCCTGCCCTGTTCCCATGATGCACTGGGCCAGGGACAGACTAATTTGCATGTAGCCAGGTTCTGAGCTGGGATGGTGCAGTGAGCTAAAAAACGGCGATGGATCAAGCCCTGATCTCTTGACTTGGTACGAGTGTTCTGTTTAATTCCGCTACTCTGTCCATCACCACCCCCTTTTCTGAATCGTGTTGTCCACCATAAGCATGGAAGGTTATGCTCAGACATGAGTCCCTTGCTCATTGCACCATCAGGATCCAAGCAAGCCGGGCGGAAGACGGCTGTAATGCCAGAAACCGGTCCCCGGAAGCTTGTTTCCTTCCCAGTAAAAGAATTGGCTTGGTAGTTTGGTCTGCCCTGTTCCCATGATGCACTGGGCCAAGGACAGTCTAATTTGCATGTAGCCAGGTTCTGAGCTGCGATGGTGCAGTGAGCTAAAAAACGGTGATGGATCAAGCCCTGATCTGTTTACTGGGTATGAGTGTTCTGCTTAATTCAGATACTCTGTCCATCACCACCCCCTTTTCTGAATCGTTTTGTCCACCATAAGCATGGAAGGGTATGCTCAGACATGAGTCCCTTGCTCATTGCACCATCAGGATTCAAGCAAGCCGGGCCGAAGACGGCTGTAATGCCATCAACCGGTCCCCGGAAGCTTGTTTCCTTCCCAGTAAAAGAATTGGCTTGGTAGTTTGGTCTGCCCTGTTCCCATGATGCACTGGGCCAGGGACAGACTAATTTGCATGTAGCCAGGTTCTGAGCTGGGATGGTGCAGTGAGCTAAAAAACGGTGATGGATCAAGCCCTGATCTGTTGACTGGGTACGAGTGTTCTGCTTAATTCAGATACTCTGTCCATCACCACCCCCTTTTCTGAACCGTTTTGTCCACCATAAGCGTGGAAGGGTTTGCTCAGACATGAGTCCCTTGCTCATTGCACCATCAGGATTCAAGCAAGCCGGGCCGAAGACGGCTGTAATGCCAGAAACCGGTCCCCGGAATCTTGTTTCCTTCCCAGTAAAAGAATTGGCTTGGTAGTTTGGTCTGCCCTGTTCCCATGATGCACTGGGCCAGGGACAGACTAATTTGCATGTAGCCAGGTTCTGAGCTGGGATGGTGCAGTGAGCTAAAAAACGGTGATGGATCAAGCCCTGATCTGTTGACTGGGTACGAGTGTTCTGCTTAATTCAGATACTCTGTCCATCACCACCCCCTTTTCTGAACCGTTTTGTCCACCATAAGCGTGGAAGGGTATGCTCAGACATGAGTCCCTTGCTCATTGCACCATCAGGATTCAAGCAAGCCGGGCCGAAGACGGCTGTAATGCCAGAAACCGGTCCCCGGAAGCTTGTTTCCTTCCCAGTAAAAGAATTGGCTTGGTAGTTTGGCCTGCCCTGTTCCCATGATGCACTGGGCCAGGGATGGACTAATTTGCATGTAGCCAGGTTCTGAGCTGGGATGGTCCGATGAGCTAAAAAATAGTGATGGATCAAGCCCTGATCTGTTGACTGGGTACGAGTGTTCTGCTTAACCTCTTAAGTGCTGCTGACGGCCAACGGTTGTCAGCAGCGCTACCTCCCCAGTGCTGCGCACGTCCATTGGACGTCCATTCAGCACTACTTCCAATGGACAGCACAGCACTGGAGAGGGATATTTACACGCAGCTAAGGTGTTAATTCAGATACTCTGTCCATCACCACCCCCTTTTCTGAATCGTTTTGTCCACCATAAGCGTGGAAGGGTATGCTCAGACATGAGTCCCTTGCTCATTGCACCATCAGAATTCAAGCAAGCCGGGCCGAAGACGGTTGTAATGCCAGAAACCGGTCCCCGGAAGCTTGTTTCCTTCCCAGTATAAGAATTGGCTTGGTAGTTTGGTCTGCCCTGTTCCCATGATGCACTGGGCCAGGGACAGACTAATTTGCATGTAGCCAGGTTCTGAGCTGGGATGGTGCAGTGAGCTAAAAAACGGCGATGGATCAAGCCCTGATCTGTTGACTGGGTACGAGTGTTCTGCTTAATTCAGATACTCTGTCCATCACCACCCCCTTTTCTGAATCGTTTTGTCCACCATAAGCGTGGAAGGGTATGCTCAGACATGAGTCCCTTGCTCATTGCACCATCAGGATTCAAGCAAGCCGGGCCGAAGACGGCTGTAATGCCAGAAACCAGTCCCCGGAAGCTTGTTTCCTTCCCAGTAAAAGAATTGGCTTGGTAGTTTGGTCTGCCCTGTTCCCATGATGCACTGGGCCAGGGACAGACTAATTTGCATGTAGCCAGGTTCTGAGCTGGGATGGTGCAGTGAGCTAAAAAACGGTGATGGATCAAGCCCTGATCTGTTGACTGGGTACAAGTGTTCTGCTTAATTCAGATACTCTGTCCATCACCACCCCCTTTTCTGAATCGTTTTGTCCACCATAAGCGTGGAAGGGTATGCTCAGACATGAATCCCTGGCTCATTGCACCATCAGGATTCAAGCAAGCCGGGCGGAAGATGGCTGTAATGCCAGAAACCGGTCCCCGAAAGCTTGTTTCCTTCCCAGTATAAGAATTGGCTTGGTAGTTTGGTCAGCCCTGTTCCCATGATGCACTGGGCCAGGGACAGACTAATTTGCATGTAGTCAGGTTCTGAGCTGGGATGGTGCAGTGAGCTAAAAAACGGTGATGGATCAAGCCCTGATCTGTTGACTGGGTACGAGTGTTCTGCTTAATTCAGATACTCTGTCCATCACCACCCCCTTTTCTGAATTGTTTTGTCCACCATAAGCGTGGAAGGGTATGCTCAGACATGAGTCCCTTGCTCATTGCACCATCAGGATCCAAGCAAGCCGGGCCGAAGACGGCTGTAATGCCAGAAACCGGTCCCCGGAAGCTTGTTTCCTTCCCAGTAAAAGAATTGGCTTGGTAGGTTGGTCTGCCCTGTTCCCATGATGCGCTGGGCCAAGGACAGACTAATTTGCATGTAGCCAGGTTCTGAGCTGGGATGGTGCAGTGAGCTAAAAAACGGTGATGGTTCAAGCCCTGATCTGTTGACTGGGTACGAGTGTTCTGCTTAATTCAGATACTCTGTCCATCACCACCCCCTTTTCTGAATCGTTTTGTCCACCATAAGCGTGGAAGGGTATGCTCAGACATGTGTCCCTTGCTCATTGCACCATCAGGATTCAAGCAAGCCGGGCCGAAGACGGCTGTAATGCCAGAAACCGGTCCCCGGAAGCTTGTTTCCTTCCCAGTATAAGAATTGGCTTGGTAGTTTGGTCTGCCCTGTTCCCATGATGCACTGGGCCAGGGATGGACTAATTTGCATGTAGCCAGGTTCTGAGCTGGGATGGTCCGATGAGCTAAAAAAGTAGTGATGGATCAAGCCCTGATCTGTTGACTGGGTACGAGTGTTCTGCTTAACCTCTTAAGTGCTGCTGAAGGCCAACGGTTGTCAGCAGCGCTACCTCCCCAGTGCTGCGCACGTCCATTGGACGTCCATTCAGCACTACTTCCAATGGACAGCACAGCACTGGAGAGGGATATTTACACGCAGCTAAGGTGTTAATTCAGATACTCTGTCCATCACCACCCCCTTTTCTGAATCGTTTTGTCCACCATAAGCGTGGAAGGGTATGCTCAGACATAAGTCCCTTGCTCATTGCACCATCAGAATTCAAGCAAGCCGGGCCGAAGACGGTTGTAATGCCAGAAACCGGTCCCCGGAAGCTTGTTTCCTTCCCAGTATAAGAATTGGCTTGGTAGTTTGGTCTGCCCTGTTCCCATGATGCACTGGGCCAGGGACAGACTAATTTGCATGTAGCCAGGTTCTGAGCTGGGATGGTGCAGTGAGCTAAAAAACGGCGATGGATCAAGCCCTGATCTGTTGACTGGGTACGAGTGTTCTGCTTAATTCAGATACTCTGTCCATCACCACCCCCTTTTCTGAATCGTTTTGTCCACCATAAGCGTGGAAGGGTATGCTCAGACATGAGTCCCTTGCTCATTGCACCATCAGGATTCAAGCAAGCCGGGCCGAAGACGGCTGTAATGCCAGAAACCAGTCCCCGGAAGCTTGTTTCCTTCCCAGTAAAAGAATTGGCTTGGTAGTTTGGTCTGCCCTGTTCCCATGATGCACTGGGCCAGGGACAGACTAATTTGCATGTAGCCAGGTTCTGAGCTGGGATGGTGCAGTGAGCTAAAAAACGGTGATGGATCAAGCCCTGATCTGTTGACTGGGTACGAGTGTTCTGCTTAATTCAGATACTCTGTCCATCACCACCCCCTTTTCTGAAACGTTTTGTCCACCATAAGCGTGGAAGGGTATGCTCAGACATGAGTCCCTTGCTCATTGCACCATCAGGATTCAAGCAAGCCGGGCCGAAGAGGCTGTAATGCCAGAAACCGGTCCCCGGAAGCTTGTTTCCTTCCCAGTAAAAGAATTGGCTTTCTAGTTTGGTCTGCCCTGTTCCCACGATGCACTGGGCCAGGGATAGACTAATTTGCATGTAGCCAGGTTCTGAGCTGGGATGGTGCAGTGAGCTAAAAAACGGTGATGGATCAAGCCCTGATCTTTGGACTGGGTAGGAGTGTTCTGCTTAATTCAGATACTCTGTCCATCACCACCCCCTTTTCTGAATCGTTTTGTCCACCATAAGTGTGGAAGGGTATGCTCAGACATGAGTCCCTTGCTCATTGCACCATCAGGATTCAAGCAAGCCGGGTCGAAGGCGGCTGTAATGCCAGAAACCGGTCCCCAGAAGCTTGTTTCCTTCCCAGTAAAAGAATTGGCTTGGTAGTTTGGTCTGCCCTGTTCCCATGATGCACTGGGCCAGGGACAGACTAATTTGCTTGTAGCCAGGTTCTGAGCTGGGATGGTGCAGTGAGCTAAAAAACGGTGATGGATCAAGCCCTGATCTTTTGACTGGGTACGAGTGTTCTGCTTAATTCAGATACTCTGTCCATCACCACCCCCTTTTCTGAATCGTTTTGTCCACCATAAGCGTGGAAGGGTATGCTCAGACATGAGTCCCTTGCTCATTGCACCATCAGGATTCAAGCAAGCCGGGTCGAAGGCGGCTGTAATGCCAGAAACCGGTCCCCAGAAGCTTGTTTCCTTCCCAGTAAAAGAATTGGCTTGGTAGTTTGGTCTGCCCTGTTCCCATGATGCACTGGGCCAGGGACAGACTAATTTGCTTGTAGCCAGGTTCTCAGCTGGGATGGTGCAGTGAGCTAAAAAACGGTGATGGATCAAGCCCTGATCTTTTGACTGGGTATGAGTGTTCTGCTTAATTCAGATACTCTGTCCATCACCACCCCCTTTTCTGAATCGTTTTGTCCACCATAAGCGTGGAAGGGTATGCTCAGACATGAGTCCCTTGCTCATTGCACCATCAGGATTCAAGCAAGCCGGGCCGAAGACGGCTGTAATGCCAGAAACCAGTCCCCAGAAGCTTGTTTCCTTCCCAGTAAAAGAATTGGCTTGGTAGTTTGGTCTGCCCTGTTCCCATGATGCACTGGGCCAGGGACAGACTAATTTGCATGTAGCCAGGTTCTGAGCTGGGATGGTGCAGTGAGCTAAAAAACGGTGATGGATCAAGCCCTGATCTGTTGACTGGGTACGAGTGTTCTGCTTAATTCAGATACTCTGTCCATCACCACCCCCTTTTCTGAATCGTTTTGTCCACCATAAGCGTGGAAGGGTATGCTCAGACATGAGTCCCTTGCTCATTGCACCATCAGGATTCAAGCAAGCCGGGCCGAAGAGGCTGTAATGCCAGAAACCGGTCCCCGGAAGCTTGTTTCCTTCCCAGTAAAAGAATTGGCTTTCTAGTTTGGTCTGCCCTGTTCCCACGATGCACTGGGCCAGGGACAGACTAATTTGCATGTAGCCAGGTTCTGAGCTGGGATGGTGCAGTGAGCTAAAAAAAGGTGATGGATCAAGCCCTGATCTTTTGACTGGGTACGAGTGTTCTGCTTAATTCCGATACTCTGTCCATCACCACCCCCTTTTCTGAATCGTGTTGTCCACCATAAGCATGGAAGGTTATGCTCAGACATGAGTCCTTTGCTCATTGCACCATCAGGATTCAAGCAAGCCGGGCCGAAGACGGCTGTAATGCCAGAAACCGGTCCCCGGAAGCTTGTTTCCTTCCCAGTAAAAGAATTGGCTTGGTAGTTTGGCCTGCCCTGTTCCCATGATGCACTGGGCCAGGGACAGACTAATTTGCATGTAGCCAGGTTCTGAGCTGGGATGGTGCTGTGAGCTAAAAAACAGTGATGGATCAAGCCCTGATCTGTTGACTGGGTATGAGTGTTCTGCTTAATTCAGATACTCTGTCCATCACCACCCCCTTTTCTGAATCGTTTTGTCCACCATAAGCGTGGAAGGGTATGCTCAGACATGAGTCCCTTGCTCATTGCACCATCAGGGTTCAAGCAAGCCGGGCCGAAGACGGCTGTAATGCCAGAAACCGGTCCCCGGAAGCTTGTTTCCTTCCCAGTAAAAGAATTGGCTTGGTAGTTTGGTCTGCCCTGTTCCAATGATGTACTGGGCCAGAGACATACTAATTTGCATGTAGCCAGGTTCTGAGCTGGGATGGTGCAGTGAGCTAAAAAACGGTAATGGATCAAGCCCTG
This sequence comes from Lissotriton vulgaris, assembly GCF_964263255.1. Lineage (NCBI taxonomy): Eukaryota > Metazoa > Chordata > Amphibia > Caudata > Salamandridae > Lissotriton > Lissotriton vulgaris. The sequence goes on along the minus strand of NC_141690.1, from coordinate 146,775,308 downwards.
ATCTGTTGACTGGGTACGAGTGTTCTGCTTAATTCAGATACTCTGTCCATCACCACCCCCTTTTCTGAATTGTTTTGTCCACCATAAGCGTGGAAGGGTATGCTCAGACATGAGTCCCTTGCTCATTGCACCATCAGGATCCAAGCAAGCCGGGCCGAAGACGGCTATAATGCCAGAAACCGGTCCCCGGAAGCTTGTTTCGTTCCCAGTAAAAGAATTGGCTTGGTAGTTTGGTCTGCCCTGTTCCCATGATGCACTGGGCCAGGGACAGACTAATTTGCATGTAGCCAGGTTCTGAGCTGGGATGGTGCAGTGAGCTAAAAAACGGTGATGGATCAAGCCCTGATCTGTTGACTGGGTACGAGTGTTCTGCTTAATTCAGATACTCTGTCCATCACCACCCCCTTTTCTGAACCGTTTTGTCCACCATAAGCGTGGAAGGGTATGCTCAGACATGAGTCCCTTGCTCATTGCACCATCAGGATTCAAGCAAGCCGGGCCGAAGACGGCTGTAATGCCAGAAACCGGTCCCCGGAAGCTTGTTTCCTTCCCAGTAAAAGAATTGGCTTGGTAGTTTGGCCTGCCCTGTTCCCATGATGCACTGGGCCAGGGATGGACTAATTTGCATGTAGCCAGGTTCTGAGCTGGGATGGTCCGATGAGCTAAAAAATAGTGATGGATCAAGCCCTGATCTGTTGACTGGGTACGAGTGTTCTGCTTAACCTCTTAAGTGCTGCTGACGGCCAACGGTTGTTAGCAGCGCTACCTCCCCAGTGCTGCGCACGTCCATTGGACGTCTGTAGGAAGGTGGATATCTGACTATGGTTACCCCCAAACTTTTTGCCTGGTGTTTAGCTGGTTTTTGACTTAGTTGGCCTGGGATCCTGCTATTCAGGGCCCCAGGCTGATTGCTCTCTCCTTAAAATGGACTCCATGTACCTTAGGTGCATAACACAATTGGAATTGGTTCACCTTATAGGCCCCTGTAACAGTGTACCATAGGTACCCAGGGCATAGGTGTAGCCAAGGCCTGCCAGGGGCTGCAGCATGTATTGTGCCACCCCTGGCCTGGCCTCCATATTTGACACAACTGGCTGATCACTCAGCTGGGGTAAGTTGGTGTAATCACCTCTTACTTAGGTACAGTATGTCTGTGCCTAACCCTAAACTGGACACATATGTTCCTATCAGCCACTCCTATGGAAGGCCTCATCAATCCTGGAGGCAGAGTGCTTGGAAATATGTGAGATGGTGCTCTAGCATGAGCTGAGCCTGTCTGCAGCTGTCGGGAACCACTCCCTAAGCTGTTCCGGGATATTGCCATACCATATACTCTTAAGTGCATTATAATCCTCGCGGTTAAATGCTATCTTTGGTTTGGCTTTATCAAAACATGTCGAGTAAGGTGTCATACGAATTGGAATACTATCCCCTCGCCAATTCTGGCGACGGGGATAGCATTCCACCCTTCTAGAGGGACACGACATGTGTGTAGCCTTAACCCCGGTTAAAGTTAAACAGAGCCTCAGCTTCACAAAATGGACGCTGCCACCACAGACACAAGTCTGGCCTCCTGCTGCTGACCGAAACTCGGCAGATGGTGGCCTGGACAAAGGGTTTCCTGCCTTGGGAGGTGCGAGCACCACCCCAGACAGGATTTTGTGTATTAGGTAGGACAGGGCTGAAAAGAATCAGACATGCCCGGGGCACACAAGGTGTCCCCGTGCATAGGCCAGTCCAAACCGGTTCTGGGGCCTTCCAGCCCCAGTCCTGGCGCGGAGCTGGACAAAGGAAAGGGGGTGTAACCGCCCCCCTTCCTGGTTCCTCCCAGAGGAGGGACCTAGTAGGTGATCCACCCCCAGTTTGGGAATAAGAGGGGGAGCAGTGCCATTGCACAGCAGATCATCCCGAAATCAACTTAAAACTAAGAAGAAGACTGGACTTCGACATTCTGCTGCACAGAAGACTGAAGAAGAATCTCCCTTGTGGCCAAGGAGTGACCACCCTGTGAACACAGGTACCAACCAGCAACTCGACGTCTGCTTTGCCGCCGCCTCCCGCCGGAGACCGAGCCCAGAGCCCGACAAGAACCAGACTCCCAGACCTCTCAGAGCCCGATCCACAGTCCCTGCGAAGAAGGGACCCGTGGAGGCACCGAGTGACGTGGGACCGGACCTCTTGGAAGACACTCGACAAGCTGACTGCGCAGCTTCTGAGGCATCCTCGACGTTGTGCTTTGGGGATTGAGAACCCCCACCACCGAGCAGCCCTTGCACCGAAGATCAGCCCCCCAGCATCTCCACGATCTGCGTGGGGCCCTTTTGCACTGTGCCACTCGACGCGCCATCCCGGCCACTAGCCACGCGGCCAGCGGCCATCTTGGCGACGAACCCGAAGATTTAAACAGCAGGTCTGGTTGCTCCAGACCTACCCAAGCTCCTGTGAAAAGGAGCACCCGCTCTGACCTTGCTGGTCCGAGTGAACAGCATCTTTCAACTTCTGCGTGGCTTGCATTTGCCAAGGCCTGTTTGCTCCGATCAGGTCGCCGACACCGCCAACAGCGAGAAGCCTACGTGGGACAGCTCGTGACCGACTCCTGGACGTCCTCGACCCCGGGTATCCACGTGGCTGCAGAAAGAAGCTACCCGACAACGCCTGTTTGCACCCGACATCGCCTGGTTCCAATCTGGTTCCACGGTAGTCACTGGCTAGTGACTTTGAACACTGTCCCCTCTGCTTTCAGGTCTTCAACTCTTCTGATCCACCCTTGGATCCACCGGAACTCTTCTCATCGAGCCGCCTGCAGCATCTTCAGCTCCAAGCACCATCGACCAGCGTGACGAAACCCGACACATCTTCGACCCTGTGCACCCGCTTCCTGTGGGTGAGGTAACTCAGCTCCGCCGGTGCTCCTGCACTGGTACACATCCCAAGGGCCTGTGTTTTAAGTTTCAGCTCCGTAGGTCACTCGGAAGGTTCCTAACTTTCTAACTTTGTGCTTTTTACGCACCATAGACTTTGTATTGAGAAGTGCGTGCACTTTGAACACTGCACCCGAGTCCCGTGGGCCTTTCCCGACTTAGTTGACTCCAGTCTCGAATAGCTCCAGCGATTCCCAAGGCCCTAGGCCTCTTCACTTTCCTCTAGGTATCTCTTATACCACTTTTTTAGTATATGGTTTAGGTGGCCCCTAGGGCTCATCCATATTGTGCAACTTTTGTGTATTTTAAACTGTCTTGTGATTTTACGCTTGTGCTTCTGTGCTCATAAAGAGTCCAGGGGATTTTAATAGTTAATAAATCAATATATATTTTCAATATATATCTGTGTGGTGTCCCTTTCATTTGGTATTCAAGGGGGTTGTGTATGGTATAACAGCTGGCTTCACATGCCTTTCAGAGTTTAGCCTAAGACTGCTTTGTCCACGTTACCACTAGGATAACTGGTCTACAAGGTTGAATTACAACCATCATCATAAGGGTTGCTTGGCATGGTACAAAGTGATCACTAGAACTAGTGAGCATTATATACCAGGCCAACTTCTCACATTGGTGAGCAGCGGATTGGGATCTGAGCTTGCTGTTGTTTTACCATTACAATCTTTGAGATTATCATTTGAAAGATCATACAGGTACCTGCTAGGTACATATAAAACAAGACTAGTATACATAAGTTCTACTGAACTTAGTTGTTGTAGAGCAAAGGGAGTAGCACACCCTAGCTACAACTACTAGATAGGTTTAGTAGGTAAACACCAGTGTAGGTAGATTGCAACACATCCACCCACACTAGAGCAATGTCTGGAGCAGAGGGGTCCAGTGGACTTACTCCTGTTGAGAGTGACCCTCCAAGGGCACCATCCAAATTTGCTATTTTTTCCTTTAAGGAATTAAGACAGCTTTGTGTCTTAAGGGGTCTGAAGACAGGGCCTTCCCCTACTACAGACCACCTAAGAGAGCTCTTGGACCAGTCTGAGACTCTAAAGCCCTCTAAGGCAAACCCCACAGGGGATGCTGAAGGAGGCCATCCTTCAGAGGATGACACTGTAGACACCCCTACCCCTATCATCCTAGTAGATGAGGAAGCCTCCACCACTGGAGCTCCTCAAGTAGATGTAGAGGAAGAGGAAGAAGAAGAGGAGGAGGAGGTGGAAAGCAGTGAGTCAGATGATGACAGAGATAGTCAGGTGCTGGTCAGTAGACTGAACCAGGCTAACTTAAGTCAACTTGGGAATGAATCAGGTAACAACCCATTCAGACCCCCAGGTGGACTTAACCAGGGCCATAGGAGGAGAAGGCATCACTCAGGTGAATCCAATACCTCCCATGTCTCTAGAGGCTCTCATGGTCACTCCAGAAAGGAGATGACTAGCCCTCAGAGAAGGGAACATGAGGCCAAGATGAGAGAGGCTGAGCTTAGGATCCAGAGGCAAGAGTTAGAGGTTGCCCTGGCTAAGGAGAAACTTGCTAGAGCAAGACAGCCTAGAGAGAGTGGGGTAATAGAGCCCACTGGTGGCAGCAATATCCACAAGGATAAAGACAGGTCTTTTGATAATAGAAACCTGAGTAAGATTGTGCCCCCCTACAAAGCTGGGGATGATATCCATAAATGGATTACTGCAATGGAGAGAGCCTGCAGAGTACAGCAGATCCCTCAAGAGCAGTGGGCAGCAATCTTGTGGCTCTCCTTTGAAGGTAGAGGCCGAGACAGACTCCTCACAGTTAGTGATGGGGATTCTAGAAACTACATGGTCCTGAAGAGTGCTCTGATTGATGGGTTGGGCTTAACCACTGAACAGTACAGGTTAATGTTCAGAGACACCCAGAAGACACAGACTCAGGACTGGTCTGAATTTGTTGAGTGTGCCACTAAGGCTCTGGAGGGCTGGTTGCTGGGAAGTAAGGTTACTGACTATACAGGATTGTATAATTTAATTATGAGAGAGCAAATCTTAAGTAATTGTCAAAATCAGCTTCTACATCAGCACCTGGTTGACTCTGATCTGACCTCCCCACAAGAATTGGGTAGGAGGGCAGACAAATGGGTCAGAACCAGGATCAGGCCTAAGAACCAGGGTGGTGACCAAAAGAAAGAGACTACCAAGCCTCAAGAGAAGGGTGGGGATAAAAGTAAGGAAAAGACTTCCCCAGGGCCCCAAAACTCCAAGAATGGGGGTGGGTCCCAAGACACTTCTACATCCCAGAAAAAGCCTTATTGTCATACCTGTAAACAGGTGGGGCATTACAAAACAGATAGCTGTTGTCCCAAGAATGGCAATAAGGAGAATATACCTCCAGGTAAGGCTCCAACACCTCCTGTCACTGTTAGCAGTGGTCCCCCAGGTGGTGGGAGCACCCCCAAGAATTTGGGTGGGTTTACTTTTGGAGGACAGGTGGACTCTGGCCTATCCAGGTCCCCTAACTCAGATACTCTTGTCTATGAGACTGGCATGGGGTTTGCCAATTTCACAGCTTGCCCAAACACTTTGAGCAAGTATAGACAGGAGCCCCTCATCAATGGCTTGAAAGTTGAGGCCTTCAGAGACACAGGGGCTAGCATCACCATGGTGGCTGAATGTCTAGTCCCCTCAAGGCAACTTTTACCTGATGCCAAATATCAGGTGACAAACATTGATGGCATAGAATCCAATCATCCCATGGCAGTAGTCAATCTTAGCTGGGGAGGTGTCACTGGCCCAAAGAGAGTGGCAGTGTCAGCAAACTTGCCTGTAGATTGCCTACTGGGTAATGATTTGGAAATCTCAGCCTGGGCTGAGGTTGAACAGCAAACCCATTCTAGAATGGTAAATCTCCATTGAAAGGTTAGTGGGGCTGTAATGGCTACAGCCCCAATTCAAGATGTCCTTCCTGAAAAGGTTGGGAGGGCTGAGCAAACCTCAGCCCCATCTTTAGATAACTTCCCTCCTGAAAAGAGTAGCAGGGCTGTACTAGTAACAGCCCATACCCAAACTGAGTCTCCTCCTGAAAAGGTTGGTGGGGCTGTGATGGCCACAGCCCAAACTCAAACTGATACATGGGTAGTGAAGCCTGAAGTGATGGATCACTCCACCCAAACAGAGAGCATTGAGGAGGAAGAGAAATCTCCCTCCCACCAGACTTTAGGAAAGGATCAGCCTCCTCAGGGAACTGATCTTACCCCTGATGAAGGAACTGTCCCAGAGGTTGTTAGGCCTGGCCTGACAGCGCCTCTGCTGGCAGTGGACCCTTCTCAGGTGGGACCCAGTCTGGAGCAGGTAACCTGCCCCTCTCTACCTTGCCTTACTCAGCCCAGGGCTGCAGAGGACAAGAAGGACAGTGAGACCCAAAGGGCCCCCTGTCAAATAAAGCACCCCCATCAGCAGATTAGGGGCACCGAAACTAGTAGCCCTAGTGAGGTGCAAGCTTTAAAAACTCCTGAGGGATCCCCCTTAAAAGTAGTTAGGGACCTCCCCCAGATGGATATTGTTGGGCACAGCCAAACCTGGGACCAAAAGGCCCCAAACCTGACCTGTCCCTCCAGTAAGCCAAACAGAGGGACCCAGCCTCCAGCTTTAGGTAGCCAGAGGTTGACCCTGAGAGCACAGTGCAACTCAGTCAGAGAAAGAAAGGCACACATGGTGGAGAGTGATTGGAGGAAGCTGAGCCCTACAGAGGAAACTCACTTCAATACTCCATCCCAACACCAGCCTTTGACTTTGCAAAGACACACCACAGGTAGAGATTCCCTATGGTGGAGACCCTCAGATGCCCTTAGGGTGAGGGATTGCTTAGTGGACCATGAGACAGGGGGTTACCAAGCCAGAGCTGGTACTTCCTTATATGGCCACTTAGGCAATATAGGCTTACCTGGTCAAGGATAGCCTTATCTCCTTTCGTTTGGGGGGGGGTTATGTAGGAAGGTGGATATCTGACTATGGTTACCCCCAAACTTTTTGCCTGGTGTTTAGCTGGTTTTTGACTTAGTTGGCCTGGGATCCTGCTATTCAGGGCCCCAGGCTGATTTCTCTCTCCTTAAAATGGACTCCATGTACCTTAGGTGCATAACACAATTGGAATTGGTTCACCTTATAGGCCCCTGTAACAGTGTACCATAGGTACCCAGGGCATAGGTGTAGCCAAGGCCTGCCAGGGGCTGCAGCATGTATTGTGCCACCCCTGGCCTGGCCTCCATATTTGACACAACTGGCTGATCACTCAGCTGGGGTAAGTTGGTGTAATCACCTCTTACTTAGGTACAGTATGTCTGTGCCTAACCCTAAACTGGACACATATGTTCCTATCAGCCACTCCTATGGAAGGCCTCATCAATCCTGGAGGCAGAGTGCTTGGAAATATGTGAGATGGTGCTCTAGCATGAGCTGAGCCTGTCTGCAGCTGTCGGGAACCACTCCCTAAGCTGTTCCGGGATATTGCCATACCATATACTCTTAAGTGCATTATAATCCTCGCGGTTAAATGCTATCTTTGGTTTGGCTTTATCAAAACATGTCGAGTAAGGTGTCATACGAATTGGAATACTATCCCCTCGCCAATTCTGGCGACGGGGATAGCATTCCACCCTTCTAGAGGGACACGACATGTGTGTAGCCTTAACCCCGGTTAAAGTTAAACAGAGCCTCAGCTTCACAAAATGGACGCTGCCACCACAGACACAAGTCTGGCCTCCTGCTGCTGACCGAAACTCGGCAGATGGTGGCCTGGACAAAGGGTTTCCTGCCTTGGGAGGTGCGAGCACCACCCCAGACAGGATTTTGTGTATTAGGTAGGACAGGGCTGAAAAGAATCAGACATGCCCGGGGCACACAAGGTGTCCCCGTGCATAGGCCAGTCCAAACCGGTTCTGGGGCCTTCCAGCCCCAGTCCTGGCGCGGAGCTGGACAAAGGAAAGGGGGTGTAACCGCCCCCCTTCCTGGTTCCTCCCAGAGGAGGGACCTAGTAGGTGATCCACCCCCAGTTTGGGAATAAGAGGGGGAGCAGTGCCATTGCACAGCAGATCATCCCGAAATCAACTTAAAACTAAGAAGAAGACTGGACTTCGACATTCTGCTGCACAGAAGACTGAAGAAGAATCTCCCTTGTGGCCAAGGAGTGACCACCCTGTGAACACAGGTACCAACCAGCAACTCGACGTCTGCTTTGCCGCCGCCTCCCGCCGGAGACCGAGCCCAGAGCCCGACAAGAACCAGACTCCCAGACCTCTCAGAGCCCGATCCACAGTCCCTGCGAAGAAGGGACCCGTGGAGGCACCGAGTGACGTGGGACCGGACCTCTTGGAAGACACTCGACAAGCTGACTGCGCAGCTTCTGAGGCATCCTCGACGTTGTGCTTTGGGGATTGAGAACCCCCACCACCGAGCAGCCCTTGCACCGAAGATCAGCCCCCCAGCATCTCCACGATCTGCGTGGGGCCCTTTTGCACTGTGCCACTCGACGCGCCATCCCGGCCACTAGCCACGCGGCCAGCGGCCATCTTGGCGACGAACCCGAAGATTTAAACAGCAGGTCTGGTTGCTCCAGACCTACCCAAGCTCCTGTGAAAAGGAGCACCCGCTCTGACCTTGCTGGTCCGAGTGAACAGCATCTTTCAACTTCTGCGTGGCTTGCATTTGCCAAGGCCTGTTTGCTCCGATCAGGTCGCCGACACCGCCAACAGCGAGAAGCCTACGTGGGACAGCTCGTGACCGACTCCTGGACGTCCTCGACCCCGGGTATCCACGTGGCTGCAGAAAGAAGCTACCCGACAACGCCTGTTTGCACCCGACATCGCCTGGTTCCAATCTGGTTCCACGGTAGTCACTGGCTAGTGACTTTGAACACTGTCCCCTCTGCTTTCAGGTCTTCAACTCTTCTGATCCACCCTTGGATCCACCGGAACTCTTCTCATCGAGCCGCCTGCAGCATCTTCAGCTCCAAGCACCATCGACCAGCGTGACGAAACCCGACACATCTTCGACCCTGTGCACCCGCTTCCTGTGGGTGAGGTAACTCAGCTCCGCCGGTGCTCCTGCACTGGTACACATCCCAAGGGCCTGTGTTTTAAGTTTCAGCTCCGTAGGTCACTCGGAAGGTTCCTAACTTTCTAACTTTGTGCTTTTTACGCACCATAGACTTTGTATTGAGAAGTGCGTGCACTTTGAACACTGCACCCGAGTCCCGTGGGCCTTTCCCGACTTAGTTGACTCCAGTCTCGAATAGCTCCAGCGATTCCCAAGGCCCTAGGCCTCTTCACTTTCCTCTAGGTATCTCTTATACCACTTTTTTAGTATATGGTTTAGGTGGCCCCTAGGGCTCATCCATATTGTGCAACTTTTGTGTATTTTAAACTGTCTTGTGATTTTACGCTTGTGCTTCTGTGCTCATAAAGAGTCCAGGGGATTTTAATAGTTAATAAATCAATATATATTTTCAATATATATCTGTGTGGTGTCCCTTTCATTTGGTATTCAAGGGGGTTGTGTATGGTATAACAGCTGGCTTCACATGCCTTTCAGAGTTTAGCCTAAGACTGCTTTGTCCACGTTACCACTAGGATAACTGGTCTACAAGGTTGAATTACAACCATCATCATAAGGGTTGCTTGGCATGGTACAAAGTGATCACTAGAACTAGTGAGCATTATATACCAGGCCAACTTCTCACAACGTCCATTCAGCACTACTTCCAATGGACAGCACAGCACTGGAGAGGGATATTTACACGCAGCTAAGGTGTTAATTCAGATACTCTGTCCATCACCACCCCCTTTTCTGAATCGTTTTGTCCACCATAAGCGTGGAAGGGTATGCTCAGACATGAGTCCCTTGCTCATTGCACCATCAGAATTCAAGCAAGCCGGGCCGAAGACGGTTGTAATGCCAGAAACCGGTCCCCGGAAGCTTGTTTCCTTCCCAGTATAAGAATTGGCTTGGTAGTTTGGTCTGCCCTGTTCCCATGATGCACTGGGCCAGGGACAGACTAATTTGCATGTAGCCAGGTTCTGAGCTGGGATGGTGCAGTGAGCTAAAAAACGGCGATGGATCAAGCCCTGATCTGTTGACTGGGTACGAGTGTTCTGCTTAATTCAGATACTCTGTCCATCACCACCCCCTTTTCTGAATCGTTTTGTCCACCATAAGCGTGGAAGGGTATGCTCAGACATGAGTCCCTTGCTCATTGCACCATCAGGATTCAAGCAAGCCGGGCCGAAGACGGCTGTAATGCCAGAAACCAGTCCCCGGAAGCTTGTTTCCTTCCCAGTAAAAGAATTGGCTTGGTAGTTTGGTCTGCCCTGTTCCCATGATGCACTGGGCCAGGGACAGACTAATTTGCATGTAGCCAGGTTCTGAGCTGGGATGGTGCAGTGAGCTAAAAAACGGTGATGGATCAAGCCCTGATCTGTTGACTGGGTACAAGTGTTCTGCTTAATTCAGATACTCTGTCCATCACCACCCCCTTTTCTGAATTGTTTTGTCCACCATAAGCGTGGAAGGGTATGCTCAGACATGAATCCCTTGCTCATTGCACCATCAGGATTCAAGCAAGCCGGGCCGAAGATGGCTGTAATGCCAGAAACCGGTCCCCGAAAGCTTGTTTCCTTCCCAGTATAAGAATTGGCTTGGTAGTTTGGTCAGCCCTGTTCCCATGATGCACTGGGCCAGGGACAGACTAATTTGCATGTAGTCAGGTTCTGGGCTGGGATGGTGCAGTGAGCTAAAAAACGGTGATGGATCAAGCCCTGATCTGTTGACTGGGTACGAGTGTTCTGCTTAATTCAGATACTCTGTCCATCACCACCCCCTTTTCTGAATTGTTTTGTCCACCATAAGCGTGGAAGGGTATGCTCAGACATGAGTCCCTTGCTCATTGCACCATCAGGATCCAAGCAAGCCGGGCCGAAGACGGCTGTAATGCCAGAAACCGGTCCCCGGAAGCTTGTTTCCTTCCCAGTAAAAGAATTGGCTTGGTAGGTTGGTCTGCCCTGTTCCCATGATGCGCTGGGCCAAGGACAGACTAATTTGCATGTAGCCAGGTTCTGAGCTGGGATGGTGCAGTGAGCTAAAAAACGGTGATGGTTCAAGCCCTGATCTGTTGACTGGGTACGAGTGTTCTGCTTAATTCAGATACTCTGTCCATCACCACCCCCTTTTCTGAATCGTTTTGTCCACCATAAGCGTGGAAGGGTATGCTCAGACATGTGTCCCTTGCTCATTGCACCATCAGGATTCAAGCAAGCCGGGCCGAAGACGGCTGTAATGCCAGAAACCGGTCCCCGGAAGCTTGTTTCCTTCCCAGTATAAGAATTGGCTTGGTAGTTTGGTCTGCCCTGTTCCCATGATGCACTGGGCCAGGGATGGACTAATTTGCATGTAGCCAGGTTCTGAGCTGGGATGGTCCGATGAGCTAAAAAAGTAGTGATGGATCAAGCCCTGATCTTTTGACTGGGTACGAGTGTTCTGCTTAACCTCTTAAGTGCTGCTGACGGCCAACGGTTGTCAGCAGCGCTACCTCCCCAGTGCTGCGCACGTCCATTGGACGTCCATTCAGCACTACTTCCAATGGACAGCACAGCACTGGAGAGGGATATTTACATGCAGCTAAGGTGTTAATTCAGATACTCTGTCCATCACCACCCCCTTTTCTGAATCGTTTTGTCCACCATAAGCGTGGAAGGGTATGCTCAGACATAAGTCCCTTGCTCATTGCACCATCAGAATTCAAGCAAGCCGGGCCGAAGACGGTTGTAATGCCAGAAACCGGTCCCCGGAAGCTTGTTTCCTTCCCAGTATAAGAATTGGCTTGGTAGTTTGGTCTGCCCTGTTCCCATGATGCACTGGGCCAGGGACAGACTAATTTGCATGTAGCCAGGTTCTGAGCTGGGATGGTGCAGTGAGCTAAAAAACGGCGATGGATCAAGCCCTGATCTGTTGACTGGGTACGAGTGTTCTGCTTAATTCAGATACTCTGTCCATCACCACCCCCTTTTCTGAATCGTTTTGTCCACCATAAGCGTGGAAGGGTATGCTCAGACATGAGTCCCTTGCTCATTGCACCATCAGGATTCAAGCAAGCCGGGCCGAAGACGGCTGTAATGCCAGAAACCAGTCCCCGGAAGCTTGTTTCCTTCCCAGTAAAAGAATTGGCTTGGTAGTTTGGTCTGCCCTGTTCCCATGATGCACTGGGCCAGGGACAGACTAATTTGCATGTAGCCAGGTTCTGAGCTGGGATGGTGCAGTGAGCTAAAAAACGGTGATGGATCAAGCCCTGATCTGTTGACTGGGTACGAGTGTTCTGCTTAATTCAGATACTCTGTCCATCACCACCCCCTTTTCTGAAACGTTTTGTCCACCATAAGCGTGGAAGGGTATGCTCAGACATGAGTCCCTTGCTCATTGCACCATCAGGATTCAAGCAAGCCGGGCCGAAGAGGCTGTAATGCCAGAAACCGGTCCCCGGAAGCTTGTTTCCTTCCCAGTAAAAGAATTGGCTTTCTAGTTTGGTCTGCCCTGTTCCCACGATGCACTGGGCCAGGGATAGACTAATTTGCATGTAGCCAGGTTCTGAGCTGGGATGGTGCAGTGAGCTAAAAAACGGTGATGGATCAAGCCCTGATCTTTGGACTGGGTAGGAGTGTTCTGCTTAATTCAGATACTCTGTCCATCACCACCCCCTTTTCTGAATCGTTTTGTCCACCATAAGTGTGGAAGGGTATGCTCAGACATGAGTCCCTTGCTCATTGCACCATCAGGATTCAAGCAAGCCGGGTCGAAGGCGGCTGTAATGCCAGAAACCGGTCCCCAGAAGCTTGTTTCCTTCCCAGTAAAAGAATTGGCTTGGTAGTTTGGTCTGCCCTGTTCCCATGATGCACTGGGCCAGGGACAGACTAATTTGCTTGTAGCCATGTTCTGAGCTGGGATGGTGCAGTGAGCTAAAAAACGGTGATGGATCAAGCCCTGATCTTTTGACTGGGTACGAGTGTTCTGCTTAATTCAGATACTCTGTCCATCACCACCCCCTTTTCTGAATCGTTTTGTCCACCATAAGCGTGGAAGGGTATGCTCAGACATGAGTCCCTTGCTCATTGCACCATCAGGATTCAAGCAAGCCGGGTCGAAGGCGGCTGTAATGCCAGAAACCGGTCCCCAGAAGCTTGTTTCCTTCCCAGTAAAAGAATTGGCTTGGTAGTTTGGCCTGCCCTGTTCCCATGATGCACTGGGCCAGGGACAGACTAATTTGCTTGTAGCCAGGTTCTCAGCTGGGATGGTGCAGTGAGCTAAAAAACGGTGATGGATCAAGCCCTGATCTTTTGACTGGGTATGAGTGTTCTGCTTAATTCAGATACTCTGTCCATCACCACCCCCTTTTCTGAATCGTTTTGTCCACCATAAGCGTGGAAGGGTATGCTCAGACATGAGTCCCTTGCTCATTGCACCATCAGGATTCAAGCAAGCCGGGCCGAAGACGGCTGTAATGCCAGAAACCGGTCCCCGGAAGCTTGTTTCCTTCCCAGTAAAAGAATTGGCTTGGTAGTTTGGTCTGCCCTGTTCCAATGATGTACTGGGCCAGAGACAGACTAATTTGCATGTAGCCAGGTTCTGAGCTGGGATGGTGCAGTGAGCTAAAAAACGGTGATGGATCAAGCCCTGATCTGTTGACTGGGTACGAGTGTTCTGCTTAATTCAGATACTCTGTCCATCACCACCCCCTTTTCTGAATCGTTTTGTCCACCATAAGCGTGGAAGGGTATGCTCAGACATGAGTCCCTTGCTCATTGCACCATCAGGATTCAAGCAAGCCGGGCCGAAGAGGCTGTAATGCCAGAAACCGGTCCCCGGAAGCTTGTTTCCTTCCCAGTAAAAGAATTGGCTTTCTAGTTTGGTCTGCCCTGTTCCCACGATGCACTGGGCCAGGGATAGACTAATTTGCATGTAGCCAGGTTCTGAGCTGGGATGGTGCAGTGAGCTAAAAAACGGTGATGGATCAAGCCCTGATCTTTGGACTGGGTAGGAGTGTTCTGCTTAATTCAGATACTCTGTCCATCACCACCCCCTTTTCTGAATCGTTTTGTCCACCATAAGCGTGGAAGGGTATGCTCAGACATGAGTCCCTTGCTCATTGCACCATCAGGATTCAAGCAAGCCGGGTCGAAGGCGGCTGTAATGCCAGAAACCGGTCCCCAGAAGCTTGTGTCCTTCCCAGTAAAAGAATTGGCTTGGTAGATTGGTCTGCCCTGTTCCCATGATGCACTGGGCCAGGGACAGACTAATTTGCTTGTAGCCAGGTTCTGAGCTGGGATGGTGCAGTGAGCTAAAAAAAGGTGATGGATCAAGCCCTGATCTTTTGACTGGGTACGAGTGTTCTGCTTAATTCCGATACTCTGTCCATCACCACCCCCTTTTCTGAATCGTGTTGTCCACCATAAGCATGGAAGGTTATGCTCAGACATGAGTCCTTTGCTCATTGCACCATCAGGATTCAAGCAAGCCGGGCCGAAGACGGCTGTAATGCCAGAAACCGGTCCCCGGAAGCTTGTTTCCTTCCCAGTAAAAGAATTGGCTTGGTAGTTTGGCCTGCCCTGTTCCCATGATGCACTGGGCCAGGGACAGACTAATTTGCATGTAGCCAGGTTCTGAGCTGGGATGGTGCTGTGAGCTAAAAAACAGTGATGGATCAAGCCCTGATCTGTTGACTGGGTACGAGTGTTCTGCTTAATTCAGATACTCTGTCCATCACCACCCCCTTTTCTGAATCGTTTTGTCCACCATAAGCGTGGAAGGGTATGCTCAGACATGAGTCCCTTGCTCATTGCACCATCAGGATTCAAGCAAGCCGGGCCGAAGACGGCTGTAATGCCAGAAACCGGTCCCCGGAAGCTTGTTTCCTTCCCAGTAAAAGAATTGGCTTGGTAGTTTGGTCTGCCCTGTTCCAATGATGTACTGGGCCAGAGACATACTAATTTGCATGTAGCCAGGTTCTGAGCTGGGATGGTGCAGTGAGCTAAAAAACGGTAATGGATCAAGCCCTGATCTGTTGACTGGGTACGAGTGTTCTGCTTAATTCAGATACTCTGTCCATCACCACCCCCTTTTCTGAATTGTTTTGTCCACCATAAGCGTGGAAGGGTATGCTCAGACATGAGTCCCTTGCTCATTGCACCATCAGGATCCAAGCAAGCCGGGCCGAAGACGGCTGTAATGCCAGAAACCGGTCCCCGGAAGCTTGTTTCCTTCCCAGTAAAAGAATTGGCTTGGTAGGTTGGTCTGCCCTGTTCCCATGATGCGCTGGGCCAAGGACAGACTAATTTGCATGTAGCCAGGTTCTGAGCTTGGATGGTGCAGTGAGCTAAAAAACGGTGATGGTTCAAGCCCTGATCTGTTGACTGGGTACGAGTGTTCTGCTTAATTCAGATACTCTGTCCATCACCACCCCCTTTTCTGAATCGTTTTGTCCACCATAAGCGTGGAAGGGTATGCTCAGACATGTGTCCCTTGCTCATTGCACCATCAGGATTCAAGCAAGCCGGGCCGAAGACGGCTGTAATGCCAGAAACCGGTCCCCGGAAGCTTGTTTCCTTCCCAGTATAAGAATTGGCTTGGTAGTTTGGTCTGCCCTGTTCCCATGATGCACTGGGCCAGGGATGGACTAATTTGCATGTAGCCAGGTTCTGAGCTGGGATGGTCCGATGAGCTAAAAAATAGTGATGGATCAAGCCCTGATCTGTTGACTGGGTACGAGTGTTCTGCTTAACCTCTTAAGTGCTGCTGACGGCCAACGGTTGTCAGCAGCGCTACCTCCCCAGTGCTGCGCACGTCCATTGGACGTCCATTCAGCACTACTTCCAATGGACAGCACAGCACTGGAGAGGGATATTTACACGCAGCTAAGGTGTTAATTCAGATACTCTGTCCATCACCACCCCCTTTTCTGAATCGTTTTGTCCACCATAAGCGTGGAAGGGTATGCTCAGACATGAGTCCCTTGCTCATTGCACCATCAGGATTCAAGCAAGCCGGGCCGAAGACGGCTGTAATGCCAGAAACCGGTCCCCGGAAGCTTGTTTCCTTCCCAGTAAAAGAATTGGCTTGGTAGTTTGGCCTGCCCTGTTCCCATGATGCACTGGGCCAGGGACAGACTAATTTGCATGTAGCCAGGTTCTGAGCTGGGATGGTGCTGTGAGCTAAAAAACAGTGATGGATCAAGCCCTGATCTGTTGACTGGGTACGAGTGTTCTGCTTAATTCAGATACTCTGTCCATCACCACCCCCTTTTCTGAATCATTTTGTCCACCATAAGCGTGGAAGGGTATGCTCAGACATGAGTCCCTTGCTCATTGCACCATCAGGATTCAAGCAAGCCGGGCCGAAGACGGCTGTAATGCCAGAAACCGGTCCCCGGAATCTTGTTTCCTTCCCAGTAAAAGAATTGGCTTGGTAGTTTGGTCTGCCCTGTTCCCATGATGCACTGGGCCAGAGACATACTAATTTGCTTGTAGCCAGGTTCTGAGCTGGGATGGTGCAGTGAGCTAAAAAACGGTGATGGATGAAGCCCTGATCTGTTGACTTGGTACGAGTGTTCTGCTTAATTCCGATACTCTGTCCATCACCACCCCCTTTTCTGTTCGTGTTGTCCACCATAAGCATGGAAGGTTATGCTCAGACATGAGTCCCTTGCTCATTGCACCATCAGGATCCAAGCAAGCCGGGCCGAAGACGGCTGTAATGCCAGAAACCGGTCCCCGGAAGCTTGTTTCCTTCCCAGTAAAAGAATTGGCTTGGTAGTTTGGTCTGCCCTGTTCCCATGATGCACTAGGCCAAGGACAGTCTAATTTGCATGTAGCCAGGTTCTGAGCTGCGATGGTGCAGTGAGCTAAAAAACGGTAATGGATCAAGCCCTGATCTGTTGACTGGGTACGAGTGTTCTGCTTAATTCAGATACTCTGTCCATCACCACCCCCTTTTCTGAATCTTTTTGTCCACCATAAGCGTGGTAGGGTATGCTCAGACATGAGTTCCTTGCTCATTGCACCATCAGGATTCAAGCAAGCCGGGCCGAAGACGGCTGTAATGCCAGAAACCAGTCCCCGGAAGCTTGTTTCCTTCCCAGTAAAAGAATTGGCTTGGTAGTTTGGTCTGCCCTGTTCCAATGATGCACTGGGCCAGAGACATACTAATTTGCATGTAGCCAGGTTCTGAGCTGGGATGGTGCAGTGAGCTAAAAAACGGTAATGGATCAAGCCCTGATCTGTTGACTGGGTACGAGTGTTCTGCTTAATTCAGATACTCTGTCCATCACCACCCCCTTTTCTGAATCGTTTTGTCCACCATAAGCGTGGAAGGGTATGCTCAGACATGAGTCCCTTGCTCATTGCACCATCAGAATTCAAGCAAGCCGGGCCGAAGACAATTGTAATGCCAGAAACCGGTCCCCGGAAGCTTGTTTCCTTCCCAGTATAAGAATTGGCTTGGTAGTTTGGTCTGCCCTGTTCCCTTTATGCACTGGGCCAGGGACAGACTAATTTGCATGTAGCAAGGTTCTGAGCTGGGATGGTGCAGTGAGCTAGAAAACGGTGATGGATCAAGCCCTGATCTGTTGACTGGGTACGAGTGTTCTGCTTAATTCAGATACTCTGTCCATCACCACCCCCTTTTCTGAATCGTTTTGTCCACCATCAGCGTGGAAGGGTATGCTCAGACATGAGTCCCTTGCTCATTACACCATCAGGATTCAAGCAAGCCGGGCCGAAGACGGCTGTAATGTCAGAAACCAGTCCCCGGAAGCTTGTTTCCTTCCCAGTAAAAGAATTGGCTTGGTAGTTTGGTCTGCCCTGTTCCCATGATGCACTGGGCAAGGGACAGACTAATTTGCATGTAGCCAGGTTCTGAGCTGGGATGGTGCAGTGAGCTAAAAAACGGTGATGGTTCAAGCCCTGATCTGTTGACTGGGTACGAGTGTTCTGCTTAATTCCGATACTCTGTCCATCACCACCCCCTTTTCTGAATCAGGTTGTCCACCATAAGCATGGAAGGTTATGCTCAGACATGAGTCCTTTGCTCATTGCACCATCAGGATTCAAGCAAGCCGGGCCGAAGACGGCTGTAATGCCAGAAACCGGTCCCCGGAAGCTTGTTTCCTTCCCAGTAAAAGAATTGGCTTGGTAGTTTCGCCTGCCCTGTTCCCATGATGCACTGGGCCAGGGACAGACTAATTTGCATGTAGCCAGGTTCTGAGCTGGGATGGTGCTGTGAGCTAAAAAACAGTGATGGATCAAGCCCTGATCTGTTGACTGGGTACGAGTGTTCTGCTTAATTCAGATACTCTGTCCATCACCACCCCCTTTTCTGAATCGTTTTGTCCACCATAAGCGTGGAAGGGTATGCTCAGACATGAGTCCCTTGCTCATTGCACCATCAGGATTCAAGCAAGCCGGGCCGAAGACAGCTGTAATGCCAGAAACCGGTCCCCGGAAGCTTGTTTCCTTCCCAGTAAAAGAATTGGCTTGGTAGTTTGGTCTGCCCTGTTCCAATGATGTACTGGGCCAGAGACATACTAATTTGCATGTAGCCAGGTTCTGAGCTGGGATGGTGCAGTGAGCTAAAAAACGGTAATGGATCAAGCCCTGATCTGTTGACTGGGTACGAGTGTTCTGCTTAATTCAGATACTCTGTCCATCACCACCCCCTTTTCTGAATCGTTTTGTCCACCATAAGCGTGGAAGGGTATGCTCAGACATGAGTCCCTTGCTCATTGCACCATCAGGATTCAAGCAAGCCGGGCCGAAGACGGCTGTAATGCCAGAAACCGGTCCCCGGAAGCTTGTTTCCTTCCCAGTAAAAGAATTGGCTTGGTAGTTTGGTCTGCCCTGTTCCAATGATGTACTGGGCCAGAGACATACTAATTTGCATGTAGCCAGGTTCTGAGCTGGGATGGTGCAGTGAGCTAAAAAACGGTAATGGATCAAGCCCTGATCTGTTGACTGGGTACGAGTGTTCTGCTTAATTCAGATACTCTGTCCATCACCACCCCCTTTTCTGAATTGTTTTGTCCACCATAAGCGTGGAAGGGTATGCTCAGACATGAGTCCCTTGCTCATTGCACCATCAGGATCCAAGCAAGCCGGGCCGAAGACGGCTGTAATGCCAGAAACCGGTCCCCGGAAGCTTGTTTCCTTCCCAGTAAAAGAATTGGCTTGGTAGGTTGGTCTGCCCTGTTCCCATGATGCGCTGGGCCAAGGACAGACTAATTTGCATGTAGCCAGGTTCTGAGCTTGGATGGTGCAGTGAGCTAAAAAACGGTGATGGTTCAAGCCCTGATCTGTTGACTGGGTACGAGTGTTCTGCTTAATTCAGATACTCTGTCCATCACCACCCCCTTTTCTGAATCGTTTTGTCCACCATAAGCGTGGAAGGGTATGCTCAGACATGTGTCCCTTGCTCATTGCACCATCAGGATTCAAGCAAGCCGGGCCGAAGACGGCTGTAATGCCAGAAACCGGTCCCCGGAAGCTTGTTTCCTTCCCAGTAAAAGAATTGGCTTGGTAGTTTGGCCTGCCCTGTTCCCATGATGCACTGGGCCAGGGACAGACTAATTTGCATGTAGCCAGGTTCTGAGCTGGGATGGTGCTGTGAGCTAAAAAACAGTGATGGATCAAGCCCTGATCTGTTGACTGGGTACGAGTGTTCTGCTTAATTCAGATACTCTGTCCATCACCACCCCCTTTTCTGAATCGTTTTGTCCACCATAAGCGTGGAAGGGTATGCTCAGACATGAGTCCCTTGCTCATTGCACCATCAGGATTCAAGCAAGCCGGGCCGAAGACGGCTGTAATGCCAGAAACCGGTCCCCGGAAGCTTGTTTCCTTCCCAGTAAAAGAATTGGCTTGGTAGTTTGGTCTGCCCTGTTCCAATGATGTACTGGGCCAGAGACATACTAATTTGCATGTAGCCAGGTTCTGAGCTGGGATGGTGCAGTGAGCTAAAAAACGGTAATGGATCAAGCCCTGATCTGTTGACTGGGTACAAGTGTTCTGCTTAATTCAGATACTCTGTCCATCACCACCCCCTTTTCTGAATTGTTTTGTCCACCATAAGCGTGGAAGGTTATGCTCAGACATGAGTCCCTTGCTCATTGCGCCATCAGGATCCAAGCAAGCCGGGCCGAAGACGGCTGTAATGCCAGAAACCGGTCCCCGGAAGCTTGTTTCCTTCCCAGTAAAAGAATTGGCTTGGTAGGTTGGTCTGCCCTGTTCCCATGATGCGCTGGGCCAAGGACAGACTAATTTGCATGTAGCCAGGTTCTGAGCTTGGATGGTGCAGTGAGCTAAAAAACGGTGATGGTTCAAGCCCTGATCTGTTGACTGGGTACGAGTGTTCTGCTTAATTCAGATACTCTGTCCATCACCACCCCCTTTTCTGAATCGTTTTGTCCACCATAAGCGTGGAAGGGTATGCTCAGACATGTGTCCCTTGCTCATTGCACCATCAGGATTCAAGCAAGCCGGGCCGAAGACGGCTGTAATGCCAGAAACCGGTCCCCGGAAGCTTGTTTCCTTCCCAGTATAAGAATTGGCTTGGTAGTTTGGTCTGCCCTGTTCCCATGATGCACTGGGCCAGGGATGGACTAATTTGCATGTAGCCA
Organism: Lissotriton vulgaris; assembly: GCF_964263255.1. Classification (NCBI taxonomy): domain Eukaryota; kingdom Metazoa; phylum Chordata; class Amphibia; order Caudata; family Salamandridae; genus Lissotriton; species Lissotriton vulgaris. The sequence continues at coordinate 146,754,699 of NC_141690.1, read as the reverse complement.
GGTTCTGAGCTGGGATGGTCCGATGAGCTAAAAAATAGTGATGGATCAAGCCCTGATCTGTTGACTGGGTACGAGTGTTCTGCTTAACCTCTTAAGTGCTGCTGACGGCCAACGGTTGTCAGCAGCGCTACCTCCCCAGTGCTGCGCACGTCCATTGGACGTCCATTCAGCACTACTTCCAATGGACAGCACAGCACTGGAGAGGGATATTTACACGCAGCTAAGGTGTTAATTCAGATACTCTGTCCATCACCACCCCCTTTTCTGAATCGTTTTGTCCACCATAAGCGTGGAAGGGTATGCTCAGACATGAGTCCCTTGCTCATTGCACCATCAGGATTCAAGCAAGCCGGGCCGAAGACGGCTGTAATGCCAGAAACCGGTCCCCGGAAGCTTGTTTCCTTCCCAGTAAAAGAATTGGCTTGGTAGTTTGGCCTGCCCTGTTCCCATGATGCACTGGGCCAGGGACAGACTAATTTGCATGTAGCCAGGTTCTGAGCTGGGATGGTGCTGTGAGCTAAAAAACAGTGATGGATCAAGCCCTGATCTGTTGACTGGGTACGAGTGTTCTGCTTAATTCAGATACTCTGTCCATCACCACCCCCTTTTCTGAATCGTTTTGTCCACCATAAGCGTGGAAGGGTATGCTCAGACATGAGTCCCTTGCTCATTGCACCATCAGGATTCAAGCAAGCCGGGCCGAAGACGGCTGTAATGCCAGAAACCGGTCCCCGGAATCTTGTTTCCTTCCCAGTAAAAGAATTGGCTTGGTAGTTTGGTCTGCCCTGTTCCCATGATGCACTGGGCCAGAGACATACTAATTTGCTTGTAGCCAGGTTCTGAGCTGGGATGGTGCAGTGAGCTAAAAAACGGTGATGGATGAAGCCCTGATCTGTTGACTTGGTACGAGTGTTCTGCTTAATTCCGATACTCTGTCCATCACCACCCCCTTTTCTGAATCGTGTTGTCCACCATAAGCATGGAAGGTTATGCTCAGACATGAGTCCCTTGCTCATTGCACCATCAGGATCCAAGCAAGCCGGGCCGAAGACGGCTGTAATGCCAGAAACCGGTCCCCGGAAGCTTGTTTCCTTCCCAGTAAAAGAATTGGCTTGGTAGTTTGGTCTGCCCTGTTCCCATGATGCACTAGGCCAAGGACAGTCTAATTTGCATGTACCCAGGTTCTGAGCTGCGATGGTGCAGTGAGCTAAAAAACGGTAATGGATCAAGCCCTGATCTGTTGACTGGGTACGAGTGTTCTGCTTAATTCAGATACTCTGTCCATCACCACCCCCTTTTCTGAATCGTTTTGTCCACCATAAGCGTGGAAGGGTATGCTCAGACATGAGTCCCTTGCTCATTGCACCATCAGAATTCAAGCAAGCCGGGCCGAAGACAATTGTAATGCCAGAAACCGGTCCCCGGAAGCTTGTTTCCTTCCCAGTATAAGAATTGGCTTGGTAGTTTGGTCTGCCCTGTTCCCTTTATGCACTGGGCCAGGGACAGACTAATTTGCATGTAGCAAGGTTCTGAGCTGGGATGGTGCAGTGAGCTAGAAAACGGTGATGGATCAAGCCCTGATCTGTTGACTGGGTACGAGTGTTCTGCTTAATTCAGATACTCTGTCCATCACCACCCCCTTTTCTGAATCGTTTTGTCCACCATCAGCGTGGAAGGGTATGCTCAGACATGAGTCCCTTGCTCATTACACCATCAGGATTCAAGCAAGCCGGGCCGAAGACGGCTGTAATGTCAGAAACCAGTCCCCGGAAGCTTGTTTCCTTCCCAGTAAAAGAATTGGCTTGGTAGTTTGGTCTGCCCTGTTCCCATGATGCACTGGGCAAGGGACAGACTAATTTGCATGTAGCCAGGTTCTGAGCTGGGATGGTGCAGTGAGCTAAAAAACGGTGATGGATCAAGCCCTGATCTGTTGACTGGGTACGAGTGTTCTGCTTAATTCAGATACTCTGTCCATCACCACCCCCTTTTCTGAATCGTTTTGTCCACCATAAGCGTGGAAGGGTATGCTCAGACATGAGTCCCTTGCTCATTGCACCATCAGGATTCAAGCAAGCCGGGCCGAAGACGGCTGTAATGCCAGAAACCGGTCCCCGGAAGCTTGTTTCCTTCCCAGTAAAAGAATTGGCTTGGTAGTTTGGCCTGCCCTGTTCCCATGATGCACTGGGCCAGGGACAGACTAATTTGCATGTAGCCAGGTTCTGAGCTGGGATGGTGCTGTGAGCTAAAAAACAGTGATGGATCAAGCCCTGATCTGTTGACTGGGTACGAGTGTTCTGCTTAATTCAGATACTCTGTCCATCACCAACCCCTTTTCTGAATCGTTTTGTCCACCATAAGCGTGGAAGGGTATGCTCAGACATGAGTCCCTTGCTCATTGCACCATCAGGATTCAAGCAAGCCGGGCCGAAGACGGCTGTAATGCCAGAAACCGGTCCCCGGAATCTTGTTTCCTTCCCAGTAAAAGAATTGGCTTGGTAGTTTGGTCTGCCCTGTTCCCATGATGCACTGGGCCAGGGACAGACTAATTTGCATGTAGCCAGGTTCTGAGCTGGGATGGTGCAGTGAGCTAAAAAACGGTGATGGATCAAGCCCTGATCTGTTGACTGGGTACGAGTGTTCTGCTTAATTCAGATACTCTGTCCATCACCACCCCCTTTTTCTGAAACGTTTTGTCCACCATAAGCGTGGAAGGGTATGCTCAGACATGAGTCCCTTGCTCATTGCACCATCAGGATTCAAGCAAGCCGGGCCGAAGAGGCTGTAATGCCAGAAACCGGTCCCCGGAAGCTTGTTTCCTTCCCAGTAAAAGAATTGGCTTTCTAGTTTGGTCTGCCCTGTTCCCACGATGCACTGGGCCAGGGATAGACTAATTTGCATGTAGCCAGGTTCTGAGCTGGGATGGTGCAGTGAGCTAAAAAACGGTGATGGATCAAGCCCTGATCTGTTGACTGGGTACGAGTGTTCTGCTTAATTCAGATACTCTGTCCATCACCACCCCCTTTTCTGAATCGTTTTGTCCACCATAAGCGTGGAAGGGTATGCTCAGACATGAGTCCCTTGCTCATTGCACCATCAGGATTCAAGCAAGCCGGGTCGAAGGCGGCTGTAATGCCAGAAACCGGTCCCCGGAAGCTTGTTTCCTTCCCAGTAAAAGAATTGGCTTGGTAGGTTGGTCTGCCCTGTTCCCATGATGCACTGGGCCAAGGACAGACTAATTTGCATGTAGCCAGGTTCTGAGCTTGGATGGTGCAGTGAGCTAAAAAACGGTGATGGTTCAAGCCCTGATCTGTTGACTGGGTACGAGTGTTCTGCTTAATTCAGATACTCTGTCCATCACCACCCCCTTTTCTGAATCGTTTTGTCCACCATAAGCGTGGAAGGGTATGCTCAGACATGTGTCCCTTGCTCATTGCACCATCAGGATTCAAGCAAGCCGGGCCGAAGACGGCTGTAATGCCAGAAACCGGTCCCCGGAAGCTTGTTTCCTTCCCAGTATAAGAATTGGCTTGGTAGTTTGGTCTGCCCTGTTCCCATGATGCACTGGGCCAGGGATGGACTAATTTGCATGTAGCCAGGTTCTGAGCTGGGATGGTCCGATGAGCTAAAAAATAGTGATGGATCAAGCCCTGATCTGTTGACTGGGTACGAGTGTTCTGCTTAACCTCTTAAGTGCTGCTGACGGCCAACGGTTGTCAGCAGCGCTACCTCCCCAGTGCTGCGCACGTCCATTGGACGTCCATTCAGCACTACTTCCAATGGACAGCACAGCACTGGAGAGGGATATTTACACGCAGCTAAGGTGTTAATTCAGATACTCTGTCCATCACCACCCCCTTTTCTGAATCGTTTTGTCCACCATAAGCGTGGAAGGGTATGCTCAGACATGAGTCCCTTGCTCATTGCACCATCAGGATTCAAGCAAGCCGGGCCGAAGACGGCTGTAATGCCAGAAACCGGTCCCCGGAAGCTTGTTTCCTTCCCAGTAAAAGAATTGGCTTGGTAGTTTGGCCTGCCCTGTTCCCATGATGCACTGGGCCAGGGACAGACTAATTTGCATGTAGCCAGGTTCTGAGCTGGGATGGTGCTGTGAGCTAAAAAACAGTGATGGATCAAGCCCTGATCTGTTGACTGGGTACGAGTGTTCTGCTTAATTCAGATACTCTGTCCATCACCACCCCCTTTTCTGAATCGTTTTGTCCACCATAAGCGTGGAAGGGTATGCTCAGACATGAGTCCCTTGCTCATTGCACCATCAGGATTCAAGCAAGCCGGGCCGAAGACGGCTGTAATGCCAGAAACCGGTCCCCGGAATCTTGTTTCCTTCCCAGTAAAAGAATTGGCTTGGTAGTTTGGTCTGCCCTGTTCCCATGATGCACTGGGCCAGAGACATACTAATTTGCTTGTAGCCAGGTTCTGAGCTGGGATGGTGCAGTGAGCTAAAAAACGGTGATGGATGAAGCCCTGATCTGTTGACTTGGTACGAGTGTTCTGCTTAATTCCGATACTCTGTCCATCACCACCCCCTTTTCTGAATCGTGTTGTCCACCATAAGCATGGAAGGTTATGCTCAGACATGAGTCCCTTGCTCATTGCACCATCAGGATCCAAGCAAGCCGGGCCGAAGACGGCTGTAATGCCAGAAACCGGTCCCCGGAAGCTTGTTTCCTTCCCAGTAAAAGAATTGGCTTGGTAGTTTGGTCTGCCCTGTTCCCATGATGCACTAGGCCAAGGACAGTCTAATTTGCATGTAGCCAGGTTCTGAGCTGCGATGGTGCAGTGAGCTAAAAAACGGTAATGGATCAAGCCCTGATCTGTTGACTGGGTACGAGTGTTCTGCTTAATTCAGATACTCTGTCCATCACCACCCCCTTTTCTGAATCTTTTTGTCCACCATAAGCGTGGTAGGGTATGCTCAGACATGAGTTCCTTGCTCATTGCACCATCAGGATTCAAGCAAGCCGGGCCGAAGACGGCTGTAATGCCAGAAACCGGTCCCCGGAAGCTTGTTTCCTTCCCAGTAAAAGAATTGGCTTGGTAGTTTGGTCTGCCCTGTTCCAATGATGCACTGGGCCAGAGACATACTAATTTGCATGTAGCCAGGTTCTGAGCTGGGATGGTGCAGTGAGCTAAAAAACGGTAATGGATCAAGCCCTGATCTGTTGACTGGGTACGAGTGTTCTGCTTAATTCAGATACTCTGTCCATCACCACCCCCTTTTCTGAATCGTTTTGTCCACCATAAGCGTGGAAGGGTATGCTCAGACATGAGTCCCTTGCTCATTGCACCATCAGAATTCAAGCAAGCCGGGCCGAAGACAATTGTAATGCCAGAAACCGGTCCCCGGAAGCTTGTTTCCTTCCCAGTATAAGAATTGGCTTGGTAGTTTGGTCTGCCCTGTTCCCTTTATGCACTGGGCCAGGGACAGACTAATTTGCATGTAGCAAGGTTCTGAGCTGGGATGGTGCAGTGAGCTAGAAAACGGTGATGGATCAAGCCCTGATCTGTTGACTGGGTACGAGTGTTCTGCTTAATTCAGATACTCTGTCCATCACCACCCCCTTTTCTGAATCGTTTTGTCCACCATCAGCGTGGAAGGGTATGCTCAGACATGAGTCCCTTGCTCATTACACCATCAGGATTCAAGCAAGCCGGGCCGAAGACGGCTGTAATGTCAGAAACCAGTCCCCGGAAGCTTGTTTCCTTCCCAGTAAAAGAATTGGCTTGGTAGTTTGGTCTGCCCTGTTCCCATGATGCACTGGGCAAGGGACAGACTAATTTGCATGTAGCCAGGTTCTGAGCTGGGATGGTGCAGTGAGCTAAAAAACGGTGATGGATCAAGCCCTGATCTGTTGACTGGGTACGAGTGTTCTGCTTAATTCAGATACTCTGTCCATCACTACCCCCTTTTCTGAATCGTTTTGTCCACCATAAGCGTGGAAGGGTATGCTCAGACATGAGTCCCTTGCTCATTGCACCATCAGGATTCAAGCAAGCCGGGCCGAAGAGGCTGTAATGCCAGAAACCGGTCCCCGGAAGCTTGTTTCCTTCCCAGTAAAAGAATTGGCTTGGTAGTTTGGTCTGCCCTGTTCCCACGATGCACTGGGCCAGGGATAGACTAATTTGCATGTAGCCAGGTTCTGAGCTGGGATGGTGCAGTGAGCTAAAAAACGGTGATGGATGAAGCCCTGATCTGTTGACTTGGTACGAGTGTTCTGCTTAATTCCGATACTCTGTCCATCACCACCCCCTTTTCTGAATCGTGTTGTCCACCATAAGCATGGAAGGTTATGCTCAGACATGAGTCCCTTGCTCATTGCACCATCAGGATCCAAGCAAGCCGGGCCGAAGACGGCTGTAATGCCAGAAACCGGTCCCCGGAAGCTTGTTTCCTTCCCAGTAAAAGAATTGGCTTGGTAGTTTGGTCTGCCCTGTTCCCATGATGCACTAGGCCAAGGACAGTCTAATTTGCATGTAGCCAGGTTCTGAGCTGCGATGGTGCAGTGAGCTAAAAAACGGTAATGGATCAAGCCCTGATCTGTTGACTGGGTACGAGTGTTCTGCTTAATTCAGATACTCTGTCCATCACCACCCCCTTTTCTGAATCTTTTTGTCCACCATAAGCGTGGTAGGGTATGCTCAGACATGAGTTCCTTGCTCATTGCACCATCAGGATTCAAGCAAGCCGGGCCGAAGACGGCTGTAATGCCAGAAACCGGTCCCCGGAAGCTTGTTTCCTTCCCAGTAAAAGAATTGGCTTGGTAGTTTGGTCTGCCCTGTTCCAATGATGCACTGGGCCAGAGACATACTAATTTGCATGTAGCCAGGTTCTGAGCTGGGATGGTGCAGTGAGCTAAAAAACGGTAATGGATCAAGCCCTGATCTGTTGACTGGGTACGAGTGTTCTGCTTAATTCAGATACTCTGTCCATCACCACCCCCTTTTCTGAATCGTTTTGTCCACCATAAGCGTGGAAGGGTATGCTCAGACATGAGTCCCTTGCTCATTGCACCATCAGAATTCAAGCAAGCCGGGCCGAAGACAATTGTAATGCCAGAAACCGGTCCCCGGAAGCTTGTTTCCTTCCCAGTATAAGAATTGGCTTGGTAGTTTGGTCTGCCCTGTTCCCTTTATGCACTGGGCCAGGGACAGACTAATTTGCATGTAGCAAGGTTCTGAGCTGGGATGGTGCAGTGAGCTAGAAAACGGTGATGGATCAAGCCCTGATCTGTTGACTGGGTACGAGTGTTCTGCTTAATTCAGATACTCTGTCCATCACCACCCCCTTTTCTGAATCGTTTTGTCCACCATCAGCGTGGAAGGGTATGCTCAGACATGAGTCCCTTGCTCATTACACCATCAGGATTCAAGCAAGCCGGGCCGAAGACGGCTGTAATGTCAGAAACCAGTCCCCGGAAGCTTGTTTCCTTCCCAGTAAAAGAATTGGCTTGGTAGTTTGGTCTGCCCTGTTCCCATGATGCACTGGGCAAGGGACAGACTAATTTGCATGTAGCCAGGTTCTGAGCTGGGATGGTGCAGTGAGCTAAAAAACGGTGATGGATCAAGCCCTGATCTGTTGACTGGGTACGAGTGTTCTGCTTAATTCAGATACTCTGTCCATCACCACCCCCTTTTCTGAATCGTTTTGTCCACCATAAGCGTGGAAGGGTATGCTCAGACATGAGTCCCTTGCTCATTGCACCATCAGGATTCAAGCAAGCCGGGCCGAAGAGGCTGTAATGCCAGAAACCGGTCCCCGGAAGCTTGTTTCCTTCCCAGTAAAAGAATTGGCTTGGTAGTTTGGTCTGCCCTGTTCCCACGATGCACTGGGCCAGGGATAGACTAATTTGCATGTAGCCAGGTTCTGAGCTGGGATGGTGCAGTGAGCTAACAAACAGTGACGGATCAAGCCCTGATCCTTGGACTGGGTAGGAGTGTTCTGCTTAATTCAGATACTCTGTCCATCACCACCCCCTTTTCTGAATCGTTTTGTCCACCATAAGCGTGGAAGGGTATGCTCAGACATGAGTCCCTTGCTCATTGCACCATCAGGATTCAAGCAAGCCGGGTCGAAGGCGGCTGTAATGCCAGAAACCGGTCCCCAGAAGCTTGTTTCCTTCCCAGTAAAAGAATTGGCTTGGTAGTTTGGTCTGACCTGTTCCCATGATGCACTGGGCCAGGGACAGACTAATTTGCTTGTAGCCAGGTTCTGAGCTGGGATGGTGCAGTGAGCTAAAAAACGGTGATGGTTCAAGCCCTGATCTTTTGACTGGGTATGAGTGTTCTGCTTAATTCAGATACTCTGTCCATCACCACCCCCTTTTCTGAATTGTTTTGTCCACCATAAGCGTGGAAGGGTATGCTCAGACATGAGTCCCTTGCTCATTGCACCATCAGGATTCAAGCAAGCCGGGCCGAAGACGGCTGTAATGCAAGAAACCGGTCCCCGGAAGCTTGTTTCCTTCCCAGTAAAAGAATTGGCTTGGTAGTTTGGCCTGCCCTGTTCCCATGATGCACTGGGCCAGGGACAGACTAATTTGCATGTAGCCAGGTTCTGAGCTGGGATGGTGCTGTTAGCTAAAAAACGGTGATGGATCAAGCCCTGATCTGTTGACTGGGTACGAGTGTTCTGCTTAATTCAGATACTCTGTCCATCACCACCCCCTTTTCTGAATCGTTTTGCCCACCATAAGCGTGGAAGGGTATGCTCAGACATGAGTCCCTTGCTCATTGCACCATCAGGATTCAAGCAAGCCGGGCCGAAGCCGGCTGTAATGCCAGAAACCGGTCCCCGGAAGCTTGTTTCCTTCCCAGTATAAGAATTGGCTTGGTAGTTTGGTCTGCCTTGTTCCCATGAGGCACTGGGCCAGGGACAGACTAATTTGCATGTAGCCAGGTTCTGAGCTGGGATGGTGCAGTGAGCTAAAAAACGGTGATGGATCAAGCCCTGATCTGTTGGCTGGGTACGAGTGTTCTGCTTAATTCAGATACTCTATCCATCACCACCCCCTTTTCTGAATTGTTTTGTCCACCATAAGCGTGGAAGGGTATGCTCAGACATGAGTCCCTTGCTCATTGCACCATCAGGATTCAAGCAAGCCGGGCCGAAGACGGCTGTAATGCCAGAAACCGGTCCCCGGAATATTGTTTCCTTCCCAGTAAAAGAATTGGCTTGGTAGTTTGGTCTGCCCTGTTCCCATTATGCACTGGGCCAGAGACATACTAATTTGCTTGTAGCCAGGTTCTGAGCTGGGATGGTGCAGTGAGCTAAAAAACGGTGATGGATCAAGCCCTGATCTGTTGACTTGGTACGAGTGTTCTGCTTAATTCCGATACTCTGTCCATCACCACCCCCTTTTCTGAATCGTGTTGTCCACCATAAGCATGGAAGGTTATGCTCAGACATGAGTCCCTTGCTCATTGCACCATCAGGATCCAAGCAAGCCGGGCCGAAGACGGCTGTACTGCCAGAAACCGGTCCCCGGAAGCTTGTTTCCTTCCCAGTAAAAGAATTGGCTTGGTAGTTTGGTCTGCCCTGTTCCCATGATGCACTGGGCCAAGGACAGTCTAATTTGCATGTAGCCAGGTTCTGAGCTGCGATGGTGCAGTGAGCTAAAAAACGTGATGGATCAAGCCCTGATCTGTTGACTGGGTACGAGTGTTCTGCTTAATTCAGATACTCTGTCCATCACCACCCCCTTTTCTGAATCGTTTTGTCCACCATAAGCGTGGAAGGGTATGCTCAGACATGAGTCCCTTGCTCATTGCACCATCAGGATTCAAGCAAGCTGGGCCGAAGACGGCTGTAATGCCATCAACCGGTCCCCGGAAGCTTGTTTCCTTCCCAGTAAAAGAATTGGCTTGGTAGTTTGGTCTGCCCTGTTCCCATGATGCACTGGGCCAGGGACAGACTAATTTGCATGTAGCCAGGTTCTGAGCTGGGATGGTGCAGTGAGCTAAAAAACGGTGATGGATCAAGCCCTGATCTGGTGACTGGGTACGAGTGTTCTGCTTAATTCAGATACTCTGTCCATCACCACCCCCCTTTTCTGAACCGTTTTGTCCACCATAAGCGTGGAAGGGTATGCTCAGACATGAGTCCTTTGCTCATTGCACCATCAGGATTCAAGCAAGCCGGGCCGAAGACGGCTGTAATGCCAGAAACCGGTCCCCGGAAGCTTGTTTCCTTCCCAGTAAAAGAATTGGCTTGGTAGTTTGGTCTGCCCTGTTCCCATGATGCACTGTGCCAGGGACAGACTAATTTGCTTGTAGCCAGGTTCTGAGCTGGGATGGTGCAGTGAGCTAAAAAACGGTGATGGATCAAGCCCTGATCTGTTGACTGGGTACGAGTGTTCTGCTTAATTCAGATACTCTGTCCATCACCACCCCCTTTTCTGAACCGTTTTGTCCACCATAAGCGTGGAAGGGTATGCTCAGACATGAGTCCGTTGCTCATTGCACCATCAGGATTCAAGCAAGCCGGGCCGAAGACGGCTGTAATGCCAGAAACCGGTCCCCGGAAGCTTGTTTCCTTCCCAGTAAAAGAATTGGCTTGGTAGTTTGGCCTGCCCTGTTCCCATGATGCACTGGGCCAGGGACAGACTAATTTGCATGTAGCCAGGTTCTGAGCTGGGATGGTGCAGTGAGCTAAAAAACGGCGATGGATCAAGCCCTGATCTCTTGACTTGGTACGAGTGTTCTGTTTAATTCCGCTACTCTGTCCATCACCACCCCCTTTTCTGAATCGTGTTGTCCACCATAAGAATGGAAGGTTATGCTCAGACATGAGTCCCTTGCTCATTGCACCATCAGGATCCAAGCAAGCCGGGCCGAAGACGGCTGTAATGCCAGAAACCGGTCCCTGGAAGCTTGTTTCCTTCCCAGTAAAAGAATTGGCTTGGTAGTTTGGTCTGCCCTGTTCCCATGATGCACTGGGCCAAGGACAGTCTAATTTGCATGTAGCCAGGTTCTGAGCTGCGATGGTGCAGTGAGCTAAAAAACGGTGATGGATCAAGCCCTGATCTGTTGACTGGGTACGAGTGTTCTGCTTAATTCAGATACTCTGTCCATCACCACCCCCTTTTCTGAATCGTTTTGTCCACCATAAGCGTGGAAGGGTATGCTCAGACATGAGTCCCTTGCTCATTGCACCATCAGGATTCAAGCAAGCCGGGCCGAAGACGGCTGTAATGCCATCAACCGGTCCCCGGAAGCTTGTTTCCTTCCCAGTAAAAGAATTGGCTTGGTAGTTTGGTCTGCCCTGTTCCCATGATGCACTGGGCCAGGGACAGACTAATTTGCATGTAGCCAGGTTCTGAGCTGGGATGGTGCAGTGAGCTAAAAAACGGTGATGGATCAAGCCCTGATCTGTTGACTGGGTACGAGTGTTCTGCTTAATTCAGATACTCTGTCCATCACCACCCCCTTTTCTGAACCGTTTTGTCCACCATAAGCGTGGAAGGGTAAGCTCAGACATGAGTCCCTTGCTCATTGCACCATCAGGATTCAAGCAAGCCGGGCCGAAGACGGCTGTAATGCCAGAAACCGGTCCCCGGAATCTTGTTTCCTTCCCAGTAAAAGAATTGGCTTGGTAGTTTGGTCTGCCCTGTTCCCATGATGCACTGGGCCAGGGACAGACTAATTTGCATGTAGCCAGGTTCTGAGCTGGGATGGTGCAGTGAGCTAAAAAACGGTGATGGATCAAGCCCTGATCTGTTGACTGGGTACGAGTGTTCTGATTAATTCAGATACTCTGTCCATCACCACCCCCTTTTCTGAACCGTTTTGTCCACCATAAGCGTGGAAGGGTATGCTCAGACATGAGTCCCTTGCTCATTGCACCATCAGGATTCAAGCAAGCCGGGCCGAAGACGGCTGTAATGCCAGAAACCGGTCCCCGGAAGCTTGTTTCCTTCCCAGTAAAAGAATTGGCTTGGTAGTTTGGCCTGCCCTGTTCCCATGATGCACTGGGCCAGGGACAGACTAATTTGCATGTAGCCAGGTTCTGAGCTGGGATGGTGCAGTGAGCTAAAAAACGGTGATGGATCAAGCCCTGATCTCTTGACTGGGTACGAGTGTTCTGCTTAATTCAGATACTCTGTCCATCACCACCCCCTTTTCTGAATCGTTTTGTCCACCATAAGCGTGGAAGGGTATGCTCAGACATGAGTCCCTTGCTCATTGCACCATCAGGATTCAAGCAAGCCGGGCCGAAGATGGCTGTAATGCCAGAAACCGGTCCCCGGAATCTTGTTTCCTTCCCAGTAAAAGAATTGGCTTGGTAATTTGGTCTGCCCTGTTCCCATGATGCACTGGGCCAGGGACAGACTAATTTGCATGTAGCCAGGTTCTGAGCTGGGATGGTGCAGTGAGCTAAAAAACGGTAATGGATCAAGCCCTGATCTGTTGACTGGGTACGAGTGTTCTGCTTAATTCAGATACTCTGTCCATCACCACCCCCTTTTCTGAATCTTTTTGTCCACCATAAGCGTGGTAGGGTATGCTCAGACATGAGTTCCTTGCTCATTGCACCATCAGGATTCAAGCAAGCCGGGCCGAAGACGGCTGTAATGCCAGAAACCGGTCCCCGGAAGCTTGTTTCCTTCCCAGTAAAAGAATTGGCTTGGTAGTTTGGTCTGCCCTGTTCCAATGATGCACTGGGCCAGAGACATACTAATTTGCATGTAGCCAGGTTCTGAGCTGGGATGGTGCAGTGAGCTAATAAACGGTAATGGATCAAGCCCTGATCTGTTGACTGGGTACGAGTGTTCTGCTTAATTCAGATACTCTGTCCATCACCACCCCCTTTTCTGAATCGTTTTGTCCACCATAAGCGTGGAAGGGTATGCTCAGACATGAGTCCCTTGCTCATTGCACCATCAGAATTCAAGCAAGCCGGGCCGAAGACAATTGTAATGCCAGAAACCGGTCCCCGGAAGCTTGTTTCCTTCCCAGTATAAGAATTGGCTTGGTAGTTTGGTCTGCCCTGTTCCCTTTATGCACTGGGCAAGGGACAGACTAATTTGCATGTAGCCAGGTTCTGAGCTGGGATGGTGCAGTGAGCTAAAAAACGGTGATGGATCAAGCCCTGATCTGTTGACTGGGTACGAGTGTTCTGCTTAATTCAGATACTCTGTCCATCACCACCCCCTTTTCTGAATCGTTTTGCCCACCATAAGCGTGGAAGGGTATGCTCAGACATGAGTCCCTTGCTCATTGCACAATCAGGATTCAAGCAAGCCGGGCCGAAGAGGCTGTAATGCCAGAAACCGGTCCCCGGAAGCTTGTTTCCTTCCCAGTAAAAGAATTGGCTTGGTAGTTTGGTCTGCCCTGTTCCCACGATGCACTGGGCCAGGGATAGACTAATTTGCATGTAGCCAGGTTCTGAGCTGGGATGGTGCAGTGAGCTAACAAACAGTGACGGATCAAGCCCTGATCCTTGGACTGGGTAGGAGTGTTCTGCTTAATTCAGATACTCTGTCCATCACCACCCCCTTTTCTGAATCGTTTTGTCCACCATAAGCGTGGAAGGGTATGCTCAGACATGAGTCCCTTGCTCATTGCACCATCAGGATTCAAGCAAGCCGGGTCGAAGGCGGCTGTAATGCCAGAAACCGGTCCCCAGAAGCTTGTTTCCTTCCCAGTAAAAGAATTGGCTTGGTAGTTTGGTCTGCCCTGTTCCCATGATGCACTGGGCCAGGGACAGACTAATTTGCTTGTAGCCAGGTTCTGAGCTGGGATGGTGCAGTGAGCTAAAAAACGGTGATGGTTCAAGCCCTGATCTTTTGACTGGGTATGAGTGTTCTGCTTAATTCAGATACTCTGTCCATCACCACCCCCTTTTCTGAATTGTTTTGTCCACCATAAGCGTGGAAGGGTATGCTCAGACATGAGTCCCTTGCTCATTGCACCATCAGGATTCAAGCAAGCCGGGCCGAAGACGGCTGTAATGCCAGAAACCGGTCCCCGGAAGCTTGTTTCCTTCCCAGTAAAAGAATTGGCTTGGTAGTTTGGCCTGCCCTGTTCCCATGATGCACTGGGCCAGGGACAGACTAATTTGCATGTAGCCAGGTTCTGAGCTGGGATGGTGCTGTTAGCTAAAAAACGGTGATGGATCAAGCCCTGATCTGTTGACTGGGTACGAGTGTTCTGCTTAATTCAGATACTCTGTCTATCACCACCCCCTTTTCTGAATCGTTTTGCCCACCATAAGCGTGGAAGGGTATGCTCAGACATGAGTCCCTTGCTCATTGCACCATCAGGATTCAACCAAGCCGGGCCGAAGCCGGCTGTAATGCCAGAAACCGGTCCCCGGAAGCTTGTTTCCTTCCCAGTATAAGAATTGGCTTGGTAGTTTGGTCTGCCTTGTTCCCATGAGGCACTGGGCCAGGGACAGACTAATTTGCATGTAGCCAGGTTCTGAGCTGGGATGGTGCAGTGAGCTAAAAAACGGTGATGGATCAAGCCCTGATCTGTTGGCTGGGTATGAGTGTTCTGCTTAATTCAGATACTCTATCCATCACCACCCCCTTTTCTGAATTGTTTTGTCCACCATAAGCGTGGAAGGGTATGCTCAGACATGAGTCCCTTGCTCATTGCACCATCAGGATTCAAGCAAGCCGGGCCGAAGACGGCTGTAATGCCAGAAACCGGTCCCCGGAATATTGTTTCCTTCCCAGTAAAAGAATTGGCTTGGTAGTTTGGTCTGCCCTGTTCCCATTATGCACTGGGCCAGAGACATACTAATTTGCTTGTAGCCAGGTTCTGAGCTGGGATGGTGCAGTGAGCTAAAAAACGGTGATGGATCAAGCCCTGATCTGTTGACTTGGTACGAGTGTTCTGCTTAATTCCGATACTCTGTCCATCACCACCCCCTTTTCTGAATCGTGTTGTCCACCATAAGCATGGAAGGTAATGCTCAGACATGAGTCCCTTGCTCATTGCACCATCAGGATCCAAGCAAGCCGGGCCGAAGACGGCTGTAATGCCAGAAACCGGTCCCCGGAAGCTTGTTTCCTTCCCAGTAAAAGAATTGGCTTGGTAGTTTGGTCTGCCCTGTTCCCATGATGCACTGGGCCAAGGACAGTCTAATTTGCATGTAGCCAGGTTCTGAGCTGCGATGGTGCAGTGAGCTAAAAAACGTGATGGATCAAGCCCTGATCTGTTGACTGGGTACGAGTGTTCTGCTTAATTCAGATACTCTGTCCATCACCACCCCCTTTTCTGAATCGTTTTGTCCACCATAAGCGTGGAAGGGTATGCTCAGACATGAGTCCCTTGCTCATTGCACCATCAGGATTCAAGCAAGCTGGGCCGAAGACGGCTGTAATGCCATCAACCGGTCCCCGGAAGCTTGTTTCCTTCCCAGTAAAAGAATTGGCTTGGTAGTTTGGTCTGCCCTGTTCCCATGATGCACTGGGCCAGGGACAGACTAATTTGCATGTAGCCAGGTTCTGAGCTGGGATGGTGCAGTGAGCTAAAAAACGGTGATGGATCAAGCCCTGATCTGGTGACTGGGTACGAGTGTTCTGCTTAATTCAGATACTCTGTCCATCACCACCCCCCTTTTCTGAACCGTTTTGTCCACCATAAGCGTGGAAGGGTATGCTCAGACATGAGTCCTTTGCTCATTGCACCATCAGGATTCAAGCAAGCCGGGCCGAAGACGGCTGTAATGCCAGAAACCGGTCCCCGGAAGCTTGTTTCCTTCCCAGTAAAAGAATTGGCTTGGTAGTTTGGTCTGCCCTGTTCCCATGATGCACTGTGCCAGGGACAGACTAATTTGCATGTAGCCAGGTTCTGAGCTGGGATGGTGCAGTGAGCTAAAAAACGGTGATGGATCAAGCCCTGATCTGTTGACTGGGTACGAGTGTTCTGCTTAATTCAGATACTCTGTCCATCACCACCCCCTTTTCTGAACCGTTTTGTCCACCATAAGCGTGGAAGGGTATGCTCAGACATGAGTCCGTTGCTCATTGCACCATCAGGATTCAAGCAAGCCGGGCCGAAGACGGCTGTAATGCCAGAAACCGGTCCCCGGAAGCTTGTTTCCTTCCCAGTAAAAGAATTGGCTTGGTAGTTTGGCCTGCCCTGTTCCCATGATGCACTGGGCCAGGGACAGACTAATTTGCATGTAGCCAGGTTCTGAGCTGGGATGGTGCAGTGAGCTAAAAAACGGCGATGGATCAAGCCCTGATCTCTTGACTTGGTACGAGTGTTCTGTTTAATTCCGCTACTCTGTCCATCACCACCCCCTTTTCTGAATCGTGTTGTCCACCATAAGCATGGAAGGTTATGCTCAGACATGAGTCCCTTGCTCATTGCACCATCAGGATCCAAGCAAGCCGGGCCGAAGACGGCTGTAATGCCAGAAACCGGTCCCCGGAAGCTTGTTTCCTTCCCAGTAAAAGAATTGGCTTGGTAGTTTGGTCTGCCCTGTTCCCATGATGCACTGGGCCAAGGACAGTCTAATTTGCATGTAGCCAGGTTCTGAGCTGCGATGGTGCAGTGAGCTAAAAAACGGTGATGGATCAAGCCCTGATCTGTTGACTGGGTACGAGTGTTCTGCTTAATTCAGATACTCTGTCCATCACCACCCCCTTTTCTGAATCGTTTTGTCCACCATAAGCGTGGAAGGGTATGCTCAGACATGAGTCCCTTGCTCATTGCACCATCAGGATTCAAGCAAGCCGGGCCGAAGACGGCTGTAATGCCATCAACCGGTCCCCGGAAGCTTGTTTCCTTCCCAGTAAAAGAATTGGCTTGGTAGTTTGGTCTGCCCTGTTCCCATGATGCACTGGGCCAGGGACAGACTAATTTGCATGTAGCCAGGTTCTGAGCTGGGATGGTGCAGTGAGCTAAAAAACGGTGATGGATCAAGCCCTGATCTGTTGACTGGGTACGAGTGTTCTGCTTAATTCAGATACTCTGTCCATCACCACCCCCTTTTCTGAACCGTTTTGTCCACCATAAGCGTGGAAGGGTAAGCTCAGACATGAGTCCCTTGCTCATTGCACCATCAGGATTCAAGCAAGCCGGGCCGAAGACGGCTGTAATGCCAGAAACCGGTCCCCGGAATCTTGTTTCCTTCCCAGTAAAAGAATTGGCTTGGTAGTTTGGTCTGCCCTGTTCCCATGATGCACTGGGCCAGGGACAGACTAATTTGCATGTAGCCAGGTTCTGAGCTGGGATGGTGCAGTGAGCTAAAAAACGGTGATGGATCAAGCCCTGATCTGTTGACTGGGTACGAGTGTTCTGATTAATTCAGATACTCTGTCCATCACCACCCCCTTTTCTGAACCGTTTTGTCCACCATAAGCGTGGAAGGGTATGCTCAGACATGAGTCCCTTGCTCATTGCACCATCAGGATTCAAGCAAGCCGGGCCGAAGACGGCTGTAATGCCAGAAACCGGTCCCCGGAAGCTTGTTTCCTTCCCAGTAAAAGAATTGGCTTGGTAGTTTGGCCTGCCCTGTTCCCATGATGCACTGGGCCAGGGACAGACTAATTTGCATGTAGCCAGGTTCTGAGCTGGGATGGTGCAGTGAGCTAAAAAACGGTGATGGATCAAGCCCTGATCTCTTGACTGGGTACGAGTGTTCTGCTTAATTCAGATACTCTGTCCATCACCACCCCCTTTTCTGAATCGTTTTGTCCACCATAAGCGTGGAAGGGTATGCTCAGACATGAGTCCCTTGCTCATTGCACCATCAGGATTCAAGCAAGCCGGGCCGAAGATGGCTGTAATGCCAGAAACCGGTCCCCGGAATCTTGTTTCCTTCCCAGTAAAAGAATTGGCT
This sequence comes from Lissotriton vulgaris, assembly GCF_964263255.1. NCBI lineage: Eukaryota > Metazoa > Chordata > Amphibia > Caudata > Salamandridae > Lissotriton > Lissotriton vulgaris. The sequence goes on along the minus strand of NC_141690.1, from coordinate 146,736,884 downwards.
TGGTAATTTGGTCTGCCCTGTTCCCATGATGCACTGGGCCAGGGACAGACTAATTTGCATGTAGCCAGGTTCTGAGCTGGGATGGTGCAGTGAGCTAAAAAACGGTGATGGATCAAGCCCTGGTCTGTTGACTTGGTACGAGTGTTCTGCTTAATTCCGATACTCTGTCCATCACCACCCCCTTTTCTGAATCGTGTTGTCCACCATAAGCATGGAAGGTTATGCTCAGACATGAGTCCCTTGCTCATTGCACCATCAGGATCCAAGCAAGCCGGGCCGAAGACGGCTGTAATGCCAGAAACCGGTCCCCGGAAGCTTGTTTCCTTCCCAGTAAAAGAATTGGCTTGGTAGTTTGGCCTGCCCTGTTCCCATGATGCACTGGGCCAGGGACAGACTAATTTGCATGTAGCCAGGTTCTGAGCTGGGATGGTGCTGTGAGCTAAAAAACGGTGATGGATTAAGCCCTGATCTGTTGACTGGGTACAAGTGTTCTGCTTAATTCAGATACTCTGTCCATCACCACCCCCTTTTCTGAATCGTTTTGTCCACCATAAGCGTGGAAGGGTATGCTCAGACATGAGTCCCTTGCTCATTGCACCATCAGGATTCAAGCAAGCCGGGCCGAAGACGGCTGTAATGCCAGAAACCGGTCCCCGGAATCTTGTTTCCTTCCTAGTAAAAGAATTGGCTTGGTAGTTTGGTCTGCCCTGTTCCCATGATGCACTGGGCCAGAGACATACTAATTTGCTTGTAGCCAGGTTCTGAGCTGGGATGGTGCAGTGATCTAAAAAACGGTAATGGCTCAAGCGCTGATCTGTTGACTTGGTACGAGTGTTCTGCTTAATTCCGATACTCTGTCCATCACCACCCCCTTTTCTGAATCGTTTTGTCCACCATAAGCGTGGAAGGGTATGCTCAGACATGAGTCCCTTGCTCATTGCACCATCAGGATTCAAGCAAGCCGGGCCGAAGACGGCTGTAATGCCATCAACCGGTCCCCGGAAGCTTGTTTCCTTCCCAGTAAAAGAATTGGCTTGGTAGTTTGGTCTGCCCTGTTCCCATGATGCACTGGGCCAGGGACAGACTAATTTGCATGTAGCCAGGTTCTGAGCTGGGATGGTGCAGTGAGCTAAAAAACGGTGATGGATCAAGCCCTGATCTGTTGACTGGGTACGAGTGTTCTGCTTAATTCAGATACTCTGTCCATCACCACCCCCTTTTCTGAACCGTTTTGTCCACCATAAGCGTGGAAGGGTATGCTCAGACATGAGTCCCTTGCTCATTGCACCACCAGGATTCAAGCAAGCCGGGCCGAAGACGGCTGTAATGCCAGAAACCGGTCCCCGGAAGCTTGTTTCCTTCCCAGTAAAAGAATTGGCTTGGTAGTTTGGCCTGCCCTGTTCCCATGATGCACTGGGCCAGGGACAGACTAATTTGCATGTAGCCAGGTTCTGAGCTGGGATGGTGCAGTGAGCTAAAAAACGGTGATGGATCAAGCCCTGATCTGATGACTTGGTACGAGTGTTCTGCTTAATTCCGATACTCTGTCCATCACCACCCCCTTTTCTGAATCGTGTTGTCCACCATAAGCATGGAAGGTTATGCTCAGACATGAGTCCCTTGCTCATTGCACCATCAGGATCCAAGCAAGCCGGGCCGAAGACGGCTGTAATGCCAGAAACCGGTCCCCGGAAGCTTGTTTCCTTCCCAGTAAAAGAATTGGCTTGGTAGTTTGGCCTGCCCTGTTCCCATGATGCACTGGGCCAGGGACAGACTAATTTGCATGTAGCCAGGTTCTGAGCTGGGATGGTGCTGTGAGCTAAAAAACGGTGATGGATCAAGCCCTGATCTGTTGACTGGGTACGAGTGTTCTGCTTAATTCAGATACTCTGTCCATCACCACCCCCTTTTCTGAATCGTTTTGTCCACCATAAGCGTGGAAGGGTATGCTCAGACATGAGTCCCTTGCTCATTGCACCATCAGGATTCAAGCAAGCCGGGCCGAAGCCGGCTGTAATGCCAGAAACCGGTCCCCGGAAGCTTGTTTCCTTCCCAGTATAAGAATTGGCTTGGTAGTTTGGTCTGCCTTGTTCCCATGATGCACTGGGCCAGGGACAGACTAATTTGCATGTAGCCAGGTTCTGAGCTGGGATGGTGCAGTGAGCTAAAAAACGGTGATGGATCAAGCCCTGATCTGTTGGCTGGGTATGAGTGTTCTGCTTAATTCAGATACTCTATCCATCACCACCCCCTTTTCTGAATTGTTTTGTCCACCATAACCGTGGAAGGGTATGCTCAGACATGAGTCCCTTGCTCATTGCACCATCAGGATTCAAGCAAGCCGGGCCGAAGACGGCTGTAATGCCAGAAACCGGTCCCCGGAATCTTGTTTCCTTCCCAGTAAAAGAATTGGCTTGGTAGTTTGGTCTGCCCTGTTCCCATGATGCACTGGGCCAGAGACATACTAATTTGCTTGTAGCCAGGTTCTGAGCTGGGATGGTGCAGTGAGCTAAAAAACGGTAATGGATCAAGCGCTGATCTGTTGACTTGGTACGAGTGTTCTGCTTAATTCCGATACTCTGTCCATCACCACCCCCTTTTCTGAATCGTGTTGTCCACCATAAGCATGGAAGGTTATGCTCAGACATGAGTCCCTTGCTCATTGCACCATCAGGATCCAAGCAAGCCGGGCCGAAGACGGCTGTAATGCCAGAAACCGGTCCCCGGAAGCTTGTTTCCTTCCCAGTAAAAGAATTGGCTTGGTAGTTTGGTCTGCCCTGTTCCCATGATGCACTGGGCCAAGGACAGTCTAATTTGCATGTAGCCAGGTTCTGAGCTGCGATGGTGCAGTGAGCTAAAAAACGGTGATGGATCAAGCCCTGATCTGTTGACTGGGTACGAGTGTTCTGCTTAATTCAGATACTCTGTCCATCACCACCCTTTTTTCTGAATCGTTTTGTCCACCATAAGCGTGGAAGGGTATGCTCAGACATGAGTCCCTTGCTCATTGCACCATCAGGATTCAAGCAAGCCGGGCCGAAGACGGCTGTAATGCCATCAACCGGTCCCCGGAAGCTTGTTTCCTTCCCAGTAAAAGAATTGGCTTGGTAGTTTGGTCTGCCCTGTTCCCATGATGCACTGGGCCAGGGACAGACTAATTTGCATGTAGCCAGGTTCTGAGCTGGGATGGTGCAGTGAGCTAAAAAACGGTGATGGATCAAGCCCTGATCTGTTGACTGGGTACGAGTGTTCTGCTTAATTCAGATACTCTGTCCATCACCACCCCCTTTTTTGAACCGTTTTGTCCACCATAAGCGTGGAAGGGTAAGCTCAGACATGAGTCCCTTGCTCATTGCACCATCAGGATTCAAGCAAGCCGGGCCGAAGACGGCTGTAATGCCAGAAACCGGTCCCCGGAATCTTGTTTCCTTCCCAGTAAAAGAATTGGCTTGGTAGTTTGGTCTGCCCTGTTCCCATGATGCACTGGGCCAGGGACAGACTAATTTGCATGTAGCCAGGTTCTGAGCTGGGATGGTGCAGTGAGCTAAAAAACGGTGATGGATCAAGCCCTGATCTGTTGACTGGGTACGAGTGTTCTGATTAATTCAGATACTCTGTCCATCACCACCCCCTTTTCTGAACCGTTTTGTCCACCATAAGCGTGGAAGGGTATGCTCAGACATGAGTCCCTTGCTCATTGCACCATCAGGATTCAAGCAAGCCGGGCCGAAGACGGCTGTAATGCCAGAAACCGGTCCCCGGAAGCTTGTTTCCTTCCCAGTAAAAGAATTGGCTTGGTAGTTTGGCCTGCCCTGTTCCCATGATGCACTGGGCCAGGGACAGACTAATTTGCATGTAGCCAGGTTCTGAGCTGGGATGGTGCAGTGAGCTAAAAAACGGTGATGGATCAAGCCCTGATCTCTTGACTGGGTACGAGTGTTCTGCTTAATTCAGATACTCTGTCCATCACCACCCCCTTTTCTGAATCGTTTTGTCCACCATAAGCGTGGAAGGGTATGCTCAGACATGAGTCCCTTGCTCATTGCACCATCAGGATTCAAGCAAGCCGGGCCGAAGATGGCTGTAATGCCAGAAACCGGTCCCCGGAATCTTGTTTCCTTCCCAGTAAAAGAATTGGCTTGGTAATTTGGTCTGCCCTGTTCCCATGATGCACTGGGCCAGGGACAGACTAATTTGCATGTAGCCAGGTTCTGAGCTGGGATGGTGCAGTGAGCTAAAAAACGGTGATGGATCAAGCCCTGGTCTGTTGACTTGGTACGAGTGTTCTGCTTAATTCCGATACTCTGTCCATCACCACCCCCTTTTCTGAATCGTGTTGTCCACCATAAGCATGGAAGGTTATGCTCAGACATGAGTCCCTTGCTCATTGCACCATCAGGATCCAAGCAAGCCGGGCCGAAGACGGCTGTAATGCCAGAAACCGGTCCCCGGAAGCTTGTTTCCTTCCCAGTAAAAGAATTGGCTTGGTAGTTTGGCCTGCCCTGTTCCCATGATGCACTGGGCCAGGGACAGACTAATTTGCATGTAGCCAGGTTCTGAGCTGGGATGGTGCTGTGAGCTAAAAAACGGTGATGGATTAAGCCCTGATCTGTTGACTGGGTACAAGTGTTCTGCTTAATTCAGATACTCTGTCCATCACTACCCCCTTTTCTGAATCGTTTTGTCCACCATAAGCGTGGAAGGGTATGCTCAGACATGAGTCCCTTGCTCATTGCACCATCAGGATTCAAGCAAGCCGGGCCGAAGACGGCTGTAATGCCAGAAACCGGTCCCCGGAATCTTGTTTCCTTCCTAGTAAAAGAATTGGCTTGGTAGTTTGGTCTGCCCTGTTCCCATGATGCACTGGGCCAGAGACATACTAATTTGCTTGTAGCCAGGTTCTGAGCTGGGATGGTGCAGTGATCTAAAAAACGGTAATGGATCAAGCGCTGATCTGTTGACTTGGTACGAGTGTTCTGCTTAATTCCGATACTCTGTCCATCACCACCCCCTTTTCTGAATCGTTTTGTCCACCATAAGCGTGGAAGGGTATGCTCAGACATGAGTCCCTTGCTCATTGCACCATCAGGATTCAAGCAAGCCGGGCCGAAGACGGCTGTAATGCCATCAACCGGTCCCCGGAAGCTTGTTTCCTTCCCAGTAAAAGAATTGGCTTGGTAGTTTGGTCTGCCCTGTTCCCATGATGCACTGGGCCAGGGACAGACTAATTTGCATGTAGCCAGGTTCTGAGCTGGGATGGTGCAGTGAGCTAAAAAACGGTGATGGATCAAGCCCTGATCTGTTGACTGGGTACGAGTGTTCTGCTTAATTCAGATACTCTGTCCATCACCACCCCCTTTTCTGAACCGTTTTGTCCACCATAAGCGTGGAAGGGTATGCTCAGACATGAGTCCCTTGCTCATTGCACCACCAGGATTCAAGCAAGCCGGGCCGAAGACGGCTGTAATGCCAGAAACCGGTCCCCGGAAGCTTGTTTCCTTCCCAGTAAAAGAATTGGCTTGGTAGTTTGGCCTGCCCTGTTCCCATGATGCACTGGGCCAGGGACAGACTAATTTGCATGTAGCCAGGTTCTGAGCTGGGATGGTGCAGTGAGCTAAAAAACGGTGATGGATCAAGCCCTGATCTGATGACTTGGTACGAGTGTTCTGCTTAATTCCGATACTCTGTCCATCACCACCCCCTTTTCTGAATCGTGTTGTCCACCATAAGCATGGAAGGTTATGCTCAGACATGAGTCCCTTGCTCATTGCACCATCAGGATCCAAGCAAGCCGGGCCGAAGACGGCTGTAATGCCAGAAACCGGTCCCCGGAAGCTTGTTTCCTTCCCAGTAAAAGAATTGGCTTGGTAGTTTGGCCTGCCCTGTTCCCATGATGCACTGGGCCAGGGACAGACTAATTTGCATGTAGCCAGGTTCTGAGCTGGGATGGTGCTGTGAGCTAAAAAACGGTGATGGATCAAGCCCTGATCTGTTGACTGGGTACGAGTGTTCTGCTTAATTCAGATACTCTGTCCATCACCACCCCCTTTTCTGAATCGTTTTGTCCACCATAAGCGTGGAAGGGTATGCTCAGACATGAGTCCCTTGCTCATTGCACCATCAGGATTCAAGCAAGCCGGGCCGAAGCCGGCTGTAATGCCAGAAACCGGTCCCCGGAAGCTTGTTTCCTTCCCAGTATAAGAATTGGCTTGGTAGTTTGGTCTGCCTTGTTCCCATGATGCACTGGGCCAGGGACAGACTAATTTGCATGTAGCCAGGTTCTGAGCTGGGATGGTGCAGTGAGCTAAAAACGGTGATGGATCAAGCCCTGATCTGTTGGCTGGGTATGAGTGTTCTGCTTAATTCAGATACTCTATCCATCACCACCCCCTTTTCTGAATTGTTTTGTCCACCATAACCGTGGAAGGGTATGCTCAGACATGAGTCCCTTGCTCATTGCACCATCAGGATTCAAGCAAGCCGGGCCGAAGACGGCTGTAATGCCAGAAACCGGTCCCCGGAATCTTGTTTCCTTCCCAGTAAAAGAATTGGCTTGGTAGTTTGGTCTGCCCTGTTCCCATGATGCACTGGGCCAGAGACATACTAATTTGCTTGTAGCCAGGTTCTGAGCTGGGATGGTGCAGTGAGCTAAAAAACGGTAATGGATCAAGCGCTGATCTGTTGACTTGGTACGAGTGTTCTGCTTAATTCCGATACTCTGTCCATCACCACCCCCTTTTCTGAATCGTGTTGTCCACCATAAGCATGGAAGGTTATGCTCAGACATGAGTCCCTTGCTCATTGCACCATCAGGATCCAAGCAAGCCGGGCCGAAGACGGCTGTAATGCCAGAAACCGGTCCCCGGAAGCTTGTTTCCTTCCCAGTAAAAGAATTGGCTTGGTAGTTTGGTCTGCCCTGTTCCCATGATGCACTGGGCCAAGGACAGTCTAATTTGCATGTAGCCAGGTTCTGAGCTGCGATGGTGCAGTGAGCTAAAAAATGGTGATGGATCAAGCCCTGATCTGTTGACTGGATACAAGTGTTCTGCTTAATTCAGATACTCTGTCCATCACCACCCCCTTTTCTGAATCGTTTTGTCCACCATAAGCGTGGAAGGGTATGCTCAGACATGAGTCCCTTGCTCATTGCACCATCAGGATTCAAGCAAGCCGGGCCGAAGACGGCTGTAATGCCATCAACCGGTCCCCGGAAGCTTGTTTCCTTCCCAGTAAAAGAATTGGCTTGGTAGTTTGGTCTGCCCTGTTCCCATGATGCACTGGGCCAGGGACAGACTAATTTGCATGTAGCCAGGTTCTGAGCTGGGATGGTGCAGTGAGCTAAAAAACGGTGATGGATCAAGCCCTGATCTGTTGACTGGGTACGAGTGTTCTGCTTAATTCAGATAATCTGTCCATCACCACCCCCTTTTCTGAACCGTTTTGTCCACCATAAGCGTGAAAGGGTATGCTCAGACATGAGTCCCTTGCTCATTGCACCATCAGGATTCAAGCAAGCCGGGCCGAAGACGGCTGTAATGCCAGAAACCGGTCCCCGGAATCTTGTTTCCTTCCTAGTAAAAGAATTGGCTTGGTAGTTTGGTCTGCCCTGTTCCCATGATGCACTGGGCCAGAGACATACTAATTTGCTTGTAGCCAGGTTCTGAGCTGGGATGGTGCAGTGATCTAAAAAACGGTAATGGATCAAGCGCTGATCTGTTGACTTGGTACGAGTGTTCTGCTTAATTCCGATACTCTGTCCATCACCACCCCCTTTTCTGAATCGTTTTGTCCACCATAAGCGTGGAAGGGTATGCTCAGACATGAGTCCCTTGCTCATTGCACCATCAGGATTCAAGCAAGCCGGGCCGAAGACGGCTGTAATGCCATCAACCGGTCCCCGGAAGCTTGTTTCCTTCCCAGTAAAAGAATTGGCTTGGTAGTTTGGTCTGCCCTGTTCCCATGATGCACTGGGCCAGGGACAGACTAATTTGCATGTAGCCAGGTTCTGAGCTGGGATGGTGCAGTGAGCTAAAAAACGGTGATGGATCAAGCCCTGATCTGTTGACTGGGTACGAGTGTTCTGCTTAATTCAGATACTCTGTCCATCACCACCCCCTTTTCTGAACCGTTTTGTCCACCATAAGCGTGGAAGGGTATGCTCAGACATGAGTCCCTTGCTCATTGCACCACCAGGATTCAAGCAAGCCGGGCCGAAGACGGCTGTAATGCCAGAAACCGGTCCCCGGAAGCTTGTTTCCTTCCCAGTAAAAGAATTGGCTTGGTAGTTTGGCCTGCCCTGTTCCCATGATGCACTGGGCCAGGGACAGACTAATTTGCATGTAGCCAGGTTCTGAGCTGGGATGGTGCAGTGAGCTAAAAAACGGTGATGGATCAAGCCCTGATCTGATGACTTGGTACGAGTGTTCTGCTTAATTCCGATACTCTGTCCATCACCACCCCCTTTTCTGAATCGTGTTGTCCACCATAAGCATGGAAGGTTATGCTCAGACATGAGTCCCTTGCTCATTGCACCATCAGGATCCAAGCAAGCCGGGCCGAAGACGGCTGTAATGCCAGAAACCGGTCCCCGGAAGCTTGTTTCCTTCCCAGTAAAAGAATTGGCTTGGTAGTTTGGCCTGCCCTGTTCCCATGATGCACTGGGCCAGGGACAGACTAATTTGCATGTAGCCAGGTTCTGAGCTGGGATGGTGCTGTGAGCTAAAAAACGGTTATGGATCAAGCCCTGATCTGTTGACTGGGTACGAGTGTTCTGCTTAATTCAGATACTCTGTCCATCACCACCCCCTTTTCTGAATCGTTTTGTCCACCATAAGCGTGGAAGGGTATGCTCAGACATGAGTCCCTTGCTCATTGCACCATCAGGATTCAAGCAAGCCGGGCCGAAGCCGGCTGTAATGCCAGAAACCGGTCCCCGGAAGCTTGTTTCCTTCCCAGTATAAGAATTGGCTTGGTAGTTTGGTCTGCCTTGTTCCCATGATGCACTGGGCCAGGGACAGACTAATTTGCATGTAGCCAGGTTCTGAGCTGGGATGGTGCAGTGAGCTAAAAAACGGTGATGGATCAAGCCCTGATCTGTTGGCTGGGTATGAGTGTTCTGCTTAATTCAGATACTCTATCCATCACCACCCCTTTTCTGAATTGTTTTGTCCACCATAACCGTGGAAGGGTATGCTCAGACATGAGTCCCTTGCTCATTGCACCATCAGGATTCAAGCAAGCCGGGCCGAAGACGGCTGTAATGCCAGAAACCGGTCCCCGGAATCTTGTTTCCTTCCCAGTAAAAGAATTGGCTTGGTAGTTTGGTCTGCCCTGTTCCCATGATGCACTGGGCCAGAGACATACTAATTTGCTTGTAGCCAGGTTCTGAGCTGGGATGGTGCAGTGAGCTAAAAAACGGTAATGGATCAAGCGCTGATCTGTTGACTTGGTACGAGTGTTCTGCTTAATTCCGATACTCTGTCCATCACCACCCCCTTTTCTGAATCGTGTTGTCCACCATAAGCATGGAAGGTTATGCTCAGACATGAGTCCCTTGCTCATTGCACCATCAGGATCCAAGCAAGCCGGGCCGAAGACGGCAGTAATGCCAGAAACCGGTCCCCTGAAGCTTGTTTCCTTCCCAGTAAAAGAATTGGCTTGGTAGTTTGGTCTGCCCTGTTCCCATGATGCACTGGGCCAAGGACAGTCTAATTTGCATGTAGCCAGGTTCTGAGCTGCGATGGTGCAGTGAGCTAAAAAATGGTGATGGATCAAGCCCTGATCTGTTGACTGGATACAAGTGTTCTGCTTAATTCAGATACTCTGTCCATCACCACCCCCTTTTCTGAATCGTTTTGTCCACCATAAGCGTGGAAGGGTATGCTCAGACATGAGTCCCTTGCTCATTGCACCATCAGGATTCAAGCAAGCCGGGCCGAAGACGGCTGTAATGCCAGAAACCGGTCCCCGGAAGCTTGTTTCCTTCCCAGTAAAAGAATTGGCTTGGTAGTTTGGCCTGCCCTGTTCCCATGATGCACTGGGCCAGGGACAGACTAATTTGCATGTAGCCAGGTTCTGAGCTGGGATGGTGCTGTGAGCTAAAAAACGGTGATGGATCAAGCCCTGATCTGTTGACTGGGTACAAGTGTTCTGCTTAATTCAGATACTCTGTCCATCACCACCCCCTTTTCTGAATCGTTTTGTCCACCATAAGCGTGGAAGGGTATGCTCAGACATGAGCCCCTTGCTCATTGCACCATCAGGATTCAAGCAAGCCGGGCCGAAGCCGGCTGTAATGCCAGAAACCGGTCCCCGGAAGCTTGTTTCCTTCCCAGTATAAGAATTGGCTTGGTAGTTTGGTCTGCCTTGTTCCCATGATGCACTGGGCCAGGGACAGACTAATTTGCATGTAGCCAGGTTCTGAGCTGGGATGGTGCAGTGAGCTAAAAAACGGTGATGGATCAAGCCCTGATCTGTTGGCTGGGTACGAGTGTTCTGCTTAATTCAGATACTCTATCCATCACCACCCCCTTTTCTGAATTGTTTTGTCCACCATAAGCATGGAAGGGTATGCTCAGACATGAGTCCCTTGCTCATTGCACCATCAGGATTCAAGCAAGCCGGGCCGAAGACGGCTGTAATGCCAGAAACCGTTCCCCGGAATCTTGTTTCCTTCCCAGTAAAAGAATTGGCTTGGTAGTTTGGTCTGCCCTGTTCCCATGATGCACTGGGCCAGAGACATACTAATTTGCTTGTAGCCAGGTTCTGAGCTGGGATGGTGCAGTGAGCTAAAAAACGGTAATGGATCAAGCGCAGATCTGTTGACTTGGTACGAGTGTTCTGCTTAATTCCGATACTCTGTCCATCACCACCCCCTTTTCTGAATCGTGTTGTCCACCATAAGCATGGAATGTTATGCTCAGACATGAGTCCCTTGCTCATTGCACCATCAGGATCCAAGCAAGTCGGGCCGAAGACGGCTGTAATGCCATCACCCGGTCCCCGGAAGCTTGTTTCCTTCCCAGTAAAAGAATTGGCTTGGTAGTTTGGTCTGCCCTGTTCCCATGATGCGCTGGGCCAGGGACAGACTAATTTGCATGTAGCCAGGTTCTGAGCTGGGATGGTGCAGTGAGCTAAAAAACGGTGATGGATCAAGCCCTGATCTGTTGACTGGGTACGAGTGTTCTGCTTAATTCAGATACTCTGTCCATCACCACCCCCTTTTCTGAACCGTTTTGTCCACCATAAGCGTGGAAGGGTATGCTCAGACATGAGTCCCTTGCTCATTGCACCATCAGGATCCAAGCAAGCCGGGCCGAAGGGGGCTGTAATGCCAGAAACCGGTCCCCGGAAGCTTGTTTCCTTCCCAGTAAAAGAATTGGCTTGGTAGTTTGGCCTGCCCTGTTCCCATGATGCACTGGGCCAGGGACAGACTAATTTGCATGTAGCCAGGTTCTGAGCTGGGATGGTGCTGTGAGCTAAAAAACGGTGATGGATCAAGCCCTGATCTGTTGACTGGGTACGAGTGTTCTGCTTAATTCAGATACTCTGTCCATCACCACCCCCTTTTCTGAATTGTTTTGTCCACCATAAGCGTGGAAGGGTATGCTCAGACATGAGTCCCTTGCTCATTGCACCATCAGGATTCAAGCAAGCCGGGCCGAAGCCGGCTGTAATGCAGAAACCGGTCCCCGGAAGCTTGTTTCCTTCCCAGTATAAGAATTTGCTTGGTAGTTTGGTCTGCCTTGTTCCCATGATGCACTGGGCCAGGGACAGACTAATTTGCATGTAGCCAGGTTCTGAGCTGGGATGGTGCAGTGAGCTAAAAAACTGTGATGGATCAAGCCCTGATCTGTTGGCTGGGTATGAGTGTTCTGCTTAATTCAGATACTCAATCCATCACCACCCCCTTTTCTGAATTGTTTTGTCCACCATAACCGTGGAAGGGTATGCTCAGACATGAGTCCCTTGCTCATTGCACCATCAGGATTCAAGCAAGCCGGGCCGAAGACGGCTATAATGCCAGAAACCGGTCCCCGGAATCTTGTTTCCTTCCCAGTAAAAGAATTGGCTTGGTAGTTTGGTCTGCCCTGTTCCCATGATGCACTGGGCCAGAGACATACTAATTTGCTTGTAGCCAGGTTCTGAGCTGGGATGGTGCAGTGAGCTAAAAAACGGTAATGGATCAAGCTCTGATCTGTTGACTTGGTACGAGTGTTCTGCTTAATTCCGATACTCTGTCCATCACCACCCCCTTTTCTGAATCGTGTTGTCCACCATAAGCATGGAAGGTTATGCTCAGACATGAGTCCCTTGCTCATTGCACCATCAGGATCCAAGCAAGCCGGGCCGAAGACGGCTGTAATGCCAGAAACCGGTCCCCGGAAGCTTGTTTCCTTCCCAGTAAAAGAATTGGCTTGGTAGTTTGGTCTGCCCTGTTCCCATGATGCACTGGGCCAAGGACAGTCTAATTTGCATGTAGCCAGGTTCTGAGCTGCGATGGTGCAGTGAGCTAAAAAATGGTGATGGATCAAGCCCTGATCTGTTGACTGGATACAAGTGTTCTGCTTAATTCAGATACTCTGTCCATCACCACCCCCTTTTCTGAATCGTTTTGTCCACCATAAGCGTGGAAGGGTATGCTCAGACATGAGTCCCTTGCTCATTGCACCATCAGGATTCAAGCAAGCCGGGCCGAAGACGGCTGTAATGCCAGAAACCGGTCCCCGGAAGCTTGTTTCCTTCCCAGTAAAAGAATTGGCTTGGTAGTTTGGTCTGCCCTGTTCCCATGATGCACTGGGCCAAGGACAGTCTAATTTGCATGTAGCCAGGTTCTGAGCTGCGATGGTGCAGTGAGCTAAAAAACGGTGATGGATCAAGCCCTGATCTGTTGACTGGGTACGAGTGTTCTGCTTAATTCAGATACTCTGTCCATCACCACCCCCTTTTCTGAATCGTTTTGTCCACCATAAGCGTGGAAGGGTATGCTCAGACATGAGTCCCTTGCTCATTGCACCATCAGGATTCAAGCAAGCCGGGCCGAAGACGGCTGTAATGCCATCAACCGGTCCCCGGAAGCTTGTTTCCTTCCCAGTAAAAGAATTGGCTTGGTAGTTTGGTCTGCCCTGTTCCCATGATGCACTGGGCCAGGGACAGACTAATTTGCATGTAGCCAGGTTCTGAGCTGGGATGGTGCAGTGAGCTAAAAAACGGTGATGGATCAAGCCCTGATCTCTTGACTGGGTACGAGTGTTTTGGTTAATTCAGATACTCTGTCCATCACCACCCCCTTTTCTGAATCGTTTTGTCCACCTTAAGCGTGGAAGGGTATGCTCAGACATGAGTCCCTTGCTCATTGCACCATCAGGATTCAAGCAAGCCGGGCCGAAGCCGGCTGTAATGCCAGAAACCGGTCCCCGGAAGCTTGTTTCCTTCCCAGTATAAGAATTGGCTTGGTAGTTTGGTCTGCCCTGTTCCCATGATGCACTGGGCCAGGGACAGACTAATTTGCATGTAGCCGGGTTCTGAGCTGGGATGGTGCAGTGAGCTAAAAAATGGTGATGGATCAAGCCCTGATCTGTTGACTGGGTACGAGTGTTCTGCTTAATTCAGATACTCTATCCATCACCACCCCCTTTTCTGAATCGTTTTGTCCACCATAAGCGTGGAAGGGTATGCTCAGACATGAGTCCCTTGCTCATTGCACCATCAGGATTCAAGCAAGCCGGGCCGAAGACGGCTGTAATGCCAGAAACCGGTCCCCGGAATCTTGTTTCCTTCCCAGTAAAAGAATTGGCTTGGTAGTTTGGTCTGCCCTGTTCCCATGATGCACTGGGCCAGAGACATACTAATTTGCATGTAGCCAGGTTCTGAGCAGGGATGGTGCAGTGAGCTAAAAAACGGTGATGGATCAAGCCCTGATCTGTTGACTTGGTACGAGTGTTCTGCTTAATTCCGATACTCTGTCCATCACCACCCCCTTTTCTGAATCGTGTTGTCCACCATAAGCATGGAAGGTTATGCTCAGACATGAGTCCCTTGCTCATTGCACCATCAGGATCCAAGCAAGCCGGGCCGAAGATGCCTGTAATGCCAGAAACCGGTCCCCGGAAGCTTGTTTCCTTCCCAGTAAAAGAATTGGCTTGGTAGTTTGGCCTGCCCTGTTCCCATGATGCACTGGGCCAGGGACAGACTAATTTGCATGTAGCCAGGTTCTGAGCTGGGATGGTGCAGTGAGCTAAAAAACGGTGATGGATCAAGCCCTGATCTGTTGACTGGGTATGAGTGTTCTGCTTAATTCAGATACTCTGTCCATCACCACCCCCTTTTCTGAATCGTTTTGTCCACCATAAGCGTGGAAGGGTATGCTCAGACATGAGTCCCTTGCTCATTGCACCATCAGGTTTCAAGCAAGCCGGGCCGAAGCCGGCTGTAATGCCAGAAAACGGTCCCGGAAGCTTGTTTTCTTCCCAGTATAAGAATTGGCTTGGTAGTTTGGTCTGCCCTGTTCCCATGATGCACTGGGCCAGGGACAGACTAATTTGCATGTAGCCAGGTTCTGAGCTGGGATGGTGCAGTGAGCTAAAAAACGGTGATGGATCAAGCCCTGATCTGTTGACTGGGTATGAGTGTTCTGCTTAATTCAGATACTCTATCCATCACCACCCCCTTTTCTGAATCGTTTTGTCCACCATAAGCGTGGAAGGGTATGCTCAGACATGAGTCCCTTGCTCATTGCACCATCAGGATTCAAGCAAGCCGGGCCGAAGACGGCTGTAATGCCAGAAACCGGTCCCCGGAAGCTTGTTTCCTTCCCAGTAAAAGAATTGGCTTGGTAGTTTGGTCTGCCCTGTTCCAATGATGCACTGGGCCAGAGACATACTAATTTGCATGTAGCCAGGTTCTGAGCTGGGATGGTGCAGTGAGCTAAAAAACGGTAATGGATCAAGCCCTGATCTGTTGACTGGGTACGAGTGTTCTGCTTAATTCAGATACTCTGTCCATCACCACCCCCTTTTCTGAATTGTTTTGTCCACCATAAGCGTGGAAGGGTATGCTCAGACATGAGTCCCTTGCTCATTGCACCATCAGGATCCAAGCAAGCCGGGCCGAAGACGGCTGTAATGCCAGAAACCGGTCCCTGGAAGCTTGTTTCCTTCCCAGTATAAGAATTGGCTTGGTAGTTTGGTCTGCCCTGTTCCCATGATGCACTGGGCCAGGGATGGACTAATTTGCATGTAGCCAGGTTCTGAGCTGGGATGGTGCAGTGAGCTAAAAAACGGTAATGGATCAAGCCCTGATCTGTTGACTGGGTACGAGTGATCTGCTTAATTCAGATACTCTGTCCATCACCACCCCCTTTTCTGAATTGTTTTGTCCACCATAAGCGTGGAAGGGTATGCTCAGACATGAGTCCCTTGCTCATTGCACCATCAGAATTCAAGCAAGCCGGGCCGAAGACGGTTGTAATGCCAGAAACCGGTCCCCGGAAGCTTGTTTCCTTCCCAGTATAAGAATTGGCTTGGTAGTTTGGTCCGCCCTGTTCCCATGATGCACTGGGCCAGGGACAGACTAATTTGCATGTAGCCAGGTTCTGAGCTGGGATGGTGCAGTGAGCTAAAAAACGGGGATGGATCAAGCCCTGATCTGTTGACTGGGTACGAGCGTTCTGCTTAATTCAGATACTCTGTCCATCACCACCCCCTTTTCTGAATCGTTTTGTCCACCATAAGCGTGGAAGGGTATGCTCAGACATGAGTCGCTTGCTCATTGCACAACAGGATTCAAGCAAGCCGGGCCGAAGACGGCTGTAATGCCAGAAACCGGTCCCCGGAAGCTTGTTTCCTTCCCAGTAAAAGAATTGGCTTGGTAGTTTGGTCTGCCCTGTTCCAATGATGCACTGGGCCAGAGACATACTAATTTGCATGTAGCCAGGTTCTGAGCTGGGATGGTGCAGTGAGCTAAAAAACGGTAATGGATCAAGCCCTGATCTGTTGACTGGGTACGAGTGTTCTGCTTAATTCAGATACTCTGTCCATCACCACCCCCTTTTCTGAATTGTTTTGTCCACCATAAGCGTGGAAGGGTATGCTCAGACATGAGTCCCTTGCTCATTGCACCATCAGGATCCAAGCAAGGCGGGCCGAAGACGGCTGTAATGCCAGAAACCGGTCCCCGGAAGCTTGTTTCCTTCCCAGTAAAAGAATTGGCTTGGTAGTTTGGTCTGCCCTGTCCCCATGATGCACTGGGCCAGGGATGGACTAATTTGCATGTAGCCAGGTTTTGAGCTGGGATGGTGCAGTGAGCTAAAAAATAGTGATGGATCAAGCCCTGATCTGTTGACTGGGTACGAGTGTTCTGCTTAACCTCTTAAGTGCTGCTGACGGCCAACGGTCGTCAGCAGCGCTACCTCCCCAGTGCTACGCACGTCCATTGGACGTCCATTCAGCACTACTTCCAATGGACAGCACAGCACTGGAGAGGGATATTTACACGCAGCTAAGGTGTTAATTCAGATACTCTGTCCATCACCACCCCCTTTTCTGAATCGTTTTGTCCACCATAAGCGTGGAAGGGTATGCTCAGACATGAGTCCCTTGCTCATTGCACCATCAGAATTCAAGCAAGCCGGGCCGAAGACGGTTGTAATGCCAGAAACCGGTCCCCGGAAGCTTGTTTCCTTCCCAGTATAAGAATTGGATTGGTAGTTTGGTCTGCCCTGTTCCCATGATGCACTGGGCCAGGGACAGACTAATTTGCATGTAGCCAGGTTCTGAGCTGGGATGGTGCAGTGAGCTAAAAAACGGCGATGGATCAAGCCCTGATCTGTTGACTGGGTACGAGTGTTCTGCTTAATTCAGATACTCTGTCCATCACCACCCCCTTTTCTGAATCGTTTTGTCCACCATAAGCGTGGCAGGGTATGCTCAGACATGAGTCCCTTGCTCATTGCACCATCAGGATTCAAGCAAGCCAGGCCGAAGACGGCTGTAATGCCAGAAACCAGTCCCCGGAAGCTTGTTTCCTTCCCAGTAAAAGAATTGGCTTGGTAGTTTGATCTGCCCTGTTCCCATGATGCACTGGGCCAGGGACAGACTAATTTGCATGTAGCCAGGTTCTGAGCTGGGATGGTGCATTGAGCTAAAAAACGGTGATGGATCAAGCCCTGATCTGTTGACTGGGTATGAGTGTTCTGCTTAATTCAGATACTCTGTCCATCACCACCCCCTTTTCTGAATCATTTTGTCCACCATAAGCGTGGAAGGGTATGCTCAGACATGAGTCCCTTGCTCATTGCACCATCAGGATTCAAGCAAGCCGGGCCGAAGAGGCTGTAATGCCAGAAACCGGTCCCCGGAAGCTTGTTTCCTTCCCAGTAAAAGAATTGGCTTGGTAGTTTGGTCTGCCCTGTTCCCACGATGCACTGGGCCAGGGATAGACTAATTTGCATGTAGCCAGGTTCTGAGCTGGGATGGTGCAGTGAGCTAAAAAACGGTGATGGATCAAGCCCTGATCTTTGGATTGGGTAGGAGTGTTCTGCTTAATTCAGATACTCTGTCCATCACCACCCCCTTTTCTGAATCGTTTTGTCCACCATAAGCGTGGAAGGGTATGCTCAGACATGAATCCCTTGCTCATTGCACCATCAGGATTCAAGCAAGCCGGGTCGAAGGCGGCTGTAATGCCAGAAACCGGTCCCCAGAAGCTTGTTTCCTTCCCAGTAAAAGAATTGGCTTGGTAGTTTTGTCTGCCCTGTTCCCATGATGCACTGGGCCAGGGACAGACTAATTTGCTTGTAGCCAGGTTCTGAGCTGGGATGGTGCAGTGAGCTAAAAAACAGTGATGGATCAGGCCCTGATCTTTTGACTGGGTACGAGTGTTCTGCTTAATTCAGATACTCTGTCCATCACCACCCCCTTTTCTGAATCATTTTGTCCACCATAAGCATGGAAGGGTATGCTCAGACATGAGTCCCTTGCTCATTGCACCATCAGGATTCAAGCAAGCAGGGCCGAAGACGGCTGTAATGCCAGAAACCGGTCCCCGGAAGCTTGTTTCCTTCCCAGTAAAAGAATTGGCTTGGTAGTTTGGCCTGCCCTGTTCCCATGATGCACTGGGCCAGGGACAGACTAATTTGCATGTTACCAGGTTCTGAGCTGGGATGGTGCTGTGAGCTAAAAAACGGTGATGGATCAAGCCCTGATCTGTTGACTGGGTACGAGTGTTCTGCTTAATTCAGATACTCTGTCCATCACCACCCCCTTTTCTGAATCGTTTTGTCCACCATAAGCGTGGAAGGGTATGCTCAGACATGAGTCCCTTGCTCATTGCACCATCAGGATTCAAGCAAGCCGGGCCGAAGCCGGCTGTAATGCCAGAAACCGGTCCCCGGAAGCTTGTTTCCTTCCCAGTATAAGAATTGGCTTGGTAGTTTGGTCTGCCTTGTTCCCATGATGCACTGGGCCAGGGACAGACTAATTTGCATGTAGCCAGGTTCTGAGCTGGGATGGTGCAGTGAGCTAAAAAACGGTGATGGATCAAGCCCTGATCTGTTGGCTGGGTATGAGTGTTCTGCTTAATTCAGATACTCTATCCATCACCACCCCCTTTTCTGAATTGTTTTGTCCACCATAAGCGTGGAAGGGTATGCTCAGACATGAGTCCCTTGCTCATTGCACCATCAGGATTCAAGCAAGCCGGGCCGAAGACAGCTGTAATGCCAGAAACCGGTCCCCGGAATCTTGTTTCCTTCCCAGTAAAAGAATTGGCTTGGTAGTTTGGTCTGCCCTGTTCCCATGATGCACTGGGCCAGAGACATACTAATTTGCTTGTAGCCAGGTTCTGAGCTGGGATGGTGCAGTGAGCTAAAAAACGGTGATGGATCAAGCCCTGATCTGTTGACTTGGTACGAGTGTAATTCCGATACTCTGTCCATCACCACCCCCTTTTCTGAATCGTGTTGTCCACCATAAGCATGGAAGGTTATGCTCAGACATGAGTCCCTTGCTCATTGCACCATCAGGATCCAAGCAAGCCGGGCCGAAGACGGCTGTAATGCCAGAAACCGGTCCCTGGAAGCTTGTTTCCTTCCCAGTAAAAGAATTGGCTTGGTAGTTTGGTATGCCCTGTTCCCATGATGCACTGGGCAAGGGACAGACTAATTTGCAAGTAGCCAGGTTCTGAGCTGGGATGGTGCAGTGAGCTAAAAAGCGGCGATGGATCAAGCCCTGATCTGTTGACTGGGTACGAGTGTTCTGCTTAATTCAGATACTCTGTCCATCACCACCCCCTTTTCTGAACCGTTTTGTCCACCATAAGCGTGGAAGGGTATGCTCAGACATGAGTCCCTTGCTCATTGCACCATCAGGATTCAAGCAAGCCGGGCCGACGACGGCTGTAATGCCAGAAACCGGTCCCCGGAAGCTTGTTTCCTTCCCCGTAAAATAATTGGCTTGGTAGTTTGGCCTGCCCTGTTCCCATGATGCACTGGGCCAGGGACAGACTAATTTGCATGGAGCCATGTTCTGAGCTGGGATGGTGCAGTGAGCTAAAAAACGGTGATGGATCAAGCCCTGATCTCTTGACTGGGTACGAGTGTTCTGCTTAATTCAGATACTCTGTCCATCACCACCCCCTTTTCTGAATCGTTTTGTCCACCATAAGCCTGGAAGGGTATGCTCAGACATGAGTCCCTTGCTCATTGCACCATCAGGATTCAAGCAAGCCGGGCGGAAGCCGGCTGTAATGCCAGAAACCGGTCCCCGGAAGCTTGTTTCCTTCCCAGTATAAGAATTGGCTTGGTAGTTTGGTCTGCCCTGTTCCCATGATGCACTGGGCCAGGGACAGACTAATTTGCATGTAGCCAGGTTCTGAGCTGGGATGGTGCAGTGAGCTAAAAAACGGTGATGGATCAAGCCCTGATCTGTTGACTGGGTACGAGTGTTCTGCTTAATTCAGATACTCTGTCCATCACCACCCCCTTTTCTGAATCGTTTTGTCCACCATAAGCGTGGAAGGGTATGCTCAGACATGAGTCCCTTGCTCATTGCACCATCAGGATTCAAGCAAGTCGGGCCGAAGACGGCTGTAATGCCATCACCCGGTCCCCGGAAGCTTGTTTCCTTCCCAGTAAAAGAATTGGCTTGGTAGTTTGGTCTGCCCTGTTCCCATGATGCGCTGGGCCAGGGACAGACTAATTTGCATGTAGCCAGGTTCTGAGCTGGGATGGTGCAGTGAGCTAAAAAACGGTGATGGATCAAGCCCTGATCTGTTGACTGGGTACGAGTGTTCTGCTTAATTCAGATACTCTGTCCATCACCACCCCCTTTTCTGAACCGTTTTGTCCACCATAAGCGTGGAAGGGTATGCTCAGACATGAGTCCCTTGCTCATTGCACCATCAGGATCCAAGCAAGCCGGGCCGAAGGGGGCTGTAATGCCAGAAACCGGTCCCCAGAAGCTTGTTTCCTTCCCAGTAAAAGAATTGGCTTGGTAGTTTGGCCTGCCCTGTTCCCATGATGCACTGGGCCAGGGACAGACTAATTTGCATGTAGCCAGGTTCTGAGCTGGGATGGTGCTGTGAGCTAAAAAACGGTGATGGATCAAGCCCTGATCTGTTGACTGGGTACGAGTGTTCTGCTTAATTCAGATACTCTGTCCATCACCACCCCCTTTTCTGAATTGTTTTGTCCACCATAAGCGTGGAAGGGTATGCTCAGACATGAGTCCCTTGCTCATTGCACCATCAGGATTCAAGCAAGCCGGGCCGAAGCCGGCTGTAATGCAGAAACCGGTCCCCGGAAGCTTGTTTCCTTCCCAGTATAAGAATTGGCTTGGTAGTTTGGTCTGCCTTGTTCCCATGATGCACTGGGCCAGGTACAGACTATTTTGCATGTAGCCAGGTTCTGAGCTGGGATGGTGCAGTGAGCTAAAAAACGGTGATGGATCAAGCCCTGATCTGTTGGCTGGGTATGAGTGTTCTGCTTAATTCAGATACTCAATCCATCACCACCCCCTTTTCTGAATTGTTTTGTCCACCATAACCGTGGAAGGGTATGCTCAGACATGAGTCCCTTGCTCATTGCACCATCAGGATTCAAGCAAGCCGGGCCGAAGACGGCTATAATGCCAGAAACCGGTCCCCGGAATCTTGTTTCCTTCCCAGTAAAAGAATTGGCTTGGTAGTTTGGTCTGCCCTGTTCCCATGATGCACTGGGCCAGAGACATACTAATTTGCTTGTAGCCAGGTTCTGAGCTGGGATGGTGCAGTGAGCTAAAAAACGGTAATGGATCAAGCGCTGATCTGTTGACTTGGTACAAGTGTTCTGCTTAATTCCGATACTCTGTCCATCACCACCCCCTTTTCTGAATCGTGTTGTCCACCATAAGCATGGAAGGTTATGCTCAGACATGAGTCCCTTGCTCATTGCACCATCAGGATCCAAGCAAGCCGGGCCGAAGACGGCTGTAATGCCAGAAACCGGTCCCCGGAAGCTTGTTTCCTTCCCAGTAAAAGAATTGGCTTGGTAGTTTGGTCTGCCCTGTTCCCATGATGCACTGGGCCAAGGACAGTCTAATTTGCATGTAGCCAGGTTCTGAGCTGCGATGGTGCAGTGAGCTAAAAAACGGTGATGGATCAAGCCCTGATCTGTTGACTGGGTACGAGTGTTCTGCTTAATTCAGATACTCTGTCCATCACCACCCCCTTTTCTGAATCGTTTTGTCCACCATAAGCGTGGAAGGGTATGCTCAGACATGAGTCCCTTGCTCATTGCACCATCAGGATTCAAGCAAGCCGGGCCGAAGACGGCTGTAATGCCATCAACCGGTCCCCGGAAGCTTGTTTCCTTCCCAGTAAAAGAATTGGCTTGGTAGTTTGGTCTGCCCTGTTCCCATGATGCACTGGGCCAGGGACAGACTAATTTGCATGTAGCCAGGTTCTGAGCTGGGATGGTGCAGTGAGCTAAAAAACGGTGATGGATCAAGCCCTGATCTGTTGACTGGGTACGAGTGTTCTGCTTAATTCAGATACTCTGTCCATCACCACCCCCTTTTCTGAACCGTTTTGTCCACCATAAGCGTGGAAGGGTATGCTCAGACATGAGTCCCTTGCTCATTGCACCATCAGGATTCAAGCAAGCCGGGCCGAAGACGGCTGTAATGCCAGAAACCGGTCCCCGGAAGCTTGTTTCCTTCCCAGTAAAAGAATTGGCTTGGTAGTTTGGCCTGCCCTGTTCCCATGATGCACTGGGCCAGGGACAGACTAATTTGCATGTAGCCAGGTTCTGAGCTGGGATGGTGCAGTGAGCTAAAAAACGGTGATGGATCAAGCCCTGATCTCTTGACTGGGTACGAGTGTTTTGGTTAATTCAGATACTCTGTCCATCACCACCCCCTTTTCTGAATCGTTTTGTCCACCTTAAGCGTGGAAGGGTATGCTCAGACATGAGTCCCTTGCTCATTGCACCATCAGGATTCAAGCAAGCCGGGCCGAAGCCGGCTGTAATGCCAGAAACCGGTCCCCGGAAGCTTGTTTCCTTCCCAGTATAAGAATTGGCTTGGTAGTTTGGTCTGCCCTGTTCCCATGATGCACTGGGCCAGGGACAGACTAATTTGCATGTAGCCGGGTTCTGAGCTGGGATGGTGCAGTGAGCTAAAAAATGGTGATGGATCAAGCCCTGATCTGTTGACTGGGTACGAGTGTTCTGCTTAATTCAGATACTCTATCCATCACCACCCCCTTTTCTGAATCGTTTTGTCCACCATAAGCGTGGAAGGGTATGCTCAGACATGAGTCCCTTGCTCATTGCACCATCAGGATTCAAGCAAGCCGGGCCGAAGACGGCTGTAATGCCAGAAACCGGTCCCCGGAATCTTGTTTCCTTCCCAGTAAAAGAATTGGCTTGGTAGTTTGGTCTGCCCTGTTCCCATGATGCACTGGGCCAGAGACATACTAATTTGCATGTAGCCAGGTTCTGAGCAGGGATGGTGCAGTGAGCTAAAAAACGGTGATGGATCAAGCCCTGATCTGTTGACTTGGTACGAGTGTTCTGCTTAATTCCGATACTCTGTCCATCACCACCCCCTTTTCTGAATCGTGTTGTCCACCATAAGCATGGAAGGTTATGCTCAGACATGAGTCCCTTGCTCATTGCACCATCAGGATCCAAGCAAGCCGGGCCGAAGATGCCTGTAATGCCAGAAACCGGTCCCCGGAAGCTTGTTTCCTTCCCAGTAAAAGAATTGGCTTGGTAGTTTGGCCTGCCCTGTTCCCATGATGCACTGGGCCAGGGACAGACTAATTTGCATGTAGCCAGGTTCTGAGCTGGGATGGTGCAGTGAGCTAAAAAACGGTGATGGATCAAGCCCTGATCTGTTGACTGGGTATGAGTGTTCTGCTTAATTCAGATACTCTGTCCATCACCACCCCCTTTTCTGAATCGTTTTGTCCACCATAAGCGTGGAAGGGTATGCTCAGACATGAGTCCCTTGCTCATTGCACCATCAGGTTTCAAGCAAGCCGGGCCGAAGCCGGCTGTAATGCCAGAAAACGGTCCCGGAAGCTTGTTTCCTTCCCAGTATAAGAATTGGCTTGGTAGTTTGGTCTGCCCTGTTCCCATGATGCACTGGGCCAGGGACAGACTAATTTGCATGTAGCCAGGTTCTGAGCTGGGATGGTGCAGTGAGCTAAAAAACGGTGATGGATCAAGCCCTGATCTGTTGACTGGGTATGAGTGTTCTGCTTAATTCAGATACTCTATCCATCACCACCCCCTTTTCTGAATCGTTTTGTCCACCATAAGCGTGGAAGGGTATGCTCAGACATGAGTCCCTTGCTCATTGCACCATCAGGATTCAAGCAAGCCGGGCCGAAGACGGCTGTAATGCCAGAAACCGGTCCCCGGAAGCTTGTTTCCTTCCCAGTAAAAGAATTGGCTTGGTAGTTTGGTCTGCCCTGTTCCAATGATGCACTGGGCCAGAGACATACTAATTTGCATGTAGCCAGGTTCTGAGCTGGGATGGTGCAGTGAGCTAAAAAACGGTAATGGATCAAGCCCTGATCTGTTGACTGGGTACGAGTGTTCTGCTTAATTCAGATACTCTGTCCATCACCACCCCCTTTTCTGAATTGTTTTGTCCACCATAAGCGTGGAAGGGTATGCTCAGACATGAGTCCCTTGCTCATTGCACCATCAGGATCCAAGCAAGCCGGGCCGAAGACGGCTGTAATGCCAGAAACCGGTCCCCGGAAGCTTGTTTCCTTCCCAGTAAAAGAATTGGCTTGGTAGTTTGGTCTGCCCTGTTCCCATGATGCACTGGGCCAAGGACAGAGTAATTTGCATGTAGCCAGGTTCTGAGCTGGGATGGTGCAGTGAGCTAAAAAACGGTGATGGTTCAAGCCCTGATCTGTTGACTGGGTACGAGTGTTCTGCTTAATTCAGATACTCTGTCCATCACCACCCCCTTTTCTGAATCGTTTTGTCCACCATAAGCGTGGAAGGGTATGCTCAGACATGTGTCCCTTGCTCATTGCACCATCAGGATTCAAGCAAGCCGGGCCGAAGACGGCTGTAATGCCAGAAACCGGTCCCCGGAAGCTTGTTTCCTTCCCAGTATAAGAATTGGCTTGGTAGTTTGGTCTGCCCTGTTCCCATGATGCACTGGGCCAGGGATGGACTAATTTGCATGTAGCCAGGTTCTGAGCTGGGATGGTGCAGTGAGCTAAAAAACGGTAATGGATCAAGCCCTGATCTGTTGACTGGGTACGAGTGATCTGCTTAATTCAGATACTCTGTCCATCACCACCCCCTTTTCTGAATTGTTTTGTCCACCATAAGCGTGGAAGGGTATGCTCAGACATGAGTCCCTTGCTCATTGCACCATCAGAATTCAAGCAAGCCGGGCCGAAGACGGTTGTAATGCCAGAAACCGGTCCCCGGAAGCTTGTTTCCTTCCCAGTATAAGAATTGGCTTGGTAGTTTGGTCCGCCCTGTTCCCATGATGCACTGGGCCAGGGACAGACTAATTTGCATGTAGCCAGGTTCTGAGCTGGGATGGTGCAGTGAGCTAAAAAACGGCGATGGATCAAGCCCTGATCTGTTGACTGGGTACGAGCGTTCTGCTTAATTCAGATACTCTGTCCATCACCACCCCCTTTTCTGAATCGTTTTGTCCACCATAAGCGTGGAAGGGTATGCTCAGACATGAGTCGCTTGCTCATTGCACAACAGGATTCAAGCAAGCCGGGCCGAAGACGGCTGTAATGCCAGAAACCGGTCCCCGGAAGCTTGTTTCCTTCCCAGTAAAAGAATTGGCTTGGTAGTTTGGTCTGCCCTGTTCCAATGATGCACTGGGCCAGAGACATACTAATTTGCATGTAGCCAGGTTCTGAGCTGGGATGGTGCAGTGAGCTAAAAAACGGTAATGGATCAAGCCCTGATCTGTTGACTGGGTACGAGTGTTCTGCTTAATTCAGATACTCTGTCCATCACCACCCCCTTTTCTGAATTGTTTTGTCCACCATAAGCGTGGAAGGGTATGCTCAGACATGAGTCCCTTGCTCATTGCACCATCAGGATCCAAGCAAGGCGGGCCGAAGACGGCTGTAATGCCAGAAACCGGTCCCCGGAAGCTTGTTTCCTTCCCAGTAAAAGAATTGGCTTGGTAGTTTGGTCTGCCCTGTCCCCATGATGCACTGGGCCAGGGATGGACTAATTTGCATGTAGCCAGGTTCTGAGCTGGGATGGTGCAGTGAGCTAAAAAATAGTGATGGATCAAGCCCTGATCTGTTGACTGGGTACGAATGTTCTGCTTAACCTCTTAAGTGCTGCTGACGGCCAACGGTCGTCAGCAGCGCTACCTCCCCAGTGCTACGCACGTCCATTGGACGTCCATTCAGCACTACTTCCAATGGACAGCACAGCACTGGAGAGGGATATTTACACGCAGCTAAGGTGTTAATTCAGATACTCTGTCCATCACCACCCCCTTTTCTGAATCGTTTTGTCCACCATAAGCGTGGAAGGGTATGCTCAGACATGAGTCCCTTGCTCATTGCACCATCAGAATTCAAGCAAGCCGGGCCGAAGACGGTTGTAATGCCAGAAACCGGTCCCCGGAAGCTTGTTTCCTTCCCAGTATAAGAATTGGATTGGTAGTTTGGTCTGCCCTGTTCCCATGATGCACTGGGCCAGGGACAGACTAATTTGCATGTAGCCAGGTTCTGAGCTGGGATGGTGCAGTGAGCTAAAAAACGGCGATGGATCAAGCCCTGATCTGTTGACTGGGTACGAGTGTTCTGCTTAATTCAGATACTCTGTCCATCACCACCCCCTTTTCTGAATCGTTTTGTCCACCATAAGCGTGGCAGGGTATGCTCAGACATGAGTCCCTTGCTCATTGCACCATCAGGATTCAAGCAAGCCAGGCCGAAGACGGCTGTAATGCCAGAAACCAGTCCCCGGAAGCTTGTTTCCTTCCCAGTAAAAGAATTGGCTTGGTAGTTTGGTCTGCCCTGTTCCCATGATGCACTGGGCCAGGGACAGACTAATTTGCATGTAGCCAGGTTCTGAGCTGGGATGGTGCATTGAGCTAAAAAACGGTGATGGATCAAGCCCTGATCTGTTGACTGGGTATGAGTGTTCTGCTTAATTCAGATACTCTGTCCATCACCACCCCCTTTTCTGAATCATTTTGTCCACCATAAGCGTGGAAGGGTATGCTCAGACATGAGTCCCTTGCTCATTGCACCATCAGGATTCAAGCAAGCCGGGCCGAAGAGGCTGTAATGCCAGAAACCGGTCCCCGGAAGCTTGTTTCCTTCCCAGTAAAAGAATTGGCTTGGTAGTTTGGTCTGCCCTGTTCCCACGATGCACTGGGCCAGGGATAGACTAATTTGCATGTAGCCAGGTTCTGAGCTGGGATGGTGCAGTGAGCTAAAAAACGGTGATGGATCAAGCCCTGATCTTTGGATTGGGTAGGAGTGTTCTGCTTAATTCAGATACTCTGTCCATCACCACCCCCTTTTCTGAATCGTTTTGTCCACCATAAGCGTGGAAGGGTATGCTCAGACATGAATCCCTTGCTCATTGCACCATCAGGATTCAAGCAAGCCGGGTCGAAGGCGGCTGTAATGCCAGAAACCGGTCCCCAGAAGCTTGTTTCCTTCCCAGTAAAAGAATTGGCTTGGTAGTTTGGTCTGCCCTGTTCCCATGATGCACTGGGCCAGGGACAGACTAATTTGCTTGTAGCCAGGTTCTGAGCTGGGATGGTGCAGTGAGCTAAAAAACAGTGATGGATCAAGCCCTGATCTTTTGACTGGGTACGAGTGTTCTGCTTAATTCAGATACTCTGTCCATCACCACCCCCTTTTCTGAATCATTTTGTCCACCATAAGCATGGAAGGGTATGCTCAGACATGAGTCCCTTGCTCATTGCACCATCAGGATTCAAGCAAGCAGGGCCGAAGACGGCTGTAATGCCAGAAACCGGTCCCCGGAAGCTTGTTTCCTTCCCAGTAAAAGAATTGGCTTGGTAGTTTGGCCTGCCCTGTTCCCATGATGCACTGGGCCAGGGACAGACTAATTTGCATGTTACCAGGTTCTGAGCTGGGATGGTGCTGTGAGCTAAAAAACGGTGATGGATCAAGCCCTGATCTGTTGACTGGGTACGAGTGTTCTGCTTAATTCAGATACTCTGTCCATCACCACCCCCTTTTCTGAATCGTTTTGTCCACCATAAGCGTGGAAGGGTATGCTCAGACATGAGTCCCTTGCTCATTGCACCATCAGGATTCAAGCAAGCCGGGCCGAAGCCGGTTGTAATGCCAGAAACCGGTCCCCGGAAGCTTGTTTCCTTCCCAGTATAAGAATTGGCTTGGTAGTTTGGTCTGCCTTGTTCCCATGATGCACTGGGCCAGGGACAGACTAATTTGCATGTAGCCAGGTTCTGAGCTGGGATGGTGCAGTGAGCTAAAAAACGGTGATGGATCAAGCCCTGATCTGTTGGCTGGGTATGAGTGTTCTGCTTAATTCAGATACTCTATCCATCACCACCCCCTTTTCTGAATTGTTTTGTCCACCATAAGCGTGGAAGGGTATGCTCAGACATGAGTCCCTTGCTCATTGCACCATCAGGATTCAAGCAAGCCGGGCCGAAGACAGCTGTAATGCCAGAAACCGGTCCCCGGAATCTTGTTTCCTTCCCAGTAAAAGAATTGGCTTGGTAGTTTGGTCTGCCCTGTTCCCATGATGCACTGGGCCAGAGACATACTAATTTGCTTGTAGCCAGGTTCTGAGCTGGGATGGTGCAGTGAGCTAAAAAACGGTGATGGATCAAGCCCTGATCTGTTGACTTGGTACGAGTGTAATTCCGATACTCTGTCCATCACCACCCCCTTTTCTGAATCGTGTTGTCCACCATAAGCATGGAAGGTTATGCTCAGACATGAGTCCCTTGCTCATTGCACCATCAGGATCCAAGCAAGCCGGGCCGAAGACGGCTGTAATGCCAGAAACCGGTCCCTGGAAGCTTGTTAACTTCCCAGTAAAAGAATTGGCTTGGTAGTTTGGTATGCCCTGTTCCCATGATGCACTGGGCAAGGGACAGACTAATTTGCAAGTAGCCAGGTTCTGAGCTGGGATGGTGCAGTGAGCTAAAAAGCGGCGATGGATCAAGCCCTGATCTGTTGACTGGGTACGAGTGTTCTGCTTAATTCAGATACTCTGTCCATCACCACCCCCTTTTCTGAACCGTTTTGTCCACCATAAGCGTGGAAGGGTATGCTCAGACATGAGTCCCTTGCTCATTGCACCATCAGGATTCAAGCAAGCCGGGCCGACGACGGCTGTAATGCCAGAAACCGGTCCCCGGAAGCTTGTTTCCTTCCCCGTAAAATAATTGGCTTGGTAGTTTGGCCTGCCCTGTTCCCATGATGCACTGGGCCAGGGACAGACTAATTTGCATGGAGCCATGTTCTGAGCTGGGATGGTGCAGTGAGCTAAAAAACGGTGATGGATCAAGCCCTGATCTCTTGACTGGGTACGAGTGTTCTGCTTAATTCAGATACTCTGTCCATCACCACCCCCTTTTCTGAATCGTTTTGTCCACCATAAACGTGGAAGGGTATGCTCAGACATGAGTCCCTTGCTCATTGCACCATCAGGATTCAAGCAAGCCGGGCCGAAGACGGCTGTAATGCCGTCAACTGGTCCCCGGAAGCTTGTTTCCTTCCCA
This sequence comes from Lissotriton vulgaris, assembly GCF_964263255.1. Classification (NCBI taxonomy): domain Eukaryota; kingdom Metazoa; phylum Chordata; class Amphibia; order Caudata; family Salamandridae; genus Lissotriton; species Lissotriton vulgaris. The sequence goes on along the minus strand of NC_141690.1, from coordinate 146,707,653 downwards.
GTAAAAGAATTGGCTTGGTCGTTTGGTCTGCCCTGTTCCCATGATGCACTGGGCCAGGGACAGACTAATTTTCATGTAGCCAGGTTCTGAGCTGGGATGGTGCAGTGAGCTAAAAAACGGTGATGGATCAAGCCCTGATCTGTTGACTGGGTACGAGTGTTCTGCTTAATTCAGATACTCTATCCATCACCACCCCCTTTTCTGAATTGTTTTGTCCACCATAAGCGTGGAAGGGTATGCTCAGACATGAGTCCCTTGCTCATTGCACCATCAGGATTCAAGCAAGCCGGGCCGAAAACGGCTGTAATGCCAGAAACCGGTCCCCGGAATCTTGTTTCCTTCCCAGTAAAAGAATTGGCTGGGTAGTTTGGTCTGCCTCGTTCCCATTATGCACTGGGCCAGAGACATACTAATTTGCATGTAGCCAGGTTCTGAGCTGGGATGGTGCAGTGAGCTAAAAAACGGTGATGGATCAAGCCCTGATCTGTTGACTTGGTACATGTGTTCTGCTTAATTCCGATACTCTGTCCATCACCACCCCCTTTTCTGAATCGTGTTGTCCACCATAAGCATGGAAGGTTATGCTCAGACATGAGTCCCTTGCTCATTGCACCATCAGGATCCATGCAAGCCGGGCCGAAGACGGCTGTAATGCCAGAAACGGGTCCCCGGAAGCTTGTTTCCTTCCCAGTAAAAGAATTGGCTTGGTAGTTTGGCCTGCCCTGTTCCCATGATGCACTGGGCCAGGGACAGACTAATTTGCATGTAGCCAGGTTCTGAGCTGGGATGGTGCTGTGAGCTAAAAAACGGTGATGGATCAAGCCCTGATCTGTTGACTGGGTACGAGTGTTCTGCTTAATTCAGATACTCTGTCCATCACCACCCCCTTTTCTGAATCGTTTTGTCCACCATAAGCGTGGAAGGGTATGCTCAGACATGAGTCCCTTGCTCATTGCACCATCAGGATTCAAGCAAGCCGGGCCGAAGCCGGCTGTAATGCCAGAAACCGGTCCCCGGAAGCTTGTTTCCTTCCCAGTATAAGAATTGGCTTGGTAGTTTGGTCTGCCTTGTTCCCATGATGCACTGGGCCAGGGACAGACTAATTTGCATGTAGCCAGGTTCTGAGCTGGGATGGTGCAGTGAGCTAAAAAACGGTGATGGATCAAGCCCTGATCTGTTGGCTGGGTACGAGTGTTCTGCTTAATTCAGATACTCTATCCATCACCACCCCCTTTTCTGAATTGTTTTGTCCACCATAAGCGTGGAAGGGTATGCTCAGACATGAGTCCCTTGCTCATTGCACCATCAGGATTCAAGCAAGCCGGGCCGAAGACGGCTGTAATGCCAGAAACCGGTCCCCGGAATCTTGTTTCCTTCCCAGTAAAAGAATTGGCTTGGTAGTTTGGTCTGCCCTGTTCCCATGATGCACTGAGCCAGAGACATACTCATTTGCTTGTAGCCAGGTTCTGAGCTGGGATGGTGCAGTGAGCTAAAAAACGGTAATGGATCAAGCCCTGATCTGTTGACTTGGTACGAGTGTTCTGCTTAAGTCGATACTCTGTCCATCACCACCCCCTTTTTTGAATCGTGTTGTCCACCATAAGCATGGAAGGTTATGCTCAGACATGAGTCCCTTGCTCCTTGCACCATCAGGATCCAAGCAAGCCGGGCCGAAGACGGCTGTAATGCCAGAAACCGGTCCCCGGAAGCTTGTTTCCTTCCCAGTAAAAGAATTGGCTTGGTAGTTTGGTCTGCCCTGTTCCAATGATGCACTGGGCCAGAGACATACTAATTTGCATGTAGCCAGGTTCTGAGCTGGGATGGTGCAGTGAGCTAAAAAACGGTAATGGATCAAGCCCTGATCTGTTGACTGGGTACGAGTGTTCTGCTTAATTCAGATACTCTGTCCATCACCACCCCCTTTTCTGAATTGTTTTGTCCACCATAAGCGTGGAAGGGTATGCGCAGACATGTGTCCCTTGCTCATTGCACCATCAGGATTCAAGCAAGCCGGGCCGAAGACGGCTGTAATGCCAGAAACCGGTCCCCGGAAGCTTGTTTCCTTCCCAGTATAAGAATTGGCTTCGGAGTTTGGTCTGCCCTGTTCCCATGATGCACTGGGCCAGGGATGGACTAATTTGCATGTAGCCAGGTTCTGAGCTGGGATGGTGCAGTGAGCTAAAAAACGGTAATGGATCAAGCCCTGATCTGTTGACTGGGTACGAGTGTTCTGCTTAATTCAGATACTTTGTCCATCACCACCCCCTTTTCTGAATTGTTTTGTCCACCATAAGCGTGGAAGGGTATGCTCAGACATGAGTCCCTTGCTCATTGCACCATCAGAATTCAAGCAAGCCGGGCCGAAGACGGTTGTAATGCCAGAAACCGGTCCCCGGAAGCTTGTTTCCTTCCCAGTATAAGAATTGGCTTGGTAGTTTGGTCTGCCCTGTTCCCATGATGCACTGGGCCAGGGACAGACTAATTTGCATGTAGCCAGGTTCTGAGCTGGGATGGTGCAGTGAGCTAAAAAACGGTAATGGATCAAGCCCTGATCTGTTGACTGGGTACGAGTGTTCTGCTTAATTCAGATACTCTGTCCATCACCACCCCCTTTTCTGAATTGTTTTGTCCACCATAAGCGTGGAAGGGTATGCTCAGACATGAGTCCCTTGCTCATTGCACCATCAGGATCCAAGCAAGCCGGGCCGAAGACGGCTGTAATGCCAGAAACCGGTCCCCGGAAGCTTGTTTCCTTCCCTGTAAAAGAATTGGCTTGGTAGTTTGGTCTGCCCTGTTCCCATGATGCACTGGGCCAAGGACAGAGTAATTTGCATGTAGCCAGGTTCTGAGCTGGGATGGTGCAGTGAGCTAAAAAACGGTGATGGTTCAAGCCCTGATCTGTTGACTGGGTACGAGTGTTCTGCTTAATTCAGATACTCTGTCCATCACCACCCCCTTTTCTGAATCGTTTTGTCCACCATAAGCGTGGAAGGGTATGCTCAGACATGTGTCCCTTGCTCATTGCACCATCAGGATTCAAGCAAGCCGGGCCGAAGATGGCTGTAATGCCAGAAACCGGTCCTCGGAAGCTTGTTTCCTTCCCAGTATAAGAATTGGCTTGGTAGTTTGGTCTGCCCTGTCCCCATGATGCACTGGGCCAGGGATGGACTAATTTGCATGTAGCCAGGTTCTGAGCTGGGATGGTGCAGTGAGCAAAAAAATAGTGATGGATCAAGCCCTGATCTGTTGACTGGGTACGAGTGTTCTGCTTAACCTCTTAAGTGCTGCTGACGGCCAACGGTCGTCAGCAGCGCTACCTCCCCAGTGCTACGCACGTCCATTGGACGTCCATTCAGCACTACTTCCAATGGACAGCACAGCACTGGAGAGGGATATTTACACGCAGCTAAGGTGTTAATTCAGATACTCTGTCCATCACCACCCCCTTTTCTGAATCGTTTTGTCCACCATAAGCGTGGAAGGGTATGCTCAGACATGAGTCCCTTGCTCATTGCACCATCAGAATTCAAGCAAGCCGGGCCGAAGACGGTTGTAATGCCAGAAACCGGTCCTCGGAAGCTTGTTTCCTACCCAGTATAAGAATTGGCTTGGTAGTTTGGTCTGCCCTGTTCCCATGATGCACTGGGCCAGGGACAGACTAATTGGCATGTAGCCAGGTTCTGAGCTGGGATGGTGCAGTGAGCTGAAAAACGGCGATGGATCAAGCCCTGATCTGTTGACTGGGTACGAGTGTTCTGCTTAATTCAGACACTCTGTCCATCACCACCCCCTTTTCTGAATCGTTTTGTCCACCATAAGCGTGGAAGGGTATGCTCAGACATGAGTCCCTTGCTCATTGCACCATCGGGATTCAAGCAAGCCGGGCCGAAGACGGCTGTAATGCCAGAAACCAGTCCCCGGAAGCTTGTTTCCTTCCCAGTAAAAGAATTGGCTTGGTAGTTTGGTCTGCCCTGTTCCCATGATGCACTGGGCCAGGGACAGACTAATTTGCATGTAGCCAGGTTCTGAGCTGGGATGGTGCATTGAGCTAAAAAACGGTGATGGATCAAGCCCTGATCTGTTGACTGGGTACGAGTGTTCTGCTTAATTCAGATACTCTGTCCATCACCACCCCCTTTTCTGAATCGTTTTGTCCACCATAAGCGTGGAAGGGTATGCTCAGACATGAGTCCCTTGCTCATTGCACCATCAGGATTCAAGCAAGCCGGGCCGAAGAGGCTGTAATGCCAGAAACCGGTGACCCGGAAGCTTGTTTCCTTCCCAGTAAAAGAATTGGCTTGGTAGTTTGGTCTGCCCTGTTCCCACGATGCACTGGGCCAGGGATAGACTAATTTGCATGTAGCCAGGTTCTGAGCTGGGATGGTGCAGTGAGCTAAAAAACGGTGATGGATCAAGCCCTGATCTTTGGATTGGGTAGGAGTGTTCTGCTTAATTCAGATACTCTGTCCATCACCACCCCCTTTTCTGAATCGTTTTGTCCACCATACGCGTGGAAGGGTATGCTCAGACATGAATCCCTTGCTCATTGCACCATCAGGATTCAAGCAAGCCGGGTCGAAGGCGGCTGTAATGCCAGAAACCGGTCCCCAGAAGCTTGTTTCCTTCCCAGTAAAAGAATTGGCTTGGTAGTTTGGTCTGCCCTGTTCCCATGATGCACTGGGCCAGGGACAGACTAATTTGCTTGTAGCCAGGTTCTGAGCTGGGATGGTGCAGTGAGCTAAAAAATGGTGATGGATCAAGCCCTGATCTTTTGACTGGGTACGAGTGTTCTGCTTAATTCAGATACTCTGTCCATCACCACCCCCTTTTCTGAATCGTTTTGTCCACCATAAGCGTGGAAGGGTATGCTCAGACATGAGTCCCTTGCTCATTGCACCATCAGGATTCAAGCAAGCCGGGCCGAAGACGGCTGTAATGCCAGAAACCGGTCCCCGGAAGCTTGTTTCCTTCCCAGTAAAAGAATTGGCTTGGTAGTTTGGCCTGCCCTGTTCCCATGATGCACTGGGCCAGGGACAGACTAATTTGCATGTTACCAGGTTCTGAGCTGGGATGGTGCTGTGAGCTAAAAAACGGTGATGGATCAAGCCCTGATCTGTTGACTGGGTACGAGTGTTCTGCTTAATTCAGATACTCTGTCCATCACCACCCCCTTTTCTGAATCGTTTTGTCCACCATAAGCGTGGAAGGGTATGCTCAGACATGAGTCCCTTGCTCATTGCACCATCAGGATTCAAGCAAGCCGGGCCGAAGCCGGTTGTAATGCCAGAAACCGGTCCCCGGAAGCTTGTTTCCTTCCCAGTATAAGAATTGGCTTGGTAGTTTGGTCTGCCCTGTCCCCATGATGCACTGGGCCAGGGATGGACTAATTTGCATGTAGCCAGGTTCTGAGCTGGGATGGTGCAGTGAGCAAAAAAATAGTGATGGATCAAGCCCTGATCTGTTGACTGGGTACGAGTGTTCTGCTTAACCTCTTAAGTGCTGCTGACGGCCAACGGTCGTCAGCAGCGCTACCTCCCCAGTGCTACGCACGTCCATTGGACGTCCATTCAGCACTACTTCCAATGGACAGCACAGCACTGGAGAGGGATATTTACACGCAGCTAAGGTGTTAATTCAGATACTCTGTCCATCACCACCCCCTTTTCTGAATCGTTTTGTCCACCATAAGCGTGGAAGGGTATGCTCAGACATGAGTCCCTTGCTCATTGCACCATCAGAATTCAAGCAAGCCGGGCCGAAGACGGTTGTAATGCCAGAAACCGGTCCTCGGAAGCTTGTTTCCTACCCAGTATAAGAATTGGCTTGGTAGTTTGGTCTGCCCTGTTCCCATGATGCACTGGGCCAGGGACAGACTAATTGGCATGTAGCCAGGTTCTGAGCTGGGATGGTGCAGTGAGCTGAAAAACGGCGATGGATCAAGCCCTGATCTGTTGACTGGGTACGAGTGTTCTGCTTAATTCAGACACTCTGTCCATCACCACCCCCTTTTCTGAATCGTTTTGTCCACCATAAGCGTGGAAGGGTATGCTCAGACATGAGTCCCTTGCTCATTGCACCATCGGGATTCAAGCAAGCCGGGCCGAAGACGGCTGTAATGCCAGAAACCAGTCCCCGGAAGCTTGTTTCCTTCCCAGTAAAAGAATTGGCTTGGTAGTTTGGTCTGCCCTGTTCCCATGATGCACTGGGCCAGGGACAGACTAATTTGCATGTAGCCAGGTTCTGAGCTGGGATGGTGCATTGAGCTAAAAAACGGTGATGGATCAAGCCCTGATCTGTTGACTGGGTACGAGTGTTCTGCTTAATTCAGATACTCTGTCCATCACCACCCCCTTTTCTGAATCGTTTTGTCCACCATAAGCGTGGAAGGGTATGCTCAGACATGAGTCCCTTGCTCATTGCACCATCAGGATTCAAGCAAGCCGGGCCGAAGAGGCTGTAATGCCAGAAACCGGTGACCCGGAAGCTTGTTTCCTTCCCAGTAAAAGAATTGGCTTGGTAGTTTGGTCTGCCCTGTTCCCACGATGCACTGGGCCAGGGATAGACTAATTTGCATGTAGCCAGGTTCTGAGCTGGGATGGTGCAGTGAGCTAAAAAACGGTGATGGATCAAGCCCTGATCTTTGGATTGGGTAGGAGTGTTCTGCTTAATTCAGATACTCTGTCCATCACCACCCCCTTTTCTGAATCGTTTTGTCCACCATACGCGTGGAAGGGTATGCTCAGACATGAATCCCTTGCTCATTGCACCATCAGGATTCAAGCAAGCCGGGTCGAAGGCGGCTGTAATGCCAGAAACCGGTCCCCAGAAGCTTGTTTCCTTCCCAGTAAAAGAATTGGCTTGGTAGTTTGGTCTGCCCTGTTCCCATGATGCACTGGGCCAGGGACAGACTAATTTGCTTGTAGCCAGGTTCTGAGCTGGGATGGTGCAGTGAGCTAAAAAATGGTGATGGATCAAGCCCTGATCTTTTGACTGGGTACGAGTGTTCTGCTTAATTCAGATACTCTGTCCATCACCACCCCCTTTTCTGAATCGTTTTGTCCACCATAAGCGTGGAAGGGTATGCTCAGACATGAGTCCCTTGCTCATTGCACCATCAGGATTCAAGCAAGCCGGGCCGAAGACGGCTGTAATGCCAGAAACCGGTCCCCGGAAGCTTGTTTCCTTCCCAGTAAAAGAATTGGCTTGGTAGTTTGGCCTGCCCTGTTCCCATGATGCACTGGGCCAGGGACAGACTAATTTGCATGTTACCAGGTTCTGAGCTGGGATGGTGCTGTGAGCTAAAAAACGGTGATGGATCAAGCCCTGATCTGTTGACTGGGTACGAGTGTTCTGCTTAATTCAGATACTCTGTCCATCACCACCCCCTTTTCTGAATCGTTTTGTCCACCATAAGCGTGGAAGGGTATGCTCAGACATGAGTCCCTTGCTCATTGCACCATCAGGATTCAAGCAAGCCGGGCCAAAGCCGGCTGTAATGCCAGAAAGCGGTCCCCGGAAGCTTGTTTCCTTCCCAGTATAAGAATTGGCTTGGTAGTTTGGTCTGCCTTGTTCCCATGATGCACTGGGCCAGGGACAGACTAATTTGCATGTAGCCAGGTTCTGAGCTGGGATGGTGCAGTGAGCTAAAAAACGGTGATGGATCAAGCCCTGATCTGTTAGCTGGGTATGAGTGTTCTGCTTAATTCAGATACTCTATCCATCACCACCCCCTTTTCTGAATTGTTTTGTTCACCATAAGCGTGGAAGGGTATGCTCAGACATGAGTCCCTTGCTCATTGCACCATCAGGATTCAAGCAAGCCGGGCCGAAGACAGCTGTAATGCCAGAAACCGGTCCCCGGAATCTTGTTTCCTTCCCAGTAAAAGAATTGGCTTGGTAGTTTGGTCTGCCCTGTTCCCATGATGCACTGGGCCAGAGACATACTAATTTGCTTGTAGCCAGGTTCTGAGCTGGGATGGTGCAGTGAGCTAAAAAACGGTGATGGATCAAGCCCTGATCTGTTGACTTGGTACGAGTGTTCTGCTTAATTCCGATACTCTGTCCATCACCACCCCCTTTTCTGAATCGTGTTGTCCACCATAAGCATGGAGGGTTATGCTCAGACATGAGTCCCTTGCTCATTGCACCATCAGGATCCAAGCAAGCCGGGCCGAAGACGGCTGTAATGCCAGAAACCGGTCCCCGGAAGCTTGTTTCCTTCCCAGTAAAAGAATTGGCTTGGTAGTTTGGTATGCCCTGTTCCCATGATGCACTGGGCCAGGGACAGACTAATTTGCAAGTAGCCAGGTTCTGAGCTGGGATGGTGCAGTGAGCTAAAAAACGGTGATGGATCAAGCCCTGATCTGTTGACGGGGTACGAGTGTTCTGCTTAATTCAGATACTCTGTCCATCACCACCCCCTTTTCTGAACCGTTTTGTCCACCATAAGCGTGGAAGGGTATGCTCAGACATGAGTCCCTTGCTCATTGCACCATCAGGATTCAAGCAAGCCGGGCCGACGACGGCTGTAATGCCAGAAACCGGTCCCCGGAAGCTTGTTTCCTTCCCAGTAAAATAATTGGCTTGGTAGTTTGGCCTGCCCTGTTCCCATGATGCACTGGGCCAGGGACAGACTAATTTGCATGTAGCCAGGTTCTGAGCTGGGATGGTGCAGTGAGCTAAAAAACGGTGATGGATCAAGCCCTGATCTCTTGACTGGGTACGAGTGTTCTGCTTAATTCAGATACTCTGTCCATCACCACCCCCTTTTCTGAATCGTTTTGTCCACCATAAGCCTGGAAGTGTATGCTCAGACATGAGTCCCTTGCTCATTGCACCATCAGGATTCAAGCAAGCCGGGCCGAAGCCTGCTGTAATGCCAGAAACCGGTCCCCGGAAGCTTGTTTCCTTCCCAGTATAAGAATTGGCTTGGTAGTTTGGTCTGCCCTGTTCCCATTATGCACTGGGCCAGAGACATACTAATTTGCATGTAGCCAGGTTCTGAGCTGGGATGGTGCAGTGAGCTAAAAAACGGTGATGGATCAAGCCCTGATCTGTTGACTTGGTACATGTGTTCTGCTTAATTCCGATACTCTGTCCATCACCACCCCCTTTTCTGAATCGTGTTGTCCACCATAAGCATGGAAGGTTATGCTCAGACATGAGTCCCTTGCTCATTGCACCATCAGGATCCATGCAAGCCGGGCCGAAGACGGCTGTAATGCCAGAAACTGGTCCCCGGAAGCTTGTTTCCTTCCCAGTAAAAGAATTGGCTTGGTAGTTTGGCCTGCCCTGTTCCCATGATGCACTGGGCCAGGGACAGACTAACTTGCATGTAGCCAGGTTCTGAGCTGGGATGGTGCTGTGAGCTAAAAAACGGTGATGGATCAAGCCCTGATCTGTTGACTGGGTACGAGTTTTCTGCTTAATTCAGATACTCTGTCCATCACCACCCCCTTTTCTGAATCGTTTTGTCCACCATAAGCGTGGAAGGGTATGCTCAGACATGAGTCCCTTGCTCATTGCACCATCAGGATTCAAGCAAGCCGGGCCGAAGCCGGCTGTAATGCCAGAAACCGGTCCCCGGAAGTTTGTTTCCTTCCCAGTATAAGAATTGGCTTGGTAGTTTGGTCTGCCTTGTTCCCATGATGCACTGGGCCAGGGACAGACTAATTTGCATGTAGCCAGGTTCTGAGCTGGGATGGTGCAGTGAGCTAAAAAACGGTGATGGATCAAGCCTTGATCTGTTGACTTGGTACGAGTGTTCTGCTTAAGTCGATACTCTGTCCATCACCACCCCCTTTTTTGAATTGTTTTGTCCACCATAAGCGTGGAAGGGTATGCTCAGACATGAGTCCCTTGCTCATTGCACCATCAGGATTCAAGCAAGCCGGGCCGAAGACGGCTGTAATGCCAGAAACCGGTCCCCGGAATCTTGTTTCCTTCCCAGTAAAAGAATTGGCTTGGTAGTTTGGTCTGCCCTGTTCCCATGATGCACTGAGCCAGAGACATACTCATTTGCTTGTAGCCAGGTTCTGAGCTGGGATGGTGCAGTGAGCTAAAAAACGGTAATGGATCAAGCCCTGATCTGTTGACTTGGTACGAGTGTTCTGCTTAAGTCGATACTCTGTCCATCACCACCCCCTTTTTTGAATCGTGTTGTCCACCATAAGCATGGAAGGTTATGCTCAGACATGAGTCCCTTGCTCATTGCACCATCAGGATCCAAGCAAGCCGGGCCGAAGACGGCTGTAATGCCAGAAACCGGTCCCCGGAAGCTTGTTTTCTTCCCAGTAAAAGAATTGGCTTGGTAGTTTGGTCTGCCCTGTTCCCATGATGCACTGGGCCAAGGACAGTCTAATTTGCATGTAGCCAGGTTCTGAGCTGCGATGGTGCAGTGAGCTAAAAAATGGTGATGGATCAAGCCCTGATCTGTTGACTGGGTACGAGTGTTCTGCTTAATTCAGATACTCTGTCCATCACCACCCCCTTTTCTGAATCGTTTTGTCCACCATAAGCGTGGAAGGGTATGCTCAGACATGAGTCCCTTGCTCATTGCACCATCAGGATTCAAGCAAGCCGGGCCGAAGACGGCTGTAATGCCATCAACCGGTCCCCGGAAGCTTGTTTCCTTCCCAGTAAAAGAATTGGCTTGGTAGTTTGGTCTGCCCTGTTCCCATGACGCACTGGGCCAGGGACAGACTAATTTGCATGTAGCCAGGTTCTGAGATGGGATGGTGCAGTGAGCTAAAAAACGGTGATGGATCAAGCCCTGATCTGTTGACTGGGTACGAGTGTTCTGCTTAATTCAGATACTCTGTCCATCACCACCCCCTTTTCTGAACCGTTTTGTCCACCATAAGCGTGGAACGGTATGCTCAGACATGAGTCCCTTGCTCATTGCACCATCAGGATTCAAGCAAGCCGGGCCGAAGACGGCTGTAATGCCAGAAACCGGTCCCCGGAAGCTTGTTTCCTTCCCAGTAAAAGAATTGGCTTGGTAGTTTGGCCTGCCCTGTTCCCATGATGCACTGGGCCAGGGACAGACTAATTTGCATGTAGCCAGGTTCTGAGCTGGGATGGTGCAGTGAGCTAAAAAACGGTGATGGATCAAGCCCTGATCTCTTGACTGGGTACGAGTGTTTTGGTTAATTCAGATACTCTGAACATCACCACCCCCTTTTCTGAATCGTTTTGTCCACCATAAGCGTGGAAGGGTAAGCTCAGACATGAGTCCCTTGCTTATTGCACCATCAGGATTCAAGCAAGCCGAACCGAAACCGGCTGTAATGCCAGAAACCGGTCCCCGGAAGCTTGATTCTTTCCCAGTATAAGAATTGGCTTGGTAGTTTGGTCTGCCCTGTTCCCATGATGCACTGGGCCAGGGACAGACTAATTTGCATGTAGCCAGGTTCTGAGCTGGGATGGTGCAGTGAGCTAAAAAAGGGTGATGGATCAAGCCCGGATCTGTTGACTGGGTACGAGTGTTCTGCTTAATTCAGATACTCTGTCCATCACCACCCCCTTTTCTGAATTGTTTTGTCCACCATAAGCGTGGAAGGGTATGCTCAGACATGAGTCCCTTGCTCATTGCACCATCAGGATTCAAGCAAGCCGGGCCGAAGACGGCTGTAATGCCAGAAACCGGTCTCCGGAATCTTGTTTCCTTCCCAGTAAAAGAATTGGCTTGGTAGTTTGGTCTGCCCTGTTCCCATGATGCACTGGGCCAGAGACATACTAATTTGCATGTAGCCAGGTTCAGAGCTGGGATGGTGCAGTGAGCTAAAAAACGGTGATGGATCAAGCCCTGATCTGTTGACTTGGTACGAGTGGTCTGCTTAATTCCGATACTCTGTCCATCACCAACCCCTTTTCTGAATTGTGTTGTCCACCATAAGCATGGAAGGTTATGCTCAGACATGAGTCCCTTGCTCATTGCACCATCAGGATCCAAGCAAGCCGGGCCGAAGACGGCTGTAATGCCAGAAACCGGTCCCCGGAAGCTTGTTTCCTTCCCAGTAAAAGAATTGGCTTGGTAGTTTGGTCTGCCCTGTTCCCATGATGCACTGGGCCAAGGACAGACTAATTTGCATGTAGCCAGGTTCTGAGCTGGGATGGTGCAGTGAGCTAAAAAATGGTGATGGATCAAGCCCTGATCTGTTGACTGGGTACGAGTGTTCTGCTTAATTCAGATACTCTGTCCATCACCACCCCCTTTTCTGAATCGTTTTGTCCACCATAAACGTGGAAGGGTATGCTCAGACATGAGTCCCTTGCTCATTGCACCATCAGGATTCAAGCAAGCCGGGCCGAAGACGGCTGTAATGCCGTCAACCTGTCCCCGGAAGCTTGTTTCCTTCCCAGTAAAAGAATTGGCTTGGTAGTTTGGTCTGCCCTGTTCCTATGATGCACTGGGCCAGGGACAGACTGGTTTTCATGTAGCCAGGTTCTGAGCTGGGATGGTGCAGTGAGCTAAAAAACGGTGATGGATCAAGCCCTGATCTGTTGGCTGGGTACGAGTGTTCTGCTTAATTCAGATACTCTATCCATCACCACCCCCTTTTCTGAATTGTTTTGTCCACCATAAGCGTGGAAGGGTATGCTCAGACATGAGTCCCTTGCTCATTGCACCATCAGGATTCAAGCAAGCCGGGCCGAAGACGGCTGTAATGCCAGAAACCGGTCCCCGGAATCTTGTTTCCTTCCCAGTAAAAGAATTGGCTTGGTAGTTTGGTCTGCCCTGTTCCCATGGTGCACTGGGCCAGAGACATACTAATTTGCTTGTAGCCAGGTTCTGAGCTGGGATGGTGCAGTGAGCTAAAAAACGGTGATGGATCAAACCCTGATCTGTTGACTTGGTACAAGTGTTCTGCTTAATTCCGATACTCTGTCCATCACCACCCCCTTTTCTGAATCGTGTTGTCCACCATAAGCATGGAAGGTTATGCTCAGACATGAGTCCCTTGCTCATTGCACCATCAGGATCCAAGCAAGCCGGGCCGAAGACGGCTGTAATGCCAGAAACCGGTCCCCGGAAGCTTGTTTCCTTCCCAGTAAAAGAATTGGCTTGGTAGTTTGGTCTGCCCTGTTCCCATGATGCACTGGGCCAAGGACAGTCTAATTTGCATGTAGCCAGGTTCTGAGCTGCGATGGTGCAGTGAGCTAAAAAACGGTGATGGATCAAGCCCTGATCTGTTGACTGGGTACGAGTGTTCTGCTTAATTCAGATACTCTGTCCATCACCACCCCCTTTTCTGAATCCTTTTGTCCACCATAAGCGTGGAAGGGTATGCTCAGACATGAGTGCCTTGCTCATTGCACCATCAGGATTCAAGCAAGCCGGGCCGAAGACGGCTGTAATGCCATCAACCGGTCCCTGGAAGCTTGTTTCCTTCCCAGTAAAAGAATTGGCTTGGTAGTTTGGTCTGCCCTGTTCCTATGATGCACTGGGCCAGGGACAGACTAATTTGCATGTAGCCAGGTTCTGAGCTGGGATGGTGCAGTGAGCTAAAAAACGGTGATGGATCAAGCCCTGATCTGTTGACTGGGTACGAGTGTTCTGCTTAATTCAGATACTCTGTCCATCACCACCCCCTTTTCTGAACCGTTTTGTCCACCATAAGCGTGGAAGGGTATGCTCAGACATGAGTCCTTTGCTCATTGCACCATCAGGATTCAAGCAAGCCGGGCCGAAGACGGCTGTAATGCCAGAAACCGGTCCCCGGAATCTTGTTTCCTTCCCAGTAAAAGAATTGGCTTGGTAGTTTGGTCTGCCCTGTTCCCATGATGCACTGGGCCAGAGACATACTAATTTGCATGTAGCCAGGTTCTGAGCTGGGATGGTGCAGTGAGCTAAAAAACGGTGATGGATCAAGCCCTGATCTGTTGACTTGGTACGAGTGGTCTGCTTAATTCCGATACTCTGTCCATCACCACCCCCTTTTCTGAATCGTGTTGTCCACCATAAGCATGGAAGGTTATGCTCAGACATGAGTCCCTTGCTCATTGCACCATCAGGATCCAAGCAAGCCGGGCCGAAGACGGCTGTAATGCCAGAAACCGGTCCCCGGAAGCTTGTTTCCTTCCCAGTAAAAGAATTGGCTTGGTAGTTTGGTCTGCCCTGTTCCCATGATGCACTGGGCCAAGGACAGACTAATTTGCATGTAGCCAGGTTCTGAGCTGGGATGGTGCAGTGAGCTAAAAAACGGTGATGGATCAAGCCCTGATCTGTTGACTGGGTACGAGTGTTCTGCTTAATTCAGATACTCTGTCCATCACCACCCCCTTTTCTGAATCGTTTTGTCCACCATAAACGTGGAAGGGTATGCTCAGACATGAGTCCCTTGCTCATTGCACCATCAGGATTCAAGCAAGCCGGGCCGAAGACGGCTGTAATGCCGTCAACTGGTCCCCGGAAGCTTGTTTCCTTCCCAGTAAAAGAATTGGCTTAGTAGTTTGGTCTGCCCTGTTCCCATGATGCACTGGGCCAGGGACAGACTAATTTTCATGTAGCCAGGTTCTGAGCTGGGATGGTGCAGTGAGCTAAAAAACGGTGATGGATCAAGCCCTGATCTGTTGGCTGGGTACGAGTGTTCTGCTTACTTCAGATACTCTATCCATCACCACCCCCTTTTCTGAATTGTTTTGTCCACCATAAGCGTGGAAGGGTATGCTCAGACATGAGTCCCTTGCTCATTGCACCATCAGGATTCAAGCAAGCCGGGCCGAAGACGGTTGTAATGCCAGAAACCGGTCCCCGGAATCTTGTTTCCTTCCCAGTAAAAGAATTGGCTTGGTAGTTTGGTCTGCCCTGTTCCCATGATGCACTGGGCCAGAGACATACTAATTTGCTTGTAGCCAGGTTCTGAGCTGGGATGGTGCAGTGAGCTAAAAAACGGTGATGGATCAAGCCCTGATCTGTTGACTTGGTACGAGTGTTCTGCTTAATTCAGATACTCTGTCCATCACCACCCCCTTTTCTGAATCGTGTTGTCCACCATAAGCATGGAAGGTTATGCTCAGACATGAGTCCCTTGCTCATTGCACCATCAGGATCCAAGCAAGCCGGGCCGAAGACGGCTGTAATGCCAGAAACCGGTCCCCGGAAGCTTGTTTCCTTCCCAGTAAAAGAATTGGCTTGGTAGTTTGGTCTGCCCTGTTCCCATGATGCACTGGGCCAAGGACAGTCTAATTTGCATGTAGCCAGGTTCTGAGCTGCGATGGTGCAGTGAGCTAAAAAACGGTGATGGATCAAGCCCTGATCTGTTGACTGGGTACGAGTGTTCTGCTTAATTCAGATACTCTGTCCATCACCACCCCCTTTTCTGAATCGTTTTGTCCACCATAAGCGTGGAAGGGTATGCTCAGACATGAGTCCCTTGCTCATTGCACCATCAGGATTCAAGCAAGCCGGGCCGAAGACGGCTGTAATGCCATCAACCGGTCCCCGGAAGCTTGTTTCCTTCCCAGTAAAAGAATGGCTTGGTAGTTTGGTCTGCCCTGTTCCCATGATGCACTGGGCCAGGGATAGACTAATTTGCATGTAGCCAGGTTCTGAGCTGGGATGGTGCAGTGAGCTAAAAAACGGTGATGGATCAAGCCCTGATCTGTTGACTGGGTACGAGTGTTCTGCTTAATTCAGATACTCTGTCCATCACCACCCCCTTTTCTGAACCGTTTTGTCCACCATAAGCGTGGAAGGGTATGCTCAGACATGAGTCCCTTGCTCATTGCACCATCAGGATTCAAGCAAGCCGGGCCGAAGACGGCTGTAATGCCAGAAACCGGTCCCCGGAAGCTTGTTTCCTTCCCAGTAAAAGAATAGGCTTGGTAGTTTGGCCTGCCCTGTTCCCATGATGCACTGGGCCAGGGACAGACTAATTTGCATGTAGCCAGTGTGAGAAGTTGGCCTGGTATATAATGCTCACTAATTCTAGTGATCACTTTGTACCATGCCAAGCAACCCTTATGATGATGGTTGTAATTCAACCTTGTAGACCAGTTATCCTAGTGGTAACGTGGACAAAGCAGTCTTAGGCTAAACTCTGAAAGGCATGTGAAGCCAGCTGTTATACCATACACAACCCCCTTGAATACCAAATGAAAGGGACACCACACAGATATATATTGAAAATATATATTGATTTATTAACTATTAAAATCCCCTGGACTCTTTATGAGCACAGAAGCACAAGCGTAAAATCACAAGACAGTTTAAAATACACAAAAGTTGCACAATATGGATGAGCCCTAGGGGCCACCTAAACCATATACTAAATAAGTGGTATAAGAGATACCTAAAGGAAAGTGAAGAGGCCTAGGGCCTTGGGAATCGCTGGAGCTATTCGAGACTGGAGTTAACTAAGTCGGGAAAGGCCCACGGGACTCGGGTGCAGTGTTCAAAGTGCACGCACTTCTCAATACAAAGTCTATGGTGCGTAAAAAGCACAAAGTTAGAAAGTTAGGAACCTTCCGAGTGACCTACGGAGCTGAAACTTAAAACACAGGCCCTTGGGATGTGTACCAGTGCAGGAGCACCGGCGGAGCTGAGTTACCTCACCCACAGGAAGCGGGTGCACAGGGTCGAAGATGTGTCGGGTTTCGTCACGCTGGTCGATGGTGCTTGGAGCTGAAGATGCTGCAGGCGGCTCGATGAGAAGAGTTCCGGTGGATCCAAGGGTGGATCTGAAGAGTTGAAGACCTGAAAGCAGAGGGGACAGTGTTCAAAGTCACTAGCCAGTGACTGCCGTGGAACCAGAGTGGAACCAGGTGATGTCGGGTGCAAACAGGCGTTGTCGGGTAGCTTCTTTCAGCAGCCACGTGGATACCCGGGGTCGAGGACGTCCAGGAGTCGGTCACGAGCTGTCCCACGTAGGCTTCTCGCTGTTGGCGGTGTCGGCGACCTGATCGGAGCAAACAGGCCTTGGCAAATGCAAGCCACGCAGAAGTTGAAAGATGCTGTTCACTCGGACCAGCAAGGTCAGAGCGGGTGCTCCTTTTCACAGGAGCTTGGGTAGGTCTGGAGCAACCAGACCTGCTGTTTAAATCTTCGGGTTCGTCGCCAAGATGGCCGCTGGCCGCGTGGCTAGTGGCCGGGATGGCGCGTCGAGTGGCACAATGCAAAAGGGCCCCACGCAGATCGTGGAGATGCTGGAGGGCTGATCTTCGGTGCAAGGGCTGCTCGGTGGTGGGGGTTCTCAATCCCCAAAGCACAACGTCGAGGATGCCTCAGAAGCTGCGCAGTCAGCTTTTCGGGTGTCTTTCAAGAGGTCCGGTCCCACGTCGCTCGGTGCCTCCACGGGTCCCTTCTTCGCAGGGACTGTGGATCGGGCTCTGAGAGGTCTGGGAGTCTGGTTCTTGTCGGGCTCTGGGCTCGGTCTCCGGCGGGAGGCGGCGGCAAAGCAGACGTCGAGTTGCTGGTTGGTACCTGTGTTCACAGGGTGGTCACTCCTTGGCCACAAGGGAGATTCTTCTTCAGTCTTCTGTGCAGCAGAATGTCGAAGTCCAGTCTTCTTCTTAGTTTTAAGTTGATTTCGGGATGATCTGCCGTGCAATGGCACTGCTCCCCCTCTTATTCCCAAACTGGGGGTGGATCACCTACTAGGTCCCTCCTCTGGGAGGAACCAGGAAGGGGGGCGGTTACACCCCCTTTCCTTTGTCCAGCTCCGCGCCAGGACTGGGGCTGGAAGGCCCCAGAACCGGTTTGGACTGGCCTATGCACGGGGACACCTTGTGTGCCCCGGGCATGTCTGATTCTTTTCAGCCCTGTCCTACCTAATACACAAAATCCTGTCTGGGGTGGTGCTCGCACCTCCCAAGGCAGGAAACCCTTTGTCCAGGCCACCATCTGCCGAGTTTCGGTCAGCAGCAGGAGGCCAGACTTGTGTCTGTGGTGGCAGCGTCCATTTTGTGAAGCTGAGGCTCTGTTTAACTTTAACCGGGGTTAAGGCTACACACATGTCGTGTCCCTCTAGAAGGGTGGAATGCTATCCCCGTCGCCAGAATTGGCGAGGGGATAGTATTCCAATTCGTATGACACCTTACTCGACATGTTTTGATAAAGCCAAACCAAAGATAGCATTTAACCGCGAGGATTATAATGCACTTAAGAGTATATGGTATGGCAATATCCCGGAACAGCTTAGGGAGTTGTTCCCGACAGCTGCAGACAGGCTCAGCTCATGCCAGAGCACCATCTCACATATTTCCAAGCACTCTGCCTCCAGGATTGATGAGGCCTTCTATAGGAGTGGCTGATAGGAACATATGTGTCCAGTTTAGGGTTAGGCACAGACATACTGTACCTAAGTAAGAGGTGGTTACACCGACTTACCCCAGCTGAGTGATCAGCCAGTTGTGTCAAAGATGGAGGCCAGGCCAGGGGTGGCACAATACGTGCTGCAGCCCCTGGTAGGCTTTGGATACACCTATGCCCTGGGCACCTAGGGTGCACTATTACAGGGGCTCATAAGGTGAACCAGTTCCAATTCGTAATGCACCTAAAGTGCATTGGCATCAATTTAGAGAGAGAACAGCAGGCTGTGGGTCTGATTAGCAGGCCCACAGCCACATTAAGTCAGAAACCAGTGAAGCAAAAAGCAAAAATTTGGGGTGACCATAGGATAGCAGACCCTACTCTCCTACATAACCCCCCCCCAAACGCAGGGACATTAGACTAACCTTGACCAGTTGTGTCTTCATGTTCTAAGTGGAAGTACCTGGAGAGACCATCTGCGTTGCCATGGTCAGTCCCTGGGCGGTGCTCCACTGTAAAGTCCATCCCCTGTAGGGAAATGGACCACCTGAGTAGTTTGGGGTTTTCACCCTTCATCTGATTAAGCCATAGGAGGGGCTTATGGTCGGTCTGAATCTTGAAGTGAGTGCCAAATAAGTATGGTCTCAACTTCTTCAGGGCCCACACCACAGCAAAGGCCTCCCTCTCTATAGCTGACCAACGTTTCTCTCTGGGGGTCAGCCTTCTGCTAATGAAAGCAATGGGCTGGTCCTGGCCATCTACATTAAGCTGTGAAAGCACTGCTCCCACTCCCAACTCAGAAGCATCTGTTTGGACAATGAACTCTCTTGAGTAGTCAGGACTCTTCAGGATAGGTGCAGAGCACATGGCCTTCTTCAGGTCATCAAATGCCTTTTGACAGATTTCTGTCCACTGAACCTTTTTGGGCATCTTCTTGGATGTCAGATCATTAAGAGGAGTCACAATGGACCCATAGTTCTTAACAAACTTCCTGTAGTACCCAGTCAGGCCCAAGAAAGCTCTGACCTGAGTCTGGGTAGTTGGAGGGGACCAGTCCTTGATGGTCTGGATCTTACTCTCCAGTGGTTGAACTTGGCCTCCACCTACAAGGTGGCCCAGGTATACAACCTTGCTCTGCCCTATCTGGCACTTTGTTGCCTTGATAGTGAGGCCTGCCTTCTGCAGAGCCTCCAGCACTTCCTTCAGGTGGATCAGGTGATCCTCCCAGGTGGAGCTAAAGACAGCAATATCGTCCAGATAAGCTGCACAAAAGTCATCCAACCCAGTGAGGACTTGGTTCACCAACCTTTGGAAGGTGGCAGGTGCATTTTTCAAACCAAAGGGCATCACCACAAACTGATAATGCCCACTAGGGGTAGAAAATGCTGTCTTGGCTTTAGACTCCTCAGCTAACCTGATTTGCCAGTAGCCAGCTGTCAAGTCAAATGTGCTCAAATATTTGGCAGAAGCCAACTTGTCAATGAGCTCATCTGCCCTTGGAATAGGGTGTGCATCTGTCCTGGTGACAGCATTGAGTCCTCTGTAATCCACACAGAACCTCATCTCTCTCTTGCCATCTTTGGTGTGAGGTTTGGGGACCAGAACCACTGGGCTAGCCCAGGGGCTCTCTGAAGGCTCAATGACACCTAATTCCAGCATCTTTTGCACCTCAGTCTTTATACAGTCCCTGACGTGGTCAGGTTGCCTGTAAATTTTGCTCTTTACAGGAAGACTGTCACCAGTGTCCACCACATGTGTACACCAGTTAGTCTGACTGGGTGTCAATGAGAACATATGCCTGTATGCCTGTAGAACTTGTCTGCAGTCATGTTGCTGATGTTCAGTGAGGCTGCCACCTAAGGCCACACCATCAACTGAGCCATCCTCAGGGTTCTGAGTGAGCAGGTCTGGGAGAGGGTCACTCTCTTCCTCCTGTCCCTCATCTGTAGCCATGAGCAAGCCCATGTCTGCCCTGCTGACATATGCCTTCAATCTGTTCACATGGAGCACCCTGTGGGGGCTCCTGGGAGTTCCTAGGTCCACCAAGTAGGTAACCTCTCCCTTCTTTTCCAGAATTGTATGGGGTCCAGACCATTTGTCTTGGAGTGCTGCTGGGGCCACTGGCTCCAACACCCATACCTTCTGTCCAGGCTGAAACTCAACAAGGACAGCCTTTTGGTCATGCCAAGCTTTTTGTAATTCTTGGCTAGCCTCAAGGTTTTTGGATGCCTTTTCCATGTACTCTGCCATCCTGGAGCGGAGACCAAGTACATAGTCCACTATGTCCTGTTTAGGCTTCTTGAGAGGTAACTCCCATCCTTCCTTCACAAGACACAGGGGTCCTCTTACAGGGTGCCCAAACAACAATTCAAAGGGGCTGAAGCCAACCCCCTTTTGAGGGACCTCTCTGTAAGCGAACAAAAGGCAGGGCAGAAGGATGTCCCATCTTCGCCTGAGCTTTTCAGGTAATCCTTTAATCATGCCCTTTAGGGTCTTGTTAAATCTCTCAACAAGCCCATTGCATTGTGGGTGATAAGGAGTGGTGAACTTGTAGTTTACACCACATTCCTTCCACATAGCTGTCAAATATCCAGACATGAAGTTAGTACCTCTATCGGATATTACCTCCTTAGGAAACCCCACTCTGGAGAAAACTCCAAGTAAGGCCCTGGCCACAACAGGAGCTGTTGTGGTCCTAAGGGGAATTGCCTCTGGGTACCTGGTGGCATGATCCACTACCACCAGTATGAATCTGTGCCCAGATGCTGTAGGGGGATCCATTGGACCAACAATATCAATCCCCACTCTCTCAAAGGGAACCCCCACCACCGGTAGTGGTATCAGGGGGGCCTTTGTTGTTCCACCTGCTTTACCACTGGCTTGGCAGGTTTCACAGGAGCGACAAAACTCCTTGGTGTCTTCAGACATGTGAGGCCAGTGAAAGTGAGGGACAAGCCTGTCCCAAGTCTTGTTCTGGCCTAGGTGTCCTGCTAGAGGAATATCATGGGCCAAGGTGAGTAGGAAGCCCCTAAATTGCAGAGGTATAACCAACCTCCTGGTAGCACCAGGCTTGGGGTCTCTAGCCTCTGAATAAAGGAGTCCATCGTCCCAATATACTTTATGGGCACCTTGAGCATTCCCAGCAGCCTCAGCAGCAGCCTGCTGTCTGAGGGGTTCAAGAGAAGGACAGGTTAACTGAGCCTGCCCCAAGTCTGCCCTAGAAGGTCCCCCTGTCCCCAGAAACTCAACCTGATCAGGTTCAAGTTCTTCAGGGACAGTTCCTTCAGGGGTCTCAAGATCAGTTTCCTGTGAAGCCTGATCCTCACTTGTAGGCAGTTGGGAAGGCACAGCCTTAACCCTCCTGTTCTTCTTCTTGGGAGGTACTTGGTCCATTGTTCCAGGATCCAAGACCTGAGGTTCAGAGAGGCACTTTTTGGCCTGTGACCTGGTCACAGCAAGGACATGTGATGATATCCCTAACATCTCTGCATGAGTCCTGTACTCAACTTCTGACCATAGAGAGTTCTCCAGGTCATTGCCCAACAAACATTCTACTGGGAGATCAGCACTAACCACAACTTTCTTCAGGCCAGTTACCCCTCCCCAGGAAAAGTTAACAAGTGCCACACTATGTGTAGTAGTGACATTGCTGGCATTGGTCACCAGGTAATCATCGCCTGGCATGTATTGTCCAGGGTCCACAAAGTTAGGTGTCACCATAGTGACACTGGCACATGTGTCCCTGTAAGCTTGAGCCACTTTGTTGTTAATCAAAGGTGTCTGTCTGTATTTGCCCAGGTTACTGGGACTTATGTCAGGGGTCAAATCTATGTCCCCTTCACAAATCAGAACAGCCTGTGTAAGGGTTCTGACTAGGTCAGAATCTCCTTCAGTTCCCAAAGTGATTCCCACTAAACCCTTGGCTTGAGGACCAACACTGCTAACTGTACTAGTGGGTGCAGGTGCCTTAGGGGCTGCAGTGCTGGGGGCTCCACCCTTTTTACACTCACTTGTCCAGTGAGAGGTGTTCTTACAAGTTTTACACCAGGGTTTCTTCTGACCTTCTTTCTTCTTCTTCTTGGAAGTTTGGGACCCACCCTCTGTCTCAGTTTGGGGCCCTGTTGAAGACTTCTGGTCTTTAGCTTTCTGCTCCCCACCCTTCTGGTCTGTTTTCTTCTGGTCACCACCCTGGTTCTGGTTCTGGTTCTTTTGCTTAACTCTGGTTCTTACCCATTTATCTGCCCTCTTTCCCAATTCTTGGGGAGAGGTCAAATCTGAGTCAACCAAATGTTGATGCAACTGCTGGTTCTGACAATTATTTAAAATTTGTTCTCTCATCAGCAAATTGTACAATCCTTCATAGTCTGTAACCTTGCTTCCCAGCAACCATCCCTCCAGAGCCTTAGTGGCACACTCAACAAATTCAGACCAGTCCTGAGTCTGTGTCTTCTGGGTATCTCTGAACATTAACCTGTACTGTTCAGTGGTTAAGCCTAACCCATCAATCAGAGCACTCTTCAGGACCAGGTAGTTTCTAGAATCCCCATCACTAACTGTGAGGAGTCTGTCTCGGCCTCTACCTTCAAAGGAGAGCCACAAGATTGCTGCCCACTGCTCCTGAGGGATCTGCTGTACTCTGCAGGCTCTCTCCATTGCAGTAATCCATTTATGGATGTCATCCCCAGCTTTGTAGGGGGGCACAATCTTACTCAGGTTTCTATTATCAAAAGACCTGTCTTTATCCTTGTGGATATTGCTGCCACCAGTGGGTTCTATTACCCCACTCTCTCTAGGCTGTCTTGCTCTAGCAAGTTTCTCCTTAGCCAGGGCAACCTCTAACTCTTGCCTCTGGATCCTAAGCTCAGCCTCTCTCATCTTGGCCTCATGTTCCCTTCTCTGAGGGCTAGTCATCTCCTTTCTGGAGTGACCATGAGAGCCTCTAGAGACATGGGAGGTATTGGATTCACCTGAGTGATGCCTTCTCCTCCTATGGCCCTGGTTAAGTCCACCTGGGGGTCTGAATGGGTTGTTACCTGATTCATTCCCAAGTTGACTTAAGTTAGCCTGGTTCAGTCTACTGACCAGCACCTGACTATCTCTGTCATCATCTGACTCACTGCTTTCCACCTCCTCCTCCTCTTCTTCTTCCTCTTCCTCTACATCTACTTGAGGAGCTCCAGTGGTGGAGGCTTCCTCATCTACTAGGATGATAGGGGTAGGGGTGTCTACAGTGTCATCCTCTGAAGGATGGCCTCCTTCAGCATTCCCTGTGGGGTTTGCTTTAGAGGTCTTTAGAGCCTCAGACTGATCCAAGAGCTCTCTTAGGTGGTCTGTAGTAGGGGAAGGCCCTGTCTTCAGACCCCTTAAGACACAAAGCTGTCTTAATTCCTTAAAGGGAAATATAGCAAACTGGGATGGTGCCCTTGGAGGGTCACTCTCAACAGGAGTAAGTCCACTGGACCCCTCTGTTCCAGACATTGCTCTAGTGTGGGTGGATGTGTTGCAATCTACCTACACTGGTGTTTACCTACTAAACCTATCTAGTAGTTGTAGCTAGGGTGTGCTACTCCCTTTGCTCTACAACAACTAAGTTCAGTAGAACTTAAGTATACTAGTCTTGTTTTATATGTACCTAGCAGGTACCTGTATGATCTTTCAAATGATAATCTCAAAGATTGTAATGGTAAAACAACAGCAAGCTCAGATCCCACCGCTGCCACCAATGTGAGAAGTTGGCCTGGTATATAATGCTCACTAATTCTAGTGATCACTTTGTACCATGCCAAGCAACCCTTATGATGATGGTTGTAATTCAACCTTGTAGACCAGTTATCCTAGTGGTAACGTGGACAAAGCAGTCTTAGGCTAAACTCTGAAAGGCATGTGAAGCCAGCTGTTATACCATACACAACCCCCTTGAATACCAAATGAAAGGGACACCACACAGATATATATTGAAAATATATATTGATTTATTAACTATTAAAATCCCCTGGACTCTTTATGAGCACAGAAGCACAAGCGTAAAATCACAAGACAGTTTAAAATACACAAAAGTTGCACAATATGGATGAGCCCTAGGGGCCACCTAAACCATATACTAAATAAGTGGTATAAGAGATACCTAAAGGAAAGTGAAGAGGCCTAGGGCCTTGGGAATCGCTGGAGCTATTCGAGACTGGAGTTAACTAAGTCGGGAAAGGCCCACGGGACTCGGGTGCAGTGTTCAAAGTGCACGCACTTCTCAATACAAAGTCTATGGTGCGTAAAAAGCACAAAGTTAGAAAGTTAGGAACCTTCCGAGTGACCTACGGAGCTGAAACTTAAAACACAGGCCCTTGGGATGTGTACCAGTGCAGGAGCACCGGCGGAGCTGAGTTACCTCACCCACAGGAAGCGGGTGCACAGGGTCGAAGATGTGTCGGGTTTCGTCACGCTGGTCGATGGTGCTTGGAGCTGAAGATGCTGCAGGCGGCTCGATGAGAAGAGTTCCGGTGGATCCAAGGGTGGATCTGAAGAGTTGAAGACCTGAAAGCAGAGGGGACAGTGTTCAAAGTCACTAGCCAGTGACTGCCGTGGAACCAGAGTGGAACCAGGTGATGTCGGGTGCAAACAGGCGTTGTCGGGTAGCTTCTTTCAGCAGCCACGTGGATACCCGGGGTCGAGGACGTCCAGGAGTCGGTCACGAGCTGTCCCACGTAGGCTTCTCGCTGTTGGCGGTGTCGGCGACCTGATCGGAGCAAACAGGCCTTGGCAAATGCAAGCCACGCAGAAGTTGAAAGATGCTGTTCACTCGGACCAGCAAGGTCAGAGCGGGTGCTCCTTTTCACAGGAGCTTGGGTAGGTCTGGAGCAACCAGACCTGCTGTTTAAATCTTCGGGTTCGTCGCCAAGATGGCCGCTGGCCGCGTGGCTAGTGGCCGGGATGGCGCGTCGAGTGGCACAATGCAAAAGGGCCCCACGCAGATCGTGGAGATGCTGGAGGGCTGATCTTCGGTGCAAGGGCTGCTCGGTGGTGGGGGTTCTCAATCCCCAAAGCACAACGTCGAGGATGCCTCAGAAGCTGCGCAGTCAGCTTTTCGGGTGTCTTTCAAGAGGTCCGGTCCCACGTCGCTCGGTGCCTCCACGGGTCCCTTCTTCGCAGGGACTGTGGATCGGGCTCTGAGAGGTCTGGGAGTCTGGTTCTTGTCGGGCTCTGGGCTCGGTCTCCGGCGGGAGGCGGCGGCAAAGCAGACGTCGAGTTGCTGGTTGGTACCTGTGTTCACAGGGTGGTCACTCCTTGGCCACAAGGGAGATTCTTCTTCAGTCTTCTGTGCAGCAGAATGTCGAAGTCCAGTCTTCTTCTTAGTTTTAAGTTGATTTCGGGATGATCTGCCGTGCAATGGCACTGCTCCCCCTCTTATTCCCAAACTGGGGGTGGATCACCTACTAGGTCCCTCCTCTGGGAGGAACCAGGAAGGGGGGCGGTTACACCCCCTTTCCTTTGTCCAGCTCCGCGCCAGGACTGGGGCTGGAAGGCCCCAGAACCGGTTTGGACTGGCCTATGCACGGGGACACCTTGTGTGCCCCGGGCATGTCTGATTCTTTTCAGCCCTGTCCTACCTAATACACAAAATCCTGTCTGGGGTGGTGCTCGCACCTCCCAAGGCAGGAAACCCTTTGTCCAGGCCACCATCTGCCGAGTTTCGGTCAGCAGCAGGAGGCCAGACTTGTGTCTGTGGTGGCAGCGTCCATTTTGTGAAGCTGAGGCTCTGTTTAACTTTAACCGGGGTTAAGGCTACACACATGTCGTGTCCCTCTAGAAGGGTGGAATGCTATCCCCGTCGCCAGAATTGGCGAGGGGATAGTATTCCAATTCGTATGACACCTTACTCGACATGTTTTGATAAAGCCAAACCAAAGATAGCATTTAACCGCGAGGATTATAATGCACTTAAGAGTATATGGTATGGCAATATCCCGGAACAGCTTAGGGAGTTGTTCCCGACAGCTGCAGACAGGCTCAGCTCATGCCAGAGCACCATCTCACATATTTCCAAGCACTCTGCCTCCAGGATTGATGAGGCCTTCTATAGGAGTGGCTGATAGGAACATATGTGTCCAGTTTAGGGTTAGGCACAGACATACTGTACCTAAGTAAGAGGTGGTTACACCGACTTACCCCAGCTGAGTGATCAGCCAGTTGTGTCAAAGATGGAGGCCAGGCCAGGGGTGGCACAATACGTGCTGCAGCCCCTGGTAGGCTTTGGATACACCTATGCCCTGGGCACCTAGGGTGCACTATTACAGGGGCTCATAAGGTGAACCAGTTCCAATTCGTAATGCACCTAAAGTGCATTGGCATCAATTTAGAGAGAGAACAGCAGGCTGTGGGTCTGATTAGCAGGCCCACAGCCACATTAAGTCAGAAACCAGTGAAGCAAAAAGCAAAAATTTGGGGTGACCATAGGATAGCAGACCCTACTCTCCTACAGCCAGGTTCTGTGCTGGGATGGTGCAGTGAGCTAAAAAACGGTGATGGATCAAGCCCTGATCTCTTGACTGGGTACGAGTGTTCTGCTTAATTCAGATACTCTGTCCATCACCACCCCCTTTTCTGAATCGTTTTGTCCACCATAAGCCTGGAAGGGTATGCTCAGACATGAGTCCCTTGCTCATTGAACCATCAGGATTCAAGCAAGCCGGGCCGAAGCCGGCTGTAATGCCAGAAACCGGTCCCCGGAAGCTTGTTTCCTTCCCAGTATAAGAATTGGCTTGGTAGTTTGGTCTGCCTTGTTCCCATGATGCACTGGGCCAGGGACAGACTAATTTGCATGTAGCCAGGTTCTGAGCTGGGATGGTGCAGTGAGCTAAAAAACGGTGATGGATCAAGCCCTGATCTGTTGGCTGGGTACAGGTGTTCTGCTTAATTCAGATACTCTATCCATCACCACCCCCTTTTCTGAATTGTTTTGTCCACCATAAGCGTGGAAGGGTATGCTCAGACATGAGTCCCTTGCTCATTGCACCATCAGGATTCAAGCAAGCCGGGCCGAAGACGGCTGTAATGCCAGAAACCAGTCCCCGGAATCTTGTTTCCTTCCCAGTAAAAGAATTGGCTTGGTAGTTTGGTCTGCCCTGTTCCCATGATGCACTGGGCCAGAGACATACTAATTTGCTTGTAGCCAGGTTCTGAGCTGGGATGGTGCAGTGAGCTAAAAAACGGTGATGGATCAAGCCCTGATCTGTTGACTTGGTACGAGTGTTCTGCTTAATTCCGATACTCTGTCCATCACCACCCCCTTTTCTGAATCGTGTTGTCCACCATAAGCATGGAAGGTTATGCTCAGACATGAGTCCCTTGCTCTTTGCACCATCAGGATCCAAGCAAGCCGGGCCGAAGACGGCTGTAATGCCAGAAACCGGTCCCCGGAAGCTTGTTTCCTTCCCAGTAAAAGAATTGGCTTGGTAGTTTGGTCTGCCCTGTTCCCATGATGCACTGGGCCAAGGACAGTCTAATTTGCATGTAGCCAGGTTCTGAGCTGCGATGGTGCAGTGAGCTAAAAAACGGTGATGGATCAAGCCCTGATCTGTTGACTGGGTACGAGTGTTCTGCTTAATTCAGATACTCTGTCCATCACCACCCCCTTTTCTGAATCGTTTTGTCCACCATAAGCGTGGAAGGGTATGCTCAGACATGAGTCCCTTGCTCATTGCACCATCAGGATTCAAGCAAGCCGGGCCGAAGCCGGCTGTAATGCCAGAAACCGGTCCCCGGAAGCTTGTTTCCTTCCCAGTATAAGAATTGGCTTGGTAGTTTGGTCTGCCCTGTTCCCATGATGCACTGGGCCAGGGACAGACTAATTTGCATGTAGCCAGGTTCTGAGCTGGGATGGTGCAGTGAGCTAAAAAACGGTGATGGATCAAGCCCTGATCTGTTGACTGGGTATGAGTGTTCTGCTTAATTCAGATACTCTATCCATCACCACCCCCTTTTCTGAATCGTTTTGTCCACCATAAGCGTGGAAGGGTATGCTCAGACATGAGTCCCTTGCTCATTGCACCATCAGGATTCAAGCAAGCCGGGCCGAAGACGGCTGTAATGCCAGAAACCGGTCCCCGGAATCTTGTTTCCTTCCAGTAAAAGAATTGGCTTGGTAGTTTGGTCTGCCCTGTTCCCATGATGCACTGGGCCAGAGACATACTAATTTGCATGTAGCCAGGTTCTGAGCTGGGATGGTGCAGTGAGCTAAAAAACGGAGATGGATCAAGCCCTGATTTGTTGACTTGGTACGAGTGTTCTGCTTAATTCCGATACTCTGTCCATCACCACCCCCTTTTCTGAATCGTGTTGTCCACCATAAGCATGGAAGGTTATGCTCAGACATGAGTCCCTTGCTCATTGCACCATCAGGATCCAAGCAAGCCGGGCCGAAGACGGCTGTAATGCCAGAAACCGGTCCCCGGAAGCTTGTTTCCTTCCCAGTAAAAGAATTGGCTTGGTAGTTTGGTCTGCCCTGTTCCCATGATGCACTGGGCCAGGGACAGACTAATTTGCATGTAGCCAGGTTCTGAGCTGGGATGGTGCAGTGAGCTAAAAAACGGTGATGGATCAAGCCCTGATCTCTTGACTGGGTACGAGTGTTTTGGTTAATTCAGATACTCTGTCCATCACCACCCCCTTTTCTGAATCGTTTTGTCCACCATAAGCGTGGAAGGGTAAGCTCAGACATGAGTCCCTTGCTTATTGCACCATCAGGATTCAAGCAAGCCGAGCCGAAACCGGCTGTAATGCCAGAAACCGGTCCCCGGAAGCTTGATTCTTTCCCAGTATAAGAATTGGCTTGGTAGTTTGGTCTGCCCTGTTCCCATGATGCACTGGGCCAGGGACAGACTAATTTGCATGTAGCCAGGTTCTGAGCTGGGATGGTGCAGTGAGCTAAAAAAGGGTGATGGATCAAGCCCGGATCTGTTGACTGGGTACGAGTGTTCTGCTTAATTCAGATACTCTGTCCATCACCACCCCCTTTTCTGAATTGTTTTGTCCACCATAAGCGTGGAAGGGTATGCTCAGACATGAGTCCCTTGCTCATTGCACCATCAGGATTCAAGCAAGCCGGGCCAAAGACGGCTGTAATGCCAGAAACCGGTCTCCGGAATCTTGTTTCCTTCCCAGTAAAAGAATTGGCTTGGTAGTTTGGTCTGCCCTGTTCCCATGATGCACTGGGCCAGAGACATACTAATTTGCATGTAGCCAGGTTCAGAGCTGGGATGGTGCAGTGAGCTAAAAAACGGTGATGGATCAAGCCCTGATCTGTTGACTTGGTACGAGTGGTCTGCTTAATTCCGATACTCTGTCCATCACCAACCCCTTTTCTGAATTGTGTTGTCCACCATAAGCATGGAAGGTTATGCTGAGACATGAGTCCCTTGCTCATTGCACCATCAGGATCCAAGCAAGCCGGGCCGAAGACGGCTGTAATGCCAGAAACCGGTCCCCGGAAGCTTGTTTCCTTCCCAGTAAAAGAATTGGCTTGGTAGTTTGGTCTGCCCTGTTCCCATGATGCACTGGGCCAAGGACAGACTAATTTGCATGTAGCCAGGTTCTGAGCTGGGATGGTGCAGTGAGCTAAAAAATGGTGATGGATCAAGCCCTGATCTGTTGACTGGGTACGAGTGTTCTGCTTAATTCAGATACTCTGTCCATCACCACCCCCTTTTCTGAATCGTTTTGTCCACCATAAACGTGGAAGGGTATGCTCAGACATGAGTCCCTTGCTCATTGCACCATCAGGATTCAAGCAAGCCGGGCCGAAGACGGCTGTAATGCCGTCAACCTGTCCCCGGAAGCTTGTTTCCTTCCCAGTAAAAGAATTGGCTTGGTAGTTTGGTCTGCCCTGTTCCTATGATGCACTGGGCCAGGGACAGACTGGTTTTCATGTAGCCAGGTTCTGAGCTGGGATGGTGCAGTGAGCTAAAAAACGGTGATGGATCAAGCCCTGATCTGTTGGCTGGGTACGAGTGTTCTGCTTAATTCAGATACTCTATCCATCACCACCCCCTTTTCTGAATTGTTTTGTCCACCATAAGCGTCGAAGGGTATGCTCAGACATGAGTCCCTTGCTCATTGCACCATCAGGATTCAAGCAAGCCGGGCCGAAGACGGCTGTAATGCCAGAAACCGGTCCCCGGAATCTAGTTTCCTTCCCAGTAAAAGAATTGGCTTGGTAGTTTGGTCTGCCCTGTTCCCATGGTGCACTGGGCCAGAGACATACTAATTTGCTTGTAGCCAGGTTCTGAGCTGGGATGGTGCAGTGAGCTAAAAAACGGTGATGGATCAAACCCTGATCTGTTGACTTGGTACAAGTGTTCTGCTTAATTCCGATACTCTGTCCATCACCACCCCCTTTTCTGAATCGTGTTGTCCACCATAAGCATGGAAGGTTATGCTCAGACATGAGTCCCTTGCTCATTGCACCATCAGGATCCAAGCAAGCCGGGCCGAAGACGGCTGTAATGCCAGAAACCGGTCCCCGGAAGCTTGTTTCCTTCCCAGTAAAAGAATTGGCTTGGTAGTTTGGTCTGCCCTGTTCCCATGATGCACTGGGCCAAGGACAGTCTAATTTGCATGTAGCCAGGTTCTGAGCTGCGATGGTGCAGTGAGCTAAAAAACGGTGATGGATCAAGCCCTGATCTGTTGACTGGGTACGAGTGTTCTGCTTAATTCAGATACTCTGTCCATCACCACCCCCTTTTCTGAATCCTTTTGTCCACCATAAGCGTGGAAGGG
Organism: Lissotriton vulgaris; assembly: GCF_964263255.1. Lineage (NCBI taxonomy): Eukaryota > Metazoa > Chordata > Amphibia > Caudata > Salamandridae > Lissotriton > Lissotriton vulgaris. Next base: position 146,676,632 of record NC_141690.1, on the reverse strand, counting down.
TATGCTCAGACATGAGTGCCTTGCTCATTGCACCATCAGGATTCAAGCAAGCCGGGCCGAAGACGGCTGTAATGCCATCAACCGGTCCCTGGAAGCTTGTTTCCTTCCCAGTAAAAGAATTGGCTTGGTAGTTTGGTCTGCCCTGTTCCTATGATGCACTGGGCCAGGGACAGACTAATTTGCATGTAGCTAGGTTCTGAGCTGGGATGGTGCAGTGAGCTAAAAAACGGTGATGGATCAAGCCCTGATCTGTTGACTGGGTACGAGTGTTCTGCTTAATTCAGATACTCTGTCCATCACCACCCCCTTTTCTGAACCGTTTTGTCCACCATAAGCGTGGAAGGGTATGCTCAGACATGAGTCCTTTGCTCATTGCACCATCAGGATTCAAGCAAGCCGGGCCGAAGACGGCTGTAATGCCAGAAACCGGTCCCCGGAATCTTGTTTCCTTCCCAGTAAAAGAATTGGCTTGGTAGTTTGGTCTGCCCTGTTCCCATGATGCACTGGGCCAGAGACATACTAATTTGCATGTAGCCAGGTTCTGAGCTGGGATGGTGCAGTGAGCTAAAAAACGGTGATGGATCAAGCCCTGATCTGTTGACTTGGTACGAGTGGTCTGCTTAATTCCGATACTCTGTCCATCACCACCCCCTTTTCTGAATCGTGTTGTCCACCATAAGCATGGAAGGTTATGCTCAGACATGAGTCCCTTGCTCATTGCACCATCAGGATCCAAGCAAGCCGGGCCGAAGACGGCTGTAATGCCAGAAACCGGTCCCCGGAAGCTTGTTTCCTTCCCAGTAAAAGAATTGGCTTGGTAGTTTGGTCTGCCCTGTTCCCATGATGCACTGGGCCAAGGACAGACTAATTTGCATGTAGCCAGGTTCTGAGCTGGGATGGTGCAGTGAGCTAAAAAACGGTGATGGATCAAGCCCTGATCTGTTGACTGGGTACGAGTGTTCTGCTTAATTCAGATACTCTGTCCATCACCACCCCCTTTTCTGAATCGTTTTGTCCACCATAAACGTGGAAGGGTATGCTCAGACATGAGTCCCTTGCTCATTGCACCATCAGGATTCAAGCAAGCCGGGCCGAAGACGGCTGTAATGCCGTCAACTGGTCCCCGGAAGCTTGTTTCCTTCCCAGTAAAAGAATTGGCTTGGTAGTTTGGTCTGCCCTGTTCCCATGATGCACTGGGCCAGGGACAGACTAATTTTCATGTAGCCAGGTTCTGAGCTGGGATGGTGCAGTGAGCTAAAAAACGGTGATGGATCAAGCCCTGATCTGTTGGCTGGGTACAAGTGTTCTGCTTACTTCAGATACTCTATCCATCACCACCCCCTTTTCTGAATTGTTTTGTCCACCATAAGCGTGGAAGGGTATGCTCAGACATGAGTCCCTTGCTCATTGCACCATCAGGATTCAAGCAAGCCGGGCCGAAGACGGCTGTAATGCCAGAAACCGGTCCCCGGAATCTTGTTTCCTTCCCAGTAAAAGAATTGGCTTGGTAGTTTGGTCTGCCCTGTTCCCATGATGCACTGGGCCAGAGACATACTAATTTGCTTGTAGCCAGGTTCTGAGCTGGGATGGTGCAGTGAGCTAAAAAACGGTGATGGATCAAGCCCTGATCTGTTGACTTGGTACGAGTGTTCTGCTTAATTCCGATACTCTGTCCATCACCACCCCCTTTTCTGAATCGTGTTGTCCACCATAAGCATGGAAGGTTATGCTCAGACATGAGTCCCTTGCTCATTGCACCATCAGGATCCAAGCAAGCCGGGCCGAAGACGGCTGTAATGCCAGAAACCGGTCCCCGGAAGCTTGTTTCCTTCCCAGTAAAAGAATTGGCTTGGTAGTTTGGTCTGCCCTGTTCCCATGATGCACTGGGCCAAGGACAGTCTAATTTGCATGTAGCCAGGTTCTGAGCTGCGATGGTGCAGTGAGCTAAAAAACGGTGATGGATCAAGCCCTGATCTGTTGACTGGGTACGAGTGTTCTGCTTAATTCAGATACTCTGTCCATCACCACCCCCTTTTCTGAATCGTTTTGTCCACCATAAGCGTGGAAGGGTATGCTCAGACATGAGTCCCTTGCTCATTGCACCATCAGGATTCAAGCAAGCCGGGCCGAAGACGGCTGTAATGCCATCAACCGGTCCCCGGAAGCTTGTTTCCTTCCCAGTAAAAGAATGGCTTGGTAGTTTGGTCTGCCCTGTTCCCATGATGCACTGGGCCAGGGATAGACTAATTTGCATGTAGCCTGGTTCTGAGCTGGGATGGTGCAGTGAGCTAAAAAACGGTGATGGATCAAGCCCTGATCTGTTGACTGGGTACGAGTGTTCTGCTTAATTCAGATACTCTGTCCATCACCACCCCCTTTTCTGAACCGTTTTGTCCACCATAAGCGTGGAAGGGTATGCTCAGACATGAGTCCCTTGCTCATTGCACCATCAGGATTCAAGCAAGCCGGGCCGAAGACGGCTGTAATGCCAGAAACCGGTCCCCGGAAGCTTGTTTCCTTCCCAGTAAAAGAATAGGCTTGGTAGTTTGGCCTGCCCTGTTCCCATGATGCACTGGGCCAGGGACAGACTAATTTGCATGTAGCCAGGTTCTGTGCTGGGATGGTGCAGTGAGCTAAAAAACGGTGATGGATCAAGCCCTGATCTCTTGACTGGGTACGAGTGTTCTGCTTAATTCAGATACTCTGTCCATCACCACCCCCTTTTCTGAATCGTTTTGTCCACCATAAGCCTGGAAGGGTATGCTCAGACATGAGTCCCTTGCTCATTGAACCATCAGGATTCAAGCAAGCCGGGCCGAAGCCGGCTGTAATGCCAGAAACCGGTCCCCGGAAGCTTGTTTCCTTCCCAGTATAAGAATTGGCTTGGTAGTTTGGTCTGCCTTGTTCCCATGATGCACTGGGCCAGGGACAGACTAATTTGCATGTAGCCAGGTTCTGAGCTGGGATGGTGCAGTGAGCTAAAAAACAGTGATGGATCAAGCCCTGATCTGTTGGCTGGGTACAGGTGTTCTGCTTAATTCAGATACTCTATCCATCACCACCCCCTTTTCTGAATTGTTTTGTCCACCATAAGCGTGGAAGGGTATGCTCAGACATGAGTCCCTTGCTCATTGCACCATCAGGATTCAAGCAAGCCGGGCCGAAGACGGCTGTAATGCCAGAAACCAGTCCCCGGAATCTTGTTTCCTTCCCAGTAAAAGAATTGGCTTGGTAGTTTGGTCTGCCCTGTTCCCATGATGCACTGGGCCAGAGACATACTAATTTGCTTGTAGCCAGGTTCTGAGCTGGGATGGTGCAGTGAGCTAAAAAACGGTGATGGATCAAGCCCTGATCTGTTGACTTGGTACGAGTGTTCTGCTTAATTCCGATACTCTGTCCATCACCACCCCCTTTTCTGAATCGTGTTGTCCACCATAAGCATGGAAGGTTATGCTCAGACATGAGTCCCTTGCTCTTTGCACCATCAGGATCCAAGCAAGCCGGGCCGAAGACGGCTGTAATGCCAGAAACCGGTCCCCGGAAGCTTGTTTCCTTCCCAGTAAAAGAATTGGCTTGGTAGTTTGGTCTGCCCTGTTCCCATGATGCACTGGGCCAAGGACAGTCTAATTTGCATGTAGCCAGGTTCTGAGCTGCGATGGTGCAGTGAGCTAAAAAACGGTGATGGATCAAGCCCTGATCTGTTGACTGGGTACGAGTGTTCTGCTTAATTCAGATACTCTGTCCATCACCACCCCCTTTTCTGAATCGTTTTGTCCACCATAAGCGTGGAAGGGTATGCTCAGACATGAGTCCCTTGCTCATTGCACCATCAGGATTCAAGCAAGCCGGGCCGAAGCCGGCTGTAATGCCAGAAACCGGTCCCCGGAAGCTTGTTTCCTTCCCAGTATAAGAATTGGCTTGGTAGTTTGGTCTGCCCTGTTCCCATGATGCACTGGGCCAGGGACAGACTAATTTGCATGTAGCCAGGTTCTGAGCTGGGATGGTGCAGTGAGCTAAAAAACGGTGATGGATCAAGCCCTGATCTGTTGACTGGGTATGAGTGTTCTGCTTAATTCAGATACTCTATCCATCACCACCCCCTTTTCTGAATCGTTTTGTCCACCATAAGCGTGGAAGGGTATGCTCAGACATGAGTCCCTTGCTCATTGCACCATCAGGATTCAAGCAAGCCGGGCCGAAGACGGCTGTAATGCCAGAAACCGGTCCCCGGAATCTTGTTTCCTTCCAGTAAAAGAATTGGCTTGGTAGTTTGGTCTGCCCTGTTCCCATGATGCACTGGGCCAGAGACATACTTATTTGCATGTAGCCAGGTTCTGAGCTGGGATGGTGCAGTGAGCTAAAAGACGGAGATGGATCAAGCCCTGATTTGTTGACTTGGTACGAGTGTTCTGCTTAATTCCGATACTCTGTCCATCACCACCCCCTTTTCTGAATCGTGTTGTCCACCATAAGCATGGAAGGTTATGCTCAGACATGAGTCCCTTGCTCATTGCACCATCAGGATCCAAGCAAGCCGGGCCGAAGACGGCTGTAATGCCAGAAACCGGTCCCCGGAAGCTTGTTTCCTTCCCAGTAAAAGAATTGGCTTGGTAGTTTGGTCTGCCCTGTTCCCATGATGCACTGGGCCAGGGACAGACTAATTTGCATGTAGCCAGGTTCTGAGCTGGGATGGTGCAGTGAGCTAAAAAACGGTGATGGATCAAGCCCTGATCTCTTGACTGGGTACGAGTGTTTTGGTTAATTCAGATACTCTGTCCATCACCACCCCCTTTTCTGAATCGTTTTGTCCACCATAAGCGTGGAAGGGTAAGCTCAGACATGAGTCCCTTGCTTATTGCACCATCAGGATTCAAGCAAGCCGAGCCGAAACCGGCTGTAATGCCAGAAACCGGTCCCCGGAAGCTTGATTCTTTCCCAGTATAAGAATTGGCTTGGTAGTTTGGTCTGCCCTGTTCCCATGATGCACTGGGCCAGGGACAGACTAATTTGCATGTAGCCAGGTTCTGAGCTGGGATGGTGCAGTGAGCTAAAAAAGGGTGATGGATCAAGCCCGGATCTGTTGACTGGGTACGAGTGTTCTGCTTAATTCAGATACTCTGTCCATCACCACCCCCTTTTCTGAATTGTTTTGTCCACCATAAGCGTGGAAGGGTATGCTCAGACATGAGTCCCTTGCTCATTGCACCATCAGGATTCAAGCAAGCCGGGCCGAAGACGGCTGTAATGCCAGAAACCGGTCTCCGGAATCTTGTTTCCTTCCCAGTAAAAGAATTGGCTTGGTAGTTTGGTCTGCCCTGTTCCCATGATGCACTGGGCCAGAGACATACTAATTTGCATGTAGCCAGGTTCAGAGCTGGGATGGTGCAGTGAGCTAAAAAACGGTGATGGATCAAGCCCTGATCTGTTGACTTGGTACGAGTGGTCTGCTTAATTCCGATACTCTGTCCATCACCAACCCCTTTTCTGAATTGTGTTGTCCACCATAAGCATGGAAGGTTATGCTCAGACATGAGTCCCTTGCTCATTGCACCATCAGGATCCAAGCAAGCCGGGCCGAAGACGGCTGTAATGCCAGAAACCGGTCCCCGGAAGCTTGTTTCCTTCCCAGTAAAAGAATTGGCTTGGTAGTTTGGTCTGCCCTGTTCCCATGATGCACTGGGCCAAGGACAGACTAATTTGCATGTAGCCAGGTTCTGAGCTGGGATGGTGCAGTGAGCTAAAAAATGGTGATGGATCAAGCCCTGATCTGTTGACTGGGTACGAGTGTTCTGCTTAATTCAGATACTCTGTCCATCACCACCCCCTTTTCTGAATCGTTTTGTCCACCATAAACGTGGAAGGGTATGCTCAGACATGAGTCCCTTGCTCATTGCACCATCAGGATTCAAGCAAGCCGGGCCGAAGACGGCTGTAATGCCGTCAACCTGTCCCCGGAAGCTTGTTTCCTTCCCAGTAAAAGAATTGGCTTGGTAGTTTGGTCTGCCCTGTTCCTATGATGCACTGGGCCAGGGACAGACTGGTTTTCATGTAGCCAGGTTCTGAGCTGGGATGGTGCAGTGAGCTAAAAAACGGTGATGGATCAAGCCCTGATCTGTTGGCTGGGTACGAGTGTTCTGCTTAATTCAGATACTCTATCCATCACCACCCCCTTTTCTGAATTGTTTTGTCCACCATAAGCGTGGAAGGGTATGCTCAGACATGAGTCCCTTGCTCATTGCACCATCAGGATTCAAGCAAGCCGGGCCGAAGACGGCTGTAATGCCAGAAACCGGTCCCCGGAATCTTGTTTCCTTCCCAGTAAAAGAATTGGCTTGGTAGTTTGGTCTGCCCTGTTCCCATGGTGCACTGGGCCAGAGACATACTAATTTGCTTGTAGCCAGGTTCTGAGCTGGGATGGTGCAGTGAGCTAAAAAACGGTGATGGATCAAACCCTGATCTGTTGACTTGGTACAAGTGTTCTGCTTAATTCCGATACTCTGTCCATCACCACCCCCTTTTCTGAATCGTGTTGTCCACCATAAGCATGGAAGGTTATGCTCAGACATGAGTCCCTTGCTCATTGCACCATCAGGATCCAAGCAAGCCGGGCCGAAGACGGCTGTAATGCTAGAAACCGGTCCCCGGAAGCTTGTTTCCTTCCCAGTAAAAGAATTGGCTTGGTAGTTTGGTCTGCCCTGTTCCCATGATGCACTGGGCCAAGGACAGTCTAATTTGCATGTAGCCAGGTTCTGAGCTGCGATGGTGCAGTGAGCTAAAAAACGGTGATGGATCAAGCCCTGATCTGTTGACTGGGTACGAGTGTTCTGCTTAATTCAGATACTCTGTCCATCACCACCCCTTTTCTGAATCCTTTTGTCCACCATAAGCGTGGAAGGGTATGCTCAGACATGAGTGCCTTGCTCATTGCACCATCAGGATTCAAGCAAGCCGGGCCGAAGACGGCTGTAATGCCATCAACCGGTCCCTGGAAGCTTGTTTCCTTCCCAGTAAAAGAATTGGCTTGGTAGTTTGGTCTGCCCTGTTCCTATGATGCACTGGGCCAGGGACAGACTAATTTGCATGTAGCCAGGTTCTGAGCTGGGATGGTGCAGTGAGCTAAAAAACGGTGATGGATCAAGCCCTGATCTGTTGACTGGGTACGAGTGTTCTGCTTAATTCAGATACTCTGTCCATCACCACCCCCTTTTCTGAACCGTTTTGTCCACCATAAGCGTGGAAGGGTATGCTCAGACATGAGTCCTTTGCTCATTGCACCATCAGGATTCAAGCAAGCCGGGCCGAAGACGGCTGTAATGCCAGAAACCGGTCCCCGGAATCTTGTTTCCTTCCCAGTAAAAGAATTGGCTTGGTAGTTTGGTCTGCCCTGTTCCCATGATGCACTGGGCCAGAGACATACTAATTTGCATGTAGCCAGGTTCTGAGCTGGGATGGTGCAGTGAGCTAAAAAACGGTGATGGATCAAGCCCTGATCTGTTGACTTGGTACGAGTGGTCTGCTTAATTCCGATACTCTGTCCATCACCACCCCCTTTTCTGAATCGTGTTGTCCACCATAAGCATGGAAGGTTATGCTCAGACATGAGTCCCTTGCTCATTGCACCATCAGGATCCAAGCAAGCCGGGCCGAAGACGGCTGTAATGCCAGAAACCGGTCCCCGGAAGCTTGTTTCCTTCCCAGTAAAAGAATTGGCTTGGTAGTTTGGTCTGCCCTGTTCCCATGATGCACTGGGCCAAGGACAGACTAATTTGCATGTAGCCAGGTTCTGAGCTGGGATGGTGCAGTGAGCTAAAAAACGGTGATGAATCAAGCCCTGATCTGTTGACTGGGTACGAGTGTTCTGCTTAATTCAGATACTCTGTCCATCACCACCCCCTTTTCTGAATCGTTTTGTCCACCATAAACGTGGAAGGGTATGCTCAGACATGAGTCCCTTGCTCATTGCACCATCAGGATTCAAGCAAGCCGGGCCGAAGACGGCTGTAATGCCGTCAACTGGTCCCCGGAAGCTTGTTTCCTTCCCAGTAAAAGAATTGGCTTGGTAGTTTGGTCTGCCCTGTTCCCATGATGCACTGGGCCAGGGACAGACTAATTTTCATGTAGCCAGGTTCTGAGCTGGGATGGTGCAGTGAGCTAAAAAACGGTGATGGATCAAGCCCTGATCTGTTGGCTGGGTACGAGTGTTCTGCTTACTTCAGATACTCTATCCATCACCACCCCCTTTTCTGAATTGTTTTGTCCACCATAAGCGTGGAAGGGTATGCTCAGACATGAGTCCCTTGCTCATTGCACCATCAGGATTCAAGCAAGCCGGGCCGAAGACGGCTGTAATGCCAGAAACCGGTCCCCGGAATCTTGTTTCCTTCCCAGTAAAAGAATTGGCTTGGTAGTTTGGTCTGCCCTGTTCCCATGATGCACTGGGCCAGAGACATACTAATTTGCTTGTAGCCAGGTTCTGAGCTGGGATGGTGCAGTGAGCTAAAAAACGGTGATGGATCAAGCCCTGATCTGTTGACTTGGTACGAGTGTTCTGCTTAATTCCGATACTCTGTCCATCACCACCCCCTTTTCTGAATCGTGTTGTCCACCATAAGCATGGAAGGTTATGCTCATACATGAGTCCCTTGCTCATTGCACCATCAGGATCCAAGCAAGCCGGGCCGAAGACGGCTGTATTGCCAGAAACCGGTCCCCGGAAGCTTGTTTCCTTCCCAGTAAAAGAATTGGCTTGGTAGTTTGGTCTGCCCTGTTCCCATGATGCACTGGGCCAAGGACAGTCTAATTTACATGTAGCCAGGTTCTGAGCTGCGATGGTGCAGTGAGCTAAAAAACGGTGATGGATCAAGCCCTGATCTGTTGACTGGGTACGAGTGTTCTGCTTAATTCAGATACTCTGTCCATCACCACCCCCTTTTCTGAATCGTTTTGTCCACCATAAGCGTGGAAGGGTATGCTCAGACATGAGTCCCTTGCTCATTGCACCATCAGGATTCAAGCAAGCCGGGCCGAAGACGGCTGTAATGCCATCAACCGGTCCCCGGAAGCTTGTTTCCTTCCCAGTAAAAGAATGGCTTGGTAGTTTGGTCTGCCCTGTTCCCATGATGCACTGGGCCAGGGATAGACTAATTTGCATGTAGCCAGGTTCTGAGCTGGGATGGTGCAGTGAGCTAAAAAACGGTGATGGATCAAGCCCTGATCTGTTGACTGGGTACGAGTGTTCTGCTTAATTCAGATACTCTGTCCATCACCACCCCCTTTTCTGAACCGTTTTGTCCACCATAAGCGTGGAAGGGTATGCTCAGACATGAGTCCCTTGCTCATTGCACCATCAGGATTCAAGCAAGCCGGGCCGAAGACGGCTGTAATGCCAGAAACCGGTCCCCGGAAGCTTGTTTCCTTCCCAGTAAAAGAATAGGCTTGGTAGTTTGGCCTGCCCTGTTCCCATGATGCACTGGGCCAGGGACAGACTAATTTGCATGTAGCCAGGTTCTGTGCTGGGATGGTGCAGTGAGCTAAAAAACGGTGATGGATCAAGTCCTGATCTCTTGACTGGGTACGAGTGTTCTGCTTAATTCAGATACTCTGTCCATCACCACCCCCTTTTCTGAATCGTTTTGTCCACCATAAGCCTGGAAGGGTATGCTCAGACATGAGTCCCTTGCTCATTGCACCATCAGGATTCAAGCAAGCCGGGCCGAAGCCGGCTGTAATGCCAGAAACCGGTCCCCGGAAGCTTGTTTCCTTCCCAGTATAAGAATTGGCTTGGTAGTTTGGTCTGCCCTGTTCCCATGATGCACTGGGCCAGGGACAGACTAATTTGCATGTAGCCAGGTTCTGAGCTGGGATGGTGCAGTGAGCTAAAAAACGGTGATGGATGAAGCCCTGATCTGTTGACTGGGTACGAGTGTTCTGCTTAATTCAGATACTCTATCCATCACCACCCCCTTTTCTGAATCGTTTTGTCCACCATAAGCGTGGAAGGGTATGCTCAGACATGAGTCCCTTGCTCATTGCACCATCAGGATTCAAGCAAGCCGGGCCGAAGACGGCTGTAATGCCAGAAACCGGTCCCCGGAATCTTGTTTCCTTCCCAGTAAAAGAATTGGCTTGGTAGTTTGGTCTGCCCTGTTCCCATGATGCACTGGGCCGGAGACATACTAATTTGCATGTAGCCAGGTTCTGAGCTGGGCTGGTGCAGTGAGCTAAAAAACGGTAATGGATCAAGCCCTGATCTGTTGACTTGGTACGAGTGTTCTGCTTAATTCCGATACTCTGTCCATCACCACCCCCTTTTCTGAATCGTATTGTCCACCATAAGCATGGAAGGTTACGCTCAGACATGAGTCCCTTGCTCATTGCACCATCAGGATCCAAGCAAGCCGGGCCGAAGACGGCTGTAATGCCAGAAACCGGTCCCCGGAAGCGTGTTTCCTTCCCAGTAAAAGAATTGGTTTGGTAGTTTGGCTTGCCCTGTTCCCATGATGCACTGGGCCAGGGACAGACTAATTTGCATGTAGCCAGGTTCTGAGCTGGGATGGTGCTGTGAGCTAAAAAACGGTGATGGATCAAGCCCTGATCTGTTGACTGGGTACGAGTGTTCTGCTTAATTCAGATACTCTGTCCATCACCACCCCCTTTTCTGAATCGTTTTGTCCACCATAAGCGTGGAAGGGTATGCTCAGACATGAGTCCCTTGCTCATTGAACCATCAGGATTCAAGCAAGCCGGGCCGAAGCTGGCTGTAATGCCAGAAACCGGTCCCCGGAAGCTTGTTTCCTTCCCAGTATAAGAATTGGCTTGGTAGTTTGGTCTGCCTTGTTCCCATGATGCACTGGGCCAGGGACAGACTAATTTGCATGTAGCCAGGTTCTGAGCTGGGATGGTGCAGTGAGCTAAAAAACGGTGTTGGATCAAGCCCTGATCTGTTGGCTGGGTACAGGTGTTCTGCTTAATTCAGATACTCTATCCATCACCACCCCCTTTTCTGAATTGTTTTGTCCACCATAAGCGTGGAAGGGTATGCTCAGACATGAGTCCCTTGCTCATTGCACCATCAGGATTCAAGCAAGCCGGGCCGAAGACGGCTGTAATGCCAGAAACCGGTCCCCGGAATCTTGTTTCCTTCCCAGTAAAAGAATTGGCTTGGTAGTTTGGTCTGCCCTGTTCCCATGATGCACTGGGCCAGAGACATACTAATTTGCTTGTAGCCAGGTTCTGAGCTGGGATGGTGCAGTGAGCTAAAAAACGGTGATGGATCAAGCCCTGATCTGTTGACTTGGTACGAGTGTTCTGCTTAATTCCGATACTCTGTCCATCACCACCCCCTTTTCTGAATCGTGTTGTCCACCATAAGCATGGAAGGTTATGCTCAGACATGAGTCCCTTGCTCTTTGCACCATCAGGATCCAAGCAAGCCGGGCCGAAGACGGCTGTAATGCCAGAAACCGGTCCCCGGAAGCTTGTTTCCTTCCCAGTAAAAGAATTGGCTTGGTAGTTTGGTCTGCCCTGTTCCCATGATGCACTGGGCCAAGGACAGTCTAATTTGCATGTAGCCAGGTTCTGAGCTGCGATGGTGCAGTGAGCTAAAAAACGGTGATGGATCAAGCCCTGATCTGTTGACTGGGTACGAGTGTTCTGCTTAATTCAGATACTCTGTCCATCACCACCCCCTTTTCTGAATCGTTTTGTCCACCATAAGCGTGGAAGGGTATGCTCAGACATGAGTCCCTTGCTCATTGCACCATCAGGATTCAAGCAAGCCGGGCTGAAGCCGGCTGTAATGCCAGAAACCGGTCCCCGGAAGCTTGTTTCCTTCCCAGTATAAGAATTGGCTTGGTAGTTTGGTCTGCCCTGTTCCCATGATGCACTGGGCCAGGGACAGACTAATTTGCATGTAGCCAGGTTCTGAGCTGGGATGGTGCAGTGAGCTAAAAAACGGTGATGGATCAAGCCCTGATCTGTTGACTGGGTACGAGTGTTCTGCTTAATTCAGATACTCTATCCATCACCACCCCCTTTTCTGAATCGTTTTGTCCACCATAAGCGTGGAAGGGTATGCTCAGACATGAGTCCCTTGCTCATTGCACCATCAGGATTCAAGCAAGCCGGGCCGAAGACGGCTGTAATGCCAGAAACCGGTCCCCGGAATCTTGTTTCCTTCCCAGTAAAAGAATTGGCTTGGTAGTTTGGTCTGCCCTGTTCCCATGATGCACTGGGCCAGAGACATACTAATTTGCATGTAGCCAGGTTCTGAGCTGGGATGGTGCAGTGAGCTAAAAAACGGAGATGGATCAAGCCCTGATTTGTTGACTTGGTACGAGTGTTCTGCTTAATTCCGATACTCTGTCCATCACCACCCCCTTTTCTGAATCGTGTTGTCCACCATAAGCATGGAAGGTTATGCTCAGACATGAGTCCCTTGCTCATTGCACCATCAGGATCCAAGCAAGCCGGGCCGAAGACGGCTGTAATGCCAGAAACCGGTCCCCGGAAGCTTGTTTCCTTCCCAGTAAAAGAATTGGCTTGGTAGTTTGGCCTGCCCTGTTCCCATGATGCACTGGGCCAGGGACAGACTAATTTGCATGTAGCCAGGTTCTGAGCTGGGATGGTGCAGTGAGCTAAAAAATGGTGATGGATCAAGCCCTGATCTGTTGACTGGGTACGAGTGTTCTGCTTAATTCAGATACTCTGTCCATCATCACCCCCTTTTCTGAATCGTTTTGTTCACCATAAGCGTGGAAGGGTATGCTCAGACATGAGTCCCTTGCTCATTGCACCATCAGGATTCAAGCAAGCCGGGCCGAAGATGGCTGTAATGCTAGCAACCGGTCCCCGGAAGCTTGTTTCCTTCCCAGTAAAAGAATTGGCTTGGTAGTTTGGTCTGCCCTGTTCCCATGATGCACTGGGCCAGGGACAGACTAATTTTCATGTAGCCAGGTTCTGAGCTGGGATGGTGTAGTGAGCTAAAAAACGGTGATGGATCAAGCCCTGTTCTGTTGACTGGGTACGAGTGTTCTGCTTAATTCAGATACTCTGTCCATCACCACCCCCTTTTCTGAATCGTTTTGTCCACCATAAGCGAGGAAGGGTATGCTCAGACATGAGTCCCTTGCTCATTGCACCATCAGGATTCAAGCAAGCCGGGCCGAAGACGGCTGTAATTCCAGAAACCGGTCCCCGGAAGCTTGTTTTCTTCTCAGTATAAGAATTGGCTTGGTAGTTTGGTCTGCCCTGTTCCCATGATGCACTGGGCCAGGGACAGACTAATTTGCATGTAGCCAGGTTCTGAGCTGGGATGGTGCAGTGAGCTAAAAAACGGTGATGGATCAAGCCCTGATCTGTTGACTTGGTACGAGTGTTCTGCTTAATTCAGATACTCTGTCCATCACCACCCCCTTTTTTTAACCACTACGGGGCATAATATCAAGGGGGTTTATCTTGGCTTTTTTGCCTTTAAAAGCCAAGAAAGCGGAGATAAAATGATCTCCCTATTACACCAGTTAGCGACAGCTAGTAGGAGATAGCGACCATCTTGAGCCCTGCTTTGCATGTCAGTGATATTTATCACTAATGACATGTAAAGTGGGCGTGCCAAGATGTTAGCGACTGGAAACAGTCGCTAACATCGCTATCTCCTATTACCAACTTTTGGAGATATTCGCACTAAGCGCGAATATCTCCAAAAGCTAACACCTGCCCCTGAGCAGTTCTTAGCCATGTTATCCAATGGTAGGTGGATAACATGGCTAAGAGCATTAGCTCGGTAATACATGAATATCGCGGACTTTTCAGCGATATTCATGCATTTCGGCCGGTTTTTATCGCTTAGGAGATGTACCTTGATAGTAGCAAGGTTCCTAAGCGATAAAAATCGCCGCAGCTCAGTGATAAAAATATCGCCGCTATACCAACACAGCGATAATTATCGCTAGTTGTTGGTAATATGCCCCTACATTTCCGTTTTTTCATGATTTGCTCATCGAAATATTCTCTATGAATTTTAACCTCCTGTGGAGTATTTTACTGGTTTTTACATTGTGTTGCTGTTAGAAGTGTTTCACAAATACTTTACTCATTTCATCTTAATCTACCCTGACTGCTCTCTGCGAAACTACCAGGGGATAAGCACAGAATAATTGTGGGTGTGTTTGTGGCTTACCCTGACTAGGATTGTGACACTGGTTGCCATATGGGACTAATTTTATAAGAGTATAACTTGTTTCTTTTCCGTCACTTTGAACACTAGATTAGCTTATGTAGTACTTAAAACTTATGGTATTTTTTCAGTTCCAATTATAATGTATTCAATATGTATTTTCCCTTTTGAATGAACTGCATATGTATGTATCCTTGGTGCTTGCTTGTTTTGCATTTATTGACTACTTGATGTGGAGGAATAAACTATTAGTAGGAATTTTAAAAATGAAATGTTGCTGCACAGTTGCAGTTATGCAAACAGTCTTTGCCCACAGGGTTCAGCTGTAATCCTGTAGGAAATAATTCATATTGACTTAACCTTGCAAGAGAAAGATGTTTTCCTCTTCTGTATGTACAGCACAAAACCACACTAAATAGTGTGCTTGTCACAAATTACGCTGGAGGATGGAAACTGCTCACATCCCACGCAGTGAACACAAACGGGTTGAAGAGACTGTGCATCATCAGCATGGAAAGTGAGCACCATGGTGACCTTGTATCCTTGTCCAATTAAATTATAGGCCTTTAAAAAGCATCTATTTCCTAATAAATTTCAGCACGCCAATAGAATCATACTGGAGTAAAGTAGTCATTAATCATGCATTAAAAACTATTATGTTGGTGAATAATTACTCAAACAGGCAAATGATGGACAAACTAAAGCAAAAATTATCATCCAATATAGGTTGTTAGTGTGTTTGAAAAAAGCAGTAGTACCTACCTTGTCACAGATTAGGATGGAGTCAGCAGACTCTATGTCACTGATAGACACTCTGTCCAGGGCACGTAGGGCACCTAGGGAACCGAAGCACCCAGGTATGAGGTTATCACTGATACTCCGCCTCATCACATGGAGGAGGGCCTCAAGGATCTTTGCCGAACTGGGTAGATCACGCCCATAAGAGCTGTGACATCCTCAGCCCAGCAAATTTCAGCTCCCGCAGCCAGGAGCCTGCACATTTAGGGCATGTCTAGCTCCTGGCTGACTGACCTGAAAATAAATAGTGGGGCATATGTAGAAGAAGTTAACGCCGCCATAGCGTAAATTGTTTGACGTTATGGCGGCTTTTTTAAAATCGCCATATGTACATGTTGCCGCTAACCGCGGTTTGTGACAGTTTTCTGGCGAAAGTTTCAGTTTTTACGATTACCACTTTGGTTAACGATCGCTAACAAAAATTAGATGCAAGGTAGACATTTCCGGCAAAACCGTCCGCTAACCCCACTTTGCAGTATTTACAAGGGATTACTAGAAAAAAGTTGGTCTTAAAAATTGTGATAAAAAAACAGCACATAAGGGATTCTACCACAGAGCCACATTTGCTAACCAACTGATGCATTGGAGATACTACTCGTGCAGCTGGGAGCCCAAGAAGACCACCACAATAACCACCGCCACAGCCTTGAGGACCACCACAGAGGCAGCGCCAAAGAAGACAGCGGGCCTATTGCCAACGCACCACCCTGATAGACCTCACGCCAGAGGATGTGATAGCCCACTACAGGCTTAAAAGGAGCTCCATCCTCTGCATACTGACCCAGATAGCCCCCAGGCTGCAGGCACCACCGCAAAATAGCACCAACATCCCTCCACAAACAAAGCTACTAGCAGTGCTGCACATGCTGGCCTCTGGTAGCTTCCAACCAACTACTGCCAGAGTTGCTGGAGTTCCTCCCAACTGTCTTGGATACCATTATAAGCCGACGGCACAGCACCTACACTTCCCCAACACTGCGCAAAAAAGACTTGACACTAAGCAAGGTTTCTATGCTATTGGTGGGGCCCCACATGTGTTGGGAGCAATTGAATGCACCCATGTTCTGCTTGTGCCTCCTGCGGGCACTGCACACATCTACCAGAACAGGAAACCACACACACTCCATGAACGTGCAGGCAATTGTGGACCACCGGGGCTTGTTCACCAGTCCATCATCAATCAGCGGTTTGAGAATGGCACATATGGAAATGGACTGCTTGGTGGTAAGAACTAACTGAAGGCACCACACACCTCAAGTCCCCAATCAGGTAGCTCAAAAATGTGATAATGCACAAGTAGCAAATGTAATAAAATATGCCTTTTAACAGGTCCACCTACCATACACAAGATCCCAAGGGACTGCAGTTAGTGGGGGTAGCCTTGAAGACAAACTTTCTTCAAAGGTCCTGCCCCTCCTTCACACCTTTGCAAATTCTGGGAGAGGTGGGAACCAAGTAGGTGTGATGGAGGGTCAGGACCTATGAGGAAAGTATAAACGCAAGGCTACCTCTCTACCCACAGTCCCTTGAGACACATGAAAGGAATTGCGTCCTTCCCTGCATTTGAGCGGTTGATACCACGCGAGCTCAGTGCCGAGCTATCATTACACAGAATGGGATACCTCTGGTGCATGGTATTTCATTTGGGAGGACGTATCCACACCTGGGAATACCTCTCTACCCTTGTGGCATAGGTGAAGGGCTCTTCTATGTTAGCAAAGTATAACATGCATATGACTTCCCTGCTGACGTTTAGCAATATCATGCACAGAAGCTGAAATAACAATGTGTGCCGAATGTTAACTGACATACACTGAAATATTGATGGGTATTACTCAAACATACATACATGCAGAGTCAAAGTCAATTCATCCACAAAGACATCAATGCATATGTATGTATGTTGTCATCACATGTCCCAGTAAGAACATTGCACTAGGTAGCATTGCCACAGTCACTCAAACACTAACCCACTTTTGGAACAAGGTGGATGTAATTAGCCCACAATGACTTCAATGTTTAGCAGAAAAGAAATCTCTCTCACAGCTACCCTCAGCACAATCACTCATAATGAGGTATAAAGATGCTGTCCCAAAGTAGTAATTGTCAAAAACGTAAGGGGGATGTGTCAGCAGGCACATATGCCCATGGTGCACACCATTAAGTATGTGCACATGAGAGAATCAATATGTGCAAAGGACCTTTAAACAAACTGTAATCTATTAACAAGTTAAACATACATCCTGACAGTCACAACAGAGAGGCAATACACAACATCCAGACAATGCCACCATTGTGATGTGTAGGCTGTCAAGTATAGGTAATTTAATTTGCAGTGATGCTGGTCAATTGTTTGTAGTTACACATGACAAAATCTGAATTTCCAAAGTAGCACAAATCACAGCCCCCAAAATAGAAACTCTGCAAACACAGCAGGCAGTAATACTATTGGCCACGTCTCTCCATTATATGTTTGCAGGTGATCAAGGATTTGCACTCTCCATGGCTCAGGAAACCCTTTAGAGCCACAGACACACAGGCACAGAGACAGTACAATGTTGCCCTTGGACGCACCAGGTCCATTGTCGAAAGGACATTTGGCGTGCTTAAGTCAAGGTTCCGGTGCCTCAACATATCACCAATACCTGGGTACGGATCAAGCTGGGCAAAGGGACAAACCTCTCAAGGCGAATTAACACCTTTAATGGCCTGAAACAAGGGTGCGTCTTAGCCCCCACCTTATTCAACCTCTATCTGGCAGACCTCCCAGAGGAATTGGATAAAACCAACTCGCATGCGCCCCGGTTGGGGGACATTACGCTGACCAATCTCCTTTACGCAGACGACCTTGTTCTAATAAGCCGCACTCCAACAGGCCTTCAACATCTCATAAATACCACCAGTTCATTTTCACATCGTAACGGCCTATCCATCAACCTGAAAAAAACAAGAACCATGGCAGTGAACAATAATAGGACCAGGAAGAACAGCTGGTTCTTGGATGGTCACAAACTGGACCAAGTGACGTGCTACAAGTACCTGGGTGTCCTGGTGGACAGCAGAGGGTCATTCAAACCCCAACTGGAGACACTTTACCAAAAAGGAACCATGAGTTACCTCGCAATGAAACCCCTTAAGAAGATTCTGCCAGAGCACACGCTTGATCCCTTCCTACAAGTACTGAGAGCTCGTCTCCAACCAACATTAACATACGGGAGCGAATCAACCCTGGGAAAGGTTGCACAGACACTAGACAAAGTGATCGGTAAAACCTACAGGTCAATCTTTCAGCTTCCCAGATACGTATCACCAGCACAAATTCATCTGGAATTTGGGATACAAAAGCAAACAGTGGAAAGAAGGGGAAGCTTTATAAAATGTTGGCACAAGATAAGAAACGGAGAGCCAGGCACCCTAAACACCCACCTCTGGACTGAACTGCAAAGACGTGAACGATCACACGCTAGAGAGTACTCAATCACTAGAAAGCCTAGAACTGACTGGCCTCTGGAACAGCTCAGTAGATCATAAAAGCTTTAAAAAACAAGTAACAAAAACAACGAAAATAGTATCGCTACTTGAAGATAAAGAAACCCTGGCGAAAAGAGCCCATGGCTGGATAGTCTTAAACAACTATAAAACCCTCAAACCACAAGCATACTTAGACCACGGCTTCAAGCAGAAGACAAAGGAGAAATTTTTTAAATTCCGACTAGGCGTACTACCGATCCTCCCTCATCTGGCGCCATGGGAAAGGAACTATAATGATCAAACCTGCCGTCTTTGTGGGGCAGGACCTGAAGACCTTACCCACATAATATGTATTTGTCCCCGTTTACTGGACATAAGGAGAACACTACTACGTGCAAAATGGAACCAGGAGGGGGTCAGGTCGTGCCGACAGGCTGTCAAACTGTGCTTCAATCCAAGCAAGATCCAACTAAACTGCAGAACCACAAAATTTCTTGATGCAGTGGCAAAGAGAATCAAGGAGGCAGAAAAAGAAGTAACTGCCCAATTGCCAGAAACATGTCCTAGGGCATCTTTCGAACTTTTGGCCTGAACGCAGAAGAAGTTGAACCACTGAATCATTTTAACTTTTGATACTTATTCTTTTATACCTGTTAGTAACCATTTTCTCTTTTAAACAATGTATTTTAAATTGTGAGTTTTAATTAACTGTGCAATAAAATTACCTTACCTTACCTCAACATATCAGGTGGCAGACTGCTGTACAGCCCAGAACTAGTGTGCAAAATAATACTGGCATGTTGCGTCTTGCACAACATATGTGTCCGCACAAATGCGCCATGGCTTGAAGGGTCGGATGAACCGTACAATCCTGATGAGCAGGAAGAAGAGACAGATGCTTCAAGCCCCACAGCTTCTGCTGCAGGAACAGCACGGAGGGAACAAATTATAAATAATCTCTTCACATAAGCACTTCAAAATGTGACATCCCTTTTTTTCTTTTCTTTGGAAAATGCACATAAGCGTAGTTTGTGCAAAAAAATATCACTACACCAAAACATTGTGTGCCTGTTTATTCTCTGCATAAGTTCATATATCTGACTAGAGAAAGATAAACATTGTACGGTTAGTAATGGTGAATTGTAAGTTTTAGGGTGGGTCAAATATGAATTTTAGGGTGTGTTTTGGGGTCAAACACGAATTTTAGGGTGTATGTTGGGGTTAGATATGAATTTTAGGTTGTGTTTTGGGCTCATAGATGGAATGTCATCATATCCTGTTCATCTGTGGAACAAATTGCACTTAGTGACCAAAATGTGGCCACCTTAACGCAAACGTGATCATTTTTTCAAAATCGCTATAGAAAATAATTGCTAAATACATGTAACGACACAGAATATTACTGCTAAAGCCATATTTACAAGCATATGGTGCAGGCTTGCTTTCCCCACTGCACTGGCACAACACAAGTGTAGTGCTAACCCAGGCACCCTTGCACCATAGTGCAAGGGTGTCTGCGTGCAGGGCAAAGAGTGTTCATGTACAGGAAGGGTGACCTTCCTGTACATGAACGATCCAAGGCATTTTGGTTTTTCAATGTGTGCTGAAAAAGGCAGCATACATGGAAAAAGCAAAAAGGATGCGAAATAATGCATTTCTCCTTGTTTGGCTAAGTGAGTATCAAGTTTTCCATTACCTTAACTTTTGGCTCTGCCTTCTATGTACGCTGCCCTTGTACCTAGGTTTTGTGTTTGATGAGATAGGAAAATTTACTCTTTTAAAATAGGACATGTCCAGAGTGTCATAAACCATCAATTGTTGTGACACACCCTTGTGCCATCTTCAGTTTTGCTATTGTCAACAGACCATGGACATGATGTTGTTGGGAGAAATGGGCCTATGTCACACAAGTAGTGTGTACAAAATGTGCAAGCAGGATTGTCTTGTGTTGCCAAGCTCTGCATTACCATGTCTTGTGGAAATACCAGGCAAAGTAGACACAATCATGTATGCAACTTGAACTGCAACAGTACAGTTACAGAGCATTTCCATTGATGTTGACTAATCGGATAATGAATAGGACTCATGTAAATTTACCTCTGATATCAACACACGTTTCTTTTCATCTCTCACAGCTGGCAGGCCACTGATCACACAGGGGGACATCAACACCTTCACGGTGCCACACGCCACTGGTGAGTTCACCCATTAAATATTATCATTATGAGATGTGATGAATGTCTGACTAAAATCCTGTACGTAGACGTATGCCATATGGGTGTGTATCACATGTACCTTGCCTCCAGTGTGATGCTGTTTTGTGGAGGTGTGAAGTGTGAAGTAATCAGTAAGTGAAGATGGAGAAATGCATATGTCTTCCGGATGTAACTTTGCACATCCCCAGTCAGTGATACCCTTGCAAGAAATATCAATGTGTTCTGTCACATGTGGATTACAGAGCGTACAGACAAGAGAGGAGACATGTGAGTGGTGTTGGTGATGAGTATGACCAGACATGGAATGCTTGTACATCCTTGACGGAAATGACTGTGCAAGTGGGCCAGATTATGCACAAGGCTGTGCAGGGTCAGACACAGGTCTGCACAGTACTATTGTAGGTATACTATCTTTCAAGAAGTTGCAGGGTTCAAGCCAAGGATACCAATGTCACGCCCCCCAACCACCTAGCAAAGATAGCCCTGGGTATCTAAATGCCATGTTTTAGCACCACAATTATGTTGTGAAGCTGTCTCCTTGGGTCATTCCCTTGGAAGACTAAGGGGCAAATGTACAAGCTCCTCTCGACACCATTACATCACCTATTTTGAATTTGTGGTGGTGAGATGGGCTGCGCCTCATGTACAAGTCAGTGTTCTGCTAACTAACGTTGTTTTTCCATGTGTGCTGCCTTGGAAAAAGACTAATTGCATAGTTTGATTCTGTGCAGGAAGGTGTCCCTTCCTGTGCATGTACAAATAACATAACAAATGTGATTTTGACTGATTGCTTGATGCAGCACTAATGAAACGTACAGTAGGGCTTTTCCAGGATTGTTCATGTGCAGGATTTGGCACCTTCATATACATAAACAATCCTCCCCATCACACAGACACCCTTGCAGTCTGTGCAAGGGTGCCTGTGTTGGCGCTGAGTTGATGAACTTCATGCAGTCGCCGGGGACACGAAGGGCTGCACCACATTATTGTACATATGGCGCAGCCCTTTGTTACAGAAGTGGAGGAGCGAGGTGCTACACCTGGATGGCTAATGCCTCTCTCCTCCAATTCCTTTTACATGACCCCACAGTCAGGGTACGTGACAGCAGCATCATTTGACACTGACAGTCTCATTGTGTTGTGACACAACATGTCATATGCCATGCATTGTTATGTCAGTGTCACCACTCCTGCTACCTCTGAGACATCTTCGTCCGCACAAACAACCTTGCCTTCTCTCAGAGGAGGATTCCGAAGCTCTCGCACTTTCTTACAACTCTCCCACCGCCACCTCTAACCCCCTAGACCTCACGGGAAACAAAATTCTAGCCATCCTCCAAGACCACAGCTCCGTCCAAGCCATTCCCCGCCCACTAGCTATAAATCCTAAACACCCCATCAGCACGGTCACCATCGAGCCCAGCAGGCTAGCTACCCTCCATAACAGAAGTGTGGTAAAAAGCAACCTTGCGCCTGTATCTCTGTCCATCCAGACTCCTGACACTCTCCCAGACTAGCTGGTGTGTTATTCAACTGCCGTTCAGCAGTCAAGAATGCTGCATATATCACTGACCTCATCCTGAACAAAAACCTAGACCTAGCTATACCAACTGAATCCTGCCTGGACTTATTAGTGCCTCCTAACTACAACATCGCCAGGCTGGACAGACATTCCAGCAAGAAAGGAGGAGGCATTGCCTGCATCTACCGATCCTCCCTGCTTGTCACAGAACTCTTGGCGAACTTCACTGACTACTGCAAATACCTTGCACTCTCTTTTTGCAGCAACTCATTACACCTTTGTAACTTGCATATTTTTTACCACCCTCCAGGTTCTAATGACTCTTCCACTGTTCACCTCTTGAAAATCATCACAGCTAAAATTTCCTCCAATGCCACAGAAATGTTCCTGGGTGATTTCAACCTGCACTGGAATGACACCAAAGATCCCCATGTCAATGCCATCAAAGACCTCATAACTGACCAAGCCCTAACTCAAGCCTGCTCTCTAACAACAAACTCTAAAGGGGCCATCCTTGACTGGATAATTTCTAAGGAATCCTCAGTCAAGCTTAACTCCATAGACCCATGTGACTGGTCTGACCATCACTCCATCTCTTTCACTTTAACCGGGACCCACAAGACAAAGACGTCGCAACCGGTAATTCCCAAACGCTGGACCAGAGACACCAAGAACCTTGGCCTTATGAAACTAGAGGCTCGCTGCAAATCTGACCTCTTCCTCTCCCATGCACATTTCCTCAGTCAGCGACCTCAATGAACATTACGTGTCATCCATCTCATATATTCTGGACGACCTTGCCCCTCTAAAACTAAAAAGAACACAAATTAAGGACAGAAACCCCTGGTTCACTAGCTCCCTTAACATGGAAAGAAGATCCCTACGGCAATCGGAATGACTCTGGAGACAACACCCCCCTGCAATGCATCTAAAACTTCTCTGCCAGGCGAGAAACGCCTACAACAAGCACTTCCTCAATTCCAAAAAAGAAAACTTCAGATCGGAATTGGGAAGCGCCAAGAATAGACCTCGTAAGCTCTTTGAACTGGTCAAACTCCAATCTAATAAACTGGCTAAAACACCGAAAAAATACCCCAAATCCCTAATTTCGTCAGAGGAATTCTCTTCTTTCTTTGCTAATAAAACTACGGCTCTAGGAATTGAACTCAGTACCGCCACTTACTCCCATCCCCCTCCTGACTTGCCCTCTTTTTCTGCACCACCCCCTCTGGCCCCACCTAAAAACCAAGCCCACTGGACTGACTTTGAACGAAGATTCCATCTCCAAAATCTTTTCTACCTTAAACCTAATAACCACTTTATTGACCCGCTACCCTCAAACTTCTTCGCTGCCGCCTCACAATCCATTGTTCCCTGTTGGACTGCAATAATCAATGCCTTTCTCCAGCAGGGTTCAATTCTGGATCCTTTGAAAGCCAGCCAAGTCCTCCCTATTCTGAAAAAAACATCACTGGATTCAGTCTCCCCTGACAATTTCAGACCTATATCCAATATCCCACTGTTAGCCAAAGTATTGGAGAATTGCGTACAACAGCAACTAAGTCAGCATATCAACAACTTCCACCTTCTTGACGACTTCCAATCAGGGTTCAGACCAGGGCACAGCACTGAAACTACTATGCTCCACATTGTGGACAATGCCCTTCAAGCCCTAGACCAAGGCAAATCCTCTTTTATCTAAACCTCCGCCTTCGACACGGTCAACCATGAAAAACTACTTGAACGTCTCAAACTCAGGATGGGTCTGGATAGCGTGGTCCTAGAATGGTTCAGGTCCTTCCTCCACAAATGCTCCCCGAGATTCCTGATCAACAGCAATCTATCCTACCCTCCCCGGTCATGGTTGGAGTCCTCACGGTTCAACCCTGTCCCACACCCTCTTTAATCTCTACTTAGAGCCACTCACCGAAGTTCTGCGCAATGCCAACATCTCCTACCATATGTATGCGGACGATACTCACATTTACATCAATATCTCTTCGCTCGAGGAGATGCTCTCCCTGAATGAGACCCTGAAACTGACTGTCCAATGGCTTGCCAATAACCAACTCAAACTGAACGCAAAGAAAACTGAATTTCTCCTAATCTCCCCTTCAAAAGCCAATCCGGAAATTCAGATTTGGATCAAGGCCATCACAGCCCTGAACTGCTCGCCGACCGACTGTTGTGGACTCTCCCAAATCCCTGGGCATAATCCTCGACTGTAACCTGAACATGCAAGATCACATTTACTCGATGGCTAAAGCTTCTAGATTCCACCTGACCGCCCTGTGCTCCACAGAAGCGGCCGCTCCTCACGCAGCTCCCTGCCCTGCCCGAGACTGGTTTTGCTGCGCTTTACTGATAAACTGCTCTTCACCTTTTAAGAATATCTGCGCTTCCGATTTCACTGCTCCTGCAACCATCTATGTGCCTGAATGCAATAGGAATGTAGCGCTTTTCCTGATTGCAATTGTAGCATAGCGCTTTACGATTGAGCTGCGCTTTCATCGTTTTATGCGATTGTACTTTGCTGCCTCACCTGCGTGTGTAATTTGGGCCTGTGTTGAATAATTTCTGCCTTTGCAAAGCGTTTCTGGGATCACGGTATTGCCGCGTTTGGCTGTTGTCTCGCTGCCATTTTGTTGTTGTTGATTGTGCCCCCCAGCCCGGCCCTCCACCTAGATCCCGCCTCTCAGCTGCCCCTCCCTCGCCTCTCCTCCCTCCACCATCCATATATGTCAGATGCTTTAGCGCGCAGCGTTCACGCCCCATGCTCGCCGAAGGTGCGCCAAAGGTAAGCCCGTCTACGCCCGTCCGCGCCTGGACCGCGCCCAGCGCCAGACCCCCTGGCCCCCGCAAACCGCACTCCTCCCGCATAACGTATGACACCGCCACCCTCTTAGTCCTCAACCCCGGACGCACTCCAGGATGCTACGAAGCTGCCCCAGGACGTACACATGGTCCCTTCGCCTGTCACTCCTGCAAGTTCGCCTGCACCAAGACCAACGCCAAACCCACTTCCTCCAGACACAACTCCGACTCTACCCACCTGAAGTGCATCCTGCTGAACACCCGCTCGGTCCACAGACACGCCACTAAACACTCTGGGACCTACTCGACACCACGTCACCGGACATCGCCTTCCTTACAGAAACCTGGATGAACGCATCATCAGCACCCGACATCGCCATAGCCATCCCGGACGCTTAAAACATCATTCGAAAAGACCGCACCAACCAAACAGGAGGAGGCATCGGTATCGTCCATAAGAACACCATCAGAATCACGACCAGCTTTGACAATAACCTTGCAACCGCCGAACACCTCCACTTCCAGATCCACACCGACCCCAGGACCACACTTAGAGGCACCCTCATCTACAGACCACCAGGTACCAGTAAACAATTCAGCGAAAACATCACTGATTTCATCAGCCCACATGCCCTCCCCTCCGAGAACTACATTCTACTGGGAGACCTCAACTTCCACCTAGAAAAGAAAAACGACAGCAACACCATCACCCTTCTGGACAACCTGGCCAATCTCGGACTCAAACAACTCGTTGACACCCCCACCCATGTAGCCGGACATACGCTCGACACTATCTTCACCTCCTGCAGACACATCTCCTTCGATCACACCACAGCTCTCCATTGGACGGACCACAGCTGTGTTCCCTTCAGCTACAAAATTACCATGATCCACAACCCCCCACAACCTATTCCTCGAAGAAACTGGAACAAAATCACCACCGACCAACTCCTCACATCGCTCAACCAAAACCCTCCCACCCTCTCATCGGACCCAAACGAAGCTGCCACCAAACTCAAGCAATGGATCACTCACAGCGTTGACGAATTAACACCCTTGAAAAACCACCAAACCAAACAGGGTAGCAAAAAGGCCCCCTGGTTCAACGATGACCTTAAGAAATCCAAGAAACTATGCCATACTCTCGAGAAAACATGGAGAAAAAACCCAACCACAGACAACCTGACCACCTTCAAGGCAGCCACCTGCAAACACCACCAATTGATCCGTTCCACCAAGAAATCAGCATTCAAGGATCGACTCGACAACAACGCCCATAACAGCAAGGAACTTTTCAACATCGTCAAAGAATTTACCAACCCAACCGCAGCCTCAAACAACATCACCCCCTCCCAAAACCTTTGCGACTCGCTATCCTCTTTCTTCTGCAACAAAATCGCCGACATACATAACAGCTTTAAGAACATCTCCATAGAACAGTCCACTCCACCCACCTCCAAACCGGAACTGCCCGCTAACAACCTTAGCGCCTGGAACCCAATCACCACTGAAGACACCATCCGCCTAATGAACTCCATCCATTCAGGTTCGCCAACCGACCCCTGTCCCCACCACATCTTCAACAAAGCAGACTCCATCATCGCACCCCACCTCTGTGCTGTCATCAACTGCTCCTTCAACGCCGCTACCTTCCCAGAAAGCTGGAAACACGCCAAGCTCAGCGCTCTCCTGAAGAAACCCACAGCAGACCCCTCTGAACTTAAGAACTACCGCCCCATCTCCCTCCTCCCATTCCCTGCCAAAGTCATTGAGAAAGCCGTCAATAGCCAGCTCGCCGCCTTTCTTGAATCCAACAACTCCCTCGACTCCTCACAATCCAGCTTTCGAGCCAAACACAGCACCGAAACCGCCCTCATTGCAGCGACAGACGACATCCGATCGCTACTGGACAACGGAGAAACAGTTGCCCTCATCCTAGTCGACCTCTCCGCCGCCTTCGACACAGTCTGTCATAGCACCCTCATACAACGCCTCAGCAACGTCGGAATACAAGGAAAAGCCTTGGACTGGATCATCTCGTTCCTCGCCGGGAGAACCCAGAGAGTCTGACTCCCCCCAATCAAATCAGAGGCCACCGAAGTCATCTGTGGAGTACCACATGGATCATCTCTCAGTCCCACCCTCTTAAACGTTTACATTAGTCCACTTGCATCCATCGCACGGCAACACAACCTTAACATCATCTCCTACGCTGACGACACCCAGCTGATCCTCTCCCTCACCAAAGACCCTAACACCGCCAAAACCAATCTTCATGAAGGCATGAAAGAAGTAGCCGAATGGATGGAAAACAGCCGCCTGAAACTTAACTCGGACAAAACGGAAGTCCGCATCCTAGGGCCATCCCCCTCTGCCTGGAAATACTCATGGTGGCCATCGGCCCTGGGCATAGCACCCATACCCACAGACCACGCACGTAACCTAGGCTTCATCCTAGACTCCTCCCTTTCGATGACCAGACAAATCAACGCCGTCTCATCCTCTTGCTTCAACGTACTTCGTATGCTCAAAAAAATCTTCCGTTGGATCCCCACTGAAACAAGAAAGACTGTCACCCACGCACTGGTCACTAGCCGACTGGACTATGGTAACACCCTCTACGCCGGAACCACAGCCAAATTACAGAAAAAACTCCAACGCATCCAAAATGCATCAGCCAGACTCATATTGGACATCCCTCGCCAAGCTCACATTACCAGCCACCTGAAAGACCTCCACTGGCTTCTGGTCAACAAGAGAATAACGTTCCGTCTCCTCACCCATGCACACAAGGCCCTCTACAAACTAGGACCCGATTACCTCAACACACGACTGTCCTTCTACACACCCACCCACTAACTAAGATCCTCCAATCAAGCCCTCGCCGCAGTCCCGCGCATCCACAGATCCACCATGGGAGGAATATCCTTCTCCTACCTGGCGGCCAAGACCTGGAATTCTCTCCCCACTCACCTCCGCCTCATACAGAACCACATCTCTTTCAGAAAGGAACCTAAAACCTGGCTATTCGATAAATAATGCACCCCCTCCCACAAGCGCCTTGAGACCCTCTGGGTGAGTAGTGCGCTACACAAATTCCTGAACTTGAATTCGAACTTGAGCCTTTGGAAGCTGAACCCTTTCATAGACGTTCCGGACTTAAAAATAGCAGTACAAGCACTAGTCATCTCTAGACTGGAATATAGTTGTTCCACCCTTACAGGATTACCCAAGATCTCTTTAGCACCCCTAAAAGCCTGTCTCAACGCGGCTGCAAGACTACTCACAGGTACAAGGAAATTTGACCACATCTCCCCGCACATGAAAGCGCTGAACTGGCTCCCTTTAGAGGCCAAAATCCAGTTGAAACTGGCATGCATTACACATAGGGCTCTTTACACAAACTACCCTGCTTATCTAGCACAGAAACTAGTGATATCTGGAGGAAGCAGGAACTCCCGATCCGCTAACAACTTCTTACTCCAACCTGCCTTCTTTCAGAAAAAAAGAACCTACAATATGGCCTTCACCGGAGAAGCACCAGGAATATGGAACTCTTTTCCACTGATATCAGAAGAATCCCTTCTCTAGCACGTTTCAAAAAAGAGACCAAAACCATTCTCATGGGTAAATTCCTCATCTAAGGCCTGCCCTCATCCACCACTTTGGGACAGATGAATCTAAGACTATTGCCTCTCACCCAGATCACCATTCTCTTCGCCGAGAATATGTGGGACCTTTGTTTTTACTGACTCTAACGGTGATTTGAACCTTCTCCCGTATCCCCCTCTCTCCTTTTGTTTTTAGCACCACACCCCTAGCCATCCTATCTGTTGATTATGTATTTTTTTGCACTTTAAACTTTGTTTTGTTCACCACTGTACCTTGTAAAGCGCTCTGATACCCTCACGGGTCAAGTTCGCGCTCTATAAAACACAATAATAAATAAATAAATAAATGTTGTAACTGATCCTAAAATCAACATTGCATTGTCTATGTCCCTTTTGAACTTCACAATCTTTTGTTAGAGTGTAGGCTCCCATGTTTCACTGACCTTGTGTTTCATGTGTAACATTGGTTAAAGAGAAACTGTGGACAAAATTGAAGAAGAAAAAAAAATATCAAGAAAAGAAGTATATTTGTGGCATTGTTTTGTGATGCATCAAACTCAGCTGTGCGTCCGGTTCTGGGGCATCATGGCGCCCCAGTTTGGAAATGTAGTATTAACACATGGTATAGGGCAGACCACGATCCGGGCCTGCACAGAAATTGAACACAATAAAAGCAAAAGTAATGAGCAAAAAATGAAGAAACAGGTGTGAACTCTGTCGCCCCTATTGTTGTCAAAGAGATTCAGTCATGTGCAGACAAATTGTATGTGCGTGGTGTTGCGGCAAGGGAGGCATTTTGACACCCTGCCACATCTCCAGGAAGCGTGCCCCTTTGCTCTTTCATGTTGCCCTTACTTTGTAGTCTGATATTAATCTTTGCCTTTATTTTGAATTACTTTTCTATGCAGATTTCCAAGTCTGTGACCCCACCTTTATGTGTCTTTCAATATATTTGTTGACTAGGGTGATATGTGTCTATACCCACAGGGACCTGAGTGTCTGGGACACGGTCTGCAGTCATTGTGGATGTGCCCTGGGATATATTTAATTGTGCAGGAGTGACATTGGACCCATCAATCCCTGTCTGCCCAGTCCTTGGTTGTCACTCACCTTGATGCTGATGTGGCTGATCATGTTCAGCAAGCACTATCCTGTCAATGGACTCCAACCACCGACTCCTCGCAGAAGACTGCAGACACCTGTTCCTCCAATGAATCCAGCTCCTCCAGTGGTACTGGACTCCCACCTCCGGTCTGCAGTGCTGCTTTGTGATTGACCAACAGTTTCTCCTTGGTCTTGCGCTTGGCATCATACCAGCGCTACTTGCAGTCATTGACTGTCCTCCTCACCTCTCCCATAGCATTTACCTTGGCTGCGATGGACTGCCATATTGCATTATTGGTCCCCAATGTGACAGTGGAGCTGACAAAGAGCTGGTGTTGTTTCTCTGTCACCTCCGCAATCAGGACATGGTTTTCCTGCTGGCTGAACCAGGTTTTCTTCTTCCTCTTCCCCTTGCCTTTCTCCTGGGTCTCTGGCTGATCCTCCTGGCTGTTTGGGGGGTTGTAGTCTCCTGCAGTACTGGGTCCAGCTTCCTCCATGGTTCTTCAGATTTTATTTTCTGTTTGTGATACTTTGTGGGCATTTTGTCGTCGCTTTTCCCGCCTAACGTGAAAAAAGTGGTGTCACGCTAATCAGCATGCAGTTTCTGGCCACTGACTGGCCTGCCACCACTTTTTTCATGATAACGGCATGATTTTATATCGCTATAACACTTTTGTTAACATTGAAAATTTCCGCCGAGATGTGACAATATTGCCATGTAGCGACAGCTTGTACATACGTCGCTAATATGGCGATAGTTTTTGGTGGTATGGGGCAATAAAAAAAATTATTTCGCAATAGTTATCATCAGTCCTTGTACATATGTCCCACTGTCGCCTTTGCTCAGCCTGAAAGACACATTTTATATCCAAAAGCTGTGAGAGCATGGCCCCTCTGACCTTAAGAATGGGCCTCTGCGGACATTTATCAATAAGCTTTACTGAAGTTCATTCAACGGTGAGGACATTCTTTAATTGTAATGGTACAAGTTGGTTTTTCATATGAAAGTGTTTCACATAATAGAGAAATCAAATGTAAAAGTCAGCTAGGAAATTCAATTTAATAATCATAAACCGGGGAGGAGCCGCGCATCGGTCCAAGATGGCCGTGTGACTGCTCGGCTTCGCCGGACCTGTCCCCAAGCCCCAACATCCTGGAAGCCATCCTGATCCCCAAGCCTGCCGCTGTACAGCTGAGGAGCAGCGACGACTATCAACCCGACTCCGGCCCCGCTGAGCCATCGTGGGCCGGAGATATTTCGCCTGGAAACTGGGGTCTAGTAACGCTCTGAAGCCTGGGGCTCGATTTCGTATGGACCCGGCCGCAAAGCTGTCAACACTGGGGCCCGCACTGAGGATTACCGGCCGGGCCCCGGAGCCACTAACATTCTCGCTGCGGTGTTTGGCCCGGAAGGGCAGCCCCGCCGCCTGCACGGGGAACGGCGGCACATTCACGGAGCGGCGCCCGTAGAGAGAGTGCGGGCGGCGCATGGACGCGGGCAGTCTCGGGTGGCAGGAGGGCAGAGTAGTGGACGCCCCCTGTAAGTCTACGCTGCTGAAGTTGCCCGCCGGCGGTGAATGAATTGCGGGACTTCCGTTACCATGGTTGGACTCCCCCCCTCACCGACCATCAGGAGGCCCCCTGCAAGGTAGGGAGTGGCGCTGCCACGCAGAGTTGAGATTTGGCCCTGAGGAGGTGGTCTGCATAGGGGCCCATGCCAAGACACCTGCGTGGTGCCATGGCCTGCTCTCTACACGTTTTGGGTTGCTTATTGCTTGTTAAGGGACCTGATTTGGCATCCAGGGGGATGGTGCCTGGAAGATTGGCCGATCTGTTACCGTGTCGCGCCAAGGGGACACAGACGCTGGCTGATGACCTGGTGAGTGGAGGTGAGCTCCCGTCACGCCATCCTGCATGACCAAATTTTAGGGATCTTCCCTTTTGCTTGGAGGCACATCAGAGGTGACTTGGAAATGGTATTGTCTTGACACCGGAGGGAGGCCCACGCTGAATGGCTGGCGAACTGCCTCTGCAGCACTGGTGAAGGATCTGCGCGGCTCGTGACTCTGAGCGTACGCTCTTTGTCCCTTCTCTAGGGGACTGTGTGACCGGGATTTGGCAGTGACAGACCGGACCAGTGACTCTCCTGTGGTGGGCTTTGTCAATTCTCTGCCTGGGTGATCCGACGGTTTCCCCAGGACTGGTCCTGTTCGGTGCCCCGCTTTGCGCTCCAGGTATTAAGTGCCTTGATTGGAAGCTCGCCATTTCTGGTCTGCCGGTGTGACGTTTCTGCGCCTTGAGGAGAAGAAAGGGCCCGTTGTCACCTAGGGAGGCAATTCTGATGGCGACCAAACCTGACTCCGACAAGCAGCAGTCGAGATCTGTCAAGGGATTCAAACATATCCAGACCAACAAGTTGGACCACAACACGATGCCAAGGGGGTTCCCACCGGAGCCGAGGAAGAGGTCGAGGGAAGTGCATGGTTTTTCGGCAATCCGGAGGTTGCATCGGACTGGCTAGATAGCTGCCCCCGGGAGGGCCAGAGAGATGAGATTGAGATGGTGGTGGCGACATGCAGTAACAGGAGTGACGGAGATTGCTGTGTGAATGACTATTGAGTCTGACAGGTAGTGGGCTACACCCACGAGTACCTCATCTTACTTGACCCCGAGACTAAGAAATGGTGCAGGCAGAGGGTTGGGCTGTCTCTTAAAAGGGGCTGGGGGGAAGGGGCTCAGATCTCCTCCTACTTTCTACTTTTAGTTAGCCACTAGTTGGTTTTGGGGCGACAGGCACACTGCTAGTTGGGGATGGGTGGAAGCCGTGAGCAGGGGTGCAGGGAGGGGTGGTGTGGGCTGAAGGGTTTGTGGGTTTGGGGGTCTGTGGATTTGTTTGAATTTGTTTCTTTTCTTTTTCTTTTTGTTTAGTATCAGGTGAGAGAGCTATGCTTGTATTTTATCCATACCGTTTCAATGCCATGTGTTAGACAAGGATCAGGGATGACTGTGCTCAGTTGGAATGTGAACGGCCTCGGGGATAAACTTAAGAGGGGAATGTTATGTTATGTTATTTAAAATTTATAAAGCGCACATACGCCCAGGAGCTTCTTGGCGCTGGAGAGAGATAAAAAACATAACAAAGGATGTACCAGCAAGAGTCTCTATTTCAAATAGGCCTGTGTGAAAAGGTGGGTCTTGAATGCCTTTCTAAAAGCAAGGAGATCCTTGCTCTGTCTGAGGGCCAAAGGCAATGAATTTCACGAGGTGGCTGCTAAAAAGTGAAAACAGCTGCATCCCTGTCGTTTCTTATTAAAGCGTGGTACCTCAAGTAAGTCTTTATGGGCTGATCTCAAGCTGCGTAAGGGGATGTATCTTCCAATCAGCCGCCTGATGAACAGGGGGCCCTTACCTTGCAGTGCCTTGAAAATGATGCACCCGGCTTTGAATTCGGCTCTTTGAGCCACAGGTAGCCAGTGCAAAGTCTCTAAACCTGGTTTTATCGATTCCCATTTGGGCACCTTGCAGATCAGTCTAGCGGCTTGATTCTGCAGGTACTGCAATCTTCTGAGTTGACCTACAGGTAGGCTAAGATAGAGGCTGTTTGAGAAATCAATGTGGGAGAGGACTAGGGCCATGACCACCTGAATTAGGGCAGTATGGGTAAGGAGGTGTGCGATTTTCCTAATTTTCTTTAGTTGAAAAAATCCAGAGGATACCATAGTTCCAATCTGGGATTTTAAAGTAAGGCCCTCATTGATGATCACTCCCAGGCTTTTTACTGTTTGTGATTTTTTAGGGCGGAGACCCATGTCAGAAGGCCAAAAATTAGGGCTCCAGCTGATTTCGCTCTTACCGGGCAAAATCAGCTCGGTTTTCCCCGGGTTTAATTTGAGGTGATTTAAAGACATCCAGCTCTGAATTAAGGTCATGGTTGCCTGAAAATCCTCCACAGCATTAGGTTAATTGAGTACGAAGACTAGCTGCAAGTCATCTGCATAATTATATACAGTGACTTTGTGCTCCCTTAAAGCAAAGAGAAGGGGCCGCATATACAAATTAAATAATAAGGGAGATAACGACGAGCCTTGAGGGACCCCACAAAAAGAATTGATTTTAGGAGCTGAAAAGGATCCTAGGCAGACAGACTGAGTGCGTTCAGATATGAACGATTTCAGCCAGGCCAAGGCAGAATCTGTGAGGCCGGCCTGTTCGACACGGTTGACCAGAATGGAATAGTCAACCGTGTCGAATGCTGCGGACAGATCAAGAAGCACCAGTGCTTGGTGAACATTTTTGTCGGCATTGGACCTCAAGGTGTTCTGAACTGCCAGTATTACTGCCTCGGTAGAATGACCAGGCCGAAATCCCGCTTGGTTAGGTTGTAGATAGCCCGATTCTTCCACAAAGTTTGAGAGGCAGTTGGTGACATGAGCCTCCATAATTTTGGATAAAAAGGGCAGCAGGGATATAGGCCGAATGGTGAACCAGCTAATTAGAAGACACTCCCCAGATGTAGTACTACTTCAGGAGACTCAGCTCATTGGTAGCCAATGTTGGCCCTACACAGAGGAGGTTACAAGTTGGTCGCACAAGCTGGGTTCACCTCGGGATCTAGGGGAGTTGGCATTTTAGTTAAGAACTCCTTCCCCCTTTGCATTCAGGCCACATGGTCGGACCAGCGAGGACGCTACATCGGGATATCATGACAGTGGGAGGGGACATTAGTTACTTTTATGTCCATCTATGTTCCGCCTGGTCTTCAAGAAGACACCTTCCGTGAACTGGGCATGATTTTCCTTACTTTGCCGCTGGGTATCCTGGCGATGGGGGGGACTTCAATGCAGTAGTAGATGGGGAACTAGATAGACGCCCGGCTCGAACACTGAGGCCGGCGCAGAGATGGCTCCCCAACTTCTTAGAAATGACAGAGCGTGTTGACGGGTGGAGTATAAGGAATCCAAATGAGGTACATTACACCCATGTGTCCGCGGCGCACCACAGCCTGTCCAGAATAGCTTACATACTATTACCAGCAGCTCAGGCCACCGCGATGTGTGAGGTGCAACACCTGGGAAGACGAGTCTCAGATCACTCCCCGATTTGGCTCCGGGTAGAGACTGGTCCGACAGATGTAGGAAGAGTAGCCCCAATTAATGTGTGGCTCCTGAAAGACCCGGCCACAAAGAAGGAAATCACTAAAATTATGCAAAGATATTTCCAAGAAAATAGTGGTATAGACTCTGTGGGAAGCATTTAAAACTGTGATTCGTGGGGAGGTAGTGTCTCTGGTCGCCGGAATAAAGAGGAAGTGACGGGCCGAAATGGACAGGGTAGAGGCGGAAGTGGTGAGGCTGGAGGAGGAGGTGTCTCGGGCAGCAGCCCCAGAAGATATGCACCGATTAAAGCTGTGCCAGGATGAATATAGGGGCCTCGCTAGAGACAAGGCCAGAGCACAAAATGATGGGACACCGAGCCGGATCTATGTACATGGAGACAAGGCCAGCAAATTAATAGCGTGGCTTGAGAGGGGGGAGTTGGCATCGAGGTTAGTGACGGAGTTACAGGGAGAAAACTCCAGTATGATAAGGGACCCCCAAGCAGTGGCTGACGAATTCTCGGAATACTATAGGGGGGTAAACACCAGCGCCGAGATGTACTCGGAGGCAGAAAACATAGAAATTATCAAGGACATCCAGATGCCCACTCTATCAGATGACAATCAGGAATACTTAGACACCCCACTCACTAACGACAAGGTGGCGCAGGCCATTAGAGGGGTTCACTCCGGGAAAGCTTTGGGTCTGAACGGAATCCCTATAGAACTTTATAAACTGAGTGCTAACAAATTGGCCCCCTTTGTTCTGTCCATGTTCACAGAGAATAAGTAGAGGGGTCGGCTCCCGTCTGACCAGCGGGTGGCAAATATAGTGGTCATCCACAAAGAGGGCAAGCCCAGGACACTCTGCTCATCCTATAGGCAGATCTCGTACTAAATGCTGAACCTAAAGTTTTAGCAAAGTTGATGGTGACACGACTTGTCAAAGTCCTCACTACCCTGGTACATCCGGACCAGTCTGACTTTGTGCCACATCGAAATACTACTCTTAACCTGCGCAGGTTACTCGGAGTATTGGGAAGGTCCCTGACGATCCAGGAGCCAGCGGTGCTGGTGTCGCTCGATGCCACTATGACATTTGATAGGGTCAAGTGGCCCTACTTGTTTGCAGTCTTGGGAAAGATGGGCTTTGGACCAGAGTTCATTGGTTGGGTGCGTCTATTGCATGCCGACCCCTTGCCAGAGTAGTGGTAAATAATCATAAGTCTGTTGACTTTCCCCTTGGCAGAGGCACGAGGCAGGGATGCCACTTATCCTTGCTCCTGTTTACTTTAGCGCTGGAGCTGCTTGCAGAGTCGGTTCGGTGGGACCGTTTGATCTGAGGACTGCGTAGGACGTTGGATTGGGAGGATAAAATGTCATTTTATGCCGATGATATTCTTCTCTATCTCACCAATCCAAGGGGCTCCCTGATATGTTTCCTGGATGTGCTTGCCATATTTGGGAGGTACTATGGCTTTGCAATCAACTGGTCAAAGTCGGTGCTCTTTGTCCTCAGAGGCGACCCGCCGGTGATCTCGAAAAACTGCCCGATACAAAGCGAGCCATTGGGGTTTCGATACCTCGGTATCTATGTCACACTTGACCCGAAATTATGATACACTAATAATTTGGGTCCCCCTATGACTCAATTTAAAAGAGACATGACGCGTTGGCAGGCACTTCCGCTCTTTTGGGCAGGGCAGTGCTCTTCAAGATGATGGTCCTTCCCCGGTTCTTATATGCGCTCAAGAACGCTATGGACCCCATACCGACGTCTTATTTCAAGGAAATAGAGGCTCTCCAGAAACAGCTTCTTTGGGATGGTAGGCCCTTTATAGCCTTTTCCAAGCTCACCCTCCCCTGGTATGATGGGGGAATAGGGTTGCCTGACCTACGGAAATATTACTGGGCCTCCCAGTTGGCGGCAGTAAATGCCATTATATACGGGGCCCCAGTGAACCCCAGTCATGCAATGGACCGCTGGCAAGTGTCTGGGGGCGATTTCACCAGGGCACTGTATGCCAGATCGGGACGGTTTCCCCTTGCGAGTCCTAATGCAAACGCAGTACAGGTGTGGCACGCGGCCAATAGACACCTCAAGCGGGAGGGGAGACTAACGCTTGCCACCCCATTATTGAGTTCAGAGAAATTAGGAAGCCTTTGGAAATCTAAGGGGTTCAATAAGTGGGAACCTATCATGATTACACAGATCAAAGATGTCTGGGGAAAGACATAATTCACACGTTCGATTCCCTTAAGCAGCAATATCACCTTCATGATAGGGAGCACTTCTGTTATCTCCAGGTCAGACACGCATTACTTACACATATCCCCGTAGGCACGCTACTTCCAGATGCTTCTCCCCTTGAGGACCGGGTGTTGGATGGTCTTCTCCCGGAAAAGACCGACCATTGGCCAGATGTAGGTAAGTAGGATTTACCGATTCTAAAATACCGAATTTTTCCGATTCGGTATTTTCGAATCGGTAAATCCTATGTAGGTAATAATTCAGTAAAAATTGCCAAATTGTTAAGATTTGGTAATTACCGAATCGGTATTTACCGATTCGGTAATTGCCATTCATTCCTTTGGGCCTGGAGGCCCATAGGAATGAATGTCAATTGCTGAATCGGTAAATACCGATTCGGTGAAATAGGGAAATAGTCAAGGGTGGCAGGGTGTCACTTTGACACCATGTTGCACCCCTGAATAGTGCTGGTGTGCACATGTGGCTAAGGGCATGTATGTCTGTCACATGGCACAGGTGTAAATGCGAAGATTTGCATTTACACAGGAATTCCTTAACAAATCCTTAAAGCACAAAAGCACTCTTTAAAGTGCTTCCTACATCTCATTTACCGATTTGGTAAATAACGAATCAGTAAATGATGATTCGGTAAATACCGAATCGGTAAATACCGATTCGTTATTTACCGAATCGGTAAATATACCACCTACATAGGAAAAGCCTATTACCGGTCGGTAATAGGTGTGTTTTTTACAAAGAAAATGCTCAACCAAGGGGGCATTCTCAGTGCGACAGCGAATTCTTGATTGGTGCTGGAGGATGCGTTTCTTAACCACCTGTGTGGTATAAATAAATAAATAAGTTGGAAAACCCTTTAAGGGTAATGACCTTGCCATTCACCGTAAAGCACTTCAAATTGCTGGTGGTTGAGCATGCTGTGCAGTGGTTACATTTGTAATGACCTGTCACTGGACTGAGTTGGCGCATATTGTCAACCATATAAGTGTCTTTGCTTCTGTACGCATGTACCAGTCTGTCTCTGAGGTTAGTCCCTCTTTTAAATGCAAACATGAGCTTTTCTACCAATTCTGGAATTGGTTGTCGTTCCGAATGTCGTGACGCAGACCAATCTGGTCACTGATGTCTTACTTTTCACCTGTAGGAGTGCCTCCCGATCGTTATACCATGCACGTTTAAGCGAGCGTTTAAGTAGCCTATTCGGATAGCCACGAGCATGTAACTTTACTTTCACAGTGAAATAATCAACCCGTCTTGAGCATTACCTTCGTAAACGGAGAAATTACCCGAGGGCAAATCATCCCTCAGGGCCTGTGGATGATGGCTGTTGTATTTCAAGAGCGTGTTGCGTGCAGTAGGTTTAGTAAATAGTGTAAATGTAAATTGATACTTGTATAGCGCACCACTCACCCACAAGGGTCTCAAGGCGCTTGTATGAATACCGCTGTGGAACCCATCCTGGCTTTCCCTGTGAGGCGTCCACTCCTGGGCACCCCCAAGGTGGAGGCCAGGCATCCTTAGCGTTGTGGGGGCCGTTGTGGAGATTAAGCAAGCTATTGCCCAGAGTTGCAGAGTGGGAATCCATGATTGGATTAGGCACCGAGGTGAGAATTATCAGCTCCGTGGAATTTTGAGCCCAAGACCCGCCGAGGAGGGGAATTGAACCCTGGTCCCGGGCTAGGCCTCTGCATCAGGGTCTGCCACTCTAATCATTGAGCCACACTTGTGGTGTATAGAGTGTTATCTGCACTGACCTTGATCCAGATATCAAGAAAGTCCATACTATATTGATCGTGCACCAGTGTAAACTGTAGGTTAGGGTTTTTGTATTGATCCAATGATGGAATTCCTTAAGAGTCTCACAGGTGCCACGCCAAATAAAGAAAATATCATCGATATAACGCAGCCAGCATCTCAAACTGGCTGCGAAGGGGTTGCTGATGTCATAGATAAATTGTTCTTCGAAGTCAGACACGTAGATGTTGGCTATGTCTGGCACAAAAATTGCGCCCATTGCCACCCCTTTCTGCTATTGGTAGAAGGTTTTATCGCAAATAAAGAAATTTTCACATAACGGAATGCAAATGCATTCTACAATGAAACATGTAGGGACTGCATGGGGTCTAGGTCTATTCTCCAATAGGTTGTTTAGAATGGCAAGGACATCAATCTGTGGAATATTCTTGTAAAGACTCTCGATGTCCATTGACACCAAAAGTTTGGGACTTTCATTCTGTCCAGCTAACAATGTTAATTATGCCACAACCAGGATGGATATATACAAGGGATTCAGGAAGTTAAAGCTAAAATAATATCACATTCTACAGGCTCTCATGAAACACGAGCATACAATAATATGATTTTGGACCAGGCGAGTCAGTCAGACACCTCAATACCTGATCGTTCTTTATTTCACGAATTAAAGGATCTGTGGGATGGAAACAGGAGTCAATATCCCACTGGAGACAATCGCTCCAACACAACAACGAGCACTTCTGAAAAGACTGCACTCACTCCTTTTAAACCCAGGTCCACTTTCAACCCGATAGCTTTGCATGGCTCCATTGTTGTATTCCTTGAGACTGTGGCTACTAAGATCAAAGAACTTAGCAAATCTGTGTTAATGGCCAAAAGACAATATAGAGAACGGGATCAGAAGTACAACAGCTTCATGTTGAAACTGCAAACCAACGAGCAAGAACATCGACAAAGGGGGCAACATAGTTTTGTGGTCTCAGGAGGACTGCAAAACTGGGGCATTCAGCCAACTCAATGACAAAGAATGCTACAGTCACACTAACATGGCTTATTTGAAATTGACATATCATGATTTTTATAATAAATTGCCAACTTGGAGAAAAAAAGAACTAATTTGTGAGGATGAATATAAATTTCTCAAAAAAGA
Organism: Lissotriton vulgaris; assembly: GCF_964263255.1. Lineage (NCBI taxonomy): Eukaryota > Metazoa > Chordata > Amphibia > Caudata > Salamandridae > Lissotriton > Lissotriton vulgaris. The sequence continues at coordinate 146,636,654 of NC_141690.1, read as the reverse complement.
CAAACCCACAATACCTTCAATTTATTTCATCCCGAAGATTCATAAGAATATCACAAAACCTCCAGGGCGCCCTATTATCACAGCAAGAGAAGGACTGTTAGAGAATACATCCAAATATGTCGATTATTTTTTTCAGGACTTTGTCAAAAAATTGTCATCTTATGTGCGTGACACAAGTGATTTTATCGGAAAGATCAAAGATTTTGAATGGAGTGAAGGTTTTTTTATTAATGGCACTTGATGTCTCTTCACCTTACACTAGTATTCAACATCATGATGGTATTAATGCTTTCCAATTTTATTTGGCCCAACGTCCAGCACAATACAAGCCACACAGTGAGATGCTTGTCACTATGATTGACTTTTGCCTTAGAAACAACATCTTTATGTTTCTCAACCTTCTATACCAGGAGATAAGGGGGGTTGCTATGGGGGCCAGCTTCTCTCCCAGCTACGCATGTCTCCACATGGGCTGGTGGGAGGAGCTGGCCCTCAACACTGAACACAAACAGACAGTGGAAAGCAATATTAGAATCTGACTCCGCTATGTATAGATGATTTGTTTCTAGTTTGGCAAGGGAGTAAAGAACAGGCACAACAGTTTGTTGATGTGATCAACTGTAATTCCCTTCATCTCCATTTTACGGCCACGATCAGTGAGGTTTCAGTCAACTTCTTAGACATCCAAGTGTATGTGCAAGACAATAGGTTGGAAACACCTTCTTTATCGGAAAGAAACAGCCGGTAATTCAACCCTGCACGCAGACAGCTCACACCCCAAACATTTAGTAAACCGCATCCCATATGGTGAGATGCTGCTGCTGAAACAGGTGTGTAGCACTGAGCCTGATCTAAGAACTGCACAAGATCTTAGTCGAACTTGATTTTTGGAAAGGGGATACTCCTCTAAAATCATTGACCAAGCGATCTCCAAAACTATGTCTCTTGACAGGGAGAAGCTTCTTAGAGATAAACAACTCGTTTTCTATCCCCAGCACAGCAGGGTTGGCTGGTAAAACCAAGACCACCAACGAGTTTCGCCTTATCATGGGATATAGTAGACAACACCGAGTGATCCATACGATTATTTAATCGAGCTGATCTCTGGTGCTCAATGACTCGGTGTTAGGACCCATGCTACCACAGAGGGTGTCCATCACCCACAGCAAAGCACCTTCTATGAGAGATTGTCTTGTCACCACTAACCCTGAGATTATTGAAAATACCACCTGGCTGCAGACGCGTAAGGGATTTTATAAATGCAAGACTTGCAAAGCATGTATCCATGGTGTCAATATGGAAGCCTACTCCACCCCATTCTGCAATAGGAAATACAAAATAACAAAACTCCTCACCGGTAAAACTGAATACGCGATATATGTACTCATGTGCCCATGTGGCTTGAAATACATAGGAAGTACGAAACTCCAAGTACATAAGCGTATTCTTCAACATCTTCGCACAATCATGAATCAGGATAATACATGTCCAGTATCTAGACACTTAAAAAAATTCCATCAATCAAACAATAGAGATCTTAGCTACTTTGGGATTGACGCAGTACCTCCCAGTAGAAGAGGTGGGGACAGAGATTAATAAACTCAGAAAAATAGAAATCAGGTATATTTTACAATTAGACACCAAGCACCCTAGTGGTCATAACATAACCGAAGATCTATACACATGCTTATAATGATGAGATTTGAAGCACAAATTAGGTTTTATACATTAATGCCTAGGCGATCAAGGTAATACGATGTAAAGCGTATAGTGTATTTTATCGGTCTATACATTTTAGTAATATTGATCAGTTTTATGTATTTTATTAATTGATAGTCTTATTTATTGTTGATGGCTTTAGAGAGTAACATATTGATATATTTATATACTTATAGAATCATTTATTCATATTTATTTTTGTATTTATATATAGTTATTCATAATGTGATCATTGAAATCTTATGTCTTGTCCAACTTATTTACGTATTTATATAGGCATATTTTCCACTAATCAAATTTTTTCATTGATCAATTTTTGCATAACTCCATCTTACACAAAACCCATTCTGGACATTCATCTTGCACTTTACCCTTTAACCAGGTGGTTTAAATGTACTTTCTCTCAGGTTCAACTACCAATAAGCCACAGTTACTTATCTGACATCTGAACGTTGAATGGTTCCCCTGCACTGTATGTTTTCCCAGGGAACGTGAAGTATTTTACTTGTATAAATTACTATTTATTTATAATTTTGTCCCTTATGTTCCATGCACAAATTCTGAAGTTCAGCAACTAGAGTTTCTCCAGTACATATCAAATTTCTTAATAATCTCATGATTTGTATTTGACACAACAACGCATAATTCACAAGGTATTCCTATCCCGAGAGTTTCTTGATATGCTCACTAGCTGCTTTCATTGTTCACGTTTATTATTTCATGGCGCTTCAGCACCTTATTTAGCACTAATTTGCACATCTTTTACCACAGGTAGACACAGTACACATGAGTATAATTTGTAATTTATGCTTTGTTCTCCCATCTTACGTTTCAAACTAAAAAAGGACTGGTCTTTTGACATTTAGGTTTCTACAGATTAATATGTGAATATAGGATTTGTATATACATGTATTTTATGACAATATTGGCGAATTTTAGAATTGTTCATTAATCTTAAAACAGTTCACAAGTCATGTATTCACATATATATTTTTTTTCCATCGGTGAATGTCATTGTTAATATTGCATCATTATAGGCAACTATTTACACAAGTAACTCATTTATGTCTAGAGTACTGTTGACCGCGTGGGGTCTGTTCTAGTTGCACAGTCACTTTAAAAGCACACAGAAAAAGCATTTCTATGTCAAGTGAACAAGGCTCCTGAGAGCAGAAATGCGAATTGACGACAATGGAAGAATAAAACAACTTTAGCACTAACTCTGGGTCCATGTCTGTCTCTGGTTTCCTGCATTGTGGATCAAGTAATATATATAAATATATTCACTGAAAAAACCATAGGTTCTAGGGGTGTTATAGTTATCTGGACATTTCACTCATACAAAACCATTGAAATTCCTCCGTTATAGTTAGTTGTACTAACGGTAAATCTTGCGCCCGCAATCCACTGGTGATGATGTCACATATTACATCATCACCATCATTTTTGGCCTGCGCAGACGAGCCCGAGCCTCCGGCCTGCTACAGGCGTTACACTGGCTGCCCATTCGGAAGCGGATTCAGTTCAAATCCCTTACTCTGATGCACAAAGCCCTGTTTGGATCAGGGGCTGGATATCTGCGGCGGAGACTGGCTTTCTATCGACCAGCCCGCTCTTTGCGTTCGGAATCCCTCTATAAAGCGGTGGTCCCGCGGGTGAGGAAGGCTCGCGTGGGTGGGCGTTCTTTGAGCTGCAGAGCTCCCCAGCTGTGGAATTCGCTTCCCCTTTCACTTCGTAGCACTGTTAACTTGCTCCAGTTCAGGAAGAGCCTGAAGACCTGGCTTTTTAATCTCTAGTCTGTTTTTACTGGTTACTGTTTTTGCTGTTTTCTTTTCTGTTTCTTTCTCATTTCCGCTGTGTTGTGTTATTTTTACTTGAGTTGCAGGTGGAAAGCGCCGGGACACTCCTTTCGAGTAGCCGTGCGCTATATAAAAGTCACATAACATAACTCTACAGTGCGGACAGCAGGGTTCACAACTTGAATTCAGCTATGGATCTATACTACGGACAGCATGAAATTCAGCCTTGATTTTTTAAGGCAGAGATAATTGTACTCTATGTCCTCAGATTTTGTTAAAGGATACGAAAAAAAAGAGTTTCTTGATGTCTGTGCTGACTACTGCCTTCGATCAACATTGTGAGGGCTCACGATTCAGGTGGAATGGCGATTGCACATGACACTTTCCAGTAAGCAAGAGACATTGTACCAATGCGACTCACCTGAACCACAAATCAATCAGTTCTTCAAGTACCACTAACTCACTGCACCACAAGTCATCTCCCTGTGGCCTCATTAAAGCAGAATTCACTAGGCCAAAAACATTGCTCCCAGTGCGGCCTGCCTGGACCGCGCATCATTGCAGGTTACATACACGCTCAGTATCAAAGGTGCTACTAACTCAGTGCACCATAATTCATCGCCACGTGGCTGTATTCATGCAGAATTCAACAGACTAAAGACATTCGTTCAAATGCGGCCCCTCTGGACCACGCATCACGCAGGTTATGTACACGCTCAGTACCAAAGGTACTGCTAACTCAGTGTACCATAAATTATCGTAAAGAAGAGTGAACAGTTTTATGTCAGCAATGAGGCATACTATCACTTTTAAATGGAATTCATGCAGAATTCAATCAACAAAAGACATCACTTCAATTACTGTGCCACCCCCCGACCACGCATCATCGCAGGGTATGTACACGCTAAGCGCCAAAGGTACTACTAACTCAGTGCACCAAAAATCATCGCCACATGGCCTTACTAAGTACAGCCTGCCCAGACCACGCATCATCGCAGGCTCCACAGAGCCTTGTTGTTTCAGGTGCCACTAACTCAGTGCACCACTTATCATCACTGGCTGCACACCCACTAAATTACCAATACTGTGCTGCTCTACTCAACCCCACCTGGCCGTGGGCTCTTGCTAACCGCTGCTTCCTGTCTACACTGCGGTCATCAGAGCTCACAATTAAGTAGACTGTTGATTCGTTATTTGCAGAGTACAATACCAAACTAAGTATAACACTGATCAAACCTATACAATATCCCTTTAGTATGCTTCCTTCCAAAACTTCTTTTATATCACTTATTGATTTGGTCGAATAATAAAATTCACGCTGCAAGTGCAAAGGCACACCTAATGACAGTCTACACTGCGGACATCACAGGTCACAATTTGAACTATAATGCCCCTGAAACATACATATTTCGACAATGTATTCCATACATGTTTCATCTGTTATTTAAATCATGATTACACATGATGCAGACAGCAGGGTGTACAACTTCAATTCAGCTTTGCATCTACACTACAGACAGTAGGTAATTCATCCTTGCTTTAATTAATGCAGAGACAATTATACTGTATGTGTTCAGATTTTGTTAACATAAGTGACAAAACACATTCTTCTATAACTATGCTAACTACTGCCTTCCATATACACTGCGGACAGTAGGGTTCACAACTTGAATTCAGCTTTGGATCTACACTACAGACAGCATTATATTCAACCTCGATTTATTTAAAGAAGAGACAAAAAATACTCATGTCGCACTGCTAGTATATCCGTGAACTATGCTCGCAAAGAATGTAGAAATCTGCGCCAAAATGTACCTCCACCACCGGCAATACCAAGTACCTCTAAGGGCAGTATTGAACATGGCCGCTCAACTCATATCTGGAGTAAAAAGATTTGCACACATCACTCCAGCTCTCAACTCCCTCAGCTGGCTTCCCAAGGAAGGGAGGTGTATTTACAAGCTGGCCTGCATCACACACAAAACCCTTCACTCTACAGCCCCTAACTACCTGAACAACAAACTGGTAAGAGCAGGGCAATCCAGAACTCTGAGGAGCTCCAACTCACTCCTTCTTATTCCTCCGAAACTGAAAAAAAACACACAATACCGTTTTATGACAACGCTCCCAGGATGTGGAATGCTCTCCCTACAGTCCTCAGATGCAACTCCTCCATCGCCTGTTTCAAAAGGGACATGAAACTCCATCTCCTTAACAAATACTTTCCTGACCAATGCCAATCAACCTAGACTTCAATATCAGAGTTTACCCCTCTCTCTTGACATTCAAGGATAGTTGGTGACCAGACTGTGTTCATCACCTTATTTTTCATGCTGTATTTTTTTTTATCCCTGTTTTGCTTCCTTACTGCCTGCCTACTATGTAATGCAATTTCTGTCTGCTTTATTTTACAGGATGTATGTAAGCGCTCTGATACCTATGGGTCTAGCTAGCGCTATACCAAACTTTTAAAATAAATAAAATAAATAAATTGCCACCAGACATACGTCCCCATTTTGAGAAAGTTAGAATGCACTGCGTGAAATGCAATTGTTTAATTTATTATGGGTAGCAATCAGTAGACCTAGTTTGCAGAGCAATTGATAACCATCAATGGTATTTTTTTTCCCCTCAAAGTTCATGCAGTCCAGTATGCAACAGTCAATGCTTTGAGTGGAGCCCGTTCAGACCACGCATCATGGCAGGGTGAGCACACGCTAAACACCAGACGTACCACTAACTCAGTAAACTATAAATGATCGCCATGTGGCTTTATTAAGGCAAAATTCAGTAGTCAAAATATTACTCCCAGTCGGACTGCCCGGACCATGCATCATCGCATGTTACATACACGCTCAGTGCCAAAGTACTACTAACTCAGTGCACCATAATTCATCGCCACGTGGCTGTATTCAGGCAGAATTCAACAGACTCTTCATTCATTATTTGCAGAGTGCAGTAACAAACAATGTATAACGTCCCTCAAACCTACACAATATCCCTTTAGTAACCTTCCTTCAAAAACTTCTTTTATATCAGTTATAGGTTTAGTTGAATAACAAAATTCACTGCAAGTGCAAAGGCACACTCACTGGCAGTCTACACTGCGGACAGCACAGGTCACAACGTGAACTATAATGTCCCTGAATCATACATATTTCGACAATGTATTCCATACATGTTTCATCTTTTATTTCAATCGTGATTACAGATGATGCAGTCCAGTAGGCAACAGACAATGCTTCCATGCACACCGCTCGAATCACGCATCATCGTGGAGTGCGCATACGCTGAGCACCAGACGTACCACTAACTCAGTGCACCATAGATAATCACCACATGGCCTTATTAAGGCAAAATTTAGTAGTCAAAAGACATTCCTACCAGTGTGGTCTGCCTGAACCATGCATCATTGCAGGCTCCACACAAACTGACCCTACCTAGTGCACCACAACTCATGAACCCATTACGATAGAATCTTCTGTGTAGTATTTCACATATAGTGCTCCTAGCTTTGTACAGCAGAAGTCATAAACCGTTTATGATTGAATATCTGTGTATGATATCATGATTACTATTCTACTTGTTACCAACAGCAACGTAATAAAAGCACACGTGCCCGTACCCACTTCAACTATCTATCTGTGTCTGTGTATTTATTATGTTTATAAAATACTGCTCCTGCGCCCTACCGCATTATATTGTGCTGTAAATAGCGTATGCAACATCTTACCCCTGCCAGTAACAAAAACTTTGATTATATAACTTTCTCTTGCTCATTCTACAAATACGAACGTACAAACTGGATCATTACAATACTGCAAACAAAGTGTATAGTAAATTTATAGGTGTGTTCTATTGCTCGATTTTTTTTTGCATATTTGTATAGCTCAAACTCAACCCAAAACTGTATCAGCAATTTACATGAGCACCGTATTTACAGTACATTTTCAGGCACACATAGATTACGTCATTTCTCTACAATAACAGATTGTGGATGAAACTCCGAGCCCCATACACTGATTTCCAGCACCAAGTTTGACAGTGTACCCGAATGACCACATACATATATATATCAGCTGCCCTTCATGTGCCAAAAACTGCAACCTAAAGCTTTCATAGCTCTGTATTACTACAACTACAACACTCCACTGAATATACAACAAACATTCATATTCGCAGAAATGTTCTTGTCCACCATCTTTTATGTGTGCAACTATGGATGAATGTAGGATTAGTGAATCCACGTACCTTCCATGTTGGCCATGTTGTGGGACTTTATAGACATAATGACACATTTACATGTTAGACCGGGGCGACAGCAGCACTAAAACACAGACACCAGAATCACTTGATTTCTCATATATGATTTTCCCCTTTCAGGCCACACCCCCTCGATCCACAACCCCAGAGCAACATAAAATATGTGCAATCCTCGGTCACGCAGCGGGCACGACGTTTGCGCGCCGTAGGCGGGCCTAAGGCAAGCCCGTCTGCGCCCATCCGCGACCGACCGGGACTAGGGGCTATACCCCCTACAGGCCCCAACTCATCCATGTCTATACCTATCTGTTGTACACGCAGCAAACTACTAGCCCACGCATCCGTGACCCCCCTTCTGAAGAAAGCTGGATCCGACATCTCCAATCCGGAGAACTACAGGCCAATTTCTCAGCTCCCTTACCTCTCCAAGGCCTTGGAGAAACTGGTCAACACACCACTGTGCGGTATCTGGAAAATAACTCACTTCTGGACCCCTCCCAGACCGGCTTCAGAGCCAATAATAGCACTGAGGCAACGTTGCTGGCAGTGTCGGACAGTGTCAGATGCACCACAGATCAAGGGGGATCTGTGGCTCTGACACTGCTTGACCTGTCAGCGGCGTTTGACACGGTATCACACGATTGCCTACTAAACACCCTCCTGAGTAAAGGAGTGCAATCTACAGCATTAAACTGGATTATATCTTTCCTCAGCAATCGTACCCAGGCAGTGCACATGGGCCAGTTCTACTCAAAACCCTATCCCATCGGCTGTGGGGTCCCACAGGGGGCCTCGCTAAGCCCCACTCTCTTCAATGTTTATGTTTCATCCCTGGCTGACATTGGAAGAAAGTGGGGCATCGGCATATGTTCCTATGCTGACGACACACAGCTGATGGTGACAATGGATGAAGGGTCGGAGACAACAAAGAAAAAGCTACACAGCTGTCTCTCCGAAATGGCCCAATGGATGCGCAACCACTGCTTAAAACTAAATGCCGGCAAATCGGAGATCCTACTGTTCGGAGGAGCAAAACTTACATGGAACGCCACATGGTGGCCACCCTCACTGGGATCAGCCCCCACCCCAAAACAGCACGCCAGAAATCTAGGCATCATCATGGACGACGCCCTGTCCATGATGGACCACATACGATCACTCTGGGGCAAAGGCTTCGCAATACTCAAACTTCTGGCAAAAATCTTTCCTTGGATACCCTGGACTGTCGACGTACAGTCACTCAAGCCCTACTGGTCAGCCGCCTAGACTATGGCAACGCACTATTCGAAGGGATGAACGAACAAGTGTTCTTCCGTCTACAGGTCCTACAAAATCAGGCGGCCAAACTGGTCTGTAATAAAGGCAAGCGAGACTCAGCATCCGCATGCCTCAGGAAACCTCACTGGCTACCGATGCGCCAGAGGGCTACTTTCAAAATACTCTGCCATGCGCACAGAGCTCTTCATAAAACTGGCACCACAATTCTCCAAGGGAAAATTGAATTCTACGTCCCCAACAGGAACCTAAGATCGAATCACTCAGCTCTGGCTAAATCTAAGTTCATCCACAAGGCAAGAACAGGCGAACGCGCCTTCTCATATCTGGCAGCCAAAAAGTGGAATGAGCTACCTGTAGACCTCAGAAACACCATAAACTACCTTCAGTTCCGCCAAAAATTAAAAACTCACCTTTTTCCCAAAAACTAATCCCCCAGCATAGCCCTCAGCAGTCTCCCTCATTTTACAGCGCCGTGATATCCCATGGGATGAGTGTCGCGCTTTACAAATACTGGAAATAAATAAATAAATAAATATAGCTCACGACGGAACTACGCCCATAGCTCCGAAGTCATCATTCACAGCCTCACGCAGCACTGCCATACGTCAGTCCAGCCCATTCCGCTTATGCTTCCAGGAAAACACTGTACAAAAGGGGGTGGTAACAAAAGTGGGTGGTGATGGACGGAGCATCTGAATCAATCAAACGCTCACACCCAGTCAAAAGATCTGGGTTTAATCCATCACCGTTCTTCAGCCCACTCTGCTAGCCCAGTTCAGACATGGCTATATGCAAATCAGTCTGACCCTGTGCCTCATGGGAACAGTCCAGCCCGAACTGCCAAGCCATGTCATCCCTGGACCGGAAACAAGCTTCCGAGGACCGGTTTCTGGCATTCCAGCCGTCTTCAGCCCGGCTTGCTTGAATCCAGTGGCAAAGTGAGCAAGGGACTCACGTCTGAGCATACCCTGCCACACTTATGGCGGTCAAAAGCGGTACAAAAGGGGGTGGTGATGGACGGAGCATCTGAATCAATCAAACACTCACACCCAGTCAAAAGATCTGGGTGTAATCCATCACCGTTCTTTAGCCCACTCTGCCACCCCAGTTCAGACATGGCTATATTCAAATCAGTCTGACCCTGTGCTTCATGGGAACAGTCCAGCCCAAACTGCCAAGCCATGTCTTCCCTGGACCGGAAACAAGCTTCCGAGGACCGGTTTCTCACATTCCAGCCATCTTCAGCCCGGTTTGCTTGAATCCAGTGGCAAAGTGAGCAAGGGACTCACGTCTGAGCATACCCTGCCACACTTATGGTGGCCAAAAGCGGTAGAAAAGGGGGTGGTGATGGACGGAGCATCTGAATCAATCAAACACTCACACCCAGTCAAAAGATCTGGGTTTAATCCATCACCGTTCTTTAGCCCACTCTGCCACCCCAGTTCAGACATGGCTATATGCAAATCAGTCTGAACCTGTGCCTCATGGGAACAGTCCAGCCCGAACTGCCAAGCCATGTCTTCCCTGGACCGGAAACAAGCTTCCGAGGACCGGTTTCTCGCATTCCAGCCGTCTTCAGCCCGGCTTGCATGAATCCAGTGGCAAAGTGAGCAAGGGACTCACGTCTGAGCATACCCTGCCACACTTATGGGGGCCAAAAGTGGTACAAAAGGGGATGGTGATGGACGGAGCATCTGAATCAATCAAACACTCACACCCAGTCAAAAGATCTGAGTTTAATCCAACACCGTTCTTTAGCCCACTCTGCCACCCCAGTTCAGACATGGCTATATGCAAATCAGTCTGAACCTGTGCCTCATGGGAACAGTCCAGCCCGAACTGCCAAGCCATGTCTTCCCTGGACCCATCACCACCCCCTTTTGTCCAGGAAAACACAACAACGCTACATGGCCCAGATTTCCATTGTAGAGATTTCTTAGTTCCAGGTCTAGTTGTCAGAACGGCACACACACACTCCCTCGTGGCTGGTATACACCCACATCACACCCATCCAGCACATGCGTCACAACACATGCCAAAAAAAAGACGGGGCTCTATGCCATTTTAGAGTTGCTCCCATCGCAAGCGCTGTGATGGCCTGTCCTGGTGGTTCATATGCCGCATGTAGGCCCAAACTACCAAACAGGGCGGCCTACCACCATGTGTGTGACCTCTTTGGTCACTGAATTAGTGGTACCGCAAGGACTGAGCGGGTGAGGAACCTGCGATGAATATAGGAGCACGAGTATATCCTTTGCCATAATGATAACAAGACTCAGCACCAAATGTGAGACTTCTTGGTAGCAGAGCAGGACTGCATGATGTAGAACGTACCCTGTCCACAATAAGGTGAGCAGTGAGGCCTGGGTGCACAGCGGAGGGAGTAGATGGGGTGTAGCCAACTGGATACAAAAAGGCAACTCAGAGATTTAGGCGAACGCAGTCCTCGAATCTTATTGCATTTGTATTTTTTTTTCTATAGCAGGAAAGTTTTCATTGTCGGTCAAAAGTCCATCACTTGTGACGATTGAAACCACGTGGATCACTGTGCACCACTTGTTTTCTATAACCAGATGGAAAACATTACTACTCTACTAATTCTTCATAAATCAAAGCCCATTAAACAAGTTGGAACTGTACAAATAGTTGTATTTTTAATACGGGAGGGAAGGTGTGTGAAAGGGTGATGTAATTCTACTCCACATTAAGATAGTAACAATTACCAATCATAAAATCTTTCTTTTACCATCTTTTAGATGTAGAGCTTCAAGGTGTACTATGTCCTGTCATGTGGTGGAAGACACACCGGTGACAGAAAGGTGAGCTGCAAATATTCTTTTCAGTAAGTCTCTCACTTCTTCTCTCCTTTGATGAAGAAATTACACACAATCTGATCTTCCTTTTTATCTAACAGGTTGTGTTACACAAATTGGCGTCCCCCCCAACACCTCACCTCCAAAGCTCAACGATTGAGGATTCTGCGATGATGCGTGGTCATCGTAACAACGGATAAGAAAGCTAGGCAAAAGAAGGCAAAAGTCAATCATAGTGGCAAGCATCTCACTGTGTGGCTTGTATTGTGCTGGACGTTGGGCCAAATAAAATTGGAAAGCATTAATACCATCATGATGTTGTATACTAGTATAAAGTGAAGAGAAAGCTGCTTGAACACGTGGTGGGCTCTCATTGAATCACGCCAATGGCACAAGGTGAGCAAAGAAGCTTGTTTCCGAAGCAACGAGAAGTCACCTGTGGGTGAAGAGACTAGATCGTCTTGATCCAGCGCCCCTATAACACTACCCAACACCATGATACTCACCATTAATCATAAACTTTTCACAAGGCCCATAAATAACTGAGACAAATATTGGGCAACTGAATCATGTGACCTAATTAATCAGAACTATTCACAAACTATTTACATATTATATACAACTGCAGTTTATCATCATCATAATCAAGAAAATATAACGGAAACATTTAATTAAGCCACTTTAGGTAATGGATCAACTGATGGTAACTAGACTAAGAATAAACAAGACCAGCTTGGCATTTCAAAATCTATTTTATTAATTTTATTTTCAATCAAAGAGCATTTTTAGAATATTAAATTCTTTTTATTAGCAATTTTGAAAGCATCTTTTAATCAATTAAAGGCACATTAGACCGACATCTCAAAACGGATCAACTTGCAAAGAATTAAAGCAGCAAAGGTCTCATTCCCTAAATTCTATTTCCCTGACTAAACTCATTAGAACCTAAAAGGAAAAGTCATTATTTCAGTTTATCCTTACATGAGTCAAAAGTCCAACAGCGCTTCACGCCCTTCAGGAATCAGGAACGAGCCAACCAACCTCCTCCCAAAGGGTCAGATTTTATACCTTTTCTCTATCTAAAACTAACTAAAAGAATACTTTTTCTCCGTCATCCAGCATTTCTATTGGCTGACAGCCGTCAGTCCATATGAGATCATAACCTTTTAAATCCAAAGTTGTGCCTTTCTAAAACGTCTTTGTCCTTTGTCCACAAGCGACATTAGCTTCCGAGGATTTTGCAACATCTTATTAAATAACAGTTCGCTGCTTCCTCAGCTTGGCTGATCTGCCGCTTCCTGTCCTTGAAGTAATTCAACACAGAGCACATCTTGCACAGTTACATTTATTTATTTAACTGATGGACATCATTGTGGCAAAACTTTTCCACGTTCTTTAGCTGTGCTCGGCTCATCACAACAGGATTTCAAACACCCTTTTAAAAGCTTGGCCTCAGGCCTCTTTCTCGAAATCTAGTATGCAAAGAAATACAAAACATTAATTAATTTGAGTAATGATAATTATTCTGTTTCCCACCCCCTCACTAATGTTAGCCTATTAGTTTATATTATCTAACTTTAAGCACATGAATGCAGCATTATAAAAACCGTCTTCTTAAGGCCTCCAGGATTCTCCACGAGCCTTTGCCACATAAAAGGCATGACATAGACAAAAGCACATTTAAAATAAGCACATGCCATTAATTAAACAGCCGCAATTAATGTTGACAAAACAAATAGACAAAGTTAGTTCATTATTTTTCAACGTACTTGCACATGCAACAAAGAGCACATAATTTTAAACCGCGATGTCGTGGATGCATCTTAATCTAGGTTGATTAGTATATTTTCGTGCATAAACTCATTAATATGATTAGTTATTATGGAAGTTTAACTTCACGAGTGAAAAACATAATTTATTTCTGAAACTCGCTTCATCAGTCTGCAGCAAGTTGACTGTGTATAAATGTACAATTACCTCTGGGCAGTGGGAGTGGATAGGTTGCAACAGTCTGGGTGCGCAAGAAAGGGCACTCTCCTCCGGACACTGGGAGTCAATGGGGTGCAACAGTCTGGGTACGCAGTAATGAGAACTCACCGCTATGCAGTGGGAATGCATGGGTATAGTACTCTGGGAGTAAAAGAGCACACATACACCTCCTTGCAGTGGAAGATGATGTAATACAGTATCCTAAGTGTCCAAAGACATAACGCAGAAATATACGTGTGCAGTTGTATGTACTCTGCTATTGCTAACTCTATACTATCTTTCAGATCACTAAACTTGAGGGTGCACTATGAACCGGCACGTGCTTGGACACACACCGGAGGCAAAAAGGTGAGCGACGAAGATTTTCTCCAGTATCAACACTACCTCTACTGCTCCATTGATTACTTTCTCTCTCTCCCTCTCTCTCACATCATTTCTCTTTCTCTTTTCAAGTTATGGACTCTGCTGTCCACTCTGCAAATAAATAAATCAAGGCTGAAGTTAATACAGTCTGCAGTATAGAACCAAAGCAGACTTCAAGTTGTGTTTCCAAAAGGTAAGCAGAGCGGCCTAGATACACAGTGCCTCCAATTAAACGCGCTGCAAATAAACAATATTGTCCTGCATAGTGACATGATCTCTCACCTAATTCTGTCTCATCTCTGGATCATTTTAAAGATCTGTTGGACCATACTGTAGATCTGACCCATCAGGCACTTCCCTACAGACAGCTCTTCAGCGCAGGCCTATGAGAGGGGTTGGATGTATCAGGCGCACTGCACACGTGTGAATAAGCAATATTGCCAAGTGTTATGTTAATTTGTGATCTTTGACCTCATTCAGTCACATCTCTGTCTAATTTTAAATACCATGTATACCATACAATAGGCCTAAGCCTACAAGCAGCTCTGCCCTACAGACTCTTGTTGAGGGTAATTCTGTTGGAGGGGTAGGGTGCACTACCCTGAGTGTGCATGTTAGAAAAAACGATCTTGCCTTTCGTAAAGATGTAATCTCTCACCTCATTCAATCACATCAATCTAATTTTAAAGACTTATTTTCATTTTTGTTTTGTAGGTTACCTACGCTTCTACCGGTGCACAGACAAAATATCGACTCCAAAATATCGACTGGACATAATATCGACTTTTAAATATAGACTGGACAAAATATCGACTGGACAGAATATCGACTACAAAAATATCGTTTTTAAGGTAAGTGAAGTAATATCGACTGTATAAAATATAGATAGCAAAAATATCGAATTTTTAATAATATATAATCTTTTATAGTGTATTTTTATGTAATAATATGTGTGAAAAGTGTGTATTAATGTTATAAAATATTTTATTAAATGAATTTTGTTTTTATAATAATTGCGTAATGTAATTCTGTAGCGGGTTGTGGGTTTATAGGGGAATAGGGTGGGAAGTAATTTAATAATAATTAATTAATTAATATATGTTTGTAAATATTTTTAATTAATAATCAATTGATAATTAATTAATATTAATTAGTTAATTAATTATAATTTTGTACATATTTTTTATTAGTAATTAATTGGTAATTAATTAATTGTAATTAGTTAATTACATTAATTAGAGTAAATTTTTAATATATATATAATTTTGTGTTATTGTTAAGTAATTAATTGGGAAAAAATAATATTAATTATTAAATTAATTACAGCTAATGTGCTAATATATTTACTTTGTTGTTATTGTTAATTAATAATTAATTGGTAATTAAATATTATTGATTAATTTTGGGTAAAGGAGTATTTTTAGGGTTCAGGGTCAGTTTTCAGTTTATGGGTAAAGGGGTATTTTTAGGGTTCAGGGTCAGTTTTCAGTTTTTGGGTAAAGGGGCATTTTTAGGGTTCAGGGTCAGTTTTCAGTTTATGGGTAAAGGGGTATTTTTAGGGTTCAGGGTCAGTTTTCAGTTTATGGGTAAAGGGGTATTTTTAGGGTTCAGGGTCAGTTTTCAGTTTTGGGTAAAGGGGCATTTTTAGGGTTCAGGGTCAGTTTTGGGTTTTTGGGTAAAGGGGTATTTTTAGGGTTCAGGGTCAGTTTGGGTTTTTGGGTAAAGGGGTATTTTTAGGGTTCAGGGTCAGTTTTCAGTTTTTGGGTAAAGGGGTATTTTTAGGGTTCAGGGTCAGTTTTCAGTTTTTGGGTAAAGGGGTATTTTTAGGGTTCAGGGTCAGTTTTTGGGTAAAGGGGTATTTTTAGGGTTCAGGGTCAGTTTTCAGTTTTTTAATGATATTTTAGCAAGTCGATAATGTGACCGTCGATACTCTTTGGAGTGGGAATAGTATTTTTTACACTTCTGGTATTGTACGGTAATATAATAGTATCTTATTTAATTATAGTATGTTACTATATATATATGTTTTAACAAATATGATTGTAAAAAATTATTTTTATTAATTTTATTTATTATTTAATTAGTATAAGTTAATTTAAGTATTTTTAAGTATATTTTAGTAATTAAATTTTAATATTAATTTAATTAAACACTGTTTTTAATAAAGTTGATATTTTTTATAACTATATTATTGTAAACGATATTTTGTACTCGATATTTTTGTACTTACCTGTTTGTAGATACAAACTCGATATTTTGACTGTCGATATTTTGTCCACGATATTTTTGCAAGTCGATATTTTGTCCCTCGATATTTTTTCAGTGATCCGCTTCTACCATTGGAGTCCATCTCACATTTTGTTCATTAGACTGTTATGTTAAAGTTACGTTTCTATTTTTTTGTTTTTGTTTTAATAAAAGTTCATTTAAAAAAACTGAGTGTATACGTCTTTTTTCTGACAACATTTCACTATTATTTAGTGTGATAATCATACGCTTAGAGAAGATTCAAAAATTAAAAAGTAGAAATGATGTTTATAACTAGAAGTATAATACTGAGGCTAACTCTTTACCAGCTCGTTACCTGCTATTATTGGTTCCTATGGAAAAATGTTAAAAGTCCAGCACACTTGCTGTGTGGATTAGCAGCATTGTATGGTGAACTTGTGACCTGTGTGCTCAGTTAAGTGTTTCATGAACTGTTACTATGATAACAGGCAGTAAGCAATTTGGGGCTAGGTTTGAAAGGTACTGGCTGTACAGAAGCCGTTATATTTACCCAGGATCCTCTACATGACAGAGGGGAAAGCAAACTGAGATGACAGAACACTATGTAGATTACGAACAGAAGAAGTACACAACTCTTCAAATTAACCTCAAGAGAAGGCTCCAGGAATAGCCACTGATGTTACAAAACCCCATGTACAATTTGCCTACTCAGTACTCAACAATGGGCAATTATTTATCGATCACAACCAGACTCTGTTGCTTCACGATTCACAGTGTGCACTTCACTAAATACTTTGTGCCTATTTAAATTGGAGACAGGATTGTCGACATTCCAAAACTTAAGTGCATATTCACAAGGATGGCGTTAAAATTATCGCCGCTTAACGGCAGCAAACTACAGCTGAAACGTCGATAATGGACTTCAAAATCCTTTGTTGTCTTACCAGAAGATTTTTTCAACACTGCTGTTTGCTATGGCAGAGTGAGAGCAAAGGCTCCAGCCCTGCTATAGCAAACTTGGTGTACATTTGGGCTTCTATTGAAATTCTCAAAAGCCTATTATTAAGCCCACTATGGCCGCTTTAACAGCACTTTCCTAACTCTAATGCAACAATAATTTTAACACTGTCCTTGTAAATATGCCCCCAATATCACGAGAAATATAGCGATAAAATACAGCGATAATTGATGTTTGCAAGTGAAAAGCTTGTTAATATAAGACTGTGGACTTAACATATTAATCCACCTTGCGGTAACCGAGTCACGAGAAAACAGAAAAAAGGTTAAAACCAAGAAAAGGTAGCAGGGTAGAAACACCCTGACCCCCCTAGCCCTGCTCAGATGGTGCCACAGGGACCCCCCATGGCCAAAAAAAGTATTAAAAAAAGAAATTCTTCAGAATTCGGGCTCATGGCACGAATCCTACTGAAAAAAAAATGAAGCGCAGGCTCCTGTGCTTCATTTAAATGAGCCCCCGGGTGGGCCAGGTCCCAGGGGCAATGCCACAATTATATAGCAAGGGCCCAAGGGGCCCCCACAACCCCGGGGACCACCACATCCCCGGGGCTTCTTCTATAGTGAATGCGTAGGGGGTCCCAAGCCTCCCACGCTGCCCCAGGGAATGTTACCTCCCTGGGGAACTGTATAATTGTATATGGGGGCTCACGGCCCCCCCCGCAGCCCTGGGGAACACCACCTCGCTGGGGCTCTGTTTATTCATTTTTAAAAATATGTGTGGGGGGACAATAGCCCCCCCACATGTCCTAGGGACCACCAACTCCCTGGGACACATACTCCTTGAAATATGGGGTTCCGTAGCGGACACCCAGCCCCGGGGACCACCACCTCCCCGGGGCTATGTAAATTAAGGGAGGGGGATGTGTGACCCCCTCCAGGAGCTCTTCTTGGCCATGGGGACCACCACCCCCAGGGCCGGCTCCTGCAATGTCCCGGGGTGCCCACCCCAAGCGAATTGCGATTTGTTAAGGCAGGGCGGGAGCACAGCTCCTGTCCTGTCATAGCAAACTCTGCTTTGCTTCATTGAAGCAATGCAGAGTCTTGCTTCAATGAAGCAAAACAGAATTACTTTTGAGCAAGGGGAGATGTATGTCAGGAGCTCCCCTTGTTCAAAAGCAATGCCGGCTGCCGCAGGAGCCGGGGAGCTGGTGGCACCGTGGCGGCATTGGGGCTCCCCCCACAGTCCCTAACGGTAAGGCCATGCCCCGGGGGATGGGGTCCCTGGGGCCAGAAGTGGCCTAAGAGGGGGGCCACGTGGCTCCACTCCCCCCAGTAATTTAAATGTTTTTTTTCAAAAACAAACACGGAAAAGTGGCCCAGGGAAAAGGGGCCAGGCAGCCCTCCTCCCATAAAATAAAAAAAAAATGAAAAAATGAAACCGGCAACTCGCGGGAGGCCCCACCCCCTCCTTGCAGCACTCTGCAAACGCGCCCCTTGGTGCGTTCTAAGTTGGGGAATTTAGTCCCCTTGAATACTGAGGATCCCTGGGGGGGCAACTAGCCCACCGGGTACCTCCAAGAAGCACCACACAGCTGGATTGCGTAGGAGATAATGTTTAGGTCGTGCGAGTGGTGCCATGTAGACGTTGAACAACGTTGTGCTGAGCCTTGGGGTACGCTGCCGATGATCTCGGTGGCTTTGTGTCACGATGATGCCTCCTAGGGATCAGGATGATGCTTAAAAGGGGTCCACCTAGGTTGAAAAAGGTCTATAGCCAAGTACTCAAATCTCATAAAAACAGTGTGATATTTCTAATGGTAAGTTTCCAGTGTTTTAAGTGAAAAGGTTTTAATTCTTTCATTAATAGGTACATAATTTTAAACAGAAATAGAAAACGCACCAATTAGTAATGTGTGGCTATTCGAAGACCCCTTAAAATAGCCTCCAAGTAAGTGACTTTTGTATATATTTACAACCCTTCCTAGTATAAGTACCAATATCCGGACTTCTCAGGTCGCATAAACCTTTAAGTATATTCATGATTGTACCTGTCTTACTATAAAACGTGAAAGAAGGGTAAAAGTAAGGAAAAGCTATGTCAAATTTACAAATCTGGATATAGAAGATATGGTTGTTACACATAAAAGCGCTATGTCAAAATGGTGCCAAAATGGTGTCAAAATGATGTCAAAAATGAAGTTTATAAACTTAATCTGCAGTGTTATCTAGGATGGTAATATAGAATATATATCTCTGAACATCAATATAATAATTTCACTTGTACATACGATGGTATGGAGTTATGATGAGATGCACCTATTGTGGACAATATGTAACTATATATTCGTTTCTCTGTTGTTTTTAAAAATGTATATAAACTACGTGGTATTAATGAGATAATGTAAATAGCTGTGTGTAATATATGGTCCAGTGTGTTATAGTGTCTGAGTCTTATATGTAATATTTTTCTAAAATTTCAGAGCAATACACGGCCACCTGAAGAAGGCTACTTGGCCGAAACGCGTGTCGTGATCCACCTTGCCGTATTGCTAACATCTTTTGTCTTTTTCTATTCACTGTGTGTTTAAAAGTATTTGCAGAATGAATGTATATGAATTATCAATGATTTAACAAACTGTATACAAAAATAAGAAAAAATCAATTTTAAAAAACTACAAAAATATTACTAAAAAAGATATATATATTTTTGGAACTAATTTCTATAATAAATAAATAAAATAATTTGTTTCTATATTGGCTCTGTTGGTGACCTTTTCACTTAAAACACTGGAAACTTACCATTAGAAATATCACACTGTTTTTATGAGATTTGAGTACTTGGCTATAGACCTTTTTCAACCTAAGTTACTTCCCTATGTATAGCAAGTAAAATTTGTCTAATATATAGGGGTCCCCTACTTTCAAAAATAAAAGGGGTCCACCTCCAGATCTCCCTACACTCTGACTGATAACATACACAGAGCATAAAGGAAATCAGGCGAGGGAAAAGGTAAGGAAGGGGCTGGAACGGGAAGGGATGCTGAAACGAGAAAAAAGAAACACACAGGTAAGTGCATTTAATTCTAACTACAAAAACCAGAACAAATGATCATTCATACATTCTACACCCAAGGGATAAAAGCCATACCACTCTATGTTTCAGACATACCTTCCAGCCTTCCCAACCAGAAATAATAAAAAGAAAACAACCCTTCTCCAATAACCAAAAATTAGGGTGGTAAAATCAATAACAAATGATCCAGCAACTGTCATGAATGGGAACAGTCTTGCACCAAAGGAATATCCAAGAACAAGTGAATAATCCTCATTCAAAGTATCAATATCCAGGAAAAAACAAAGAGTCTCGAACATCACGTTCTTGAAGTTACAAATGGGGGTGGGGTCGCACACTACTCACACACCGGCGGTGTCGCCCCTAAGGACTCTGGTCAATGTAGTAATGTGTTCGCGATGCATCATCTTTCGATCTTCTGCTATCTTCGCTGTCTTCGCCATCCCTGGACACGTGTTTCGGGGTATCACCCCTCGTCAGCAGGGATAGGCCGTGTTCTGGGGTTGCCGATGGCTGCCAATATCTGCCAGGTATAGTACCACTCAGGCGCGTAGGTGCGGGATCCCAGGCTCGTCAGCCCGCTGCTCAAGGGAGCTTTAAAGTTACAAATGGGGGTGGGGTGGCACACTACTCACACACCGGCGGTGGCGCCCCTAAGGACTCTGGTCAATGTAGTAATGTGTTCGCGATGCATCATCTTTCGATCTTCTGCTATCTTCGCTGTCTTCGCCATCCCTGGACACGTGTTTCGGGGTATCACCCCTCGTCAGCAGGGATAGGCCGTGTTCTGGGGTTGCCGATGGCTGCCAATATCTGCCAGGTATGGTACCACTCAGGCGCGTAGGTGCGGGAACCCCGGGCCCGTCAGCCCGCTGCTCAAGGGAGCTTTAAAGTTACAAATGGGGGTGGGGTCGCACACTACTCACACACCGGCAGTGTCGGCCCTAAGGACTCTGGTCAATGTAGTAACGTGTTCGCGATGCATCATCTTTCGATCTTCTGCTATCTTCGCTGTCTTCGCCATCCCTGGACACGTGTTTCGGGGTATCACCCCTCGTCAGCAGGGATAGGCCGTGTTCTGGGGTTGCCGATGGCTGCCAATATCTGCCAGGTATAGTACCAATCAGGCGCGTAGGTGCGGGATCCCAGGCTCGTCAGCCCGCTGCTCAAGGGAGCTTTAAAGTTACAAATGGGGGTGGGGTCGCACACTACTCACACACCGGCGGTGTCGCCCCTAAGGACTCTGGTCAATGTAGTAACGTGTTCGCGATGCATCATCTTTCGATCTTCTGCTATCTTCGCTGTCTTCGCCATCCCTGGACACGTGTTTCGGGGTATCACCCCTCGTCAGCAGGGATAGGCCGTGTTCTGGGGTTGCCGATGGCTGCCAATATCTGCCAGGTATAGTACCACTCAGGCGCGTAGGTGCGGGATCCCAGGCTCGTCAGCCCGCTGCTCGAGGGAGCTTTAAAGTTACAAATGGGAGTAACCGCCGGAGTGGTACTATACCTGGCAGATATCCTCCTTTTTTCTAACAAAGAAGAAAACCCCCAATTCGTAGAATGGCTAAAAGCAATTGAAGCCCTCAATGGCAATCTCACTCTGGCTAACTCAGTTAAATCATTAGGAATCACCCTAGACCCAAAATTCGACATGGACAAACACATTTAGAACTCCGCTAAGAGTGCCTTCCTCAGTCGGAAGCTACTTAACAAAATAAAAGCATACATTCCGCCCAAAGACCTTAAACTAGCCACTCAATCTCTGGTGCTATCCAGACTCGACTATGGGAATGCAGTCCTTACTGGTGCAACAAAATCTCACCTATCTCCCCTCAAAACAACCCTCAACGCAGCAGCCAGAATGGTCACCGGAGTCAAGAATTATGATCACATCTCACCTGCACTCAGAGAACTAAAATAGCTCCCCATCGAAATGCGTGCCAGCTTCAGAACTGCTTGCCTCACGCACAAAGCCCTGCGTACATGGAAACTCGACTAACTAGCCACAAAACTCAAGAGAGCCGGTCAGACAAGGAACCTCGGGAGCTCTAACACCCTTCTACTCATTCCCATGAAAACATGCAAACAAAAAGGGCTGCACAGTCCTTTGCTGGAAACGTGCCCAAAATCGGGAACCCCATCCCAATCGATATCAGGACTACCTCTTCCTTTGTCAAGTTCAAGACACTCCTAAAAAATACCTCTTCCTCAATCGTGCCTTCCCGAACCAGTGACAGCTGCGGAAGCGCACAAGCCTGCTCTTTGCAGCATCTTGACACTGCGTTACTTAAACCTACCTCTTCCCTGCTCCCCTTCTCCTTGTTCCGTCCTCCCTCAAAGAGGTTTAACCCAAGACTTCGTCAACTCATCGAGGTTTCTCAGGACTTCCCTATCTCAATGTTGCACAGCACGCTGAGACTTCCAAGACAATATTATATACCATGACCCATTGTGTTACCCTGCATTAAAAATGGTGTAAAGCGCTCCGTTGCCCAAGGGTCTGGCCAGCGCTATATAACACTTCTCAATAAATAAATCAATACATAGCAACCATGGAGACATAGCTCTTACTAGCAAGTGCATTACCAGTATCAACAGGTAGCAGATGCAATTCTACCACCATACATGGGCATTTCGGTATTGCTACCACAGCCAAGGCGAATCCCAAAAATGTTTGTGAAAGAGGTGTCAGGTGAAAAAGAAGACACATGTGCTACTTTTATGAGCATCTTTAAATAAGGGAGACCTTCCTCGGCTAGTGTGGCAAAGTTGATGACTCTGCTACAGTGGCAGACAGAACGTCCACTACTTACCCGTTAAATGGACCATTAGTGTTAGTGTGAAACTTTGTAAAAGGTTAAGAAGGTGCCTTATCTGGGATGCATTAAATATATAGGAACGATTTCGTTTTTTTAACAGATATTGGTTTTATGTATTATGTATTAAAGTGTCAAAAATCGTGTAATATCCCATCATCTGAAGAACTAGAAAATGATGGTTATTTTTGGATACATTTTTATAGAAAAGTGTCAAGGGTTTGTGTGGAGTGGAAGGCAACATATTGCGCAAGCAGTTATGTAATAAAGTTTAGCATAAACTACTGTGTTGATTTACCATTAAAAAGTTTCATGCACACAGAGAAAAATGTCCAGTGCTGTGGAAGCGATTACATCCAGGGCGTTATTATCAATACATAGTGGGCACAAATGTTTCTAGGGACACGTTTAAGGGATATGTTCTAATTATTCTGTTGCTAAAAAGTACTAAGCCCTCAAGAGAATTCGAATTTTGAGGTTCACGATTCTATACTTATGTAATAATGTGCCTGTTTTTGAGTGTAGACAATTTCCAGAAGAAATGGACCACTTTAGACTGCTAACATTCATTGCAAAACCCCAATTGGTGTATGTTCCTAGACAGAAAAGGCAAATCCCAAAGATCCCAATCAAAAAATCTGAAATATGGACCAAACTTTTTTTGTGAGTTAGATGAAAAATGTATTATATTTACAAGTCCTTCTGCAACCATGTTATTTCTTACAGAATTTCTGACAAGTGAATCAGATGTTATGTGCTTGATTTTTTAAAAAGAAATGTGGAACTCCTCCCATTGTTCAAGTATTGGTCAATGCTTAATTTGTAAAAGGATAGGTGCCGGGCCCAAAGTTTTGCTCAGAAGTCCATGGCCAGCACCATCAAAGACTGAGGTGTGGAACAACAATGCTCTGCAGTATTGAATCCACCAATTGCTTATTTAATCCATCACCAGGCACCATATTCAAGTTTCTACAACGTTTGGAGGTTCTTGATTCATCCCTCCTCTCTCCCTCTGTCACTTAGTTGCCTTCTTTCTCCTCCTTCTTCTTTCCCCCTTTTGCGTTTTTCTCTTTCTTGCTCTGGGTCAAAGTCTGTTGAGGAAAAATAAGTGATGGTCCCCAAAAAATTCATAACAATGGACCAACCGAATACCACTGGCTCAAATTAAGCACCGCTATTAGTTAACATACAACAGAAACACATGGGCCAAAGCAGAGTTGAAATGGCAGATGGACCTCTCACAGTAACCTGGATGGTTTATTAAGTGGTTAGAGGCCTTGTTTGTTTTACTCTTCCACATCTTGTTTTACAGAAGAGGGAATTTGTTTGGCAAATATGCAAACGGCATTGCCTTTGGCATAGCAATTAAATTATTCAAGCATGAGCAGATGCCTTTCAGTACCCAATTTTCTTATTCCCTAAAGATATCACTGGAAGCAAGCTGTGCTTCACTAGAAATGTCCTGCCATAGTCACTTTCATTTGCATAAAGTCTTACATCAGTATGATCAATGTAAGCAAGCAGATATTACCATGTACATTTATATGAACAGAACGAGTCACGTTTTCTATTAAAAATATTCCTCCGATCGCTTTTGGTCTCGATTCACCGTTTTCCAATTTTGTTATTCATTCTTGCGGAGCAAAATCATTTTTTTAAATATTAGAATTTACCAGTTTTTTTGTGCAAATTTTATGCAGCGTGTCTAGACAATCCAACAAATGAAATGCTATACTTTTTTCTAACAAACACTGGCAAAACCAATAGGTCTCGTTTTTTTTAAACGAGCATTACAACAGCCAATTGGTTTGATTAGTACCTAAAAACGCGAGCTAGATCTATCAGCTATGACAATGCAAGTTTATATTGCATGCTCACGTGTACTAATGACTATTTTTGTACACTGCACCTGCAAAAGACAAGAGATTAAATAAACAGTGAACACGCACAAAAGCCTTATCTAGCTATGACTTGTGCATGCCCTTAGAGTTTTGAAACACTGAAATCAGCAAATAGAATGGTAAAGAGCGCGCGCTGGAGACAGGCGCAAATCTTTTCTGTAGAAGGCTGCAGTAGCTTAGGCTGTAATTGGAAGTTTTTGGGTTAGCTTAGAAGGCCTGCAGTACCTTAGGTGGTTACTAGAGGCGCCTGGAGTCAGACACAAGTACTCTCTGTAGCAGGCTTCAGCAGGTGAGCCCATCAGTAGAGGTCCCTGGAGTCAGACACTAATGCATGCTTGAGAGTGCTGCCGTGCTGTAAACTGTTACTGGAGGTCTCTTAGATGAGACACAGACGGGCATATTATTAAGGGAAACATCGCCGCTTCTACCTCAGATAGCGCCGAAAAAGCGGTGATCTTTTTGTCATCCTATTTGCAAGGACACACTAACAAGCGTTAGCGTGTGTTTCCTTGTGACTTTGCATGTCAGCGATCAATATCGCTAATGACATGCAAAGTAGGCGTTCCCTCGCTAAACAACATGGAAAAGCCACACTAACACGGCTTCGCGATATTAGTGAGCCGTGCAGCAGACCCGCGAAACGATGGAAATAACCGCGCTAACTGCGGTTATCGCAGGTATGTAACGCCTGCTTTTAGAATGACTTAGGCATGCTGATAATGAGAGATGGGTTGCCATGTTAGGTCCAAACTCCCCTATCAGCCAGCCTCTCCTTAGCGCTGTGAAATCTTTGCTGGATTTCATGCGCTATTACGGTTATTCACTGGTATTACATCGCCTGTTAGTAAAACGTGGATAATACGTTGCTAACACGGCGATGTAATACAGTGATAATGTAAATCACGCTAAGTGCGATTTGCGATAAATATCACATGTCCTTGATTATATGGCCCAGAGACTTGCAATACAAGGCTGAAGTGCCCTGGGCAATAACTAGAGGACTCAGAGGCCTCCAGAGCTGCCCCTTTAATCTTAGGATGCCTGAGAATAATGAAAAAGTCCTTTAATGTCTCCTTTTGTCGAAAGTAGAACACAACATTGACAAAAACTGGATTTTGCTTTTATTTCAGAAGGCTAGCTCGCTGAGAGGTTTCATAAAACATTTGCATGAATATTTGCGGCTGTTATAGAGCTTGTCTGTAAATATTTATGATGCTGTGTGTGCAATCAAGTATAGAGAGCAAAGAAAAAACTAATAGAGAATGAATAATCAGAATCACCTCCAGATAGTTGAACCCATCAATACACAATCATGTGCCCAGTGTCATCATCCGGGGTTCCAGACAACCCTCTACAGCTTCTCTTAGAGAGAGCAAAGAGAGAGTCGTATCCTTCTATGTGATTCTCACAGAAGGATAAAACAGGATTGTGTTATCAGAAATGGGTGATTTGAAATAGTCTCTAATATGCAGTGCAAGAAAACTGTGAAAAGAGGGCTTTTAAAAGGATAAGCCATAGAGACAATATATTATCCTACTTTGTAATGTCTCATATGTTTTTCTATTAAAAAATGTGAAAGGTGAAAAAAACATAGATGGAGCAGTTAGTATTTAGGGCCAAATGTATCAACATTCCATTTTGCGATTCCTAAATAGCGATTTTTAAGGAATCGCTATTTAGAAATCGCAAAATGGTATGTATGTAGAAAATCGCTTCTTTTTAGCGATTCCTTAAAATTCCATAATTGAGATTAGCAAATGGCTAATCGCAATTAAGGAATAATTTCCCATTCATTTCAATGGGCCAGGAGGCCCATAGGAATGAAGGGGAAATTGCGAATCGCAATTTGCTAATTGCAAATTGTGAATATTTTCAAGGGTGCCGGGGTGTCTCAAGAACACCCTGCTGCACCCCTGAAAATGACATGTGTTCGCATATGGCGCACATACATGCCCAAAGGGCATGTATGAGCGTCACATGGCACCTTTTGATTTTTAAAATAATGGGTTTTTGAAAGAATTCGGAACTTACCACCAACTAAAAGTTGGTGGTAATTTGCGATTCCTTAATGGCATTTTGGAATGTTTTTTTCCTTGATACATTGCTTTTAAGGAATCGCAAAATTTGCAATTCCTTAAATGCAATCTCAAAATAAGGAATGGCAAATTTACCAATTCCTTATTTTGCAACAAAAATGTTTCATACATACCATTTAGTTTACTGGGTACCTGTTAGAAATGGGGATCTCTAGTTGCAGAGGTAGGAACCCTTGCTTCTAGTCAGGGTAAGGAGGATACAGACTTTAGATAACCAAAAACTGGCCTAAAAACTGGAGCTCTTGTGTGGTGTAAGAGCCACAAGAAGCGCCAAGACTTTCCTCTTAAAACCACTCATCTTTAGGAAAAAGACTTGCCACAGAGGCTTTTCCAGCGCTGCCTCAAAGCTACGGAACTCTCTTCCACCGTAAGTACGCCAAATCTGGTCAACGACGGCATTCAAATTGGAAGCCAAAAAATTCTTTATGAATTAATTCTTACCCTAATTGGGCTAGGCGCACCTGCTCTAAGACAATTGCTCTTACTTCCATTGGACAATCATTTGTTATGGTTCTTTCTGGTTTTTTTTTCAGAGTTGTAGAAGCGCGCAATTGTGCACATTTCTCCAGGAAGTGAGACGCTAAACCTCGGCCTTCCTTGTTGAGCGCATAGCCCAGGAACAACACTGGAATGTGCGATTTTGCAAAGTTAAATTTGTAACCGAAGTCCGCAAACATACAAATGATGCAGTCAATGCGACACAGATGCGGCCATTGTTTGTCGTCTGTGAGATAAATGTCATCCATATATGAGCATGCATCCGGGTCTAAGAGAGAGACAATACGAGCGGTAAAGATGCCCGGGCTATTTTTGAAGCCCATGGCTAATCTTTTGAACTGATACTGTTTGCCGCCAGAAGTAAAAGCTGTCCACTGACTACTAATAGAGGATAGGTTATGGCTAAAAAAGCCATTGGATATGTCAAGTGTGGTCTTCAACCTTGAGCCAGATGTATCAACATTCCCTTTTGCGATTTCTAAATAGCGATTTTTAAGGAATCGCTATTTAGAAATCGCAAAATGGTATGTATGTAGAAATTCGCACATTTTTAGCGATTTCTTAAAATTCCTTAATTGCGATTAGCAAATTGCTAATCGCAATTAAGGAATCATTTCCCATTCATTTCTATGGGCCAGGAGGTCCATAGGAATGAATGTGAAATTATTCTCAATTTGCGGTTCGCCATTTGCTAATCACAAATTGAGATTAATTTCAAGGGTGTAGGGGTGTCTCAAGAACACCCTGCTGCACCCCTGAAAATGACATGTGTGCGCATATGGTGCACATACATGCCCTATGGGCATGTATGAGCATCACATGCCACCTTTACAAATTGCATAAAGTGCATTTGTAAAAGAAATCGCAAATTACCACCAACTACAAGTTGGTGGTAATTTGCGATTTCTTAGCCTAAATTCACAATTCTTAAATGGTTGATGCATTGCATTTAAGAAATCGCAATTTGCGATTTCTTAAATGCTTCCGCAATATTAAGGAATCACAAAATTTGCGATTCCTTAATATTGCGAGGCATTTTTCTTCATACATACCATTTTACTACTTTTCAGTCGCAAACACAGTTTTTTAGCGAATCGCAGCGTTTGCGACTAAAAAATAGCTTGATACATCTGCCCCCTTCTTCTCACAAGACTATCTACAAGGGCTGAACTGTGAGTATTCTGTACTGCGCACGTCCAACAATGAGAGTTCAAATGGCGGTAATCCACTTCCAAGCAGTCCAACCCATCAGGTTTGGTCACAGTAAAAAGAGGGTTATTCATTGGTGACACACATGTTTTAATCACACCTTGACATTCCAATTGGCCAAGTATTTTCACAACAGGAGCATTCGCTTCAAACTGCATGGGATATGGAGGTTGTGGCTGTGGCATCGAATGCAATGTAATCTCATGTCTAGGGAAAAGTTTGTCCCATCCACATGGAGTATGGTACAAAGCCGGTGCAAGCACTTTAGCCCACTCTTCTGCAAAATTCTGTGTCCGCTCCTTCGGCACTGTGTGAGCGAAATTGGGAAGGATTACATCCTTTCCTCTCGGAGCGGCCAAAACGAAAGGTGGGGGCCAGTCTGAATCCGCTAACAAAATGTCATATGTATAGGTCATATTTTCCCCCAAAATCCCTTTTATTGTACGTTTTATGTCACCTTCAATTAAAAGGACTATGTCATATAGTCTGTCAGGGGGAGCAACTCTAGATTCATCTGTCTCATCAGTAATGAACATGTAAGTTGCTGTCGCCTTCAGAAACAGACGCAGTGCTTGCCACACTACTGTAACCTCCGCTGCACTGTCGAGCATAGTTAGCACCCATGTCAGGTTCCGAAGCTGTGTTCTCACTATCCGTGGCATATCTCATGGTCAAAGCAGCAACCTTCTTTTTCTAAAAACTTGGGTCTTTGACGTTGAAAGTCGTCCTGCTTTCCTTTACCTTACTTCCGGCAGGGCTGCTC
This sequence comes from Lissotriton vulgaris, assembly GCF_964263255.1. Lineage (NCBI taxonomy): Eukaryota > Metazoa > Chordata > Amphibia > Caudata > Salamandridae > Lissotriton > Lissotriton vulgaris. Next base: position 146,606,886 of record NC_141690.1, on the reverse strand, counting down.
ATGAACTAAATGGGCACCCCCACCTTTGCTGTGGTCACCACCACCAGGTTGAAAGATGCGTCCTGCAAAGAACGAGTAGAACGTTGTTCAGGAACCTGAAAACGATCAGGTGACTTAATATTTGCGCAGTCGCATAAATCATATGTGCGCACCATAGACTCAAGTAGCAGGATGAAGCAGGATGTGACTCTTGTTTCTTCTGTTGCTTCCCCTGTTTTTTAGATTTACAATTTTGATTAGGAAAGTTTGGACGGTCGTCTTTAGTAGACTTAGACATCTGAGTTTGCGGTTGAGCTGATACTTTAGCAAAAGGCTTAGTATTCAACCTATTGCGGCAAATGGTCTTATAAGTCTCCGCAATGATTTTTGGTAACTGTCGGAGTTTATTTGCATGGGGGACATTGCGTAAAGCATTAGATACCTGGAAGTTCACTGCATCTTCCTTTACATTAGCAAGGATGAGATCGGAAACTACGTGAAACACTCCAACTAGATGCATCCCCAACACAACAGCCGCCTCCGGACCGTATTGATCCTGAACACGCTTGATCATGGAGGGCAGGACAGCCATGGACGGGGTGCCGAAGCACTTAGCATAGACTGTTGCAAACACTTTACCCCAGGTCTCACAATCTGCTACCTCCGGTACTAAGTTCGCTGCAAACTAATGGTAGGAATCCTGTTTATCTCAACAGGAGACATGTTAGGAAATACTGCTTCCAGTTGGTAATATTTCTCGGCAAGCTAAAAAGGCATATCGTCCTTATCTTGGGGGCACTTGCTCAACTGAATTAACCATGACAGGACTCATTTTTATCCCGGTCGGTCCAACTGGAAGCGCCACAGCACCAGGTGCCCCCAACTGGATATTGCGGAAAACATATTGCACTAAAGCCCTAAGCACCCCTACAGCAGAGGCGTAAAGGACTCTTAAATCAGTGACGGGGACTGTAAGGTAACGTGGGTGTGGAGTAAACCGGGTCAAAACAAGCCAAGTGGCCCCGGGAATAGACAAAAGACCCAACCGAAGTGCCATTACAGAGTGGGGAAGAGCGCCATCACACCAAACTCGGTGCTGCCAAGCAGAAAGATCAATCTCCTGTGTCATATATGGTGCATAAACTGCGGGCACCGCCGTGTGAGAGTACTTATGAAAGATACCATCATCCATGTTCGCAGTGGGAAAAGTAACCCAAGAGTAGGAAAGGTCAAACGGGTACGCTGCATCTGCACTAACCACAAATAGCCCCGCCATTCCATCAGCCGTTACTCCATACTGAGTTAAGTGGTTGCGAAGTGGCACGCGACTATGCTGAGCAATGTCAACCTCAGCCATAAGGACACAGTATTGAAAAAACTATCGAAAAGAATTGTACAAATGGGTTGTAATTCAATTTAAGAAACTTTTTAAAATATCAAGCTTGAATAAACATATACTTAAACCATATAGGTAGGTTAATCTGTAACTACTGTGAACCAGAAACAGGAGCAAGGGTCTTGTTGACTGTTATGAGCACTACTCGAGAGACTCAAATATAAGACCACATCGTTAGGTGCGCCATGTTGCAGGGATTCTGCTCAAACACAGAACTGTGCACAGAGACCCAGGACCTCAGCGAATTGTGGTGTACCAAAAAACTCACCACAGTACCTAGAGCCCCTAACCGACTAGCATCAGTGTCTCATTAGCTCGCCGTCCTATAGCGAAGCTACCAATGATTAGACAACCCAGAACATGCAACTTAGGTTACTCTCAGGAATGGTGGGAATCAAGAACATTCTTTTGTTTGTTATTCTCATACCAGTCCACAACGTGAGTAAATAGAGACACAAAAAAGTTTAAAATGTTTATTTTAACTGCGTGCTCTAAGATGCAGTATTTTTGCTAACATAAGCAGGCCTATGATTTAAAAAATATGATCAGCATTGTTACAATTCCAAAAAACACAAAGGGAGAAATCATATTATAATGATAGTGGAAACAGGTCATATAGTGCCTTGTGTACCACCCTCCCCAGCTAGGAACTAGGTTTTATAATAATGGAAGAAGGTCTCTTAGGCTCGAATGGGGAACCCCATACCTCCAAGATCAGCAGAAGTGAATCACATCAGGATCAGCAAAGCTCTCTTTCTCTGGAAAAGTGTCCTGATCATGAATGCAGTGCTATATTAAAGGTGCTAGAATTTCAGTTAGCTGCAGCTGTGTGCATGTTGTGTCTAGAGCGTGGGCCGATCAACCCGAATAAAAGCTGACATTGTTATGATAACCTTGGAGGCTTCAGTACACACTGTACAGACCTAGGTCACAATGTAAGTCTAGGGATGTTGAAAACAAGCCTTTCCCATGTGAAGAAATACAAGCGGTCTAACTTTCAACAACAGTTACATGTAGTGTTGTGTGCAAAAGCTGCAAAATGGCATTTAAACGTTTAATAAGCTTATGCCAATATTGCAGTGTGTGCCTGCAAGGCCCTGCCTTCACTATAAATGCATGCGTGATTTCTCTCAAAGTACATGTAGTCGCAACTAAATGCACAAAGCCAAACAGCTAAACAGCTGCAGAGATGGGAAGCTCAGTTCTTTAGACCATGGGGAGGCGATGCAACAGTTCTGCTGCACGCAGGAGAAGTGATCCGTCTAATTCGGTCTGCAGGGGGAAGTGATGTCTCAGTTCCGAGGTGGTTCTGGTCCGCGGGTAATGCGTAAGGCACAGGTATGATGCGTGGAAATCCGTGATGTGTCGGTGATCAATGTAGCAGCGTGGAGCGGCTCTGTATCAGTTTCTTCAGCTGCAATTACTCGATTCATCAGTTCTTGCAGTGGTGATAGCCGCTGCATCCAGCCACGTCCTGTATAGGGAGTGCCACAGGGCGGTGATGTGGGGTGGGGGACGGGCATGGTGGGGGGTTGTAAAAAACAGCTGTGACTGGCAGCATCTGTTTCGCCAGCTCCGAGGTGATGCGTGTAGATTCTTCTTGCATACCTGTGCTGTGTCAGAAAAACAGCTACAAGAAGAGCGATGCGTCTATTTTACTGTAGTCCCTGAGACTTCAGAACAGGAGGCAAGCTCTACTCAAGGTCTTGGAGATTATCCTCAAGCAGGGGTCACAGCTCACCGCAAAGTCCTTGTACTTTCCGTTGGCAGAAACAGCTACTGCAGGCCAACCCAAAACAGCACCCAGCGAAGGGGCATTACTCCTCCTCCAGTTTCTCAAGCTCTTCTCCTTGGCAAAGGTTCCTCTTGATTCCAGAAGTAGACTAAAGTTCTGAGGTTTTAGACCTAATACTTATACCCCTAAATGTCTTTGTTCCCCTTGTTCAAGGGCCTCTGAGCCCAGTCCAAAGCAGTTCTGTCCTAGAAGAATGAGAACATAATTATATGTTCGAGCGCATGGAGTGATTCAATGCAGATACAAGTTGTGTTGCACAAGGGCAACCCCTGCATTCGTCAAGAGTTCCTGGGGTCCGCCTGGCTGCCTTTACTTTTGCAGGTCAGAATGAGGTGTGAAGTAACGGCAGCCAGGCGGACCTCGGCAACTCTTGATGTGAATCAGACATACGTCTATAGACTTGCCAAAATCTGATTTTCGGAGTACAATTAATTCTTCGTTCCTGCATTGAATCGCTCCATGCACTCGAACATATAATTATGTTCTCAGTATTCCAGGGTCTCCAGTCCACATAAGAACAATTAGTCCTGAAGATGGTTTTATAGATATTATCACAACAATTTAACCCAATTTCATTTTAACCATCATTTTGTATAATCAATGATGATTTGCCTGATTTTTTATGTTTGAAATGGGTTATGGCAAAAGTGCTGATAGAGCTCTTACAGCACTCTAACTTGTATGGGTGTATTATACTCATGGTTTAAAGGCACTCGCATATTTTTTATCATTATAGTGTATTATGTTTATTAAATTCATTTATGCTGAAGCAGTCTTTCATCTGTCTGTTACATGTCAACAAATGAATGTTGGAAAAACAACTGCTGTTGCGATGAGTCACATTTGAAGATCAGAAGGTCCTTTCAATAGGATACAGTCAGACTTTTTTGAGATGCCAAGATGCAATAGGCTGAGATATGTCTTGGTGGTGGTGTGTATCTTTTCACGTTGGGTTGAGGCTTATCCAATTAGATGATGATACAGTCTCACAGTGGCAAAACTGCTCTTAAGGAAATTGATACAGAGATTTGGATTTCCAACCTCAGTGGAGACAGATAGAGGAACACACTTCCATAGCGAACTAAGGAAATCATTGTGTGCAGCTTTGGAAACTGATCAGAGATTGCATTGCAGCTACAGGCCTGAGGCTTCTGGTCTTGTGGAACAAATAAATGGCACAATCAAGATGAGAGTGTCAAATGTGTGTCTGTCAACTTCATTGAAATGGCCTGATGCGTTGCCACTGGTGTTAATGAGTCTCCGTATTACACCTGTTAGGAGCACAGGACTCTCTCCCCACGAAATATTGATGGGAAGAGCTATGCGACTGCCTATGGTGCAAGCTACAGCATTGATAAATATCACAGATGATTTGGTTATGGATTATTATAAGGGACTGGCTGATGTGGTTAATTATGTGTCGTACCAGGTCGAGGCTGTAATTGCATCCACTTCGATAGACCTGCTGCATGATCTAAGCCCTGGTGACTGGGTGCTTGTCCGAAAGCACATGAGGAAGAGCTGTCTTTATGCTAAATGGCGATGACCATACCAGGCGGTCCTGGTCACAAGTACAGCGGTGAAATATGGAGGATTGCCAAATTGGATCCACGCTTCAGATACTCACAGAGTCCCAGAACCTGTAGAGGACACTACTCCTCTTGTTCCGAAAAGTGCAATTGAGAGGGCAACAGAAATAGAAAGAACAAGCCCGATCGTGAGAACTCTCGATGAAGCTGAACAGTCACCTGAGCAAGAAAGAATAAATTAAACAGTTCCCGAAGTGAATTCAGACTCAGAGATAGATGATATTGTGAAAATGAACTTTGAACCAGAGCAGAGTGAACAGCCTGGTGCAGAAGGATCATATCAAGAGAAAGAGCAGAGAGCTGAAGCTGCAATAGCGAAGTTTCCAACAAGGAAAGAAAGGCTGAACTTAAGACTTGCACCTGAAAAAGATCCTGCTCCGATTCCTGAAACATCTGAATCTGATCAAAGTGAAACCGAAGATAGACCGGATGGTCTAAGACAATCCAGAATAAAGAGAGTACCATCACAAAGGTATGCATCTCCTGAGTGGACGTACCTGTCTGCAGACGCAGATAACAGAGAGATCCGGGAGGTTGGGGACCAGCACAGTGAGTCACGGAGAGAGCACTCTGACAATTCACCTTCAGTTAATAGTCCCTGGAATTGATGCCTTCGGAATCCTGACTCTGACAGTCCCTGATCCACCAAGGCTAAGTGGGTTATGCTTTTTGATCCTCAACCAAGTTGCTTTCCCTACTTTTGGTTGACAGCCAACTGAACAAGAAATCAGATATCATAAATGATGAAGAGTGAACTGTAAAAGAAATCTTATTAGCCTTAGAAAGAAGATAACCTAGCCCCAAAAGGAAGAAGATATGAATTAGGGATTTTCAATAGAGAGAAGAATTGAGGGTTAGGGCTGACTACGTCTCTTCAATAGGTTTTGTATTGTTGAACTGAACATTGGTAAAAAAATCGAATGGAGAAAGGAAATTAAAGGACATCGTAAATAACCAAAAGCAACAGAGTAAAGAATACCAAAGACTTTGTTGAATTCAGTTACGTTTCAAATCAAAACAGTGATTCAAAATGGAGTATGAGAAGTCAGGACGCTAACAGAATTGCGTAATTGGTACCCTTAATGTTGTGGTGCTTACTGTCATAGTTGTGATGATTGTTACATCCTTGGTTGGGTCTCACAATGCTGAAAAGAATGAAATGACACCAACCCCATCTACCGCAAATGTAGAAGAGGGTGCATCAGCTAAGGATAGAGATATGATTAGGGAAACTAGCCGGATGCTACACGTAGATTTGTCAAAAGGAGATTTTACATTGAATACATATGCTCGTTTATTGTATGAATATGTGGAGACAATGAAAGCAAAAGATTGTTATGTGTGTATGCAATTACCAGTATCAGTAGAAGAGGGTATCCAATATCATCACTTACCTTTGACTTATGGCATCACATATAGTGTGTTGCTGAGCATGTTTTATAGTAAGGCCCATTTTGAGTATTATTTCTCAAATTATGATGTGTTACTCTCAGAAGTCCCAGTTCTAAAGTACATGAATACGTTTGACTACTATAGGTAGAGAGAATGTACACATATTTTGTGCCTACTATTACGTTAGTTACATCATATGCTCATATACACAATTTGATTGAATGTTGACTGATATTGAAAAGAAATTTGTAGATCAGATAGAAGATCGACATAGACAGACCTTATTTAGACCAGATCCAAAGCATAGGGTTATCCTATGGACACAGAGTGAATTAGATCATAAGGCAAAGGGAAGTTCTGGTACAATAGCGTTAGACTTCCAGCAAAAAGGAAAGTTATGCAGTAGACACACATCAACTTATTATGACAAAATATTAATGGGTGAGAGTGTTTTTCAACACATCTTCTAAATTGAGGAGGCAATAAGAAAGGCATTATTGGACAAATTAACCATAGTACCATATGTGTATATGTGTGTGGAAAAAGTGCTTATGTGAAATTGGCCAAGAATTGGTATGGTACATGTTATTTAGTAGTGGTATTTCCCAAAATCTGTGTAACAACAATGGAGGAGTACCCCCTGGGGAAAAAAGAAGAGAGAAAAATCTCTAATTCCAGAGCTTAAAGCTTAGGTCAGCACAGCATGCCCCAACCTGTTACCGGACAGTGCATGTCCTACTAGAAGACCCCTCACTCACCAACCTAGTTGGTGACATGCTTCATCATCGGGGTCCCACCCTATAGGCCGAGTGCCCACAGGGTGTGCTGCGACACCTGATTACAGTGGAGCGGGTTTCTGTTTCTTTTATATGTGCATAAAGATTACAGTGACAAGTGTGTTAAAAAGGGCCAAAACTACTCACTTCAAGACTTTATTCTTGAGTGCTTAGACCCCTATAAAAACAGTGTGGCACCCGTGCCTAATTAGGTAGGCTTTGGTGTCTCAAAACGTGTAATGCGTTAAAAATAGCGTAGTGTGCTATGTGAGTGTTACAAGAAAGAATAATAATAAGGTCTACATGTTTCAACCATTGAAAAGATTCTTAGGTTTTCGTCAGGACCGTGGTGATTTAACTGGGGGGTCCGCACACGCTAAGGTGCGTCCTGCCCTCGTTCAATTGGAAGACCGCAAAATTGCGATCTAGTGTAAAAGGGTGTGTCTTTTCCTCATTCAGGAGAAAAACACTTGAAGCGGTAACTACCGCTTCATGGACATCTGAACTTCCAAGACGGCAAGTGTCCGTCACTTGCGGCTTCTGTTTGTCTTGCGGTAAACCTACCTGGTTACTGCTCGAGATGCCCCGTGGTTTACCGCGAGATGAACAGAAGCCGCAAGTGACGGACACTTGCCGTCTTGGAAGTTCAGATGTCCATGAAGCGGTAGTTACTGCTTCAAGTGTTTTTCTCCTGAATGAGGAAAAGACACACCCTTTTACACTAGATCACAATTTTGCGGTCTTCCAATTGAACGAGGGCAGGACGCACCTTAGCGTGTGCGGACCACCCAGTTCAATCACCACAGTCCTGACGAAAACCTAAGAATCTTTTCAATGGTTGAAACATGTAGACCTTATTATTATTCTTTCTTGTAACACTCACATAGCACACTACGCTATTTTTAACGCATTAAACGTTTTGAGACACCAAAGCCTACCTAATTAGGCACGGGTGCCACACTGTTTTTATAGGGGTCTAAGCACTCAAGAATAAAGTCTTGAAGTGAGTAGTTTTGGCCCTTTTTAACACACTTATCACTGTAATCTTTATGCACATATAAAAGAAAAAGAAACCCGCTTCACTGTAATCAGGTGTTGCAGCACACCCTGTGGGCACTCGGCCTATAGGGTGGGACCCCGATGATGAAGCATGTCACCAACTAGGTTGGTGAGTGAGGGGTCTTCTAGTAGGAAATGCACTGTCCAGTAACAGGTTGGGGCACACTGTGCTGACCTGAGCTTTAAGCTCTAGAATTAAAGATTTTTCTCTCTTCTTTTTTTCCCAGGGGGTACTCCTCCATTGTTTTACAATTAATCCCAGGGACCAGGAGTTCCCACCTCACATAGTTCGTGTAATTTCCCTCTCTCCTTTTGTTATATATATTTCCCAAAATCTCCCATGTGGATGATCTATGGCCCTTGGAAGGAAAAAGCATTCGCCGAGGAAAGCGTAGTGCAAGCGCTGGAGAAATTGTTGGCCCAAATATTGTTACTTGTCAATGGGGAGATGGTCTCGATCAAGGCTATGGTTCTTCAAAATTGACTTACTTTAGACGTCCTACTAGCAAAAGCTGGAGGGGTCTGTAAATTGTTGAAAGTTCAACAATGCTGCACGTATAGTCCTGACAACAGTCGGGATATACGAAAATATATCAGTAACATTTTAGAGATACATCAAGATTTTTTTTTTTTAATTTATTTGACTTATAGAGCGCACTATCACCTTGCAGGCATCCTGGCACTGGTGGCTCAAAGGGGCGGGAGAGTGTCAGACAGGACAGGGTGGAATGCACAGGTTACAGTTGTTTGGGAAACAGCCAAGTTTTGATTTTTTTCCTAAAGGGGAGAAGCTCCCTGGTTTGCCTTCTCTCGCATGGGAGCAAATTCCACAGTTTGGCCGCGGCCACCTCGAAGGATCTGCCCCCTAATCTGATCTTTTTATATCTAGGCACCCTCACCAGCCTAGCCACTGAGGAACGAAGCAACCTGGTTGGTGTGTACAAAGCACATTTCGATTGTAAGGGAAGAGGGCCTATTCCATGGAGGGCCTTGAAAACGAGACAGAGGGCCTTAAATTGTACCCTCTGTCTCAAAGGGAGCCAATGCAGTTTTGCCAAAGCAGACAACCCATGTGCTCGCCTAGGAAGCCCCAAAACCAACCAAGCGGCTGCTGATTGCATTCTTTGGAGTCTATCAAACAAAAAGCCAGGGGGCTCCAGGAGTAGGGCGTTACAGTAGTCCAACCTACTGAGGATCGTACACCTTGCCACTTGTGCACGTGCCTGGAATGGTAAAAGTGGGAGAATCTTCTGCAAGGACCGCAGAATAGAAAAGCAACAGGCGGTCGTTTTCTTTACATGCGTCTCCATGCTAAGCTTCTGATCAAGCATAACCCGTGTTTGGTGGCTGGGGGATAGCCGGTGTCCGGGTGTCCGGTGTCCGGGGAGTCCTCCAAATCCTCAATAATCAGCTCAATTGTTTCCTTGAAGAATTTGGCAAGACTCTCGCAAAGTTCCTGGGAAGGGACAATGGCGTTCTTAGAGCACTCTGGGCTAGTAAGACTGTTTAGTATATTAAAAATACTTCTAGAACTATTAGTAGCAGTACAGATCAAGGAAGAATAATAATCCGCCTTAGATTTCCTAATCAGGCTCTTATATTCAAAGATTTTTCGCTTCCACTGCACCCTACTAGCTTCCTCGTATTCCCGCCTCCAACTTCTCTCCGCTTGTTTACAACCCCGCTTCAAATTTTTCAGTGTATCATTAAACCACGGCGCAGAGTTTTTTCTCTTGCAACTGCGGATTTTAAGGGGGGCATGAGAGTCCAGCACAGTCGTAATCCCTGTGCAAAATGAGGCATAGTTCTCCTCAACTTGCTTATCCAAGATTTACATGATTTGGCTGCAGATGGCATTTGGGAACAAATTGGTAAGGGATTTGATAAGATTGGAAATTGGTTTGGAAGCTTGGGACAAGGGATAATGGGTACATCTTGAAACCCATGATAATAGCAGTCATTTGTATCATTGTGTTATTGGGAGCCATTATATCTTACAAATGGCAAAAGGCACACCATCATGAAACCTCCTTCAAGAAACGAGAGCAGCAGTTACAACAACTGAAGGACAGTCATTATCTGCATTTGAAGGGGTTAGAAAAATTCAGACAGGGACGGCAAGCTACAACTTCTGTTTAGGTCTGTCTCTTCTGCAAGGAGAAAACTGCAAGAGAATAAGATGCTGGTGTTATGACACTAGCCGTAAGAGGGGGGAACTGATAGAGCGCTTACAGCACTCTAACTTGTATGGATGCATTATACTCATGGTTTAAACGCACTTGCATATTTTTTATTATTATAGCGTATTATGTTTATTAAATGCATTCCTTCTGCATCTTAAGCAAGAAATGTTATGTGCAATTTTAAATAGAATTTACATGTATTAGAGACACCATCATTTCTGTATGCATGATGTGCAGGATGACATTATATTCATATCAATGTAATCATGTATGTTAAGTTTGCCTGCACTGTAGGCCTAGAGTTTAAAGTTGTTGACAGTTTCGAAAGCCCTGGTTGCTGAAGAATTAATTAAATGTAACTTTTGTGTCAGACAGTATGCTCTCACTGCACTGCAGGTACAGGAATTCAACCTCGTTATTCTTATTTTATGGAGGTAATTGGAATGTCTTTGAAGAGTCTGAGAAGCGGGAAGTGATGATATCTTCTGTGCCTGGCCTATCCCAACCCCTTTCATGTTGCTTGCCTCTAGTCCTGCTCACCCCCATTTGTGTTGCCTCATACTCCCCTGACCCAGTTAGGAAAGTCATCCCTGGAGTTTAACTAGTTTTAAGCTGGAAGCAGTTTATTTGAACTCTCCTCCTGGTGTTTTTCGAAAGTTGACCTTCCATGCTCTCTTCCGGCTGGTCTTTGTCCTTCCAATATCTACACTGCAGTGCAGACAGTGCAGCGTAAACATCTTGTCAGTCCTGGACAGAGATGTTGGAAATCTGGTCTTCCTGGCACAGCAGGATGCAGCAGCAGAGTGCAGGCATCCAGAGACAACAGGAAGTAGCACTTCTGACTCTGAGTACTCTTTCCTGTAATGAAATTACCTCTGACTAGGATCACTGTTAATAGGAACTGGCATTATATTTAATACTCACAAAAGCATGAACTCAACACTTACAAACTTGTTTTTATGCTTGGTTTGTGGTCGCAGCCTTGAAGTTCCATTGCACTGTAACTGGTGCACAATCTGGGGTGTCATACAGAAAAGGCAGATTTCTGACAGTATAGGTTGATAAAAATAAGTCTTTCTTTGGGATTCAAAAGTCACTACCGACAAATGGCACAAAGAATGTGCAGTTGGGCCAATAACTAATCAGCATGACTTTCTCAATCAAATACTAGGATTTCTAAGTAATTTAAACAATATCAGAAAATTCATTTGAGACCATTCACAGCAATACATTAGCAAAATCACAAAAACTATTACCACAATCTTCCTTTCCATGTCAGAGGAGCATTAAGGAAGCGTCTGTACATCTCTATGTCTGAGGGGTGCTCAGAGTGCCAAAACATAGATGCCCCAGAATGGCCAAATGCATGAGGGTGCCCTGCCTTGAGTGACCGCCTGGTCAATGGTCTGGTTTTGCCAAAGTCAGGCCTACAAGTGCCATGAGCCCGAACAGCTGCTCGCCTCCACTTCTGTGTGCCCCATCACTATGGCAAGCTGCAAGTTTCCCAGCAATTCACTCCCTCGTGCACAGCTTGCAGCCCATCTTGTCAATTAACCCCTAATGTTGATTCTTTTGAATTCATATCAGTGAGTAGGGCTGCCACAGCAGATAAACAGAAGAGACAGTGCACTCAATCGAGAGGAATGAGTGCTGATCAGTGGAGAATGACTCAAAAAATGGACAGAAAGGACACCACCATATTCAGAGAGTACATTTCATCGCTTTGACCCTCTGAAGTTATTTACCTTGCTCTTTCTAGCCTCTCCATGTTGACAGTCTACCAGTTCACATGTGATATAGTTCCCTGTAGCGCTGCCTTGTTAACTTTAGAGGGTGAGCAGGTATGCAATTTGGCGGCCCTCCTGTTGACTCGCCACCACTGACTGGAGTACCGCAAAGCCGCCCTGCATCCAGATATGGAGCTTAGGAATAGTGGGTATTGGTAAATCTCTGAATTTGTGGGTAACCATACGAGCATGTGATTCAGAGAGCATTTTTCAAAAGGTCTTCTTTTTACACACAGGCTTACATTTGGAAGGCACGAATGCAGTGAAATCCATTTGATAATAACTCACTTTCTACTACTCTATGATACCTAGTAAACCTTTATGTTTTTAAAAACGAGACACCTAAGGATTCACGGGTGGGGTAACTTGTGTGACTCTCACCAGGTTTTCTTACCCAGAAGCCTTTGCAAACCTCAAACTTTGCCTAAAAGCACACATTTTCTTCACATTTCTGTGAGGGGAAACGTCTCAAATTTCCTACCATCCAATATTTCCCCAAAGTCTCTCAATAAAAATTGTAAATCACTTGTTTAGGTCGGCCAACCGCTGTGACAGGTAAGGTCCCAAAACGCAAGATGGACAAATGACATGTTTCTACTGAAAGTTGACCCTTTTTCTGCAATGTTTGTAGCTGTGTATTTTGGGCCTAGCGCAGCCAGAAACTTGGGAAGTCTAGATAACCTGTACATTTTTGAAAAACATAAATCTAGGGGATTCCAGGGTAGGGTGAATTGTGTGGTTCTCGCCAGGTTTCCTTACTCATAAACCTTTGCAAATCTAAAATACTTCCTAAATAAACAAATGTTCCTCTTTTTTCTGTGAGAGAAATTCCTGGCATCTGCTTTGAGCCACACATTTCCTACATCCAGCATTTCTACAAGTCTCTCGATAAAAATGGCTCCTCAATTGGGTGGGTATGCTTAGTGGCCGTGAAAGGAAAAATGCCCAAAATGCAAGATGGGCCAATTACATTTTTTCATGTGGGTAACTGTTAATTTTGGACCCTAGCTCAGCCGGTACCTAGGGAAACCTAGCAAACCTGCACATTTTGTTCACAAGTCATCCATTGAAATTCATGGTTGGGTAACTTGCGTGGATCTCACTAGGTAATTTGTCCCAGAAGCACTTGCAAGCCTCAAACTTTGTCAAAAAGCACACATTTTCCTCACATTTCAGAGTGGCAAAGTTCCCACACTTCTCTTGACAAGTACAATACCCCACTTGTATGGAGGGCTAAAGAGACCGCCAGACAAAAGACTCTAAAGTGATACATTAAGAGATGAGCAATTGGGGTTGTTGTGGCATTCGATGCCCTGTTGTGGAACCACCAATGCAAACCTACCAACCACAGACATTTTTGAAAACTTGACAACAAGAGGATTCCAGGGTGGTGTGACTTGTGTGGCTCCCACAAAGTTTTCTTACCCACATTGCCTTACAAACCACCAACCATCTCTAAAATCACCCATTTTCATTGCATTACTTAAATAGAAATGTTCAAAATCAGCACAAATACACAAAACTTCTACCACACAGCGCTACCCCACTTGCCCCAATACAAACACTGCACCACTTGTGTGACTGGGCTTAGTGCCCACAAAAGAAATGGATCAAACCCTTGGTTTGTCCAGTTTTCAGAAATGGGCAGGGATTTAATTGTTCCTTCTGAGTCCATACACAACTCAAGCACAACCCTATTTAAACCATTGGTAAGTGTTAGTAAGACATAAAGCCACATCAGGGCACCAACTACTTTACAGTCCATTCACATGCCTTTTATGCAAGTCATTCATACTCCCTGCCCAACACACACAGCACTGAAAACAGAGAAAGCACAACCATTTAAGAGTCCATCACATTCATACATCAATGAGACTAAAACACTAGTCACACAGCCAGACAACCACTCATCAGTCAATTTATTATAGAAACATACCTCTTGCAAACCAATACACAGATTCCACCAGCCAACAGCCACACATTCCGTCAGCCAACAGCTACACATACTGCCAGTTAATAGATACTGATTTCACCAGCCAACATTAACACTTTTTGCCAACCAACAGCCACACATTCTACCAACTAACATCCTTATAATCATCACTCCACACATACTACCAGCTGCGGTTTGGTTAGTGCCATGAATAGTTCGACCATGAACATCTGCTTCTACCTGCACAAGATCCCTAAGAAAACAAACCTAGGTTATGGCTTGGCTACCTGTTCATGTCCATCTCACCTGCAGTCCTGATGCTGTTAGGGGGCCAGGTGCACCTTTACAAGTACCACCTAAAAGCCTGATTAGGCTCAGAAAGACTGTCCTATCATCCATCTTCAGCGCAGTCAATGCACAAAATTCAACTCCTGCCAGTGTGTGGAAGTAAGTTGGAGGTGTCTGAGGATGAATATTCGCCTATTTTATTGGACATTGCCAGCAATCTACATTTAAAAACGGTGCTAAATATTCTGAGCAGACTATATTAAGTTTCCTGAAGAGCACTTATGGAAAGACTAAGGGCCTTAGGGTTTGGTGGGCAGGGTACTCGGTCAAAATTTGGTGCATGTCCTGTTGACCCTTTTTTGCAGTGCACTCACTGAAATGCACTTGCAACACTGTGGATAGAACTTCTGCCACATTTTTGATAGTAGATGAACATGGCAAGCAGACAAAAGCTAATCCAATGTGTGTCTCTTTACTGGAGTCAGTAATTGCAAGGTGGATTAAATCTAATTTAGTACAAAAACATCTTGGATTAGAGGTCTTCTTTCAAAATTAGATGAACTACTTTGCACGGCTATAGCCCAGCTTGCCCTCACTTATCTAGGACTGGTCCTACATTCCGTCTAGGCCCTTTTGGGACAGCCTTAGCGCCTTGAAGCCCCACCTCACACCTGCTGCTTTTCTCACATTTCCTCCACTCTCTCGCATACTGGGCCCTCTGCCCTCCCTTTCACACTCTCTATCTTCTTGACAGTCCTTTATCGCTCCCTGCTCCGCTGCACCATCTCATGTACTGTGCCACCTTGGTCTACTTTTATGCTTTTTTCTCTGTCTGTGCTTTTTTGGGCTCTTTCTGTGTGCTTTGCTTTTTTGTGCTTTTTCTGTGTCAAATTTGCTCCTATTTGCTCTTTCGCACACTCCACTGATACACTTGACTTCACACTCTTTTGCCGCTTTCATTTGTCTTTGAACTCTTTCCTTTACTTTGCTTCTTTTTGCCTCTTTTCAGCTCTTTACATTGTTTGTCCCTCTTCCTTGAACCCTAGGCTCTTTCCTCTTCCTCACAAAAACCTGGCTCAACCAAGCATCGTCAACCACCATCGTCCCAGCAATCACTAAGGGCTACAAGATACCCTGCCATGACAGACCCCACTAGTCAGAAGAAGGTGATAGAATTCACTTTTCGTTACCCCAATTGCCCTGTGATGATGTGCGAGTTAGCATCATATGGCTAACTAATGAAGTTCGTATATGCATCTATGCTGAATTAATACCCTTGCTCCTTGCATATGCTAAAATGTATGTGTGACCATATTAGTTTCCTAGCTTAGCCTGTGTGCCACCATTTTGTGTAACCCTCTGTGCCTGCGGGCCCTGCTCGCTCATATGCCCCTCCCGCAGGCATACAGAAATGTACTAAGACAGCAGTTTTCGTTTCTCAGCTTACTGTGGCCGAGACTAACAAGTCTTTTTATCAGTAATGTTCTCATGCCCAGAGACGCCGAAGCCTAGCTCCATGGCCTTGAGTAGAGATAATAATGTATCCCTCACAGGTGCAGATGCCTGCTGTATGAGAGCATTGTCCACTGGTCTGAGGCTCGGTGATTTTCCACAAGGGGCGTACCCTTCGGTTCTGTATTGCATTATAATGTATTGCTGTGATGCAGAGAGTCAGTCCTCTCGTTCGCACTCCTAGGAGTGAGGTCGGACAGGGCCCTCTCATATGAGTGTTATTTGGCCTAATAAAGACTTTTGTTTATTCTTCTCCACTGTCCGGCTGACTTCCTATATAGTGACTATAGGTGAGTGAGGTAAGTCACTCGGGTGGATTTGAGCCACGCTTATCAAAGGCCTCATTATCATTCACACGGACACAATATCCTTGACAATATCATTCACAAGGACACCTCATCCACAAACAAGAATACACCGTTCATGAAATACATGCACTTAAAATAAAATGTAAACGGAAAAAACACCATTTGAGGAATCCTCACATACAGACCCTCAGGACCATGCACCACTTTATGTCATCACATCACTGGCGTAGGGACCGATTCACAAAGGCAATCTGAGACAAAAGTCTAACTTTACAACTTTTGGTATTCACTGAGGTAATTTAAGAGTTTTATCTTTATGTCCACAGTCAGCCTCAAATCTCTGGCTCAAGCTGTACTCTGCGGCTTGGGCCAGAATCTCCAGCTCAGCCTGGATGAAGTGTAATCACAAAAAGGAACATGAGATAAATACATGAGATAAATGGTAGAGGAGGTCATGAAAAACAGTTTTGGCAGGGAAAAGGGTGTGGCCAGACACTACATCACATCTCAGAAAAGTTTGCTCCTCTGCACCATGGTACATGCAGTCCACCATTTGTGCTCCCCTCAGTGTTGACTGTAATGTTACACCAAAGTCTGGTGTAACACTACAGTCAACATTGAGTTTGGTGTATGAATGAATAAAACTTTCTTCGGTCTCAAAAGTTCATGAAACCATAAAAGTACAATTTCTCTATGTACATTTTTTTTTCAATGATCGTCCGTGGGAACAAACAGATAGCTATGGGTATGTTGCGGGTCCACGGTGATGGGTGCCAGGCAATCTATATGCTTGAGGGTTAGTTACAGTTTTAATTAGGAATACTGGGATACTGATTTGAAACTACTCCCTGCGTCCTGATTGGGCGGTCATTGATAGCTCTGATTTACCCTTGGTCGTACATCTGGATTATAATAATTTGATGTCACTGATATAGGTTGGGGATGGGGGAGGAGGGAGGGTTTGTTTAGGTTGCACTAGGGACCATGGATGTGTGTTGGAGTTAGATGAAGAAAAATGTCATAATTTTGTTTGTTTTAAAGGGTAATAATTGCCTTTTGAATTAAATTGTGGATTATGGTGTAACACTACAGTCACTCACCGTCACTCAAGCCATCATCACAAGCAGGTTGGACTATGGAAATACACTCTATGCCGTATTCCCAAACCACCTCACACAGAGACTCCAGACCATTCAGAACACTGCAACCAGACTCATCCTTGTGTCACCTCAGAGAACTCCACTTGTTTCCCATCCTGAAATGCTGCAAATGCAAGCTGCTCACTCATGCATTCAAGACCCTTCACAACATTGGACCTGCCTACCCCAACCACCACCTGCACTTCTACCAAATCACCAGACAACTGCAATCTACATCTCTCTCTTTCACAAACATAGCCCAAGCATCCACAGATGCAGAAGTGGAGGTTGCACTTTTTCCTACATATCTACCAAGACCTGGAACAACCTCCCCATAACACCTCAGGGCCTCTTCTTCACTACTCAACTTCTGCAAGAAGCTGAAGACCTGGATTTTCAACTAACCCAGCAGATCTCCTGCTGATGACCCTCACCTACTCTTACTTGGCATAAGAGCTTCTGAAGGACCTGAATACCTTCACGGGTGACAAGTGAACTAAACAAATCTACATAGCATAACATTACATGTAATGGCCCATGGAAGGTTGTGTATCCATGAACAGTCATTTGGGACATATCATCACTCCTACTATATGTGCTCCACTTCAGTCAGTTTCGCAGAACTTCACTTTTGTGTGATACAAAGTGAAGCAAGTTGCCAAACACAGAACATTCTGAGATGGATACCTTGGACAATAATATCTACTACCCTGCCTCTTTCGCTGCGGAGCACAAACATTGCATCAGCGATATCAGCAACTCTTTTGCTCAGTTGTAGGAATGGGTTTGGCAAAGTGCTGATCCTGCAATCTTGCATTGTCCTTGATAACAAAGTAGAAGCAACTGCTTCTACAGCAGTAAGGCTTTCGATAACAGATAACTGGAAATCAAGGAATGACATCAGTCTTTCTGTAGTAGTCTGCCTAAAGACAACATACACACCTTATGTTGCCAACTGAATCTGACGAGTAGCCAACTTTTGATACCATCTGCAGGTATTATTACACATGTTATATTGTTGAAGAAATTGGTAATTTGTATCCACTCCACCCATGTACTTGTTGTAATCAAGTATACAGTTGGACTTCTGCCAACTGTCCTCAAACTGTAACAAGAGAAGTGTTCTCATCTGAAGTGTAATGAGCACATATACTTCCCATCTGTCTGAGAACTGTACAGTGAACAGTTCAGTGAAACTTAACGCAATGCTCTACCCTGTTTGGAGCCTCTTGCAAACAGGCTCCTGAGGGAATCCTTTTGCAATGCTTTCTAATGGTACCACAAGCCACAGTGCCAGCTTTGTACAGTTCAGTAAACAGGTGGACTCCTGTATAGATTTTACCTACGTAAATGTTATAACCTTCATGAAGGAAATTCTGGGCAAGCTCCCATACAGATTCTCACTAACTCCTAACATGGAAGGACAACCGGCAGGATTTATTGCAGAGTCCTTCCCTGTGTATACTGCCAGGCTATACACACAATTATTAGAGCGTTCGCACAACACATGCACCTAGAAGCTATAATGAGTTATTTTACTAGGTATGTACTGCCTGAATTGCAGTCACCATTTGTACAATATCAAAGACTCATTAACAGCTGTATTCTTTCCAGGAGCAGAAATCTCAGGAAACTTGGCAGACAAATGTTCAATGGAATGCTGAAATTTGAATGACCTGTCATTGTCTGGGTGGTCCCAGCGTTATGTAACAGAATCGACATTGAAATGGAGCATATGCTGCAAAATCAAAAACCTATCACTTCTCACGACCGGTGTGAGACAGGGTGTTACCCAAACCTAAAGGTAGGGCATTCTGACTGTACAGTTGGTTTGTGGGCTATTCCAGTCTTTAGCAGAAGGCACAGAATTTGTTTCAGCTTCCCAAGTGAAGTGGGAACCCATAGGTGTGCCTTTGAGTGAGGCGTCAGAATGCCTCCATGCTCCCTAAAAAACTGTTCAACATACAAATGTCTTTGCTGCACAATTTTCTCAAGGATGTCTGCATCTAATTAGAGATGAAAATAGTCAGTAGGCAAAACACTTGCTGTATTGACCTAACACCCAGAATCTCCAGAGAATTAGGGAAATACTGGCTGAACAAAATTAGGGGTTTCTTAGTGAGTAAGCTCTTTAAGCTCCACGTCGTATCTGCCTGCACTCTACACTGGTCTACACTGTCACTATTTCTTTGCTGCACAGTTATTGATTGCAAAGGGACATCATGACTACCAGGGCCATGTTCCTCTGAATCACTGGAAGATGAGTCATTATCGGAAGGAACTCCGACCTGGACCCTGTCCCTCTAATGCTTTATCCTTATAATACCCTGCCTCCGAGCTCTCCTTCATTATTCAAATTAAACCATGGGAAGCCTTCATAAAAACCTTCCCGGACCAAAGTGGCCAGGTAATCAGCATACCATCCCGAGTGATATCATTGTTCAAGAGGATGGGCAAAGAGTGGAAGAATCCTTTTTGTTTCAAAAGTGTGTGGCCCAACTCCCAGACCTTCAATATGCAGTGAACAATAGGGCTGGCACCAATGGATGGCATTGCACTCTACTTGCATAGTGTTTAGTTGTTTTATGACATTCTCAAAATATTTTTTTCCAGAATCAGATGGTCAGGAGCTTTGGGTATAGGTTTGAAGTAGTATATGAACTGGGAAAGATGCATTGCTGTACCGTATTACTTAAGGCAAGGGACGCTGGCTGTAGTGCTGGCATGTAGCTTGGCTGATGAGTGTCTTGGGGCTTCCCCCTGCCAGATATAGTGTTGGATCTGAGAGTCAATTTGACACAGTTTTGACAAAGGGACAGGTATCAGATGCATGCTGAAATATTTATTGAAAGCAGGGACTACCACCATTTTATCTTAAGGAGATCTTTAAATGCTGCGATTTTATGAAGTCTGTGTATTTGGTCAGTGAAGACCTTGACATTGTCGATCATCATATGTTGAGGGTAGGTATTTATCAGAATGCCCAGGTACTTCATTCTCATCATTATCCATCTGAACTGTAGGCTGTTCAGACCATTTATCATTGTGACTGTAATAGTGCTTCACTTTTTGACCAATTGATCTAGTAGCTACTAAAGGCTGGGAAACAATTGACGATCTCCATCAGTGCAGGGATAGAAGCATGGGTGAGGTTAGGATCAGGTTGCCTACTGGCATAGGTATGCCTTCCACAGTGGGTGCCCTGCAGATAGATAAGGCCAGGGGTTCTAGAGCAGTATAAAAAGAAGGGGTGGGATAAGGACCCCTATCTTATCCCACCCAATCTGATTCCTCTGCAGAAATTCAGGGGCATTGAGAGGAAGCTATTGCAACTAATCAGTATGTTGGAGTATGGTACAACCATCAGAGCCATGTAAGGAAGGTCAGTCCTATGCGCATTCTCTCTCGAGAGTCCTGGGGAAATATCCCCAAACTACACAATCAAATGCCTTTTCAGCATCAAGAGAAAGGGCTGTCTGCTTGGTGTGGTCATATCTATTTTTCCAAAGGAGGTAGGGCAACTTCTGTAAATGAGGGCATGAAGAAAGGCCAACAATGAATTCCACTTGATTGTTATGGTCCAAGGGTGGAATGTATTTTTTAAGTCTCTTAACCAGGACTTGGGCCAAAATCTTCAAATCTTAGTTAATAGGGGAGATGGGATAGTAACTCTCACATTCCCTTTCCTGCTTTGAGATCAATTATATGGAAGCCCAAGTGAATTCTGGTAATGAAGGCACCTGTGAGATGCTGTCTCAGAACAGTTTTTCCAGCAGTGGAACTGAATGTTTGTCCATGATCTTTTGAACTCATTCATGTGGAGAAGTGTGGCTCAATGGTTAGAGCAGCAGACCCTGATGCAGAGGTCTAGCCCGGGACCAGGGTTCAATTCCCGCCTCGGAGGGTCTTGAGCTCAATTCACACCTTGTTGCCTATTCTAATTCATGGGTCCCACTCTGCAACTCTGGGCATTAGCTTGCTTAATCTCCACAATGACCCCAAAAATGCTAGGGTGCCTGGCTTCACCTTGGGGGTGACCAGGAGTGGGCACTTCATTGGGAAAAGCCATGAAGAGTTCCACAGTGGTATGCGTACACGTGCCGAGATGCCTCATGGGTGATTCGTGCGCTATACTAGTACATATTTACATTTACATTCAGGAATCCATCCACTCCTGGTGCCTTGACAGTGGGCATAGTTTTAATTGCTTCTGCAACTTCTATGTCTGTGATTTCTCTGTTAACATCTGTCTGGCTCTCTGGTGTAAGGCATGGCATTGGAAGCTCCCTGGAAAATTTGAGTTCCTGGTTGATATGTCCTGGGGCTTCTGAGATATAAAGAGTAATCATAGTACGCTAAGATTTCCACAACAATGTGTCCTGAATGACTGATTAGCCTGCTGTCTCGCCCATACAGACAACATTTGAATACACCAAAAGTTGCTTCAATTGGAGGGTTAGTAGGCTACCCACTTTTTCTCCTGGCTCATAATGACAACTCTGAAGGCTCAGAAGGGCCTTCTATGCAGCAGACATAAGTAGTGAATTGAGTTTGTAGTTTTTTAACTATAAGCATGTGAAGATTCGATGTAAGATTATGCCGGTAGATTCTGCCATCCAAGGAAGGTTTACGTTGGTAATTCTGTTTTCTGGCTACCATCAAGTCCAGAATGATCAGGCGCCTCAGGCAGGCTTTGACTGCAACCCACAAAACTTGAAGAGAGGATGGAGAGCCTTTCTTGAATGTAACCACACAGTTTCAGTTTTTTATCAGGGGGTTTATACCTGAGGGTATCCACCCTCCAAGTTCTCTATGAGAAGTTTGTAGTTGTAGGTCCTGGTCAATGGAAATTGCCACATGGTGTGAAACACACTGCCCTGTTAACAAGCAGGAGGTGACATTTGGGAGGAGAGAGGCACTCTTTAAGAAGTGGTTGATGTGGAAATTCCACATTATGAGGGCACGAGAAGAAAGTATAATCCATGTCCTTTAGCTATGTGAGCTTCCACATGTCTACTAGTCTGTGATCTACTAGTATGTCATGCAGAATTCCACGTTTTAGTGTCATGCCTTGGGTTTGGTCACTGTTTCTGCAAAGTGTTTATGTAAGAGGATGGTAACCCCTCTCTTCCCATGTGGCAGTGATGAAGATCAAGGGGTTGTGATGAGGAGTGGGCAGTGTCTGAAGAGCAACTCACTTCCTACCAAGTCTCTTTCCAACCCATTTCAGCTATGGACATGTGTGTTTTCTGTATAAGTGCAATGTACAGTATATTAGAACCTAAGAATGTCATTTTGCATTGCATGTAACCAGAATTGCCATCTATATTTAGGTACCAGACAGACAGGGGATTGATCCTATGTCTTGATATAGTCCCTCGGCAAGGGAGACCATATGGTACTAGATATGATAGGGGGTGAAAACAAGTGGTGAGTGAGGTGACGCATGTGGGAATTTGACTGAGAAGAAACTAGCGCTCTTTTGGAAGGGTTCTCGTTCCCACACGTCAATGCAATCAATGGGTGATAAGATCACCTAGTCAGAAGGTTATGCATGCTATTGTATGCTACTGCTAAGTACTTTACAAATGTGCTCAATGCCATGGCCTCATCCCAATGCTTTCGAGGGTGACGATTCAAGAAGCAAAGGCAGACAGAAGGAGGCAGAAACAGCAGTAGAAGAGGAAGGACAGGATGTTTTTGGACAGGTGCTGCAAATCTTTTGGTGAGTGTCTGGATCTAATAGTTCTTCATGGATATCCCCTCAGTGTGAGGGAACTGGGTTCTGAGTGTGATTGGATCCTTCAGTTTTATTTGTGTGGTGGAGCAGGACTGTTTGGTGCAGACTAGCATTTCAAGAAAGTCCTCCAAAAGTTAATGATCTGAGAAGTCTCAATTAAATCCATCTGTGGTCAAGATGATCGTAGTTGGTTCTATAAGGCCATACTGGATCCTTTCTGCTTCAGAATAGGACCGAGAGAATGGAACTTTCTGCGTAAGACATGTGTATCATATGAAACATGTGCAGAGCAAGCTAGAGATCCTCTTTGTAGGCAAAAGGGACATTTTGTTGCATCAATAGTAGGCTCTGTCTAGTATGTGTATGGTGCAGGAGACACATTATGATCATCCAGGGCGAGTCAATGTACCTGGGTAGTGCTGTTCTGCCCTTTGGGCCCTCTCAACTTCCAAGGGTATCTGAGAGTCCATGTTTAAGAGGTATTGGATGAAGTCTACAAAGCCCTGTACGTTATCGCCTTCCTCAGTTGTCAACAGGACATATAATTGAACATCATTTCTCCTACTGCAATCTTCCAGATTCCTAACCTTTCTTTGGAAAGTCCATAATGCCTGACTTAAATCTGAGGAATTGTATAGTTTGTTCTCCTGGGCAGTGACACTGGCATTCATGGAATCAAGCTTTGATTTCAATGTGGACAGCTGTACATGAATAGTTTTCAATGTGCTCATTGTCGCAGTAGACAATTGTTCCACTGTTTGCATCAAACATTTGGTTTCCTTTAATTCTTTCATTAGTGTCTCCATAGTGATAACTTGATCTGCTGCCACATTTTGTCATGCATGTTTTCCTTTAAGGTCAGTTAATGCTTCTGAGAATGTTAATTTCCAGGATGATTTTCCCTCATACTTCTAGGAGAGTTAATGAGTCCAAAGATTAAACTGTTCTACAAATTCCTCTTAACAGAGACCATGCTGAGTACAACCCAATGTGTAGGCATGAAGATACTGGCCAACTCCACTACCTGTGAATTAAAGCTCAGGAGACTAAAGAGGGTGCCAAATCACAGTGCAGGGAAGGGAGATAGTGTCACACCCCAGAGAGAAACACTTGACCAGTTCCCAAAGATAAGATGGCCGTCAGCGAATTAATGCAGCCAAAGCTGAAAGTGCCAGGATGAGATAGTGGTTACAGAGAGTCTGCTTTCATGTCTGTCAGGCAGGTCCTATGGGACTTGCTTTGTCCTTGTGTGAAGCACGTCACTGGAAGGAAAAGCAAGTCCTTAACTGGAATTTACTAAGTTACGCAAAGCCACATTGTGTGCCTTTGCGTGGTTTAGTAAATACTAAGTAACAGCTTGCATAGCACTGCCTTGTGTTACTTCGGGTTGGGTATGCTACATGGCTGAAGCATGGGTATTCGCTATGCATCCACCCATGTTTTGACACATAAACCAGATTATAGGAAATTTGGACTTGCAGCAAAATGACAGAGGTGTAACATGGATAAATATCTTTAGTTATTTTAGTTATTTCCTCTTTCTATGTGTGCTCCATTGTGCTGCCCATGTACAAAGAATACATACCTCTAAGGATAGTTTTTGAGGGTGAGAGGGGTTCTCCTTTCCTGCACAAAAAATGTCCTTCTCATAAAGCCCTACAGTGCAAGGGTGCCTGTGTTTGGAGTAGGCAGCACATAGTGTGCAAGTGTAAGAAGAGAGCACAAATGTTCCATATCTTTGTAAATAGGGAGCATTTCTGCCCTCTCCCTTTCATGCAATGCAGCAAGTTGAATTGCTGTACTGTGTTGTGTCAAGGAATAGTAAATCTGCCCCTCAATGTCTGACATACAATACCAGATGGACAGGTTTGCGAATGACCCGCTAGTGTTGGAAACCTTGGCATCATATTCTATTACTATGGTTTTGTGTACATTTCCTAGTCAATAGAACAAATGTATGTGCAGATGTTGCAATGTATCAATATCACCAGGTAAGGTGCACAGAATGTTTATATGGAAAATGCAAGAATTCAGTGTTAACATATAACTACAGTAACTAGTCCCTAAACCTATTTTAACTGCATAAGGCTGTAGCTGTTCCTATGAGAAAAACTGATGTTAAGAATAAAATACCATTACTGGTAAGTGATGTTTGTTATAAGCTGTAGAAATGATTCATCCTCTGTTTTCAATTTTTCATAAAAATCCAATTCACTAGTGAAGTTTGATTTTTGGTAAATGTTCATGATTCTCAAAGGTTTAGCGTCTGGTTAGCGTTACTTTGTAATGCTAAACTAACGCTAAATCTTTTTTGTATTCAGAAACCCAAGCACATTGGTATTTGCGTTGGTTTGGATGGAAAAGTAATGCAAAGCAGTGCGAAAGGCTGCTTTGCATTACTTTGCATCACAGGGGCGTTACATGGGTGGTACATGGACGTTCCCTTGCTACCACCCATGCTTTTAGAAGCTAAACCCTATTCTCAAACATCAGTATAAAGGTTCTAGAGTCACAAATTAACACTGCTGAAAAGCAGACCTTACACTGAGAAATGCTTTCCTTTTTCCATGCTTTCCCACTTTGCTTTGTACTAAGCATAGTCTTTTGGACAGAAAGGATACCCTTCCTGTACACTAACCTCATCAATTTTGATGATTTAAACCACATAACAGTACGTAAGAATTGAGAAACAAGCATTTATCAAACAAAAACCCAATTATTAAATATTTTGGTTGATTTACAAACAAATCTAAAAGGTTAGAGCTTTTGAAAGCAATCCGTCATCTATACTGTATTCTGTTAGACTGCTCCAACTAACCAATTTAATTTTTAGCTTCCAAATTCCTCTCAATTTTTTCGGTGTTGTGGACCGGCGGGAGTCCCTGAATCACAGGTTAAGAACCACAACTCTAGCTACTATATCATGAGTCAAAACTGTGACAAGACAAGTTGCAATTTCCTACCTCAGGTGCATTATCTACCAGAGTTATTATACTACTGTAACTTTCCACTGAAAAACGACGCGCTAGCTGGGGGACACCTGTTGGTTCTTTGCCTCCCTCCCTGGTTACAGCCGTGAGGGAAACGGCTTGGAAAAAGAAACTTGCCTGTACTCTGTCCTCTGTCTCGCAGCCCGAGCGCTGCTTTTGGTCATCACACGCTTTCCTGCACCCTCGCGCCCACAGCCCCAGCACTACCACTACCAGGGGGCTGTGTGCGGCGCCCGCTGCAGACGTCATCAGGAGGTGCCGGGGGCCTTGAAAATCGGCCCGGGCATCCCGCAGCGCGGGACGCGCGCGGGCTAAGCTCGGGCAAAGGTCGGGCCCTCGACGGCCCTCAAAGGCCAGATAAGGACGGGACGGGCCACCCCCTTTGGTTGTCACATTGTAGGCCTAGCATTAAGAAGAGGTAACTACCCCCCCTCTAAACGATCCGTCTCCTTACCTGTGGCCCTGTTCATATACTGCTTCCCTATATCCCTTATCCACCATGATCTCCAAGGGGGACCATTCTACTAGCATAGCGGATTTTGGGCAAATGCCTTCCCTGTTAGATGAGTTAAATCTCTTATGCAAATCCAACTATGCTTCTTTGGAAACTCCCCCTCCGCCCAAAAACGCTGGTACACTACCAGATAATTTTACACTTCTAGATGCCCCCATACCTTTCAACAAAACCTGCAGCCCGATCACTGTAAGTGTTGAACCCTCCCAGGTTCCATCGGTGAAATGCAAACATAATAGTGCCATTCAAGGTGGAAACTATTCCAAAACTCAAAAACTGTGCTTAAATACACCCTTCGCCAATTCCTCAATGACCCTTTCGATTGTTGAGAATTCAGAGGCTTTAACACCTCCTCTCCACTCTCATATATTCCCTCTTATCGAACAAATGGTAAGCTCTATGATAGCACCGTTGCTTGATAAAATTAACATGTTAGGGGATAGGCTCTCTAGAATAGAGAAAGCCATCAAATCAAACCCGCGGGCTGGTATATGCAGTGACACATTTAACCACCCCAGGTCACCTCCTACTTACCCAGTTTCTAAACCCCTTGTACAGGATAAAAGGTGTCAAACACAACCTGCTGGCCATAGTGCATCAGGGCAAAAAATAGTTAAATACCCCGCCAAAGTTTCCCTCCCTCAGACGACCGCACCTAGAGCAGGTCACAACAAAGTCAATTGTATTCACTTACCACCGGAAGCGGCTCCATATGTGTGCATCCTTGCGGGTGTACCTGCTCTCCCACCTGGAAAAACTGAGACACAACTTGACTTACTTAATAAAACCAAATTCTGGCTGTCTAAAAACAGGCCACTCTCTCGTAACCTATACGGAGCAATAAGGAGCGTCAGAAGGGTGGGATGGCTGGGCTCCCTTCCCAAAGATGTTGCTGGGGACTTGATTCTTGTGAGATTCAGAGACAGAAATATTGTCCCTTACCTGAAAACCTGGCCGCCTCAAGTAAGAGATGGCCCAATATCCCTATGGGACTTACACGACTTCTACCCCAAATTCCCCAGTTATCCCCCTCTTCCGAAATCATACCTCATGAGGCAGGATTCATAAAACCGCATATGAACTCCATTGATACTGTCTCAACCTTGGAGTGGATAATTCTCTTATGATTATGTCCCTATTTTACTGTATCTTGGTCACTCAAAGTGTTTTTATGATAATCATGGATTGTTAATTGTATGTTTTATGAACTTTTATGGTTTTATATTATAAAAACCGAATAAAGTATATTTGATTTGATTTGAAGGCTACACAAAGATTTTTCAAGGCTGCTCTTATTTCAGTTCAACCTGTCATGCAGAGGACGCCTATTGACCTTGGTGCCCAGTGCGATTGCATCAGTTGCGCCAACTTAAGCCGGTACTGGCTCCATGTTCCCTATACCTTTTGATTAAAGCTATCAATGAAATTTTATTTTTGCAAGGATTATATCTTCACCTAAACTGTCACAAAATAATGAAGTTCTAAACCACATTTTATTAATGGTTGTGTTAATGTCTCCTGAGACACCGTTTCTCATACCTCCATTCTCTGAAATGGCTGGCATTACATTGGAAATAAACAATTATTTTTAGCCTTTTACACTTTATTTAAATTTCATGCATATGCTGTGTCAGAATATACTGATCTGGGTTCATTTAGTTCCATCCACATTTTGCGTTCATCCAGCAGATTTTGTTGAGGTTCTTTAAAACAGACTTTTGCAGTACATTTGGCAAGTGGATATGATTGTACATGTGCTTGATTTGTGCAAGTGCAATTAAATGTGTTAATCAACAGCTTTAGTCTCCCACTTCACTTGTTTAACTTTCTCCCTTGCATATGTTCTCAGTTTCATCTTTGTCACAATATGTTATAGTCATAATTTACAGTAAATGTCACTTCCTAATTTTGTATTCCCCTTTTTACATGATTATGTATTTGCTCCATCTGGCTGACGGCAAGTACTTATCCATTATTGACTTCCACTGCATAATGTTGCTGATTAGAAGTTGTACAGTGAACAGGGTACATGTGTCCTATTACATTACGTTCATAATTAAGCAAATGTGCATTTGAATATATGCTCTCAGTAGTAAGGTGGGATACCGTGCATCAAACTCAAAAGTAGGCGAGGTTTGCATAACGTGACAGGTGGCTGCGCCCTCCAAGTCCCTCGCCGGCAGTGGTATCACTTCTGCCCCATGTGACTAGGAAGTGATGTCACCTGTGACTTCTGACCCAGATGAAGTCATCAATGGCCCAAGAGATAAAATAATGCGCCATCCCTTGTTTTGACATCACGTTCAGCCCATGTGGCCAAAAAGCGGTGTCACCACATGATCCTGACCCAGAAGTCCAACTAAATAACCACCTCAGACACTATACTTTCTATGAGGCTTGACCTAGAAGTAATGCCCTTAAAGTGGTCACAATCTCCCTCCATCTCACTGTGCTCATGGAGTGGCAAAGCTGGTGACAATCATGGTTCCAAAAGTCCCAAACTATCTCTGTGCTTTTAACATCAAGCCATCCTGGAATGTGTAGAAATGTGATTGTTGTTAGCAGACAGCATCAGGGTCCCAAAGCTCACACTCTCCTGGCTCCTGATCCCTGTGCTAACCACATCCCACCTGCAAGAGGACCAGTGTGGGAAAAGCCCAGTACATGGAAGGTTGTGTGCAACCACAGTCAGCAGTAGGAGTTCCTGTAGGGCGGTGACGTGGGAAGGGGGAGGGGTAGGATTGGGGTTACTAATGTATGGATTACGGAGTTTAACAGGTAAGTAAACATATAAATAAATAAAACGAATTTTGTTGCGCGCACTGCATCACCAAATGCAATGCAGTGCGCGCAACGAAATTCGTTTTATTTAGTTATATGTTTACTTACCTGTTAAACACCGTAATCCATACATTACTATTCCCACCCTGCCCCTCCCCCTCCCCATGTCACCGCCCTGCAGGAACTCCTACTGCAGACCGCGGCTGGTTGTGTGGTACTGCCAAGTGCTTAAATGAACTGATACTCCCAGGCATTCCATTGATAAGTTTGAAACAAATTATTCTGGGAGAAGATTGTGGGGCTTAGCGGAGTGGGCACACTTTGAGTGATATTATCATTTGAGAAATGTTCAGGCCCTTTTAAGCTCCTGAGAGGGTAATTTCTGTTGCATCGAGCAGTGGTCGCTAGATTGCACAACCATTGGGGTATGATAGTAGAGCCACAAGTACATTATTCTTGTCAAATATTGTGTAACACAAAGGGTCATATGAAGGTGTTGATGTGCCTTTATCAGGCAATAAGAAGAGATACCATAGTGCCTCTCGTTGGTCTAATTGAAAAGTGGAATGATGATTTGGCACGTCCAATACCAGAGTTCGCATGATCTAAAATTCTTGGAAATTCATACAATGTATCGAGAAATATGAGATTTAAAATGGTAAATTTGTTCTACTTACACAGAGCGCATCTAACTCTAGGAAAAATAGCAAAAATGTATCAGACCAATGTGACATGCCTGAGATGTGGTGAACATGGTGCAGAAATGTAGCACATGGTATGGTCATGCGCGTTATTAGTGGAACACTGGAGGGAAGTAATATTCTGTATAAATGGGACAAAAAAGAGATCAATTGAGTATATTCCTATGATGGGGGGATTTCCAATACCTACAAAGTCTAAACATACTACAGGATTTATTGATTGAGCTTTGTTCCTTCCAAGACATCAAATAACTATGAACAGGAAGGCACCCTAGGCCCCCAGGGTAAGCATGGGCGGAAAATCCGTTTCGCTCGCGGATTTTGCGGATTTTCGGTAAATTCGCAATCCGCGAGATTCGCGAATCTCCCGCAAAATCCGCAAATCCGCGAGCAGTGGATTTTGCTCGCACTGCTCGCACTGTTCACGTGAGTTCGCGGCTTCCCAGTACAACTTTGCGCCCCGCGAATAAGTGCAAAATTGCAGAAATACGATCTTAGCAAAACTGAAACTACTTACCAGGTTCAAAAGTTCAGGCTCATCATTAGTAGCCATTTCCTGTAGTGCTTCCTGAGGGGCCCCTCCAGAGTTCAGTTGCCAGTTGCAACTATTATGTGACCCTGCTCTGAACCTCAGAATAGTTACACATATGCCACAAAGGTCCTGAATTACAGCTAAGGGAGACAAGCAGGAGCCAGGCTGGAAGTTTAAATCCATTAATCAGCCCCTAATTCATTATTGTCAGTTGGGGCAGGGCAGGTGTTGTAACTAATTTTGCAACAATGAAAGCACTTAGCAAGTGCAAAAGATCACTAATCAGGAAGCACTAAGGAAGCAGGTGCCAGCTAAAAAAATATTCTGTGACACATTAATCAGCCCCAAATTAATTCAGGTCACTTGAGGCAGGGAAGGTGTGCTTGCGTTGCCACAATAATGTACACTGCCTGGACAACCAGAGGGTGCTGTGATGAAACAGAGGGTGGCATGGGTGGGCCAGAGGGTGGCATGAGTAGTCAGAGAGTGGCAGTGGTGACAGAGAGTGGCAGTGATGAAGAAGAGTGTCCCAAACAGGCTGGACACGTAGAAACAACAAGTTCACGAAACTTGCGACCCGACAGGTAAGTCCGCAATTTGCGAAATTGTACAAAACCCTTGCGAACTGGCAGAAACCCGCGCAAACACAAAAAAAAAATCCGCAAATTCGCGAGAATTCGCGGATTTTGCGGATTGCGAGTTCGCAAATCCGCAAAATTCGCGAACGCGAGATTCGCAAAATTCGCCCATGCTTACCCCAGGGTAGCAAAATGGAAGTTTAGTTGGTTCATTGGGTCCGGTTATGAGAGTTCAGTATTGTACAGTAATATGAGGAATGAAAGAGGATCAATTGAAAAGATTTGTGCATGAGTTTGTTTATTAGATTTCCTTAAAGATTAAGAAAAGAATGATGATTCTGGGAAAGAAAATGGATACAAATGTAATGTGCAATAAATATATGTTGTATACATACTGTAATGGGACTTGACTTAAGGAAGCATGGTGGTAGTGGAGTGAAGTTCTTTAACACTGTTATGCATTTATCTCTAGTTTGGGTGACATACTTGAAGAAGGGACCTTGATCTCTTTTAACACACTCCAGTCCGAATTCCAGTTAAACAACTCCCAGAGATATGAATATCTACAGCTGTGACATGCTTGGAAAGCCGAGGCGATAGATCCCACCGACATCTCTGAATGTGCCCCACTTGAAAGCAGATTATTGCAGGAAGAAATTCCTGACAAATCGGTCTCTACGACCTATAAACACTAATCAACAACATCACACACAGGCTATCGACTCTAAGATCCAAATGGGAAACAACAACAGAATGTATGTATGTATGTATTGCACACTTGTATAGCGCTACTATCACCCAGAGGGTATCCTGGCGCTTTGACTCTACCTGACCAGATACACAATAACAAAATTACACTACCCTGGGAAAGAGGTAAGTCTTCAGGCCTTTTTTAAAAGATGTAAATTCCCCCAGGCTCCTCAAGAATAGGGGAGGGAATTCCAAAGTTTGGCAGCAGCATATTCAAAGGAACGACCACCCATCCGTAATCTCTGGACTCTAGTAACTGCTACCAAACATGCCGTAAAGGAGCGTAAAGGCCTGGCTGTATGGTGCCATGAGAAAAGATTCTGCAACAGGACTGGTCCCTGATCATGCAGGGCCTTAAAGTCCAGGGAAGAAGCCTTGAAGTGAATACGCTGCAAGACAGGTAACCAGTGAAGGTCTTTTAGCGCCAAAGAGGAAGAAGCAGCACGCGGCCTAGACAAAGCAAGCTTAGCTGCCATGTTTTGCACTCGCTGTAGCTTACTAATCAAAGTGCCAGGTGCACCCAAAAGCAGTGTGTTGCAGTAATCCAACCTGCTGAGAATAATACCACGCACTACCTCTGGCCTCGTCTGAACTGGAAGCATAGGAAGAATCTTATGCAAGGTGCGAAGCAACATCTTGCGAGTGGCGATGGTTTTATTGACAAAAGCATCCAGTTGTAAATTGGGGCTGAACATGTTCCCCAGGTTGCGAGCAGACTCCGCCTCCACCACAGTACCAAAGGAAGAAGATGGCCAAAAATTCTCCGGCAGAGGGCGTGGGATACCGTCAGATGAGCAATACAGCACCTTTGTCTCGAATAGTTATTAGATATTGACTGGGATACATCCCTAATGCACCCGAGAGAAGTTGTGATCAAGCAACCACTGTGCTTGGTGCAGTACAAAATCCTACATAGAGTTTATTGCGATGGATCACACCTCCATGCCATGGAGAGAGCAGACACACCTAACTGTTTATGATGCAAAACAGAGCGTGGTACATATATACATACTTAAAGGGAATTCCCCTCATTCAGAATTATTGGAATCAGATATTATAGAGTTGGGTGAGATACTAAGAGCCCACTGCCTCTGATAAGCCAAACAGGTACTGTTGGAAGTCTCTACAAAGATTGACCACCCTCTCTGCAAACTTTTACTATGTAATCTAGGACTGGTAGTGCCTAAGAGGGATATTACTAGATACCGGTGAGTTCCCCACCATCCCACATTAACAGAATGGAGGGCGGGAATGGATATATATATATATATATATATATATATATATATATATATATATATATATTTATTTATATATATATATTATTTATTTATTTATTTTGGCTCATGTTACAAGATCTCCAGTTACGATTTGACACAAACATTTTACACACTTTAGAAAGTTGTAAGAGTGGAGCAAGGAAGAGATTTGTCCAGAGCTCAGAGACAGTCGCGGCTTGTACAGGAAAGTGCGATGGGGTGGGGTGGGGTCAGAGCGAGTCGCCAGACGGTGAAATAGGTTAAATAAAAGAAAGAAACCCGTCTTCTTTGGACTTCCCCTCCCACTTCCCAGCCTCCCCACGCTTACATGCACTGGCCGTGACTGCTCAGACATCAGGTGCAGTGTTGGCTTATAAAAATTAGCACATAGTGGTATACCATGTTACAAACTATATTTAAACGTATACTTGCAACCATAAATACATACATAAACCAAGGCAATAAAACTGTGTGAAAAGAAATAGTTTATTTTGTCAAATTAAATAAGGCCAAATCAAACACAGTTCATTGTGATGCTTGACTTGACCCTATCATTAATCCAAGACACCTCAACAAGAAACATTGTAATCCACTTCAGATACAGGTGAGTGGTCCATACATGCTACAGTCCTGATCTACAAAATTGCATGCTTTTTCTCAATACCTACTATGATCTAATTCAGCTAAAATAAGGGTTTTTCATGGCACGAAACAGTTAGCAAATAGGCTGTTATAAATAAACAAAAGTATTTTCATTAAAAAAAGAAATTGTAAAAAGTAATGTGCAGTAAAAATAGAGATTATATGAAAGATAATATATGCCTAGTGTATTTCAGAAAGTCTAATGTATTTTAAAAAAAGTGAAGCGGAAATGCACATTTAGCTAAAGATCTTTGAGAATTAAAAGCACAGAACATACTAACAAACATTTAGCATTTCCTGGAAAGAGGAGACACAAGTACAAACATACTACAGTAAACTTCAGACACATACTTTACATCTATGATGCTTATGTTGAGCACCGCCTCCATGGTGGAAGTAATGACAACATTGACTAGAAGATAACTGAGCAGAACCTATATGGCAATATGTGGCTTCCTTCAGGTAGGATGGGATAACATCCACCAAGGGCTCTGATTTTAATTTTCTTTCTATTGCATTTATCTTTCATAGTTATGGTCCGGACCCTGGTGTTCGATTTGGCACAACATTGATAGCAGTAAATTCAAAGGTGTACAAACTGGCAAATTAACTAGCTCTATTCCAGTGGTAAACAATAAAAAATATTTCCGCTATCCAGAGTATACTGTCACTTCATCAGCATTTTAGGAGAAAGGCGTGATTTGTATGCAGTATGCTGATATTCTATTCAGCAATTGTTGAAAACATACATCCTTGTATAACTACACACCTGTCAAGAATTGTTTCTTTGGAGATATTCTTGACTCTCGAATCACTTTTATCATCCTTTTAAATATATTTTTGCGTCAAGCCTCAAAAATACACAGTGATTGTTTTTCAAATCGCTACTGCAATTATATTTTTTCAAATTATTCAATATGCACAAAGCTGAAAAAAGCAACATTTACCGGCTCTGTTTATAATTGTCTCACATTTTATGTTGACTAAACGATATTACGGCACATTATTGTTGTGTACAGTTTATTTTGCACACACGTCTGTTTTTGCAGCAGAATGGGACTTTTCCTTACTCAGCACTATCGTGTATTTGCTCCTTACAAAGGAGCCAAGTGCAGTACTTTAAGAAACAGTAGACAGTGATTATTAATTTTATCGATGACAAACTTCGGGACAAATTACGCGAACATGACAGACAAGGGGGATGTTCTGCAAGGTAAAGTATCTTTTGAGTAACCATGTTCCATCCAGAATGCACATTCTTTGGAAAATGAAATGCAAGATGCGTTTCCATTCGACTTCCATAGACCATATGAGGAAAAGACTAATGTCCTGAAATAAATCATTTGCCCAGTTTATTATGAGAATATGCCAATACAGATGATGTGTTCTTCTTAGTAAGCGAATATTTTATATTCTGTAGTCCTCAGATGGGTTGACATTTGGGTCAAGAAAGGCATGCAGAAAAATAAAACTTCAAGAGCTCCTTGTATTTCAAAAGTGTCCCACCAGGAGGCGTGCAGCTAGCTGCTGCAGCCTCTCGTGCAGCCGTGCCCGAGGATGTTGTTGTTGCGGCCATCTTGAAGCTTTCCATGTGTCTGGGTGGATGTTCTGCTGTCGATGCTTGTGGACGGCCCAATTTGCTCTTGATGTCTTCTAAGTCTAGAAAAATAATTAAAGTGTTTTATAATAGAGATTTAAGCATCAAAAAATCCGTGCTAGCAACATTTTCCCATCTGAAATTTCACCCAGATGCTATTAAACAACAAAAAAAGATGAAGAAAGGCCATATAAAAACACACGTTTGTTATATTTGTTGTTGTGTTGTATTTAAATCACATTATAGTGTCCATATTGGTCAAAATTGTTGAATACACAGATGCAGGTGATACAGTTAGTGTGATCAGAATGCTTTCAAAGCAATTTCCAGCTGTGCTTCTAGAAGAATTACTGAGGCATAGTTAATAGTAGACAACCTTTTATTTTGAAAGAGCAACCTGGTATTGTCTACCTCACTAATTCATAATTAGAAATATCTGTAACAAAACACGAAGAGCACATCCCTTGCTTTACAGAAGATATCCAATCATGACCGAAATCATTATGTATCCAAAATCCAAAAGACGTCTGAGTTGCATATTACACATTGGTCGTGGCCAGTGCAGAATATAGGAGGCAGAACAAGGGTCCAAGAGAACCTAGGTTAGGGTCCCTGAGCATCCCCCCCAAAAAAAATACATGAATTAATTAAAGGTGTTAATACAAATATATATTATTAACAAAATAGTTAAATAAAAGGGGCTATCCCCTGCTTGGATGTTCTCTGGGCCAGGGTGTCCACCGCCTGCTGTGCAGCGGTGGGTGGGGGGCGATGCCTGTCTGCAGCAGGTTGCAAAAACATTGATGCACATGGATTCATTTGAATCTCATTGAACCCCAAGATCCTTCCTTTTCCTATTGTATTTAGGTACGAGTGTTTTATATTCGGTGTCCCAGAGTCTCTGTACCACGGTCCCTCAAACAGGCACCGAGTACTTTAACCCTGGAATCTCAGGGTAATGAGGCAAAGCACTCCAAAGTTAATTCAGGGAGGTGATGTGGAAAGAAAATGAAAACTCTGCAACACTTTTTTACCACCGTTTATGCCTTTTACTAAGTGTTAGTAAACTTCCTATCTACCTCACTTGGGGGACAGAAAGATTATTGGGGCTTAAGGAGCTTTGGGGCTTTGTAGTCCAATGCGTGGGTAGGCTTCTCCCACCCCATATTAATTGCGGAAAAAAATATTCCTGTTCCATAGAGGGCTTTCTGCCCTCCCAGGGGCTGGCCGAAAGTCTGCTTGCCCCATTATGGAGCGGAGGCATGGCTTGATTCCTGCATGGGTAACCACACACTTTTGTATATTACATTTTTCTTGGTGTTTAATGGGCTTTCTGACCAAAAAAATGGGTGGCAGATTTGGAGTAAAGTGAACCAATATACCCCTCACTGTTTCAGAAAGAATGCTGAAACTGTAATGGGATAGGGGCATGACTTGATGGTTGGGTGAGTGGCCCCACCCTCTCCATTTTAAATTATTTTCCCCTGTTACCCAGATGGGGGCAGAAAGACTGCTCAGCCTGTCATGGCAAGAGGGCCCGATGTCTTCCAACACATTAATTGTGTAATTATGGTATCCCTCGTGTCCATCAGGCTTTCATAGCCTACTGGGCCTGTTATGCAGTGGGGGCACAGCTTCATGCCTGCATGAAGTGGAGAAGTGTGGCTCACTGGTTAGAGCAGGCAGACCCTGAAGCAGAGGTCAGACCCGGGATCAGGGTTCGATTCCCGACGCAGCAGGTTGTTGAGCTCAAATGTCCACGGACTCGATAATTCTCGCTTCGGTGCCTGACCTAATCATGGGTTCACACTCTGCAACTCTGGGCATTAAGCTTGCTTAATCTCCACAACGGCTCCCCCGCGGCGGGATGCCTGGCTTTCACCTTGGGGATGCCCTGTAGGGGCTATCTCACAGGGAAAAACCAGGACGGGTTCCCAAGGCAAGCGCGGAGATACCCCTTCGGGGGTCGATTCTGGCGCTATATAAGAAATGTAATAATAATAATAATAATAATAATAATAATAATAATAGTTATGCGTGCACTAGGCAATGCTGTCATGACCATCTCAGTCAGTGCGCTCAGTATCTTTCACTCTTACAGGAGCTTGATTTGATTTGATTTGATTTTAAAACTTATAAAGCGCCACGAATGCCCGGGGGCGTCTTGGCGCGGACACTAAGGATCGACGTCAGAGCAGATGCATGTGTATTAAATATCTGTTTGAAAGAACCAGGTTTTTAAAGATTTCCTGAACATGATGAGGTTCGTACTATTTTTGATCGTAATGGGTAGGCTGATCCAGAGTTTGGTCACTCTTACCAAGAAACATCTGCCACCCCAACAAACTTGTTTGAATCGGGGAGCTTGCAGCAAATTGTGATTGACCGATGTAAGATTCCTAGGAGCATAGTATTTTATTCTGTAGGTCAGATAGAGTGGACCTCTACCATAAAGTGCATTGAATGTGATGCATAGTGCCTTAAAAGCTATTCTTTTCCAGACAGGTAGCCAATGAAGTGCCACCAGTCGCTGGGCCACTGATTCATGCCTAGGAATGTTCAGGATTAATCTGGCTGCCGCATTCTGCAGACGTTGAAGCTTGCTCAGATATTGATTTTGGATCCCAAAATACAGCGCATTGCCATAGTCCAACTTGGATATTGTGAGGGCAATTACCACTGTTTTCATGGTCTCTTGGGGAATAAAACCTCAGATCTTTCTGATCAGCTAAAGTGTAGCCCAGAACCTTGCTGTAAGGACATTGATCTGACTGTTACATGTTAGCCGATCATCAAAGATCACCCCAAGATTTCTAACTTTGAAAACCGGTTGGGGACATTCACCCTGCTCAGAGGGCCACCATCTAGGCGACCACCCCAGAGGATTAGTTCCTAGAAGTAAGATCTCTGTCTTGCTACCATTTAATTTCAGACAGTTGGCTTGCATCCAGCTATTCACCTTTGACATGCAGGTGTTAAAGGGATCTGCTACCTCGCTTTCACTGTTGGTAATTGACACCACAATTTGTGTGTCATTGGTATAGCTGATTACTGAAAAACCATGCTGTCTGATTAAGGCCGCTAGAGGGGCCACATATACATTAAGGAGCGTAGGGCGGAAGGAGCTTGCTTTTTTATTGTTATTGCAAGAAGGTCATTGTCATCAAATTTACATAGTACATCTTAAAAAAAACACTAATTTCCTTTTAAACTTACAAAAGAGGACAGCAATATATATTTTCAAAGAACAATTAGACATATGCAAAATTCGAGCTGGTCTCATCAAATAACTGTTATCCGTAGTTCTAAAATCAAATTCAAAAATCAAATGAACAGTCCCCAAATGTTTTCCCTCTCCCTCAAAGCCTTGGGACCTCTTAATTTTGCTAATGCCATTTCCATAGTAAAAACTACATTAATCAAGATCCCCCACTCCGTTACACTTGGATACTCCTTAGATATCCACAATCTAGCTATGACTAACCTTGCACATGCATATATTATAGATATCAAATCTTTATGATGGTAATTGACATCTTGAATATCTAGTGGAACCAGATGCGCCGAGAGTGGCGGAGTTGCAATTTGCTTACTAGTTAGGGCATCGATTATTCCCTTCCAAAATGGAGATAACATTGGGCATGTAAATAGCATATGTTCAATGCCAGCTGCTTCCAAGTTACATTTCAGACATTTAGTTTGCTCGTTTGTTTAGTTTCCTAATGACCAGTTAGTAATTCTATGAGGAGTGTAATATAACTGACTGATAGTTCTATAAAGCTAAAGCCCTAAATTGGACGATTGGACTACCTGGTTAATTTGTATAAGTGAAGCTGAGATCTGGTTGGGGCTGATATTTATAACTAATCTATTCGACCATTTAGTTGCTATTTTCCCACAGTCATCTGTCTTGCCTGCAGTTAAGTAGCTATAGCTCTGACTGATGAATGACTTTGTTTTATCCGAATACAAACATTTTAAAGTATCTGAACAGGTTGCTTCTTCAATTTTCATTTTTCATACAAAAAAATCCCAGACCTGAATATATTTAAAGTACATCCCATCACTTATTTTATATAAAAGTTTCAGAGTAGCAAAGCTTAAAAAACCATTTGGTCCATAATGATCCCCCAATGTCTTAATACATGTCCAGTCCATTGGGTCCCAGCTCCATCCGTGAAAATATCAGGTAATCCTGGATTCCCCCATAATTGTAATTCAGCATTATAGAAAGGGATCTTGTCCATGGTCATAATTTTTTCCCAAATTTTCTTAATATGTCTGGCGGTCTTAAATTTTACTCTTTTAAAGTAATTTTGATGACAAACTCAGAATAAAAATTTATTGCTCTCGGGTCCCAACATAAATTGGTGGAAGAGTAGCGAACTTCCATTTTTTAGGAGACTGCGTATACGGCTAAAAAAAGTCGCCAAAAAATATAACTTAAAGTCAGGGAAAGTTAATCCCCCCTTTTCGATAGGTAACTTCAAGAGTTCAATTGACCTACAGGCTTTTTTATAGCCCCATATGAAGCTGCTACAGATACCATCCAGTTTCCTAAAAAAAAGATTATTGAGTTGCAAAGGAATAGATCTGAACAAGTATAAAAATGTGGGCACTATTTGCATTTTAATTAAATTGATAAGCCTCACCAAACTGAGTGGTATCTTGTGCCAGTTTCTTAAGATAGTAGTTATATCTTTCAACATCAGTTCATAGTTCAGTGTTATTACCTTATCCACATCAGCAGCTATCTTAATTCCTAGATATATTGCATTTGGGCATAGGCCCACAATTGTTTCTGTCGGTTTGTAGTTGGCGATAACTTGAGTTTTATTTTTGTTCAATTTATAGCCTGACTTCTCCAAAATTAGTAAGTAAAGTTCTTTATTGTTTGATTATTTAAAATCTTACAATATTTCCAGTACAAAAACATATGCCTAATAACAATACAATAAAAGCAATTATATCCATAAAAGTTCGTTAAAATTTCACTAAAATAATTTTTTCTAATTTATTCACCCAGTTTTGTATTAACTATCTTTATGAGCCTTACAAAGGCAGCGTTCATGATTATATCATTTGAATGAAGACAGTTTTTCCGTGCCTGCCTGCATGTCCTTATTCCACGTATATTAAATTGCAATTTAAGTAGTGTGCATCTTTCATTACGGAGTTCAGGACAGATACATAAGAGGTGGACAATATTCTCTTCACCACTTTTACAAAGTCTACACAATGTGCTACTGTCAGTTTTTTCCATGGAAGGACGTGACTAAGGCCCGGTAGAATTCCAAATCTTGCTCTTATGAGACATTGTTTAAATTTTTCAGACCAGGGTATCTCCAGGTATTCTTGTATCTTCTTTTTTTGATTTCCATTTATTACTGACCACGAATGCTTTCTTTTTGCCAGCGTATCTTTGTCACTTACAAGTGATAGGTGATTTGTTGTTCGATTATTTTTTTTATACGATCCATTGCTTATCATATTATTCCAAGTTGGCATAAGTCCAAACTCTTCTATTGCCTCATTTAGATACTTCCATGCAAGTGAATTCATATTCTTATTTATTTCTTGCCAAAGAAGCTGAGATATATGATTATCATGGTCGTTTTTTTATCCTATACCACATTTTGATAAATTGGCCTTTTCTTGCAAAACATTGATTATTTAGACCAAATTCCAATCTAATTTGTGCTGGTGAAGCATTATTTGGAAGATAAAAGAGAGATTTATATGTTTTGGAAATTACCTTGTTTATTATTTCCGCATCCATCCCCATTAATGCCTCACTACCGTATGTTATGGTTGGGAGCAATTTAGCCCCTATAATTTTCAAAAGCGGCCGATAGGTTAGATTTCCAAGCGATTTCTGTGCTATCTTGAATGCTGCAGTTAGGGAGTTGGCTTTTCTTTATATGTCCAGTTTTTGTAGATGGTAATTTCCCTTCTGGTCAAATAGTACACCCTAATACCTCTACACTTCTACTTGTTCCAGTTGGGTGTTTTCAATATACTATTTACTTTTTTGTCTCAGCTTTATGTTCCTAGTGACCACCATAATTTTTGTTTTGGTTTCATTTATTTCCATTCCATTTTCATTAGCATACAAGATTATTCGGTTAACTAAACGCTGAAGGCCAATTTTAGTATGACTTAAAAGGATGGCGTCATCTGCATACATTAGGTTAGATATCAGTTTGCCCCCTAGTTTCGGAGGATGTGCATTCAGCTCGTCCAGATTTCCTGATAGATCTCCCAGGAATAGATTAAAAAGGAGTGGGGCCAACACACATCCCTGTTTTAGCCCTTCTAGTGCTGGAATCTCTTTTGTTAATGATTGGCCTTCCCCCATCCTTACTCTAACCCAGGTTTGACTGTATAACAATTTAATCAATCTTAATAGTTCAATTGGAATATCTTTTTCCAAGAGTTTTTTCCACAATAAATTTCTTTGAACACAGTCAAAAGCAGATTTGAAATCTACAAAACATAGATACAAGGGCTGTTTAACTCTGAGTGACTTTTCAAATATTAATGATAACGCCATAATGTTTGTCATTGTTCCAAGCCCCTTTATAAAACCAGTTTGATTCAATGGCAAGATCTTGTTTTCTATTACCCATTCATTTAGTTTAATTAATAGTACTCCAGCAAACAGATGGGCATCTGTATCTTGGAGGGTGATAAGTCTATAGTTTTCTGCAAGCGCCCTATTTCCTTTCTTGTATATTGGGGAGATTAAGGATCCTCGCCAGGATTCATGGATATTACCTGTCTCTATGACTTCTTTAAATACCTTTACCAAGTAGCTCGACCATAGGTCTGGGTTTTCTTTATAAAGGGCAAACGGTATCCCGTTGGGACCTGGTGCCCCATTTTTCTGCTTCTTTATTAGTTTTGCTACTTGATCTTTTTGTATTTCAAAGTGTTCTTGCATCTCATCACTAGGAATAATAGTTAGTTGTGTTTTCGTGATATTTGATGTTGTTTCATTACG
Organism: Lissotriton vulgaris; assembly: GCF_964263255.1. Classification (NCBI taxonomy): domain Eukaryota; kingdom Metazoa; phylum Chordata; class Amphibia; order Caudata; family Salamandridae; genus Lissotriton; species Lissotriton vulgaris. The sequence goes on along the minus strand of NC_141690.1, from coordinate 146,564,663 downwards.
ATTTAGATGTTTTCCTAGAAATGTAACCCATTCTTGCTCAGTTAAAGTTGATGAAACTACCAATTTCTTCGGTCTTACTAATGTGTTTATGATTTTCCAAAATTCTCTTACATTTGTTTGTTTGCTTGCATGAAATAATTTTGACCACATTTCCTGTTTCGCTTGATATTTTTCATTCCATATTAGCTTCCTCAGGTGCTGATTTAATATTTTTAGTTTGATTAGATTTCCTCTGTAGCAGTTGTCTTTTTTATTTGTTTTCTTATCCTATTGCGAGTTCTTTTTAACTTTGTTATTGTGTACCGAAGATTTATGTATGAGTCCTTTTCTTCTCGTTTTTCTTTTACATTCCTTTTGTTTGATATATCTTGAGTTTGAGGTTTCACTATTTTCTTAGTAAATTCCACCCACTGTTCAACTGCTGTTTCCGTTGGATTTTCATTGAAGCAACTCTCTATAATGTTCTGGATTTGTTCGTTCATCCTATCCTTATTCAGATTGGTCCAGATAAGTTTTTTTTATAATTTATCGTTCCAGTATACCCCGACACAGTATGGTATGGTTGGTTAATGTTGCTTCTAATATTGGTGGTTATTATCTGTTGACAATGGTCACTATCTCCAACTTTAACTAACCTATATGAGTTTATATTTTGAAATATGTTGAGTGATACCATTGTATAATCTATCCTAGTGCTTGCATTATGTGAGATGTACGTATATGCTGGGGGATTATCCTCTTTAAATCTGCCATTAAGGATTCCCAATCCCAGCGCGAATGAATGTTACAGCAATTTTGTTACGTGCCTGGTTAGTCATGACACCTGGGTGCTGCTGTTGTGGAATTAACCACTGATGGTCTTGTGTTTGTGAAACATCATCTCTTATTAATGGTACTAATAAGTTAAGGTTAAAATCCCCAGTCATCACATAGTCTACTAATGGATTCTCCAGCATATGTTCCAACAAAATACTGTTAAGAATTGCACATATAGTTGCTCTACTTGTTTTTGTTGGGTGGATATATACATTGATCATAATTAATGACCTCTTCTTTTGCTCAGTTGTTTTATAATTCAGTTTGACTATAAGAATGTTTTTACTATTAGATACCAGTTGCTCATGATCAGCCTGTATGCTACTGGAAATAAAGGTTGCTAGCCCGCCACTCGGACGACCATACTTATGAGTCTTGTTTGCATTTTCATAATATCCTACATAACCCTCCATTATAAAAGGGTGTGTTTCCCAGGTTTCCTGGAGGAATAGGATGTGACATGGGAAGGGTATAGAGCTTATATGTGGATTGGAGAGCTTTGTCCCTACTCCATTTATGTTCCATGAACACATTGTCATCTCGGTTATTTTTGCTCGGGGGATTGTAATGTTATTCCTTCATTGATCTACATTGCTATGAAGAGCCTGTGCAATCCATTTTTCATTTATTCCTGAAGTGGTTTCTATTATGCTAGATGGTGATGCCACTCTTGGTGTGTTAATAGATCTACCCCGGGCATTCCTTAGCACTGTTCCTTTTTGCTTAGTATTTTTTTCTATTAGGACATGATTTATCTCATTAATAAATGGAGTAGGATAGACTTTCGGTGCCTGCTTAGTAATGTGTTTTCCCCAGGCTTTAATTGTTGTAAACTCTTTTATTATTTGTTCTGCTATTAACATAGATTTTTATGTGATCAATGTCAATTCTTGAGTACTATCCTTATCTACAATAAATTCAATGGAATTAATATCGTCGTTCTTAATGTTGTCTAATGCTGGAATTGATTTAAATAGTCTAAGGATGTTCCCTCTATTCAGTGTGCCAGATCTACCTCTGGATTCATATTCAGGTTTAAATATTATCTGTACTTTCTCCGTTGTTAATAGGTTTTCTTTGCAAGGTACCTCCAGAGTGTGGTTTGTTCTATGTGTAATTAGTTTTTCTCCTTCCCAATTTTCAATTACAAGATTATCCCAGTATGGTAATTTGGTTTTAGGCTCTACTGTTCTATGTATAATCCTTCTTGCTGTACCATTCATGTTGGTTTTAAAACACATTTCTGTATTCCCATTGTGGTTTTGATCTTGTTACTGGCATGCTTTTATCGTTACTTTTAATGGCATACTGTCATTTATTCCATTTAGATTGTAAAATGTCGAATTGTCCTCCTGGACTTAATCTTTTTCCCTTATTTTTTCTGTAGCCAGTGTTGAATTAGTTATAGCCATCAGTTTTTTTCCACCCTTTTTAGTATTATTTTAGCATCTTTATTAGATGCTTGTTCCAGTAATGGTTCTTGTACGAATATAGGGAATAATTTTTTTGTCTCATTCTTAGTTTTTGGAGGGGTTTTTTCTTCTTCTTTTGAATTTTCTCGTTGCAATCCATGTTTTTTTGTTGTATCATCAGTTTTTGTAGAGTCTTCATACGCATAGTTGTTAGCTTTTTATTTTTTCTTGCTTTGCGTAGTTTTTTTCTTTGTCGTTTTGACATAATATAACAATTTGAGACCTGTTCTTTGCATTTGTACTCTACCCTTGGTACAGTACTAGTTGATTCGTCATGTGTTTGATCCATTACTTGTATTTCTATTGGCACATCTCTATCATCCTGTACATGTACTTTTTTCTGGGATTTCATCACTGATGATATTTCTTCATTATCAGCAGTTGCCATAGAGCTCTTTTTCTCCTTTTTTACTATCTCAGTCATTTCGCATTTATATTTTCTTGTATTATCTTCGTGGCCATTTTCTTTTTAGTGTCTTCTAATATAGTATGCAAAACCTCTGGTATAGCTACTAGCTTATCCATAAGTGGGGTGCAGATTTTTGTTTGTCATTTTGGACTCTATCAGAATATTGAGCTGTGAAAGTTCATTATCTATTCCCGCAACTGCATTTGCCATCATTGTAAGGAGATCAATCTGAATGTCCATCTTATTGGATTGATAGTTTAGCGCTTCTAATGTTAGTGTCGATGTTTGATAGAAAATATCCCAGTTTATTCGAATATCTGTTTTTTTTATTCCTTTTAGATTGATTTGGGTTGCCCTTCCATTTAGTTGATCAGTTGGAGGTGCACAATCTGTTGTAAGAAAGGTGTTTGCTTTTGGGAGCAAATCTTCAATTGTTTTATTACCTTGCCATATTCTAAGCATTTCGTTTTCTTCTTTTTTAGCATTCCCAATATTGTAACTTTGTGTACTAGTTGGTTTGGTCCTATTTTCATCAAGTGATGAATGAGGTTTTTTCATAATTTCCACATTTATTTCTATAGGAATTACTGATAACTTTGATTCAATCATGCTACTTTTATTTAGTATATCTTGGATATCTTGCTTATCTAATACTTCTAAATCCTCTAGTTCTATTGATTTATCGTATTGTTTTATATTGGGAGGAAAGGTTACATTTAACTTGTATTTCTATTGACACATCTCTATCATCCTGTACATGTACATGTAATTTGGAATTTGTGATCCTTCTTTTGTGTGTTAAAATCTCAGTTGAGAGGGGTACTTTGCATGACTTGCCCATTGTATTTCTCAGAACCCGTTGGCTTTATTGGAGTTTGTAGTTTATCATTTTCCATATCCCTTTGCATAGTGATAAGAGCATCAGCTGGATCTGTCAGGAATTCAAACTTATCCGGGATTTTTCCTGATTTCGCGAACATTTTGGCTATTGGGGAAATTAAAGTTTGATTTACTCCTTCAATATTTGCTTTAACCCCTTTTATAACTTTTGCTTGCTGTATTTTCTTTGGACGTCTAATAGTTAATCCAGACGTTCTCACTTTGCCAGAGCGCATAGTTCCTTTATATTTGTTGCAGCGGCGTTGTTATCACAGCGCTTTTTTTCGCAGCGCTCACGCCCGCATTCAACCCACTTACGATCTGCCACCACCCGTCTGATATGGTGTACTTCGATTTGCTGCGGCGTTGTTTTCCCAGCGCGTATCTCCGCGCTCACGCCTGCTCACGCCTGCTCACGCCTGCATACAACCTGCGTTCCACCAGTGATATCCCTCCAGCCCTCTGTATCTTCTTCTTTGTCTTCTTTCAATAGCTATCCTGGGCTGGCCTCTCCAATGTCAAAGACCAATGTCAAAATTTATCGTGGGGGAAATTGTGGGGAAAATGTGGGGGAAATCTGGGGGAGGTATGATCAATAGGGCCGCTTAACTTTGCTACACGTCTCTGGTTCCTATTTACCCTTGATACGCTCAACCTCCCAAGCCTGTCTGCCCTGTCTGCCCTATAGGTGATGAACAGCTGCCGTCAGGGAGGGATCGAGCGGGAACAAGGGCAGGTAGGAAGAACAATGTAGGATTTATAATAGCTGCGCAATTACTATGCAGAAGCCCTCAGCGCACTCTAGCCTCCGAAGCTTACCCCCGCAGCTCTACACCGCTACCTAGCTGTAGCTACTTTGGCGTTCTCAAAATACTGCTATCAGCACACTCACTGCGTCTCTCGCCCAGCCTCCACTCTCCTCTACCAATAATTTCCTATCGGGTCCTGGTGCAATCCTTGTGTAGGCAGGGGCCACCTATGCAAGGCACTCTGGGGCATCACTCTTATTCCGTTATAGCCCACAGTTCACTCGGCTCAGACGTCACTCAGAGGGCCTGGGTGTTTCCTAATCTCAATAGCCGGTCTGCAGCACACTCGCAGTCCAGCGCTACGGAACCCCAGCGCTCCAGTCTGACTGACTGAGCACACCTGTGGGGGGGGGAGCGGGAGCACTGGGCGGTTTGATGGAGGGGTAGGGGCTGTGGAGTGCAGGTCGAGGGTCAAGGGTCCACGATTCTGATCCACTGCCGCCCCGCTGCTACCGCTACCTCCACTCCACTCCGCTCCGTTTGCCGTTTGCCGCCTCTACAGCTGCCGCTCGACTCCGCTCCTCTCCACCAAACTCCATTGAACTCTGCAGCTCCGCAACTCGATGCTCTCTGCGCCACCACTCTGTTCTGTGCTCTCTAGCGCCACCACTCAGTATCAGTGCCAAAATTAGTAGCTTCATTAATTATCTCAGGAATTGCTTTTATTAGATCTGTAGTAAATACCGCTATATCGTCCGCAAAAACGGTTATTTTGAAACTTTTGCATCCCAGTTCCACGGGGATAATATTATCTTGTATTTCCAGAGAATTTAAAAACGGCTCCAGAGAGAGGGCAAAAAGCAGGGGTGACAGAGGGCAGCCCTGCCTTGTTCCCCTCCCTATCATGAAGTTCGCTAACTCTGTTCCTAAGTAGCTAATCTTAGCCATTGGATAGTCATACAAAGAGCGAACCCATCTAAGATATTGCCCATGAATACCATGAGTCTTCAGCACTGCCCACAAGTACTCCCACCCCACTCGGTCAAATGCTTTTTCCGCATCTAACATAACCATGCCGAGTGGGGTGAGATTAGTCGAAGCGACATCGATCGCTGTGATGGCTGTATTAATGTGTGCGGTGGTATTTCTCCCCATCACTAACACATGTTGTTACATATTAACAAGTTACGGCATTATAGGTGTCAAGTGATTTGACAAAATGTTTGCGAAGAATTTTGCGTCCGCATTGATCAGCAAAATTGGCCGGTATGAGCCACATTCATCAGGTGTTTGTTTTGTTTAAGAAAAAAGACAATCTTAGCTGTTTTCCATGATGTGGGGGCCTTTTCTGATTCCCCAATGGTTTCTATTACTAACTCCAAAAGCGGTAGTAGTTCTTGGGAGCATATTTTATAAAGTTCAATAGGTAGGCAGTCCTCGGGCGTGGCTTGGACGCCGATCGGGATGGCGGCGTGAGCTCGCAGCTCCGCGCAGAATCCCGCTAATTCTCCTGTCTTTTGCACCCTGGGCGACCCGAGGTCGACGCGCCTGCCCTCTGAAGGGTGAGGGGACAGCCGGGCACAGTTGGAAAGTTGCTGGGGGTCTGTTGGCCCCGAGGAGACCGAGTTGGGCGACGGCCGAGGTGTTGCCGAGAGTGAGAAGAAAATGGCGCCGATGAGGACGGGCAGCCCCGGACATCAACTTTGAGCCGAGTTGTCGCCGACTGGCGGGAGGCCCTGCAGCCGATAGATCGAGACATTGGGGACAGAAGCGCCAGATCCTGAGGTCGGGGAACAGTGACTCGCCCCGCCCGGACTTTGTGGTCCCTCGCTGGCCGCCATCTCTATCTCCTTCCTTCCCCCCTCAGGCTTCCGAGGGGGCCGGCGGAACAGTGCCCGCCACGCTGGCCATTGGTTCTGAGGGCATCGGTGGCGGCACTTGACCCTGCTCAGTGTCAGGTAGTTCGCGCCGGACTACGAGCGCAGAAGCTGGTCGGGCTTGCAGGCCTGTGACGCAGTACCCTGAAATGGCGGCGGCCGGAGGGCTGGTGGCCGAGGAGCGCGCTGAGGGGGACCTGGCGGCATCGTCTCGGATGGGCGAGACTCCCCCACCGGAGTTGGATCAGGAGCAGCGGCTGCACCGACGTCTAGACGCCATACTCGATGCGATCACCTCGACCAAGGAGGCACTGCACCAGGACATCGCACAAGTGGCCACGGGGCTGGGGCTATTGCGAGCGGACCACGCGAAGCTGGCGGATAGGGTCAAGGACCATGATCAGCTGCTATTGGACCTGAAGCCGTCGGTGGTGACCGCAGAACACAGGATCACGGATATATTAGCCCGGTTGGACTCGCTGGAACGACGGGCGGAGGATGCAGAAGGCCGCAACAAGCGAAACAACGTGCGGGTCGTAGGCCTGCCGGAACGAATTGAGGGGGAGGATTCGGTGGCCTACATGGAGAACTGGTTTCGCACAGTGGTGGCACCGGAGGGGCTTACTCCTTTCTTTACTCTGGAGCGAGCCCACAGGGTGCCTGCTCGCCCGCCAGGGCTTGGCCGCCCCCCCCCCGACCGATGGTGGTGCGGCTCCTCCACTATAAGGACCGGGATCTCCTCATCCAGCGGGCTAGGATGTCGGGCCCGTATAAGGTGGAAAACAGCAAGGTCACGATCTTCCCGAACTACACTCAGGCGGTCCAGAAGAACAGGGCATCGTTCCTGGCGGTGAAGAAGGAGCTCCGGGAGGAAGGCATCCAATATTCCTTGCTCTACCCGGCCAAGCTGCGGATCATACTGGACGAAACTATGCACTTTTTCCAGACTCCGGACGAAGTTTGGCAATGGCTGGAGCCGTATAGAGCGGGGACGGACAGGTCGCATAAAAGTAGGCGAGATCAGCCTAAGCAACCCCGGATCAGACAATCTCAGCGCATCAGGTCCCGCAACAGGCGCCAGCGGGAGAAACGGGAGGCTCAAATGGCTGCGGAAAAGAGAGATGCGCTCGCAGCGACGGCGGCCATCACGGGGTCGCAACAGAACAGTGAACGGGTGGAAACGGACTCGGGCGGAGAAGGCAGCAGAACGGGAGAAGACCTCTCAGAGGCGGAAAGCTCGAAGGGGCCGGTGGTGACCCCCCAGACCTCTGATGGAATATTCTGCGGTTGAGACTGTGTTGGGACTTGCTCGAGACCTGATGGTAGGGCGGTATCCTGTTGGAGATGAGTGGGTTGCCGGGAGGGGAGCTGAGCGCGCAGTAGGGGATGAAGGCGCGGGGTGCGGGCTCCGGTAGCTGGGATCGGCGATAACTCACCCCCCTTGGGCCCTTAAGGCCTGCTGTGGTGGAGACCACAGGGTAGGAATATGGGTAGTTGGTTCGAGGTTTGGATTGGGGCTGACATTGGGTTTGTAGGCTCTGTCCTGGGGAGTGGGGTTTGGGGTGTTTTTTTGTTCGGGGTGTGTTCTGGGGTGGGCAACTGCTTTGGAGGGGATGTGAACTTTTGTTATTTGGATCGGACTGCTCGATGTTGGTATGGGGACATTACCTAACCTGAAATGCCTGACGTGGAATGTCCGGGGGCTGCAAACTATGGTTAAACGCCACAAAGTACACGCATACCTGGTGCGGAGAGGGGTACAGATTGCTATGCTGCAAGAAACCCATCTGACTAAAAAAGAGTGCGCTGCGTTGCAAAAAAGATGGCGGGCCAGGTGTTCGGCACCACTTACTCAGCGTATGCCAGGGGGGTGCTGATTTGGGTGAGGGCGGGGATACCGTTCCAGGTGCTGAATCAAGTGGTGGACCCTGATGGCAGGTTCGTAGCAGTGGAGGGGAGGCTGTATGGAAGGGATGTGGTTCTCTGCTGTGTGTATGCGCCGAATACTGATCAGGCTCGATATTTTGATGGCCTCTCTGGGTCCTTGGCCTCTTTCCTGGCGGGCCCGATAGTGTTAGGGGGGACTTCAACTCGATTACGGATGTGGCTCTGGATAGGTCCCATCCCCCCCTGGTAGACTCCCCGGTGCGCAAGTTGGCCAAGCACAGGAAGGACTGGCAGGACAGATGGGGGTTGCTGGATGTATGGCGGGAGCAGCACAGAGACACCAGGGATTATTCCTTTTACTCTGCTCTCCACGCTCTGCATGTGAGGATAGATTCGGTGCTCTGTGGTGGGTCCCTAGCCCCGTTGATCTCTCATACGGATTACTTGGCCAGAACTATCTCAGATCATAACCCCCTATTGGTACACATCCAGTGGCAGCGGGAGCGCTCGGCGATACCAACATGGCGGCTTCGGCCGGAGACGCTGGAGGACTCAGTATTCAATGACGCTGTCCAGCAAGGTATCGGCCGTTACTTTGATGAGAATGAGGGCACGGCCACGAGTCGGTCCACTGAATGGGATGCAATGAAAGTGGTGGTGAGAGGGGTATGTCTGGGTAGGTTTTCGAATGCTCGCACGACTGTGTTGAATGCACTTATGAAAGCGGAAGAGACTTTGAGAGATTTGGAGCGCCGCAGGCCGGCCAGCCCGGACTTACAGACCCAGTTGTTGGAAGCGAAGGAAGTGGTCGCCACCGAGACGGAACGGTTGAGGTGTTACGACTACAGGCAGTATACCATTAGAGCGCATGCAGAACGGGACAAGGTGGGCACGCTCTTGGCCAGACTTGCTAACCCGGAACTTAGGGGTTGCCCGATCCTTAGCATTAGCAACGCACAGGGGGAGATGGTGTATTCCCAGGCAGCGGTGTTGGAATGCTTTCGGGTGTACTATCAGGAACTGTATCAGAGTCAGTTGGGAGTGGAGGTCCAGGACATAGCGGAGTACCTAGGGGCGAGGCAGCTTCCGGTCCTAGATGAAGAGGACGCGAAGGAGTTGGGCGGCCCGATCACGCTCACTGAAATACGTGTGGCTGTTAAACATATGGCTCGTAACAAAACGCCCGGGGTGGACGGGTTACCAATAGAATTTTATCAGCAGTATGTCGACAGTTTGGCCCCCAGGCTCTTGGTGGTGTACACGGAAGCTTTTGAGACAGGAAGCTTGCCTGGGTCCATGCGTGAGGCCCTGATTGTACCGCTCCTGAAGCCTGGCAGGGACGCAACGGATGTGAGGTCCTATCGCCCGCTGTCCATGTTGACGGTGGATTACAAGATCCTGAGCCGGATATTAGCCACCAGACTGGCCCCACACATGACGGGCCTGGTGCACAGGGATCAGGCTGGGTTTATCCCCACGAGGAGCACGGCGCTGAATATTCGCCTCCTGGTGGGGATAATGGACGCCATCTTGGATGGGGACGGGGCCCAAGCGGTCCTGTCCGTGGACATCGAGAAGGCCTTTGACAGCTTGGAATGGACCTTCCTGGATGGAGTGCTGGAGAGGTTTGGCATGGGTGAGGGGTTCCGCCGGTGGACGAAGGTCTTATATGCCTCGGCGACGGCGTGGGTGCGTGTGGGTGGACTGGTATCTGCGGCATACCCAGTGGGTAGGGGCACGAGACAGGGGTGCTCCCTTTCCCCCTTATTGTTTGCTCTAGCGATGGAACCCTTGGCGGTCCATGCGAGGTCGGGTGACAAGTATGTGGGGGTAGCCAGCGGCGGGCAGCGACATCACATATCGCTGTATGCGCACAACCTACTTCTGTATCTCGATGACACGGCGCGGGCCCTGGAAGGAGCGATGGACCTGTTGTCGGAGTTTGGCCGGCTGTCGGGACTTAAGGTCAACTGGGCGAAGACCTGTGTGTTCCCGCTGAGAGCGGAGTCGCCCAGCCCTGCTCATGACTTGGGGGTGCTCTGGGAGCCATCTTGCTTCACCTATCTGGGAGTCCGCATCTACCACGCGACCGCGGACCTATTGGAGGGCAACATCGGGCGGTGCGTTCGGGCGCTGAGGGGCAGCATGGCCTTCTGGTCGACCCTCCCGCTGACGGTTCTGGGTAGGATAGCTCTTTTAAAAATGGTAGCACTCCCCCGCTTCCTGTATTATTTCCGGACGTTGCCTATCTGGATTCCTCAGGGGATCTTTAGAGACCTGAGGACGATGATTATTGGTTTCCTATGGGGGGCATGGCCGCCGTAGAGTGGTGCTGAGCACGCTGCTTCGCCCCAAGATCGAGGGGGGCATGGCTGTACCCGACTTTGAGCTATATTATTTAGCGGCGCAATTGCAGGTCCTCACGCAGAACGTGGACAGGGTGTTTAGGGGGCCGGAGGCGGACCGAGAGCAGGGGATACAACGACATGTGCTGTCCTTTATCGTCATGCAGCAGAGACTTGAGTTGGGGGGCCTCATTATGGAGGAACGGACACTCAGGCTGTGCTGGCAGAGGAGCCTTAGGAGAGCAAAGGCGACGCAGCCTTATGCGCCGGAGATCCCGATCGGTATGCTGACGGCCTTGCCGCACGGGGGTGACTGGTCCCCATTGCTGGATTGGGAGGAGGCGGGCCTGCAGGTGGTAGGGGACCTGTACGTCGATGGGGCCCTGGTACCCTTTGAGGTGCTTTGGGAACAGTTCAGGCTGCCTGATGGGGAGTTTCTCCTACACGCAGCGGTGGTGGCGGCTATACAGAAGCACTGGAAAGGGGGGCTCATGGAACCGACCACGACTATGGCGTGCCAGTATGTGGTGATGGCAGCGGGCACGTTCAAGGATGTGACATGCCTCCATACTAGGATGCTGAACGAGGTTCTGGAACCGCTCCAGGGGCTCAAGGCTAAATGGGAGGAGAGTGTGGGCAGGTCCATTCCAGATACGGCGTGGAGTCACATCTTGCGGCGCACGTGGAAAGGCACGAGAAATGCGCGCTTCCAACAAGTGCATTTCTATGTGCTCCATAGGGCCTACCCGACCCCCGAAAAAATACGGCGGTATTTCCAGATACCGGACGCTCGGTGCCCGCGGTGCTCGTCTTTAGGAGCGGACATGGATCATTTGCTCTGGGGATGCTCGCATTTGGAGACCTACTGGGCTGAGGTGGGGGACCTCTTAAACGATGTGACCGACAGGGAGGTGGAATTTGATATGGCGGCGTGCTTGCTGCTCTGGTTCCCGCACACCAAACACACCAAGGTGACAAGCAAATTTATTGATCTGGGTCTGATACTGGCGCAAAGAGAAATAACATGGCATTGGAAGTCCAAGGGCGGGCCGTCACTGCGGAGATGGAAGAATGAACTGCTGAGGTGGTCTGAATGCGAGAGTGTGCTCCGGATGAAGCAGGCTGTCAAGCTTGGTAATGAGAAGGCTTTGGATGCAGCGCGTGCGTGGGAGTTGGTAGTGCAGACTTTGCGTGATTCTTTAGTGGAGGATGAGGACTGAGGGAACAGGACCAGTGGACACTGCGGGGCAAACGTACACAGAGTTGTCATTGACACTGTGGTGGATCCATCCAACACATCAGCACGAAGCACACACCATTAGCAGTTGCCGGGGTGGGGACATATGGGGGTTGTTCAGTGGGAGTTTGGGGTGAGTCGGCAGCCGAGAAGCTGGTTGTCTGCAAGGGCGACCTCGAGTTAAGTAGGCCAGTTAGGCACCGCGCGGAGCAAGAGATGGTGGGGGGAGCGGCCAGGCATGATAGGCTCCACAGCGCTCGGGGTGGGCCCTGGAACGGACAGTAGCATTGATCACGCAAGCGGAATGGCTGACAAAGGTATTGTTGAGGGTGGGGGGGGTAAAATGCAGATACGTAAAACGATCTTTCGACCATGGTCCCTATGGGACGCTCACCGTGATGTTTTCCTACTAAGTAGAGTATTATGCCGCCCGGCCTCCGGGATGCGGGCTGAATGGCTGTGTATGATGTACGCTTTACTGTTGATCGGGGGGGATGTCACGAGTGGACTGGTTGATTACTTGTATTCTGTGGTTTGTAACTCTGCAATAAAAACAAATTTAAAAAAAAAAAAAAAAGGTAGGCAGTCCTCTCCGGCGGCCTTTCCCGAAGGTAGGGCTAAAATAGCAGTTTTTATTTCTGCAGCTGTTATTTTAATATTAAGAAGTTTTAAAGTTTCATTGTTTCGTTCGGTAGGCATATATTTATTAAGGTATTGGGAAATTCTATCTTCCGTGGGGGTTATTTCCGGAGTATAAAGATTCCGATAATATTTTGCAAATTGATCTAGAATGTGGTCTGATTGATTGTAATTGCATAGATCTGAACCCTTGATTGTTTTGATCGTTGTTCTAGCTTTTTTGTCAGCTACATTATATGCTTTACCAACTCTATCCCCTCCTTCATATTGTGCCAACTGATATTTGTGGATTTTAGCGCTGTATCTCTCTCTTAGTGTCTTTTTAACTGATTTCAGTAAATTCATTCTTATCTCATTCACATTAGCCTTCCCCTGCTTAAGGGCCTCAACTAATTGTTGTTCAACTAATAATATGTTAGAGGTAATTGCTTTTGTATCTCTCTTAGTTTCAGCGTTCTTTCTAAATATGTATTGTTGAGCAAAGCCCCTTATGCTACATTTACAAGCATCCCACACTATATTAATAGTTGTAGAATTAATATTCAGTTCTATAAATTCTCTAATATGTTTTTTAGTTTCGGGACGAATTGAAGATCTGATAAGTATCTGGGGAATGTATCATGTCGGGAGATTCGCTTCTGATTTGTAATATCAAATTCTAACAATATAGGATTGTGGTCTGATGTAACTCTCGGGCAGAGTTCTATTTTACATTTATCCAGAATTCGATCAGCTGCCCACACCATATCAATTCGGGAACACGCTTTATGAGGTGCTGAATAATACTTGTACCCTGGAATGCTAGGATGTTTGAAACGCCAGACATCTGTTAAATTATGTAGCCTACCTAGTTCCACAATAGAAGCTCTAACTTTACGCATCCTAGTAGTGGTGCCTTGCTTTGTAGAGTCTACCCTATATTCCATCACACAATTAAACTCCCCCATAACCATTAGTTCCCCCTCCCTCAAGGAGCTTGCATAGTACTATTTCTTTAAACTGCCTGTATCAGGTTCAGAACCAGTACCATGTCTCTGTTGCTCTAGTTGTGTATGGAGGTGGTCTGGAATTCAAGAGATCATTCTAAATATTATCCTCCTCATCAGAATCATTCATCTGTTTCTATCTGTTGCTTGTCTTGCCTTTGCCATTTGTTTCTTTAACTATGGCACAATAGACTCTTACATCTTCTATCATTTCCTTCCTCCAACATTTCTAAATTTCTAATTTAAAAAATCCAATTTCTAATAACATTTCTCTTGGTGATTCCATTTGCTTTCAAGCCACTGTCTAAATGATCTCTTCGCCTGCTTTGTCACTTTCTTTCTGTCTTTTTCAGTCATACATCCAATACCATTTATTCAAAGTCTTGAACTGTGTAGGGTGGAGATTGGCTTCATGCTGTGCACTGTTTGTCTCACCAAATCTAGCTTTTTAATATCAAAAGTACCCTCTAATGGAAACAGTAGATTTTTATCATATGCTGTGGTTTTTTTTTCCCATTCAGAAATCCATGTATATGTGTTAAACCCAATGTCCATCATCATCCCATATGCAGGTATATCCCCTGCAGGAAATTTCTGACCCTCTGCAAGTACAACAGAAACGTTAGGCTTTTTCATTAATTGTACCAATATTTCTGCTTAAAAACCAACCTCAAAATCACACAACAAAAGAACTAGAGAACAACAGTGCATCTCTGTCAGCAACCAAACAATGAAAGCACAGCTGAATAGACACCTGTTCAATGGCACTACACCATGGCTAGTGTTCATACTCCTCTGCACTTAGGAGCAAGTTACACCAACACAAATTAAGCACTCAATCCTGCTAAGCAAGTTCCTTCATTTGGAAAACCCTGTCCATGTGTATGCGGCAACTCGCATTGCACACTACCTTATGCAGACAAGTAAAACCACAATGTTTTGAAATTTTGTATTAGGACGAATCTGATAACCAAAACCAACCAAAAGAAACAGAAATGCAATTTACAAAGATGAATAATACATCAACAAAATAGTAGTCAGTCAACCAATTGAACAAGCAATCAAGGTTTGTATTACAAAATCTCAAAATCAAGTGAAACAGATTAAATGCCATGAAGGATCTAATGCAGAGTAATACAGAGTAATCAAGAATCAGACGTTTTCCCAGACCCAAATGAACAGCAAAATCATATAAAGATCCAACACTATCCCTAGATGAAAAAGGTTCTAGAACATCACTGCCACCAGTCACCCCAAACCAAGGGATTCTTATACACATTTTGTGCATAGAAAACACAGTCTCAACATGGCCTGTTCATAACTAACATGTTTTAGACATATCAGAGATTACGTTTGTATTGTTAAGATCATAAGCACTTACCCATTCTAAGAAAGCCTTTGAGCATTTTCTATCTTATTGCTAACCTGATATATCAAAAAAAATATGAAACAACTAATAATGGGTCTTCACACCAGCTAACTGGGCCCTACAACAGAATTACAGTGGATGTATCTTGTGGAATCCTAGAAATATAATTTACAATACATGCACACTAGGAACTCTATTTACTATAATTTTTATTTTCGCTCTGCGGATACTGTGGAGAAGGAAGATGTGCAGATGGAATTTTTTTTTATTAATACATTTTTTCATTGTGCTTTTGGTTATTCAGGATCTCAAAAACAGTGCACTTACAACAGAATCACAGTACAGTGGTATCATCCGAAGTAACAGTACAACATAAATACAGCAATCTGTTCATTGAAAAATAATTTCAGGACAAGAATCATCGTTAGGGCCAAGACAGTCCTGTCAAGGAGGAACACAGTAACATTGAAATCTGCTTTCGTACACCCAGGACTGCAATCAACTTCGAGCAAATAGTGCAATAAAAAAAGGGAAAAAAAACAGAACATTTAATCTGGGGGTCTCTAGTTGGCAATGGTATTCACCTTTGTCCAAATAGGGACCCTTACTTCTAAGTCAGGATAAGGGGATTACACTCCTTAATAACCCCTGCTAACCCCCTTGGTAGCTTGGCACGAGCAGACAGGCTTATCTCAGAGACAGTGCGTTAAGCATTTGTGAATATACACAGTAATACAGTGAAAACACTACAGTTGGACGCAACGCAGGTTTTATAAAAATACGTATTATTTATATAGACTTAAACACAAGACCACAAACAACGAAAATCCACAATACTACACTTAAGATTGCTTTAAAGATGATAAAAGTTACTTAGTTTAAGTTGATGATAAATGCGACAAAGTTCTCAACAATGTACCTGGATGCGTAACGCAAAGTAAACAAAAGGCTCGCAAAAGGGGAGATGCGTCGGTACCGTGATCCGGGGGAGATGATGCGTCGTGCCTCAATGCTTGCGCAGACTAGGGGATGCGTCGTAATCCTTACCGGTGTGGAGGTGATGTGTAGATTCTCGGCCTGCGGGCTCTTGCGATGCGATGATCCGGTTGCGATGCGAGAAGATGGCGCCCTTGATGCGGCGATGACGATGCGTAGACGCCCTGGCAGCCATGCGACGACTCTGTACATTGGAGCCGCGACAGGCCCTGCGACATGCTTCTCCGGTGATGCGACGGCAACTCTCTCGATGGCGTCACCTTTCTCCGGTGATGCAACATCAGGCAGCTACGATGAACACACATTTCCAGGGAGATGATGTGAAGGCTCGCTTCTCTCACGATGCGATGATTTCAGCTGCGGCAGTGACACGCTTCCTCTCAATGCATCGCGCTTCCAGCGCCAGTGACATGCAATTGTCTGGAGTTGAGAATTCCCAGCAAGGAAAGTCAGAGGGGAGCTGGAGATGAAGTCTTCCGTCCCTGAGACTTCAGCAGGAGGCAAGCACAGTTCAAGCCCTTGAAGAATATTCTGAAGATGATTAAAGTCCTTAAAAAGCACACTGGCAGAGGGGCAGTAAAGCTCCTTAGCAAAAGGTTTCTTGTTCCAGAACTGATCTAATTTCTTGGGATCAGGGTCCCAATATTTATACCCTAAAATCCTTTGTTCTCTGGAGGCAGAGAGGTCTCTGCCTAGTCCAAACCAGTTTCTGAGCACTTTGTTTACATGACTCTCTTCTTCCTTTCACTGTGCAGGGCAGAGACATCAGCCGCCCCACAGGAGGTGGAGCCAGCACAGGGGAGGGAAGGTACAGCTCTGGAGCACTTTTGTTGACATGATTCCTCCTCTCCTTTCACAGTGCAGGGCAGAGACATCAGACTAGCCACAGGAAGTGGATCCATCATTGTAGAGGGAAAGCCCAGCCCTATTCAGGTCCCAGGTGCACCTCCTACCTCCCATCTAGATGCAGATCTCTCTGTTCACCACTGGGCTGCCCCGTCTGTCTCCTGGAATACCCCAGCCCTGTCACTCACAAACCCAGTCAAGGAATACACAACCTAGCAGAGGCACGCCTGGACAGTTAGGCATGAAAATACCTATTTTCTAAAAGCTGTATTTTCAAACACAGAATATTAAACCAACTATACTAAAATAGGTATTTTATTATTCTGAGTTCAGGCATACTAAATTCGAATTTTCACCATGTTCCCCGAGCAAGTTAGGATTATAAGAATGTAATAATCTAACTGCCCATTCTAGCCTATGGAGAACAGGTAGCCTTCAATAGTGAAAACAGAAATGGCTGTCATTCACCACTAGGACATGCTACACACATCAGAGCATGTCCTACCTTATACTTACAATGCACCTTGCCCATGGGCCTACCATAAGGGTGTCTAACATGAAGCAAAGGGAAGGTTTAGGGACTGGCAAGTAGGTGCACTTGCCAAGTCAACATGGCAGTCACAGACTGCGTACCGGCCTTGCAATGGAAAGACTGAGACACACTTTATTTACAAGCTGCTTCTGTGGGTGGCACAACCAGTAATGCAAGCCCACCAGCAGCATTTGATTTACTAGCCCTGGGCACACATGGAGCACTGTACTAGGGGCTGACAGGTAAAACAAATAACCCAATCATGGAATCACCAATTATTACATGAATTTAACATGGGGAGCACTTGCACTGTGGCATTGAATAGCAGTGGCACAATGCCCAAAGCATATAACAAGCAAAAACATATCAAAACAGAGGAGGCAAACCCGTCAAAATGGAAGGTAGACTCACGCCAATGATGCCAGGTCTAACAACATTAAATTCCTATCCTAACTCCCCCTCCCTCCCCCTGGGTCACGAACATAAGGTCTGTCCTGTTTCCGCCATGTGTCAGTAATCTAATACTACACTGTACCAAAGCCAGGGCTGCCCTCCCGCCCTCCCCCTCCTCCGACCCATCTCTATCAGGTAATGTCCCTTCCGTCCATTGGGTGCTGGGGGCTTCCCCCACAGGAATCTTTGAAATCATTAGGTGCCATGCCTGTGCATTGTCCTCTAATTTTCCGTCTCTACAGACTTGTTTAATTTGAATCAACTCCGCAGTCGCCCATTCCCTCAAATCCTTTGCCCAACATTCCACTGTGGGGGGCCTGGACCCCATCCAACTAATTGCTATCCGCCTTTTGGTGAGCACCAACTCTAGCTGGAGGAATCTACATGTGAGCTTTTTGTCCCTGGAGTGGGAGACCCAAGAGTATTTCTCTGATAGACTAAGGAAGCGGCCACCCCGTTATGAGTCGTAGGCACTCCAGTAATTCCCTATAGGTATGGGACACCAACCTGCGACCCCTGGATAGAGTCACAAGGGCCTGAATGGTGGCAGTAATAGGCCGTTCTTCAGAAAATACCGGCCATAGTTCTCTTGCCACCGCTGAGATCTTAGCGTAGTGAATGTATTGATCCCTACCTAACTCGAACGTTGTCTCTTTATCTTCTTTAGTAAGAAATCATTGTCATGAGCATAGGTCCCCCATTGTGCAACAACCACTCTCCATCCATTTAGTAATGGACATTTGCTTGAACTGTGCCACGTCCCAAAAGCGGGGCCTCAGGAGCATAGGGTGCATGACGCACCACATTTCTGATTACAGATTCCCATACTGAGGCCAAATGTCTTATAATATATGGAAATCGTTCAGGTACCTGTGATCCCATCATGAGAAGGTCAGGGAGCGTTACCCCCCCAATGAGTGCCTATCAGTAGTCTCTTCTCCCAATTATCATTTTCATTGAGCCTCTGCACCGCGTGTTGCAGCTGTGTCACAATGTAGTAAAAAATTAGGCAAGGGACTTCAAGTCCTCCTCGTTCTCATGTCCTCTGGAATTTGTCTAGTTTCAGTCTTTTCCATTTGGTCCCCCAGAGTAACGCAAACAGTAGGCGATCAAGCTGGTGGAAACATTCCAATGGTATGCGGTAAAGGGAATTTTGCATAACATGTAGGCAGCACGGCGAATCCACCATTTTTATCAGGACGACCCTTCCCATAAGGGTAAGTCTCGTCAGAACCCAACCGACGCATGGAGTCCCTCCACACACCTGCCCATATTCTGCTCCAGATATGCCGTCGACGAGTGAGCCAGCCTGACCCCTAGGTAGCGCACCCTATCTTTAATCCAGGCCATCCCCACACCGGGTAGCTCACCCTTCTCTACATTTTGCAGGCTGCCTATGGGGAAGAGTTTAGACTTTCCCGGGTTCAGACAAAGTTCCGATATCTCACCGAACTCAGCTAGCTTCCCTAGGAGTACCAGAACCACCTCCCTCGAGCATGAAGCTACACCAAGGTATCGTCTGCGTACATGGACACTGTTAGACCTGGGGTTACCACTCCACATGGGGTAGCCTGGCTCAAGTGGTAAGGCCTAACTCCAAAGCGGCCTGTTGTACTTGCGTCACACTCACACCGTAACTCAGCGCGCATCCATCCAAAAATGACACCACACCTTATCTTAGTTGCAAAAGTAGAAAAGCTTTTATATTCTCTTTTAAGGTTAGTTTCTAGTTGCATTCATTTACATGTCTCATTATTTTCCAATACTGTACTTGACTCTGTGATTTAAAAATTTAGCACCACACTTGTAGTACTATTGAGACCCCTCAGCTTTAGTATACATTCCACACAAGAATTGTTAAATTACATTCCTTCCAATTTTGGCCTAATTCTCTACACCTGGTGAAGCGAATTGTTACTGTCCATTAGTATGACACCATAGCCAGATTCAATAGGTGATAACCGTTGACTTTCATTTGCGTAAGGACTCAAATTGAATCAGTTATGCATGACATCATTTTATTTTAATTACAGTCTTCCCCTTTTCGGTTCACCTCCCTCTTATTTCCACAATTAAACTGGTGTTACTACTCTAGCAATGACTCGGTTCTCCCTCCCCCCCTTTCAGGAATAGTTATGCTCTGAGATAGTTCACTTTCTCTCCTGACATAGTATAAGGCAATTTCCCAAGTTCTCCGTAGTCCATCAGCCCACAAGGAGTGAGGAAGGGCTTTCCGGAGAGACGTCAGTAACCTCCTTCACCCCCACCCACCACCACGCTTACTTCTTGAGAGTTGATCCAGCTTTGTGAGGTGTTTACAGGGGTCACGGTTGTCACTCGGGGGAAATTATGGGTCAGTATGGGATGAGCAAGGGGGGAAAAATAAGCCAGCTCTGTACCTCCAGCGAGACGCTCTGAACCTGAGCGTTTCCTTCCTCAAGCAATTTTCCGTTGATAACGGAGGACGGGGGCTAAGACTTTCACTCAAGGGGAATTCCGTTCAGGGCGGCACAGTTCACAGAAGGCAGCCACAGCTTCGCAGCCGAACACCCGGCAATCGAGCAACTCCGCTCCTGCGTAGTTCACATACCACACGCCTCCCCTCCTGGTCACGCCTGCTCCCGCCTCTTTCCTTCCGGGCTCTGCTCTCACTCACTTTGGGCTGCCTCTTCCAAAAGACCTCAGGACACCCGCTTGGTGACGGCCCGCTCCACTGAAACTAAGCCTCCCAGGGGCCAGTCACACTCCACTTCTGTCGCTCCCTCACCCGGCTTAATTCAGGAGGCGCTGCCGGACTCGTCACCTCAGCGCAGCGCTCCTTCAGCTCAGAGCCCACTCAGACCCGCCGCCGCAGACCACACAGATGCAGGGCTACAATAAGGCAGCAAAGTCACAGGAAGGGGACTGGTGTGAGAAGGGCAACTCCAAGCAATGTTTTCAATGCCCACAACCAACTGGGGGTTGTGTCAGCCTCCCGCTTCCACCGCTAAGGAACGAATCAGGGAGAGGCTCCTTGTTCCTTTACTGGAGGCTGACCTAGCCGCCCTCACCTGGCAGTTTCACCTTAGTTCACAACCAGTAGTCCTTACAGAGTTTGGACCCACTCCTCTGGTTTTCTGGTTCTGTTGTTTTGGTCAAATTCCGCCGGGTCAGATTTACAGATGAGGGGGGGTGTCAAACAGCCGAGAGAGCAGCCCCAGGGGACTGTCAAACCCCCCACAGTGCGCCCACCTCCTCACACCACAGCCTGGACTCCAGCTGACTTCCTCTAACACCAAGATCCCTCTCTCCAGCTCTCTACACAAAATGGCCACACAACATTCCACTATATATAGCCTATCACCAGAGGGTCTAGAGTGGACCAGAAAGTTCTGGAACCTCTCATCTTACCCAATGGCCCAAAGCCATGAGGTGAAAATTTGGCAGTTGGTAGCCACCATTTTGTAAGGAATCTCTACACTACCATCTCCATTTTAAGAGAGCACCTGTGCCCCTTCACAGTGTAAAAATCGTGAGGCACCCAGAGCTCTAAGAACAGCACCAACAAAAAAAGGACAGCACCAACAAAAATGTCTGGTGGACAAAAAGGGAAAAATAAAATGTAGGAGGCAGAAAGGGGAGGAAAAAAACCAAAATATAGGAGGGACCACCCAAAGGGCCGACAGGTCTAACAGACACCACATGAATCGTTGGGTCCAACTGAATACCCCATCGCCTCATCTTATCTCTGAGTGTATTTGCCAGAGGCTCCATCACAAGAGCGAAAAGGAGCGGCAACAGGGGCAACCCTGCTGAGTGCCCCTCTACAGTTCCAAACTATCCGGCACCTGATTGTATACGTGGACCCGGGCAGTTGGTTTAACGTGGAGAAGTGTGGAGAAGTGTGGCTCAGTGGTTAGAGGCGGCAGACCCGGATGCTGGGATCGACCGTGGACCAGGGTTCGATTCCCCGCCTCTGCGGGTCTCGGGCTCAAAATTCCACGGCCTCGACAATTCTCGCTCCGGTGCCTACTCGACTCACGGGGTCTCACTCTGCAACTCTGGGCAATAGCTTGCTTAATCTCCACAACGGCCCCTCGCGGCGGGATGCCTGGCTTTCACCCTGTGGACACCCTGCTGGGGCCTCTCACAGGGGAATACCAGGACGGGTTCCCTAAGCAAGCGCCAGGATGCCCTTTGGGTGACAGGTTGCGCTATATAAGTATACCTACATTTACGTGAAGCAGTTTCAACCAGCTCAGATTATTGTCCCCAGTTTCATTTGCTCAAGTACTGCCCATATGTAAATCCACTCAACAGATTCGAAGGCCTGAAGTATGTCCAAGAGGGATAGGCCCCTGTAAGTCCGGAGCATGCCATATGTGAGCTAGTCGTCATAAGTTGTGCGTAGTGTTTCGGCCAGGAATAAACCCAGCCTGGTCCGGGTGCCGCAAATGGGTCATGCTTGGGAGGAGTCCTGCCGCCAGCGCTCCACTCAGTATCTTCTCGTCAATATTTAAAAGAGAAATGGGTCGATAGGAGCCAGGGATCGCTCTCTGGTTTGAGGATCATGGGCACTAGTGCCTCCATCACGGTACCAGGAAGCTCCTTTCTGGACAATGCCTTGTTAAACACTTCTAAGAGGTGATCTACCAACTGGGTGGCAAATGTTTTATAAAATTCAGCTGGGAGGCCATCACTACCTTGACACTTCTCCAACTTGATTTTTTCAATCGCTGCCACTATTTCTTTCCTAGACAATAGTTCCCCCAGGCGTGCAGAGTCTTCCTCCTCAAGAGTGGGAAATGTGATAGCGTTAAGATAGTCTTGTAGTGTATGTGGGCCGATGCTGGTGCTAGTCGGACACGTCTATTGTAGGTGGGCCGCAAACTCTGCAATAATTGCATTTTGTGTGTGCAGGACATCTCCCTCGTTATTACGCAGCTGCAATACCGGCTGCCGTTCCATCTCCATGCGAATCAGTCATGATAGTAGTGCTCCTGACCTGTCGCCCCCCCCCCATATAAAGCCTTTGCCTATAAGGAGTGTATTGGTGTTTTTCTAGCTAGGACCAAGCCTTGAGTTATATGAAGTGTGTTCTCTAGTGTCTTTAGTCTCTTTTCTAAGGTATATATATCGGCTTGTAATTGCTGTTGGACCCCGTGAGTGGTTCTTATGCAAACCCCCAGATAACAACTTTCATAGCCTTCCATTCATTGGATCTAGTGTCCATGGACCCCCAGTTCTCAGTGAAGTAATGCTGTAGGGCCTCCTTCCCGGTCTGCAGATATGGGGGGCCCGCAAGGGCTTCCACACGGAGCCACCAGAGCGGTATGGACTGCCGTCGCAGCCTTCTGATCAGAGTCAGTAGTAGTGGCGCGTGGTCGGATATGTAACATGCTAAGTAAGAAACTGCCTCCATTATGGCTGAAAAACCGGGCGAGAGGTAGCAGCGATCAAGGTGGTAGCTGTGGGGGTAAAGCAAGAGAACTCTTTTTTGGGCAGGATTACGCGCTCTCCATTCATCCCTTACTTGCATCCCCTGTATAATGCCCATGAGGGACTAAGTAAGAAACTGCCTCCATTATGGCTGAAAAACCGGGCGAGAGGTAGCAGCGATCAAGGTGGTAGCTGTGGGGGTAAAGCAAGAGAACTCTTTTTTGGGCAGGATTACGCGCTCTCCATTCATCCCTTACTTGCATCCCCTGTATAATGCCCATGAGGGACTTTGTCATACGTGGTTTATTGGGGTCTCTAGGGGGCTCTCTGTCCAGGTGTCCATTGGATATACAATTAAAGTCACCAAACAGGAGGATCTCGGCTCCTATACACGGCGTTGCCGCTTTCAAGACTGCCGGATAAAAATCAGGGCAGTCCAAATTAGGTGCATAGACATTAATTATGCACAATTCTTTTCACTCCCATCTCCCAAACAGTATGACGTGCTGCCCCTCGGTATCCAAAACATGATGAATGTGCTGGAATGGAGTGCCTGGTGCCACCCACACTAGTGCCCCCCATGCAAAGCCAGAGTATGAAGTGGCATATATCTGTCCTCTCCAACGTTTATGCAGGCTCCTTATCGAATTCCCCCATGTATGTGTCTATTACTGTCCAGCAATTGTGACCCTATATCTCCTCAAGAAGCCATGTATCCTGCGGCGCTTATCCAAAGCCACCAGTCCCTGATATTCCAGTTAAGGAGTTTTAACGTTGGAGCTGCCATAACGGTGTATTTGTGTATGCGTGACAGGAGCCCCTCCGATGCCATTGCATTTCCCCCATCTCTTCTAGGATTCGAGGATCCGTGTATCGTGGCATGATCATTTGTGACCCTACAACTACCCCAGTAAACAATCCAAATCGTAAGAACTGTGGTTAATCCATCCTCCAACCATGGGCAGCAGTGTAGATCAATATATGCATACAAGTCCTATAAGCAACCAGCCCCATATCTCTATCCCCATCCCTCAAACTCTCCAACAGCCAGACACCTGACTGAGGGCCACAGCCCGCTCTAGTCCAGTCCGAGTTGCCAGTGTGGATATTCATGTAGCGCTGTGCAAGAGAGCAGATAACGCTAGGGTGCGAGATTTCTCTCAAACCTCCCGGATGGACCTGTTTTCTATTGGAAGTATTGCTGGTCCTACGGCCACCTCTTCTCTCAACCCACATATATAATAATGTGCTTTTAGACCCAAATATCAATACATGTCTGGGGAGACACAGGAGATAAACCCATACTCCAAAGATCAAGTAGCCCACCCATCAGTCAAAAAATTGGGACCCCAGCCGAAGCCCCTGCAGTAATTATTCGGTTCCAGCATAGGGGACCCAAGTTAATCAATCAGACGAGTATCAACTTAACTGTACTGTTCAGCCATTATTGTTCAACAAGTACGGTCATTTACGACCACTGTCCAGTCTTCCCCTGTCTCATGTCCCATTTGTCATAGCCTCTATCGAATCCGGGACCACCTCGGAGTCTGATGCCTGCAATGTGCCATCCTGAAGGACCGTAATCTGACCTAGACTCATCGTCCTCTTGTGCTGTTTCTGCCGCATGAGCTGTCTGCCTCTCCTCCCAGAGGATTACGAGGAAGGCGTCCCAATAGAACTTGTAGCAGGCACTAACCGATCTCCATCTGGGTTTCTGGAATCCAAACCAGTCTTGTGACTCCTTTGCAGAGAAAAAAAACAAGGTACAGCCGCCACCTTCCACCCGGAGTTTCACTGGGAACATGAGGCAATATTTCAAGTTCAGAACTCTAAGTCGTCGTTTTACTGTGATGAAGGTATTCCTTTGCTCCTGGAGCCTGTGTGTGTAGTCCGGGTACACTGTGATGGAGTGTCCCTCAAAGAAGAACCGTCGCCCGCTACGGGAGAGCTGGAACAGGAGATCCCAGTCTCTAAAGTTAAATAGCTTTGCGATGATAGCCCGGGGGGTGCACTCCAGGTCTCAGGGGGCCGCCAGTGCTCTGTATGCTCGTTCAATGCTAAAGAACTTCAATAATTGTGTAGGAGCCATTTACCGGGTGATCCAGTCCTCCAGGATTAGATCCTGGAGGACTGGATCACCCGGACCATTAGATTCTGCTTTTTCTGGAAATTCATGAATGGTCAGCTCGATTGTTGAGTTTTATCACTTGTCGCTTCAGCTCCACCACTGAAGCACTAAGGCTCTTGACGTGTTCTTTCAGTGCTGTGGTGTCTTCCTCTGTGGCCGTCACACTGTCAGAGACCTTCCTGTGGTCACATCGCAGTAAGATGACATCTATGACGACCACATCGATCTTCCTAACCATCTCGTCTCTTGTCGACTGTACAGCACGAATTACATCTGCCAGCGTCGGGGGATCTTCACCCCATCCTCCTGAACTGTCCTTCTCCATTACTTGGTGTTCAATTCTGTTCTCTAGGCCATGTGGTAGCGGTTGAGCACAGTTGGATATTCTGTTAGATTGCGGTTTTGGTGTTTGGTCTTTTCCCTTTTTGCTGAATTGGCAACGGTAGAGTTTGTTGTGAGGGACCTCGCTCCGTCTGGAGAGCACCAAAAGTGTAGCTCCCTTAACTACTGTGAGTCCGGTAAGGGGCAGCCACTCCCAGCATGTGAAGAGCTCCCCCACAGGCCAGGAATGCATAGGACTCCAGGACCCACAGGTGGTATAGGGCCGGTGCCAGGTCCAGCACAGTCCCCCAGAGCTCAAATTCTGGGCCAGGCTGAGGCGACCATCACATGTAGAATTTAAGAGACTGATCCTGCCCCCACCTCCAAGCGTAGATCTGGGCCTTAGGCTACCTCCTTTCAGTTCAGCGTCTGTACTTACTAGATATCTGACTTCTCAGCTAAATTCTCCAGATCACATATGCCCAGCAGCTCCGATCAGGTTCGATATTCCAGAGCTGATCCCACTTCCAACCAGGCAACAGGAGGCCTGTCCCTCTCTTCAGTTATGTGGGGCAGGCTCTATTCAGTCACGGCCTGGATCGCATCCCGCACAAGACGAACAGCACATCAAAAGTCTGACAAAGGTCTCATTCTCCCAGCTCGCCTCAGGAGAATTGCACGGACTGTGGCTTACTGCATCGTCAGTACAGGCCTGTCAAGTGCCATGGCTCCCTGTTCCAGACCTGCTTCCTTGTCCAACAGGTCCAGCCTATTCCGGGTCTCACTCAGGCCAGACTGCACCCCGGACAATGCAGCGGTCCCAGCCGCTCAGCTCACCTCGGCAAATTGGAAGGTTGCGGTCCCCTCAGTAGGCAGCACAGGGCAATCTGCGAGCACGACTCCCCCTCCGGGTCCTCCTTTCTGCCGCCGGGACGCAGCTGGCCATTCCCCTGCGCGACCGAGAGCCAAAATCACTCAAGGTCAGGTCCCTCCAGGGTCCCGTCTCAGTAGAGGTAAAATGGTGAGGAAGTACCACCAGGATCGAAGCACCGGAGTCGCCGCCTCAGGAGTCCACGTCGCACCCCAGTGGCGCCTCGTGGGGCCTTCCGGGTCTATGGAGATCATTTCGTGTGTGTTTGGGAGCCAGGATTCCGCAGGATTTTTCCGAAGTTTAGGCCGTCGGACAGAGCTCTTTCAGAGCATGTCAATGCAGCCATGTTTCCAAGCCACGCCCCCAAGATGTGCAGATGATATGGTTGGGAGGGGGAGCAGAAGTGAGTGAGCAGGCTCAGAAGAGCATCTCTGTTATTTAACATGGCGATTTTATAACACGTGGCACAAATAATTACATTAATAAGCACACTTCAGTAAGTCACTTCAAATGCAATATTATTAAGACACCATTTGCTCATTGGATCCATCATACACATTCATAATTATTTATTCATGAAAATGTACCAATATTTATTCATGAAAACAAAAACATAGAAAAACGCCACTACAGTAATGTGTGCCCAGGATGTTTGTGCAAATTTGTTGTGTTGCTTTTTGTTGTTGTGGTGGTGAGTTATGTTGCTTTTTGTGCCTTTGTGTTTCTCTGTTGAATTATTGCCATTTGTTGTTGTGTTGTTCGTATTGCATTGCATTCAGTTTTGACAATTTTGTTAGGTGGTGCCTTGTTTGATTCCGTTGTGCTGTCTCTGCTTTCTGTTCTATCATTGGGCTGTTGGTTGTTTACTTTAGAGATGTCACCAAATGCTGCTATATTTCCAGTCAAAAGCAGCACATTTGTTTATGTTCCTGTGACAAATAACAGTTTGCCTCTGAGGTGGTAAAATACCACTGCCCATCTATTGAACTATTTAAGACACCAGTCACACAGACATTGCAGCAGACACCTGCTTTAAATTGGCAATTTCAGATATTCAATGCTTGTCTCTGACTGGCCGTTTACTTCAAGCTCTCATGTTCACCTTCACAAGACTTGTGGACTTGGGGACAGCAATAAAACTGCTTTTTCTGTAACCTTGAGGAATTGTGATAACAGCATTCGTCTTTCACTGAGCCTTGAAACTGACTGACTGACTGTTCATAATGCTTAGACTGCACATCACTTTATTCGGAATTTGACAAGGAACATTGCAGCAATTACAGATACACAATTACTTCCCTGTTCACGGTTTGGGTCTCTGGAGGCATAGATTATTTGTAATTTGTTTTCACAATTTCTATATCTACCTGTTAGCTTCTGTTTTTTAAATAAAACCCCTCCTATGTGATCACTTTCCAGCTGGAACAAACTGTCCTCATATTTAATCACAGTCACTGTTTTCTATTACTGTTAGGCACTCAAAGTGTGCAACAAAGTCCATCCCTTCCGATAGTCATTTTTGCTTCACTGTAACTTCCTTTGACATCTTCTGGGAGCTGAGGTTTGCATGTTTCTGTACAGGGCTCGTGGTTTTGTTGGCTAGAACAAAATCTGTCCGAAGTACCAAATTATTGCTGATACGAGGGGTTGTGGAATTTAATGGGATGAAATAAAGCGAATCTACTAAAATGGGGAAGGATTTGGGTAATTTCAGCACCCAAACCCACATGAACTGGTATATATAGGGGCTTTAATATGGTAAATATTTGTAGGTTTTGCCTGCCAATATTTGCCTAGGAAAAACTCAGAGTGGTTGGAAAACTTCAACCCAGTTGTAATTGTCACACCTGTGCAAACATGGTTTGCACGAGTGAGACAACTGAGCACAAGACTCATTTATCAAGGGTCTGGTTGTTGATGTTTACTTTCTGTTCCTGTTGCAAAGGTAGTTCAGAACATCATGGGCAATCTTTAATTCTGAAACCAGTTGGAAATGTTTTATGACTAAATGTTAACCCTAGAAGATACAGAGATGACTATTGATACAAAAAAACAGATTACTGCTAACAATAACACACCCATAATAAAACACAATGCAAAACTGAATAATTGTCACAGGGACGCAGTAATCTCTCACATTATTAAACATTCTCAATTGCAGCTGTTTTTTAAAATGAAATGTATGTTGAAAAATTTTATGAGAAACATATTAGTATATCTAATTTAACCAAACACTACTATGTGAAGAATCAATATCCCAAACTATAACACTTGAAGAAGCAAGACCCAAGAATGCAATTTTTTTGAAGGAGGGGTAATGGTGTGATTGTATAGTATAAGGAACGCATTTAAGGAATGCTGAAAAATAAACTGGTCTTTTGTGTTCATAATTTTATGATTAACATATAAAAATACTGAAAACACACTATGCGCTTAGTGCTAGTATGTATTTAGTACAATGTAAAATGTAATGTATACTAAAAGTCTGCATTTTCTTTGTTCTAAAACTCACTTATGTATCCTCTAATGTTAAGAAATCAGTTTATTATCTTGTGGATGATTGAATAATCAGTCCTTAGGTGGAGATCTGTGACTACGCATGCACAGGACTGAAACAATCTCACCTCTAAAAAGGTAAAAGAACAGATAAAAGATCAGGAATCCATGAGTCATACCAAGGCATTTTTTTTTAAAGAGAAATGCAAATACCCAACCTAAAAAATCAATAGAGTAAAAACATTCAAATCACCAAAGAATGGTAGAGAATAGGACGTACAGATCGAATACTAAAGCCACAAATATTTCCCGTTAAAAAAAGTTAGGTAATGCTTGAGATGGACTGGGTTCTAAACACCATATATTGCTCAAGATGTAATGTAGCAACAAAAAATAAGGACAATTCAATATTTCTTGAAGTACTCAGGGTCAACATTTATATGGTGCACCGAGTGCTTATTTACCTATCATAAATTTTAAACATTGCTACTAAAATATTTACCCCCCTTCTATAGAGTTCTAGACTGGTCAGCATTAAAAGCTTTATCTCTCTCAGATCCCTTTCAACATACCAAATTCCATCCAATCCACGTCTTAGGAAGATTATGTCTTACCACTGTCACAACCTGGGGGTTGGAGGAGGCCCAGAGTCACAGGGATCAGATTTCAACCCCCCCTCCCCTGGGTGCAAGGACTTAATGCAATACAAATACACAAGTTGGAAATCCAGTTGAACTATGTCCCAATAAGCAATATTGTGCAGGTGATGTTTTATGGTCATAATTAGCCCCTCTAGATGAGATCATGGACACTATGGAACTCCAAACCCTCTTTTATAACTAAATAACACTAATAGCACTAAGAAACATGGGGTAAAACTATAAAATGTTTATTTCTAAAAACTGAGTCTAGTGCATAAAATATGAATGGTAACCATACAGGATGAGAATGCATGACATGGCCTGCGAATACAATTTGAACAGTCCTAGTACTGTTAAGTACATTCCTAACATACCATTGCTCCTTCAAAACGCTATGCTAAAATGAAGTGAATGCATAAAATAGCAAGCCTATAAATCACATTTCTTAAGATTGATTGCTTGAAGCTAGGAGATGCTTGGAGATGCCGAAAGCATAGGACCTGCACATGGGTGGGGATGGCATGTGTCCTGCGAGTCTGATGCTGCAGTATTGGGTTTAACTCAGCAAGGAGATCTAAGATTGTGGCAGCATTCAGCCTATATTCATCATAAATTTCTTCCTCCGTCTGCCATAGCAAAATGCCGCACACTCTGAAGATTGTCTCCTGTATCCTCCTTCTTCTCTGTGCTGCTGCTCTTAGCCTCATCCTCCTTGCCATGACATAGAGCGCTGCCTCTGTGTGACACTATGATGCATTCTGGGACTGTTTAAGTAGTTTGCTGATGATTCACACCTGATTTGTTGTATGTGACATTTTTACCACCTGATCTGATGTTTTCTTATTTAGGAGATGAAATTTGTGATTCTTGACTAATTCTGTATTTGGGAATTTTTGTTGCATAGAAGTTTGCGATTTCCTATTAGTGATTTCACGATACAGAATCGCTATTACAGAATCAGTAAATTAGAAATTGCAACATTTGCAAAAAGTAAGGTTTTCTGCGAATTTGCTTCATTCATTGTGTTAGAACTGGGGGTCTCTAGTTGGCAGAGGTAGGTACCACTGTCCAAATAGGGACCCTTGCTTCTAGTCAGGGTAAGGAGGAAACACTCTTTAGATAACCTCTGCTCACCCCCTTGGTGGCTTGGCACAAGCACTCACAGTAACACAGTGAAAACACCACAAACTGACTCCACAACAGTTTAGAAAAATAAAGGTATTTAATCGAAACTACACAAGACCAAAACAACAAAAATCCAACATACACAGTTCAAGAATATGGTTGTAAAAGAGTTCTTAAGGTTGCGATAAAATAATCCATAGTTGCTTGAAAAGTTCACAGTTGCGTCACGTTTAGCCAACACTACCTTTACCACGTGACAAAGTTCCAAAGCAGAAGCTAGTGCGGTGGAAAACAAGCGACGCATTGCTCCTAAAACCCTGGGGAGGCGATGCGACAACTCCGCTGCAGCAGCGGGCGTGTTGCGACGAATCCGGTCTGTAGGGGGAGGAAGGCGGACTTGTATGGATTCCAGTGCGTAGGCTCCGAAGGAAGTTTTCTCTCGCAAAGACATGATGCGACTTTGGGGTTGCGACGATCTCCGGGGTGACGATGAGCGGATCAGCGTGATCTCTCTCTCGCAGCTCCTCGATGCGATGGCTTCTGCGATGACACCCACGGCGACGTGATGCGGTCCGCAAGCAAGCGGTGCGACGATCTCACCCAGCGACGACTGGCTCTGCGACGACACTCGATGCAATTGTAATCTTCCCGCACCGGTCTGGTGCGTCCCGCAAATGAAGGATGCGATGGCTCTGGCAGCGGCAACAGGCACTGCGACGATCTCGGCCTTCGTAGCGGCGGGAATTTCCTCGCACTGTCTGGGATGCGTTCCGCAAGCGAGCGAAGCCACAACATTTGCCGAAAGTCTTTAAAAGCTTAGTTTCCAGCTCCCCAACACAGGTACAACTTCCAGAGGCACCACACATGGGCCACACACTCCGGGAAGGACAGAACTCTCTCAGTAGAGTTCAGGGAAGCTAGGGGTGAAGTCCTTTCGTTCCTGGGACTTCAGAACAGGGAGCCAGCTCTTCTCAGGCCCTTGGAGATTCCTTCAAGACAGGGGACACAGCACAAAGCAAAGTCCTTACCCTCTCCTTGGCAGCAAAGCAACAGCAGGTCAGTTCAGCAGAGCAACAGCAGGACAGTCTTCCTTCTTCAGTTCCAGCTTTCTCCTTGGCAGAGGTTCCTTCTTGATTCCAGGATGATCTAATTTTCTGTAGTCAGGGGTCCTGTACTTATACCCCTAAAAGTCTTTGTTCTCTATGTGCAGGAGGGCTCTGAGCCCGGTCTGAACCAGTTCTGGATGTTCCTTGAGCACCTTGTTTTCCTGGCTTCTCCTTTCCTTTCAGAGTGAGGGGCAGGGTCATCAGCTGCCCAGCAGGCTGTGGAGCCGGCATTGTTGAAGGCAGGCACAGCCCCATTCAGGCCCAGGTGCTATCTCCTCCCACCACTCAAGTTGCAAATGCAGTCATTCAGCCTAGGGCTGACTCAGCCAGCCTCCTGGGGAATCCCCAGCCCCTGTCACTCTCAAACCAGACAGCCAATTCACAAACAGGCCAAGGCACACAGAAAGGTCAGACAAGAGAACAGCAACTTTTCAAAATTGCTATTCTCAAACACAGGAGTTAAAAGCCACCTTTCTTAAAAGATGTGTTATTAAATTCTGAGTTCAGGGATACCAGACTTTTATGCCCTACCTTGCTCTTATGGGAAGTATGCT
This sequence comes from Lissotriton vulgaris, assembly GCF_964263255.1. Taxonomy (NCBI): domain Eukaryota; kingdom Metazoa; phylum Chordata; class Amphibia; order Caudata; family Salamandridae; genus Lissotriton; species Lissotriton vulgaris. The sequence goes on along the minus strand of NC_141690.1, from coordinate 146,532,511 downwards.
GGTAGCCACTGTAGCCAGCATCCCCCATGATAGCCCATGGAGCAAGATAGCCTTGCAGCAGTGAAAAATGAAAATGGCTGTAATTCACTACCAGAGCATGTCACTTGCACAAGTGCCTGCTTTACCTTTCACATACACTGCACCCTGCCCATGGGGGTACCTTGGGCCTTCCATAGGGGTGACCAATGTGCACAGAAAGGGAAGTGTTAGGCCTGGTCAGTCGGGACACTGACCAGGAGGACATGCCAGTCCACAGACTGCACACAGGCACTGTGGTGGCAGGCCTGTGACACCATTTTAGGGCTACTCATGTGGGTGGCACAATCAGGGCTGCAGGCCCACTAGTAGCATTTGACCTCACCAGCCCTGGCACACTCAGTGCATTTTACTGGGGACTTCTTGGTGATACAAATATGCCAATCATGTATATCCAATCACAATAACAATTTACACAGGGAGCACTTACACTCTGACACTGATCAGCAGTGGCAGAGTGCCCAAAGCATCTGAAAACAGCAAAAACGAAATCCAGCACAGCATCAAAAATACAGGTGATAGAGGCAAAAAGATAGGGAGAAACCACGCCAAGGATACCAGGTCTAACACATTGGAAGAAGCTATTATGCGATCGCCTTTTTTTGCGATTCGCAATGTTTGCGATCACAAATTAGCTTGAAGCATGTGGGCTTTAGTGACTTTTATGGTTTACACTGGCAATTATTGTGGTTGTTTCTTGAATAGAGTTTAAACCCCCTCAAACAATAAACCGATTTCTCACATATATATATATATGATTTCAATTAGTCTTGCTTCTCCATATAATTTCCCAGATTGCATCTATCATGTTTAAATCTTCCAAACGTTTCTTAAGAGTACAAACTTTGGGGTCTGTCATAGAGTGGAGAATTCCATTTGGTCACGGTGGATCCTGGAACCTGATCCATCCTTTGCTACTGGAGAAATGCTGGTTTCCACAGACCTAAAAACGTTTTTTGACATCTAACTTTTTTATGTCAGGTCTTTTCAAGTAGTATGATGTATGACAATTATTCTCCTTTTAAAAGTACTTTCCAGGATGTGTTCCCTTTTTTCCTTTATTTCTCACCCTCAGGGCCCACTGTCAGATGGCACCACTTCACGTACTAGTTAGGCCTTCATCATCAAGTATGAAAGCCTTCCATGAATTGCTCGGTCCTTCCCTGCACCTGCTTCAACAGGCCTTTTGGCTTTCTGGTCTTACATGGGTGTTACGCTGTTCAAGTGGCAGGGGATATGGCCACATACAGAGTCATTCCACCAGGGTATTACTCATTACTCTGCAAAGTCACACAGCCTATGATTCCCACACTCTTGTTCACATTTGTTGTTCTCAGGAGATGTGAGTCTCATGGCAAAGTACTGGGAGTAATGATGCTGAATAATACCATCTTAAATGAGGAGGTGTGACATGGGATCAGGACACTGAATATTGGTTCCTCAGCCTATGTTAATGTTTATGGGCGTCTAGCATCAAACCATCCTGCCCCAAGATGATCAATGCCTCCAGCAATTCAAGTTTCCATTGATTCTTAACCCCTGCCTCCATTTTCAGCCTAATGTAGGAACTACTCTGGAGCTCCGCAGACCTGCGTTCAACTTGAAAACTGACAAGCCCACCCCTGGCAAATATTTAAAGTACTGTGGAGTAGGCAACATTAAGAAATTACTGTCTTGAAAACATGTTGGCCCAGGTGTGGAGCTGTTTACTTAGTGCAAGACACTTCAGAGATATGACTGGTTTTAGAAAACCACTATAAATGAATTAAGTGTAATTTGGATTATTTACTGAATACAAAGATCAAAAATATATTATGGGTACGACAGAGGGCATTTCTGGGAATGGTCAGAATCATTAAAAGATCTTGACTCAAATTGAAAAACCCCTATGCAGAAATCGAGCAAAGTATTTGATGACAACATCTATGCCAAGCACATTAGATAAATACAGAAGGAACAGGAGAAAACTAATAACAACTTGTGAGCTTGGGTAACAGTACAAAATAAAGAAAGTAGACAACAAGGGGATTATTTACAAACAAAAGAAATACTGTAAATAAATATTTATTCGTTTAGAAACCTAGAACACACTGAGAGAAGTTCCCAAAAGTTAATCAGATATTTGATATTACAGATTCATGCAACAAAAACACAACATGAATAAGCACGTGTACCTGCAACATAATGACAATCAGTAGGTATGTATTTAAGCAAGAAAATTCGAGGGATTGGTTTAACAGCAAAACAAAATATGCACATCTATCCCGTGTATTAGTTGCACATATTTCCCCATAGCATTTCACTGGGATGGAAATGTGTGATCCACTCTTAATACAAGGAATATTCCTGGACAGCATATCCCTGTGTTTCGGAAATGTCCCAATGATGACACATCAGTGTGAAATTAGTGGAATGTATGTTTACATTTTCGTCTTGTGTTGTACAAATATGCAAGACCATAGTCAGGACTAAAAGTAGTAGACAGTTAATCTACAGGATCCCTGGAAAGTTTCTTCCAGCAAGATTAAATGGATGAACTTAATTGTTCTGCGTGGAGGGGCTGAAGCTCTAGACACTGTTCAAGCTGCAACCACAGCATGAAACCATGCCTGAAACAAAGGACCTCAGAGTCACAGTGTCCCATCTTTTTATGTGCAGAGGATCCTCAGTCATAAAGATACTACTTGCAAAATACATTTGTGAATAGGAAGAAATTGTAAATGTATACAAAAGTATGAATTGGCTTTTCTGAAGTAGGCCCAATGTGTCTATTGTATCACAGCACTTCTTCTTATGGCATGAAATCAGATTTCAGCTGCCTGCCTCAATATGACTTTGAAGGACTCAAACCACTCCTACATTTCCTATTCCAGCTCCTGTGTTGATATCCTTTCACCATTTAAAGACTCCTGTCAAAATAGCGTTTGCTTGCCAGTAGGCCAGAAACCAGCATGAGGGTGTGATTTGTGTTAGCTAATCACCACATTTACTAAAAGTTCTTATTGGATCTCCAAAACCCGTGAAGAAAAATAAGAGCACAATTTTAAAAGGTCGTTTCCAATAGCCTGTTGGGATCTTCACAACCAAAAAACTTTGGCTGTCTACTTTCAAATTTCCAATTAAGAAAAAGTTAGCTTCAACAGCTGCTGTGACATATACCCTCTGTTCCTATCAAAACAGAATATTCTTCATAGCGTTGTTAAATTACTTTCTTTGAATACATGGAAAGCTAAGTTCTCCATTCTTGATTCAACACAGAGTGTGCCTCACAAACAAGTGTCCCCTGAAAGTTTCCTAGATTAGATGTATACATCCCAAAAAGCAGACTATAAAAAAGTGGGTGGATCAACATTTACCAGGTCACTACAGGATTTTAGGTTTCGAATTATAACTATAAGGTTAAGGTATCTTTATATTATAGGATGAATGGTGACACCATAGGACCTCGTCTATCGAATGTGGTAATTGAAAGGAACTCCTGTGGTCAGATATCCAAATGACTAATGTATCAATTTTGTTGATCTATGTTGAAGCTGTAAGCCACAGGTTCCAGTCTTGGTTTGTCGACTCAGTTTTTATTGAGGTCGATAATATAAGTACCATTGCGCTGGGTAATAATTAATCACTGCTTTCTTTATCTAGAGATCAGGTAAATTGTACAGTGTGCTATATTAATGTATTCACTATTTCTTTGACTATCTTTAATTCAGAAGCAAGTTTATTAGGTTCACTGCTAAAGGTATTCGTAAACTAGAAAATACACAGTGTTAGAGCTATACTTGGCGCTGTACAAATCCCCTTCCCAACAAAACCTCAAACACACAGGCTTTAGGATTTAAAACAGGATTACTCCAGACAATCTGTGTGTATGTGGGGTAATCATGCCATCCGTGCAGTGCTCAGTTGGTCACAAACTAAAGTCCTAAGGCCCAATATATTCCTCACAAGGGGCACCATGGCTAGCACCATCCACTGCCCAGCTAGGGGATCTGAATGCCAGTGCCTTTGCTACTTTCTAACTAACACACTCATGCAAGTGTGCCTATTTGGACCATTCCAGACCACCTCAAGCTGTCAGAATGGCCTGGATGTGCAGCTACCTGTATGCTTAAGGCTTATTCAAATGTTAAACACTGCTGGTGTGCATGGCATAAAGCAAACAATGCATACCTTTTTTATGTGAACAATACCAGTCACATCTGTGCTAAAAAAAATAAAATTAGTAGGCAGTAATGTAAGTTAACCTGTCAGGATGAGATAATATACCTCATATATACCTGAATATTGTTGAAAAAAAGAGGCCCAATTACCCCATGTGTGTTGAGCTTTGATTGAAATTAAGATGGGAATAAAATGTTCGAGAAACTCTTCTATCGATAATTTATTTGCTAAGGCTTTGTTTGATATAGCAGGATCAGAAACTCTGTTTTGCATAACAGTATGATACATAGCCCGGAGCATACATTCATTTTATGATTAGCCAAAGGTGAAATTCGTGGCATATTCAGCTGATCAAGCTGCATACGTAATGAGGTTCTTCCGTTGCTTTAGTACCATTAAAAATCAAGAGCTGCTTTCACATTTATGAGTCATTGACCTAGTACAATGCAGTGTCCCTGAGGTCTTCATATTTTCAGTAAATTATAGTGTCATAATTATTGAAAATAAATGAGTAATATAAGGGAATATACCGCGTGCTAGTACTTTGCTCATGTTAACACAGTAGATCATATGTTCGATTTCTTTAACACAGAAAATCATAAGGGAATTATATGAGCAATATGCAGCTAATTTTCTGATTTCACATAAAGATGATAAATGACTCACTAAAAGGATGTTTCACAATCAACATTAGTTGACCTACGGAAGAAAGCAAATTGTGTATATTTACTTTGTATACATAGACCAGAAACGTTAATACTGAATCAATCTCATTGTACAGAATAGATATTTAAGAGGTTGCACAATCATCAAAACAAGTGTCCACCCTTAGCTTGCTCTGTAGTGTGATGTGGAACTTCTAAAGTACCTTCTTCTACCGTTCTGTTCACCCAGTTCTGGCTTCAAGGCAGTGCAACGGGTGCCACCGCACAGGACGCCGAGCTCGGAGGCACAGCATTTTTAAATATCTGATGGGGTGAAAAGCACCTGCTACAGAGTACCTTGTGTTCTCAGCAATTTTCAGACAATAATAAAAATGTCAAAGTAACTTTGCTGAATAATGTACGCACAGGTGAGATCTGACTTTGGCAGTTTTAACACATCATAAAGTAGCACACATGTTTGATGTGCCTGCTGCAAAGCACGTGCAATGTGCAAATCACAGAAATGTATTCTATGTAGATAGCTCAACATGTAACAGATTTTGTAGCAGAGATCCTTCTGTTATTTTCAGTTCATAAATTAAAATTCCAAGGTGAAGCTTCATGGGTGTGTTTGGGGTGTGACAGCCCCCAAGTAAATGTATTCGTGGTTTGATAGTTGGTCTGGTAGCCTTACGTTTTTTTCCTCAAGAGCCAAGAATAGAAAACAAAACAGTTTGACCAAGTGGGTAAACACAAGAGAGAGACAGGGAGAGTGATACCCATCTAGTGTCTTGTTAGATCTGGTATAATTGGCGTGGTTCCCCTAAATTTTTGCCTTCAGACCTACTGCTTTTGCTGGACTCTGCATACTTTACCACTGCTAACCAGTACTAAAGGGCTTGTGCTCTTTTCCTAAAGCATTACAGAATTGGCTGATGCCCAGTGGGCATGCTTAATTTACTTAAAAGCCCCTAGTAATGTACAAGACGTGTAACCAGGGTCTGTAAATCAAGGATCACTGACAGAATATCGACAGTCAAAATATTGACTTGCCAAAATATTGAGGTAAAAATATAGAATACCAGAATATCGACTTCCTATCTACAAACAGGTAAGTACAAAAATATCAACTCCAAAATATCGATAGGAAAAAATATAGACATTTAAAATATCGAATTTTTTAAATATCTTAAAAGTAATTAAAAAGTAATATAATAATAAATATAATTAATGTAAACATACTTAAAATACTTAAATAAACTTAAAATTAATAAATAATTAATGTAACTTTAAAAAATAATAATAATAATTTTAAAACATATATATATATATATATACGCAACAAAGTTCCCCGTTCTGGAGCCTGACCCTACAGAGTGGCCTCACACAAGGGCACGGAGCAGCCCTTTTCTTTTCACCACGAAGACAAACACAACGTGAGGCCCAATACTGCAAACAGGCTTTATTTCAGTTTGGAAGCAGCACCAATTCCTTATTACCAACGTTTCGGCGCTCTGCCTTGATCACGGTAAGGAATAGATTGAAAGCAGGAGTGCTCATGCGCGCTTTTAAAAAGGGTTTGTCACATGACTGTTCTTTGCATTCCTACAAGTCCCATAGTGCACTATAATAAGTATTGAACATCCATGCTCGAAGTTGTCCAGTTTTATATCTCCAAGTGGCATTTGTATTCAATTACACAGGCACAGTTCATTAACGGGCATTTCTGGAGCAGTCAGGTGAAAGAAAACAGGATGGAATTATTAGCCTTTGTTTTTCTACTCACGGGAATTCAAGTCCGTTTTGCAGCACGATCATTGCAGGATATCACCCTGCATAGAATCTCTTCCTCGCGCTACTCTTTTTGCTCAGTGGCATTCCTTGGTAGGTTTGCAGCGCGATTGGGTCTAGCTCCTCAATTTGAACACGCAGCAAAGTTCCCCGTTCTGGAGCCTGACCCTACAGAGTGGCCTCACACAAGGGCACGGAGCAGCCCTTTTCTTTTCACCACGAAGACAAACACAACGTGAGGCCCAATACTGCAAACAGGCTTTATTTCAGTTTGGAAGCAGCACCAATTCCTTATTACCAACGTTTCGTATATATATATATACATATTATTAACAAAACATATACAATATTTTTTCCATAGGATAGCGAGAGGGTTACATTCACAGAGAGCGCAACAGTAGGGAAAGCTTTGGATAGCGTAACATTAAAAGTTACTATTCCCACTCCAGTGAGTGCAACAGTAGGGAAAGCGTTGGATAGCGTAGGGGTAAAAATTACTATTCCCACTCCAGAGAGCGCAACAGTAGGGAAAGCATTGGATAGCGTAGGGGTAAAAATAACTTTTCCCACTCCAGAGAGTGCAACAGTAGGGAAAGTGTTGGATAGCGTAGGAGTAAAAATTACTAGTCCCACTCCAGTGAGTGCAACAGTAGGGAAAGCGTTGGATAGCGTAGCGTACTCCAGAGAGTACAACAGTAGGGAAAGCGTTGGATAGTGTAGGGGTAAAAATTACTATTCCAACTCCAGAGAGGGCATCAGTAAGGAAAGCGTTGGATAGCGTAGGGGTAAAAATTACTATTCCCACTCCAGTGAGTGTAACAGTAGGGAAAGCGTTGGATAGCGTAGGGATAAAAATTACTATTCCTACTCCAGAGAGTGCAACAGTAGGGAAAGTGTTGAATAGCGTAAGGATAAAAATTACTATTCCCACTCCAGTGAGTGCAACAGTAGGGAAAGCGTTGGATAGCGTAGGGATAAAAATTACTATTCCCACTCCAGTGAGTGCAACAGTAAGGAAAGCGTTGGATAGCGTAGGGGTAAAAATTACTATTCCTACTCCAGTGAGTGTAACAGTAGGGAAAGCGTTGGATAGCGTAGGGATAAAAATTACTATTCCTACTCCAAGGAGTGCAACAGTAGGGAAAGTGTTGAATAGCGTAAGGATAAAAATTACTATTCCCACTCCAGTGAGTGCAACAGTAGGGAAAGCGTTGGATAGCGTAGGGATAAAAATTACTATTCCCACTCCAGTGAGTGCAACAGTAGGGAAAGCGTTGGATAGCATAGGGGTAAAAATTACTATTCCTACTCCAAAGAGTGCAACAGTAGGGAAAGCGTTGGATAGCGTAGGGGTAACAATTACTATTCCAACTCCAGAGAGTTCAACAGTAGGGAAAGAGTTGGATAGCGTAGGGGTAAAAATTACTATTCCCACGCCAGTGAGTGCAACAGTAGGGAAAGCGTTGGATAGCCTAGGGGTAAAAATTACTATTCCCACTCCAGTGAGTGCAATAGTAGGGAAAGTAAATACTTCATATATAAATATAAATAACATAAATATTAATACCAATTACAAAATAATTAAAATATTTTACAATGTTATAAAACATATTAATTAATCAATTAATATTACAAATAAAAATTAAATAATATTAAAAATTACCTACTAATACTAATTACTTACCAATTACCAATAAATTAATTTACAATATAAAAATAAATAAAAATTAGACACAAAAAAAATTATAAAAATGGAATTACTTACAATTAAATTACTTCCCAAGCTATTCCCCTATAAACACACAACCCGCTACAGAAAATAATGTAATAAAAGTAACTTAATTATCAATTAATCAAATACAATAAATTACAAATTATATTTTAATTAATTACCAATTAATAATTAATTACCAATTAATGCTAAATAAATACCAATAAATAAATTAACATATTTAATTAATTATAATTAAATTACTTCCCACCCTATTCCCCTATAAACCCACAGCCCGCTACAGAAAATACATTACTAAAATTAACATATTTTTCAATTAATCAATTAAAATTAATTACAAATTATATTTTAATTAATTATCAATTAATAATTAATTAACAATTCATTCTAAATAAATACCAATAAATAAATTAACATATTTAATTAATTATAATTAAATTACTTCCCACCCTATTCCCCTATAAACCCACAGCCCGCTACAGAAAATAAATGACTAAGATTAACATATTTTTCAATTAATCAATTAAAATTAATTACAAATTATATTTTAATTAATTATCAATTAATAATTAATTAACAATGAATTCTAAATACTTACCAAAAAATAAAATAACATATTTCATTAATTATAATTAAATTACTTCCACCCGATTCCCCTAAAAACCCACAACCCGCTACAGAATTATATTACACAAAAATTTATAAGTAATATTAACTTAGCTTAAATTCGATATTTTTGTTGTCTATATTATGTCTAGTCGATATTATATCCATTCTTTATTTTTGATTCGATATTATGGCCATTCTATTCGATATTAAAATTTTCTAGTTGATATTTTGGTAGTCTATATTATGTCTAGTCAATATTTTGTCTATTCTATATTTTTTACCCGATATTATGTCTAGTCGATAATAAAAACTCGATATTTTGTCTCTATACCGTAAATAAAATGCAACTAGTTGAACTACAGCCCTAGTTGTGCCACCAACTTAAGATGCCCTTTAAATAAGTCACAGGGCTGCCATTTCAGAGCCAGTATGTGTAGGTTTTACCTGCAATGTCAACCTGGCAAAATACACCTTTTGCCAGGCCCAAACCTTCTTTTTTAATACATATATGTGAACCATGAAGCCGTAGACAGCCCTAAGGGTAGGCTGCAATGTTTTTAAACATTTGGACTTGTAATTTTAAGTTTTAAATGCCCTGTGAGTGAACAATACTACTTCAAGGCCTATCTCTCATATAGGATAACATTGGAGTTGCTTTGTTACATCTTACATGTGTAATTTCCAAATGGGAAGAGATGCCTGGGTCGTGTTTGGTGTCTCAGGAATCCTAATTTAAATCCTAACTTATGGTAAAGTGAGATTTTAAATTCTGAAAATGCAATTTTTAGAAAGTTGGCATTTTCATACCTTTGTCATTTGATGTTTGCAGCCTGCCTCTGTCACATGACCGTTGGGCTTTGTGTATTCCTCCTAGAAAGCCACACGCATTGGCAACGTAGGTGTGACAGGATGGGCCATCACTGGCAGGATGGAAGGGAGGAGCTGGGCTCAGCCTCACTCACACCTGAATAGGATGTGTCCTGTCTCCACACAAAAGCCTGCGTAGCACATGTACTTAGCCTGGAGGCAGGGCAGCTGTGCACTTCAAAGGCATGCATCCAGAAGCTTCTCCCCACTTTAAAGGCACAACTGTGTATTAAAAGAGGACCTCAGGCACCACCACTTCAGTACATCTCTGAACCTGTGGATACGGTCCGGAGGTTGCAGTGTATGTAACTAAGCCGAGTGATCCCATAATCCAAATTGGATGGGATACGAACAACACTCTGTGACTAAGGGGGCCAAGTTAGGTCTCTTTTCATATACTACGTGATCAATACTAGCGTATGTACTAATGCATGCCTTAAATTTTGCAGCATTCTGAAGTAAATAATTGTCTAATTTTTTAGTATCTCACTTGAGCACATTTAGAAGTGGCGAACAAAGGGCTGGTCCCTGCGTAGTCCTGAAGAAGAGCTTGGGGAGCTCGAAACATGTTGACAAAAAACCGCTAGGCACACCTGACTCATTGTTGTAGGATCCCTAGAACCCCATTATTAATGTACCACCCGGGAGCAAGAATAAATCATTTATAGCTCACTAGGCAGGTAGTTTTTAATCCACTGTACACATACCACTCCACCTTCACAATACACCTTGCACCACACATAGGGGGTCATTATGATCGCGGACAGACTTGAGTCCGTCCGCGACCATAGAGGAGGAGGGAACCTCCGCATGGCCTGCGGAGTTCCCTCCTGTGCAATTAGGATGTGACCGCCACCCTGGCAGTCACATCCTCTATTTTTAACATTGCGGCGGGTGCTGCTTCAAGCCATCCTAATGTGGCGGTGGGTCTTTGATGGGTCCGCAGAGGATTTTCCGCATCCGCCGGGCCGGCAGTGGCTTCCGCCGGCCCGGAGGATGCGAAAAATCCTCCATCATAATGTGCCCCAAAGTCCAGAAATCAAAGTGCTCCTGCGTATTTCGCTAGTCGCAGCACGCCCCTGTCCGTAGAGGGCTGGGATGGCCCCAATGATTAAGCATGTCGCGTGGGGAAACCCTGGTGAGTGAGGGGACACAAGAAAGGAATATCATTTTTCTTTCTCTAGCTTATCAAAGCTATTCCGACACTATTGAGTGTTGTGAATACTATTCACTGACGAAAACCAGGTTTTTTGATCCTTGGTCACAAGGATCTTATGTTTAACCTGCCAGGAAGAAGGGCAGCTGTGCTACTGAAGGACTACCACTCTGCTGGACTGCTGCTCCAAACAAATTGCTGCCCTGATTCCTGCTGCCTTCTTGCCTGGGTGAGAAGGCCTGGACCCAGAACCTATAGTTACTCCAAGGGCTAGCTGCCTGGCCTCCTGATCTGAAGTCTCAGGAACATAACAGGCTTCTAACAACCTTGCACCTGCACCTGGACTCAGACATCTGTGAGTCTACCCTGACAAGTAGTGACACCCTAGTCCTAGACCTTCAGCAATGGGCCTAAGGTGCTTGCCAGCGGAACCAATGCATCTCCTCTGCTAAGCAGTGTATTTCCAAACAGAACAGACGCATTATGACTGCTTCTTGGATTAGACCTATTGCAAAGATCCGCAGTGTCTCCGCAGACTGCGGAATCAATGCATCACCCAAAGGCACGTGCATCCATGGCCTAGGTCCTCGCAACTCTCACTGATGGCAGCCTCGACAATAACGCCAAACTCGGCATCGCAGCCTCGCATTTTTGACACTGGACTTCATGTTGCAATCCCTGACAATGGGATCCTCAATTACAAAGCAACAGGACCTCACACTGCAGCCTCGTCTCATCTCAGAACCAATACATTGCTTCAGCTGCATAGCTCATCTTGGATGCTGATCCATGAAACGCTCCGCAACCAGGATTTAAGATATTTTGTTCAGCAGTCTTAACTGGGGCCTTGTATCCGGCCCAGGCTCTATTGTGGTTGGTCTGAACTTGTAACTTTGGCCCAGTCAGGCACAACCAGATATTACCAGTTGGTTATTTATGCTATTAGGCTCCATTCTAAAGTTTATTATTAAAAAAATTAATAACTTCGGTTATACTGATTGGATTCTTGTCATGTTGGTCTTGTTTCATTTATTAAATTGAGCTCTGTTTCTCTAACGTGGTGTGGATTCTTTTTGTCTGTTGTTTTCACTGTGCTGCTGTTTAAAGTGTGGCACAAAAACATTTCACATTGCCTCTAAGTATAAGCCTTACTACTGGGTGCAAAGCTACCAGGGGGATGAGCACAGGTTAATTTGCAGTTTGCTTTTGCCTAACCATGCCTAGGATTGTGATTGCTGCTTGACCAGGGATGACACCCCAGTCAACCAGTGGCCCAATTTCTAACATAGCTGGTTTTCAAAATGTGAAACCAGATAACCTGGATTCAATATCAGCTTCCCGGATTGCCCATATTGTGTTAGCTTAGGTTCTTTCACACAGGCTCCTTTTCCTTAGTATTATATGTGTGCACATTTTTAAAAACTTGATTTCAGATTGTGTGCTGTACAAGCACCTCTTATATATGATTTACCAAGCTGCAATGTTGATCCCTCAAAAATAGGAATCTATGTTATGTTATGTTATGTTAAAATTATTTATACCGCGTTCGGTCACCGGTCGGTTTCATGGCGCTCATAACAAATGCGGAGGGCAGGAACGGGGGTTACTCGAATGCTGACTGGAAGAGAAACGTTTTAGCATCCTGCGAAAGCAGTCATAGGTAGGGCAATGTCGGAAGGCAGACGGAAGGGAATTCCAGATTTTGGGGGCCAAAAAAAGAAAAACAGAGACCACCGTGTTTTTTGCGTTTGATTTTAGGAATGACTAAAAGGTTGTGTGAGGTGGAGCGGAGATCTCTCAAAGGAACATATCGCTTCAAACTAGAAAAAATGAAGACAGGAGCTTGATCAGACAGAGGTTTGAATATCGTGCAACCAAGTTTGAAGGTGCAACGCTTAGCCACCGGGAGCCAATGTAGGCTCCGTAACAGCGGGGAAACGTGTTGGTGCTTAGGCTGATGGTAGACTAGGCGTGCTGCCTGATTTTGCACCAACTGCAACCTGTGGGGATGGTATGCAGGAATTCCCGCGTACAGAGTGTTGGCATAGTCAATTCTGGACATAACGAGAGCCATGATGACAAGGATAAGTGCATCTCTGGTGAGGAATCTACTGATTTTACGTATCCTACGCAGATGGAAGAAGCAGGATGACGTGACAGCACTAATTTGGGGCCTCATGGATAGGTCACGAGAGATGACTACGCCAAGGGTCTTCACAGAGTTGACGGGGCAAGGAGGAGGCCCTAGTGAGGGAGGCCAAAAGCTTTCATTCCATGGGTTGGCTGATCCGCCCACCAACACAAGCTCGGTCTTGGTGGGATTTAATTTAAGCTGACTGTGATACATCCATTCCGATATATCAAGCATGGTAGTTTGGAAGCTAGTGCAGGAGGATAAGGAAGTGTCAATAGGGAGAATTAACTGCAGGTCATCCGCGTAGTTAAAAATTGTGGCCGCGGATTTGCGGAGGGAAGCTATTAGGGGCTGCATGTACAAATTAAATAACAGAGGAGATAGAGCGGAGCCCTGTGGGATCCGCAGGAGTGCAGGATACGGGGGGAGTAAGAGGCGGAGAAAGTAGATAGATGCACTGCCTGGGAACGCTTATCCAGAAAAGATCTAACCCAGTCGAGAGCTACGCCCTGAATGCCGGCATTATTGACACGGTCGATCAATATTGCATGATCGACCGTGTCAAAGGCCGCCGACAAGTCCAATAGGAGAAGTGCTTGGGAGATGTTATTGTCGGCGCCCTTTCTCAGGGTATCCATCACAGCCACAATGACCGCCTGGGTGGAATGAAGTGGGCGGAAACCGGCTTGCTGGGCCTCCAGAAAAGACGAGCTCTCAATAAAAGCACTCAGGCAGCAAGTGACATATGTCTCCAGAATTTTACCCAGATAGGGGAGAAGGGAGATGGGTCTATCATTGCTCAAGACTGTGGGGTCAGCATTGAACTTTTTTAATATTGGTATCACAACTGCCTGTTTAAAGGAGTCCGGGACCAGCCCCGTCGCCAGCGAGTTGTTAAGTAGTGCCAGTGGAGGGTCAGGGCAGGCCAGGAATATTTCCTTAAGGACTTGGGGGGGGGTAGCAATCATTGGGGGAGCCAGAACTTTATGTAGTAACGAATAAAACTCCGCAAGGGAAATCGGAGGAAAAACATCCAGGCAGCAAGGATTTTTGGGGGGTAAAGGGAGAGGAGAAGAGGATGAAGGCAGGGGGATATTGTACTTGATGGTGATGATTTTGTCAATGAAATAAGCATTGAGTGAATCGCACAGAGCCTGTGTTGGTTGAGGTTGAGGAGTGACACGGTCTGGGAGAGAGAGCTCATTCACTATGGAAAAGATATCCTTTGCCTTGGAGGCAGACTCCATAATTTTTTGGGAAAAGTAGGTAGTTTTAGCCAATAAGATAGATTTTTTATAGGCTTTCAGACAGTCCACAAACTCAGTTTTGAGTTGTTGGTCATAGTTATGCCTCCAACGGCGCTCAGCCTGGTGTAGAGCTAATTTGTCCACCTTTAGTTGATCAGTAAACGACCGCTGGGCTTCATGGGGGCGCATAGTTTTTATAGTTTTCAGCGGGGGGACAGTGTTACAGGCGGACAGCAGCCATTGCTCCAGGAGGGAAGCCTGGCGAGTCACCAAGGCGGAGGTCAGAGGGACTGTGGAGGCTAGTATAGAATGACGTTCCGCCAGATTGGCTCTCTTCCAGTTCCGGGCAGTGCAATTGGTCGTAGGGATGGGACGACTGGGAGTAATCAGATTAAGGGAAAAGGAAATAAAACAATGATCTGACCAGGAGCAAGGGGTCACTGTAGGGGGCGAAATTTCAAGATTGCCCGTTCACACTTGGTCTAAAATGTGGCCTTTGCAGTGAGTGTGTATTTTAACATATTGACGACGGTATTAAGATAGAATATCGACGGGAAAATATCGACTAGCATTAATATCGTGGTAAGAATATCGAATGAAAAAAATATCGTCTTAGTAAATATCGTTGTAAAAAATATCGTTTTGTTAGAATGACAAATATCGTCAAACAAAAATATCGATGAATAGAATATCGTTGACAAAAAAGTCGTTGTATATAATATCGACAAAAAAATATAATGTGTAAAAAAAAAAAAAAATTAAGTATTATGTTTTTAAAAAACTTAGAAAAATACTTTTAGTAATAATAAGTAAAAAAAAATGTTTTTTACAAAAGATTTGTTAAAATTTTAGTAGCGGGTTATTGGTATTATAGGGGATAAGGGTGGGTAGTAATTTAAAATTTAATATAAAAAATGTATAAAAAATGAACAAATTAGGAATTTAATCAGAATTCGAAACTTAAAATTTCAAAATAGAATTTTTCACGAAATTTTATTTGTAATCATTAATTAATAAGTCATATTTAAATTTTAGTAGTGGGTAATTGGTATTTTAGGGGCTATGGGTGGGTAGTAAATAGAAATTTATTTAAAAAAAAAAGTTAAATAATAAAAAAATCGAAAATAATTCAGAAATAGAAATTTAACAATAAAATTTAGAAATTTAAACGAAATTATTTTTGTAATGATAGTGTAAAATTTCATATTAACATTTTAGTAGCGGGTTATTGGTATAATAGGGGATAAGGGTGGGTAGTAAATTAAACATTATGTATTAAAAAAATAGAAAAGTAAGAACAAATTAGAAATTTAATCAGAATTCGAAATTTACAAATCAAATTTTGAAATTGTCACGAAATTTTAATTGTTATATGTATATTGTTTACTATCCTGCACATTCCCTGATATAAGTTTGATTGGAGTTAGAATAGTAATTTTTTTAATTTTACTGTCCAGCACATTCCCTGAGTTAAGTTATGTTTGGAGTTAGAATAGTAAATTATTATTGTTTACTATCCAGCACTTTCCCTGACTTATGTTGGATTGGAGTTAGAATAGTAAATTATTATGGTTTATTATCCAGCACATTCCCTGACTTATGTTGGATTGGAGTTAGAATAGTAAATTATGTTATGTTATGTTATGTTATGTTATTTGCATTTTAATGCGCGCAGCTGCTCCAGCGAAGGAGCGTCCTGGCGCAGGGAAAGGTAAACACAACACAACACTTAGACCAGTAACAAAAAGCAGAACATTAAAAGCAAGGAGCATTTAAAACAGGAAGGTTTTCAAAGCCCTACGAAAAGATAGTAAATCATTCGAGAGGCGGATTTCCAAGGGGAGCGCATTCCAGAGGGTTGCAGCTTTTACGCGGAAGGAGCGACCTCCCATCCGACTGAGTCTAAAACGGGGGACGACCACCAAGGACTGTCCAAGGGATCGTAGTGAGCGGGTGGGAACGTAGGGAGAGATCAGTGTATTGAGTATCCCGGGTGCCAACTCTCTCAGGATTTTAAAAACCAGGCAAAGAGCCTTGAATTGAATACGCTTGCTTATCGGGAGCCAGTGCAGGGACCGCAGAGTGTTAGAGGTGGGACAAGTTCGAGGCAGACCAACCACCGCCCTAGCCGCCGCGTTCTGGACTCGCTGTAAACGAAGGATCTCGGCTTGGTTCGCTCCTAAAAGGAGTGAGCTGGCGTAGTCCAGCCGCGAGATGATCATTGCTTGAATGACCAGCTGTCTGGTAGGAGCATCAAAGAATCGCAGCAGGGGTCTTAGCCCGCGTAATACTCCAAAACAGCAGGCCGCCACTCTCTTCGTGTGAGTCACAAAGCTTAGCGTGTGGTCAAGCCATACTCCCAGATTCCTGAGTTCCAGGACAGGGGCCGGCGCTGATCCCAGCTCCGGAGGCCACCATTCGTCCCCCCAGTGGTCCACTTCCTTTCCAACGATCATCACCTCAGTTTTTGTCGCGTTCAGCTGGAGACAGTTGTTATTCATCCAGCTGGCCACCTCTCTCAGTCCACTTCGGAACCTGAGGGCGTCCTGCTTGGCATCCCCGCTGATCGTAACCGCCAACTGAGTGTCATCAGCATAGGAGACCATGGTTAAGCCCCATTGCCTGACGACCTCAGCCAGCGGCTGCACGTACAGATTAAAAAGCGTGGGACTCAGCGAGGAGCCCTGAGGGACCCCCAGGTCCAAAGGATGGTACTTGGACTGAAATGGAGGGGTGGCAACGCAGAAGGAGCGATCACTGAGGAAGGAGCGGAACCACTGCAGAGCTGAACCACAGATGCCAATGTCCTGCAGGCGGTGTAGCAAGATGCGATGGGAAACAGTGTCAAAGGCAGCGCTCAGGTCTAGTAAAATAAGCGCTGCCGTTTGACCTGCATCGAGCACACTCCGCAGATGCTCAACCATTGCCAGAAGGGCCGTCTCAGTGCTGTGGCCAGCACGAAACCCATTCTGCGTGGGATCCAGGACATTCACTAGGGTCATATGCTCCGTGAGGGCCCGATTTACATGGGCCTCCATAACCTTGGCCGGCCAAGGGAGCAAAGATATTGGGCGGTAGTTTTCTGGTCTCGACGGATCCAAAGATGTTTTTTTTAGGATCGGGGAAACCACCGCTTGCTTCCATTTGGCGGGGACCAGGCCAGAGGTCAGGGAGAGGTTAATCAGAGAGCACACGGCTGTGCGTCCCTGAAAAGCAACATCCCTGAAAAGAGCAGATCTTTCCGGGTCTGCAGGCGATCCCGACTTGACTCGCAGGGCCCACTTAGCAAACTCCTCATTAGAGATGGTAGGAAGGGAGTGCAACGATGGACAGCTACCGGAGCCGCTCCAAGGAATCACTGGAGACAGAGTGCTCGGAAACGCCTGGTAGATTTTCCTGACTTTGTCCAGAAAGAAGGTGGCTAGGGCTTCACAGTGGGCGGTGGAACTGTCCGACTGTGGGGGAACTCTCTTAGCCATCAGATCTTTTATGGTTTTGAAGATGGTTTTGGTCGGGTTGAGGCTATTTCGGAATTCGGCTGCGTAAAACGCCGCCCGGGCCCTACATATAGCTCGATGGTAAAGCTTAACTAGGGCCAGGTAGCTGGATTTCTTGTCGGCATCGTACGACTTACGCCATTCCCTTTCTGCCCGTCTGCAAGAGGACTTCATTGCACGCAGCGCACTGTCATACCAGGGGCTAGCCTGCCGGGAACTGGACTTGCTGGAGATGATAGGTACCAGGACGTCCAGCGCCCTGGTAATCCAGTTACAAAACCGGTCATAGCCCGAGGTGGCATTCAGCAGGGGACCTAGAGGCTCAGCACCCATAATGCGGTGAAGGTCCTCTAACCTGAGTTTGTTCCAGTGGCGTCGGGGTATCCGCAAAGGGGGAGGTATAGTGGGATTGGCAGGGAGGGGAAGCCAGGCAGATACCAGATGGTGGTCAGACCATATCACAGGATCAACCGTCACAATCCGGACATCCGAAAGGGTCGTAAAAAACGGGTCAAGAGTGTGGCCGGCCACGTGTGTAGGCTGAGAAACAAGCTGGGTCAACTGCAAGGCCTCTAAGTCGGCCAAAAAACCACTGATGGCCGGAGACTCTCGCCTATCAAAGTGGAGATTTAGGTCGCCCAAGATGGAAAAGTTTGCGCAACCACTAGCCAATAGGCTCACAGCCTCCGGAAAGGCACCTCTAAAAGCTACATCGCTGCCTGGGGGGCGATAAACAACCATCCCTGACAGCGAGAACTGAGGGTTGATAGAAACCTTAAACAGCGCACTCTCACATCCAGCAATCTGCAAGACCGTCCAGGTACATGTGAAGGCGGATTTGATAAAAAGGGCGATCCCTCCACCTCTAGAATGCCGGTTAGATCTGAAACATAGATAGCCCGGAGGACAGGCAAGATTGACTATAGCGTCATCAATGTCTTGTAACCAGGTTTCAGTTACAGCCAGCAGATCTGGTGTCTTATCCAGGATAAGATCAGCCACAGACAAGTGGTGTTTCACTAGAGATCTGGTGTTCAGATTTAAAAATCGTAGACCGGATCCCAGGCTGCCAAGCAGCGGATGGAGACCGGGAGGAGCAAGTGGGGCGGGGGGAGTGGCGAGCTCGCGAATGCCTACAGGCTGGGCCAATGACCATTTGTTACAAGCACACTGACACGGGCCACACAACGGATGGTAGGGTGTGGCAGAGCAGCGTGGGAGAGTTTCTCTGATGGCAAGAAGCGAGGCACCGGAATAAGCAATCATCCTGACAAGCCAACAGATAAGGGCACACGAATATATTATTATGGTTTATTATCCAGCACTCTCCCTGACTTATGTTGGATTGGAGTTAGAATAGTAAATTATTATGGTTTATTATCCAGCACTTTCCCTGACTTATGTTGGATTGGAGTTAGAATAGTAATTTATTATGGTTTACTATCCAGCACTTTCCCTGACTTATGTTGGATTGGAGTTGGAATAGTAAATTATTATGGTTTATTATCCAGCACTTTCCCTGACTTATGTTGGATTGGAGTTAGAATAGTAAATTATTATGGTTTATTATCCAGCACTTTCCCTGACTTATGTTGGATTGGAGTTAGAATAGTAATTTATTATGGTTTACTATCCAGCACTTTCCCTGACTTATGTTGGATTGGAGTTAGAATAGTAAATTATTATGGTTTATTATCCAGCACTTTCCCTGACTTATGTTGGATTGGAGTTAGAATAGTAATTTATTATGGTTTACTATCCAGCACATTCCCTGAGTTAAGTTATGTTTGGAGTTAGAATAGTAATTTATTATGGTTTACTATCCGGCACATTCCCTGAGTTAAGTTATATTTGGAGTTAGAATAGTAATTTAATATGGTTTACTTTCCAGCACTTTCCCTGACTTATGTTGGATTGGAGTTAGAATAGTAAATTATTATGGTTTATTATCCAGCACTTTCCCTGATTTATGTTGGATAGGAGTTAGAATAGTAATTTATTATGGTTTACTATCCAGCACTTTCCCTGACTTATGTTGGATTGGAGTTAGAATAGTAAATTATTATGGTTTATTATCCAGCACTTTCCCTGACTTATGTTGGATTGGAGTTAGAATAGTAATTTATTATGGTTTACTATCCAGCACATTCCCTGAGTTAAGTTATGTTTGGAGTTAGAATAGTAATTTATTATGGTTTACTATCCGACACATTCCCTGAGTTAAGTTATATTTGGAGTTAGAATAGTAATTTAATATGGTTTACTTTCCAGCACTTTCCCTGACTTATGTTGGATTGGAGTTAGAATAGTAAATTATTATGGTTTATTATCCAGCACTTTCACTGACTTATGTTGGATTGGAGTTAGAATAGTAATTTATTATGGTTTACTATCCAGCACATTCCCTGAGTTAAGTTATGTTTGGATTTGGAATAGTAATTTAATATGGTTTACTATCCAGCAATTTTCCTGACTTATGTTGGATTGGAGTTAGAATAGTAATTTATTATGGTTTATTATCCAGGACTTTCCCTGAGTTATGTTGAATTGGAGTTAGAATAGTAATTTATTATGGTTTATTATCCAGGACTTTCCCTGAGTTATGTTGAATTGGAGTTAGAATAGTAATTTATTATGGTTTACTATCCAGCACAATTATTATTATTTTTTATTCAGCAGTATCTATTTATTATTTTTAATAAGAATCATATATGTTATGTAGTAATATTCATTTCATAAATATACATTAAAAACATTTTTATAACATTTTTACATTAATATGACAAGTCTAAATTAAGAAACAAATTTTTAAAAAACTTTTTTTATTGAGAGTTTAATTTGGTATTGCAAAGATATTACACTTTTTCATAAAACATTTTACATAATTTTTGGTCACAAATTATATAGCATTTTTTTTACATAAATACAGTTTGTATTATACATAAATTATTATATTAAATTTTAATAATTATTATTAAAATTTAATATATTACATATTTATTATGGCATTGTTTTTATCAAGATATGTACATAACATAAATTAACATTTTGTAACATCTGAGAAAAATATTTAACAATGAAATACATTTTTTTAATAAAAAACAATTAATACATAACTCTTTTAAACATATTAATGTATCTTTTACAATATTCATGTTTTTTAACAAGAAATAAAAATTTATTAATACATATTGCATATATTATGCTATTTAATACAATTTATTTTTTATTTAAAGGCTATTTTGTCCTATTTTAGTTTTTATTATGCAGCCATTTTGTTTTTGGAACTTCACTTTTTATTCTATCAACATCGTTGTTTGGGTCATTTTAGAAAACGGAAGCTCGCGGTTGGGAGCTGTTTCTTGTTGGTGAAGGTAAGTTTGTTTCACATTACTTTTAAAGATATTTAACTTAAGTTTAGTGATAGTTGTGGTGTGTACGTGTCGATATGTGTAGTACTTTACATATTATGTGCGAATTACGTGTTATTTAGCGTCGTTATGGAGAACGTACTTTGTGAGGTACTTCGAACAAAAGTAACGTTTACTGTTGTATTAATGGATGAATTCAGATTGTTTTTATGTCTTATATGCTATGTGTAGGCTATGCGTATTTCCAATGTTTTTAGGTTGTTTTTTATTTCGATAATTTACAGGTCTTCGTTTTGGTGAGCAGATGGACTGTGACGTTTTTTTTTAAGCAGGTACATATTTTTAAAAATGTCCTGCATTTTCGGGGTCTCTACTTTTTTTATTCGTGAAGATTTATCACATTTTTTATGGATTGCAACGGGAGTATTATCAAACAGTTGTATTTTTTGCATTTTGTTGGGATTTTTCGATATTGGATATGGATAGCTTTTGGTATTATTCCTGTGGAAATCATCACCATGGAACATATTCTACAGCAGCAGAACCGTAAGTAAAAGTGATATTTACTTTTGGGTTGCATTGTGGTATAGTGTACTGTTTAGTTAAATGTTATATTATTATGTCTTGTAAAAATATATTATTCATCATTTTACATGACATAATATTACGACATTTAACTACATATTATCTTTAATTATGCTTTGCTCACTTTTTGGGAATTTATATTTAAAGGATTGATTTAGCTATTAGATCTAAGTATGCTAGACCTTCTATACTTGGGTACATTCTAGTTTTTTGCTGGAGATATTCGTACATGTTTAATGTTTGTTTACTTAGTTTAGGGCCAATTTTTGAAAGTGATTGCTCTATTCTGAGTTCTTGGTAGCTTTGCTCTTTTTTAATGCTTTGGATCAGTTTGTGAAGTGTTGGTTGACTTCTTCCTAAAGTGGCTTGGAAGGCATTATGCCATCCTTCAACTGCGTTATTTGTTTTAGCTTTCTGGGCTATTGTACTAGCATACACATTCCACCATGGAATTTGAAATTTAGGTTGTCTACGGTGGCCTGAACGATGTAATCTTCCAACCCAGGTATCTTCAAAGTAGTCTAAGAAGGGAGTTAGTTTTTTTTCATTGGTGCGGTAGAAAGGGCTGTCAATTAATAAATTGTAGTAGTTAGCTACTTCTGTTGTTGGTACATATGCTAATGCAATCAACTTCTTTATTTGATAAGCAAAGTTACTGTTTGTACAATATTCAATGCTTAAAGTTGATTTTTGTAAGTGCCTCCATATGCTTTGGTTGTAGTGATAATAACAACCTTGTATGGAGGTATGGGGATATATTTTAAGGATAGCTTGAATCATGGCCATTTCAAAGTCAATTACAATTCTTTGAGGATAGTAATTATCAGTTAATTCTTTGATCGTTGTTAAAATTTCAACGTAGGTAGTATTTGTTTTGTTTGGCAGCAGAGTATAAATTAGAGGGATATTTGTATCTTGGTATTCCCCATGAATGGTGTAAAGTTGATAGAAAGGTTGGGGACAAACTTTAAAAGTCCCGTCCATCATCCATGTTTCACATGATTTAAGCTTTTGCAAATTACTATTAGTAGCAAAAAGTAAAATTCTTTTGTCATGACTGTTGTTGTCATACATTAAGAATTTATCCTCATTATGTGTAATGGTATATTCTGGATATATTTTTATATCCTGAAAACTTTCTGGTGTTGGTGGAGTTGGATCAGAAGCACGTTTAGTTTTTGCAATTAATCTCTTTAAGTTGGGAATAGAAGGTAGCTGTCCTGTCACATGTTCAGGCACTTTGCTTAAAACATTTTTCAAAATGCTAGTGCTTGTTTCTTGTGATCCTGTACTAGCATCTTTCAATGTTTCTAGTGCTTCTCTCACTTCCACTTCAGTTACATTTGGTGGGTGGTTATGCTCACGTATATTTACCACGTTGTTATCAACAGTTGTTGCTCTACCATAGCATGCATTTGAGTAATATTTACTACATTTCCAATGGGTCTTATTAGCTTTCACTCTTTCTTGGGTGTAGGTGTAACCCATGTAGCTCAGCATTAGTTTTCCTTTTTGCGAAGTAATGAAAGTAGCTCCAGTTGCCATGTCTAAGGTAGATCTGTGGAAATATATATATGTCTTTTTTAGAACATTGAACACCATTTTAGAGGTGTGTATAAGACTAGGCAAAAGTGTGAACATATACTTACTATGTGGCTTCACTGGTAAACCTTTTATTCTTATTTCTTTTTCAGAATTGTCTCCCTTTTAAGTTCTGTAGTAGTGTTAAAGAATAATAGAAAGAAATACTTTAGTGTAATAGGTGTATCATTTTACTTTCTGAATTGTTATACATATAGTGACTATACTTACTTGATGTAGTAGAGGATGTTGGTAGTGTAGTTGTAGATAGGCAAATAATTTTGTAGAGTCTGTGGAAAAAATTATCATAGTGTTACTTGTAGTATTTGGATGATAGTAGTTGGATACATATTATTTACATTGTACATTTACTTAGCAAGTTTAAATAATTTTTATCAGCTATCTAAATAGACATGGATAAGGTAGTTTATAAATGTTTTTACATCTAACTGTATTGTCGTTGTTGATAAGTTCAACATGTTTAGTTTTCACTCTAAAGATCAACAGTTTTAAAAATAGGGACTTTATCTACTTATAGTAACTTCGAAGGAAAAATGGTATTTAACTTACTTGAAGTGTAGTGTGATGTATTGTAGTTGTAGTCGTTGGTTTGTATTCTCTTCTCTCAGCAAGGTAACCGTTTTTCTCCAAGGTTGGGCCAAAAATGGTAAATTACGTTAAGTGTGTCATTGTATTTATATTAGTGAGTTAATTAATGGTACTTTTTGATTGGTTCAATTAGTGAAAATTCAAATTCATTGGTTGAGAACGTTATTTGGCATGGGAAAACCGTTATTTTCGTAAGACTATGTTGTTTCACTATTTGTTTGTAAAAGAATATAGTAAAATGTTTTATAAGTTACATTTTTGTGTAATATTTAAATCGTTTATATTTTGAAAATAAAGAAATGTTTTTCATATTTAGGCCATCGGAGTGTAATATAGTATCAGTAAAAGTAAAAAATGTTTCCCTATATAAATATTTTATGTTACAAATAAGTAATAGGAAAACAAAAAAATAATATGTGTTAATAGTTTTGTAAATAACATAGGAAAAAAAGTGAGTAAATTCAAGAATAGTGCATTTCGAGTTGTAAAAAAAAAGACGATATTTTTTGTATTTTTTTAGAGCACATAGGTCGTCGATGTTAGTGTAGTCGATATATATGTCAAAGGTAATGATATTTAAAATAAAGTCGATAATATAGTAGTCGATATTTAAGTAGTCGATATTAGTGTGAACGATATTAGGGTTGTCGATAAAAAAATATCGATATTTGTGTGAATTCTAGTTTAAGTATAGGATGACGATATTTATGTAAGCGATGTTTTAGTGACGATATTTTTATCAGACGATATTTATGTTAACGATATTTGAACATGGAACCATTGACGACAATTCAGACCTAATAGGAGATCAGAGAATTCCTCCGAGAGACGGCTTTCCCGGGGGTCAGAGGGCCAGTAATTGAAGTAATTGAAGTCTCCAATAATGATAACCTTGATAATGATAACCTTAGCATGGTTAATGATAAGTTGGGAGATGAGGTCACCAAACTGTTGAGGGAAGGAGGGCATATGGTCAGGGGGTCTATACACAAGAACAACGATAAAAGAGGGCCTGGGAGAAGTGAATTTGAGAATAAGACTTTCCGTTTTGGGGATCACAGCACAAGCTAAGGTTGTAAATATATATACTGGGAGCAGATGATGGCTGCCACCCCGCCCCCGGCTTGCCCAGCTGGTCGATTGGATTGCAGGATGTAATAGCCGGCGGGGATAGCAGCAAGAATGTCAGGGACTGAGTCCTCAGTCAGCCAGGTTTCTTATAAGAGGAGGATATCCACAGCTCTATCGTCTAGCAGCTGGAAAATTTCGAGCTGATGTTTCACCATTGACCGAGTATTAACGTATATCATGGTCAATGGAGTAGCCCCAAGAGTTGACGTTTTGCGGCGAGAAGGTATCGGCTCAGAGCATAGGGAAGGTGTCTCAGAGAAAACAATATCCGGGGAAACAAAGATACCGCAATCCAAGGCAGCCCTTGCAGCACGGGCCTGTAAGGGTATCGTGCGGCGAAGCATTAAAAGGTCAGCAGAAGAATAGGTGATGGAATGGGCATTATAACTGGCCCCGGGGCCCGGTCGGCCGCGGACGTGCGCAGACGGGCTTAACTTAGGCACAACTTCAGTGCGAAGTCGGCGCGCCCGCTGCGCTCGTCCGCTGCGCCTCCGCCAGGTCACCATGTAATACTAACCAGGGAGTGAGCCACTAGACCGCTAACCTACAAGGTGGAGGGGCAGGGTAGAAGTGGTGTCAGAAGCAGGAAATGGCGCTCGACTAGACGACCCTCCGCACAAACGGCACAATGCCGGGGCGGAACGGGGTCAAGAACGTTAAGAACAGGTAAGCGAGCTCTAGTACCCTTGAACGCAGAACATAGAAAAACAAATTTGCACAATCAAGTTAAAATTTCCACACAGCTATTAAATCAGCTTTTAAAAAAGGCCATGTTTATGGTTTACATGACTACTGATTTGCTTTTTTCTTTATTTTACAATCTTTTAATTGCGTTTTATTTCACACAGTCAAGTCAAATATATACTTTTATTTGATTTTGTTAAAAATCATAAAAGGGTGGAAGAACCACTGTGGTACATAATACTTTGCATTTTAAAAACAAAACATATTATTAAAAAGAGCACAACGTCATAACCTCAAACAAAAAACAACTGGTTAAATAAAAGTCTTGTTCATATACTAGGAGTACAGAGGGATTTACAGGACTAGGTCGCCCTCCACTCAAGCAATCAAGAAACACAGTGACCTAGTCCACAAGGCAATCGTTTTATGTATATCTGTGTGTCAAGATGTCGGTGGTGTCCTTTACATATGAATTTTGAGTTATGACTGATTCACGGAGGTAATAGTCTGCAAATTGGGACAAAGGTTCCAATATAGATTGGATGCCTGACACAATAGGCCTGCCAGGGGGGGGCCTGGCAGGCTTATGTATCTTGGGGAGAATGTAAAAGGCAGGGGTCCTCGGGTTGGTGTTAATGAGGAACTCAGCCTCTTTAGCGCTTATCCATTTCTTTTCTTTTGCATTAGCGACTAGTTGAGTGATGGTATCTCTTAATTTGGGTGTTGGATCTCTGACAAGAGGTTGGTAGTTAGCTCTCACATCCAACAGTCTTCGTACTTCGGCTTCATAATCATCCGTATTTAAGATTACAATAGCGCCGCACTTGACTGTCTTTTACTTTTGGGAGTCTGTCACGTTTACGTTAAGCTAGTTGATACCAATGATGAGAACAGGGCCACCCTGGTGAGTACCAATCAGGGGCCCCAATGGTGGTGCGCCCGTGAGGTGTTTTCTAGCTACTCACACATTTTTTCAGATGTCGTCTCTCTTCTGAATGTTTGTCCTGTGTTGTCTAAAGTTAGATGTATCAGAGATTGGCTACTTTTAAAAATTTCTGGAGTCAGACACCTATTGTTAAATTCAAAGGTGTGTTTGGAATGATCTCTTGACATACCCACGTATACCCACAGATATACATAAAACGATTGCCTTGTGGACTAGGTCACTGTGTTTCTAAATAAAAGTCTTGACAGGTGTATCAGTGTGATTGGAAAATGTGTATTTCCAGATTATTTTTAGGCGACTTAAATTAAGTTACTTTTTTGTCCAGTTCTTTTGCAGCAATTTTCCAGACTTGTATGGCTCTGCAAGACAGAGGAATTGACAACCCACCTAGACACTTGAGGACTGCTGCTCTGCATGTTCTTATTTGTTCCTTCCTAAAGGCCTCCCGAAGGACAGTTTTTCCAGTGTCTAATAGTGAAAGGCAAATGCATAATAGATGTAATAATGACTCAGCCCCTTGTCTGCTAAGGCGGCATTCCTTGGGTGGCCATGTGTGTTTCCTTTTCGGGGTCAGATCCTTTGAGGGAAATGACCTCATTCGCAGCAGTGTCAAATAGTGCTTTTTCTGATGAGAGAAGTGTTCGGACAGGCACGGTTGTGGTTTCAGCATCTGATAGGCATACATCACTGCCCAAGCATAGTATTTATTTGAAAATGTAGTTTTATCCGTTAACAAAGAAATCCGCTTGACGGCATTATTCACAACAGATTTAAATCCTGTGTACGTTGTAGGGGTAAAGCAGGCCTCCTCTAGCTGTAATGCCGAGAGGGATTGCTTCAAAACTGTTGTGGTTGAGTTGACTAGCCTTGCTTGATTTTCAATCTCCACCCAACAGTAGTTGGCTAAGGTATTGTCTTCAAAAACCAAAAAGGAGATATAAAGTCAGAATATGTGTTGTACTAAATCTTTGAGCTAAACGGAGTCGTGGAAAACACCAGAAATTACATGTGGCTGGAAAACTCCCATCAGACCACCATTATGGCAGAGTATCGTCACGTGGGATACGCATGGTAAATCCAAGTCTTACCCAACCCATCAGGTGATGGTGTAGAGATGGATTCAAAGGGGACCCTCTAGCCACAATGTGTTTCAATACGGTGGTGATGGTGTTCAATGTGAAAAAAGTGTGAACTTAAAATTAACTACTGTGACAGAAAATATGTTTAATAGGCACTGTTACAGTGTTAAGGCTAAAATGACGCCCCATAGTGTGAAAATATGACTATGTGAAGGCGTAGTGCAGAGTGGTCGACATGTTTCAGCTTGACGGATAAACTCTATCCAGCTTTCTTCAGGACAGTGATGTAATACACACTGCAGATGTCAGTGAAAAAACAACTAGTGCAATAGTGAAACAGGCAAAATATCAAGTCAAAATATTCCTACCAGGAACTTGGGTCCCCAATGTTGTCTGGAGGAAAAATGAGTAATTTATCCTTTCCTGTGGAAAGAGTTATACACAAAATATGGGAGTTTTCCAGCCACATGTAATTTCTGGTGTTTTCCACGACTCCATTTAGCTTAAAGATTTAGTACAACACATATTCTGACTTTATATCTCCTTTTTGGTTTTTGATATTAATTGGGTTATGAGATATAAAGGTCGATAAACTAACCCACAGACCCCCCTCTACCCCTTCTTTTTAAGGTATTGTCTTCTGCTTCCCTCATCCTCCAGTAATACTTTACTAGTACACCTTGTCTGGCCGGGATTTGATATTTTAATCCATACTCAAGGCGGATTTGTGCCTGAGAGGTATCTAGCGGTATTAAAAACAATCTCTTGAAAAATGTGGATTGTGCTGTATTTAGAACTGTGGCGTCTTTAATTTTCAGAATTTCTGAGCCATAAGAAATGGAGGGTAGGAATTTTGCTGCAATCAATTTTATCAGGTGACCAGTAGGACAGCCTGTAAGCTTTTAAAAAACAAATCTTAAATGCAAACAGCAATTGTTTTGCTTTCATGTGTCCTTGGTCCAGATGTAGCTTAAAGTTGAGATTGCAATCTATTTGAAAACCTAGGTATTTGTACGAAATTACCTGGGTCAGTGGTTGCTTGTCCAATTTCCAGGAAAATGTACACTTTTTAATTGTTTTATTGTGTTTGGCGAAACACATCACCTTTGTTTTATGATGGTTGATCGTTAGTTGAGCCAGGGTGGTGTAAGCTCCTAATTTCGTAATCAGTCTCTGCAGGCCTACCGGAGTTTGTGCTAGCAAAACAATGTTGTCCTCATATTGGCGACACGGTGTCAGTATTTTGCCCAATTTGGTTGGATCGGCTTGGATTAACTTATCAAGATCGGAAATGTAGATGTTAAATAGGCAGGGCGCTAACATACAACCCTGTTTTAACCCATTGGGTGTTGGAATCTTGTTGGTTAAACTGCACCCATCTCCTTTCTTAATTGGGACCCACGTGTGTGAGTAGAGATTAATTATGGCCTGCAGGAGTTTGGTTGGTAGCCCCCAGCCTTGCATTTTGCCCATAACTTAGCTCTAGAAACTTTATCGAAAGCCACTTTAAGATCGATAAAGCATGCGTACAAGGGCCTAGATTTTGCAAAGGCTTGGGTGACTAGGAGAGTAAATGCAGAGATGTTTATAAGGGTGCCCATCCCTGCCCGGAATCCGGTTTGTATGTAAGGTATCAGGTTGGTTTGACTAACCTAGTCCTCTAGGTCCACTCAGAGGTTTGATGTGTATATTTTTGCCTCCACATCAATTAATGCAATCAACATATAGTTGGATGGATTTAGAATGCTTCCTCTCCAACATTCAGGGATCTGACCCAAGGCAATTGCATGGGTAAAAAGGAGATTAAGGAGACCAGACCAAAATTAAGGATCATGCCGAAACAGGGCATTTGGTAAACTGTTGGGCCCTGGAGCACGATCTAATTTTGAATTTTTAATATTTTTTAGAACTTGTTCTTGGGGAATCAGCACTAAGCATGGGCGAATTTTGCGAATCTGGCGTTCGCGAATTTGCGGATTTGCGAACTCGCAATCCGCAAAACCCGCGAATTCTCGCAAATTTGCGTTTTTTTGGTTTTTTTGTATTCGCAAGGATTTCTGCCAGTTCGCGAGGGTTTTGTAGCAGTTCGCAATTGCGAACTTACGTGTCGGCTCGTAACGGTCGCGATTATGTTGTTTCTACGTCTGCTTCATCATCACAGGTTCCCAGCACCCTCTGTTTCACCACTGCCACCCTCTGTTTCACCCATGCCACCCTCTGATACATCAATGCCACCCTCTGGTTCATCATCACTGTAGATTATGGGGGGAAAAAGCAAGCACACCTGCCCTGCTTCAACTGACATGAATTAATTTGGGGTTGATTTATTAATGTGTCACTGTTTTAAAATTCCAGTCTGCACCTGCTTCCTTATCTGTAATTTGCTTTCTGTTGCAGTTCAATTTTTTTTTCCAGGACCTTTGTGGCCTACTTGTAGCTATTCTATGATCCGGCTGTGAGGGTCAGAGCAGGGTCATACAATTGTTGCAACTAGCAACTGAACTCTGGAGGGGCCCCAGTCAGGAAGCACTACAGGGAATGGTTACTAATGATGAATTTGAACTTTTGCACCTGCTGCT
The DNA here is from genome assembly GCF_964263255.1 of Lissotriton vulgaris. NCBI lineage: Eukaryota > Metazoa > Chordata > Amphibia > Caudata > Salamandridae > Lissotriton > Lissotriton vulgaris. Next base: position 146,502,072 of record NC_141690.1, on the reverse strand, counting down.
GAGTGCTTTCAGTTTAGCAAAACTCGTTTTTCTGCAGAACAGCAAATGTAATGCCAACAAACTTACTTGTGAAAGTTTATTTCTAATCCAAAAGTGATCCAAAGACAGTCAAAATGCCTCAAATCCAAAAAAGGGCAGGCAAATGTCAACCTGAGGAGTCATTCTGATAAAAATCATCATTTTCAGTAGGTCTATGCTGCTTGCTAGTGGATTTCTTGTGCAGAATTGCAAATTTTGTAATTTCGCGAGTGCGAGATTGTTGCTGCCCGCCGCACCTACGTGTTCGCAATTGCGAACTTACACCGCACGCCGCAAAATTGTATCACCAAGAAAAAAAAATCAGCTGCGTGCGAATTTGCGGATTTTCGGTAAATTCGCGAGCGTTCGCGGATTGCGAATTTACCGAAAATCCGCAAAATCTGCGAGGGGAACGGATTTTCCGCCCATGCCTAATCAGCACAGAGACGGCTGGTAATTTGTGAGTCAGGATGTTATTGACTAGTCCTGCACCCTTCCCTTTTGGTGTTCCGTTAATAAGGGTGTGTGAGAATGGGATTTCGTTATATAAGACTTCAATATGGGCTCTCCAGGTGACCTCCAATATGTCCGAGTTGTGATGTTGGTTCCTACTGTTTAGTAGCTGGTTGTGGTGTTCCTAGAAGAGCAAGAGTCCCTTAGTTTACAGGCTTGGAGAAGTTTCGCCCAAATGTGTTCTTGGAACACTTTCTTGGCCGCCTTAGTATCCCCTTTTAACTCATTTCTTGTTTTAATATTAAGATCAGGAGTTCCTGAGGGGTTCTGGGACCCGGGTTCGTAATTGTCTTAAGTATTTGTTTAAATGTTGTTTATGTTTCCTTAGTCTTTTGGTGAACCAAGCTGACCCTTTTGATCTTCCTGCTTTATGGCCATAGGCATGGTTTGAGAATTTTTTGTTTACTTCCTGAATGAAAGACTCCTAGGCCTTTATACTCAATGGTTCCATGTTGAATCTCTTCAAAAGACTGATGTATGTACCCGTGATATCCTCAATGCTATACATTTTCCAGCAGAGACGTTTTAGGTTATAGCATTATGTTTGAAGAGAGATCGCCTTAGCTTTTGCTGGAATTGCGAAAGTTCCTAATAGCGTGAAAGATTGTGGTTGATGATCACTTTCCGCTCTATCTATTATTTGAAAATGTACAATGTACAGGAGAAGATCGTGGTCCGTAAATGTGTAGTAGATGGTTGTGTGTGTTTTTTGGGTAACCCTTGTGTATGCTGCGGTTCAATCTGTCGGTCTTCGACCGCTGAGTACACACATTGAGAAGACGTCCAGACGGGCCCCGCATCTCTTACCGAGTGTATCGCGTTGATTAGAGACTGATATGGGCCCTATAGTGCCCTTTTTCCTGTCATACTGTAAGTTCATGTTGAATTCACCCAGCAATATGATGTTAGCATCGGGATAGGCAAATTTGAATGTAATAATGATGTCATTAGTTGTTCAATTCTTAGCGTCTTTTACTTAGATGCAGGGTGATTGTAGATGTGAAGTATTAGTAGACTGTTGAATCGCGAGGCGTCATGTTTGACGCATAGCAACCAGGAACAATCTAAGTGTATAACAGAAGCATGCCATAGGATATCTGTTGAAATGAAGGTAGAATAACCCCCTTTTGCTCTTCCATGTTTTGTGGCTCTCATGGCCGGGTTTAGGAATTCCTTATAGCCAACTATTGGTGAGGGGAATTTCTGCCACGTTTCTTGGAAAAGGAGGATGTTGTACTGTGTAATAATTTCTAAGTCCGTGCTCAGGCCGTACACGTTATTTCATACATTTGTCATGTTATCAGAGACATTGGTCAAATTTGTGCATACCATTTCTATTGTTCACCCTTTGCCTTATATAAACATATACAATACAGCAAAAAGAAGAAAAATGTAAGAAATGGCCCCCCCCAAAACTCCAACTTCATCCCCCCCCACGGTACAGTGCAGTCCACCCCGCCCACTGGCTTTCCTCCGGTGCCCCCTGGAGCTTTAAACTGAACCCCTCATCCAGCCCATTGCCTGAACTTCCCACCCCACTTTAGTCCTGTGCCTGGCTTATGGGCAATGCATCTGCCATAACTAACCTTTGCCATCTCTAACCTAACTGTGTCTCTTGGGTGTCCCCTGTCATGAGCCCTCATCCTCACTCTCCTCCATATCCCAAAACACGGCCACACCCACCCCACAGCTGGGATAGGTTGCACCCTCCCCACATATATTCTGCTAAGCTTGATCGGTGTTATGTACATTTGATGCTGGTAATTAAAGTGCATCAATCTGAAGAGTGTATTGCAGGACACGTTTCAGAATAATTCACATGCTGCACTCCATTCAGTGTCCTCTAAGGGGGCAATTAAGTATTCCTTCTATGCTCTTCTGGCAGGTATTTTGCTCACTCCTCTGTCCTCTCTCAGCCTTCTGTATAGAAAGGTGGCCATATGTCTTGTGTTCCCCGCTGTTAACATGAACTGTTAGGTGGCATTCTCCATCGGGCGTTCGGGTAGTCCATCCATATTTCTCTCACTGTATGTGTTATTTTAGCATATTGAAGGAACTGACCCCTTGTTACCCTGAATGTCTCCTGTGCCTCTTCAAATGTCAGACATGTCTCTCCTGGGTATAAGTCACCTAAAATGATGCAGCCACCCTCCCTAAATCGGCTGCTCATAATGTCTTGGTCTAAACGACAAAATGGTAGTAGTGCCCAAATATCTAGATCTCTGGCGAAGGATGGTTTCTTAAACACCCTCTTAATAACTCGCTCCCATATCTCTGCCATTTGACGTATGAGGTATGGGGTTCCCTCAGGTACCCTGTATCCCAGCATGAGTAATTTCATCAGCAAGAGCGTTCCATGTGTTCCCTCAACATTGCTTGGAGGCATAGTAATACAGTTCTAAATTTGAAAGAGACATCCGCCCCTATTGTGAGATCAGGTGCATCGTCTCTCCCACCTTCACTCCCATTGCCTCGATCTCCTTCCAAAGCGAAGCAGCCAGGGGGTCCATAGCTAGTGCAAATAACAATGTCAAGAGTGAACAGACCTGCCTCGTGCCCCTCCTCACCTCCCATTCCTCTGACAAGATACCTCTGCTACGTACCCGTACTCTAGAGGAAGTGACACCATTTTAGGCCTAAGCCCATATGCTGCAGAACCTGCTGTAAATAGGTCCATTGAACTGTGTCAAAGGCTTTTGTAATAATCACAGACAGGAGCGCCAGGTCTTCTTGACTGTCTTTCACTGCATGCATAATGTGTGCCAGCCTGCGCAGGTTAAGGGCGGTACTCCGTCCCGGGATCAATCCACACTTGTTCTCATGTGTTAATGCCCTCACTACTTCAGTCAATCTCCCGGCTAATATCTTGCATAATACCTTAATGTCAACGTTTAGCATAGTGTGAGGCCGCTGCCGGGTCCATCGAATTGCCCCCAAGTTTGGCCACCATACAAATCACCCCATCCCTGAATGTCTGAGACATTATGCCTTTCTGCCTCGCTTCATTATACACCTCTAGCAGTGGCCTTGCTAGTTGCTCCATATATGTCTGATCAAACTCTGCAGGGTATCTGTCGCTTCCCAATGTCTTACCCCTGTTAAATCCTTTGATCGCTTCTTTTACCACCTCTAAAGTAAAGTCTGCTTCAATTTCTTCCCTGACCTGTGGGTCCAGTCTGGGAAGTTCCGCCCCCTCCAAGTGTTCTGTGAGCTCTGCCACCATCGTCTCCGTCCCCCCCATGTACACCTCTGGGAGATGATCTCTAAGCGTGTCATTAATCAGTCCCTGTGTAATGGCTGCTGTTCTATCCTGCCTCAGTAGCAATGCCATGGGGTCTTTGGCTGTCTGTGGTTTGAGCAGCCATGCAAGCATTCTGCTGGGCTTGTCCCCCTCGCCATGCTGGTGTGGCCTGTATTCCCTATTTGTAAATGTATCCATTCTATCCCGCATATTATCCAGCTGTCGCCACACCCTAAGCTCATTGTCCTCATTGTCCTGTCCTCGGGCCCTCCTCGTCTGTACCTCCATCAGCTCTGATTCCCAGTCCTTCAGTTCAGCTTGTAGCTGTTGTCATACGCCACAAATCTTCACCATACACTCCCCCTGACAACTTCTTTTAGTGCCTTCCACTCCATGCACCGATTCGTAGCAGAGCCTCAGTTCCCTTCGATGTATCCAGTGATTTTATCTGCTTGCCAAAAGGGTGTGTCCATCAACGGTTGCAATCTCTGTTATCAACTCCTATGTTCCGCTACCTTTCCTCCCCATTTAAGCAGCAGCAGAGAGTGATCTGATAAATATCCTACTTTACACATCTCTGCCTGTATGTGTACAGTACCGAGTGCTCTGTCCAGCCTTTTGTATGTGTTGTGGGTTGTTGAATAACATAAATATTCCCTTTGAGCCAGGTATCATTCCCCCATATGTCCTGGCAGCCTATTTTTTGCATTACGTCCTTGAGTTTGCTTACCCTGCCTGGTTTGGTCATAGCACGTGGGGTGATCTATCCTTGCTAGCATCCAGTACACAGTTAAAATCGCATACCCAGAGTAGTCTTTTTATCATGTTTTCCGTCATAATTATTTGCAGTCGGGGAAAGAACTCCCTATCGTCATTAGGCAAGTATGTGTTAGGTATAGTCATGTCTGTGCAGTCTATTACCCCCTGCACTAATATATATCTGCCCTGTGGGTCCCCCTCCAAGTAGATCAGGCAAAATCGGATCCCAAGGGCCACTCATATTGCCGCTCTCTTTGCATAGGAGGAAAATGTAGACAAGTATAGCTGTCCCTCCATTTTTTCTTTAACTTCTGGGCTTCTTCCTCTGTGAGATGGGTTTTATAAATACAGGTTATACTCACCCCCATGCATTTCAGGCGGGAGTATATTCTATAACTTTTCACATAAGTGCCCAAGCCCCTAACATTCCAAGAGACTACCGTATATTGTTGTATCATAGCTGCGCAGTTCTTGCCCTATTTTTCCAGCCAGTGTGAGGGTCCTCCCTATGTGTTTCCATTTGCTCCTATAAGTCTTCTATTGCTCCCTCCTCTCTTAACCCCTTGTGGTTTACACCGCACAGTATAACATGTAACCCTTACTGACAGGTATGCACCCCACTCCTTCCATCCCCGGACAATCATATGAAAAAGATAACTAGAATGTTGATGATCGCCCACCCCTTTGGTCACCCAGTACCCATAACTCTCCATATGTCTTCCTATAAAAAAAGAAAATCCCCCTACAACAGCTGTCTTATAGGTTCTCCTTCCTCTTTCATAGTTAAGTTGTCCAGCTGGCTCTTCCTCCCTCAAGAGGGGGTCGGAGACCACACCAGGTCTTCCCTCAGCTACCCTGCCCATATGCCAAACATTTTCCCGACAATATCTATCCCTTTGATTACATTCAACGAGTATGGCCACTGTCTATTGTCCCACAGTTCACAATGTTCATCTACCCCAACCTGTGGTATTCGATCCCCTTTCCTAATGTCCCACGCTATACCTCCTGTAAGGTCTTAGTCGAGGTTCAGCTTTCTCCCTCTTAGGTTACCAGTTCCGGCATCACTTGTGTCAGAGTTCCTACAATATCTTCTTGTTCTGTACTGTTCTCTTCTTCCCCTGGTTGCACCACCAGCAGCGATCCATCTTTCTGGACTTCCCTCCGAAGGGACCCCATGTTTTCTCCAGTCGTAGTTTCAGTGGAAACAATCCAGTTTTCAACTCTTCATGCTCATCCTTTAAGCTTCCTGTCTGTTTTCTGGATGCTCCTTTCCCTCATTGGCAACCTGTCCCAAGTTTCACGCCTGGTCCTTACCTCCTCAGGCCTTTCGAAAAAGTGTGGTTTGCCTTGTGCCACCACTCAGAGCTTGGCCAGGAACATGAGCACATATTATAGTCTCATCTCCCTGAGTTTTTGTTTTGCTTCCATGAAGGACTTTCGATGTGCATGCGCTTTCCGTGTATAATCCATAAATATCGTAATGTTATGATTTTTTAACTCTAGGGCACCAGCTTTTCTTGCAGCTCTGAGGATGCAGTCTTGATCATGAACATTAAAGATGGGTGCAATTATGGTCCTCATCGGCACCCCGGGGGAGCTGCCTCGCCAAGGCCCTGTGTGCCCTTTCTGCTGCAAACATCTGTGACAGTCCCTTAGACCTCAGGGTATTAAGTATCCAGGCTTCCACAAAGAACTCCATTGACCCTCCTTCCACTCTTCCTGAGAACCCTAACAAGCTTAGGTTATTCCATCAAGGTCTGCCTTTGAGGTCCTCCGCCCTATTTTCCAGTGTTGTTGTCAAGTTTGTAAGTTTTCCTACCCTTTCCTTCAGGGCACTGTTCTCCTGCGAGACCTCCTCAATCCTGTGCTCATGTACCATGACCGTCTCTGCGAACTTACGAAGGACCTCGTGGAGGAGACCCACCTCGACAGATAATGTGTCTATTTTTCCTTCCAGGGTGCTGTGTGTGCCCTGTATTGCTGCCATATTTCGGTCGTCAAGGGCTCCTGGGCACTCTCAGCCTCCTGGATCTGTCATGTGATTCTGTGCTGCGGTGCCCGGTGGTTGCGCGTATTATGGTGTTGCTATGCTGACCCATGTTTGTTTTGTTCTTCCCCATTGTGTGTCCTTGGGATTACTGCTCCTCTTATCCTCCTAGGTGGAAGCTTTCTGGCACCGCAGGCGAGCATCCTCTACCTCTGCTGACTATGTCTTGTTCAGCCCGTGGAAGGGCTCAGTATAGTCTCTGGGGTATGATTTTCTCTTCTCCCTACATGTTTTATCAGTGCCCGGACACTTCCTTATGGCTTCTCACTGTTCTTTCCACCCCTCAGTTGCTGTCCCAATCAATTACTTTTCTCTGTGCTACCAGCTGTCTTCAATGTGGTCAGGAGGCTTGTGCACTATACTCTGCATTAGCAAGTCTCTGATCCAGAACCGCAAACTCCTGCTCTGCCCTGGGGACACGAGAATGGGCAAGAGGGAGAAGAGACAGCACCAGGCCACCCGCACCCATGGGGCTCTGTGTGCCAGCTCTCCTACGACGCTGCAGCACAGTGTCTGTTGTCCCCCAGGTGTGCCTCTCCACTCACCAGGCCTCTGCGTCCGTTCTTGTTGCGCACTCAATGCAGGCACTTGCACTCAGTTTATCGCTGCCTCCTATGCGGCTGATCAATGCAGGTGGCCGCTCCTCCCTTCCCGACGTTACCCCAGTTGCTGGCCTCAATTCCGGAGGAGGTAGTAGCCGACTCCGTTGTTGCAGCTGTCCTGGCCTTCCACTTCTCCAGACTGACTGCGATGTCTCATCCATAGGTCTTTTTCTTCCCCAGGGCGATAATCCCCTTGCCTCTTTCCAATGCCTCATCTTATGTGGTTACTGGCGGGGGCAGGTCAGTTAGGGAAATTTCTCCGGGCCAGACACACCTTCCGGAGACATGCCCGGCTGCCTCCTCATTGCCGGCTCTTTGTACTGCCCGGTCTCAGTTCCACCACTCTTTCTCACTCAGGACACTGCATTGAGTCGCATCTCTATTTGCAGTGCTTCACTGGCCTAGTCTCCTGCCGCGCGGCCCCTGCTCCAGTCCCCCGTACTTACATATGGAAGGTTGGGGAGGAGGATCTCTCTGTGCTGGTCACGTCTCCCAGGTGCCCAGTCCCGTGCCAGCTACCGCCACACTTGATTCTTCTTGTCGCTTGTTTTCCATGCCCACTCTTCCTTATTCAGTAATTTTCTCCGCAGGCCACCGTTTGCTCTTTTTCAGCAGCCCAGTCTCCTGTGGCGCGGCCTCCTTCTCTCCGTCCCCGTTTCCATGCGATAGGGCCCGAAACCCATTCCAAGTCACCCAGGGAAGTTGCAGGATGTATGGAAGTTAATCTTCTTTTATCTTCACTGCAGGATATCTATTTTTGTGTGTTTGGGCAGTGGAGCTCTACCTCTGAACGGCCATCTTGCCAGGCCACGCCTCCCACTGACTTGCTTTTAAGTTCACTAATGGCACTGTTGTTGGGTGGGTTAAACAGGAATAATCTAAAAACTGTCCCTTGAAATAAATACAAATAGAGTCCTTCTCCTGAGCAAATGTCCAATACAATTCAGATCCCATAGGTATGCCGTTACTCCAACTTCTTCTTTTTATTCCAAAAGCTCCAGTATTTGTGTTACAGCCAATCCTTCAATATAATACATGGAAACCTGTTGTTCAACACTGCATGAACACTCTAATCTATCGGGACATTAATGTCGATGTAGCCTGTAGCCAATACATGTTTCGTCTGGGGTCAATCCCCAGCCACTTTTTCAGTAAGTAGTACTCTCATTGAGTCTTAGGAGGTCACGTGTTGATAAAATTGTGTGACTAAGGACCATTTTCAGAAAAAGGTACTGGATGAGGTACTTGCCTTTTGTTGGTGACGAAATTGAATACATATGGACTAATGTGCCCTGAGGAAGTCAATGGAAATTGACGCCAGATGAAACACGTTTTGGCTACAGTCTACATAAATATTAATGTTCTGAATCGATTAGAGTGTTCAAGGGTTATTGAACAACAGAATTCCAAGTATGATCTTGGATGATTAGCTGTAACACAAATACTCTACGTTTTGGAATTAAAAAAAGAAGTTTGAGTACCTGCATACCTGTGGGTTCTGAAATTTATTGGACATTTGCTCAGGAGAAGGACTTTCTTAGTATATGATAATTGGGGCTGTAAGCCTTCAAATCTAGGAACGTTGGGTGGTGCTCCTTCCCTTATACTATGAGCATTGTGGAGATTTATGATATGTTAAAGTGTGAATGATTATGCACAGAGTTGGGTCCTGGCACTAATATTTTGTTTAATAGTCTTTAAGTAAATGCCTATCATGCAGTGATTTAATGTTATGTACTAAGGTAAAGAGATTGTATCCTGTTTTCCTCATGCACTGACTCTTGGGGCCAAGCCAGACCAATGGCTCGACTCTGGTGTGACCCAAACAAATAGGCTGCCTGCACCTTTGCTTGCAACTTGGGCTTGGTACATGGGGCTGTCCGTCACTTGATAAAATGATTTTTAAAAGGCTAAGACTAGAAACATGGAACCATGCCCAGATGCATGACTTGACAACTCTACCAACAAGGCTTCTTGTAGCAGAGATTAAGAATGCTGCATGCAGTGAAAATACATACCAAACCCTGTTGGGGCGTAGCTTCAGCTGGGATGTTTTCGGTGTGATGCCCCTCAAATGAATTCCTGCTTTGGCAGTTGGCTATGGGGGCCCTGTATCAGGTCTACTATGTCAAAGTTGTTTTCTCATCATTCTGATTTCATTTCACTAAGAAGTTTTAACTTGTTCAATATATGGATCAGACTCTTGAACATATAAAATTGCAGGGTTACCCACAAAAGTTGTAAATCTGCACCTATGGAATTTCTCTTTGAATGGGTGCAAATTTAATACTTTTTGGAGTTCACAAACACTGGTCGTAGTAGGCTTGGAAAGCTGCACCAGCCTCAACCTTCCAGACATACTACTGGCAATCAAACACCCAAAAGGTGATGAGATAAATGCCTGCAAATAGTCTAAACAGTGGTACTCATTTGGGCATAATTCCAACCCATTATGTATCACCTACTGTGCCACACCAGCCGAGGCTCACTTAATACAGATCAGTATGACTCTGTTCCTCATCGAAACAGCCCATCCCAAACCTTGGTCATCGCACCCTTACACCCTTTAGCCTATTGAGGTTTTAGTTGGAAAATCTGAGATGAACACTTCCCGAATCTCACTGACTAACCTATGTACAAGCCTTCTAATTTATCACAGTGAGCTATTAACTAGCATTAAAGGGCTACATGCATAATGTAGGACAGGTTTAGAAGGTTACATTTTTCCCTTTCATTTGTTATCGTAAGGTTGCCTAAAATGGGTTGTTTGGGTAGAAATAAATTCATGCTAGTAAAGCCAGCGTTATGTTTCACATTGTGAGTTTGTGCTTCTCCATAACCCTGGTCTCTCCAAATATGCGGTCTAACAGTAAGGATGACATGTGACTCCTACACCATGTAGTCCTTAATGTCTTACGTAACATATTCTATACACTGATTTACACACTTGAATGATTCGTTCTTTCTGTATAATGTATGTGGTATGTAAAGTGCTCTGACACTACATTGGTTTCAGTAGCACTATAAAAGAAATTAGATTCATGTGAGAAAAGGGCTATGGAGACATGAGAGAATGTCACCTTTGGAAGGTGTTAGTGATGGAATCTATCAAGAGGGGCGTCATTGGTGGGCACCAAAAAAGATTGCTGCACCGAGCACCACCAGCCCTAAAGCCAGCTCTGAGCTCACCACTCCCCAAGTTTCTGCGGCCAACTTTATTTTCCCCAATGTAAAGTTCCTACTGTAGGCCGTTTAATGTGTAAGCTATGTTTTAGGCTGACATTATTTCACAACCAAATATTGTGGAGGTTTGAAGAGGTAGTGTTCAAATTAAGGGATGTGCAGAGCAGATAAATTAGAAATGAGCAATATTAAATAGAAAAATTCTTCAGTACTTTATTTAAAATTCAGGTTTTACACATAAATATCAGAATTAAGTCAGATAGCTGGTGTTACATCATTTCAGAATGCAATTGACCTCAGATAATTTTGCACATTTTTCTGAGCCCCCTGCCAACACCAAAAAAACATATTTCTTCCTCCAACCTCATCCATGTTGGTCTGTTTGAGAAGAGAGACAAACATCTTGGTAAGGCAAGCATTTTCAGTTTGGATTTAACCATTCCTTGGCCAAATCTCCGAATTTATGAAGAAAATGACAAAGTTATTCCTATAAAATGATTCCCTATTCCTACTAATCACCATCTTCTCCTCGTCCCCTACAAACGCCCTCCCTTGTCCTATGATCTCTGTGGGTCTGTCAATAGCAACAGCTTTAACTTGCCTTGTGTAATACAAAGTAGTGAGTACACCAGTAGCCTATCACCTGCCCCAACTGCAGTGACAAATTCTCCATTGAGTTTGTAATATATAGCGGTATGTCATCTTTGTACATATGGTGGAGTGAGGTATGGCGAGAGAAGGTAATTCCCTCCCACATATGTAATATAGCAACAGGTTCAGAGCATAAATGCTGTATCATAGGGAGCAAATCTTCACCTACTCCCATTCTATGCAACCCCTCAGTTAGAAAGGACGATTTCACCAAATCGAAGACCTTCTCAGCATCAATTGGGACAGTATGTCTTCAAGTTGTGGTGTAACTGGATGAAGAGTAACAAAAACATACCATACCTTAAGATCAGAAAAGTGGATCTACCCATGATGAAAACCTCCTGATTCGAAATGAAGAAGAATGGCATAGAAGAAAGCAGCTTATTTTATACTATTGTAGCAAAGAGCTTACTATCAAAATTGATCAAAGGAAGAGAACAATATAACATGCATTGGTCATCAGGACACCCAATTTACAGAAGCATTATTATCAATACCTCTCTAACCATGGTGCATAATTTCCCTTGACTATGGCTGTTCTATACATTGTCAGCATGTGTGGTCCTAGGAGCATTTTATAGGTCTTAAAGAACTTGCCATACAGGTCATCTAGTCCAGGGGCGTGTCACTTGCGCAATCAGATATAGTCTTATCGGTTCTATTTGGGCACAGTAGCTCTTTGACATGCTCCCTCCAAGCACCATCTGCACATAGAGCCTTGAGAATTCCAATCTGTGTAAATACAGGTCCCTTCTTTATATAACATAAAGACTTCCCATACTGTGGCCTTTTCAGGCACAAGTCGGAGACTGTGACCTAAATGACACCTGACTTTGCTTAGTAATTGTAAATCCACTCCAACAGCATTATACATTAATGTTATCATTCTGAAGTGAAACAATCTTTAAGGACAATGGAATTTGTGCTGCACTAACGATTAAAGCTGCCATTAAAGAAACATTTAGCTCTAGTCAGAAGAAATAAGTAGCAGCTTTCCATAAAGCAGATGGACAATTGCTTTTTGGTTCCAATTGGTTACATATTGTAGTTGCTGCCCCTTTGTTGTTACAGTACTGCAACTTGAATGTTGCACTACTATACGAATGAGATGTAACCAATGTTGAAGCCTTAGTAGCTTGCTGCTTTTACTTGTTAACGATGATTTACAAAGTCTACTGGATGATAGTGGCAGAGCGGCCGTAATGATACTAGAACACTTTATAACCTTTGATACAGCATTTTATTGATTTAAATCCATGAGATTGGAACTGAAGACACAATCAGGCCAGGGTTTACAGACTCAGTCTACCCGGAGTATTTGTAAGACAGTAGTTAAATCTCTTCCAGCTACTCAAATGTCAATTCATTAAAGCAGGGTGACCCCAGGGCTCGTCATTAAGTCCCACTCTCTTCAGAACCTACGTTGACCTGATAATTTGGCCTTCATGGCCACCTTGGATGAGACACAATATATCATTTCATTTAGATGATCCGTCAAGGCACACCAAGAGAACATTAAACCTATCGCTATGCAAAATTTGGCTGAGAAAGTAACATTACTTTAAAACTGGATTCTGACAAGACAGAGGATCTTACCCTGGCCAATTCCGATGAAGATTGCTAGGGCAGTTAGTGGCGCTCTGATCTTGCCTCTAATTCCAGCCCAGTTTCTAAAGTCAAAAAGTTTGTGTCTACTTGGGCAATTCCATGCCTAATAAAGTGCAGGTCAACACAGTTACTTCCTCCTGCTTTTTTAACCTAAAGATGCTAAAAAACGTGTCCATTGTCTAAAGTTGCGGGTGGCGGTTTCTGGGTCGGTCGTCTCGGTGGGTGTGTTCTGGGCAAGGGTGGTGGCCAGCAGGTCTTCGGGGACTTTGCTCCAGCAGCGGCGAGGTAGCTGTTGGGTGCGGTGGTGTGTGGTGGATTTCTTGTAGGTGAAGTGGATGCAGCAGTGGTTGGTCCAGTGGAGTTTGGTGGTGTGGTCGAAGGAGACGTGGGTGCATGTGGAGAAGATGGGGTCAAGCGTGTGGCCGGCGGTGTGGGTGGGCGTGGTAACGAGTTGTCTGAGGCCGAGGTTGGCGAGGTTGTCGATCAGGGTGGTGGAGTTGGCGTCGTTGTTGTTCTCGAGGTGGAAGTTCAGGTCTCCGATGAGGATGTAGTCTGTGGAATTGAGTGCGTGGGTGCTGACGAGGTCGGCGATGGAGTTGCTGAACTGTGGCCGGTGTCCGGGGGGTCTGTAGACGAGTGTTCCTCTGAGGGTTGTGTTGGAGTCGGTGTGGATCTGGAAGTGCAGGAGTATGGCGGCACTGAGGGTGTCGTCAGAGTGGGTGGTGACCTTGAGGGAGGACTTGTGTACAATGGCTATCCCTCCTCCCATACCGCTGGTGCGGTCTCTGCGGGAGATCTTGTAGCCATCCGAGATGGCTATGACGATGTCGGGTGCCAAGGAGTTGTTCCACCAGATATCGTCAGGAAGGCGATGTCAGGGGCAGAGGTGTCGAGCAGGTCCCATAGCTCGACGACGTGTTTGCGTGCGGAGCGGGTGTTCAGAAGTATGCAGCCGAGGTGGTTGGGTCCGGTCTTGGGTGCTTTGGTGGATCTGTTGCAGGTGAAGCTGCAGGTGCGGCAGGAATAAGGTCGATGGGTGCGTTTGAGTGCGGCCTGGACGCAGGTGTGGTCTTGACTGGCGTTGAGTGCGTGGAGGGTGCTGGCGTCGTAGCGGAGTCTGGTGGTGTGGCATACGCGGGGTCTGGGGGTTCTGGCGCTTGGCGGGGTCCAGGTGCGGACAGATGGGCTTGCTTCTGGTGCGCCAGCGGCGCGGACGCACATCGGTCGCCATTTAAGGCGGTGAGGGAGGGAGGAGCAGTTGGGAGGCGGGAGCGGGCAGCGAATGGGAGATGAGGGGGCAGGGCTGCAGGGGAGCAGCGGCGGGATCGGGCAGAGATACAGAAGGGAAAGGGGCAAGCAAGGACGCGGAGGCAACAACGACAATAAACGGGGTAAACTGAAAGGAAAGTGCAACGAGTCACAATACAGTTGCAATGGAACACAATACAATTAACTCACACCAGGGGCACATCAGACAGTCAAGGGTGGTCAGGGGGCACAGCAGGAGCGAACTCACACAGCAGCGAGGGGGAAAGTCACAAGCACACAGGTGGAGCTGTGCAGCAGGTGGGGAGTGACCTGGTCTGCAGGCAGGGACAAGGGTCGCTTTCACTGCTGCGCAGTGGCCGCATTTAAGGTGGTGAGGAAGGAAGGAGCAGCTAGGAGGCGGGAGCGGGGGGCGAATGGGAGGCGAGGGGGCGGGCCGCAGGAGAGCAGCAGCGGGATCGGGCAGAGATACAGAAGGGAAAGGGGGGAGGGAGGGGGGCGAGCAAAGATGCGAGGGCAACGACGGCAAAAAATGGGGTAAACCAAAAGGAAAGTGCAACAAATCACAATACAGTCGCCATTTAAGGTGGTGAGGGAGGGGGGAACAGCTGGGAGGCGGGAGCGGGGCAGCGAATGGGAGATGAGGGGGCAGGGCTGCGGGGGAGCAGCGGCGGGATCGGGCAGAGATACAGAAGGGAAAGGGGGAGGGGGGTGAGCAAGGACGCGGAGGCAATGACGGCAATAAATGAGGTAAACTGAAAGGAAAGTGCAACGAATCACAATACAGTTGCAATGGAACACAATACAATTAACTCACACCAGGGGCACAGCAGACAGTCAACGGCGATCAGGGGGCACAGCAGGAGCGAACTCACGCAGCAGCGAGGAAGAAAGGAACAGGCACACAGGTGGAGCTGTGCGGCAGGTGGGGAGCGACCTGGCCTGCAGGCAGGGTCAAGGGTAAGTTCTTCTAAATGAATGTCTTTTGATCAAGGCTTGTTCTTCTGAAGTGCATCAATTGTAATGCTACAATTTTATGGATATTATATGGAATTGTTATATAATTTTGTGAACTTTTATGGTTTAAATATAAATAACCAAATAAAGTATACTTTGTCTTTGACTTTGACAGGTGCAGTTAAAAACTCGCATTGCCTGCAACCTCAACTTCAGAGATTTCAATCGGGCCCATTAAAAACACCTAGAGCCTCATTTATGAGAAGTGACGCATCGCTTTGTGAAAGCAGCGATGCGTCACTTCTCAGTGCACCCTCCTTGCGACATGATTGATGCATCATATTTACTGTATGCATCATGTCGCAAGGAGTTACAGATACATCTGTATGGTGCAATAGTGACGCATTCATGGAGTGTGTCACAAAAATGACGCAACTCCAGCAATGTGTCCTTTCACATGGGGCAACCCCCATGTGAAAGGACACCAGGTGCACTACACAAGAGTAATATGCTACACACAAAATATACAGCAGCACAACATTTTGGAAATAGCTAACACATTTAGAGAATGCAAGATTAAGTAAAACGTGAAATGCAAACAGGAGCTAAATTGCTGACATGCATTGCCTTAAAGTTTTTAACATTCATTGTTCAGAAATCGATCAGTGTTTTTTAAATGAATGGTAGGAGCATAAATATAGGTCTCTACAGGTACCCATTAATGTGGGTCTGCAATTACACCTCGGTCTTGCACACAATCAACCCCACTATAACAGTAGTTAGTCCTACAAACAGCTAAGACTGCCAACGCTCACCTCCATCCAACCCACATGCCCACCTTCTTGGAACACAAAGCCCTCAGTGACCTAAATAGTGCCGTTGCTAACATGTTGGTTTACTGCTCCAGCTCCAAGGTACTTTTATTTAACGTTATACCCCATCCTCCCCTGATCCCCACATCTCATGCCCACGTGGTGGGGCCACAAGCCAGTCGTCTGAAAGTGAGTCGTTTTTAGTACCTAACTCAGGACTGCTGGAGCTTTAACTAAAGCCAGTGAATGTGCCAGGCAAAACATCCCTCCGTGTTTCTTCTCTTCATATGGGAAAGGCCTTTTTAATGAGACATCAAGGTTTCCTAGTGGCACTGCGCAGGTTTGATGTTGGAGACCATGCAATCAGCCTTACACCAGACGTTTTACAACATTAAGAAATCCTAGCCTGTGACATGCTAGCCTCCCCCATGTGGTAGCCAGGAGAATAAATGTAGATGGGTGAGTTGTGGTTCCAGCCAATTCAGAAAGTCACTTGGGAGATTCAAAAAGGAGGGGCACTTGGCAGCACTGGTGCCTCTGAAAATCAGCTACTTCAAGACAGTTCAGTTAAAAATGCGACAACTTGGAGTGCTCCATTGCTTCTTCCCTCATGTGCATCAGACACAGTGCAGGTTCCCACCCAGCCAGTCCTCTTCCAAACAATACCATACCAGCATTGGGTGTGAGAGGGCTTGCATTTTTCTTGACACCTGGTCAGGTCTGCCTCTTATGTCCCTGGCAGTGTGTGGACCACGCCTCAAGCCACAGGACTTAATGCCAAATAACAAACACATTCACTGCAATTGAAAAATGTTGCACCCCCACCCTGATGTCACAATATTTCCCTGTGTCTTGCCCTGTACATGTGCAGAGTTCAGTCAGTCCCACAGCTTTGTTCGATCTTTTATAAACAGACCATAAAAGCACAATAGTACATATAACATTTCTGGACCAATTAATATGCATACATACAGAGTTAAAATGAGTATTAAGCAAATTTGCAGTGGTCCAAGTAAGACCATTAAAATCATTAAAAAAAACAGTTGATAATTAGAGTTGCACAATACTTCTAGGATGTGAGCCCACCTTTTTCCTCTTCCTAAAACAGGGCCATAAAAATGAAGCGACACAGAAACATACAAATGGGTCCAGTAAGGCCTTTAGAAAATACATGGCGACCCGGCATTGACTAAAATGATGGTGCCTCAGGATTGAAAGTATACATGTTTTCCTTTCCTCTGAATATTTTTTTACAGAATAATACGATATGTTGTTGCTAGGGCAGAGCAAGATCTGCTAATCTGTATTTATTTTGTGGGTATCCCAGAAGTAACGGAATCATATTCAGTCAAAAGCGCAATAAAAGAAATCTGTGCTGCACATTATTTATACAAGATAAATAATGAAAACCTTCTCCTAATATCAATGGAACCAGATTGTATGCAATGGAGGAAAGATAGATACGTTTTTTTCTCTACGGGCATATTTTAATCTTTGGGTGTATAAATCCGTTATCCATTTCTTCGTAACCTCTTTACAGGAATCAGGGTCTTGAAAAAGTTTTCCCAGCCATAGAGCTTTCAATTCAGTGTCTACATAATTTAGCACCCCGATCCTTTTGCAGTGATCTAGGTTGCAGCATTCCCTAACGAAAGTTTGGGCCAGGTCCACCGTAGTTCTCCGCCATATTGAGAGCCACAGGAGGACTGGGGCCAACCTTATGGATTCACTCAAATAGGAAGCTCCAATTTAAGATGTAAAATGTAGTTTGGGGCTGATTGGAGTAAATACATGCAATTTATGAAGAATGAATCTTCCATTTGCTGTAACAAAGCAGCATTAACCATCTCCCAAACACCTCCCCCTTATGCAACGGCTGACTTTGTTTTAGCTAAATAAATATTTTTAATTGTATCCAGTGGGCTTCCTCACAGCTTTTTTGCAAATCTCTTGACAGCATTGAGGCTCCTTTGCATACCCTAGCCTCTTGTTTTCACTAATTTAGACCACAAGTGATCATTATCAAAGAGCACTCCAAGATATGAGAAGGAGTCAACCACCTCGATTTTCTTACCTTCCAGCTGAAAGTGGGGATGTTCACCTCATGTCGCTCCGGCCACAAATATAAATGATTTGGTTTCATTAACTTTTAGGTCAAGGGGTGCCATAAAGATGGAATAAACTTTGATTCATTTTTGTAAGGCCACCCCAGATTTAGCCATCAGTACCACGTCATCGGCATACACCAGGATCAGGAGGGGGGTTTGATCAAATTTGGACACGTCCAGTGAGAGGGCAGACAGGGAGGACTTGACACCGTTCGTATAGATAGAAAAAAGAAACAGGTGAGTACACACCCCTGTCATAATCCCTTTTCAAATTTAAAGTGACGAGTGCACTCACCCTTTCTGCCATACCTTACACAAGCAGTGGCATTGGTGTACAGCTGGTAGATGAATCCAATATTTGGCGGATCAATGCCCATACCCTCCATCATGGACCACAGCCTAGAGAGTGACACACAGTCAAAGGCTGATGTTAGGTCCATGAAGGACATGTATAGCTTTCCGCTTTTAGCCTTCGAGTACTTCCCTATAAGGAGGGAGAGGTTTTTTAAGCATTGGTTGACCATCCCCATTCCTCTACGAAACCCATATTGTGCCTTTATAATTATATTATGCGATTCCGCCCAATCCTCCAATCTGGCTAGGAGATCCCGCCCCATTCGTTTAGCAGTGGTATCGGGGAGAGATATAGGGCGGTAATTCTTTAGAGTGTCCCTATCCCCTTTTTTATAAATCAGCACAATTACGCTTTGATTCCATGATGGAAGTGGACCTGCTTTCTAAATACTGTTAAAAATATTTGCAAGTAAAGGGACCGACATATCGTAGTTATATTGAAAAAGGTCAATTGGTACTCCATCAGCCCCCGGTGCCTTACCAGGGGTACAGAATTCTTACGCCTTTCGGACCTCGGGTACCGAGAAGATTAGCCCTCCCTGAGGTAAAGATACAGATTCTGGGGAACATACTGAAGTGGATGAGGAAGTTGGTAGCCCAAATATTCCTTCAAAATGTCTCACCCATGCCTCTTCATCTACATGCACATCTAATACGGGATCACTAATGTCTTTAAAATGAGGGGCATTCACAATTTCCCAGAAGTCTCTGCTGTTGCCAGATATAGCTGCTTGCTCAAGGTCTTCCCATGCCTGTGCCCTAAGCTCTTTCTCTCTCGCCCTCCTGGCTAATTTATAGTAACTGTATAATGGGCGGATCTTAGAATAATCTCTTGGAAGAGTTTTTAGGGTATTTACGAGGGCTATTTTAGCTTTGGAACAGGGTGAGTCAAACCACCCCTTATTAGCAGTAGCATTTGATGACTTCTCCCGAGTAAGTGCTATTTTTATTTTCGCCAAAAGGACGGTGAATCTAATGAGCAGGTCTGCGGGCAATATCTTTTCTCCCAAGCATGCTATTATGTCTTTCTTTACCAGCACTATAATTTCGGGGACCAAATTTAATTTTTGTGCCAGTGGCCATTCCAATTGATAGGCATTTTTCCTAGACAGGTTCACATCTTCCACAACCTGTTTGTGTTATTTAGGTTTGGATAAAGTATTTAAGTACGCCGATAGCATGGCATGATCACTATGGGGTGAAAATCGGATACTCATAAGGGCCACTTTCCGAAGTAGATGTCCGTACACTCACACAAAATCAATAGTGGACTCTTGAGTTCCCCTTCTGAAGGTGGTCCTTTGGCCTCTCCTGTTCATTACATTTAGTATAGACAGATTCCACTGAAATAACAAGTTGTTCAGTGTCTCACCATACTCGTTATGTGAAAAATGTGAGTGGTGATTACCATGAGCGTCTTCTTCTCCACATACCCTGGTCCCATTAAGCTTACAAAGGTGAATATTGAAATCCCCCGTCCATATCATATTCACATTGCCCCCTTTTTTCCCTTTGTACAATTTCTCGATCTCCATCACTAGAGCATCTACAACAACCCTCGAGTTCCTTCCAAACTCATTACTATAAAAGTTAACACGAGATCAAATGGCCTGTTTCCTGATGACCAGCTTCAAAATCTGGAAATGAGTGTGTAAGGGACCAACTTGCCTGACTTGGAGTGGAATAGTCTTTGAAATTAAAATAAGTAAGCCCCCCATTTGCCCTTCTAGAGGCTGAGGAAACAGCTGGAGAGTGGAAGGTGCAAACCCTTGTGAAGGAGGGAGAGACTTTTGCCCAATTTTCCTGAAATAATACTATCTCCAAAGTTTGCCACTCATTTAACCAATCTGGGTTAGCAATCTTGGAGGCTAAACCTGCCACATTCCAAGATACCATGTTCACCCTAGTTCCTTCGATATTATTGATGGAGAATAGTAGGGTCTGCCCATGTCCCTTTATACTTGACGCTTGAGTTACTGCTTCGGGAGCACCCTTAGAGGGTAATGTAATAGGTGAAAGCATCAATGGGCTACACTCTTCTGAGGCCTCAGTGATTGGCCTGGTAAGTAATTGAGGAGGTGACAGAGTTAGCCAATCACAAGCCTCCAAGTTCGACAAAGCAGTGAATTTATTGTGTAATCTAATTCCAGGGTTTATGATTGGACCCTCATTCAGGGAAATAAATTGATTCAGGTTTCTGTCGGTAAGAACCCTTCTCTTGAAAACACCCTGGCCAGTGTAAAAGAACTCCAAGGATAAGGGTGTTATCTGAGTGTTCCTTAGAGCGGGGCTATGAAGGTTAGCCAAAGGGGGAACACTTGCATACACATTATTAAAATTAATTACCACACAGTCACCACCAAATGTTTTTCTTTGTCCTCCACACAACCTACTCTCCTGGCCATAAATATTTCATGAGCCAACTGCCCCTCCGCTCAGTTACATTAACATTACACAGTAACCAATGGAGGCATTTGTCCATTAATTCTCTGGTAGATTCACTCTGGTTTCCCCGGGGGGAGGGAGGGCATTTGCCAGAACTAAAACCAATGGGGCAGCAGCGGGTGGAAGATGGAGAGTTTGTTGCGGGAGGTGCTCTTGTACTCCGCTGACATTATCATAGCACCCTGCCTTATGTACTACTCATGTTGGTCCCTTCTGGGGTAATAGTGGCTGGGAGGTTAAGTCTCCATCATTCCGCCCTGGAAGGCATTGGGCAGCCCGTGTGAGATTGAGATTGACGGTAGCATTTAAGAGCTGTGTTGCACTAGTAGGGCCACCAGATGGTTTATGTGATGCCTACATCGTTGTTGCCACAAGAAGACGTCCTGTGGTTCTCTCGATGGTACTAACTCAGCGATTGCAGATGTTATCGGTAGAGATTCTTGCATCGGAGGCAATCAAACAAGTAAAGTGCGCTTCTGTGATTCTAACTCCGCCAGGTTCAATTCTATTTCGGACAATTTAGCAATAATGGGAGCCATTATATAATTTAGCCTTAATGTAATCTCTGACCAGATGGAATCAGGTTGCATTGCCTGTGGCGGCAGAGTGTTTGATGGCGTTGAGGGTGCTATAGCTTTAGAGTTCATAGAGTGCACCCTTGTTTGGGTAGTTTTGGAATTAGGGGCACAAGTATTTATAGATTTTTTAGGTTTTGCGCCATTAGTAGCTCCCCTACTCTTGTTCGCTTGGCAGGTGGATGTGGTGAAGAAGAATCCAATTGGGAGACATTCTGAGAAGAGCAATCTAAACCCCTTCCTTGAACACTCTCTGTATTTAGGTTTGAGGGCGAAAAGACACTTTGATCTGATGGAAGAGCTGTTAGGGTTACAGGTACTGGCAACAGAATGGCAGGGGGAGTAACAGTCTCAAGGGCTGAGGGTAAGCTCAGTATTAAGGAGGTCGGGTCCAAGGAAAGACCTCTTTCGGTCAGCTCTATCTCGTGCAAGAGAACGCTTGCTGCTCTGGCTAAAAAGGAGCCCAGCGTAGCTTCTACCCTCCTTTGTGCCTTCTCTTTTGAGCCCTTTCCTTTCGACATGGAAACAGCCAGGAAAAGTAAAGATAGACAGTACCTTAGTCAGATGCAGGTGAAAGAGAGTGAGCCCAGCCCAGCCTCCTCCGAGATCAGACAGGCGTGGACAGGCCCGCCCTTGGCCCAGGCATGCCCGCCCACGTCCCACGCTGCGGGAGCCCTCCTGGGTTTATGTAGGCGTGTAGAATCAGCTGCATTGGCTGGCAAAGGAGCTTGGGATGTGTTTTCCAGTCCTGCTCCCAGCAAAGTACCGGTGGCGATGGTGACGTCCTTGCGGGCTTCCCGCGCTGCGGGAGCCCTCTGGGGTTTATGTAGGTGCCTTTGGGTGTGTAGAATCAGCTGCACTGTCTGGCAAAGGAGCCTTGGATGTGTAGTCCAGTCCCACTCCCAGCAAAGTACCGGTGGCGATGTCAACATCCTTGCGGGCTTCCCGCACTGCGGGAGCCCTCCGTGGTTTATGTAGGCGCCTCCGAGCACGTAGAATCAGATGCACAGGCAGGCAAAGGAGCTTGGGATGTGTAGTCCAGTCGCACTCCGAGTAAAGTACCAGCGGGGATGGCAACGTCCTTGCGGGATTCCCGCGCTGCGGGAGCCCGCCGGGGTTTATGTAGGCGCCTCCCGGCTCGTAGAATCAGCTGCACTGGCTGGCAAAGAAGCCTGGGATGTGTAGTCCAGACCTGCTCCCAACAAAGTACCGGCAGCGATGGCAATGTCTTTGTGGGCTTCCCGTGCTGCGGTAGTCCTCTGGCGTATATGTAGGCACCTCCGGGCGTGTAGAATCATATGCACTGGCTGGCAAACAGCCTGGGATGTGTAGTCCAGTCCCGCTCCCAGCAAAGTACCGGTGGCGATGGCAACGTCATGTACAGAGTTGCATATAGATCTCCAGCAAAAAAAAAAGTTTCAGGTTACTGCCTGGCTGCAGTGGCGTAACAAACCTTGAGGGGGCCCCCTAGCAGGGTACCTGAATGGGCCCACTCCGGACTCAATCTAGAGCTCACCAGCAGAAGTGCGGTGCTGACGGGGCCCCCTGGAGGGTGAGAGGCCCCCCGCACCGTGGGGGCTGCAGGGGCCTGTGTTACGCCTCTGCCTGGCTGAGACTAAGCACGACAGAGCCTTTTATTAAAGCAGCTTCGTGGGTTACTTTCTGTTTAATGTTGGTGGAGCAATACCCACTGCACCCCTTAATACCAACTGCTCTTGTGAGGACTATCAGAGACATCATAAGGCATTGCACAAGAGCATGCACAATAATCCATTTTGGATGTTGATCTATGTACGTCTTTCAGACAAAGTGCGCATGCCAGTTCAACCCATCCCTTCTCATCCATTGCTGTTTCCTTTGGCCTGTACAAGGGCCAAAATACCTATAAAACAGCATACGCTCTTTGACTTCTTGGTCCTCTTCATAACTTCCAGCAAGCATACTAAAGGATCGCTTGTCACCACAACTATCATGGACCTGTATGGCCGAATCCGTACACAGTCCCATGCCATATGGAAGATATTAGCTTGTGGTTGCTATAACCTAGGGCACAGATCTAATGATCCAGAGGGAAAGCTTTAGTCATCGTTTTTTGGCGAAAGAAACGTCTGGTGAATGTAGTTAATTTGGGTAAACTTTAAACTCTGGTTCCTGGCAACTATCTTTGGGTAACTCAAAACTCCTGTATATTCAGACTCTGATAACTCCTTCCCAAGGTTTAGTTCCTGTTGTGCTTTCACAGAGGAAATTTCAGTAAAAAATGCGCACACAATTGCTAACATCTCAAAACTATCAGCATAATTTTCTTGTGAGAAGATTAGATCTTTCTGGCTCTGTATTCTCCATCCCCAAATTTTTTCTAGCTTATCTTGATCAGTGCTGCGTAAGAATTAATCTGACACAAATCCTCCCTGATACAGCCCAGCTCCACCCCTCACTGTTTCAATACCTACATACTTTCACGCTCTCTAGCTAAAAATGTGCGACAACTGACACAAATCTGTAAGAGACCAGAAGGGGAGTTCAAGTGCTTATAGTGTCCCACTGCCAAGTTAATTTATGCATTTATTCCAACCGAAGATGCTATTTTAGCAGCCCTGATATGCCTTTCTGACTTCCCATACATAGCACGCCTTCCACTTCTCCTGCCTGAATTTCTACTCAGATTTAAAGAATTCTGAAAAGCAACATCAACTATTCATTTCATAAGCCACAATAATTGTGTAACACAATAGTAAGTTTCCATATTAGGCAGTTCCAGACTGCTTTCATCCAGGATTCTCCTCGTTTTGTGGAGGCCAACTGATTCCTTTTGGCTGCCCAGATTAGATCTGTCCAAAGACTATTTAGCTTAGTAAAAACATTATTATCAAAATAACACGGAAGCCACAGAAAAAAAATCACAATATCGGCAGAATAATTCTCTTTGCGATAGCCACCCATCTCATAGGCGAAAATCCAGAAAGGAATTGATGCTCTAATACCAGATATTCTCGGCTATCTTCTCCTCGTCTGTATGATAACTCTGCACCCCCAATAATCTAAAAGTATCATGCTCACATTCAAGGCAGGGGTCACCATTTGTGAAAATTGGAAACAGGTAGGGTTTTCCCAGTTTCACTTTCAACCAGACTGTCGTCCAAAGTCATCAAATATTGTCATGACACTCTGAGGATCTTTCTTGGCTCTCTCAGGTATTGAAGGGCCAGTTCAGTATACAAAGAGGCCAGGTGTGTAGCAGTGTGCAAAATAACCCTCAGTCATATTCCCATACCCACAGAGCCCCCAAAGGCAGCGTAAATGAAAGTAGAGACAACAGACACCCCTGGCGCGTGCCCCTCCATACCAACCAAGATGTGAGAAATCCTGTCTTGTGTGAGCCCTAACTTCTGGGTGAACCTTTCGGTAGTCATATTCACTTAAAGATAACCTGCACAAGATCCAGCTTCTCGGGTTTTGCAAACAGAAATGGCGACCCGGTGTGTTGAATGCCTTCTCTATAACTAGGGAGGCAAAAGAACATCAGAACATACGCGGGGCCAGGTGCAATATCATAAATAGTCTCCATTGGTTTCAAAGGGTATTCCTCTCTGGGATAAAATTACTCTGGTCAGGATGAATGGATTTGCCTATATAGGGCAATAGCCAGTTTGCCAAAAACTTCCCATGAACCTTTTATTCGGTATTCAATAATGAGCGTGGTCAGTAGAATTTAAAAGGTCATGGGTTCCTTTGCGATTTCGATAGAACATCTATCATTGCTGCACTAGTGGACTCTGGGAGTGCCCCTTGTAAAATCCATGTTCATTTAAGCCCAGAAGCTTTGCAGGTCAATGTTTCCTTGTATGTACTAAAGAATTGAGGGAAAGCCTTCCATCCTTGGTGTTTTTCTCTTGCACAGCTGGTAAACTGCCAATGTAATCTCCTCCAGAAACAGTGGAGCATTCTCCCTGACCCCATGCCCCTCTGGCAATATGGTGACATTGTTGCCATCTGGGTATTATGCCAAGGCATTTACCTCCTCAACTATAGTGCCAGCGTATAAATCTCTATAGTAGGTAGCACGCGCGTTGTTAATATTTTGTTGGGTATATAGGATACCTCCATCGCAGATCGCATTGTGTAAATAGGTTTCTGTTCCACCCCATTATGGGCCAACCAAGCTAATAAATGCCCTACTCCTTTACCCTCCCCATGTTGCCTAGTGATAGTTTCCTTATATCAGAACCTTTTAAGTTAACTCATTATTGCTGATACTCCTTATCTTTTTCTATTCTTATTTGCAAGCTTTAAGATCGAAGACCCCCATGTTTACTAAGGCATACATTTTGCTTTCTAACACATCGAATTGTATGGTCTGCACTACCTTGACCCTGCTATGTGCCTTCAGACAGAGCCCTGGTGTCTCTTTGTTTTCAGTAAAATAGTGAACGATGTGCTCCCTGTCTCCAGCATAATAGAGCATCAGAGATTGCATCGGCCCAAAACCGCCAATTTGGAATAGGCGGCCACTAATCATCATCCACATCCAAAGGGGATAATGATCAGGGAAGCTGCTACTTAGATATTCCACCTCAATAATATCAACTGCAGAACTTTGTTTAACCAAGAAAATATCTAATTTTATATATATCACACGCAAGACAGAGTAATAGGAATACTCATTTTGGTTGAGGTGTAATTCTTGAAATGCCTAAGCCAATTGCCACTGTGAAACCTATGAGGCAACCAGCCTAGAAGTTAATCTGCTTGAGGCACCTTGCAAGGGCAAGACTGATTATCACTCTGAAACAGTAGCGGCTGGTGACATTTGAAAGTGGTGAGGCAAAAAAGTTGTCTCGAGCGAAGCGAGTGCGAGCAGCTCTCAAAAATGAGCTTCGGGGGAGGGAGAGTTTCCCCCCAAGAAAATTTGAGAAAAAGACTGAAAATCATGCATTTTACAGCAAATTTGATGAAGCAAGACGGTTTATGATGCAATAGTGATTGTGTAGACTTGAAATATTTAAACACAGGAAAAATATTCCATATTTTACAGAATAATAATTGTTTAGTTACTGTAGTGAACACGTTTTACAATGCAACAAGCAAGGTATGAAATTATGTTACCTGCCCACACGGTTATCTTGTCTGTCTACTGTCTGCAGTGCACCTGTCTGGCATTTTCTTCTTACAGTCTTGTTATGATGTTAATAAAGGCAATTCATGATAACGACATAGCTGCTCCTTTCTGTAAATAGAGAACTTAATAATGTACTTGAGATAACAGTGCTCTGCTGCAAACCCACTGGAAGTCCTGACTAATGCTGACGAGTAGTACCCTGTGTCACAGGGTAACAGCGAGATTATCCTTAAAATGCAGCCTCCAAGATGTTTCACGCCTTGCTCAGGAGAATTAGAAATATGATCATCTAGACATATGTTTGGTTCCAATGCCTGAACTCAGAGACTGGATGAACTATCTGAACTCGGAGAAAGGGGCTAGCAGCCTTGTCTTGAACACGGAAGTACAGGAACAAGCGATGATGGAGCTGGTAGGAAGTGGATAAGAGAGAAAGGAGGGGTAATAAAGGAAACTGAGAAAGCAAGAGATGAGGGACGAAAGAAGAGAGCATTGAAGCGAGGGGAAGAGGCATGATGATGTGGGGGAAGAAAGAAATGGAGAGAGAGAGGAATGGACTGAGAAAAGGAAAGCGTGAGGTAAAGGCATTAGAGTGAAAGCAGGAAGAGAATGGTAGAGGCATGGAGGAAGGAAGAAAAGTAAAGGAGAGACATGCAAGGAAGCAGGGAGGAAGGGAAGCCAGAGAGGGACTGAGTCATGGAGGGAAGGAAGACATGGGAGAGAACGAAATCGCCGTTCCAGAGGCACAGACAACAATTGATAAGAATGTGGCTCTGCAGGCTGTAGCGCTGGCGGAGGCCCATGGAACAACAACAAAAGAGACATCATACATTCAAAATGAGAGGTATACCGTGCCCCCAGACTGGAACTTTACGCACGAGTCCATTATATTATTAAATGTATTCAGCTTAAAGGAGGCTACAAAAGAAAGTGATTTGAGCAAACAATCACCTATTTGATAGCGTGACGTCACACAACGGCCCTCCAACGTGCAGCGCTGAACACAATAATTTTGAAAAGGGGGCCTCTTAGAAAGTAGTGCCCTGGCTAACCACAGCTGGTTTCCCCAAGCCTTACAACAGCGTCTCTGTTAATCAGTCATTGCAAACACGCGTATCAGACAGCCATGCCTTAGCTTACAGGAATTGAAGCAACATTTCTAACCAGAAACCCATCAGCGGCAGGGGGCATTCTCCTTTTGTTTGGAATGATACGTAGTTTGTGAACTCGTCTCAAAATAACTTATTTTCTTAGCTGTAGATAAATCAAAGACAGTCTGTCCACTGTGAGCGACTATCCTTAGAGAGCAGACAAAGGCCTATTGCTGGAATTTGTACGAATCTCCACTGATTTTTATTCCGAGTGAACGGATTTCCTTTAGAAGCGGAGAACAAGCACTGCGCCATGTTCTCATATTCATCATTTAGGATTTTACGAAGTTCAAGTGGCACTTACTTTGAATGCCAATGCTACTGCTGCCTTCCAGTACGGTCAGGACGGACGACGGAGCAGGAAGGAAAGGTATAATTCAAGTCTCTCCCTCTGGCAGCCTGCCTCCCCCTTCTAAGCCCGCCCCCTCTTGTGATGAGTTTTAATTGTCGCCACCCACTCCCTCGTTCTTCCGATCTGCCTGACACCCTCCCCCCCCCCCCCCCCCCCCCCTGCCATTTGAAAGAATGGAGTTCTGTGAACTCCTCCCAGTGCCATTGTATAAGCGCCCAAAAAGAACACTTATTCAAACCATTGAAAGCCGGCACGCCCTCTGCAGTGATGTCACTGCTGTAGATTGTGCCTGCTGGTCGAAGAATACCTCGCCCAGCAGCGTGCGCAACAAGACCGTACCTCTGCAAAGTTCCTCACTCACAGCTGCCCTATTATACATATGAGAGCAGCAACCAAGTAGTAAATTCGTTTAAGCTGCTTGACGTTTTCAAATGATTTTCTTGCCTCTCCCCTAAAGGTGGCAGGGCAACCCCGCTTGCCCATTAACACCAGCTCTGAAATAAATTCCAGGACCACGTTAGAATCCCATATCAATAGCAACTTTCTATTTAGCATTTCCTCTAATTTACCACTGAATGACCCATGGAACTGAATATGAATCACATTGGGTGCATAAACACTTGCCAGTACCAATCCAATGCCATTGAATGTTCCCTCAACAATAACATGTCTGCGATCATCATCCACAATCGTACATTGTTGCACATGCTCCAGTAACATGGATTCCTCTTGGAAAGTGCATAGTCAAATTAGCCAATGGGACAAAAAGCTCACGTAATCAGTCAGATTTGAGTATTTTTTTTAATTTTTAAATCACTGGACTATCGCATTACCAATACACCACTAAATTAACAGTCCGGATATCTCTACCTTATTCTTAAGATTAACCCGTTCATGCCCAACCCAAATCTCTCTGTAAATACTAATTTCTCAAAAATCACCTAAAGGATTTAGATAAAATCACAAAAAGAATGCTTTCTGGTAAAAGTTATAACGTGTTGCCAAATGTTGTGTAATTCGGTTCAATAATTATTTCTGTATTGGAGAGAAAACTTTCCCATGGGTATTAAAATGAGAGATCACACTTTTGGGACCCCCTTTTTCTTACCCTCTGCTTGACAGATCAGCACTAAACTTTCAAGGAAGGTGCCAAAGTGGATACATGTTTTTGTTGGAAAGTTTCATGCGGATTCATGGAATGGCACCACAGTTATTAAGAAACCAAAGAATGACTTTCCGACGGAAAATCTGACTTAACCACCACCAGTTTAATTTGTTCAAGATTCCCAACATTGAAGCAATGTAGGTCAGTGCTTCCTTTTGATTCAAATGTTAGTTCTTGATTGTTCAATGTAATGCACTTTTGTAGGAAGAAAAAGCAATTTCACAATGTGAATGCAGAAACAGACTGCAGTTAATTGCTTTACAGTTTATGTGAACATGCACATATGCTCTCATCAACGTTTGCCCACATGCCATATGGAAGGTAGTTAACCGGGACATAATCTAATTACTGAAGTTTAACATTCTGTTACAAATAGCTTTAATCACACCAATGTAAGGCTTTTATCGGTGCTTCTGCTTTTGAGGTGAACATGTATAACGGGATGAATATTATGCAGCATTTTAAGCATGCAACATCAGTAAATACACACAAAAAATGCAGTTCAAGCACAAAATTGATATAGTTTATCCCAGTCAGTCAGTCAAAAATGAACTTTATTTGGTTTATCACAACCATAAAGTATACATATGCCAATTACAAACTAGTAAAAAAAGGATTAAAATTCATTTTCTTAAAATATATTTAGTTCTAAAAAATAACACATTGTTTTCCTGTCCCCAGTCTTAAACTAGTTTGACCTTTGAAAGAAGAGTCTCTACTTTCATCATAAATTTTACACCACGGCATATCAAAATGTTCGAGCCCGCACCCATCCAGCTAGTAACAGTCTGCCTGCAAGTGCGGATTTGAAGGGCATTTAGAACTGATTTCAACAAAGTTCTTCTCTCATCTTTTACGTACACATTAGATGGCATAGAGTTTCCGTGTAGTACCCGCATAGTCTACATCTTGTTTTTTGTTGTATATTTTTCCACGACGGTATCAAATCTTTAGAGCAATGGTCGCCCATACTAAATGCCATAAATTTTGTTTTTAAAAATAGCCGGAAGTGTGCCATGAGGTAAGATTGCGGCTTTAATCTTTTGTATGAACTTAATACGGTCCATGCGTGTCGACGTTTGGCCGAAATCATTTTGTCTTCTACCAAGGATAGAGCCTTTGCATTCAATTTACACATTTTATTAAATGACGCTTGTTCCAGTTGGCTGTTCCAGATTTCCTCGATATTAAGGGTTTCTAAGGCTATTCGCAAGTCATCACCCCAGGAGTTTGGTTCATGTTGTTCGTATTGTTTCTTAATTTCCAGCCAACATAGGTTATTTAGTGATCCGGTTTCTGCTGATCTGAGTTTCCAGCACCATTTCGCAAAGACTGCTTTCCTTTGGTATATTTGGTTTTGCAGGCCAAATTCCAATCGTATTTGCGCTGGGGCTGATCCTTTGTAAAGATTAAACACTGATTTATATATTTTTGTCTGGAGTTTATTTAAGATATCGGATTCTTTTCCATGCCATATTTCTAGCCCATAGGACAGAGATGGTAATACTTGGGCTGCCATTACTTTTAGAAGATGATCGTATGACGGGCATTGAAGTTTCTTTTGCAGTATTCTATAGGGGAAAGTAAGTGATTGAGCTTTAGCAGTGATGTCTCTTTTTTGATGCAGTATGGACATATTTTTGCTTAGTGTAACCCCTAAGTATTTATATGATGTTATCTCCTCAATGTGCCTGTTCTTCGTATAGCATTTAAATGATCATCTGCTTGGACCCGCCAATCTCACCACTTTCGTTTTTTTGATGTTTAATTCCAGGCCTTCAAAATCAAAGTACTCTGTTAATTTGGTTATAACTGTTTGGAGGCATATCGGGGTTTGACTTAAAACCACAATATCATCAGCATATTGTAAGAACTGGATGGGTTCGTTGGCCAGTTTTGGTGGGTGTCCGATCACATTCCGCAGGTGACTTTCTAGAACTGCGAGGTATACATTGAATAGGCTTGGAGAGAGCACACAGCCCTGTTTTAGGCCATTTCTTTTTTTTATTTCTGCGATTATTCGTCTCCCATCACCAAGCTTTACTTTTGCCCACGTTCCGCTGTATAAATCTATTATGATGTCGATTAATTTCTGAGGGAGACCCCATGTTTCTAGTTTTTTCCACAGACGGTCTCTTGGAACTCGGTCGAAGGCGAATTTCAAATCAATATAACACGCCAGTAGTCCTGCCTTCTTTTTTCCTGCTCCTTCGATTAGCAGCGCCAGTGCTGAGAGATTTGTAGTGCAACCCGTGCCTTCCCTGAAACTCGTTTGGAATTTTGGTACTATTTTATTTTTATTTATCCATTCCCGAAGATGAATCAGTATGCAAGATGCGAAAAGCTTTGCCTCAACATCAATAAGCGCTATAAACCTATAATTCCCAGGTTCCATTCTGCACCCATTTTTGTATATTGAGTGGAAGATATTGCCCTGCCAGGACCGGGGTATCTTATTTTCCGTGAACTGTTTATTAAATAATGGTGTGAGGTACTTTGCCCAGAAGTCGGAGTCGTATTTGAATAATGCATTTGGAAGCCCATTAGGGCCTGCGGCTCCTTCGGCTTTCAGTCTTTTTATCATGGTGGTTGTTTGTTTTACTGTTGTCAGCAAGGTTAGGTCTTCTGATTCACCACTGAAGGAATCTTCGTACTGATCGTCGTTTCCGTGTCCGGTTACTGCGTATCCCTGATCTATTCCTTTTATTATGTCTTTATTTATTTCTTTGGGGGGTTGGTACCTGTGTGTGTTACACAGGCTTTCAATATAATGTAGCCATGTGGTTTCACTAATTCCGATGTTTTGCTGTCCGCCCGTTACTTTTGATAATTTATTTATTATGCTCCAGAATTCACTACTACTAGGTAGTTTGCTCGTCCGTAGCAGATCTTCCCAAATTTTCTCGATGTGCAGCCTTTTCGCTTCTCTACATTCCTCTTTATATTCTTTTCTCATTTTCAGTATTTCATTATTTTCTGCTTCTTTTCCCAACATGTTGTCTGCAGCCTTTGTTCTTAGTTTTTTTAGCGATTTCCCTTTTTTTGTCTCTTAACTTTGCAGTATACCATGGGTCTTTGTTAGAATCTTGTCCATATTTTACTACTGTTTTTACCGGAAATGTTCCTAACACAAGCATGTGTAAATTCTCCCATTTTCTTTCGAGTGATTATTTCCAAAGGCCTCCGTGTTTTTTACATGTTCGAATACCAAATCCATTATTTCGTTAATTATGGGGCCTCTCCATTTGAGTTTCTTCAAGTTGTATATTTCCGGAATAAAAGCTAATGACGCTGTCTTCATTTTTTCTTCAGTCTTTATGCTTAATATGGTTTCTTGCGGGGAGTGATCGCTTTCTGGTCGGGTTATTATTGCAAAATGATCGACCATCTGTATAAGATCTTTACTGATTAATGTGAAATCTATTATAGAATTTTTCTTTCCACTCGAGAAGGAGATTCTTGCGGGTTGATCTCCCTTCATATTTACATTTAGGATTGTTAATCCCAGTGATTCCAACTTGTTCCATATTTTTTGGATATTGCTTTTGTTACCCATGGCTCTTGTTAAATTGCTATTAAAGTCACCTGAGATGAACATCCCATGGAATTGGTGGGTTTTTTGTAAAGTTTTTATCAGATTAAGTAACGTTAATAGTTTTTTGATTTTTGTAGCCTTTTCTGGATGGATGTATATATTTATGATCAATAACTTCCACCCTACTCTGTCTTTACATGCTTTATTTTCTAGTTTGGTAACTTGTATCTAATTCACCCCTGGGTCGAGTGATTCTGTTTTCCAATCTAGATTGTTTGTTATAAAAGTAAATAATCCTCCACTTGGGTGCCCATACTTTGCAATTTTCTCCGCCATTACGTGGTGTTCCTCATCTCCCATGATTTGTCTCGGTATTTCGTTCCATGTTTCCTGGAGAAGAATTATTTTAAATTTACTCAGAACGGCTACTGTCTCTTGATCTTGAGACATTTCTTTAAAACCATGAACATTCCAAGAGCAGATTTTTATTGTCCTCTCTGGTTTCTCGCATACCTTGAAGTTTCGCATTTGCTTATTTCGAACAAAGTTACTTCCATCAGGATCGATGCAAATTTAGAGCTTGTGCTATCCATGACCAATCCTCATCTTCTTTCGACCCGTGGTTCACTTGTATTCTTTTTGTGCTGTTCGACAAGGGTTCCTTTATTGAATGTTGCATGATTGTTTTATTTCTTGCTCCCATTAAGATTGAGTACGTTTTTTCAGTTGTATTTTTAGATTGGGAAGCCGTACTGTTTAATAAAGGGAATGGATATTTTATGGGCATTGGGAGCTCTAATATTATTCCCCATCCTGCGAAGTATGTTCTTCTTGCTACTTATTTCCTCTTCTTTCTCCTTATTTATTTGGACAAATTCTACTGATATGAGGTCAATTGATGTTATTCCCCTTAGTTTAGGTATCTTTCCAAACAATCCAAATATATTCCCCCGATTCAGCATGTCCATTTTTCCTTTTGTTTGGAATTCAGGCCTAAATAGTAATTTGCAGCCTGTCTCTGTGGATGCCGTTTGGAAATTCTGTTTTTGGTTGACTTCACCTTTTCCCTCTGTTGAATCCAGAGGGGTATACAATCTTTGTCACCCCACTGTTGCTATTTCCTAGTAATGTCCCCACTTCTTTATGATACCTTAATTCTCGCTCAGCTGGTGCATGACTTATAATTTGCCCCTCCATATCACTTTGTGGAATTCCTAGTGAAGTATTACATGTTCTTCCTTTTTTCCCTACCATTATGGTTAAGTGTGTGTTTGTTTCCATGGCTTGATCTACTTGTGCTTTTTGACTCATTTCGTTTTCCATTGTCTTCAAACTGTTTACCTCATTTCCTCCTATTAGCCATTTTGAACAATTTTGTGCCGATAGTTCGTGCTGGGGCTTTTGTATTAAAGCATTTACCTGTACTTTTTGCTGTTCTGTGGCTTGTCCGAAATCGGTTTTTGCTATCTCATCTACTTTATTTAATATTTTATGCGTTGTAAATATTTCAACTTTTTCTTCAGTTTATGATTTCCCTTGTGAGATTAACGTTTTTTCGATTTGCCTTAAACTTTTTGATTGCTCTTTGATTCCTCCTTTATTTATCTCTTGGTTACTGGCTTCTTTAGCAACCAATTCTTTACCCTGTTCATTTGGGCTCTCTTTCTTTTTTCGTTCGAAAATGGCAAAGGTTTGTTTTTCTTGCTTGATTTTAATGGCATTTTTCCTTGCCTTCCGTGCCCGTTTACGCTGCCTTCTGGTTTGGGGTTCTATTGTACCTGATGACCCCAATGCTTTATTTTCGCATTGGTCATTTTCAGTTGTTTCACTCTCTTCTGATCCGTTTAAGGTTTTTTCCTTCTCAACGGGGGAAATTGTTCTATTTTGCTTTCCAATTTTTGGGAGCCTCACCATTTTCATCTTGATCCATTGTTTCACCTGGTGTTTTTTTTTAGTGTGTTGCAGCTAATATTTCTGTCAAAATGTCTAGTAATGATGCCAATTTGTCTATTATTTCCCCGCAGACACAATTCCATTGTTTTTCTTCATCCTTTTCTTTTGTGATGTACACCGAGATTATATCCAATTTAGAATTTATTCCCGCTATGTATGTTGCAATTAAGTTCATCAAATCCACCTGAACGTCGAGTTTATTTGATTGGAAATTTAAAGCGTTAATCGCTTGTTGTAAGCTTTTTAGTAAAGCGTCACCCCAGAGCGCAGACTGTGCATTGGTTGGTTGCGTCCGAGCCCCTGTGGTTGAGGCGAAACCACTTAGGGAAGAAATAGTTATTGGCGAGTCTTCTTTTGTCACCCCTTTTACTTCAAGCTCTCCAGAAATTTATTATTCGACTGTCTGATGGGGCTAGTTGTAAGTTTTTTTTGGAGGCAGGGTAGTTTCCCGTTTCTTTCCATTTTCTTTAATCTCCAGTTGCTCGGATTCTTTCACTTCTACTTGACTATTTCGCTTCCGTTCCACTTCCTATTGTGTATTCTCTTCGAGCATTTTCAGAAGGTCTGCTTCTTCAAAGATTGAGAAAGATTTTGACCAATCTATCTTTTGTATACTTCTTTGGGATTTTATTTGGGACCCTATTTGGTTTTGGTCGATAAGTATTAAACTTTTTTCTTTGTCCTCTGTGGTTATTTCGTATGGTGTAGACATGGCTTGGCAAATGGGTGCGTGAATCTGTGCCGTAGTTTTTACCAATCAGTTTTTGATTGTTGATTTTTCTTTAGACTGGGTACCCAGACTTAATTCTGATTCATTTCTCTTTTTGCATTTTTTACTTGATGAAGCTAAATATAATGGTTTTATTGGACTTTGTAGGGTTTTTGCTTCTTCACTTATGGTATAAATTGCTGCCATTTGATCTTTTAGAAAGTGGAATTTATGCTTAAGTTTTTTTCTCCCCAAACTTAAAAGGCTCTACCGTGGGGACTGGTATCAGATCTATTTGTTCCTTGCTGAGCAACTCCTTTGCCTTATTTTCATTTCCTTGTTTATTTCTTTCTTTTGCAGCCGACCTTCTCTTAATTTTCTGTATTGGTGCTTGTCGGATTTTC
This sequence comes from Lissotriton vulgaris, assembly GCF_964263255.1. Taxonomy (NCBI): domain Eukaryota; kingdom Metazoa; phylum Chordata; class Amphibia; order Caudata; family Salamandridae; genus Lissotriton; species Lissotriton vulgaris. The sequence goes on along the minus strand of NC_141690.1, from coordinate 146,466,542 downwards.
CCAGACAGCATAGTCCTATTTCGGTTGTTCTATCTGGTGGCCTACTTATGGGCTATTTTGGATCTGACTTAGTTTTTCAAAGTACAGTTGTGTCTGATTATCCCTCTATTTTCAGTCTGTATCTATTTTCTTCTGAGGGCTTGGGTAGTTTGCTACACGGGGTTTATTATTCACTCCGACCCTCTGTTCATTCTGGTCCGCTCTGGTTCGCTTTACCTTCACTCCTACTGCCCCTGTAGCTCCCCGGTCGGGATTTATATGGCGGACTGTACTGGGTGTCTGCAGTATTTACAATATTTATACTTGTTCGAAACTCCCACTGCTAGGCACCGCTTTAATGTACTGCCTAGACGGTTATCCTTGCTGGTTTGCAAGCAGCGTTGTTGTCGCAGCGCGGGTCGCCGCGCTCACGCCTGCGTGCAACCTACGTGCAGCCTGCCCCCACAAATCTTCCCAGGGTTTGGTCTCACACGTTGCGTGGGAGGGTGTGAACCCCCTAGTGGTGGCCACTCAACTTACTGGCCACTCGTGCTCACCCTCACACTCACCCTCACGCTTGCGCTAGCACTCCCAAGCCTGTCTGCTCCTTGGGTGGGGGACAGCTGCCGTCAGGGAAAGAGCGGGAGCGGAAGGAAGGTGCTGGGCAATGTGTCTGTTGTGGTGGCTGCTCCTGTTTATAACGAGTATAAGGAGCCCAGAGCCAGGCAACTCGGACTTCACTCACCGAAAATGCAGCCTAATTTGCAGCCGGGGGGGGGGGGGGCGGTTCGTGAGTCCGCTGGTGGCAGGCGGTTCAGCTGTGTGAGAGGCTGCTTTTCCAAGGCGCTACAGCTCTAATACTCCTGATGTTGGGTTCTGTGTGCCTGCGGGATACGAGACGGGTGTGGAGCCGTCTATGCTCGTCTATGGGTTTTGCCGGTGTGCAGGGCTTAGGGCAGGGGCTGGGGATCTGCTATGACAGCGTTCCTCTCGCCACGGATCGCTTGCCCCCCCCCCCGCTCAGCCTGACTCGTCTCAGCTCCGTACCCCGTGCTCCATGCTCTGTGCAGCCTCTCCGCTCCGCACACGACTCTCTCGTCTCGGTGCTCTTGACGCTCTGGTGCTCTCTGCTCTCTAGCGCCCCCAGCAAGACAAGATTTTATCCCAGTCAAGCATTTAGAAATGAGAGACAGTGTCAGAGTTCAACACTATTAACTTAAAAACTGGAAAACCATTTATGCACACACACCAATGTTTTCTTTTGCAAATAAATGTATTTTTACTAACCATAATTTGTTTCACCTATTTTAAGATGTATAATCATAAACCTAATCCTGCAGATCACATTATTTATTCTTTATGGACCTTCCTTGTAAAAGACAATGCAGTGTAACATATATTTCATGATTATGTAGACGCAAATATAGTAGTTACCTTTATTAAACAGTGGCCTGACTCACAAAATCCTGAATTTGTGGAGAAAATGCCATTGGCGCAACCTCGGTGGTTCCACCGAATCATTACAAATTCCTTCTCCATCTATAAACCAATGTTTGGAACCACCCCATTCACTGTATATAATTGCTCACATTAGCACATTGTGACGTTTCTCGCCCGCTGACAACCAATTGTCACTTGCGTCGCCACTTATTGTGTCACCCCCACGAACAGCACCAAGTCCAACTCGGGTTGTACACTCATTTTTTTTTCTTACAGTGATGATATAACTGTATGTTTATTTATTTCTGTTTATTTCTTGTTCTTAAATACATGATGCTTAATGCACTTTTTAAAAAATCAAACTAGAGTCTCCTGGTCTCTCCTTTCATGTAAAGTATAGTACTTGCAAGCCTAACTGTCCTCCTTAATCTATACCAGTTGAGATATTGTTGTTTTCTTTACGTACCTACCCTAATCTCTACATGGTTTATGGGTTACACTCCTGTTGTTAACCCCTTGGGCGTGACCGCGATTCTGCGCCTGTGCAGCACTTTTATTGAGTCGGCGGGTTCATGGCGGCCCCCAGCCGTCATCAGCACACGAGCACCGTGCATGGAAGGGGTTAAAGATAAAACCCTATGCATTTGAGCATGCATGCCCAAACCTACACTAGTATCTGAGACAGTTCCCCTTTGTAAAGCACCAGTATGCTCCAATTGTTCTTGTCATGCATTGAGTATCAACCAACTAGCAAGTGCTCCTTTGCAAAAAAAAAGGTTATTAGGAACCGAATGTAATTTTATTTGCTGAAGTTAGCAGCCAGTAAACCTGGGTCTTGTGCTCCCACACTAGAGAAAACAAGGTGAAGGCATGACTCAGAGAGGATATGCAAATAGTTAATCCGCTCTACAAGACTCGTATTCAGTAAGGCTTAATGTCATTTCCCTTTTGTTTAAATACCAACTGGTTAGACTTATTAGCAAATCCTATAGGTAAAATATGTCAGCAGACCAGCAAAACATGTTTATTTTGTCACTTTGGGGCAGATTTACAAGCCCCTTGCGCCTCATTTACACCGCCGTTGCGTCACTTTTGTGACGCAACGGTGGCGCAAATCCTGCTCCATGGTGCGGGGTACTTACAACGTGACCCATCTGGGAGATGCGTCACGTTGTAATGCCCTGCGCCACATTAGGAACGCCTCCTAAAAATGGCTGAGTGAAATCTACAAGATTTCACTCAGTCACTTTTAGGCCCATGCTGCGTCAAAACCCTGCGCCTGCCTGAAGCAGGCGTAAGGATTGACGCAGCATTAACTAGATAGGGCCCCCAGAGCATTGGTGGAGCTGCGTCGCAAGCGCGACGCAACTCCAGCAATGCGTCACTTTTACGGCACAGATGCGTCACGCATCTGTGCCATTTTTGCACCATGGTGCGCCGAAAATGCAGCGCATCCATGATGGCGAAGTTGTGGCGCACAATAACTGGCGCATCCCTGCTGTTTTGCAGGGATGTGCTAGTTATTGTAAATATGCCCCATAGTGCCTATCGGGCACAGGGTCCAGGCCCGGACTGGCCGTTGCAGGCACCGGGCAATCCCCCGGTGGGCCGCATGGTTGGGGGCCGGTTTTGGGACCCTGGGGGCCGTTTTTGTTACAGGGCCGTTATGCTGCAAAAACGGCCCTGTAACAAAAACGGTAGAAAACCGGCCCTGGCACAGAGCGCGGTCGCACCTCTCCCCCTCCCCTCTCCTCCCGGAGGGGGGCAGGGGGGCCGGCCGAGCACTTTGCCAGGGCCGGTTCTGGTTCCCAGTCCGGCCCTGACAGGGTCATGGAAGCTTGGTGTTGATTCAATTGTGTTGACTCACCCTCCTACAACAGTATCAAAGTGTGAATAACAAGGAAATGAACTAAAGGGGCAGAAATATTCAAAAACACGTGGGAGGTAAAACACCATCTTTAGAGCGTTTGTACCATTTGGATTGTGCTTGTGTTCACTTTTTGGAGTGTGTGTGCTTGCACTTTATGTAGAGTGTGAATTTGCACCTCTTGGAGAGTGTGTATTTGCTAGATTTAGATGCTTGACAGTTCTCAATTTGAACCCTACCACTGTTACATTTTCTTCTAAAGGGACAGAAATATTAATATTCAGCTGGGATGTAGAACACCGTTCTTTAGAGCTTGTGCACTTTTTGGAGTGTGCGTGTTTTCACTTTTTGGAACGTGTGTGTTTGCTAGATGTAGACGCATGATAGTGCACATTTTGAACCCTACCACTGTTAAATGTTCTGCTCTAGTTGGAGTCACGCATTTTAACTATTGCAAGAGGCTGATGATTATATTTTTGAGACACTAATTAATTTTTGTAACACTTTTTCATTGAGTCTAACTTCCATTTTCCGAGTATGGGTTTAGTCTTTTAGATATTATCCATGTGACGTGCATCCCATAATACCTGTCAACATTCTCTTTATCCCTTCCCATTCAGGAGTTAATTGCCTACATTGTAAACACAGACACTTCTACATTCTTTGCTTCATTTCCACCCGTAATGGAACTGGAACAACTTTCCTCACTGACAAAGATGCCGTAACATGTGTACATTTAATGTTCTCCCACTCATGGGTATTACACCCCATCTGCCCTCATCAGCAGCCAGTCCCACGTGGGGACAGATCAAAAGCAATGCATAGTACAGCCCCCTTAGCTTCTAATTCCCAAGGAGAAGCAGTTATGATTCATATGCCAGCCTGACATGCTGTTGATATTTACATGCTTTGATGTAAAGATTGGCAGGATCCCTTCCTATGACAGCTTCCGGCCCTCTGGGCTTCACTGTGGCTGCGGCGCACGCTGTTTTCAGAGACGAGTAGACATTCTGGGAAGTGCTTCAGATGCTATTCTGAGATGCTGACTACACCGAAACCCCACAACTACTTTGTTTTGCCTTGTAATAGAGAACATGCGCTGCATGCATCGCCTTCGTCTGTTGTGCTGTGCAGGGCAAGCCAATCAATAGATGGACACCATATCTTATTGTAATCAATTAATTGACAGACTTTTTCTGCCTGTAGCAAGAAATTAGGTGTTAATCCTAAAAACACTGTAACTTGAATCGCTCACTTCCCAGATGTCACTATTTTTTCCGATTACACAAGAGCATCACACAATTATACATTCTTAAATTACTGCTTAGGTTGGATTTTTTAAATGCTTTAGGCAGTCGGGATACAGCCCGACTGCCTAAGGACTTACTCTCTGCATCAGCTCCCGTTTCCCGCTACAGGAGTAGCTCACTTCACCACCAGAAGCCCCGCAGCGTGACTGGGAGAGGGAGGCCGCAGAGGAGGACGAGGCGCCGGCCCCAGGACTGCGAGGACCAGCATTCACCATCCCCAGCTGGTCCTCTTCCTGCGAGAGCCGCGCCCCCTTCCAGTGCCCCGCCCCCAGCGAAGCGCAATAACTTCTCGCGGCACCCGCTGCGCGGGTGCCACTCGTGGATACAGCCCGACTGCCTAAGGACTTACTCTCTGCATCAGCTCCCGTTTCCCGCTACAGGAGTAGCTCACTTCACCACCAGAAGCCCCGCAGCGTGACTGGGAGAGGGAGGCCGCAGAGGAGGACGAGGCGCCGGCCCCAGGACTGCGAGGACCAGCATTCACCATCCCCAGCTGGTCCTCTTCCTGCGAGAGCCGCGCCCCCTTCCAGTGCCCCGCCCCCAGCGAAGCGCAATAACTTCTCGCGGCACCCGCTGCGCGGGTGCCACTCGTGGATACAGCCCGACTGCCTAAGGACTTACTCTCTGCATCAGCTCCCGTTTCCCGCTACAGGAGTAGCTCACTTCACCACCAGAAGCCCCGCAGCGTGACTGGGAGAGGGAGGCCGCAGAGGAGGACGAGGCGCCGGCCCCAGGACTGCGAGGACCAGCATTCACCATCCCCAGCTGGTCCTCTTCCTGCGAGAGCCGCGCCCCCTTCCAGTGCCCCGCCCCCAGCGAAGCGCAATAACTTCTCGCGGCATCCGCTGCGCGGGACGCAGCCCGGGGCGAAGCCCGGGCCAAGGGCGGGCCCGTTGTTGCCCGTTGGTGCCCGATAGAGACCGGACCGGGCCACCTCTCTTTCATCAACGACCCGGCAACAAACATCATGCCAGCAAAAACCAGAAGCACCTCCAAACCTAAATCCAAACATGCGCAGGAGGTAGCACAGGTAACAGGCCCTATCGACCTGTTCATATCGCGGGTAAACGAAACAATAAACCAAAGCATAGCCTTAATGGAAAAGAGAGTCTCAATGGATCTCATGAGCGCAAATGCCAAGCGCTCATCACTCGGTGCCATAGCGAACGCTGCATCCCCAATCAACCTGACCTCCCAAAACAGCTCACTCCCAGTGCCTCTTTCAACCACAGAACTTAACACCGTTCCATCAGTAGTCGATCTGTCAGTCACGCACTCTGAGTTGGATCCCTCATTAACATCAGAAGATTTGGAAGCAACCCCAGATCTAGCTGGCTGTCATACGCAAGGAGACATCCAAACCTCCAACAACCCACCTCAGCACGGTGAGAGGGAAAGGGCAACACCGGAAACCCGACCATTATTCAGTGGGAAAACACAAAGCTCACCCACGACCAACCCAAACTCTCCATGCTCCAACAGTATACTGCACATCCCTGACTGCACCCTCCCACACAAGCCAATACCCAGCAACAACAATGCAGCCGAGCAATGCAAGACCTGCAGAATCACATCACAAGTGCTAACCACCACCAAAGACCTACTTTATCAATACCTAAAGCCTATCCAGCTGAGTGTTAGAAACCTCGAGGCTCAATTAACAATAATATCAGCTACTCTCTTAGACACAAACACCAGGATAGACGTAAAGGGCCAGAGAAACTCTATACACCCACCAACAAAGCAAAACCAAAAACACATCCAGAAAGTAGCCAACTCTACAAAAGCAACATCTACAATACAAAAGAACCCTAATCCTTCGTCTGTCACCCCTAAACCAACAGTAAAAACGCTTCATTCCCAGCAGGAGAAACCACCACAACAGAAATCAGTACAACAAAAAGCGCAGCAGGCAGATACCAAAGGGAAGGTCACGGCACGAACCCCATGTCCAGCACAAAACCCAGACCCTAGTAGAATCCCACAGGAGAAACCTGACTCCCAGCCTACAAACTCCCCACCCCCCCAAAAAACACCTAAGAACGTAACGGAAACCACCCCGAAAAAATACCCCGTAGTTAGACGTCCTGCCCATTTGCCCCCTGAAGCTACTCCATACACAATAGTTCTAACAGGAGTACCCGAGTTAGTAGATGACACCCCAGAAACTGCTTGGTCTCTTAAAAACAAGGCCATGCAGTGGCTTAGCATAAACAGACCCCTTGAATCCCACTTATCAGGAGGAATTACGTCAGCACGTAGGGTAGCCTGGATAGGCAAAACCAAGAAAACAATACGCGGTGATTGCATCATTGTAACATGCAAAGATCCCGCAACGGTTGACTATATATGTGCCTGGCCACAACTCGAGAAAAAAGGGGGAATAGATGCTCATCACCTTTCTCGTTTTTACCCCCCAATGAAACAACAACACAACCCCCCACCCTGGGAATGGCACCATCATCCCAAAGGCCCGCGGAACCAGGACCCATGGCGTCAAACACCATGGTTCCGGAGGGACTTCCCACGCGAGTACCTTGATAGGGGGGGGGCCAAGAGAAAGGTACGTTGATAGCCAAGCTCCATACTGGCAGGACAGATCTTACCCTGCATATGAGGGTTGGCAGGGTTTCCCGACCCAAAACCGTTACGAGTGCCTCGACATGGTCGATTGACCACCCACTGTTGATCTTAACCAACCCATAGCTGCCTCCTTACACTCTGTTGTCGCCCCACTTCTCCCAGTCCCTGATAAGCACCAGACAACTCCCTCCAAACAGCCTGAAGCATCACAGACCACAACGACCTGGCGTCTATCCCCCCTCCATCTAGCGGGATATAAGACATTCTTCACCAAAGCAACGCCTAGCACAATGGGAAGACCAAAAGGTGGCCTCACGATCTATTTCTCCAACACCCTAGCAGTTACGGTAAAATTAACAAAAGAAACACCTGCCTTTCAAGTCATTCAAATTACACACCACACCACCGCATCGAGGAATATTTACATACTCATAAAGTATTATAATAACGTAGGCACACAGGACTGCTGCACAAATCTGGATGAAATGGTGGCTCATATATCCACACTTCAAAACGCGAATTTAAACGCGACAATAAAATACATTTGGGGAGGCGACTTCAACCATCCAATATGCCCAAACCACAAAACCGGAACCTGTGGCCTACAATCTGAACCCGGTAACCAGATTCCTCACTTCGCACACACTCAAAACGGAAATAAGCTGAATGAAATTGTATTTACTCTGGACCTAGACTTCGTAAATGAGCTAGTGGACCCGGCCCAGGAATTTCGACCCACCTTCCATGGGCGAGGTTGCACATCCACCATCGATTTTATCCTAGCCTCCAATACCTGTAAGAACTCGCTAAATAACTACAAAGTAGGGTCTTGCCCGATTAGCGATCACTACCCCTTAAGCGTGGAGATTACATTGGAGAAACTAGGTCCTTCTACAACGAAAATTAGTTTTCTCGATCAACAAACAATATCAATAAGGAAGAGGAACGGGTTCGCAATCAAATGGGCCAAAGTCGATCCTGAGGTGACCTCACAAAGAATATTTGAAAAAGCGCACCCCTGGTTAAGGGATTGTCTGTCCGCAGAGGCCTCGCCTGAACTAATCATTACCTCTTTCCATAATATTCAAGGGGCAATAAGAGATGAGTTAGTCAAATATAGGACAAACAAACCAATATCCCAAACTAAAAGATGGTTCAACCCAGACTGTAGAAAGGCCCTTTCGGCTTTAAAAGCAGCCCTCCGGCAGGAACCAAGAGACGCCCAATTAATCTCATCCCGGAGGAAAGCGTACAACGAAACCAGGAAAAATCGAAGGTGCCAGATAAAGAGAGACCTTTGGTGCCAATTACACGAGAGCGCACTAAAAAAGGACAGCACTACATTTTGGCAGACCATTAGATCACCCTTTTTGGTCAATGATACTGATCCAAATCAACTCGACGTAGCAGTAACCGAGAACGATTGGGTCCGCCACTTTACTAAAATTTTCGGCTTGCCACTTGACACACCTCAAACAGAATGCGAGGCTGAAGCAGAGAAACATTTTCTTCCCATTAATTTACGCTTCACCGTAACCGAGGTCAGAAAAGCAATTAAAGCGTCTAAAACTGGCAAGGCTCCCGGCCCAGATGGGGTACCCATGGACTTGTTCTTATATAACAGTGACTATTGGTCACTAATAATAACCCGGGTAATGTCTGCAGTCGCTGAAATCGGTCTCCTTCCATCATGGTCATCATCCACACTCTTGCCAATATTCAAGAAAGGGGACCGCAACGACCCCGCGTGCTACCGGCCGATCTCCCTTCTGGATTCCACAGGTAAAATTGCAGGTCGACTACTCCTGGACCGATTACAATCTTGGGCCCAGGCAAATAACATCTTTACAGACCTGCAATACGGCTTCCAGAAGGGGCTCGGCACGGTGGAGCAAGCCCTAAACCTGACCCTCCTGGCCGGGAAATACGCCCACGCAAAAGAAGGAAAAATTTACCTGGTCTACGTAGATCTGAGCGCAGCTTTCGACTGCGTTCAGCATGCAAAGCTGTGGGAAATCATGTCGAACCTTGGAGTAGACCCAGCGATATTGGCCTTTCTCAGGGGTCTATACACCAACGCAGAAGGCCGAGTGCGTTACGGCATCGGCGGCGACCTATCACGTCCTTTTAAAATCACGCGAGGAGTAAGGCAAGGGTGCGTACTTGCTCCCTTCCTATTCAATCTATACACCAACGGGATTGAAAAAGCAATGTTGGCAGGGAGCCAGGACCTCCCGCAAATAGCACGCCGCCCCATACCCATACTACTCTACGCCGACGACTCGGTCATCCTGGCCCGAACAGCCAACCAACTCCAACGACAGCTGAACAAATATGTGACGTTTATGGATTCTTTGGGACTAAAAGTAAACACAAAGAAAACATTCACAATGGCCATAGGACCCAAACCCGGAAATTCAAAATCCATATATATAAACAACACCAAGCTGGAAAAAACGTCAGTATATCCATATCTGGGTATACTTGTGGACGATTCAATGACCTGGCGAAAAGCCATTGAAGCCAGAAATCTTAACTTTCGTCGAGCAACATCAGCACTTTGTGCCTTCTCCAGGAAACTAGGCAAACCAGCTCCGTCGGAACTGTTAACTCTATACTATGCAAAATGCCACAGCGTGGCGAGTTACGGAGCAGGCATCTGGGGTCACGGAAGCATCAAACAACTACAGGCCACGGAGAACGCCTTTATTAAGTACGTTCTGGCCCTTCCCCAAAGCTCCCCGATCTTAGCATCACACCGAGAGCTAGGGATGGAATTTGTGACAGACACCATACGCTGCCAGCCTCTCATTCTATGGCACCGCATATGGTGCAATCCAGAAAGCCATGTAACACGCTCCCTCATCACAGACTGCCTGAGCCTAGCTCACTGGAGAAAAATCCCCTGGCTCAACTACGTTTTTAAATTTTTCCAAGATCTCCACCGTGAGCAATACTTTCTTGATCCACCATCAATCGAAGATATATCAAAGAAACGGCTGAAAGAACTATGTATAGGCCACCTGAGAGAACTTCGCAATCAGGCGGAGATAGTGAAAATGCAAAATGAAAAAATCTCCCAATTGCAAACAGGGAAACCGATACAGCCTTACCTTACGTTCTTTCTCTCGAACTATGAAAAGTTTCTACTGACTAGACTACGGTTTGATCTCTTCTTTCGCTTGGTCTCATTTCCAGAACAGAACAAATGGTCACGGAATTTGATTTGTTGTCCGTGTGATGGGGCCTCCAAGCAATCAACGGTCCATGTTACATTGTTCTGCAAATACTACAGCGTGGCCAGGAAAAAATGGATTCTCCCCCTTCTACGCTCAAGCGGTTACAGAAACACATATCCAGCGCTTGCTTATCTCCAGACGCCGGCAAACCCGTATGAAGCCAAAATGACAGCGACCTTTTTAAAAAAAGTAATGAAAATTCGACAGGGCATTGTTTTATAAAATGTAACATGTGAACTTCAGCTTAAAACTGATGGTTTTTTAAAATACTGTACTTTTTATGATTATGCGAATTTTTATAATCGAATAAAAGTTTATGAATCTGAATCTGAAATGCTTTAGACATCAGTTATGAATTTAATGCAAGATTGTTAGGGGATTCGAACATAGTTTTTAATGTTTTTATTATGTTTTACAGATCTTGAACAATAAACAGTCCTCCCAACATTCGTGTGCCATATTGGCCGCTGTGTTTTAGACTTATTAAAGTATCGCCTACGGCTTTGAAAGGATGTCAAAAGAAACACTGAAACAGAGAAGTGAACTGTATTAATGTTATCTTGCATTAAACACCATGCGCGTCTGTTGCCCGCCTGAGAGAGAAATGTATGAGGGGGGTCTGATGATTGTACATGCCCGTAAGTGACCAGTGGCGTAGGAAGGGTGTTGCTGTGGGTGTGGGCCACCACGGGTGTCATCACTGAGGGAGGAGACAAAATGGCAAAAAAATGTGTTTTAAACGCATATTGTTGCCATTTTGTCACCCCGGGGGTGACAAGTGTCATCACTGATGGGGGCGTGACAAAATAGCAAAAATATGTATTTTAAACGCATAATTTTGCCATTTTGTCACCCCTGGGGTGGCAAGTGTCATCACTGAAGGGGGGTGACAAAAAAGCAAAAATATGTGTTTTAAACGCATAATTTTGCCATTTTGTCACCCCTGGGGTGGCAAGTGTCATCACTGAAGGGGGGTGACAAAAAAGCAAAAATATGTGTTTTAAACGCATAATTTTGCCATTTTGTCACCCCTGGGGTGGCAAGTGTCATCACTGAAGGGGGGTGACAAAAAAGCAAAAATATGTGTTTTAAACGCATAATTTTGCCATTTTGTCACCCCTGGGGTGGCAAGTGTCATCACTGAAGGGGGGTGACAAAAAAGCAAAAATATGTGTTTTAAACGCATAATTTTGCCATTTTGTCACCCCTGGGGTGGCAAGTGTCATCACTGAAGGGGGGTGACAAAAAAGCAAAAATATGTGTTTTAAACACATATTTTTACCATTTTGTCACCCCGGGGGTGACAAGTGTCATCACTGATGGGGGGGAGGGGGCGTGACAAAGTAGCAAAAATATATTTTAAACACATATTTTTACCATTTTGTCAAGCCAGGGGGTACCACCTGCCCTTGCTACGTCACTGTAAGTGACCTGTGTTCTTTGTGTTTGACCATAATTACACAACGTACACTTAACGGATTGATAAACGTTGGTAGTGATAAGACTCACTGGCATCTTGAAGATTACCGCTGAATACAAGAGATTGCTTCCTTTAGCAAGATGGCAACTTTCGGAGGATAAACAAAAACTGCTGTTTTATCTCTAGAGTTCCAAAATGTTCTTGACTGAAGACTACAGCAGATCAACTCCGATCTATCCTTGAGACTGCAGTATCAACTAAAAGCCAGTGCTCAATTGAATCCAACCTCCCATTCTAGTTCCCAGTGGCACTGAGGCTACAGGGCTGGAGCGTGCTCAGTCCAACTTATTTTCTGTTCAGCAGGCTGTATTAGATATGCAGTGGTCTGTTTAGGGATCCCTAAATTCGGATGGTGGGAGGTCTGGGTGTGACTGGGTGGCCTGATAGAGCCCCTATGGGAGATCTCAAGTTTGGCTATGAGAGCTGTGCGTAAATCACGGAGCCATAAATTGAATGGGAGGGGTTAATTGTGACTTCCAGCACATAGTCAGCCTGCACTTAGCTACCACCAAATCCAAAAATGTATTTAGAGTTTTGCGCTTTTTCAAGCATTGAGGGATCCTAACAGGAAATGTATGCCATTTAGCTGCACCACACTGCCAGTGACCTCCTTCAGCGTATCAGCTATTTCTGTCCAGTATGTTGCTAACTGGGGGCAAGACAATACCATTTGTGGCCTCGGTGTTGCAGCACAGGGGGCAGGTGTCCGGGGAGCCGGGGTACATCCTGGTGATTCTTTGGAGTATGAGTTACTTGTGGTGAAGATAATTAAATTGGGTGTCCCTACGCCTTGCGTTCACGGACACACTTTTGGGGATTCCCAGACATTACACCCACTGTTTATCACTTAATGTTGTTAAGAGTTCACCATCCCGGTAAGCCCTGAGTGCTATGAGAGAAACTGCCTTGTCCTGATGTATGGAATTTTAAAGCATTGTAATAGTGCGGCAGGCAGTGGCATGTACAAGAAGTGTTTGGAGCAGTCTAGATGCCTCAGGCTCATCATGTGTCCTGCTCTACACTGCATGTAGTTGATGTGTAATAGATGCATACATAAGAAAGGACCCTCGGGATCCCATATTCATCCATCAAGTTGTCGAATGTACAGAGATTTGTGTCGGAGTACAGGTCTCCCCATGAGGTGACACCCGCATTGGTCCAGTCCGTCGCTTACGGTCTGAGGCCCTGTATTATGCAGAAGGGCATTACAGAGAAGTGTAGTTCTAGGGTGTAAGGGGGAAAGGAGAGTTTCCTGTGCAGATAAAAGGACCAACAGGAACGTTGAAGTGGACATAAGAAGAATCCCTGGCCTCTTCAGAATAATAGTCTCTGAGCCCAGTAATCATTCTAGCACATCAGTTGGGCACAATCCAGTCGCCCAATGTCCCAGCTCCATTACGCTATGGCCACAGAGCCAGTGCATTGACCATTATACCTATGCAGCTGCGTAATAGTGTTCGTACTTCAGGGATCCCAACTAACCCTCGGACAATAGAACATATAGTTTCGCAAGTGAGACCCACTTTCCCTATAGGAGAGCTATCAGTAGAGATTTAAAGGGCCCGAAGAAATTTCTGGGGCACTAAGAGGAGAAGGGCTGCAAAAAAGTACAGTAGTCTGGGCAGGATCAGCAATTTAGAAATAGCTATACGACCCCTGGGCGCGAGTGGTAACTCCATCCAGAATAACAGAGAGGACTGAATACTGGCGAGTGCTTTGCCCAGATTTCCATCTAATACGTCCATGGTCGAATAACACACTTGACCACCCAAGTACTTGAAAGAGTCACAGGACTAGGGGAGGGACTTGTCCCAGGTCACGTTCAAGCCTGTCTCACGTTCAAACCACTCAAACAGCGCCATCAGTTCTAGTAGGATCTACGCATCTCTGCGCAAATATATCAGCGCATTATCTGCATACAGTGAGACTATGTGACATTGGCTGTATGCCCTTATTTTTCAATCCACGGCTCATTAGGGGAACACGCAAGCAAGTGGCTTCATTGCCAGAAGAAATATAATTGGTGACAAGGTGCATCCCTGATAGGTGCCCCGTGCAATCATAAAAGAGTCCGATGTGAAGGATCCGGTCTTCACATGTGCTGCTGAATTACAGGGCAAGGATACCCACTTTGGAAATTGGGGGCCTATCCCAAAACCAACAAGCACTGTCAGTAGGTAGCACAAGCCCAGGGTGTTGAAAGTCTTCTAATATCGAGTGAGGCAACACAAGAGTGCACACCCTTTGTGCACCCCAAATCCATCAACATAAAGAGTCAGCATGGGCGAAATGTCCCAAGAAGCAGCTGATCCCTGCCTGGCTTAGGTAGAATCATCAACACTGCTTCCTGGAGTGAGGAGTGCAATACGCCTTGCTCCGCTAACTATGTAGGCGGGAAACAGGGGAGTGATGCCCTCCAATATCAGTGACAGTTTGTACAGCATGCCCACCAGAATTATATATCTGCCCTCCTTGTCTGTGAGGGAGTGCATGGTGAGCCATGGTAACCCTTCCCTAAGCAATATCAAGATGCCTTGGCTGTAGTTGGAGTATACCGAGGAAGTGAGCCTGGAGTCGAGGAGTAGTGCTATCATGTCAGATGTGTCTCTTGCAGAAAACGTCAACTTTGGGGCGTGCAAGGTACGCATGCACCAGGTGGGAATTATGGTGATCATTGATGCCTCGTACATTGAAGGTCAGACAATTGAAGCTGGCCATTATTTCAACGTGTGGGTACTGCCATCATTGCATGCCATGTCTGTGTGCAAGAGGGCCCTCTGCAGCACTGATGTGTAAAGGTCTATTGAGTGCAAAGGTGAAAGGGACACAACAAGGTTGAGTTTTAAAGTCAACAAGTCGTCCACAATGGCATCCAGAAATAACACAACCCCCCCAACTCTTCCCAACAGCCCGTATTGTCAAAATCGGAACCACAAACATTCTCTCATCTACCCACTCCAACAGCCCAAACAGGTTGAATCACCAGTGAAACCCTGGTCTAGAGACAACATAGCTAAGTACAGGACTAATTCAGAAGGTAACAATTTGACCGGGCCCTGCTGGTCCATTGTGGTTGGCCTGAAACTTTGAGTTTGTCCCGGTCTAGCACAACAAGATGTCACAAGTTGGTGCTGTTGACTTTTAAGCACTAGAACGTTTTCTTCTTTAAAAATTCATATATCCAGTTCCCTACATTGGATATTTAACATTTTGGGTTAATTTTAGTCATACAAATAATTCCTATATTGATAAATTGGTGTTGGATTTTTATTTTGTGTTGTGTCTTACTTATTTATTGTATTGGAGCGTAATTATGATGTCGCTCCGAAATCCACTGACCGCTGGATGGAGGCTTTCTGACTGACATGGTAGTTTTAGAAATTATCTAACGGGCATGAGACCCTTGTCCGCCTAAATTCTCAATCGTAGAATTACGGAAAACACCTGATATTATTTCTATATTTAGGTGTTCACTGTCTGTTTAGGGACAGTAGGGCATTAGAGACAGTGAACACCTAAATATAGAAATAATATCAGGTGTTTTCCGTAATTCTACGATTGAGAATTTAGGCGGACAAGGGTCTCATGCCCGTTAGATAATTACTAACTGGAGTCCTGGGTACTGGGAATTCTTTTGGATTGATTTCACTGAGTGGAGGGCTTTTCCCTATGAGTACCCATCATTTTCCCTCTAAGCTCCTCTTGTTATTGAATGGTAGTTTTAGAGTCCGACTGCCATATTATGATGACAGCAGTAGGAGTTTTAACTGGCTGGGAAATCCAATGCAGTTCCGACAGGGCCCCAGTTGAATAGCCCTCATAATCCCTTTTTGGCCAGCATTTCTACTGTCGGGGTTATGATGTCGGTTTCCAACAGCCAATGCATGTCAGACTTTCCAAAACTGGCTTTGATGGCCCCTAGCATGGTCCCCTTCCCCCCTGTCCCTCCGGATCTGGCCCTGGGGGTGCCTATCGTAACCCTTAAACCTCTCGGTGCCTGCCACATGGTGCATGGATGTTTACAAACTTCCATTTTTCAATGGGAGCTTGTGCTGCAGGCGGTTTCAGCCAGTTTCACAAAATCCCATTGAGAAATGAAAGCTTGCGACAGCACGATGTGCGGTCCCATCCAAATGGGGTTGTAAGAACTGCCGACCTATGGTCGGGCGGTTCTTTCCCTGAAACGGTGTTGGTCGGAGGCAACATCCAACATCGTAATGAGGGCCCTCGTGTTTTTAAATGCTTTACAAACCTGTCTCCTAAGTCAAGCCTACCTACTCGCAGCCAGCTACCAAGGGTTGAGCAAGAAAATAATGTATTTAGAACTTGACTGGCCTATATATTGTGGACTTGCTAGTGGTAGGTACTTATCTACATCTGCCGATAAACCACCTTCCAACAGGTATCGCTTATATATAAAAGCTATCTGTCTGTTTCTGACTCCTGGATTAATCCCATGAACAGCCTCATT